>NC_072407.2:128948214-130282857 GCF_028858775.2 Pan troglodytes | reverse complement strand
GATCTCGGCTCACTGTGACTGCCGCCTCCTGGGCTTAAGCGATTCTCCTGCCTCAGCTTCCCGGGTAGCTGAAATTACAGATGCATGCCACCACGCCCGGCTAATTTTTGTATTTTTAGTAGAGATGGGGTTTCACCATGTTGACCAGGCTGGTCTCGAACTCCTGACCTCAGGTGATCCACCCACCTTGGCCTCTCAAAGTGCTGGGATTACAGGTGTGAGCCACCGTGCCCAGCCTATTGTAAGTATTTTTAAATAGACTTATGTTAAGAAAATAGCATAGTACCTGCCTGATATATAGCAGAAAATGAGTGGTTTATAATCTTCCTTATATTTAGCCTATGAGAATTCAGCTAAGTAGCCGACTATATTTGAGTTAACATAGTCTCAAGTCTTTATTTCGTGTCTGGTTGTGTCAGATAGGCTTGATTCTAACAACTTTGTATGAGTTTTGTAAAGATCAAACTAGGTTTTTTCCAGAGGGTATTTTATAAAGAATAATGTCCAATTAAAAGGGCAGAATATTATTTTGGTGAGAAAATTTGAAGTAGTAGATGAAAGTTTAATCCAAGAGTAAAAAGATACAGTTACTGACCCCATTTCTTATCATTTTTAGACATATCATTATTGTTGAAACATTTATTCTCACCAATTCCTTGTGTCCTCATGTTAAAGTGCAACAGACATGACAGGCTTGCCTATACTCACAGGATTATTGTGAGACTCAAAGAGAATAAGGCATATGAAAAGCCACGGGAGACCATGAGTTGGGCTTAAGGTGTTCAGCTATTTGCATATCTAGCAATGTCTTGTGTTTGAATAAATGTTGCTGAATGAATATACTGAATGAATAAATAAAAACCAAATAAAAAGAAGTGGAAAAGGGACTTAGATTACAGTCAGTTTCACGCGAGAAAGATTTTTAAAAGCCAACTAACTCAATCCTCTCTATCCATAAGGAAAGTGAATATAGAAGGGATAAATAGCTTATAGATAGTGGCAAACTTGGAGTTCCACCTTTGCTTTTTAAATTTAAGACAAATACTATTTCCACTATACCTACCAGTGTCTTTCTGGGCTTGATGGGGTTTCTTTCAGCCTTCAGCCCTGGGATCGTGCCGATTCTAGGGAAATATATTTAGCCCTTCTTAGCACTTACGTGAACAAGATCATATTCATGTGCTTTGCTTTGATTTACAAACTATACTTTATAATACACATTCTTCTCCCAAATAAACCCAGAGGGTATTTACAGTTGTGTTCTGAAAATTCGGTAGTGACAGGTAGGCTTTTCCAGCCTCTTGGCTCCACCTCTGTTTCCAAGGTGTCAAAGCTCCTCTTCAATTGAACAGAGGCCTTCACCTGTGGAGGCGGGCCTGCTGCACGTGGTCTAGTGTTCCAGGTAGTAGGGAGACACTTAGGCACATGGGTGATTTCACATTCTGCAACAGCTCTGTCATAAGTACACTTTCCATACTGAACTGTTCTTACATTAAGAATCCTGAGATAGGCCGGGCGCAGTGGCTCACGCCTGTAATCCCAGCACTTGGAGAGGCCAGGGCAGTGGATCACGAGGTCAGGAGATCGAGACCATCCTGGCTAACATGGTGAAATCCCGTCTCTACTAAAAATACAAAATTTAGAAAGGCGTGGTGGCGGGCGCCTGTAGTCCCAGCTACTTGGGAGGCTGAGGCAGGAGAATGGCGTGAACCCGGGAGGCGGAGCTTGCAGTGAGCAGAAATTGCGCCACTGCACTCCAGCCTGGGCAACAGAGTGAGACTCTGTCTCAAAAAAAAAAAAAAAAAAAAAAAGAATCCTGAGATAACAACATAACAACAGGGTTTGCCTCTGCCTCAGAGAAACACTGGGCCTATAAGGCTGAAACTTCTATGCCAATAAAAGCTGCTGAATTTCTAAAAGCATCAGTTCTTCTTGGCAGGTTGGCTGCAAAGTTACGGCTCCCTGACTCACTCCTCTCAATTGACTACTTATCAGAGCACATGTGGGTGTGGACATGTGATCATTTGTACTATGACTGGAAGTAGAATATGAATCAGTCCGGTAAGGTGATGCTCTTTCATGTCGTTGGCAGTTCCCTACTATAAGTTGGAAACAATCCAACACTGGATTTCAGCCTAGCTCTGGGGTACTTAACTATGGAGGAAACCTACACTATACTGTGTGTGTTTCTTACATCTTCCAGCCTGGAAGAACAATGGGAAAATTTAAGTTCCTCTTTACTTTGGGTAGAATAACTGGTTGTTAGCTCAAACAAGATTCTGTGACTTGATTACTGGTATCTTTACCCCAAATTGTGGATTGAACCTGGGTCTTGAATGCAAAGTGCATTCAAGAAAGAGTTTCTTGAGTGAAATTCACGAAAGAATTTCAAACATCTTTGTGGAAAAACAGATACAGTTTCATTTATTCATAGGCATGGGTATCCTTCATGGAAACATGCCTTAAATTAAAAATACAGAAACAATGATTCTTGATCATATAATTGTAATAGCACCATAAATATATATAAAATATCCCTCTCAGGGGCAAAATTCCCCTTTGATATTACTAGTCTTGACAAGATAGATATGTATGTGTTTGTTTTTAGAGCAGACTTTAAACATGGGAGTGTTGATTAATGAGATTGATTATATATGAGGGAAAGGGAATGGGGGCAAGATATTTCAGGCCGACTCCATGCTTCTGACTTGTGGAGTCATTTACATCTAGCAGAGAGGAGGAGGAGTGTGTTTGTAGAAGTGTGGATGCGGACATGCTGGTTAGCGTTTTACTTACTAGATGCACAGACTGGAGATGGATTACTGAAATGCTCCTTTCCCCCTCTCCATATGCATTTTACAAAAAGACGACAATACCAATTTCTACTTTAACCTTTTAATCTAGTTTTAAAAATGGTTCTTATTACTATCTCTAACCCTTTAAATCTAGTGCCTTACTGAAGCTGAGGATGATGAAGTGATGGTCTTTTGTTTCCTCATGCTCTGAGCTCCCAGGCTATAGAAGCTGTAGCTTTTATGTCCCACCACAGTCCCTCCAGTGCTGGGTGATCTTAGTTAAGGCTTTGATCTTACTTTGGGTCTGAAAAATAAGACCAAAAAAATGAATCTAAGTTTGAGTGTTAGGTCCCAAGAAATAGCTAATTTCAACATTTCCCCTGACATATAAGGCTAAGGTGAGGCAATTTCATCATATACTACCTGGGGAGATGGGAAATATAAAGACGATGGCAGAAAGGGTAAAAAGATGAAATAAAATAATGAATTAAATTCTTTTTTTTTAATTTTAAAGTTTGAAAAGTTTGATTTGAGAATTAGGTGAAGATACAGCCAATGTCTTTGATAGGGACCAGAAAGAGATCAAAAGAACCAGAGTGTGGTAAATAACTTTTGATGAGAAGAAACAAATTCAGGTATCTGTGGTAACACTCTGTTTGTCTCCTTGTTTATCTCCTCAACCATCCTTCAATCTACACAGAACCACCAGAGAAAAACCACTGCAGAGTCATCATGTTGCCCCAAATATCTCTTAGAGGGTTGACCTGAAAATTCGAGTGGAAATTATTCTACCGCTCAGCGTGTGCTTTTGGCCACTGTTGAATATTGACCCATCTCAAGTGTACACACATCATGTCCATCATCCTTGATTTGGGGAAAGCTGGCTGGAGCCCTAACTCAGAATTCACCCTCTTCAATCTGTCAACCAGGCTGAGCAATTCTTAAAAACAACTTCTGTTTATAAGAAGTTGATAAAAGGGACTTATCTTTTTAATATTAAATGCAACATCTAATAATTACTTTGCAGTTTAGAACAGTGTCTAAAATTCTTCTGTGGAGTTTGAAAAGATGTTTCTAGGGCTGAAGGTGAAACTTCTGCCCGCATTTTGCGGATGGGATGTGGAGATGGGAAACACAAGTCCACTCTTCTGAAAGGCTTGACATTTTAGAGCTGAAAGTTACCAATGGCTTAGAGAAGAAATTTAGTTTAATTTGTCCACTACTATGATTTTCAGGGTAGAAGTTAAAGTTTCCGCAGCTGTCCAGACTAATTTTCTAGTCTATCCTGCATCTACAAGGCTTCATTTTTTCCACAAATATTTATTGTAAGCCTATTGTGTAGTAAACTATTTATTGTAAGCCTATTGTGTAGCCTATGGCCTTGAATATAAATCAGGGATATGTGACACCTTCAGGGAACTTCCAGCCTGTATTATTTTTCATTCTATAATTTAAAAAATTCTGCAATTACTGTTTTATGTCAATTCCATCTCCATCTACCATTATAATGGCCACTATTGTGTGGATGATGCTTAAATTTCTTTCAGGACATTGGAACTCTCTCCTAAGCTATAGTCAAAGATGTTCAGTTCTCTGCTTTGTAAGTATGTACATACTTACATGGAGCTCAAAGTCAAACTCTCTGGTACTATTCACATAAACTACACCATCCTCATAATTCTTCTCTTTCTTAATAGAACAATATTCCTCCAGCCCCCTAGTTACGCACCATTCCCCTCCATGGGCTTTCATATACAGAAGGCCAACACGTCCTTTCATTGAACTTTCCCTGCGGGTTCCCCAGCAGGTCTCCTCTATACCACTGCCATCTCATTCTGGTTTAACTTGCCATTATCTCTTGCCTGTTCTGTGATAGTCACCCAACTCATCCTCTGTTTCTTCTCTCCCTTCTAACTTAGTCACGATGTACACTGCAGATTAATCTTCCCAAAGCACAATCTCATTGCATCATTCTTTTGTTCAAATACCCTCATGGACTCCCCTTGGTCTACAAATAAACCTAAACTCAGTAATCTTCATTTTTTGGCCATAACCTGCCAGTCTTGTTCTTATCACTCATGGTGCTACTCATGCATATGTCATAATTACCAATCTAGAAAATTGCTGTCTATAAACATGCATTCTGCTGGGCTACGCTTGAACGTGCTTCTGTGAGCAATGCTTTCTATTTTGGTTTTATTTCCCTCAAGTTCTGGTTTTCAGTGTCAGGTTCTTCGTGAAATCCTATGATAGATCTCCTGTGACCACCAAGACTTATGTTGTGAGTATCAGCTGTCCTCATAGTATTGCTATTTGGAAATGTATCATATACGTTTAAGCTTGTAAGGACCTTGAGTTCATGTTTGAGGTTGCTTTGTATCCATTCTCATTTTTCATACAGTGTCTAGACAAGTAGCTTCCCAGAATATTTGGTGAATTAACAAATAAAAGGAAGAATGAATGAATTAACTAATGGGAGATACTAAGTGAAGTATAATAAGATAAGTGACTCTGAAGTCAGAATTTCTGAGTTCAAACCTAGACTTTGCCTCATAGTAGCTGTGTGGCTTTAGGCATGTTCCTGAACCTCTCTGTTTCTTGTATCATCACCCATAAAATGAGGATAGTACAAGTACTTATCTCATGGGGTTGTGGTGGGTTGTAATTATATTAATCCATGTACAGTGCCTAACAAAAAAGATGATAAAAACACGATGCTTGGCACAGAGTGGACACTCGGTAAGCATTAGTGGTCACTATTACTGTTGTTATTTCAAATATGAAAGGGGAATTCCAAACTGGAGTTACTGTAAGAATCTTCCTGAGAAGACAGGGCAGGAGCTTCGGTGATGAATGATGGAGCAGAGGTAAGGACATATTATGTACTGTTTTCTCAGATCTCCCCAGAGTCAGTCATCAAAATCATGCTGTCTGTTGCCAGCCATACAGATGGTACTTCTTTTCAATCTCTAAGTCCTTTTATTAACTAGAACAACAGCAATGTTTTAGATTCCTGTGCTACAGGGCATTTTTCTCTTCCCTGTGGCTGGCCCATGTGTTTAGGGAGGGCTATGAAGGCTGAGTTCAGGGCTGCCTCTTGTTTTCCCCTGGCCTCCTGCTGCCAAAGTCTCTGCTCTCAGCCTTGTCAGGCTTAGCCCAGGAAACATCTGCAAGGGCACTTCACAGTGACACATTCTCAGGATGAGACAGCCAGGCTTCAGAGCAGCCTGCTGGGCCCATCTCCTCCAGAACATGTGTGGGGAGGCTGAGGAAAGAGAACTTGGGGCTGGGCTTGTCACCTGGGGCACAGAGGGCTCAGATGACGTGATCCTATTGTCTAAAGGACAGCCGTCTGTTGTTTTTGTTCTTTTTAGTAAAATAAATAAAGCCTCCCATTTCTATGATAATGCATAAGCCACCAGAGCATGGCTTGATGGTCCCACCTGGACTCAACGCCTGGGCTGTCATGGAGGGTTATGGAGCAAGTGGGAGACTAATTATTTGCACAGCTCTGGCCTAATGAATAGCTTTGGATAGAGAACTTCCTGGAGTCAGCTGGGGAGTACTCCACCCATGCAGCTTGATTACAGAAGCTATTTTGAAGTGCATTTTTGTTACTCCCAGAGGCGAAGGCCACTTGATGGGCCAGATTGCCCTCGTAAGCCAAGCATGGCTCACTCTCATTGCACCTGAACATTCGGCACGTCCTGCACACAGGAGAGGGTGTCTGAGCGCTGCCCTCAAAGTGTGGGCTTCCTGCACCTATCCTGTCTCCGGCTTCTCTTCCAACTTTTGTTGTTTCTGGGGAGAATGACTTCAGCTTGGGTTGCAGGCGAGGAAAGATTTTGAAATGTTTCTCTCTCTGTCTTTACCTTCCCGTGTGCAGAAACTGCAGAGGACATGTGTTGCCCTTCCGGTGGCCTGGGAAGCTACTGGTTTTCCTTTTAGGACACGAAGGGTGGACTAAAGCTATGTTTTCTGCGATGTTTTACTTTAGTCGTGCTCATGCACTGTGCCAAAGATACTGAAGTGTGCTTCCTAAAGAGGAGAAATAAAAGTGCTGGGGGTGGGGAGTTTGATGGGTTGGTCGATAGGTGATCTGTGATTGAGCATTAGAAAAATGAGGCCTGAGCTGCTGGTGCTTAAAGTTATTTCTAAACGCTTGCCGAGGCGCCTAACTTGGCTTTCTTCTCAGTGCAGATCTCCTTTCACTGAGGTCCTGTGCGGGGAGCTGGTTTCTTTGATATGGAAATGTGCACATTGATTCCTGCTGGAGGACCCAGGAGCCTCTGGGACCCCGCAGCTCAGGAGGCAGTTTTGGGTTGAAAGTGGGGGAGCGGAATTCATCTGGTCTCTGTTTCCACTTCCTTCCTCCACGCTGCTGTCTGAAGTTTGTTTCTCTTCTGGCTTTCTCTTTCCTATCTCAGATTCTTTCCAGTGCTTAGGGAAATCTCTTTCCACTTTTCCAAAAGCAAAATAAATGAAGCCACGATAGAGGCTGCCCTGCTCCTCAAAATACCTATGGGGGTAAGACGTAGAAATCCTAAAGCTGAAGTGTGATTTGGGAGATGGGTATGCTATGCCCTGCCCACGAATAATTCAGAGTAATAGGTAGATTCTGCCTATTTTCTGAGTGGCTTTTAGATTCACTAAAAGGTGACATTGGATGAGGTTTCGGGCAACAGAGCCAAGACAGGAAACTCAACCAAGATGATCACCAGGGACACGCCCCTGCATTTCCTCAGAGTAAGAGAGATCATACATCTGACTTGAGGCTTTTAAGCAAGGAGACTAAAGGTTGTTTGGCACAGTACAGTATTCATTTTAAGAGACTACAGACATAATCCAACTGTGAGATTCTAATCCTTTCTACAGCTTTTCCTTGGAAACAAACTGTAGGCAAGTCGTTATAGCCATGGTGCCCCTATGGTCTGCATGTTTTTCGATGCCTTCACAAAATATGAGACTAGAAAAAAGAATGACTGGGCCCAAAATGTAAAAATAAAGCTATAAATAAAAATTAATACATATTTAACTTATTAATAATTTTGTCAGAGACTGTAGCAATTCAACACAGATTATTTTTCCCCCTATTTTACTGAGGTATGATTGACAAATAAAATTTGAGTATATTTATCATGTACAACATGATGTTCTGATAGATGTACACATTGTGAAATGATTACCACAAACAAGTTAACTGATCCATAACCTCATAGTTATCTTTTGTGTATGTGTGCAGTGATAATAGTTAAGATCTACTGTTTAAAAATATTTCAAGGCCAGGTGTGGTGGCTTACGCCTGTAATCCCAGCACTTTGGGAGGCCGAGGCAGGCGGATCATGAGGTCAAGAGATCAAGACCATCCTGGCCAACATGGTGAAACCCCGTCTGTACTAAAAACACAAAAATTAGTTGGGCATGGTGGTGCGTGCCTGTAGTCCCAGCCTCTTGGGAGGCTGAGGCAGGAGAATCGCTTGAACCCGGGAGGCGGAGATTGCAGTGAGCCAAGATCATGCCACTGCACTCCAGCCTGGGAGATAGCAAGACTCTGTCTCAAAAAAAAAAAAAAAAAAATCAATTATATCATATAGTATTGTTATAGTCACCATGCTGTACATTAAGTCTCTAGAGCCTATTCTTGTAACGGAAAGTTTGTACCCTTTGACCAACATCTCTCCTTTTCTCTTTCCCCCCAGCCCCTGGCAACCACCATTCTAATTCTACTTTCTGTTTCTATGAATATGACTTTTTAAAATTCCACATATAAGTAAGATCATACAGTATTTGTCTTTCTCTTATCATATAGAATTTGTCTGTGTCATTACACATATTGTTCTTAGCATAATGCCCTCAAGTTTTATTCATGTAGTTGCAAATGTCAGGATTTCGTTTTTATAGCTGAATAATATTCCTTTGTATACATATGCCACAATCTGTTTATACATTCATCCACCAAAGGCCACTTGGGTTGTTCCCATGTCTTGGCTATTATGAATAATCCTGCAGTAAACTTAGAAGCACAGACATCTCTTTGAGATACTGATTTTGTTTCCTTTAGATATATACCTAGAAGAGGGATTGCTGGGTCATAGCGTAGTTCTATATTTAATTTTTTGAGAAACCACCATACTGTTTTCCACGGTGACTGTACTCATTTACATTCCCACCAACAGTGAACAAAAGTTCCCTTTTTCTCCACATCCCCACCAACACTTGTTATCTCGGGTTTTTGATAATAGTCATCCTAACAGGTATGAGATGATATCTCATTGCCGTTTTCATTTGTAGTTCCCTAAAGATTAGTAAAGCTGAGTACCTGTTTATGTAGTTATCTGTTAGCCATTTCAAGAGACTATCTGTAAGCCACATCTATTCAAAATATAGGTACATTACACATATGTCATATGTGTAATGTATTATGATGTGTAGTCTCCAAAAGTTAGAATGTTAAGTTACAAGAAGCTTTATAAAATGGTCTTGCTGCTTGTCTAACTTATAAGCCCTCATTTTAGAATCTCGTATGGCAGAGGAATAGAATGACATAATGGTTAAAAACTCAAGTCCTAGATTCAGACACAGATTTTGATTCAGAATCTTTATATGACCTGGGACAAGTTCATTACCTCTCAGATCTTTTTCTCACCAATAAAGTAGGAATAAAAATAATTATATCCATATCATAGATTTTTTTGAGAACAAAAGTCACTTGTTACAGCGTCTGACCCCGAGAAAGCACTCGGTGAATTTTAGATTATAATTATTGCTCTTCTTTTTTATCAAACATTATTCATCCCACAAAATTGTTCTTAGTATTCTTCACACCTGGGTCTAACAGATTTAGACTGTCTCTATAAATCAAATTTATATTTGAAAGACTAAAAATGAAGCACTAGAAAAGATATCTGGGACAATGTGCTTCAGGCTTTGGGGGCAATTTTAAAAGATTAGGTTTAGAACTCTTTTATGTAATATGAACACAATTCAACCACATACAGAATGGACCTCCTTAAGAGGAAAACTCTTATGTAGCTGGTTTATTCTGGCATTTCTGGTTTGGAAAACAAAACTCTGTATAAGAAATAAGCTACATTTCTGTATGCATGGAAGTGCCATTTGGAATGACAGATATTTCTAGAGTCTAAACATCTTCCTTAAGTTTCTCAGGCCTCAGTGTTTTCTCACACTGTCTTACACATATCTTGGCCTTCCCACATTCTTCTTGGATTGATTGCCATTCTCTGCCTGACTCAGTAACAGGCTGGGTGCAGTGGCTCACGCTTGTAATCCCAGCACTTTGGGAGACCGAGGCAGGCGGATAACCTGAGGTCAGGAGTTTGACACCAGCCTGACCAACATGGAGAAAGCCTGTCTCTACTAAAAATACAAAATTAGCTGGGTGTGGTGGTGCATGCCTGTAATCCCATCTACTCGGGAGGCTGAGGCAGGAGAATTGCTTGAACCAGGGAGGTGGAGGTTGTGGTGAGCCAAGATCGCGCCATTACACTCCAGCCTGGGCAACAACAGCGAAACTCCGTCTCAAAAAAAAAAAAAAAAAAAAAAAAAAAAGTAACAGTAACAAACAGAGATGTCTTTTGATATTTCCTGCCATATTTCGTGTAATGCCGCATCTGGCAGGCAACTATTCAGTATAGTATTAACTATCTTAAGGGCACCTATCCTGCTTTTCTCTATGTTTCTGTTTATTTGGTTGATTTCCCACTTTTTTATGAACAAATTAAAGGGAAAGGCTCTATATTTACCTCCATTCTTAGAGATCAAGTGCCAAGAACAGAGTAAATGTTCATTAAATGTGAGTTGAATAAGTGAATGAGTGAATAAATGAGTTAACAGAAAATTCTAAGACTTATAGCAAATCATAAACTTACTCAGCTAGCTGACCCACAGCCAATAATAGCTGATTAAACAGCACACTGTGAAGAGTCTGCCGTTAGGATCATCCAGACTCTTATCTCCCCAGCTCCTCTGCACCTTCTTCCCTCCGCATCTGAGCCCAAGTTGTTCTTCTATCCTAAAGTCCATGTGGGCTAGATCATAGACTGAGGATTCAGTTCTGGGCTCAAATCTTGGCTCTTTCTCTTACTTTCCATATAACTGTGGGCAAGTAACATAATGAGATGGTCAGTTTCTAGGATTTATCCATCCTTGAAATTGTCTTATGTATTTAACTCCCCCTATTAGAGTGTAAGCTGCTCAAGGTCAGGGACTCTGTCAGGCTTATCAGCCACTGTGTCTACATTGCCCAGAACAGTGTCTGGAAACTAGCATCTGCTCATTCATACTTGTTGTCATAAAAGTGATGAGTTTAGTATCTGGTATGATCAGGCACTTTACAAATGGAAGCCCTCATCTGGACTGCTCCATAGCCTCCTGACCATCAGCCTCACCTCCCTTCAATTTGCTTTTCATTTGAGAAGCAGAGTATTTCTTCATTGCAAGCCTAATTCTGTCATTCTTTTTATGCTAGTCTTTAATGGCTCTGCAGTACCTTCAACATCAAGGCCATGCTCTTGCAAATATGGCCTTTTGTGATTTGAGCTCTACACACAGAGCCATGGTTACCTCCCGTTCCAGTTATGCTGCATGACTCTCTGAACAGCCTAAGGCTCCTGTGTCCTCTTCTCTTTGCTGTTGTCTGTCTGCTATGCCTGCTCAATTCTTAGTCTACTCCCCAGAGTGTGTCATCATTCAAAATTTGGCTCCGATAGTATCTCCTCTGCAAAGACATTCTTGATGTTCTCCTCATCCATCACAAGCAAGCTTAATCTCTTTGTGCACATCTCTATTTTATGGATGTGTGTGTGTGTGTGTGCTTTTTGATATATTCTTACATCAGGCTGTACTGTTTTTACTATATCTATTACCCCTACCAAACTGTAGGCACCAATATAACTATTGCACAGATGAATTATCCTGCTAACTATTTAGTGGCTGGCGTAAAATATGAATAAGTGTAGACTGAACCTTCATATATGTCTTTGTTGATTGAATGAATGAATGAATGAATACGCTTATACATCAGAAACTGTTACCTACCTAGTTTGAGTTGGATGGTGTTTGCTTGATTACACAAGTCTGTGCACATTTATAGGCTATTTGGTGATGCTGCTGTCTTTTTTGGCACGTTTCTTTACTATTCTTAGTATTTTTCTCTGTGGCTCTATGACTTTAGCTTTACATGGAGTAGGTTAGAGTGATGGATGGAGAAGAAGCTGGTCTCTAGGGCTGGAGATTGCAGCGTACCATCTCTCCCCCTGCCTGCAAGTAAGGATATGTCTGTGGGGTGGGGAGCTCCTTCCTGGCATTTCCCTTTTTGAAGCTAATCTGAGAAATAGGGACATCCTCACCTCTGTAGCTCATACTCCCAACCTGCTCTTTTTACCCTGGGGAGGTCTCTCACAGTCCTGGTGGCAAAATGTAGTGAAGGGGACACTGAGATGGACAGGACAGTGGGGTGCAAGTTTCAGGAAGCTGCTTGAGCCCTTTAGGGCACTGTCTCCTCAGTTATAAAAGGGGTTTGTCTGGCCCCTTCTAGCTCTGACATTCTAGAGTTACATGACTACGATGGTGCTGATAAGATGATCATGTAGTGGCGGGAGCTTGGGGGAGAGTCAGTGGTGAGTCCAGGTCCTCCAGGCAAGGCCCTGCCCCCTGTGGTATAAAGTCAAAGAGGACACATTTTGCTAATGTGCTTTATCTTGCCCATCAGCTCTGGGAACTAATTCCACTGGGTGATCACAGTTACCGGCCTCCTCATCTAAGGAGATGCAATTCCAGGAGCAGCTGCCCTCTGACCTGCTGGCTGGCCTGTGCATTACTCACCCTGTCATGGTCCTGAGACTGGCCCGCTGCCTGCTGGGAGCTTCACAGTCTGGCACAGCCGCTGGACTGGGAATGAAACAGGAAGCGTGCTGAGAGAGAGGGCAGGGGTGGAGGCTATTGGACCGGGAGGATGAGGCAGCTCAGGCCAAACACTCATCCATATTCAGCTGTGTGCCCAAGGAAGTGTGGATGATCAGGGACAGAGAGAGTGGCCAAATGAATGTGTGGAGAAGAGCGTCTGGCTATTGGTATCCGGATGCTGAGAAAAGATCGTGGTTTTGCCCAACCAAACAATCCAGGGATGAAAGTAGTCTTGGAGGGTACGATGGGGGCTCCAGTCACCTTTTGCTCGTTTCCCACCCTAGGCAGAGCTCTGACTGCAATAATAAACAACATGGGGCAGCCGAAATCTCAGTTGCTGAGAGGCTGCACAGTGGGAGAGACCACACATCACAACAGCCGGCCTGGGCTAGCGCCTGATTTGACGAGAAGCTCATCCCAGTGGATTGAGCCTTGAAAGTTCTTCTCTGACAGCTGGGAGTCTCAAGGGCTCAGCCAGGAATCCTTCTAAACAGAGTTTGTGCTTTTGGTGGATGTAACCCCAGGAATCCCATCACGCTCCCAGAAGAGTACATGAATGGTGAAAGGACGGATGGGCAGATCGGGCACAGCAAAGCACCAAGGGAAGAAACAGCAAATGACCAAAGCTATAAACCCTAGTGCTTTTAGATAGGGAAGGGGCTTTGCAACTGGCTCATGACCTTAAGTGAGTTTTTAAACTCTCTGAGTGAGCCTGTTTCTTTCATCTTGGTTTGGAAAAATGAAAGGAGCTCCCTATCAACTTAAGTCAGAAAACAAACAAAAAACAAATGTTGAAAGATTATAGTCACAGATGCACAAAGCAACTCTTCGTTCCATTTACCAATGTGTATAATGTAATGCATCATTCCACAAAAGCAGATGACGCTTCTAATGGAAAGCAAGGAAAGGGTGGAGGAAAAAAGAAAATACATTCTAGAAAATACAGAAATGCCATATTTCTGTGAAGGACATGTCTACCTTCCCTCACGTTTGCCCACAGGGCAGGACTTTTGTCTAAATGTATGATAGCCCTGGCAGTGTATACCTTCAGGCTCCAAGCTCCAGAGAACCCAAGAGGTAAAGTGGAGACTGCAATTGTCAGCAATTCCATACACTGAGAAACACAGGGAAAGAGGCTGCATGTGTAACTCTCCAAGTCCAACATCTCCAGCTTGGACTCAAAACACCAGTGGTTTAATCCAGAGACAGAAACACCTTTTGAGTCCCATTCCATTACACAAGAAGCCCTTTGCTCTTTGGCTTGTTTTACTGCAGGCAAACTGCGAGGCTGAAATAGGATTTCCCTCACTGCAGCCCACATTGGGATAAGTCAGAGCCTGCGGACTCTGCTTGAGGAGTGGCCAGGGAGATGCTTGCAGAGTGCAGTAAACAGGACATGGAGGAAGTTGGGAGCTGGACTCGGGTTGTTAACAAGCCCTTCCCTGCCACCCCCACGTTGTCAGGAAATGTGGGGAGCTGAGGGCCACAGAGCACACAATGATGCAGTGGGAAGTGGCCTTTATAAATACCCAGGGGTCAGGGCCAGGCTCGGCAAACAATAGGGGAAATGATGATGGCGGCAGTGGGTGTGGGGGGTGGGGAAGGCCAGGATGAGTCCATCAGTGACAATAATGGAGCAGAAGCAGATACTGGCGCTGGCGGTCCAGGGGGGCCTGGGGGTTGTGAATCAAACTATACAAATTGCCGGTGACTCAGTAGCCACAACAGAGGGTAGCAGGGTCTGTAAACAGTCCACAGTATGTCCCATTGTTCCTTCAAGAACCTCTCCCTGGTCTCTACATGTCAAAGGTCTCTGTTTTGCTTCACTTACCGGAAGCTGGTGGAAGCTAGTTGAGTGTTCAGAGGACACCATTCCTCACCGGTGGTGACAGTGGGCTCAGGGCTGCATTTTCTGCCTTGTGTTCACCCTGGTAAGCAAATAGGCACCAAAGGAAGGGAAAGAGGATCTGCAGGGAAACAAACAATGCCCCAGAGCTGAACTTTGGTTTAGTCTCCCCAGATTCACTTGGTGTGTGGATGGGAATGGAAGATTAGTATGCCGCCCTTCACTGGCCGTGGGGAGAGATGCATTTTTGTATTCAGAATATAACCTTGCAAATGAGATCAAACATTTGAAGAGCTATGGGAAAGGCAATAAACCAAAGTGCGATTCTTCGTCACTTGTCCAGCATGAATTATTACTTGCTGGTCAAGCAGGTGAGTAAGTGGCTATTTGCAAAGCTGCCTGAAGGACCTAGATTATTATTTTGTGTTTTTTTTTTTGTGGGACAGTTCCTAGTTCTTTCTACGATTAGCTATGCAAAAGATAGACGACTGAAATTCTTTAGGCTTCATTTTTCCTCACCACATGGGGTTGGTCACTGAGGATCTATGAGACGCTAAACTTACAGAAACGGAAAGATTTTAGGTCAACTTATTTTTCTTTTCCATCTTTGCCCAGCACTGGAAATATATATTTTACCCTGACACATAGACTGAGTTAGAGGAGCTGGCATGTGCTCCATTTCTTCATGTTAAAGCATACCAGGTGTTTCTAAGTTACAGGGTGATTTCCATGTACAAAGATATTTGTGACATAAAATATACCTTTTGCAGAAATTATGAACTCCCCAGATTGAATGTTCCTTGTATCAATTATTATTCTGTTTTAGAGTGCTTCATCATAAATATGATTAAAAATCTAATTAGGTAATCAATTACATAACAGTCATTTCTTTCTCTAAAATGTAAGCTTTACAAAGGCAGGCCCTGAGCCTCTCCTACTGATATGGTTTCCTTGGTGCTGAGCATAGTTTCTCCCATGGAATTGGCCCTTAGTAGGTATTGAGTGAGTGAGCAGGAGAACGAATGCTCTCTAAGTGCCTCTGTTTTATATGCAGTCTCTGTAAGGAGCCAGCTGGAAGCTGGGATCTGGGGTGCATGTGTATTGCAGGGGTCTGAGCATGGTCCTCCAGGGCTGTTTAACCACGGATGCATGTTCAGGGTGCCCTCTTAGACTGTAGGGCTCACCATGCCAGGGATGTCTCTGATGGGAGGCGCTGTTCCTTCTGTATCCCATGCCACATATGATAAAGTGCGGTCTCATTCGAAGTCCCATTTAGTGAAATAAAACATAGGAAACTCAAATGGAGGTTAAGCAAGCCACGTTATATTTATTTTAATATTTATTATTTAAAACATATATTTAAAAGACATAGGCTTTGACTTTCAGTGAGAAAAGATTAACTAATATGTAAATTTAGATCTTACTAAGGGCACCCTAACTCTATCTTTAACCTTGATATGCTGCTGGTGAAACTATAAACAGGCATATACTTTTTTTTTTGGTAACTTTTATTTTAGGTTTGGGGTACATGTGCAGGTTTGTTATATAGGTAAACTCATCTCACGGGGATTGGTTGTACAGACTAATTTGTTACCTAGATACTAAGCCTAGTACCCAATAGTTATTTTTCTTCTCCTCTTCCTTCTCCCACCCTCCACTGTCAAGTAGCCGCCAGTGTCTGTTGTTCCCTTCTTTGTATCCATTAGTTCTCATCATTTAGCTCCCACTTATAAAAGGGAACACACTGTATTTGTTTATCTGTTCCTGCGTTAGCTTGCTAATGACAATGGCCTCCGGCTCCATCCATGTTCCTCCAAAAGACATGATCTTATTCTTATGGCTGCATAGTATTCCATGGTGTATATGCATCACCTTTTCTTTATCCAGTCTGTCACTGATGGGCATTCACATTGATTCCTTGTCTTTTCTATTGTGAATAGGGCTGCAATGGACATTCACATACATGTGTCTTTATGGTAGAATAATTTGTATTCCTCTGGGTATATACCCAGTAATGAAATTCGTGCTTATACTTTCTAAGCAAGCAATTTTTTCTATTACGGTTTATCAAAAGTCTTAAAATATTTGTATTTTCAGCCCAGGAATTTTATTTTTGGAAAATTTCAAAAAAATCTGGACAACAATTTATAACTAAAGAGGTTTATCATATTCCAGTTCTACAGAAATAATTTTAAAAGTAGAAAATTTTTCTAATAACAGGATATTTAATTAAAAACAAATGACAGAATATAATGATGGCACTGTTAAATTAATGGTGTCATTAAAATCACTTATATATAATTTGGATCAGTGACATTATTTGACAAAATGAAAAAATGCAGCATAAAAATTGCATATAGGCTATATTCTCAAAGATAAAATACATGTAAATTTAGAAAGACTGGAAACAATTCTGTAAAACATTAGTGATGATTTTTTCAGGGTGTTGGAATGGCAGTTCTCTTCTTTTTTCTTGATACTTTCTCTAAAATTCTAATAATAAACCTGTATTTTATAATCAGTTAATAAAAACTATGTAAAACTTTGGTTCAGTAAGTTTAGTTTTGAAATTCCAAATTTAGGTTACTCTATCGATTTTTGCAAGGAATGAAGACTTGGGAGTGAATCTCTTCAAAAAGTAAAAAAAGGGAAGAGAGAAGAAGACAAAGGTGCAGGCATGTAGAAGGAAATTTTCTTTTTGTTTTGGAAAAAGTCATGGGGGGTCATAAACATAATATACAAAGACATTTTAAGTACTCATATTTTTTTTCCCCTGGCTTCTGACAAACCATTGAAGGGGGAAACTGCTGAGAGTGTTCATGCAGAATGCCTTCAGCAGATGTTAAGGGAAGGAAGTCCATGCACCAACTTCCAGTGAAGCGCTCATGGTCACAGATGCCAGGTATTGTGGGTTTTGATATCAGAATGTTTTCAGGTAAAGGTCTGTTTTCAAGAAAGGGTGAGCTAAACAAACCACAGGCAAACAGCCTGAGGATGATGGTAGTAAACTAAGAATGAGTTAAGAAATAACAGTTAACTCTACTGTGTTTTCACCAGGCACTATTCTAAGTGTTCCGTGTGTGTGTTAACTCTTTTAATTCTTGCAGCAAACCCATGAGTTAGATGATATTACTACCCTCATTTTATAGGTTAGGAAATGGAGGCATAGAATGTTGAGTAAGTTGCCCAAGGTTGCGGGACTAGCAGAGAAATCAGGAATCCAGGGAATCTAGTTTAGAGCCCTTACTTTTACATCACAGTCTAAGCCCTCATTGATAACAGTTCTGCAAAGTTAGAAAGTCATCACATTATACCCAGGTGTTTGCATTCCTGTAGCCACGTAAGGAGGACTTATTCAGTAGGACAAGAAATTGCAGCTTAAAAGAAAATAATATTGTAAAAGGAAATAGCTACACTTATTTAAGACCTAAAGTTCCATTCAGTGTTTGTCTATTTGATAAATGTTTGAAAAACATTTGAGGATGTCCTGGAGGTAGAGATAAAAGACTTACTCTAGAAAGACAGACATAAGTAAAAGTGAATCATATGCTGAAAGATACTGGGACCTCTGATGAACTTATGCAAGATTAATGTAATTTCACAGCTATTTGGAAATGACACTTTGACAATCTGAACAATGGTGAGGAGACTACAGGGAGAGAGGTTTGGAAGTAACACATATATTGAAGTCTGATGTATTGGCTTAAAATATAATGCCATCTTGGCTTTTCTAATTCAACAAGTAAATATGTATACATACATGTAAAATGTCATCTGAATTGAATGGTAAAATATAGAAATTGGTGACTTTAGTTTGGGTAGCGTCCAGAAAGAGAGGAGACCCCACTCTAGCTGGATGTTGTAATAACTTTCATATAAGGGCTATTTACAGCATGTGTGGGTGGAGTTTAAAACATGTATCAGGGGTTGAGCGGTGCCCTGGAATTGAGGCCATCAGGAGGCAGCAGCTTTTGCCACCTCCAGGCCCGATGGCCACCAGGAAAGCAGCTGTGTGGAAAAGGATGCCTGATGGGACCTGACCTTGTATCCAGGATGCAGCTGGTCCATGGCAACCCCACAGGGAGAAGAATGGGACAATACATACAGCATCATCCCTCTCCTGCCTCCTCCCATTCTCCTGCCAGTGCTCACCAAAGACCAACCCCAGGGAGTAGCCAGAGGGCAAAGAAGGAGCCTGTAAGTCAGGCTCCTTAGGCATGCATTTTGGAGGGAGGGAAAGTGCATCTGGGGGTGCACCTGGAAGATAGCTAACTCAGTAACTGTTTGCATGTGGCAGTCAGAGAGGGGATGGAATCTGCCAGGAGTCTCAGGTCTTTGGGTATGGGCCATTATTTCTAAGTCTTAAGATAGGGAATATGGAGGATGTGCAAAATGAGGGGGAAATGCTGTGTATGTAACAAATTCATGTACAACTTCTAGTAGGTAATTATTTTATATCGACTATGGAGAGGGTGTGAGAGATATGGAAAGTGTCTACCATCAGTTTAGATAGGTGAGAGTTTAAACCATGGTGGCAAATGAGGTCTCGAGGGAGCCTGTGTATGTGGAGCAATTAGAAGAGATGACCAAAGGCCATGGGATCTCGGATTTGTAAAGATGTAATGAAGACACCGAGAGGAGGTAGCCTGGGGGTTTCTGACCCATTTCAACCTGGCCTTTTTCTATGTGCCAGGAGTCGTGGGTTTGTATTTGCTTTTTAAGGATTCCCACAGTTCTAAGGGGGAAATGCAGAGTGAATGGAATTTTAAGCTGAGAAATTAAAGACCTGAGCCTGTCTACTGGGCCTCAGAATAGAACCTCCACCGATGACCTTTCCTCTTCAAGCCTTCCGTACCTTTCTGGGGTAAAGTTATTTGACTACATGCTGCCTCGCAGAGTGTTTTCAAGGATAAATGAGATAACGTCTGTAAAGCCCCTGGAGAGGAAGCCCCAATCTAGATAAACACACCCTCTGGTATTTTTAGCCCCAGAGTGCTGGGTGTTCAGGATATGCCATTTAGCAATTCCTGGAGCCTTGAAAAGGAAAGAGAAAGGGGCGTTGTGGGGCCAGGATCAGTGGCATACAACAAATGTTTTTCGAGAAATCCCTCCCACCCTAAGTGTAAGAATCCACGTCAAAGGAAACAAACACCATGAGTAGATAAAACAGGAAGGTGACAGGTTTGCTTGCTTGCAATCAAGACGGGGGATGCCAAAGGGCTAGTTCTGGCTGCTGGCTCACTCTGAGGGGTGGGGGTCCAATGGCTGGCTCCTCCACTGATAATGAAACGAGGGTTAAGCAACTCTCTGTCCTGCAGAGAATGGCAGGAAACATCTTCATCACCCATGACTCCTTGAGAGAGTAGTGGGGTTTGGGGAGGTTGCATTTCCTTTCAAGATTCCAGAAAGGGTGCTCACACCCCCAGGGGCACGAATGCTGGCACGCTGACCCAACACAAGCAAGGCTGCCGGATGACCATGGGGTCCGGCCCGCCCTTCTGTCCCTATCTGCTTCATAAGCACAAAGCCCTTCAGAAAGTAACAACAGGAACCTTGGAATGATAACTCACTTGGAGAAAGGTCTTACAAGAGTTCGTCGAGCTGCTTCATCAATGCTCTTTTCTTCCTTTCCATTCTGTAGGGAGAATGTTTATCTCTCAGTTTCATGTTATGGGCCTAATCTCTTTATATATGGAAAGGGAATAAAGTTTGAGTATCTCCTATGCTCCAGGCTGTGAGTTAAACATTTATATGCATCATGTCATTTAAATCTACATTTAACTCTACTCTGCTATGCCTATATTCTTTCCACAACTGTCCTGTTAAACTCAGAAACCAAAACTGGCACAGAGTTAAATCAGGGTGCCTGTTTCAAGCTGCTCTGTCCCAAGTATCCAAACTGATTCATAGTAAGATTAATAGGAGAATGTAATTTTATTTCACCCTTGGTCATCTTGTTAGTTTTTATTTTCTTAAAGCAGATAGAGTGTGCCCTTTGTAGACACCCACTGAGATATGTAGACTTGCCTTTTAGGTAGTGTAGGATGAGTAATTGATTGTGAAGTTCATATCATGTTCTCCTGGGCTTCTTTTTTTGTTTGTTTTTGAGGCGGAGTCTCTCTTTGCTTCCCAGGCTGGAGTGCAGTGGCACGATCTCGGCTCACTGCAACCTCCACTTCCCGGGTTCAAGCAATTCTCCTGCCTCAGCCTCCCGAGTAGCTGGGATGACAGGCATGTGCCACCACGCCCGGCTGATTACCCCAGGTCTTCTTATGTTGAGTGGTTTAGTACCAGACCAGAAATCACTTGCAAAATGAAGAATTGGGAGAGATACAATTTCCTTAGAAGATGGGAAGGTTTTAATCAAACGAAGTCGTGAAACATTAGCTTTACCAAGAATTCAGTTCTCCTCATTAAACAAATGGAGCAATTGGGAACCGGGTGAGCTCAAATTCTCACAGCCTGCTGAGGGTAGAACTCGATTTAGAGTCCAACCCTTCTCACCCACAGCCTCATCATATTCTCCTTTATGTATACCATATTCCCTAATCTCCTGTTAGCTGATCCTCCCCCTTTTCAAAATATTTTCCCCTTAAACAATGGAAAGGGTCTGTAATAGTGCCTTCCCGTGGAAAGTGTTCATAAGCATCTTGAATGAACAACTGCACGCCTAGAGTCATTTTACTCAAATTGTCTCTCAAATCTCTGGCTAGCTCTTCCTATTAAAAAATTTGGATTTGAATCAAGTTAGTTCCGACAGTGTAGACAGTAATTCCCTTGAAGTTACACAATGAAGAACAACTACTCCTTCTACAAAATGTGGCTTTTTTTTCTGTCTTCTCAGGGTTGTCCCTCATTTGGGGAATATTAAATATTACAGTTGCTATCAGTGCAAGTAATCACACCCCCATTGACAAGTCTCTGGCAGTGAATGCTTCTTACCAATGGAGAATTAGACAAAGTGACAGGTTTAATTCCCAGCAGGACAAAAAGGTGTTGGCAGTGTGAAGCGATTGTGCTCTGGGAGACACATCAATTACTTCCCTGACAGCCTGAAGGCAGTGGAGAAAGGGCTTTGTCTATGCCTAGAGTATTACCTCCTTTCATCATTCATCCCAGCTTTGATGTTCTTCATGATGTGAAGGTGGAGGAAATCAAGGTGCTTTCTTCATATCTGAGTATGGAAATTCCATTTCTGTGAAGTTTGAAACTGATTGGGTAGAAGTGAACTCCTAATGTGAAAAGGAAAGAATAACCCTTGCATTAGCATGCCCTTGGTAACTTGAGTCTCTTCAGTGAACCTCACCAACGTTCATCAGGACAGAGGGAATTATCAGCCTATTGAGTGGAAAGGTTAAATGAGTTTTATCATCTTCTCAGTAAGATGACAATTCTGGTGTCAGGTTTCATTTTGGTGATGAGTATCACTGTGGGGAGGGACAGCAGCATGCCCACGGCCTCTGGGGCCGCCTGCCTGAGGGGCAGCCGGGCAGAAGGACGTTGAGAGGGAAGGTGATGAGTTGGGGAGGGAGGCAGAAGGCACATTGTGCTCTCTGCTCCAGAGGGATGGTCTCTGCTCTCATGAGAGTGTCTGTGAGTTGCGTTGAGTTTCAGAACAACCTCTGCCAAATACATTTATGTCAATACAAATTTATATCACCCAACACAACACTACCATGAGTCAAGCCAATATGGAGTTCAGAACTCTTTTGTAAAAAAAATTAAATTTGTTTTCTAATTGCTTTTGTAAGGGAAGGGATGATTAAGGCTTCATATAACCAGACTCCATAGCTGATATGCAATAAATTTATGTTGAGTGAAAGAATACTAATTGAACATAATATTGTAGAATTTGATTTCTTCCTTAAGACCTTGCTACTCCAACCGTGCTCTGTAGATCACTAGCATCCCATTATCTGCAAAATTGATACAAAAAAATGTGAAATCCCAGGGTCCATTCCAGACAGATTGAATCAGAATCTGCATTTTATTAACAACAAATTCCACAGATAATTACACATCCATTAAAGCTTCAGAAGCGCTGCTGTAAAATGCAATGCCCATAGTTGGATGGTTTCCACCAGGTGAATAGTAATATCTTTTGTGTTTGTTAAGCTTAATTATATATTTTTTAAAAAGCTCAGATCTGGATAACTGGAAGAAGTATATAGCACAAAGCCTATTCATATTTTTTTCTAGAAAAAAATGTAGGTTTTAGAATAATTTCGTGATAAATCTCTCATTTCTACTTTTATTTGTTGTTGTTTTTGTTTTGTTTTGTTTTGTTTTTTTGAGACGGAGTTTTGCTCTTGTTGCCCAGGCTGGAGTGCAATGGCACACTCTCGGCTCACTGCAACCTCCACCTCTTTGGTTCAAGCGTTTCTCCTGCCTCAGCCTCCTGAGAGTAGCTGGGATTACAGGCATGCGCCACCACGCCTGGCTAATTTTGTATTTTTAGTAGAGACAGGGTTTCTTCATGTTGGTCAGGCTGGTCTCAAACTCCCAACCTCAGGTGATCCACCCACCTCGGCCTCCCAAAGTGCTGGCATTACAGGCATGAGCCACCGCGCCTGGCCTTATTTCTACTTTTAAATACTACTATTTATCTATCAGCATGCCTGAGTCCCTTAAAAGGTTTTGAGCTCTTGGAAAGTAAAGATCATATATCAATAATTCCTGTATATCCCTACAATTTTACATGGAATAACTACTTTTAAAATGCGTATTGAATAGACAATCAAACTTCTAGGTAAAAACAGATATTCTGTCTCATAAACACTGAACACTCTCTTCAAAACACAAATCATAATTCATAATTATATATTTCAGTGTCTGTTTCCTTAATGTCTTCTACTAGATAATAAATTATATGAGAACAACTCAAGGTTTGTCTCATTCACTCTTGTATTGCATTTGCCAAATTGAAGAATGTGTAACGGCAA
The DNA here is from genome assembly GCF_028858775.2 of Pan troglodytes. Classification (NCBI taxonomy): domain Eukaryota; kingdom Metazoa; phylum Chordata; class Mammalia; order Primates; family Hominidae; genus Pan; species Pan troglodytes. The sequence goes on along the minus strand of NC_072407.2, from coordinate 130,259,350 downwards.
GTTCAGGTGTTTCTAATGCTTAACTTAGCCAAATCAACAGGTGCTTTCTCCTTTGAGAAAAATCTTATTTACTTTATACAAGAATAATTGTAACAATTGTCAGTTTCTGCCTGCTTCACTGCTTAGCAGATTGAAAATATCTATTACCTCCAAAAGGGGCCTAATTTGGACTTCCCTTGCTCCATCTATCTTCTCCCTCAGAAGGAAATTGTTTTCAATTCTCCATAGTAGAAACTCTCAGTTTCAAGCTCCAAGAACTATCAGTTGGTTTTTTTTCTCACTCTCAGAAGTGCCTTCCTCAAAGAAAGTCATACAGTGCCCATCCGTCTACAGCAGAGCCTCAGTCCCCCAACTTTTCTGCCACCCAACAAATAAGTGTAGCACCCATCTGTCTGCAGCAGAGCCTCAGTCCCGCAACCTTTCTACCCCAAAACAAATAATGCATCTCCCCTTTTGTTTTTTATTGGCACACAGCACATCCTCCTGCCCGGGGCTTTGGTTCACACTGCTCTGGTGTGTGTGCATGAGTATATGTTGCTCTGTGTTTTGTGGTGTTTCTTTAGCAGCCTCTACCATTCTGTGGGTGTTTTCTCGATCCGAAGTGGAACCACTGAGTCTATGACACCCGCTGCTGTTTGTGCAATTCTCTGCAAAAATGGCTTCAAGTGTTACCTTGCCTGCTCCACTTCAGGGCAACCACAATGATGAACAGGCACGAACTTCTTGACGCATGCACTTCACCTCCCTGACAGGGCCCGATAAGATCAAATAGCAGGGCTGCAAGTGGTCTGACAGGCTCGTTGTGCCATGTTCAGAGAGCAGAGGTGGGTGAGCTGAAGGCCCCTGCCACACTCCTGCCATGGGGGCTTGCTTGGGCTGCAGTTAGCTCCGGGAGGGGCTGACCTCAGAGGTGGGAGGCACAGTTGAGTTTCCAGAAGAGTCGATGGGTGCATTTCAGGTGTAGAAATCAGCCTAGAAAAATTTCCTTTCTAGGGCCTAGGTTTCTTCCTTTATCTTGTCACTGTGGTTGTTTATTTCCCTCCTTGGTTATTTCTTCCCCACAAATCACTATAATAAGAACAATTTCACACGGAGTGAGCATTCACATGGAGTCAGGTTCTTTGCCAAGGCCTGTACATGTTTCCTCTAAGCCTCCTCTCTGCTCTGAAAACAGTTCCCTCTCTCTGCTTCTGAGCTCATGTGGGGAATCACTCAGGTGTCAGCATCCAAACCACAGGGAGAACTCGTTGACCGACCCCACGGCCTGGTTCGGGGGGCGGTGCATGTGGTGATATCTCTGATAGGCATTTCATGTTTTCATCTTTCATGTAATAAGGATTCCTTGTGACTCAAAGGAGAAAAGAAACCCTCGACTGGGACGGATTAGCTAGTAATCGTGTTGTGAGCAGGGATTATTGGGATCTAATCTTTATTGCAAAAGTCATATTCAGTGAACTCTGAATGGCCTGATGGTTCAACACTCACTGTCAGGAGCCTGAGAACCCGCAGCATGAGGACCCCGTGGAAATCATTTGTATATGGGGGCTGCTATAAGATCTAGTGTTGGTCTAGTGGCAAGGAAAAGAAAACTGACTGAATCCGGGATATGCAACAAGTCAGTGGCACAACTAGCAATGAAAGAAAGGTGCCGGGGCAAGGGAATTATTTTTTCCATAACTCTATAAAAGACACCTATTCACAAGAAGACACTACTCATTTCATTTCTTTCCAGAAAGGTGCTGAAAGGCAAAAATTACCAAGGGGCCAGCCGAGAAAGCTCTAATAGAGAAATGTCATTATGCTCCAGGTTCCTTAACTTTTAATGAAATGTTGCTGGTTCTGTTTCACAGGTAGAGAATTGAAGGCTCTCAGAGGTTAAGGGGCTTGCTCAAGGTCACTCAGCAAATAAGTTGTGGAGTTGCAAGGGGAAATGCTGCCAGTTCTGACAGTCTCATCCACACTGCCTCCTCCTGTCTGAAATGCAAAACAGGCAGATGAGGCTCCAGCTCAGACTCATGAAAGCTCATAACCGGCCTTAGTGTCTCTGGCTGTCCATATTCCCAGCCTGTGAACTGAGCCGTCTTTCCTGGAGCCTGTTTGGGCTGGGAAGCTGTAGTCATTGCTTGGCCTTTCTCCTTAACCACAGATGGTTGGCCCAATATAAACTGCTTATTGTTTTTGTTTTTGTTTGCTTTCATCTCCAGAGTCAGGGAAATGAGTGCTCCTGACATTACCTTGTCAGTAACTATGAAAGCACCCTCTGCCCATCTTCAAGTTCCAAGGAAATCCGACAACCATTATAGCAGCCTTAGTGGCAGCAAGAATAAAATCAAGAGTCCACAAACCAGGCAGAAGGATCATCCAGTTCCCAAAGTCAGTCAAAGCAGCAGGAGGAATGACAAAGTTCTGGCAGGCCTGTGGGACTGCTTACAAGATTTTGATACCCCAGAGCCCAGGAAGGTGAATTTGGGGATGCTTAAGGAAGCTGCTGTGCCTAGACAACATTGGCTCATGCGGGAAGGGCAATTCTGGCAGAAGGGAGCCCTCTCATCTCAATCTGTCTGTGTTGCCCCCTTTTCTCCCACCCTGCTTTGGGCTTTCTGTGTCAGCTCTCAGTTGACCTGCTTCCCTTCTTCTAGCCTGGCTGGAGCTGCTAACTCAGTGCTGCTCAGAGTGGCTTTGGGGCACTGGTTATCCCTGTTGGAACAACAGCTTTCAGACTTTATTAAGTACCTAAGCTTCCAACCCTGAGCAGCAAGCATACCATCTCCAAACTTCAGCATCCCGGCTTCCAAAGCTCCAAAGACTAGACCAGCCCACTCAAGGTCATGCCATCCTCCAGGGAACTGTTTGCTTGGCCAGAAATCACGAGTGAGGAGAAAAATGAGAAGAGAGCGTGGGGGCATCAGCAAGCCCCCACATTCTTGTCTTCTTCTAAACACCAAACTTGTTCCTGTCACAGTTTCCTTTTCTTCAATAAAGAATAAGACAGGAGCCACTTACATACACATCAAAAAACAGAGTCACCTCACGGTCTCTCAGAGGCCACCAGTGCCTCTCTCCTCCCAACACTCCTCTCTTTTAGAGGTGTTGGAAAAGTTGACTCAGTCATATAATCTTCTTACATTTAGAAGTTTAGTTTGAATCATCTTAATGTTCCATCTTTATTAAGAAATGTTGAGCTGCTGGCTGGGCGCAGTGGCTCATGCCTGTAATCCCAGCACTTTGGGAAGCCAAGGCGGGTAGATCACTTGAGATAGGAGTTTCAGACCAGCCTGGCCAACATTGTGAAACCCTGTCTCTGCTAAAAATACAAAAATTAGCCGGACATGGCAGTGCACGCCTGTAGTCCCAGCTACTTGGGAGGCTGAGGCAGGAGAATGACTTGAGCCTAGGAGGCAGAGGTTGCAGTGAGCCGAGATCATGCCACTGCACTCCAGTCTGGGTGATGAGAGTGAAACCCTGTCTCAAAGAAAAAAAGAAAAAAAAAAAAAGAGAAGAAAAGAAATGTTGAGCGTTGAGCTGCTAATTGTGCAACTTTGCTCCTAAGGATAGTGGCCACTTCAGGTCAGGATGGTCTTATTTTTTTCAATCACACTCTTTCAAAGATGGGGAAGCCCTTAGAGTCTTTCTCTTCCACCTCTCCCATTTTACAAGTGGGAAACTGAGTCACTGAGAAGTAAAGTGCTGTGGCTTTCATGGAGGAAACAGGACTCACTTCTGGCCTCCAAGCCCCCAGCCTGACATGCCCATGACCACTGTTTTTTCCTTTTTATTGAGTGTAGCATCGACACAAGAAGGTTTTAAAGCTCAATGCTCTTGTCACATTTTCTTGCTTGTTGTTCTTGTATTCTATTACAAATCTGACCCTGACCCTTTTTGAAAGGGGTCATTCAAAGAGGGTGAGGAAGGAGAGGGAAATGAGCTTGGGCATGACCTAATCAACTCATGGTTACTAAGTTTCTCAGGAATGGAGCCTTTTTTCTAAGGTAGAGAAGTGGAAGTGGAAAGAAAGCGGGAGCCACAGAGAGAGGATCTGGGGAAGGGGTGGGGGCCTGACGACACCATTAGTTCTGGGGTTACATACACTCCCAGTGGTCCTCGCTGAGCCCCGAAGCCTAACCAGAGCACAGTCATGAAGCAACATCCGCCTACAAAATTGGTGGCCCGGAAATTCACACACAGATTTCATTCCATTATTGATGAAAGAGGTAGGAAGAAAGAACATAATTATTAGAAATAACTTGAAGAAAAGGTGGTTCTTAAATTTTAAAACTTATTAAAAATAAAGTGCCTTGCCCACCTCCCCACTCCAGAGATTCTGATACAGTTTAGTGTGGAGGCCAGAAATATATTTTTCTTGTTGTTGTTGATGGTGAACGTCTAGTCCTCCATTAGTGGCTTAAAAAAAATAAACTATTTTGGGAAATCATTTTAGAGCTACAAAGAAAGTCACACAGACAGTATTGTGAATTTAGTATACCCTTCACCTCCATTCCATTTCCCCTAATTTTAATTTAAAAAATTGTGGTAAAATATACATAATATAACATTTACTATTTTAATTATTTTAAGTGTACAGTTCAATGGCATTAAGAATATTCATTCACATTGCTGGGCAACCATCACCATCATCCATCTTTTATCTTCCCAAATGGAAACTATGTAGCCATTGAATGATAACACTCCATTCTGTCTTGGCAGCCATCATTCTACTTTCTGTCTCTATGGATTTGACTCTGTTAGGTACCTCATACAGGTGAAATCATGCAATATTTGCCCTTTTGTATCTGGCTTGTCTCACTTAACGTAGTGTCTTCAAGGTTCATTTATATTGCAGCATGTGTCAGAATTCCATTCCTTTGTAAGTCTCAATAATATTCAATTGCATGTATATACCACGTTTTCTTTCTTCATTTGTGTGTTGATGGATATGTGGATTGTTTCTACCTATTGACTATTGTGAACAATGCAGCTATGAACATGGATTTGCAAATATCTGTTCAAGTCCCTGCTTTCAATTCACTTGGTTAAATACCCAAAAGCGCAACGTTAATTTCATACACAATTGTGGAACATTACTATTCACTTAATTTTCGCATACTATTCACTTACTATTTACAGACTTTATTCAGATTTCACCAATTTTTCCACTAAAATTTAATCTTAAAATAAGCACTCAGGAGATTCTGGTTCACAGATCAATGTTTTATAAACATTATTTTTTAAATGACAGATTGTGTCCAGGAAGCAGTGCCATATGTTGGAAAGTTGACCTAGGACTGAGGTTCTGTATGCTGAATCTGGAACAGGTTCGAAAGCAGCCAGTGGAGATTCACTGCCTTCCACTGGGCCTAGTTTTCTCCATCTTTCAAAGAGAATGGTTTGAGAATTATCTGGAGTCTTCTAGAGAAAAGAAGCTCTAGAATGTAAAGTTGTTCTCTAGGTAAAAGCTTTCCAGACAGCTGCTGACAAAAGAGAAACTGGCCAGCACTTCTGAACTCTCTTAATAATTATATTATTATTAATTTGCATAAAAGAAGCAAGATTTCAACTAAATGGCAATGGTTCTAGGATTCTTTCACAGTAGTGTTAATTCCTTATATAAGGAGCATGGGAGTATTTTTCTGTAAGAATCAGCCTGACAGAGCCCTATAGAACTGAGCCTCTGAAGACGTGCACTGACCAGCACAGGGAAGAAGAGTTAAAGATCTCTAAACATGTGAAATGGCATTATTAATGCTGCTCCAGGCATATGGTATGTTTCAGGAACCCTTTTAAGTTAGTCTTCTCATGTGGAAGATTTGGGAGCAGATGCGAAATGAACCCATGGGAACATCTTTATGACGCTGCTTTGGATGCAGCACTGAAGTGTGCCTTTCATGGTAGAAGGATGTGAAACCATAAACAGGCGACTGAAGATACTCCAAGGAAGCATTAAAACAAGGAAGCAGGCAGGGCATGGTGGCTCACGTCTGTGATCCCAGCACTTTGGGAGGCCGAGGCAGGCGGATCACGAGGTCAGGAGTTCGAGACTAGCCTGACCAACAGGGTGAAAACCCATCTCTACTAAAAATACAAAAATTAGCCAGGCATGGTGGCACACGCCTGTAATCCCAGCTACTCAGGAGGCTGAGGCAGGAGAATTGCTCGAACCCGAGAGGTGGAGATTGCAGTGAGCCGAGATGACACCACTGCACTCTAGCCTGGGTGACAGAGCGAGACTCCGTCTCAATGAAAAAAAAAAAAAAAGAAGAAAAAAAAATAAGGAAGCAACGGTAATTCAAAGAGAGGGGAGGGCCTGGGCTGAAATCTGGTTTGGATTCTATTAATCTCAGTGACTTGGGAAAAGCCCTAGAGGGCCCTTAACAAAGGGAGAGGCAGTCATGACCTCGGCACCAGCATCTTGGCATCTTTTCAGAGAGGTGTCAAATCCTGGGGACCCCCTTGTGGTAGCCCTGACTCAGAAGGAAACATACCAGCTACTATAGTACATCATCGCATACCACTTCCTGAAGGGCTTTGGGTTTTCCCTAGAAGGCTATATTGCTATGTGCAGGTCCTGCCAGGAACAAGCTTGAGCTCAATAGCTAAAGGGGGGAGCAGGGGAAGAAGCAGAGCAGAACGTACACCTTTTGTGGTGTGTTTACATACATATACATACAGACTTGCCCCCACTCACGGTTTATTATCTGTGCCTTATAATCCATATATGGAAGATAGGCATGGAAGTAGAGAAAAACAAAATGGACCTTTAGAAGGAAGAGGGAAATAAATCAGTCAACAGCCTAGGTCAGCCTTTCCCAACTTTGTGAGCTTTGAAATAGCAGATATTATGCAAAGGCATAATTCTACAGTCGGATAAGTTTAGGAAAGATTGGATAAAACAAATTCAAACAGTATGAAGATTTCTTAAAGAACTAAAGGAAGAATTACCATTTGATCCAGCAATCCCACTGCTGGGTATCTACCCAGAAGAAAAGAAGTCATTATGTGAAAAAGACACTTGCACATTTGTGTTTATAGCAGCACAATTTGCAATTGCAAAAATATGGAACCAGCCCACCAACAAATGAGTGGATACAGAAAATGTAATACGTGTGTGTGTGTGTGTGTGTGTGTGTGTGTGTGTGTATACCATGGAATACTACTCAGTCATAAAAAGGAACAACATAATGGCATCCACAGCAATCTGGATGGAGTTGCAGATCATTATTCTAAGTGAAGTAATACAAGAATGAAAAAACAAACATTGTATACTCTTACTTATAAGTGGGAGCTAAGTTATGAGGACACAAACGCATAAGAATAATATAATGGACTTTGGGGACTCAGGGAGAAGTGTGGGAAGGGGGTGAGGAATAAAAGTCTAACATTGGGTACAGTGTACACTGCTCAGGTGACAGGGGCACCAAAATCTCAGAAATCAACAATAAAGAATCTATCCATGTAAAAACCATCTGTTCCCCAAAAACTATTGAAATAAAAATAAACAAATACATAAATATAAACATTTATTATTAGATCTCTTAGAATTGTTAATATACTGATGGAATTGTACATTTATTTTCTCACATTTATGTCATTAAACAAATGTTTTTAAAATCATCGTGCAGTAGAACTCTGTGGAGCACCCTTTGGGAAACACTGAGCTACTTGCTTGAGCAGTACCACTTCCTGAGCTTCTTGGCAGGCAAGAAAATTAGAGAAACATGATGGGCTATTGTTTTTTAACCAGATACAAGCCTATCATTTTTTTTTTAGATTCTAAGTTGTAAATAAATTTTTGGATTAGTCATGTACTGCAAAGAGTCATTGAACCACATAATGACACACAATAAACTATCTCTTTAAAAATGGTTTAATTATACATGTAGAATAATTTTGTATGTTTTTATTTTTACTGTATCAAATATTGGGTATGAGACATTTTGCATCGGGAGAAGGGGAGTAGGCCTGTTGCTTTCTGATAGTCTAGTTAGATAGAAATCACTAAATTTAGAATACCTTGAACTTCTTTTCCTTGAACGCAAATTCATTTATCTATGAATAAGCATTGTGATTATGACTGCAGTTGAAATACCCTAACCTGACTTTCGAGTCTCCAGCAGGATCCATAAACTGCTTCTCAATTGAAGGAATTTCCATAAGCTTTTGATACCAGACCTGCATATTAGCCACTTTGGATATTTTGACATTTGAGAAGGCTGGTCTCTTCTTTCACCTAAACATAAGCTCTTCCATCTCCTCCAAAGACAAGTCCCAGGGCAATCCTACAGGCAGGATTGAGACTTTCTCAGGAAGCTTCCTTGGGTTTGATGGAATGCTCAGGAAGGTGCTTGAGCAAGATCGTACAGACCTGGCCAGGATAACTGAGTAGAAACGTGCCATTAGCAGCAAGGAAGAAGTTGTCTTTCCTTCTCTGATGGCAGAGCATTTCTTAGAAAGTAAAGAAATGCAGAAAACGTCATCACAGCTGTCTTATCTACTTGATCTCATTACTCCTTATTAACACAAGAAGACTCTGGACAGTTATAGTGAAAGTCCCGATAAGAAGGAAGTGGTCACTTTCAAACTAATGTAGCATATCAAGATGATGATAAACAAGAAAAGTCTAACTATTCAATAATCAATAATATTGATTCTTAATTGGAGATATAACATTTGTTCCTCCCTATCTCTTCCATCACCTCACTACATGATGCATCTGCAAACACACACACACACTAACCAGTTGGGCCTCGTTCCTTTTTTTGTTCACCTATTGCACCCAGTTTTGCTGTTTATCAGAAAATTACCACATGATGTTGAAATAAACTGCTAATGTGTCATATTCCTCATAAAACTACAGACTCTTTGAAGATAGGTTCAACATATTATCATCTTAATATTCCACTGACCAATGCAGAAAATATTTATCAAATGTGTTGAGTATATCACCATTCACTAGTTACATGGACACTCATTTATGCTATGCTTACTAGTGAATTTGACCAGCTGTTTCCTTTTATGATTTAACACACTCATTTTAGATGAGTGGCCCATCAGAAAATAAGCTTTTTAGTACAGACTATAAAATGCAGATACCATCTCTAAAGAACCTACATTCATTTGTTTCAAGAGAAATATAACTTTGAGACATGAAAAGAATATAAACTTTAAGATAAATCTGTCAGTATCATTTGAGAATTCAGTTAAACTTGAGAAAATCAGAATAGTGATTTGATACTGTTTGGATTCGTGTCCTCACCCAAATCTCATGTTGAATTGGAAGAAGTCTAGTGGAAAGCAATTGGATCATGGGGGCAAATTTCCCCCTTGCTATTTTCATAATAGTGAGTGAGTTCTCATGAGACATAATGGTTTAAAAGTGTGTGGCACTTCCCCATTTGCTCTCTCTCTTCTGACATCATGTGAAGAAGGTGCTTGATTCTCTTCAGCCTTCCACCATGATTGTAAGTTTCCTGAGGCCTCCCAGGAACTTCCTGCTTCCTGTACAGCTTGCAGAACTGTGAGTCAACTAAACCTCTTTTCTTCATAAATTACCCAGTCTCAGCTAGTTATTTATAGCAGTGTGAGAATGTACTAATACAGAAAATTGGTACTGGGAGTGGGGCACTGCTATAAAGATACCCAATAATGTGGAAGCAATTTTGGAACTGGGTAATGGGCAGAGGTTGGAACAGTTTGGAGGGCTCAGAAGAAGACAGAAAGATGTGGGAAAGTTTGGAACATCCTAGAGACTTGTTGAATGGTTTTGACCAAAATGTTGATAGTGATATGGACAATGAAGTTCAGCCTGAGGTGGTCTCAGATGGAGATGAGGAACGTATTGGGAACTGGAATAAAGGTCACTCTTGCTATGCTTTAGCGAAGAGACTGGGGCATTTTGCCTCTGCCCTAGAGATCTGTGGAATTTTGAACTTGAGAGAGAATACTTAGGGTATCTGGTGGAAGAAATTTCTAAGCAGTAAAGCATTCAAGATGCAATCTGGCTGTTTTTAAAAGTATATACTCATATACATGAACAAAGAGATGATCTGAAACTGGAACTTATATTAAAAAGGGAAGCAGAGCATAAAAGTTTGGAAAATTTGCAGCCTGACCATGCAGTAGAAAAGAAAAACCCATTTGCTGGGGAGAAATTCAAGCCAGCTGCAGAAATTTGTTAATAGCCAAGACAATGGGGGAAAATGTCTCCAGGGCATTTCAGAGACTTTCATGGCAGCTCCTCCCATTACAGGCCTGGAGGCCTAGGAGGGAAATATGGTTTCACCTTGGGACATGGCACCTTGCATCCCAGCCACCCCAGCTTTATCTATGACTAAGACATGCCAAGGTACAGCTCAGGCTGTGACTTCCTAGGGTGTAAGTCCCAAGCCTGGTGGCTTCCACTTGATGTTGGGCCTGCAGGTATGCAGAAGGCAAGAGTTGAGGTTTGGGAACCTCTCCCTAGATTTCAGAGGATGTATGGAAATGCCTGGATGTCCAGGCAGAAGTCTGCTGCAGGAGCGGAGCCCTCATGGAGAACTTCTACTAGGGCAGTGTAGAAGGAAAAGGTGGGGTTGGAGCTCCTACACAGAGTCCTCACTGGGGCACTTCCTAGTAGAACTGTGAAAAGACAGCCACCATCTTTCAGACCTCAGAATGGTAGATCCATTGGCAGCTTGCTCCATGCACCTTGAAAAGCCACAAACACTTAATGCCAGCCCATGAAAGAAGCCACTGGGGCTGTAACCTGAAAAGTCACAGGGGTGGAGCTGCCCAAGGCCTTGGGAGTCCACCTCTTGCATCAGCATACCCTGGATATGAGACATGGGATAAAAGGAGATTATTTTGGAGCTTTAAGATTTAATGACTGCCCTACTGGGTTTTGGACTTGCATGGGGCCTGCAGCCCCTTTGTTTTGGCCAATTTCTCCTAAATGGGAGCATTTACCCAATGCCTGTACCCGCATTGTATCTTGGAAGCAATGAACTTGCTTTTTATTATTCAGGCTCATAGGCAGAAGGAACTTAATTTGTCTCAGATGAGACTTTGGACTGTGGATTTTTGAGTGAATGTTAAAATGAGTTAAGACTGGCAAACTGTTGAGAAAGAATAATTGTATTTTGCAGTGTGAGAAGGACATGAGATTTGGGAGGGGCCAGAGGCAGAATGATATGGTTTAGATTTGTGTCCCCAACCAAATCTCATGTTGAATTGGAGGAGGGGCCTAGTGGAAGGTGGTGGATCATGGGGGTGAATTTCCCGCTTGTTTCTCTCATGATAGTGAGTAAATTCTCATGAGATCTGATGGTTTAAAAGTGTGTGGCACTTCTTCCTTTGCTTTCTCTCTCTCCTGCAGCCATGTGAAGAAGGTGCTGGCTTCCTCTTCACCTTCTGCTATGATTATAAGTTTCCTGAGGTCTCCCAGTCATGCTTCCTGTACATCCTGAGGAACTGTGAGTCAATTAAACCTCTTTTACTCATAAATAACCCAGTCTCAAGTAGTTCATTATAGCAGTGTGGGAACAGACTAATACATGATTATATGCCAGATAACAGACAAGTAATACTTCTATTATTACTTTAGTTTAAGAGCCCTAGTTCACTCTGTGTTCTACCAAAATTCCTTTGTTTCATGTTTGAGAAAGAAACAGATTAAAACCATCATGTAGAAGGGAATTTATTTTCTAAAATCCTTATCCTTATACAGTAATTCCACCTTATCCTAAAGGGATGTGTTCCAAAGCTTCCATTGGATGTCTAAAGCTACAGATATGATTTAATTCTTTATATACTATGTTTTTTCCTATATATACATACTCATGATAAAGTTTATAAGTTAGTACAGAAAGAGATGAACAATAACTGAAAATAATATAGAACAGTTATAGCAATATACTGTAATAAAATTTATATGAATGTTGTTTCTCTCTCTCTCTCTCTCAAAATATCTTATTGTACTGTACTCACTTGTTTTTTGACCTCAGTTGACCCTGAGTAACTGAAACTGCAGAATGCTCAACCTCCCCTGATGAGGTGGGACGACTGTACACAAATAATATGAATTCCTCTAAAGAGGATTAAGAGGTCAGGTTCTTTACATTTTGGTCTGCATCCTAGCATTTCCTCAAAAAAGTGTTTCAGGCATTGGAAAATTGTATTCTGGAAGAGGTGCTCTCCAATAGAAATATAATATAAGCCATGTATATGATTTTAAATTTTCTAGTAGCATCATTAAAAAAGAAACAAGAAACAGGTAAAAAGTATTTTAATAATATATTTTATTTAATCCAATATATCTAAAATACTATCATTTCAATATGCAATCAATATAAAATGATTCCTGAGATATTCTCCATCCTTTTTTTATCCAAATTCTTTGAAATCCAGTGTGTATTTCATACTCACATTTCAATTTGGACTAGTCACATTTCCATGCTCAACAGTCACATGTAGACACTGGTTAATATTGGTCTAGAAAACCCATCATATGAGAAGAAGCTATTTATTTTTCTTATGTCATGTATGATTTTGTTGAGAAGATATCAGCATCAGAGTCAATGGGTCTAGTGGTGCTAAGTTGAGCTGTAGAATTTGATAATGAATATTTATCAAGTTCTTAATGTGTTCTAAGCTTTGTTTTAGATACTGGGACTATAGTTGTAAATAAGAGTCAAAATTTACTCCCTTATGGAACTAACATTCTACTATGTGACACAGACAACAAACCAGACACATTTAATATAATCTAGGTTAAATTGTGGTAAGTGCTAAGGAAAAAATAAGGAGAGGTAAAGAGAAATAGAGAATGTTGAGACGGCAATCTAAGTTTTAGAAATAGTTGCCAGTTGTCTTCTTAATTAAAAGGTGACATTTGGTTAAAGACCCTCTGGCAATATTCCATGAAAATTATGACCTTGGATAACTTGGATTTTTAAGTAAACATTGTTGAAATGTATAGGTGAGTTTTTCTCTTAGATTTAAACGTTTCAGGCCAGGTGTGACTCTCAGGTGAACTTGAGGAAGGACTGTCTAGAGGTCTGAGCCCTCAGAAAAGAGGCTATGTAATGACTTCATAGGACAGTAAACATAAGTGAACATGTTAATGAGACACAGATGGAACAAAATTCTCATGAAGAAAAGTTTCAAGGTGGTAATGAAATTTTGGCTTAGCGTCCTACTATATTGGACAATTTGGAATCCACACTTTAACCTTATATTTTGATAAACTTGTTTTGCAGGTTTCAATTCTTCTTACCATTATAAACTTCTTACTTTTGTTTTGTTTTTGAAAGTCAGTACAGAGCCTTGGCAGTGTCATACAGAAGCTCTTGTGTTACAGGTCCCTTTACTTCTAGATTAGTGGGTTTCCCCCTTTCTCTGGTGAATACAAGGTGAGTTACCCTCAATGAGGCTCATAAGCAAGTGTGTCTTTTGAACTGAAATGGTGTTCAGTGGGTGCCCTGTGCAACTGTGGCCTCAAAAATAGTTGTAGGGTGACCCTGACTTACTCCTTTCTAGGTTGCCCCTGGACTGAGCACTATGAGGAGAGAGACCTCATTGCATTCCCCGCTCCTTTTCTCTCCTTGCTGAGACTTGGTCCAGAACCTCACATCCTATACAAACAGTACATGCTGAGGGCAGATGTGCTTAGAACACCTCCCTGAACTCTCTCAAACTCTCTTCAGTGCTTCATGACTAACACCTCAATAGTGAGCATTCCTCACTGAGTGCCCTCAACTCTTTTTGTTTCATCTGCTTGTTAGTTTTCCTAAGTTAAATGTTTGCACTGTACCACTGTACTATCTTTTAATGAAAATGGTTCCAGGCTATTTTATTTAAAAACACAGTCTCATAGAATGCTCATTTCAGGAAACAAAAAGGAGTAATTCTTCTGAAATTCCTGTAAGAGTATATGGTGATAGGAAGAAACCCACTGGGTTTAGCCAACCAGGGCAATTTACTGAAAAAGAGCCTTAGGCAGAAAGAGCCCCACTGAAAGTAGCAGTACAGGAGAATGCCAAAGACCTCATTTAGCCCTTCCTCTTTCCTTCAGAAGGGTTTTAAATAAACCATTCCAAATAACTAAATTTTGATTTGAAATACTTCAAAATTATAGGAAAATTCCCATAGAGTAGGCAGGCCAAGACAGAGGCAGTTATAGCCCCTTTTAATAGGACCTTTATAAGGGAGGCTGGAGCCCAATGAGATCAAAACAAGGGAAGGTGTTCTGACCTCACCCCGTAGCATAGATTAAACTCCTAACCTCAGTCTGCCCAGGAGAGGAAAATCATTGCAGCTGCTTCAAGGCCACAGCCAGTCACACATGAGAGTTGCCTCATATCCCAGGGCTCACCCTCAAATCTGCCTCCACCACCCTTGCTTGGCTAGCAGGTTGTGGATTGGAAGGAGGCCACTGGGGATGGTGCATTAGTCCATTTGCATTGCTATAAAGGAATATGTGGGGCTGGGTAATTTATAACAAAAATAAGCTTATTTGGCTCACAGTTCTGCAGGATGCACACAAAGCATCGTGCCAGCATCTGCTTCTGGTGAGGGCCTCAGGAATGTTGCAGTCAAGGTGAAAAGTCTAAGGGGAGCCTGGATGTCACATGAGGGAGAGAGTGAGCAAGAGAGAGGGAGCTGGAAGTTCCAGGCTCTTTTAAACAACCAGGTATTGGGTGAACTCACAGAGCAAGAACTTACTCATTACCCTGAGGGGGGCACCGAGTCATTCATGAGGGATCCACCTCCATGACCCCAACACCTCCCACCAGGCCCACCTCCAACATGGGGATCACATCTCAACATGCGAATGGAGGGGATAAAATATCCGAACATATCAGATGTGGAGTGAGGCCACAGTGCTTTTCATGTTCACAACATTATCATTACTCTGCATGCCCTCTTGTCCCAGTGTTTATTTACTTTGTATTTTGTTTCTTTGCTCCTTGCTGGGGACCTGCTCTGGGAAGTCAGGGACCATTCTGGTTTCTCCTAATAAAGGAAGGTAGAGGTGAAGAAAAGGTGGAGGTGCCCAGGAGCAAACTTCCAGGAAACAGCTGAGACACAGAAAGACGCCCCTTCCAGATCCTTCACTGCCACCTTCTCCTGCATCAAGGGCCTGGCCTGATAGATGAAAAATTGTCCTGTGGAAGAATAGTGTCACATAATTCACTTTATTAACAAAAATCCATCTTCAAAGCCCCAGTTGATTGAGATGTTGGCTAAAAGAAACTCCAAGGTGTATGGGAGCACCCTGAGAAAGGCTGAGGGAAAATTTCACAGGGACTCTGCAAAGCATGAGATACTGAAAGGCCTGCTGAGGCCACATGAAGGAGACAGGAAACTGTTTCCATAAACAGCATGGCAAGTAATTGCTGTGGAACTTCATTAGACGCTGGATTTAGTCTAACGCACTTGTCTCTGTCAGTTCCCCTGTCTTCAGGTTTTTCCTCCAATAGCGACACTGTGGCTCTCAGTGCTGGGGTGGGGGACTTATGCCACATGGGGCAGTCATTGGAGCAGATCACTTGAAAGAGACAAGAATAGGGTGTTGGAAGAACAAGGGAGTTCCTAGAAATACTCCCCAGTTCTTTTACTCATTCTTATTTTTGTAGGATTTGTAAGCCAAGCCCATGAGAACTGTTATAGGATGTATGTAATAAAAAGACCTCCCAGCTTCCACTCCTGCTCCGGTGTGCAGGGACAAGCTGTGTCTGTGACTTAAGACCCTCCATGTCTGGCCTTGATTTCTTTGGCTCTCCAGGTAGGCAAAGGAAATTGATGATAACCTGCTTTTGGGTGATTAGTATTACATTCCAGAGAGGTAAGCTAGAGGGGTCTATTTATTACTGTCCTTGGTCCAAAGTGCAATTCTCTGCTCATTCCTCTGTCTCTGCATTTGTTCACTCACTTATCCACCAACAAATGTTTACTGACTGCCTACTCTGTGCCAGGCAGTAGTTTGAGTTCTATGGGTAGAGTGGTGAATAAAGCAAAGTCCCGTCCATCAAGGAGCTTAGATTTTGTAACCACACCTGATATCTATGTAGCAACTTTCATCTAGATTTGTCAACACCCGTGCAGATGTATTTTGCAGAATGATTTTGCCCTACCAACAGCGATTATTCCTTAGTGTTGAAAATGCTTTGTTGAAAGTCCAAATCTTTCTCTACTCCCACTACATGTGGCAGCCTCCAGCCTCCTTCCATGACTGTTCACAACAGTCCCTCAGGTCTGAGCTCATTGCTCCCTCACCTTGCTAGACAATTCTTCCTTCCGTACCCTTGCTCCTGCTCTTGATTTATATTTATAATTGACTAACTTATTTTATCATTTTATGTATAATATTCTGTCTGCCCACTTACACTGAAAACTTTCTGAATGTAGGGTCTAAGTCTTTTAATTTTTATCTATTATTCTTGAACAACTAGTGCAGTGCAGTTTTATTATAGACGCAGACTCCAATCTTTCCTCCTTTGCATTGTGTTAGTTTGCATTCTGCTTATTCTGCTCTTGAAGATATGCCTAGTAAATAGCCGTAATTCAGTTTCTGCTACTCTGCTTGCTTTTTTGATGCTTTCTGTTGATAATGCTTGAACATCTGTCTTATTCACCACTGTATCCCCTACATGCAGCAGAGTACCTGGTATAATAATAGAAACTTAATACATATTTCTTGATTATCTGTTGGCTGATTGACTGGCTGGTACAGAAACAATCTGCACAATCTGTAGCATGACCAATCTTTAGGAACACTGTGCAACATACAAGAATTCCAGAGCTTTCCTGCAGATGTCTAGAAATACCCACAGATTGGCCTGAAGAAGCTGAAGTTGAAGAAAAGATGCCACTGAGCCAAAGAATGAGGCCACATGTAAAATATTTGTATGCCATATTTTGCCCTTCAGAATGATTATGTTTTGGCTGGAAGGCGTGAGACCATATGCTTTTACTGTTTGCCTTATAAAAATGAGAGACAATGAGGAAGATAAAGAGACTTGAAATTTGAAGAAGATACACTGTGGGCATTGAAGATGAAAGAAGAAGCCACAGGTCAAGGGTTGCAAAAGAATGCACATAGGATCAAGAACCTAAAAAGGGAAGGAAAATGGGTTCTCCCCTAGAGCACTGAGAGGGAATGCAGCCATACCAACACACTGATTTTGGAAATTCTGACTCCGAATTAGAAGATAGTAAATTTACATTGCTTTAAACACTAATTTTTGGCCATTTCTTACAGCACTGTTAGGAAAAGAATACAATGTCCAGTGCAGCCAAGAGCTCTTGGAACAACCTTAGGGTCTGGCAGTGTAATCTAAAATGTATAAATAATGATAGTTCTGAAATACCAAGGTGGAAGACGTGGATTATCTGAGAAGAAAAGGGAAACCCATAATGTGAGGCACAAACTGAGTGCTGAGTTTTCTAAATATCTACAGAAAAACATGTTCCCTTGAGGCAGAAGTACAGAGTTAAGAGCTTGTAACTCCATGCTAATTTTGACCACACAAACTTGGTCTGAGAAACCTAAAATGGAAGTTGACTTACAATTTATGGATCTGGAGGAGAATATCCACAAGTAACTTATACGCAACATGAGAATAAAGGAAGGTGCAGAACAGAATCTATGAACAGCTTTTTATATGATGAGATGTGATGTGTTCTCCAAGTCTCATTTGCTCCAAAAATCTTCCTTTCCCAGCTGCCACAGTGTTTGGGTTAAAGTAATGTCTCCAATCCCTGTAGTTGTCATCTACAAAGAACATCCCCACTAAAAAACAGACTTAAAGTCTACAGACGTCCATTAAATAACAGAGGGTGATTTTCCTTATGAAAAACACCACATGAGGCCTGTTAATAGGTCCTCCAAATAGGATTTGATTGCATGATATCCAGTACACAATCTATCCTGCAGGCCAGCTCCTGCAGGAAGCCCCTGGCCTTCACTTTAAAGGGATGCAGAGCCAGACTCCAGAGTCAACAAGATTTGTTTAATTGACCCTTTTTCTGTGTAGCTTACATTTATGTGTTTTGTAGCTCCATCTCCTTTCTATGCTCCCAGCCTCCGTTCAGGCAGCCCTAATGGGAACTACCCAGGATTTCTGAACTACCTTTACTTTAGTTGGTCAGTGTTCACATGCATTCATATTGTTCACACACATGAATTATATAAAGTGTCCTTACAAGTTTACTTTTTTTTTTTTTTGAGATGGAGTCTCACTCTGTCGCCCAAGCTGGAGTGTAGTGGTTTGAACTTGGCTCACTGCAACCTCCGCCTCCTGAGTTCAAGCAATTCTCCTGCCTCAGCGTCCCAAGTAGCTAGGACTACAGGTGCACACCACCATGCCCGGCTAATTTTTTTTGTATTTTAGTAGAAACCGGGTTTCACCGTGTTGCCCAGGCTGGTCACGAACTCCTGAGTTCAGGCAATCCAGCCGCCTCGGCCTCCCAAAGTGCTGGGATTACAGGCGTGAGCCACCGCACCCAGCCTACATGCTTACTTATATGTTTGGCCTTTGTATCATAAGGGTTTTGATGGCAGGGACTGTATCTGGTCCTCTATCATATCCTAAGTCACAGAAATAAGATGAAATAAATCCCCAAATCTGAAATACCTGGTAATGCTAATTCCTAGTCTATGTTATTATCTACTTTATCTGTGATTCTTTTCAGATTAATGGATAAGCCACACAATCATTAAAATGTAAACATCTTGAGGGCAGGGACCATAAGATTATCTTTCCTTAAAGAAAGGTCAGTGACATCACAGGCTGTTAGACTGGGAGGGAGAATGCTGCTTTGCCAAATAGTGTGTTCCTGCTCATTAGAGGTATTTACCTGCAAAGGTAATGAAGAGGCTCTGGGTACCTGTCTGGATGTTGTACAGAGTACTTATGCACAGAGGGTAGGTGTTAATACTAAGTTATTTCTAAATTCCTTACAATATTATAATTCTGTGTCCTTAGTCATTCAAGCCATACCCTCTGAGAAGGTCTATCCGACCAGGCCTTTGGCTGGAAATGATACAAAAAACATGCAAAATCTGATCTAATCTTCCCTGTGCTTTTCTCTCCAGACTTTGTCTTTCAATTCTCCCTCATCTATTTGTGTCTGGTCAAGCTGGAAACTCACAGTTCCCCTCAGGTACCCTGATATCTCTTACCTTTAGGCTGGTTAATTGCCAAGAATGCAAATCCTTGGTCTTTCTTTGCAGGTTTTCCTGTTCTGTTTCTTTCAGGATTCAACACATACATCATGGCCTTCCGTGAAGCTTTTCCTGACTCTGTGAGACTATACTGGATATCTCTGCTGTAAGTTCCCATAGTACCCTGAGTTCAGGGCAACTGCATTTTCATTTACTGTTCATTTTTATCTGTCCAGTAGACTGTAAGTTCCTTGAGGAAAGGACCACATCTGGTCTCTCTATATCCCCAGTAATCATCATAATGCCTAGTATATAGTAGATGCTCAAAAGTGTTTGTTAATCTCATGCTTAAATAACTGAAATTTAGTTAATGAATAATAGAGTGTCAAAATGCATTAACTTAGTATTCAATTTAAGCCCAGTTGTCATAATTATATGCTAGTAACACTGGAACTGTTCAAAAGATTGGGGGATGGGGGGCAGAGAAAGAGAGAGAGAGAGGGAGAGAGAGAAATGAAATTCACAGTATTTGCATGCCAAGACACTATTTTCTATTTTTGTTCATGATGGCCTGATTACCCTGCCTTTAGTTTTACCTTCCACTCCACAGGTTGGAAACTTGGGGTGAAAGTGTCAGTACAAAGGCATTGCCCCTTTTCCTGTGAGTGAACCACTCACATCAGGAAGTCGTAAAAGTGTAAAGAGTATGGCCTTCCCCCACAGCACTGAATCCATGCATAGGCCATGTGGACAGCTTTCTGTATGGCATGATTTTTCCAGAGTTTTTTCAGCAAGGAATAATCTTTTTCACCAGCCTCCCATTATGTATGAAACCTCTGCAACTAAAATCACTCCTTTTCACATAAAGCTGTATCTTCAGAAATTTCCTTTTTATACACAAAGCAAATACCTGGAATGGATATCACAATTAATGTTAACAAAAATGGATGATTTGATGGGATTAGTCCCCATCACGAGAGAATTGTGCCCCAAGAAATGAACCACAGAAAGGTTCTTGATGATAAATCTGATGCCAGGAAAGATTCGGGCCTGAAATGCAGGTAGACGTGGGAGGTCCCAGTGTGAAACTCTGTTGTATGAAGTATCTCAAAGTCTCAGGTGTCCATTTGGAAAAGAAGGGGTATAGTGGATGAGAAAGATACAGCTTTTTGGTTTTGTAATGATGTGGTTCTGCTCACACCCAAAATGGGCTTTCAAGGTTAGGACATATTTTTCTTGGTATGTACAAGACATCACAAGGTATCTTGGTTTCTCTGTTTTCTTGTGAAGGTGTAACGCTCTCTTTCTTCAGGGTGTGTCTCGTTGCCACAGTTTAGAAGTGTAACATTTTGACTGCACCTTTGAAAACAGAGTGAACCTTTGTGGCTCCTTATCTTCTATGATTATGTTTAAAGAAAACAAAACATATAGACAATGTTATGCACACAAGGCCTGAATCAAGCAACAACATATTTATTTGTAGAGATTATTAGTACAGTGTGGTCACACATTTTATTTTCCACAAGCATGTGAGAAGCTCTGCTAAGCCCATTCTGTGAAATGCTTTCTATCTTCTGCTGGGGGAGTTTCCTTTTGCTGCCTGCTGTTCGAGGGTCTCTCTATGAACATTTTCCCTTTAGAGCAAAAATAATTATGGGATGTCAAATCCTAATCATTAATAAACACTAAGATTTAAAGCTTTGGGTTTGATAGAGAGAATCTCCTTTTCCTGTGAATTTCCAGGCTTATTACCTTTGTTGTTAGCCTTGCTTAATGAAACTCAATAGTTCCTGCTGCTTGCCTATTTGGTCATTTTATACCAACCTAGAGTTGAAAGTTTGAGAAAGACATAATTTTCCAGGTGTTCACTCATGTTCTGTTTTACTTACAAGTGTAGACCCAAAACAATGGTTCTAATCAATCATTTGTTTTTCTACAGAACCTATGGGAAGATCAAGAAATGTCACTTCTGAGAAAAAAAAAATGTCTAATGCAAGGAGTGAAGAGAGCTTTTTATATCTTACACTGACCACAACACACAGTTCAGAAAACTTGAATAACCCTAACTAAAATTTGAAAGGTGCTTCAAAGCATAGAAAGTACCTTGACATGTATTTTCTCATTGGATTCTTATAAACCTATAAAACGGTGCTTACTCCATTTCAGAAATGAGAAAATGGTGACCCAGAAAATAAAGCAGCATGCACAAGACTACATGCTACACAGGGGACTGATCTGACACCAAAACTTGACTGCAGATTGTCTGCTTTCAACTCTCACCAGCAAAACAGACAAAAGTGCTTTGGACATGCAAGTGTTTATTATGTTGCATTTTGGAACTCCAGACCTAAAACCAAACATAGACAAATATAAAACAAAACAAAAAATCACTAAAGATCAAACCCATTCTCAAACCCAAACACCCAGAAAATAAAAGGAAATTATTATTATTTTTTTCTCAGGGGAAGCAAGTGGTTGATTTCATGTGGGATTAACTCTCAACTCTGATGAACCTCATGGTCTCCTGGATCTTCCCAAACCAAGGCTCTGGGACAGCAATTAATCAGATGGAAAGTCTGGGGATTTATCTCTCCACCATCACTGCTTTCTGCTGAATGCTGACTTAAAGATGTGAATCCACTCAATTATCTCACAGTTAGGAAGAAGCGAATCTATAGTTCAACGACACAGAGATGAGAGCCCAGGACAATCCCTAAGAGTCTGACTGACAATTAATTAGACAGATAGCATCTTATACTTGGGAAAGACCTTAGAGGTCTCATCCAATCTCCCTCCTACTATAAGAATCCTTCCCTAGCAAGCCTGACAAATCACCACCTGGTGTTGGCTCCTGAGATGGGAATTTTCATTGTCTCGAGGTACCCGTTCCACTGCTGTGAGATGTGCTCTTGTAGTTAGAATGGATTGCCTTCTTGGCATCAAATTATTTCCCCTTTTAAGCCGTCAGCCCACTTTTTTGGCCTGAAAGATTATGGTTATTTGTGCATTCACATGCTATTCTTTGAATATTTGAAGTCAGCTCTCTTGACTTCCTTAAACTATCTCTTCTCTATTCAAAATATACCCAGCTTCTCCAACTTTTTCTAAATTCATTCATTTTTAAAACTTTCTACAAATAGTCCAATTTTTGTACATTTTTTTTGGAGAAATGTTCATAGCTGAATAGGGTCTGTTTTTCCTACTTAATCTGACCCATGTACTTTCAATACCTTTACTGGTCATTAGCTTTATACCAGTAAGGCCAAATATATGGTGGTGGGTGATAGTATCAGCTCCCTCAACTCTGCAACCCACTGGAGCTTACCAAATGAGAACTGGTTTTCTTCATGCAATTTACCTCAAAAGCCACACCATCAGCAAGAGGACCAGAACTAATTGTCAAAGTGCAAGCCACAACGAACACACAATTGTCACTTAAAACCAGTTTTTGCTTCAGTAAGCTGTTTTTTTCTATCTAGTATTTTATCTCTTAAAATAAAGAGAAAAAACAGGTAAGAAACTAGTTTACCAATAACTTTGACAAATAGCCCCTGAGGTAGAGGGAGTGACATTTGGAAAGTTGGTAAAAGCCGCCAGAGTCAAAGCAACCTAAACAAAAAAAAAAAAGAAAAAAAAAAAAAAACTTGTGGCTATGCTACACTCAACCAGGCCACACCTGTTTTCAGAAACCACCGAGTGTTCTGCAGATACGCAGAGATGCCAGGTCTGACAGTCTCTAAGGCAACCAGATACCGATCATTGTCACACAGTAAGAAATAGGAAGAGACACTGGTAACAAACATTAAGCCTGGTTTTCTCATCTGCTCAACAGTGTAACGGTAGGTGGAGTCAGCTCTGCCTTGAGACTCTTCACTTGTCCAGTCTCAAACTCTAAACACCTACTGGAGTGCAGGGCATCCTGCAGCTGGATAAGTAACTGAAGATCTGAAGCCCACCTCTTAAGCGTAATCCCGCAATCGAATGTGGACTTTGAAATGGGCTTTTGAGGAGAAAAGGACAAGCTGCAGGTCCCCCCGTCTTCTAATTTCCTCATCTGCAAAATAAAACAGAGTGTTTATATGTCTAGAGAGTGGTGAGCCAGTGAACTGGGATGACACAAAGAGATAACTTATCTAATTTGGTTCCCAAACAGGTGGGTTGGATTTTAGTTAATAAGTCACCATCATAGGAAAATATAAGCAGATCCCTGCTTTCTGAGCATTTATGTCTATTGAAGATGTACAGTATCATGCTTTCCCTTTCTGAGACATTTCCAATCTGTAATATGTCAATAAGAATAAAGCAAATGGGCATTTTGTAAGAAGTTGGCAGAGGTGCAGAATGCATTTAGGAATTGGAATGAGTGCTTGTCTACTGCTTTTCAAATCATTGCATTGGGATTACTTATGCCTGTGTTTTTCTTGCTCCCTAGACTGAGCTCCTTGACATCAGGGGCTCATTTTTGTTTACTGGTGTCGTTCCCACTCTTCCTGGTGTCATGTTTTGCACCTGTGGATAGTCAAGTAATAGTTGAATAGTTGTTCAGTTGAATCACTCTGTTGCTTTTAGGAGGTGCAGTTTGAAGACACTGCAGCTAGACTGAAATCACATGGCCCAGGAAATGGGAAAACATACCGTGAAGATGGGCTAATTAATGATTTATTGTACCTTGAAAAAATTTAAAAAATTATAAATATTAATGAAAGTATTGGTTTTTAAAGCTTAATGATGATCAGCAGCAGAAGACAAAACTTAAATGATACAACTGGCCAGATGGCAACCATCTTTATTAAAAGGCCTGGTCAGAATAAGAATCATTACATAGAATTGAATATGGGACAGAATGTTGAGAATCAATTATAGTAGTAAATATAATCAGCTTTATAGCAACACCAAGAATTACAGTGAAGTGCAAGTACTGTGAAATAAAATTCTAAATACTGATTTTCAAGGATTTATTTTACATTTTATAGTCAAAATTTAATGCAAAACAAAAAAGAGCCTGAAAATCATACAGTCTTACAACCAAGAAAAAACTGTCTTGGTATGCTTTGTATGAATCTTTTGAGTTTGTCCTTCTCTACACATATCACAACACATATCACACAAATATACACACACGTATTTTTGTTTTTATAAACTGGGCTAACATATTGTTGCTTTGCAAGTTGCTATTTCACTCAACAGTGCAGTATGGCCATGTTTCTATGTTATTTAACTATTCTCTATTTTTCACAGCTATATATTATTTTATTGTATTTATTTATATACATATTATGTATTAATGGACATTTAGGTTGACTCCAAGGTTTTTGTGTGCTGTTTTCTCACATTTGCTTGTTGTTAAGGCTTTTCATAATATTGTCTTTGGGGAAAGTTCACAGCAATTTTTTTCTGCTAGCAGTATATAGATGGGACTTTTATCTCCTTTTAATTTCAAAGGAAATGTGGCTAAAGATGAAAAATGACATGACACACACCTTCCTAATAATTTAAGAACACTTGCTCTTAAAAAAAATAAGAAAAATGTAGGGGAAGTGATCTACTCCTCAGAGCTATCTATATTGATTAGATCTCCAAAGTTGACTAACACTACAACATTTTTTTAAAAAAACATAAGATTTAGAATCAGGTTAGAATAATATTATCCTAGGATATATTTTACCTCATCACGAGTTATATGAACTTTATCACTTAAGAGAAAGTAAGTTATCAAAAGTATGTATTTTTATTTTTCTAAAAAGAGACCACAGAAAAGCTGGGTGAAAACATCAAAATTGTGACTTCTTCTTTATAAGTGGACCCTCTAACTGGCATTCTACCTGCTGTTATCTTTCTCCAAATGCTTCCTAGAAGCATTTTGCTCAAGTTCCATACCTGGGAGGCTGCCAGCTACCATCATAAAATTGTTCTTTTCCTTCATTCCTATGAAAGCAAGAGGATGGTTCAGTGGGTACAAACACAAAATTAGTGAGGGCAAAGCTGCCTCATTTGGGTTATTTAGTTTTGAATACAAGAAAATAAAACACTTCTCCAAAGACCAAGATCATCTGTCTCTCATCCCCAACTAATCAACAGGGAAGAAAAGATGAGGCTTGGATGGTTCAAGACAACTTGTCAACACAACTAGAAAAATTACTTAGCATAGAAGCCTAACTTGCATTGGGTCAGTAGTGTCATCTTGATAGGCAAAACACAGCTGATTTCTCCACTCAACAGCTTTCCCATAGATCTTTCCACTAAAATCTTTTGAAATATGATAACCACACCATAAACTTACGGCTGGCAACCCTATTGGGACAGAAACTAAGTGCAATTCTTACTTTAAAATGCTCCATTGGTAAAGGAAAACATTCTTGTTCTTATTCAATGAATGTTTCATTTCCTTAATTGGTGATATTAAGGTTGAAGTGAAATAACTCCGAACTCTTGTCCTTTTTTCATTCTTGGGTCCCTGAAAAGTGGTGGTGCTTATAGGTTAAGATCTGACTGTCCAGGCCTGAGTACTGGTTCTTCTGATAACTAGCTTTGGCAAGTCTTTCACCTCGCTCTGTGCCTCAGTTTCCTCATTTGTCAAAGGTGGATAATGATGGCACTTACTACCAAAAATTGTTGTGAGGGTTAAATCGGTGAATCCATTTAAGGGGTTAGAATAGGGCCTGCCATGCACTCTCTGCACACTAAATGGTAGCTGCTATTGTCACAGTTACTCCTCATCGCCGATCAGTGTTTGGACAGAGGGCATGGTTCTGGCTTTGTGAAGAATTGTCAGGACAGATTTGGTGCTGTCTCACTACAGCACATGTGAGTGTGAGTCTAAGGAGATTTACTGAAAGCTGTAATTCTAAACCCTGAAGGGCCCTGAGGCCTTAGCAAAGACTGTGGGAAATTTGTAGAGGACACCAGAGAGTCATTGCTTTCACTTACACGATTATTGCTTCACCGGTCTTTTCCCACCCATCAGTGCAAAACAAATCCACAGCATAATAAGAAACATGCATGGAGGTTGGGTCAAGAAGGCAGAGAAGAGCAGAAATCAGCCACAGACCGGTCCTGCTGTTCAGCCTATCCTGTTAATAACCTGCGTTGCCACCCCTTCTTTCCTTCTGGGACTAAATGAGCCACAAGCATGTGAATACACAAGCACACATGATTCTCACAGCCACTTAAAGGAGTGGCTGTTTCTGACCAGGCTGAGCTGTTTCCTTGGGTCAGACAGGGTGATTTTCTTGACTGCAGGCTCTGGACTAAGCATGAGGCACACGTCTTCAGAACAGGGACTGGACCATGATGTTGCCTGGAACGTGGACACCTGCCTGCCCTTCTCTCAGTTTTCACTAGTACATTTAAACCGGGGAATGAGGCAGAACAGTTGGTTAACCTAGTCATCTACCCACCTAGATATGTATAATTCCCTTCTCAGCCCACATGCCATGTACTACGCTAACCAGCCATTCCCCAGTGGCCATTCCAAATATATTTAAGAACATATTGTTTCTAGATTTATGGTCACTGTAGTAAATCAGCTGGAAAGAATCTTATTACCTTAGAAAACACAGCTGGGAATTCACATCTCTTTCCTTAAGCATTTGTCAGGCACTGTCTCTTCTCACCTACGTCTAACTTGCACCCTGATAGTAAATGAAACAAATTAACACTCTGTTAATTTGCCAGAGTGGTCAGGGAGATGATGGGGTGCTTGCGAGAGGCCCGCACTTCCAGAAGGAAAACATGCATTAGCCCACACCCTCAAATCTAATTGAGAGTTCCCTATAGTAAGCCTGACCATCCAGGAGAGCTCCTCTTCCTGGGGCCAAATTCCAGTTTCTAATTCACAAGTAAGCAGAGTCTCCTTAAGCATTGCACTCAGAGAGAAAAGGTCTTGGGTCTAAGCTCCAGTTCTACACCAACTAAACCCTGCACTTAGATAAATCGCCTCTTGGAGGTCATTTCAGTTTTAAATTGGGGGTGGTCATAGTACCCACCTCCTATAATGACATCATGAATGCAAATGCATATTACAGACAGGAAGTGTAAAACAAATATTAAAAGTTCTTGTTGATACTTTTCATTAGAACATATAGACGCAAAAGACTAAGGCGTAGAATGGAACATTCTTATCTATTCATAGCAAGTGCTGAAGATGATGCCAGATAATACATAAACAGGCTAGGAGCACTGGATTGCACTAAACATTGTAGTATCATCAAGTTAAAAAATGAAAGGCAAATCAGAGGAGTAATGCTTTTGTGAACAGGCAAATGTCCCTTTCCACGACACTAAAAGCTCTAACCTTCCCATTTGCCCTTTTTCAGGAGACAATCGTTCTAGTTTCATGCCCTTTATCATCTTAGTTGTTCCTACTGAGTGAAAAGTCAGCTGGCAAGGTTTGCAACCTAGTACATTTCCTAAGAGGCTTTGTTCATGACAAGGCTGCTTTACTAATCTCAGGAAGCTTCAAGTTTTCTCAAATTTCCAGTTGTAAGTGAAAAATGTACTGGATTGTCTCCCTTTTATATGTTAAAATAATGAGGCATTATTTCAGCACCACCCTTCCCTGTTTCTTTGTTCTAAATATAGAACTCAAGGATTCTGCCAGGTGTTAATTAATCTTCATTAGTCTCTGGAGAGGCAGGCAAAGACCTAAGAATTGAGAAATTAAAGCACAAATGTTTAAACAATTAGTATAGAGACTTATCCAAGGTCACCAAATGAGTAACAGAGAAAACCCAGAATCCCTGGCTTTCTGATCTTGTCCCCAAAATCCCCCAGGAGAACCATCTTGCATAAATACTTGCATGGCCAACATTTGTAAGAGCAGATGTTTTATCAAGCCAACTGTACAGCAAGGCCCACCCATGCCTATCTATTCCTATCTGCTTTTATTATGCTTTGGGGCTCTCGCATGATAAGACCTCCCATATGGTACTTGTATTAACATTAAATAATGGCTATTGTATTGTGTATACTATCACCATAGAAATATTTACTTAGTTGAACACAGACACCGGTCAAGCATGGTGATTAAAAACAAGCTAATCATAAAAACCATTCATGCTCACATCTATTTATAAAATCTGTTTCACTTGTGCCAGTTAAGTATAGGCTTTGTTCTAAACAAACACACGCAAACCTTCTGCACACCCAGAACCATGAAAGGCACCCCTCCTCCCTCTGCAGAAAGCCAGGCTGTGGGGAATGGCCCTATGTGAAGTATCAAGCATGTGTCTGAGGCTCAACTAGGCTCCTCTGCAGCTGGAGCTGGGCCTGCTGTTGACTTTTACTTTCTTGCTCCTTCATCTCCTCACACTGACACCCTGCCTGGGGTCTCTCAGCCCTCTCATTCTCAAACTACGGTGTGCTCAAAGGCAGCTAGGGTTTTTGTAGTAACTGCAGATACTCCAGATCCACTCATGATATCTCGTTTGAACTGCTCTGGATGAAACCTAAGATATGATATTCCCAGGAAACACTCAGGTGGTTCTGGTCTTGGGGTCCACATTCTCCACTTGAGAAACGGCCTCTCTAGGGGCATTTCTTAGGACCTCTTGCCTCCTGCCACTCCTTGCCCACAGCAGTCATTGTGGGGTCATCGCTGACACTGCCGAGGGCTGCCTTTAATGCCCTTACATTTTATTTCAATGGACACCAGTGTTTGTTATAAATGTGTTCCTTAAGTCGTGTGCAGTAAAGTGCATGAGAGCCTGGGCTTTGGAGTCAGAGAATTTGAGCTTTGCTTTGCACTTTGCTGATCATGTGGCCTGGTAAAAACTGTGTAACTCTTTGAGTCCCCCTTTTTTTTTTTTTAAACATTTAAAATGGGAATGATAATAGCACTTGCCTCACTGAGGTGATGTAAGTGTGGTGACAATAATACACTTAGAGGATGCAGTGCCTGGCACACCAT
The DNA here is from genome assembly GCF_028858775.2 of Pan troglodytes. NCBI lineage: Eukaryota > Metazoa > Chordata > Mammalia > Primates > Hominidae > Pan > Pan troglodytes. The sequence goes on along the minus strand of NC_072407.2, from coordinate 130,230,305 downwards.
TTAGGCTACCAACATCACCAGTTGGGAAATAAATTGAGTTGAACTGAGTGGTCCTTTTGGATCAAAGTATTAGAAAATGCCACCTCAGGGCATGTGATGTAAAGGAAAAGACAGAGATGACCTGAATTTGATACCCAGCTCTGCTACCAGAAGGCTGAGTGGCTTTGGCCACATCCTTCTTCCCCTCTGGAAGAAGTTTATAAGATGTTATCTATGAAATTAGGGGACAGGTCCAGAGCAGCGGTTTCCAAACATTATGAACAGGGAAATCCCTTCCAAATATCAATACAATCATAAAACATACAATAGTTTTTATACTCATGATGGTTCATTGACACTTAATAGCAAAAGAATTTTATGTATTTTGTAATTTTAAAAAATGAATTTACCTTTATTAATTCCAGTCTCATTTACATTTATTTGGGAAATAGTCCTGCTGGTTTTGTATTTTGTATAAGTGGTATTATTTCTAAGACAACAACGTTAGGCGAATCGTGAAAGAACTCCACTGCCCCTGGTAGTCACAGACTTTCAGAGTGGGAGCCCCTGGTCCAGACCATTGGTTTTTTATAGATCCCTCCTGTTAACAAAGGCAGTTGTGGAAACTCAAACTCTGAAACAGACACTCTCAGAACTGTTCTGGAAATAGGAGCCGAGGGCCTAATTTAGTTGTCTTCTTTCTCTTCCCTCACTCCTCATCTTCAGCCAGGAAAGATCTGCAAGGCAGTTTTGTTAATTTCCTAGTAACTGAGCACCTCCTGTAGGCAGGCACAGTGCTAGATGCATAGGGTATGTCAGAGAACAAAGCTTCATGCCATCGGGGGCTTCTTTCTAGTGGCTGCGTGCCTCTGAGGTCACTGGCCTGACTTGTCTCCATGTTGGCTCTTACTGTCTGATGCTAGATTCCTGGGCAGACCCAGGATAAATAAGTGAAGCTTGCCTTTGGTCACTGGCTCCTCTTTTGCCTCCTTCTTTTCTGTTTTTTATGGTTTCTTTCTCCACCTAGGTCACATTTTTCCAGGACCAGGAACTGTGTTTGTGACTAGGGACAAACATCTTTCTCCTTCCAGGCTTTGGTTCCCATATTTAGGAAACAAGGGCTGATCCCTAGAGCTACAAGACCCCATCTAACTCTGTAATTGAGTCTAATTAATTCAGCAGAAATAATAGTACCTCATTTAGCCCAACTCTCTTATTCTTCCCCCAGACACTCAAATAGACACTTGGTGGTTTTAGAAACAAGCCAGGCAATGGTAATTAACTTTGAGGCTGTGTTTGACGGGCAAAGTCTAACACTACTATCTCTTTCCAAATGTGAATATTTTAGTCCCTACAACAGACACCCAGGAATATTTTATCTTTAGGCCAAGCAGAGGGGATCTATGGAGAGTGATAGCTATGAAGGCCAAGTATTGGCATCAAGAGCTTCTGAAATACATGGCTGTTAGATGCAAGACAGAAAAAAAGAAATTGCTTCTCAACCCATAGCGCCAATCAAACTGCCCTATAATTCTTTTTCTTGTCTGGTATCCATGTGCAGAACTGTGTACTCAAGAAATATTTGTTGAATGAGTGAGCAGACTCTATTTCTGTTCTTCTTTTTTTTTTTTTTTTCTTTTTACTTGGTTCTACCCATCATTCATCAGCTGGCTCTGCACTGGGAAGGAAAGCACACTATATTGGGCAGATTAATCTGCAACAACAACAAAAAAAATTGAGAGTGGGCTGAAGTCAACTATGTCTCCTGGCTAAGTAATGTGTGCCAGGTCATTCCCTGCCCTGCTTCCTCTTTGCTCAATGGTCTTACTTACAATCCCCATGGCTAAACATCTGACAGATCAGCAAAGGCCTCTCTATTGCTGAGGGTCTTCTACGGGAAAAGAGACTTCAGCAAGGGAGCAGCAAGAGAGACTTCAGAGTGATGGTTGAACCCCTAAAGCACCTTGGTCTGAAAAGCTGGGGGCTCTGGAGGAGCACAAGCCAAACCTATGCCTGACTTCCTCTTGCCAGCAGGAGCAGCATCTGGTCTACCTCCACGTGCCCTCTACCTTGACTTCCACGGAAGCCTCTCTGAAGTGATCCTGCCTAGGAGCAGAATCTGGTATACAAACCCATGGAGCCGGCCCAGTGAATGCAAAATGGTTACATTAAGGATTGGGGTTCTGTTTATTGACAGGGTCATGGCCTCTCCTGGTTATGACCCCCGAGGGACCCTGGCATGGAAACGGGATTTGTAACGTAACACTAACAATAACACACTAGAGACAGCCGTGACAGAGCCCTTCTCTCCTACATGCTGCAGCTGGCTTCCCAGGATGAAGACAGAGCAAGGGGCAGGCGGGGCAGGCACAGGAGGGAGAAAGAGACAAAGGAGTGGGATAGAGTCCATGGGACTGGAGCTTCCCGGGCCAGGAGTCCAGCCCTGGCTTCTGTGTTCTTTGCGGTGAGAGGGCTCAGCCCCTGCCTCCAGAAGCCTTCATGATGCCTGTGTTACTTCCACCTTTCTGGACAGAACTGTGGGCTCTGGAGCAGCCACTCCCTCCTGCTCACCTCCCAACAGACCCCCTCTACAGAGTCCTCCTGTCACCAAGCAAACCTGCTCTCAATCCACCACACCCTCGTCCTTTGTTTGTGAATTATTTATTTTTTCTCTCTGGGGTTGGGGAGGTAATGAGGCCGGATAAGGAGAGGAATAGAAAACTGAAGTCTCAATAACTTTCTCATGGGTTTCTCATTCCACAGGCAGCCTGGACAAAATTGGAACAGTGCATTTTCTTTGGTTTCTGCCCTTGTCTTTTGGGGGAGGTCCTGGGGGCCTGTGAAATATTTTCAACAGGGAAGAAGGGGTCCCAGAAATCACACCGCATGGTAAACCCCTTCTTGCAGCATTCCATCAGTGGCTTCTTTTCTGGTCTACCTGAAATGAGAAATCCTTGTGACCTTACAGGATCAGAAACAGGAGAATTGTCCGATGGGCAATGAATGAGGGTTTAGGAGAGAAGCTATGGTCTCTGCCATTTTTCCCATCAGATCTGCACATCACTTCTCACCCATCCAAGAGGCCCAAAAAACCAAAGAGTAGAGATTCTAGAATTGCCTGGCATCCATTCAGTGGTGATTTCCAGGGGAAATTCTTAAGAACCTTTTTCTCCGTCTTGCACTCTGGGAGGGTCAATTTCCTTGAAGAGAGGCATCATGAACGAGAACAGTCAGCAGTCCCTTGGTGGTCTTGAATGAGGCCCCCCCCTTCCAGAAATCCTCCAGCACCTCCATTGCTGACAGGCTTTCTTTTCTGATGCGAACATTGATCCATGCCTGGGGCCCCAGAAGTCCTCCAGGAGCCAGCTCTTCTTTTGCCGCACAGTATTGCCCTTTGAGATTGAAGTCTTGATGGAGAAGCCATCTAATTCCATGTTGTATTTGAAGGATTAAAAAATAAATCAGAACAGGTGGTCCTAAATTCACTTAGATACATTTAGCATTATATTCACATAGGGAGGCTGTCATGGTTGCCTGACCACTTGTTATTAGTAGCTGGGCATACCCAAGCTTCACCAGCAAAATGAGGGCTCTTCATACATAATCAGTTTGCCATCACCCATTTCCTGCACTAAATTATCAGAATTCAAAATGAATAAGAATTTTCTGTGTCTTCTAGTTACTATGTGGAGACTTGAAGCACAGAATGATAGATTTTATGTCCTTGATTGGCAAAACATGCAGATGAGGAGGTGGCTGACAACTAAATGTGACTTTTTTCATGATTTCTTCTTCAAAATACACCCCCTCTGTATTATATATAAACTCACACCCACCTTAACATTTAATTCCCACCCTGCTCATGAGAGTTCCTAGATGTGTTTCCCACCTATGTGTACTTGACCTTTATAAAATATTGCCCCGAATCATACCTTGCACTGTTCCATTTTATTGTTCATTAGTGTATGCACATGCCTTATTTTCCTTAAACAAATATGTAGCCCTTGAGGGCTGAGGCTTTAGGAATGTTCTCATCCTACACTGGCATGATTCTCAGTAGGTTCGGACATTTGTGCCTCTTCTCAGCACATGGACAAGTGCGGTGGCCCCATGTCTATGTGCTGGGAAGAGTATCATGATGACCTGGAATTCAGTGTTAGTTCAGAGCTATTATCAGGGATTTTCTGAAAGACAGCCAAAGAAAAGAGGCTGAAATTACTTGCAAGTAATTTAGATATTATTTGCCTAATTTTTGCATGAAACCTACATGACCATGGTGTCATATTTAATCATTTTCTGTTCTCTCTCTGCCTATCTCTCCCTCTCTCTTTTTTCTTTCCCCCGTCTTCCATTTTTGCAAAAGTAGAGACACAAGTTACCGGAAGACTCAATTGTCAGAGTTCAAAGTCTTTGCTAAACATTTGACATTTGACAGTGTGTCCCCCCGCCTTCCTCCGCACTCTCATCTCGCTTGCATGGGCACAAGCCTCAGAGAGATAACCATATCAGGCAGAATAAATGAAGCCTGTTTCCTTCTAAATTTGCTTCCTCCTACACAGTATGGCTATGCACTCTGAGGTTGGCATGCACTTTACCCCAGAGCTCTCTCTATTGACTTTTAGGTGGGGTAGTAGGCTAGACATAGTTAAAGAAAAAACAAAAAACGAACAACAATAAAACCCCATGTACATTCACCAGACAGAAATCATGGACATTTTGAACCAGAAAAGCCATCACAGAAAGTCTTGTCTAACATTCTTATTTTATAGACAAAGAAACTGAGGCCTGGAGAAGTGCAATGAATTGTCTGAAATCAGAGTTTGCTGTGAATAGAGCAAACATGAGAACTCAGAATTCTCCTAATACCAAGTTTGCTATTTTTTTCTGCCTTAACACAAAGGCTCAGAAACTACATGTTTCAGCAGTAACACTGCAATTCCAGATAGGGGACTTCTCCAATATCCAGGGAGGCTGGATCAGCAGTAACACTGCAGTTCGAGATAGGGGACTTCTCCAATATCCAGGGAGGCTGGATCAGCAGTAACACTGCAGTTCCAGATAGAGGACTTCTCCAATATCCAGGGAGGCTGGATTCTCCCACACATTTCTCAGGAAACACATAAAAGCCTTATCCTCTAGCAACTTGCCTTGGGGGAGGTCTGGAAGAGCTGCTTCCGACCTGACTTGGAGTCTGAGTGAGAAGAAAGCAGCGGGGTATGGCATATTTTGCGCATCAGCTTCTCCCGTTCCCTGAGTGGCATTATCCAGGACTTGCAGGGGGCAGCCCAGCCCTTCTTCTCTTAGAAGCCCCAGCTTGCCGAGGGCCAGTCGGGTCTAACTTCTTGCTCATCATAAGGCAGCACCATGACAGAGAGGAAAGGAAGCTGGAGCTGCTGGAGGCAGGGCTGGGCTCCCGAGCAGGAAGGGCATGCAGTTCCCTGCTTCATGCAGTGTGGGGCTATCCAAAATTATTGTCTAAAATACCCTTCAGAGGAATAGAAATGCCACTGCTGACGTTCTTTACTTTAGGTCTTTAGGGGATTTTAGAATGGAATCTAAAGAAAAATGGAAATGACTCCCCCAGTGGTAATGGTCTCCATGTGATTAGAAGCATGGATAAGGATGAAACTTGGAAAGGGAAAATGATGAGAACCCCCCAAAATCTTGACCTCCTCCATCCTCTTCTTTCTGGCATGTGCTTGTGGATGGACAGACAGATAGCACCCCGCCAACCCACACAAACCTGTGGTGTTGTCTGGAAGACCAGAAGGGGTTGCCTGGGCCTCCTTCATCGGCCACCATCTGGCTTAAGCAAATCTCTCACTCGGAGCCAACACCCTGCCCCTCCCTGTGCCACTTGCGTAGGTGCCCAACAGCTTCAAGATAGGAGCCTCCTTCCTCCCCTGTTGCTCCTCACTTCTGGGGCTCAGCAAGGATGTTCATAGCTCCTAGCCGACCTTCTGCTTCTCCAGGGATGGGTGTGTCTGGCCTGCCACGGTTCCCGTGGACACCGGCAGCCCCCCTTGCAAACTCTGTTCCTGCTCTTCGAGTGCATTCTTGGCCCACACGACCAGCCTCTAAGGTGCCCCCGCTGCAGGAGAGCCTCCCACTCACTGGCTCGCCACTCCGCCTGTGTGCTTCCCAGCCGACCAGGGCGAGTTTTCAGAAAACTATTTTTAGAAAGAGTAACCTCAGAATAAACACCACTCACCAGATGCTGGTGTTTTTCTGGGGCAACCAAGCTGAGGATCATTTGTTTAAAGAGAAAGGTGAAACAGACAACGTTGCTCTTTTGGCCTGGGATGGTTTGCAGACTGCTGGGTTTTACTCCCTCTAGCGGCATGATTTTAGAAGACATGACACTGCCTTGACCCAGACTAATAACCATATTCTATAATGGCCGGGATATTTGAGATAACTCAATTTTACTTGACATTTAGGCTTCTAGTTTGATGCCAAGTAAGGACAGATTTAATCCTAAGTTTACAGGTACAAACATGTGTTAAGACTAATAGGACAAACTCTCTGCATCATTGTCTTATCCCTGCAAGGGTTGATGAATAAAATTCTATTTTGAAAAAGAGATGTTATAGTAAAACTGCTGGATATCTTTGATTACATAAAACTTATTCCCTACAGAAGACCTACATGTAATTTTGTACTATGTATCACTTTCCTAAATAAGTGGATGGGATAGGGAAGAACAAATTAGAAGAGGGACTTGTGAGTCTAATGTTGGCAAGAAAACAGAACAAAACAACATAAAGCCTTCTGATTGTAAGACTTGAGAGACCAGAAACACCTTACTAAGAGGCATCAAAGTGTGTCTCTCTTTGAAAGTTGTAATCGTATTTCTAATCATTATATTTCTTAGTGAATTTGGTACAATCACAAAATGACAACAGAACAAAATGAAATGACTTTTTGTAGACCTTCCTTCTCAATTCCAGGATTCTACAATCCAGCCCCATTTCTCTGATTGGAAGAAAACTGTAAATGAAAAGATTGTCACTGGCCTGAAGACATTAGTCCTCTGATTAGCAGAGCTTATCAGTGTGGAAAATAGTCAATGGACAATGATCTAGTCATATCATAAATGACTGGATTTCTCCTGCAACCTGGGTGTTACTGAGCTGCAGACTAAAACCAAAACGACTGTGGGTGACCAGAGGGAAAACGCTTGAAGTCATCAATCAGTTAAATCATGCTCATATCTCAGCTCATTTTGAGTCAGACTTTGCACATGACAGAACTGCATTCATTCAACAGAAAGCATTCCATTCACAAAGAGTTCAGCTAAACTGACACTTGATTCATTACGAGTTCTTTTGCGGAAGGACTGGTTGGTTTTCCAGAGTAACAGCCTCGTCTCTGACCGCCCTTTTCTCTGTATTCACATTCACCATTTTTGTATGTTTCTGCCCACAGCTTATCCAACTTTCAGCAACTACTGATGGGGAGACTAGAATGCTGGTTTCCCTGTGGCACATGAGTAGTACATGATACTTTTTGTCCTCTAAAGTGGATCGTCACCAAGAACATGTCGGTGCTAATTTCCCTGAAGCATTGGTCTGTTTTCCTTTGCTGCAGTAGAAAGGAAGACCTATATACTATGTTACCCTGAGGGCAACATTGTTCCTGGTTTAAAACCACTGACTTAAGGAGAGGTACTGGGAATGAGAGAGATTTTATTCTTTCTTTTTTTCTGTTTATATTTTTCAACAATTATAGCACACCTAAACTGTGGCGTAGGCCTTGGGGATCAATAGCAAACAATGATAAATTCCTATCGTCAAGTAACTTGTATTCTGGTATATGTGTACAACAGAGACAGATGGTACATAGCAACAAATACATGAGTATTCCTGATAGTGATAATGTTATGAAGACACTAACACAAGGTAGTGAGCAAGGGAGTAACTATGTCAGCATGAACAAAGTGCAGGGACCATGGAGAGCTCTCAGTGCCAGCTCTTGCATTTAGCTGAATCTTGGATCATAGCAGGCAAGAGATAGCCACTGGTGGTGGTGGCCCCGGTGGTGGTGGCAGTGGATGTTGTGAAAGACAGTAATATGACCAAAGTTATGGTTTTACAAGTTTCTTTTGATAGTGATCTGTTTGCAGGATATTGGAAAAGAGCAAAGCCATGGAAACCAAGAAATTGGTTAAGAGGTTGTGTAATTATCAAGAAAAATGGCAATAAAAGCCTGAGCTGGGTGATGGCAGTGGGAATGGAAAGAAAGGACCAATGAGAGAAACTGCGAATAGAAATTTACAGCAGAGTTCACCCGAGTTTTAGATTTAACTGATTATTTTAAAAAATAACCCTGTGTAATTTTGTCCCATGAGGACATTAAAACAAATGAACACTACCATCAATTCTGCTTTATGAAAATGAGACGGTGTTAACACATGAAAAGGCAGACAGGACATAATCTCGCTACAAAGGGCAGTCCTAGGTTAATAAGTTTTTAGTTTTGTGCTTAACCCACTGGACTGTCTTATTTTTGTCATTGCATTACAGACCAGTAACCATTATATACAAGTCTGATATTATTCTAAGATTGGCACTTTACAGCCTGCATGTTCCAGGCTTACCTGAAAACATGATGGATCAGGAGGCTGAAAGAAAAAAAAAGTGATGTAAATGATGACTCCCAAGTTTTGTACTTACTTGAACAAGAATTTGAGGGAATCATTAACAACAACAAAAAAATAGGAAAAATGAGAGGTAGCTTTGAAATAAGGACTGTAAGTCTGGAGTGAAGCCTGATAAATTTAAGATATCCGAGGAACATTCCTAATAAAATAATGAAGAGTTGTAGGCATAGTATTGAGATTAAGGATGAGAGTCCGAGTGATACATATAGATTGTGGAATTGTTCTAATGAAAGTAATTGAAGCCATCAGGGTGAGCACAATATCCAGGGGAGAAAAAGGAAGGAAAGTAGACTCAAACCAGAACATTAGAGAAAATTATCAGGCAAGACTTAGCCAGAACTCCAAGGTTAGAGGAACCCAAAATAGTCAAGGGCTTTTGTAAAACAAAACAGCCAGGTGTCAATGAATGAATTGATAGTAAGACAATTGAGGCCAGAACCATAAATATCCTCTTTCTGGATAACCGTGAAAGGAAGGTCTGAAGATAGTTCATTTGTTAGTAACAAGAGCTGACAAAGCATAACGAAGAAGGTCCTTAGATAACATGTGCTTATTATGGATCAAATCAGCACCATGCTATGAATTTCTTGAGCTACTCTTGGCTGCTGGGGAGTGGGAAAAGAGAAAACAGGAGGCAGAAGCTAGCACTAGAAGTAAGAAGAACAGCCAAGCACATGAGGATTCCAGCGTTTGAAAGAGAGAAGCACTGACAAGGCCACCTCAGAACCAGAAGTGGGCAGGAAAATGGGAAATCAGGGATTCATTGAGGGACAACAGATCACAATGAAGGGTGAGAAATTGGTGTGGCCTTATTGTGATCAGAAGGCAGGAGGCCTGATATTAAGGTGAATTCCAAAAGCATGAATACATGTGAGTTTTGCTTACCAACTCTGCGCCTCACTATTATGATCCTAATAGTCAATATGACATGCGAGCTCCTTGTCCTCATGGAGCTGTGATCTATAGCAATGGCAGGAGGCAGAAAGAAACAGACAATATGGAAAAAATAAGTAGAGAAAATATCAGGTGGTGATGATGATATAAACAGAGTGATGTGACTGAAGGTGGCTGGGGTTACCATACACTAATTGGGAAAGGAAGGTCTCAAAGAACAGCTAAGTCAACACCTGAATGACTAGATAGAGGCAACCATGTGATAAGAGATCACAAGAAATGCTCTAGCATTGGGGGATAAAAGGAAAAGAGGCATCAAGGATAACTTCTAAACTTTTGGCTCAAACAACTGCAGGTCCTGTTTACAGAGATGAGAAAGACTACAGAGGAGCGGATTTGAAGTGGGTGAGGGTGAGGATTGGCATTATAGAAAATCAGGAATTCTCTTTTGCCACATGAAGGTGTCAAATTCTGGTCCTGGAAATGGTTCTAGGCACAAAGAGAGCATAGATGAAGGCCAAAGGGTTTTAAGGTCAGAGTATTAAGAGTAAAGAACCTTAGCTTGCAATATGAATCATAAATGTCATTCTTGTTCAATGTCTTGAGGTTGTTACAGATGTGGGCAGGATGCCAGTTGAGAAGAAAAACCCAAAACTAAAACAATAAACTTGAATTGAAATTGCAAGGAACAAGGGTTGAATGTCCTGATGACATCCTAAAGGCTAGTGGATAATGGATAATTGGGAAAGGGATATGGAGGTAGACTCTATATATAGTAGCAGTTGATAGAAATTAAATATATTTCCTTAACAATATTTACAATATTTGGCAATTGAGCAAAGTGCTTGTTAGCATAGGTACACACAAAAATCAAATGTAGGGAATAAGACACCTTACGATAGGTGAAAGTATTAAATACAGTAACTATGGAGGCAGAGTATTAAGGGATCGATCCAAGATTTTACAACCTAAGAGAGTGGCAGAGAGGGACCTCAGAAGATCCAGCTTGAAGCTTGCAATTCACACACGTTCAACCTAAGATTTCTTCTTTTTTGCACTGCTTGTGTGTGTGTGTTTGTGTGTGTGTTTCCAGCACAGCTTTTGGCTACTATTTCTCTAAGCAAACATGTGATTCTAATGAAATTTGCTGAATTTCAAGCAGCCACACGTGTATGAAAGCTGCCCAAGTTGGATATTTGTGGAATGCTGATTTTCCATACATATCAACATTTGGTAATTATCATCAGAACTATTCATGCAAGTTTAAAAGTAGAAATAAAATTAAGAGAGATTCAATAAGGACCTCAGATGACCTACTGGGCAACCCTCCGAGGTAATCAGTCCTTCAATGAGTGGATAACCATCCTGTCCTATGTAGTTAGGCATTCTCTTTAGTTCAGCCTCTCCTGGAAATCTTAACAGAAACATCTGCCATTTCCTCTTAAAACCCCACACATAGGGTGGGGTGGCACCTCGCTAACTGATGAGCTACAAGCAAGTTGTAATAAGTATGTTTCTAAATTGACATAAATTGGTGTTTGTATTCTTTTCTAATTTTGTAAGTTTCCCAAGGCCTGCTTCTTTCTGTTTTGTTTTGCTTTTTCTCTCTCAAAGGCTTAGCATATAGGTTTTGAATAAGAATACCACTGGCATAGTCTATTAGTTATTGATTGCTATGGGACAGATTACCCCTAATTGCCTTAGCTGTTGAATGAAAACAACAAACACTTCTTCTCCGTGGGTTTCCTTGGGTCAGGAATCTGGAAGTGGCTTAGCCTCATCATTCAGACATAGGGTCTTGTCAAAAGGTTGCGACTAAAATGTTAGCCAGGGTTGCAGTCATTTCAAGGCTCAACTCAGAGAGCATCCACTTTCAAGATCACACACGTGGCTGTTAGCAGCCCTCAACTGCATGCCAAGTGGGCAGGGTAGCTGGCTTCCCCCAAACTGAAGTGATCTAAGAGAGTTTTGAGAGAGAACCTAAGACTGAAGGCATGGTTTTCTTATAACCAAATATTGCAAGTGATTTCCTATCATTGGTACAGTAGTCTATTCATTAGAAGCAAGTCCCTAAGTCCTCCCAACACTGAAGGGAGGGGAAGTACACGGGGTATGACTATCAGAAGGTAGGGGCCATTGGGGACCGTCTCGCAGATTGACTCCCACACATGAGGAGTCATATGAGGCTCGTGTTGCAGATGGGAAACTGATACTCTGTCAGGAGTTTAATTTACCCAAATCCATGCCTCTCAGAAATGGAGCAAAAATCAATGTGTCAATGTAAGCAAAATTTGGATCAGCCTGATTCCAAAAATCTGTGTTTTCCTAGCACATTTAGCTGCAATATAGTATTATTATGTTGATAGTCACACACAAACTTGTATCTGAACTGTTAAAATAATTTAATATGGTTGTAAAAATGGCTTAGCAAGCTGCTTCTCCGGAACGTTATTTATCCAATTAAGATCTGCCAAAGACTTATTCTATGGCCATACACCGTATCACCACTGCCAATCAAAGGAGATAAAAAAAGTCCATGCCTTAAAGGAATTCAACATTTAATGTGGAAAACAAACTTATAAGTAGATAATAACAATATAAAATGATTAATAGAACACAGAACTATAGAATCCAGAGAAGGGGGAGAGTATCTGTTTTAAGTTGCAGAGGAATGTGACATTTGCTACAGGGAGATGGGTCTCAATGGATGAGTAAAAGACAGGGAGGACAGATTGGGGTGACTGATACTACAGAAAGAGAGAAAAATAAGCTGAAAAATATATTTTCAGGGTAGCTTAGCAGTTTAAAAGCATGGGTTGTTTTAGAACCACTCCTTATTAACTATGTAAGCTTGGGGAGGTTTTCAACCTTCTGTGCCTCAGCTTTCCCATCTGTAAAATGGAGTACAAGAGTAAAGTCCACCTCATGGTATTACTGTAAAGATAAATAAGAACATAAAATGCTTAGAATGGTGCTTAAGCCCTCAAAAGTATTAGCTATCATGACCTGAAAGGATATGAGCTTTTGGCATGGTACTTTGGAAGACATATAAGACAGATAATTGATCTCTGATTATGGAATTTTTTAAGTGCCTTACAGGACTTTTGTTACAGATTTTAGACTAACCAGATATAGAAATCTCTCTGACTCTGTTCCAAAGCTATGGCATTGCCAGATGTTTTAAAGTTTTAAATATATAATGTAACTGGCCTTATAAGCAAAAGTGGACAATTCCATGTTGAGAAGAACAAATCCATTGTGACAGTGATGGGAGGAAGCTGGTGCTACACAGCCAAGGGGAAAAGCCAGACGCATACCACTAAGGGCCAGAGTGAAAACCCCCATCCGGAATGAAAGCTGAAGCACAGATCTCTCATGTGGCAGGAATTCTGAATCTGGCTCTCTGAATAAAACCAGGAGAAGGTAAAACATTGGCTTGTCTGTAAACTGAGATTGAAATATCTTGAAGACCTGGGCTGAAAGCTTAGCTGAGATGCAAGCCACCCATTCCAGACCACAGATGGAAATAGAACCACTCATGGGAAATCAGAATCTGTTTTCTGTATTATGAGAAGATTTAAGGCCCAAATTCACAATAATATTGAGGTGGGGAAAGTCTGAGCTGAGAAACTCACCTCAATACTGGTCTAGATCTCTTGAAATACAAAAGACCCAGCCCAGGAAAACTGTAAAAGTGTCCCCTAAGGAATCATCACTATCTGGGACTCTACATGACTCTTACAAAAGACGGCACCAATAGAAGATAAGCACTTAGGCAAAAACCCTTAACACATATACAGAAATCTAACACAGTTGATTCTTTTTATTCTTGCTAGTTATTTTTTTTGAAGTCTTAAATGTAGCTATTTTCTTTTTAATTTCCATAGGTTTTTGGGAAACAGGTGGTATTTGGTTACGTGAGTAAGTTCTTTAGTGATGATTTGTGAGATTTTGGTGCACTCATCACCTGAGTAGTACACACGGAACTGAATTTATAGTCTTTTATCCCTCACTCCCTTCCCATCCTGTCCCCAAAGTCCATTGTATCATTCTTATGCCTTTGCATCCTCATAGCTTAACTCCCACATATCAGTGAGAACATATGATGTTTGGTTTTCCATTCCTGAGTTACTTCACTTAGAATAATAGTCTCCAATCCCATCTAGGTTGCTGCAAATGCCATTAATTCATTCCTTTTTAAGGCTGAGTAGTATTCCATTGTATATATATACACTACATTTTCTTTATCCACCAGTCATGCTAGTTATGTTCTATGAAGTAGCCACAATCACCACATTACTGAATACTGAATTATTGCCCCTAGGGGAAATATAGGGTTTGTTACTCTGAGCTGCTGGTCACATTTTTTTTTTTTTTTTTTGGTCAACCAATCAATACATAACCTTGCTTTATGTATGTTTCTATTTAAAGACACCTTACTTAATATGTGCTCTTAATTCTTTAACATTAAACACATGCCCAATAGCACTCTAACTCATGCCTGAAGGAAGTTTTTCTAACCGACATATTTCTCCATAAGGCACATCACTGCTTTCTTGAGCTAGGAACACTACACAGCACCTCAGCACAGACTAAGGGCCATTTAAAACAGAGCAATCACTAACAAGAAGTACAAAATGCAAACAGTATGGAACTAACTACTCTGTAAAAAGGACATGTGTTGGCAGTAGGCAAGCTCAAACAAGAAGGCAGAGCGTCGCCCCTTTTGTGACTTCAGCTGGGAGCACAGATGTCAGGCGACTCCCATTTCTCACTGCGTGCCACAGGCACATGTTTATGGATCGTGGCAAAACTGCCTTTAATATTGATTGACTCTGGAGTTACAAGTAAATTTTAATGAGTTGACGAATTCACAAATATGAATACACAAATAACAGGGAATGACCGTGCCTGAAAATACTACAGTCTACTGATCCAATAAACAGAATAATTTACATTCAAAGACCTAGAGATATGTGACTTTATAATAAATCAAAAATGCTGTAAGAAATATGATTCATAAAACAAGATTATAAAATGGAATAAACAAATATAGAAAAGGACCGAAAAGATATTAAAGTTGGAAAATGTTGTCATCGAAAGTGAAAACTCGATAGATGGGCTAGAAAATGGAGACTTTTTACATATTGAAAAAGAACTAGAGAGTTAAATGATAGACATGAAGAGATCATAGAAAATGCATATCAAAAAGTTTTCCTAAATGAAACAGAAGTTAGGAAATGCATAGTATAGAAAATCCAACCTTCTTTCATAGATATTCCAGAAAGAGTGCACAGGGAATAGTGAAGAAGCAATATTTGATAAGCTAATTAATGAGAATTTTTCAGATTTGAACACATGAATATTCACATTTAAAAAGTGCCCAAAGTATAGAGGCAAATTTTTAAAAGTCCACATCGTAGGCATTACAATAAAATATAAGAATATCAAAGATAAACAAAGTATTAAAAACTACAATGGAGAAAAGAAATATTACGTATAAAGGGAGAATATAAAACTTCTCCTAAAGAACTCTGAGTGATAGAAAAAAAGGAAAGGATATGTTTAGTGTGTTAAATAGCTTTGAAACTAAAATTATATACCTACCTAATTGAGCCTTAAAATGAGAAAAAGATAAAGAAATGTTTAGACATCTAAAAATTAATAAAGCTTCAGTTAAAGAACTATTAAAGTTATACTACGGCAAGAAGAAAGTAAATTAGGAAGAGAAAAAAATGGATTGCATAGAGAAATGGTAGATAAAAATATTGGTAAAACATTAATCAATCTAAACTTGTATAGAATGTAAAAATAATGGTTTCTGCTTAAAATCAGAATTGAAAGAAAACATTAGACAGATACAGCTTAGAAGATGCAAAGAGAGGGTTTAGGGGGAATATTAATTTACTCTAAAGTCACTACTTTCTTCACAAGGAAGATAAAAAACAATTTTTTTTGTTAGAAAAAGTAGAAGATCCAATTGTTAATTTTAAAAATGTAAACTCCAACAAAACAGAAGTAGAATGTATGTCTTTCAGTAAAGGAATAAAAGAAAGTAAAGAAAACTCTATTGAATTTCCAGTCAAGATGTAGTGTTATTTTCAGCCCTATTACATGGTACAGTAGACTAGGAGTTAGAAGTCAGAAGACCCAGCTCTGGTCTTGGCACTGTCCATAAATAGCTGTATCTGTTTAAATGAGCCACTTTCTCTTTAAAATAGTTTCTTCCTATAATAAAATATTTTTTTTTTCTGAAGAACAACAACAAAAAGATATAGTGTTATTTTAGGCTGGGCACGGTATCTCAACGCCTGTAATCCCACCACTTTGGGAGGCGGAGGTGGGCGGATCACCTGAGGTCAGGAGTTCGAGGCCAGCCTGGCCAACATGGTGAAACCCTGTCTCTACTAAAAATACAAAAATTAGCCAGGCGTGGTGGCAGGCACCTGTAGTCCCAGCTACTCAAGAGGCTGAGGCAAGAGAATCACTTCAACCAGAGTGGCAGGGGTTGCAATGAGCCAAGGTTGTGCCATGGCACTCCAGCCTGGGCAACAAGAGAGTGACTCTGCCTAAAACAAACAAACAAACAAACAAAAAAACATAGTGTTATTTTATAATTCAAGAAATCTTCCGTGTTGCTAACACTTAGCAGTAGCAGATAAAATTAAAATAGCTTAACAAGAAAGAGAGAAAGCACAATAAACATGTATAAAGAGAGTTTAGAAATCAATGAGAAAATAATGAGCAGCGACCTGGCTGAAGTCTGAAGTCTGCTGTGTATGATAGCATGGGGTGGAGTGGGAACATTTCTTTGTGTTTTTAAAGCTCATTTGGGGTTCTGGGGATTGCGATTTCCCTATGCATTGTGGATGCCAGAGCATTGCTTAGGATTTAACAGCAGGGGTGGGGCAAAAAGCTCATGAAAGAAGAATGAATAAAAATAGCTCTATTTGCTGTTTATGACTTAAGCATAGGAATGGGAAGACAGTCACTGTCAGCTGCTCTCTGGCTCATGAACTAGGTTGTAAATTTCACCAATATCACAATGGAACAGTGTGTGTGAACTGCTAATATAAACTCTGCTTCTTGAAGGGAGTCCCAGGGGTTCCATGGGCTTAAACCGCATACTGCTAGGCAACAAGGATGTGATAGGGGAAGAGGAATATGAAGCATGCTAATTTTTCTGTTATTGTCAGAGATGGACAGAGACATCAAAAAACATCTTGTTAGGAAAAGAATGTGTATATGAGTATGTAAGTTAAAAATGTAAGGGTAAATTTTAACTTCCAGTAAAGTGGGATAATGAATGGCAAAGCAATGTTTCTAATAAATTATAACTTAAAAAGCCAGATTAAAATAAAAAAACATTTAAAGGCAGGGAGCTGTGGATGCAACAAAGCTGTCAGAGAAGAAGGTTCTGGAGAGGAGGAATTGCAGGGAGGTGAGCTGATCATCTGCAGCTACTTTGGGAAGTAGTTTCTGATTCCGGTGCAGATAAACTTGTTGTTTACCTGAAATTCAAATTTAACTGGGTATTGTGTTTTTTTTTTTTTTCCTAGCAACCCTGGGCTTGAGTCAGGGAAGTGACGTATGGCTGGAGACAGAGTAATTATCGAAGCTTTGGGCTACAGTGACAAGACGGAAGACTTAAGGTGCCTAAAACACACATCTAGACTAGTTGTTGATGTGGACACTGAATTACAAAGCCGTGTGGGATGGAACACTAAAAAGCCAAGTCAGAAACCTCTAAAAAGGAGAGGATTTCACTCTGCTAATGAGAGAAGACAAATCTAACCAGAAGAGGAGACCCGGTGAACACACAAGCTCTTGGTTAAAAGCCCTGATTAACACCATAAGAAAGAGGTGAGCTAGAAATAGGCTTAGCCTTACTAAATTTAATATGAAGTCTTAAATCAGCTCAGTCGCTACTGAGCTGGTCCGCACCCCTCACACTATATTTGCCTACCATTATAAAAAGGGTTAAAGTGATCCGTACGTACTCTACCTGCCTACGAGAAAAACAAACCAACAAACAAATGACAACAAAATCAAGACAAAACAATAAAGCCCTCTTTAGAGGAAGAAAACACCATCTAAAGCAATAGAAACATACCCCTAAAGATCCAGGATTGGACTTATCAGACAGGGCCTATGAAATATTATGATGATTACGTTAAAAAAATGGAGGGTAAAATGGAGAATTCCAGCAAAAACTTCAATCCATGAATACAAATCAAATGTAAATTCTAGAATTGAAAGACATAATAAACAAAGTTAAGAATAGATGGCTCTGATGGAAAATTAGACAGAGCAAAAACAGAAGATCTTTAAACTGGAAGACAGAATAATAGAAAGTATACAGTTTGAATGCCAGCAAGAAGACAGGGTGGCAACTGAAGAAAAGAGCATAAGAGATATGTAAGTCATGGTGGAAAGAGAAAAAAAAAGACTGACATATCTGTTCTCAGAGTCCCAGAAGGAGAGGGGGAGGAGTATGAAACAGAAGCAATATTTGAAGAAACACTGGCAGAGAATTTTCCAAACTGACTAAAGACATGAAGAAAAATATTCAAGAAACTCAGCAAGCCCTATTCATAATATTCTATGCCATGGTATTATAACTTCTGTAAAGCAAAGACCAAGAGAAAATTTCAAAAGCAGACAGATTACAAATATGTGCATTATCTTTAAGGGAACAACCTTAAGGACAATGGTGAACATGCCAACTGAACAATAAAATCCAGATGACAATAAAATAAGACCTCTAAAGTGCTGAAAGGAAAAACAAAAACAAAACCCTTGCTATTCAGAATTCTCAACTTAGTAAAAATACACTTTAAAAATGAAGGTGAATAAAATTCTAGCAGACACACAAATTAACTAAAGAAGCTCTTTCCAGATAAACATTCAGTGCCCTAAGTTGGCAGAGAGCTTACAACACACAAACCTCAAACGAATATGCATACAGGAATAATGGGAACTCAGGAATAAATCTATGGATGGATGCGCAAAGAGGTCTTAATGTCACCCTGGTCTTAAATAAGACCCCAGAGCCTCAGCATAACCCAGAAGATTGAAGGAAACCCCAACAATGACTCACGCTGATTCTCCACCTCTCTGGTGGGATGGATCTTTGGAGTGAAAATAGTATTTACTAGATAAAATAGCCTTTTTGCCCTCTACATGGTACCAAGCATTTACTGAAAAGAGTTGCTGAAGTCCAGATCTCTTTTTCCTGATACCAAGATTTTCACCATAGTGAAAGTGATTAGTAATTTGTTATATTAGTTATTCCTCCACAGACGCACATCTTTTATGTTTTTTGATAAACCTAAAATTATTTTTGATTTCTGATAAACTGGTAAAATTATTAAAAAGAACAAGATTGTGGGAAGGGCTCTGTGACAAACCATTGGGCAACCATAGACATTTACTATGTGATCTAGGTTGTTACAGCAACAAAAAGCATTTGGATACGAATCCACATAAATGTGTTTTTAACTGTTCTAGATGAACCTGGAATCAATGGAGAAATGCACCATGTTTCTGGGAATAAAGATTAAATATCTCAAATATATC
This sequence comes from Pan troglodytes, assembly GCF_028858775.2. Lineage (NCBI taxonomy): Eukaryota > Metazoa > Chordata > Mammalia > Primates > Hominidae > Pan > Pan troglodytes. Next base: position 130,211,191 of record NC_072407.2, on the reverse strand, counting down.
AAATCCATATATTAATTTATGGATACATAGTATGATTCCAAAAACATTCAGCCTAAGGCTTTTTGTATTAAAAAATTATTTAAAAATAATTTGATGAAATAATTAAAGAAGATTTTTGAAAAAGAGGAATAACCAGAATTCACCAACTCTATCAAATATTAAGATTTATCTAAAGCAGTAATACTTAAAGTAGTATGGAATTGGTGAAAACACAAGTGTACTTACAACTTCAGGCAAGGTGGCTTAAAAAGTAAATACTTTGAGATTCCTCGCTTCTGCTCCAAAATTATTGAATTAATAGATAAATCATAACAATAGAAAAATGTAAAATGTTAGCTTGCTCAAAAACAAAATGAACAGACCAAAAATTTGTGTGAATGAAAGACATGCCAATGATAAAGAGAATATTTTAAAAGAAGCCAGAGAAAAAGACACGTTACCTATAGGGGAAAAACCATAAGAATGACTGCGAAATTCTCATCAGAAATAATGCAAGCCAAAACATAGTGATCCACATTTTTAGTGTTGGAAGAAAAAAAAAAAACTTGTCATGTAACAATTCCATATCAATCAAAACTATCATTCAGAAACAAAGGCAAATAAAGGTGTCTTCAAACAAACAAACAAAAAATGCTGAGAAAATTAATCACCGGCAGACCTGTACTGAAAGGAATATCAAAGGAAGTTCTTCCAGCTGAAGAAGAATGATAGTCATTGGAATCACAGATTTGCATGAAGGATTGAAGAGTGCCAGGGATGAAAGTTTACAGTGCAAATGTAGACATGGCTCAAATTCACAAGGGTAAATACCTTACCCAGGAAAACTCTCAGCTGTGTGCTGTTGTAATGAAAAGAGAGGACACTGAGAGAGTGACAGGGCGCACTTAATCCTGCGTGATTCCAAGAAGAAAAACCAGCGTGAATGCAATGTTTTTTGCCTCACATCATTGACAATGCTTAGAACACACTGGGATTTCCGACATTGTCAGATTGTATACATTTAGTCAATTTAGTGGATGTGAAATCATATGTAATTATGGTTTATTTTACAATTCTATGATTCTAGTAAAATTGGCATCCATTAAAGTATTTGTTAGCTATTTATTTCTTCTTCTCGGAAGAGCTAGTTTATCTCTTTTACTCATTTTTCTATTGGTCTGTTTATCTTTTTTCTGAATGATTCATAGAAATTCTTTTGTTAGGTTGAACCATAAGAAATAGCAATATTCGATCATTTTAGATAGACAAAGGAGGCAATTTCATATGGTTCAATGTAATCTATTTTGGGAAAAAGTCTCTTTTTGGTTATATGTGTTTTAAACATTTCCAAGTTTATGGCTTATCTTTCCTCTCTACTCATGGCCTCTTTGATGAATATGTTTAAATTTTAATGTAGGCAAACATATTAATATTGTCTTATAGATTTCCAGATTATGTGTCTTAAAAATTATCTTCAACCCTGTGATAATAAGAATATTCTCCAATGTTTAAAGATTTTAAGCCCTGACTTTCAAATTTAAACTTTTAAGAAACATGGAATCTATTTTAATTATGGTATCAATTAGATATCCAATTTTATTTTCTCCTTTATAAAAAAGCAATTACCTTAGCCTCATTTATTGAATTATCCAAACTTTCTCACTGATCTGTAACATAATTTTGGTTATATTTAAGTGTTTATATATGTTTTCTGGAGTTCTGTTCCATCGTCTGTTCCTTGGCCAATTATCTTAATGATTTTGTTTTATACCTGGCTTTATACCTTGGTACCCAGAAGGCCAATCTTATTTCTTCTTAAGGAGTGGCTTTGTTATTCTTGACATTAGATTTTCGAAAGAATTTTAAGATTACTTTTTTTTTTGGACCATAATGGCTCTGTTAATTTGGGAAAGAAGTAAATTTATAACATCAAATCTTATTAAAAGGGCATAACAAAAACATGACATATGAATTCTCATAATTTACTTGAGACTCCTTTGAAACCCTTTTGAACTAACCATTTATTATTATGAGAATCCCTCTTCAAATCTGGTGGTGTCTTACTTTAAAGTCTACTTTTAAAGTTTTCTTTAGTGTTTGATGAAGAGTGGCAGTCATGGGGAAATGTGACAGAGGACAAAGGGTCTAATCTAATGATAATATGCTGGGAGGAACTCAGCAAAGTCTGTTTGTTCAGTTTCTTCCTTGTATCCCTGTGTCTTCAGAGATAAGGCTGTTCATTTCCTTTGGGTATAGGGAGGGTACCACTTGAAGAGGGCTTATAACCTGCTTCAGGGGAGAAGGGCAAGGGGAAGGTAAAAGCTACCCTTCTGCTGTTTTCTCAGGTGCCATATTTTGGGTAGCATGTCCTGAATCCACCAGTACCTTGCCCATGGAGACTAGAGCTGGGTATGGTACTATTACCAGAAGCTTGGTAGCTCCAAAAGGTGGGATCTTTCCACATTCAGTGTTGCAGAGCCAATACACAAAATTGAAAGTGAATGTCAGTAAGAGCAAGTTTTTTTTGATGGCCAGAGAATGGAGAAGCGGGAAGGTGGCTCACAAATCAACTTCTCGACTAGTGAAGTGTGAATAGGTTAAAATATACAGTTTCCATTGTGGAAAGCAGTGTGGCAATTCCTCAAAGAGCTAAAAACAGAGCTACCATTCAACCCAGCAATAACATTACTGAGTATATACCCAAAGGAATATAAATTGTTCTACCATAAAGACACATGAATGTTTATGTTTTTTGCAGTAGTGTTCACAATAGTAAAAACATGGAATCAACCTAAATGCCCATCAACGGCAGATTGGATAAAGAAAATGTGGTACATATACACCATGGACTAAGATGCAGCCATAGAAAACAATGAGATTATTTCCTTTATAGAAACATGAATGGAGCTGGAGGCCATTATCTGTAGCAAACTAATGCGGGAACAGAAAACCAAATACCGCATGTTCTCACTTATAAGTGGGAACTAAATGATGAGAACACACGGACACAAAGAGGGGAACAACAGGCACTGGAGCCTACTGGAGGGTAGAGGGTGGGAGGAGGGAGAGGATCAGAAAAAATAATTATTGGGTACTAGGCTTAGTACCTGGGTGATGAACTAGTCTGTACAACAAACACCTGTGACATGAGTTTGTCTATGTAACAAATCTGCACATGTGCACATGTACCCCTGAACTTAAAAGTTTAAAAATAAAAACAATTAAAAAATTAAAGATATGGCTTCTTTAATGAAGGGGTTGGACATTAAAAATGAGGGGAAGAATATTCATGTATTTTCCAGGAATAGGCAGTGAACTTCTGGGAATCAATAGTGCTGCCTTCCTTTTTGTTCTTTCACAGCTTCTTCCAGTCACTGTCATGAGTGATTGTCAATTGTCATGGTGCGGGGGGTGGGGGGGAGTGTCATTTAGCATGGAAATGAGATTCTAATGAAGTCTGAGGTTTTTTGAAGTCATTGGTTAGCTATCTTGGTTCTAACCTGTCTCAACTGGTCTGAGTACAAAGGGAACGTCTCATAGCAAGCGTCCTAACTTTAAAAGATAAGCAGAGTGAGGGTGGGGTAGAAATTTTGCTATGTCACATAGGCATTCCACCAAGTAATAGACTATATGTAAGGGATTTTGTGCAACCAACACAAACCATGTGAAATCTCATGAACCAAGTTTCTCTAGAATTGTGAGGAACATATAGTATCATCTGTTCTAGTTCCACATTTTTCAAATGAAAAATTCTTAAGGCCTGGGAAAATAATGTCTAGTTCACATTCACTCACATTGGTAAGGCTAGGAGAACTTATTACACTTGACTCTTAGTCCAAACTTTTTTCTCCAGCACCACAAAGCCTTCCTTCTCTTCAGCAGGTGCCCAGTGATATAAACTTCACTCTGAGAATCTCAAAAAAAATGTTAATTATAAAGAACAACTATAATTTTCATTTCCTCATTTGTCAAAATGCAAAGAACACCAGAGAGTTGTACAATGGTCATGGTAGTGTTTATACCTCCAGCCGATTTATGTCAGCTTAGAATTCAGAAGGGGTCCGTATATCGGAAAGTAACACTGGGAATCAATCTGCAGTGTCACTTTGCTAGATAAAAATCTTGGCTTAGCTTGAGCTGAGTTCATTTGCACAGAAATTTTTCTGCTTGAACATTGTCTAAGTCTGTTTGGGTTGCTATAACAAAAAAATCTCTTAGACTGGGTTACTTACAAACAACAGAAGTTTATTGCTCACGGTGCTGGAGGCTAGGAGGTCCAAGATCAAGGCTGTGGCAGATTTAATGTCTGGTGAGGGCCTGTTTCTAAGAGATTGCACCTTTTATGTGTCCTCACATGGTAGAAGGTATGAACAAGTCCCCTTAGACTTCTTTTATAAGGGCACTAATCTCATTCATGAGGGTGGAGCCCCCATGACCTAATCACCTCCCAAAGGCCCAATCACTTCTTATTAAGTGATCTTAACACATCTTTTTGGGGATTAGGTTTTAACATACACATTTTGTGGAGACAAAAATATTCAGACTAGCAAACGTGATGTGTTGATTCTCTTTGGGTTTGTGGGGAAGGATACTACTTTTGAGTGGTTGAGCAATTGATTTTCACATATTATCTAAGATGCCTAAAAATGTTATTTTATTTGAACATGAAAGGAAACAGGAGGGCATGTATAGTTTTTGAAGAGTAGGTATCTTGTTCGTCATTTCCCTTTGCCAGTACTGAAGCCAGTGTTCACTGCCATTTGAAAGTATACTCTATAACATAAGAGGTTATATTCTAAACCTTGGATTCTCATTTCCAGAGGAATCTTGCAGATGAGATATTCATGTGTCAGTGAGACTTGTTGAGAGACAAAGAATCTCCTTGAGGCTATTACTCTGTAGGATGCCAAGAATGACTTCCCATAACTTTATAGTTTGCTATTTCTGCTGCTGTCATGACAGCTATCAAAACCCAGAAAGATAGAAAATAAGAGCCTGTCAGTGACTGTATTGGGTATTTTTTGTTTTAGTTATAAAAGCAATACAAGTTCATTATAGAGGAAAAGCACACACACATACACACACACTCTTAACAGGACACAGAGTATGAAATAAAAGACAGGTCTGTACAGGTCCCTTCACCACCCAACTTACATATGTAAGTGAGATCATACTATACATTTTGTATTTCCACTTGCTTTTACTTCTCTACTTTTAAATATATTCTGGCCATTTTTCCATTTTAATTCATGTAGGTCTATCTCATGGTTAATAGCTTTACAATGGTTCCATAGGACATTTGTATCATGGATTCAATACACATCTTTATCTAGCCCCTATTCGTGGAATCTGTTTTCTTCTAATTTTTCCCAATCATTAAACATATTTTAATCAATGCCCTTTCAGGGATCTTCACTGACTGAAGTAGGTATAGAGTAACCATAAAATTGGCAGAAAGCAGCAGTAGTCAAAAGCAATGATATTTTCAATCCCTTTCCAGTGAGAATTGAAATACAAACAAAAGTCTGAAGAACATTTGAGTGACTTGTTCTACAAACAAACTTTATGTTCAGATTTCAAAATGGGATAAACTTTGTAGATGGGAGAGAAATCAGACAGTTCTCTTCTCTACTACAAAAATAAGACAATTTCAGCTGACAAGAAAAAAACAGAAGTAATGAATTGCTAAGCAACAGAGATCCTGTTTACATGCAAATATTGGTAGTAATAACAAAAAAAACAGGGTGCAGGAATAACACAGGAAATATGATCTGAAAGCAAAATTGCATATAATAAAATATTTGGGTCTTGTTCTGGAGTTTGGTTTTCCACAACAAGTCAACAGCTATTTATGTTGACACCATCTGAATTAACTGGCCTCAAAGCTAACCTGACATTTTGCGATCTGCCATCTGTCTAGGAAGGAAGTTTATTCTGACACAGACAAAGACTAAAAGGTGTTTGTGCATCAGCTTATCTCTTCTAAGGACCTTAATAAGAAGGTCAACTTTGTGGTGCTTCAAACTTTTCTTACTAGCAAGATCTGAGGCATGTTGGAGCATAAATATTTCTACTAGGATATGAGCCCTTTAAACTATAGTGGTTTATTCTTTTTACTAGGATGGATTTTTAACCTTCCAGTGGAATGTATAAAGGCTAAGTCACTTTTCCTAAGCAAAGTTTTAAGATGATTTTTAGAACAGGTTTAGGTTTACAGCAAAATTGAGAGAAAGGCACAGAGATATCCCATATGCTCCTGCCCCCATATACACACAGTCTCCCTCACTATGCTGTAGCCATATTTACAGCAACTTTTCCGGAAATGTAGGATTAGAAGTTAGGCTTTCTGTATTTTTTCCTTTAATTTGTTTTTAGATTTTTTTAATATGTGAAGACATTGCTTTTCTTCCGTTAGATATGTTAGGTTTGTGATTATAGAATTTTTTAGACTAAAAATCAATTTCCTCAGAATTTTGAAGGCCTTGTTCTAATACCTTTTAGCTTCCAATAACACTATTAAGAAATATAATTAAATTTTTATTTATGATTCTCACATTGTGTTTTTGTTCTCTATTTCCTCTTTCTGTAAGATGTTAGAACTTCTCTTTATCTCTGGTGTACGCAAATCTCATGATGAGGTACTACATTTGTTTGGGTATTATTTTTTAAAAATTCATTTGCTGAGGACTTGGTGTTCTCTTTCAATTAAGTTACAAGTGTTCTTCAATTATTTTGTAAACTTCATTAAGAAAGAAGAAAGACCTCAATAATCTAACCTTTCATATTAATACACTAAACATAGAAGAGAACACTAATCAGAAAGCAAACAGAAAGAAGAAAATAATAAAGATTACAGCAGAAATTAATGAAAAAGAAAACAGGAGAACAATAGAGAAATTTAGTGGCACCAAGGAATGGTTTTTGAAAAGCTCAATAAAATTAACAAAACATTAGCTAGATTGACCAAGAAGAGAGACAGAGAGAGAGAAGACACAAATTACTAGAACTAGCAATGAAAGGAGACACACTACTAAGCTTAGAAACACAAAAAGAATTATGAAGAAATACTAAGAACTCTTGTACACCATATATTAAATAAATTAGATTAGCAGTCCCTAACCTTTTTGGCATCAGGGACTGGTTTCATGGAAGACAATTTTTCCACAGATTGGGGATGGGGTATGGTTTTGGGATGAAACTGTTCCACCTCAGACCATCAGGCATTAGTTAGATTCTCATAAGAAGCATGCAACCTAGATCCCTCCCATGCACAGTTCACATTAGGGATCCACTCCTGTGAGAATCTAATGCCACCGCTGATCTGACAGGAGAGGAGCTCAGGCAGTAATGCTCCCTTGCCCTCCACTCATCTCCTGCTGTGTGGTCCAGGGTTGGGAACCCCTGAATTAGATAAAATGGACACATTCCTTGGAAGTTATGAACCACCAAAATTGACTTGTGGAGAAATCACAATCTGAATAAACCTATAATAAGTGAAGAGATTAAAGTATTAAAAACAAAACTATCCACAACATAAAGCCCTGACCCAGATAGATTGACCACTAAATTCTACCCAAAATTTAAAAAATAGAATTCATATCAGTTCTGTTTTCAAAAATTAGCAGAGAGAACACTTCCCAACTCATTCTATTAATCAAAACCAAAGATATCACAAGAAAACTACAGAACAATGACTCATGAATATAGAGTCACACAACCTCAGCAAAATACTCACAAACTGAATCCAGTGTCATATAAAAAGAATTACACACGTGACCAAGTGGGATTTAGTCTTAACATCTGAAAATAATTAATGTGATACATATTATCAATATTTTAAAATCACATAATCATTTTAATAGACGCAAAAAAAGTTGACAAAATTCAAAACTCTTTCCTAATAAAAACAATAAATAAGAATAGAAGGACTCAATCTGATAAAGGCTATCTATGAGAAACCCACAGCTAACATCATATCTAACACTGGAAGACTGAACAATTTACCTCTAATATCAGGAACTAGACAAGGATGTTTGCTCTCAGCACTTACATTCAACATTATACTGAAGGGTCTTGCCAGGGAAATTAGGTAAATAATGAAATAAAATGCATTTAAATTTGAAAGGAAAAAGTAAAACTGTTTCAATTAACTGAATGTGTGATCCTATGTAGAGAAAATTCTAAGGAATCTACTAAGAACTATTAGAATGAATAAATGAGTTCAACAAATGAACAGAATTACAAAGCCAATGTACAAAAAAATTGCATTGATGCATACTTGCTATGAACAGTAAATAAAATAAAATAAACGATTTAATTCACAGTAGTATCAAAAGAATAAAATACATTAAAAATATTTAACAAAGGTAGCATAAAATTTATATTCTGAAATGTATAAAACATTACTGAAAGAGATGAAAGAAGATATAAGCCAATGAGAAAGCATACCATGTTTATAGATTGGGAGACTTAGCATTGTTAATAATACACCCCAACTGATCTACAGATTAAATACAATTTCTATCAAAATCACAGATTATTTCTTCTTAGAAATAGAAAAAGTGATTCTGAAATCTATATAGAATGCAGAAAAGCCAAAACGAGTCTGTAAAAGAAGAATAAAATAGAAGGACCCTCATTTTCCGATTTCAAGATTAAATACAATATAACAATCATCAAAACAGTATGATACTATCCCCAGGATAGACATATATGTCAATGAAATAGAATCAAAAGTTCAGAAATAAACACATACGTCCATGATTAACTGATTTTAAACAAGAATGCCAAGACCATTCAAAGCTGAAAGAATAGTCTTTTCACAAGTGGTTCTGGGAAAATTAGATATCTACATGCGAAAGAATGAAGTTGGATCATAATTTACATCATACATAAAAATTAAATGGATCAAAGACCTAAATGTAAAAGCAGAAAACTGTAAAATGTTTATAAGAAAATATAAGGGTAAATTTTCATGACTTTGGATTTGCAAAGAATGTATAAGATGCCATCAAAAACATGAGCAACAAAATAAAAATTAGATAAATGAGACTTGATCAAAACTAAAAATTTATACTTCAAAAGACACCACCAAGAAAGTGTAAAGACAACCCACAGAATGGGAGAAGATAGTTACAAATCATATATCTGATAAGGGACTTGTATCCAGAGCATATAAATAGCTCTTACAACTCAATAATAAAAAGACAAATAACACAATTAAAAATAGGTGAAAGATCCAAATAGACATTCCTCCAAGAAAGGTATATAAATGGCTCACAAGTACATGCAAAGATGCTCAGCATCATTAGTCACCAGGGAAATGTAAATAATAACCATGGGAAATCAAGGAGTTACCACTTTACATCTCCATTAAGATGGCTAGAATAAAAATGTTAGATAACAAGTGTTGGTGAGGATATAAAAAAATCAATATCTCCGTACACTACTAATGGGAATATAATATAGTGCAGCCACTTTGGAAAACAGTCTGGCAGTTTCTCAAATGATTAAACTTACAGCTACCATATGCCCCAGTAATTTAACTCTTACTAATATATCCAATAGAAATGAAAACATGCATCCCCCACCACATAGAAACTTGTATACAAATGTTTATAGCAGCAATATTCACAATAGCTAAAAGGTGGAGATAACAGAAACATCCATCAACAGACACATGAATAAACAAAATATGGTATATTCATATAATAAAATATGATTCAACCATTACAAGGAATGAAATATGGACAGTCCTAAACAATGATTTGACTTACAGCTTTTCAATTTTTTGACTTTAAAATAATGAAAAAATGAATGGTACACAAACAGTAGAACCTGTACTTTGAATTTTGATTCTTGATCTTTTCCCAAGCTAGTGAATATGCTGTACAGTATTTTCTCCCCATGCTGGGCAGCAGCAGTGAGTCAAAGCTTCTGGTCAGGTACGTGCTCATGAGAGCAAACAAATGATACTCTACAGTGTGCCAGATGATTTTGCCCAACTGGAGGCTAATTTAAGTGTTCTAAACACATTTAATGTAGGCTATGCTAAGTGATGATATTTGGTGGTTAGGTATATTAAATACATTTTGACTTCACGATATTTCCAATTTACGAGGGGATTATCAGGACATGCCTCCATTGTAACTCAAGGAGCATATATGTACTGATATATGCCACATCATAGATGAACCTTGAATAAATTCTGCTAAGTGAAAAATGCCAGTCACAAAAGACCATGTGCTGTATGATCTCATTCTCATGAAAGCCCAGAAAGACATATAGACACAGAAGGTAGATTTGTGGTTGCTCAGGGCTGAGGCAGCTAACGGATGGCATTTAGAGGCTACGGAGTTTGTTTTTGAGATGATGAAATGTTCAAAAATGGACTGTGGTAAAGGTTGCACCTATTGGTGATTATGCTGAAAGTCTACTGAATTTTACATTTTAAATGGGTGAACATGTGATATATAAAATATATCTCAATAAAGCTGATAAGGGGAAGAATGATAGGAAATGTTGCAGGGCAAAGAGACTTGTGTTTAGGTAAGGCCTCACTGAAGAGGGGACCTTTAGGGAAAAAGATGAAGAGGAGGAGTGAGATATTTAGATATCTCTGAGAAGAGTATTCCAAGTGTAAAAATCCTGAAATATGAAGTAAAGACTGTTACAAATTATCTGTGTTTGTAAACCGACTTTAGTTTTACCTTCTGTGTCTGTGTTTAATGTGCAATATATCCAATTAACAACACTGTTTGGGTGATATTCATTCCCAGACTAGAAATGAATTGCATTGTTTTAGTTGCTAAGGAAAAAAATAATGAACTAAATGTACATGATCTTTATCCAGTAAGGAGAAAGGCACTATTTAAATGTAGTGGAAATTTGTTGGTTGCCTCCTTAGCAACCATTCCTTACTTTCCCATTACCAGAGCTTCCAGTCACTGTTTAGAAATCCATTTGGTTCTGGGTAATTCAACCATACCTCCAGATCCACAGACGCACCCTATGACCTGGGATAAGCCAAGCAATACAATCTATTCCCTGTACACAGAGTAGGTAACAAGGTAGAGATGTAATTTAAGTTGTTTAAAGAAAGTGAATCTCTGGATATTTGCTGGTAATGATTGGCAAAGGCTCACTTTTATGCAGAGCTGAGCAACAAGAAAATGCAGCTCCAGCACCTATTGGCAGTCATTATAAGACCTCCAGAAAAGCCAGTCTTAGGATAAAGCCAATAATGCTGAAGGCAGAAAAAAGTCAGGTCCTCATTAAGTGCTGAATCAAGCTATACTTTAAGCCAGTATTATCTTTGGAAATATACTTACATGAATAATAAATTAGTTTTGTGTATAAGCCACCGTTAGTTGGCTTTTCCAACATGTGCAACCAAAAGAAGAATAACAGTTTCAGAATTTTGTGCCAGGAGTGGGGCATTATAATTAACAGAGAAGTGTGAAATGGATCTAGTCAAAGAGGTAGGATTGAAAGCAATAGGAAACCTTGTATCCTAGTCTGGAAACTATACAATTCTTGTTATATAGAATCAAAGCAACTAGTTAAACTGTGAACTATTGTTTCTTGGCATTTAAACTTTGCTGTCCAAGGCTGTAGTATTGGTTATTTAGTAAAAAGTAAAACTGTATTGGAGAGTGCTGGCTACATTTTGCAGAACTGTGGGCTTCTGGGATATCTGAATGCATAAAAGAAAGAAAATATGACTTTCTAAAAGAGGCTCTTTCTGCCTGTCAACTACAATATAAATTTATTAAGAGTATAGTAATTTGAAGACCTGCAGGCTAGATGAATGTAAATTCTATGCCCCAAAGGCAGAAAAATAAACCCAAGGTGGAAATAATATTGAGATTTCTGAGTCTTCAGGTCTCCCCCAAATGCCTCTTATTTGCTTTATCTCATGAGGAAGACAGTTCCACCCATGTGAAGGTAGAGCAAAGATGCATTTTGGGGGCAAGGCAAATATAGTCAGTGCCTTGGCCACTGAGGCCATTGTCGAGAGATAGAAGTATCCAGGTTTGTCTTGAAACTCAGAACTATGAATTTGGAATGTATGTGGCTTTAGCTGCTGGATTACGGATCCATATAGAAACTACTTTATTTGAAGGGAGTTGTGAGATGGCTTATCATGGAACTATATAACAGCTATAGCTAACTAATACACTTTTATTTTCATTTTTCTCATCTTCTGTTCAAAAACTTATGTTCCAAGTATGAGAAACTACAAATCTGTTCATTGACTTTCTCTTGACTGTAGCTATGGAGGCTCATGGGAAGGTCCTTTTAGAGGAAACCCTATTGTTCTTTTTTCCCCACTAAAGTTATCTAAGAGAAGGAGAAGTATTATTAACGTGTAACTCTAGAAACATATTTAGAAATTCCATAAAATCACTCTTGATTATTTTATTTAAAACATGCAAGAAGTATTTTTGTTCACCCACTTGACTGTAAGCTCCTTAAAGCAAGGATGTGCTTTGCGTGTGACCTTCTTTCCACATTCCTACTCCTGTTATATCAATTTCAACACTATAAAATCAACTGCAATCTTCTCATAATAATGCTAAGTTATATAATTGAATAAACACAGCTGGACAAGTGACTGAGAATTGACGATTAGAAGGGATAAAGGAGTTAACTTCTGTTGAGCACCTGCTATGCTAGATACACAGCACATTTAAACACCAATCCTGAAAGGTATTATCTTTCTGATTTTACAGAGGAAAAAATTGAGCCTCAGAGAAATCAAGTATGTTTCATATTCAATGGCAGACTTATGTTTTTAATGCGAATTCATCCAGCTTCAATGCCAAAAAATGTGCATTTTGCTATAGGTATAAATACATTGGGGTTGGGATGATCTATGAGTCTCTGCCTTGATACTGCCTCTGAGATTAAACATCCTTATACATGTTGATGCTTCAATCGCTATTTTTGTCTGTTTTTTTTCCCAAACTTGTATAGCAATTATAACAAGAAGGCAATTACTTTTCACCCTGGGGAATAGATATTGGCAGTAATCAGGCAAATTAATTCTAAAGGTCAGATGAGAGTGTAAATGTGGGTCAGTACAAGCTGTAAAGCAAACATTTTGGCACTGGAAGGGGCAAATAAATTAGTGTTAGAGAATAGAGTCTAAAAAGAAATCTGAAAGTACGTGAGAAATTAATATGTGATAAATGTGTCTCAAAATCACTGGGAAATATATTAAATAATGTTGGAGATATTGGAAATAAACTTAGAAGAATATATCCTTAGGTTTTGACATTAAATGCTATAAATAAAGGAAATTCTGGTTGGTTTACAATTTAAATTAAAAAAATCTATAAACATAAAAAATACATAATACATTTTTAATCTTGGATAGAAGGCAAAGGGGAAGACAATCTTCCTGCATATATGATATTCTTATATCTATTTTCCTATTATTCATCTGTCTATCCATCTATCTACCTGCCTACACATGCACACATTAGCATTTGTATGTGTGTTGCATCTATATCCATATTCAAAATTGGATTATTGGTGGCTTATTTTTTGTGTGCATTTGTACCTTTTTTTAGATAAAGTTAAATCTATTCTTCATCTATTTGCTCTTAAAATTTTTATTGTTTAAAATATAATAGTTATACATATTTTGGGGGATAGATGGCATTTTGATACATGTGTAAATTGTGTGATGATCAAATCAGGGTAATTGGGAAACCCATCACACCAGACATTCATCTTTGTTGCAATATGGATAGACCTGGAGGTCATTATGTTAAGAGAAAAAAGCCAGGCACAGAAAGACACACACTGCATGTTCTCTTTCATGTGGAAGCTGACAAAAATGGATCTCATGGAGGTGCTGAGTAGAATGGCGATTACCAGAGGCTGGGCAGGCTATGGAGGGCGCATGAAGAGAAGTTGGTTAATAGGTGCAAAAATACAGTTAGTCAGAAGCAATATGTTCTAATGCTCTATAGTACAGTAGGGAGACAATAGTTAACAATAGTTTCTTGTATATAAATTATCTATAATATAATTGTATTTGAATTGAAATATTCTCAACATAAACCTATATTTTTAAATGAACAAAAGTCATCAACAATATTCAGTCTGTGAACAGGTACCATGTCTTTATGTGCAGCTATTAAAAGTGGCCAAATACAGAGCCTCCTTTTGGACTGAAGTGATATTTTCCACAAACTGAAAAAGAACAGATGGCCCCGGCTTTCCTGCAGCAATTGAGCCCATTTCTGGATACACCAAGGGTGTTCCTCTGCCTACCTTGTTCTGTGTTCTTCATCTACCAGCCCTGCAGACATAGCCAGAGTGGGATTCCCCAGGGCAGAACCTGACAATGTGCTTCTCATCAGTTAAAACTCGTGCAACGGCTTCTTTTCCGTCTCTCTCCTTCCCCATTCTCTACTCATGTTTTCTCTGACTTGGCACTTTCATGCATAAAACACTGTAATGGTAAGCTCAAGCTTAGTATACCAAATCTGTTTCTAAGAAGTGTTGAAGCTCAGTTGGGTGGGTTTATAAGCCCTTTCTGAAAATCCAAATCTTGGGGCTTAGAATGTATTCATTCTGTCTGAAGAGAGTTCATTTACCCCTTCTTCCCTTTTTCTCTGTCATTAGCCTTCCTTCCTCTAGCCCAGCCCCCCTGCCTATGTCCTGTTTCTCTTCACCACCTCTGCCCCCACTACTCTGCATACACAGAGATAGAAAAGGATGATTGTATTCATGTGGCCAGCATAGTCTGTTATTTCTACCGTGCGAAAGTCAGGAGTGAGCGATTAGAGTCCAGCACATCAGAGGATGCACAGAGAGAAGACGGTGACGGACTCATATTTCTGGGCCATGGAAGTGGGAGATGGAGAATAAGAGGCATAGCACAGCAGATAGGAGACAGTTTTGGTTTGGATTTAGGTCAGGATTTAGGCATTTCACACAAATGGGAAAGGGAAGACATTCTAACAAAAAGGATTCATTTCGATCAGGATGTGATCTTTTGGGTTGAGAATCAAAGGAGTCAAACTGTAGTGGCTGCCTGAAGGGATAAAGGGAGATGGAAATAAAAGCACTTTACTAATTCCTGCCACTGAAATGTGGTATTACTGTTTTTTCCCCATTGAGCTCCTGTTTATTTCCTCTCAGGTGAACCTCTTGTGCTACCTCTTATCCAATGATTGTCAGCTTCTTCAGGCTGGAAGTTTCATGTCAACCAGAAATCAATGGGGGTGGATGAAAGAAGAATTTGAAGCAGAGTTGTCTTAAGCTTTACTCAAGCCGGACAATGTCCGAATCACTATGATTTTTTTTTCAGAAGAGGAAATCTCAGTAATAAGTGGAAAAGGTACAGCAGTATTAAACAGGAAGGTTTCTTGTCATCTTTTCTAATGAGTTTCTTTGACCCCCGGCTATGCTCTTCCCTGCTAAAACCTGCTACTCTGAAGGAACATGAGCTGTTGCATTTACCTCCTTGTTGTCCCATGGCTTCAGGGCCTGCGGTGGATGGAGCTAACTTCATTTCTTTCTTCTCAATGCTACGGATGATTTCTATTGTGTACTTCTGGTGAAGTCTTATGCCCTGATGGATATCATGTATTTTCAGAAGTCTTCTGGGAACATAATTCCATATCCTACTGATGTTGCTGATACGAACAGAAGGCAGGGAGATACTGGGTAGAAGAGGGCAGTTCCCCAGCAAAGCCTCAAGCCTGGAAACCTACAGCCCTAAATGGGAACAGGCATTTCTGTTTCTGCACCCAAATGTTGCCTTTTGGCCTGCCACGCCCCCCTATCCTGTACCCATATAAACTCCAAACCCCAGGCTCCATGAGCAGAAGAGCAGAGGAACAGAAGAGTGGCAAGGCAAAGAAGGAGAGAAGAGAAGAAGCATCTGAATATCAAGAGGAGTTCAGCTGGGGGCAGTTGGAGAGAAGATCAGCTGCAGGCTGGCTGAACTCCAGGTGAAGATCATCTTCCCACTCCATTCCCTTTCATCCCGCTGAGAGCCACCTCCATCTGACAATAAAATTCCCCGCATTTACCATCCTTCAATTTGTCTGTGTGACCTGATTTTTCCTGGATGCCAGACAAGAACCCAGCTACCAAGAGGGCACTGAGCTGGTTAACATTTAAGCTGTCTGTGGACGTCAGAGCTAAAAGGAGCACTGCAACAAGCCCATCGAGATTTCAGGAGTTGCAGGTACTCTCCCCAGACGCTACTGTGGGGCTGGAGCCCAAAAGTGCTCATCCCGGCTCCTGCGCCTGCCTGTCTGAAT
The DNA here is from genome assembly GCF_028858775.2 of Pan troglodytes. Taxonomy (NCBI): domain Eukaryota; kingdom Metazoa; phylum Chordata; class Mammalia; order Primates; family Hominidae; genus Pan; species Pan troglodytes. Next base: position 130,194,923 of record NC_072407.2, on the reverse strand, counting down.
GGTCCCCCTCCAGTAAGGGGTTTGAGCATGTGGTGGCCAAACAGATAAGCCACACCCCTCTAGAACTTCCTGTGAGGGGGGTCAGGGAACTCTCCCATCTCATTGCTTCTGGTTAAGATCTTCCATATGTAATTTGAATTCTACATTTTTGGAGTAAGCTCAGATCATGTTAATTTTGCTTTTGCTCTAGAATATCTTCTGTTTCCTATTTATGTGAGGAAACATTATAGCAGAATGTCCACATTCTAGACCTAAAGTATCTCCTAGCTGGTATGCCACAGTGGCTCATTTTCAAGGAGCTGAGTTACAGATAGGAAAAATATTGCCTGACTATTACACCTTTCTCGTAAAATCTAAGCATACCCTGCCTGGCCCTGTTTTTGTGGGAATGCAGCAGCTCATATGAATATCATTAGAAAAAGAATAAACTCTCTCTACATCCCTTTCACTCTCATGGCATTAAGCAAGATCAGGCCCTGATTATAAGGCACGGGGGCTTTTGTCCAAGGAGCAAATTAAGTAAGTGACCCTTTCAAGGAAAAAGAGGAATACAGTAGTACTTAATGATATCACAGTTTCTGAGAGCAGCCTGTGATCAAAAGTAAAGGCGGATTTTGAGGAAAAAATGATGCAATGAATGTGTGAATAAAAGTAGTCAGAAATTTGATCTAAGGTTTCAGATAGTAAATCAAAATAATTTATTTGAGTCTCTACATGATCTCTCTCTTTCTCTCTCTTCTGTTGGAATTAGATACTTGGATTTCATTCGTTATTTTATTTTCTTCTTTACTCTGTGGCCTTTCCCTGTAGCAGGAACACTCAAGCTATTCAATGGAGAAGAAGCCAAATAAATCAAATTCCTTAAGTCACAGCTTAGAGATACTTGCTGATTCCTGTAGACCTTGAATCTCCAGAAAGATCTGGGATACTTTAAATGTGAGAGTAAGAGAGATTTAGAACTTTGCAACCATAAAACTTATATTTGACTGAAGATATGGGCCAGTGGATACAACTTCCTGAGGAATATAAATATGTCAAATATGCAAAAGAATATTTGATCACCCATGACTGGAGGAAAGCTACTAAGTGACTCTGCCAGGCCATACTGTTGACTTATTTGTAAAAGGAGGAGGCTGAAAATATGAAAGACACCTTTAGAATTAAGTGAGAGCCAAGAAAATACAACAAGAGAGGAACGTATTCTCATCCACTGACTCCCATAGCACACAGACTTTGGAGTCAAAGAGTTGAGGGCTGTGTGACCTTCTCATAGTTGTTAACTGTTCTGAGCCTTCGCTAACATGATTGAGAATGAAAATCATCATAGACTGGTTTCAGTGTATTGTTGGTGCCCCAAAGCAACAGAATTGTGGGTGTACACAGGCTGCTAGATGTGCCCAAGTGTGAGCGTGCTGGAAGTTAGAAAGCTGATGAAACATTTTAATCTGAGATTTGTGCCTTGAATGAGCTCTGTGTTCCTCCTGGTAGCGTACTTTACCCTAGGAATCAAAATAGAGCTTTGAACCATTTTCTTTATAAACTGTCCTCCTAACCCCCATCCCCTGCAGTTCCTACACACACTGAGGCCAGCTTTGGCCCACTTTGCCTTTCCCAGGCTTCAGGAGCCCAAGAGACACTAAAACCTGGATTTGTTGGAGTCGTCTATCCTGCAATTTCCCCAAACACATACTGAATAAAGAACTCTAAAACTAGTTTTCATGGGCTATTTGTTCTGTCTTTCCCCAATCTCTTTATACTTAAATTATGACTGAAGTCAGCTCCAAAGTACTTAAGTGCCAGTGATTTTGCTATTCGTATGCTATGTTTCTATTGACTTTAAAACTAATCTGATCATTCAAAAAGCTGCCAAACCCAGCCCAGAGGAATAAAGAAATAAGAGGCAACCTTTAAATAGGGGAGAGTGGGCATCCATGGCTGCTGGTTAAGAGAGCACTTCCCCCAGGTGTGACTATATTAAAGCCATATTTCACTTTAATGGGGAAAGACTGGAGGGGAATTGGGAGAAGCTGACCCCTCCTGACGCATGGGATTCCATTTGGGCTAATAAAAGACCACTTAGCTATGAGGGCTCATTACAATTAAATTGTCTCTAAACAGTTGCTTGCTTGGTAAACTTCAAAAGTGGAACAGCTGGGGCATATGTAGGTTGGGGGGCTGAGGTCTGTCCCTGCCCTGGAGCCAGCAGTGGATTTCAGGGGCCCTTGTAAATCTAACTGCATAGGAGGTGCTGTTGAATGTCCTTGTAGTCTTTTTCTCTCAGCAGAGGACTCCAAGCCAAGTACCAAATCTGCCCCAAACCTAATATAAACTTTTTCCTTTCTCATGCTACCCTATTCTAGTTTGGTTTCAAGGTAATATTACACTTGTTAAATGATTTGAGGATAGTTCCCTCCTTTTCTATTTCCTGATACAATTTATAAAATAGAGACTATTTATTACTGGATAGTTAAATTGAACTTGCTATAAAACCTTAACACAGTGACTTTGCTTATAGACTTTTATTTTTAATGTAAAATTGGAAAAGTTTTGATATATGTGTATAGTTGTGAGGCCATGAGCATGATTAAGATAGTGAAAGCATCTGTAATCTCCCCAAATTTGCCCTCGTCCCTTTGTAATTTATCTTTCTGGCTTCTCAAATCTCTACCCTAACCTAGGCCCCAGAGGACCATTAATCTATTTTCTATCATAGTTTGCATTTCAATTATACATGCATTATAGACTTTATGTTATATTTTTATTTGTCTGTTTAAACAACCAATTATCTTTTAAAAATCTTTAAGTAATAAAAAATTGAATATATTTACCCACGTAATTAGGATTAAATAGTATTTTATTGCTTTGGTTTATCCATATATCCATATGCTATCATTTTTCATCTGCCTTAAGGACTTTTTGTAACATTTCTTGTAGTTGAGATATTTTTGTGATGCATTATTTTAACTTGTAATGATACATTACATTACAATGATACAATACATTGTATCATTTTTAAAGATTTTTTTCTAGACACAACATTCTAGGTTTAGAGTGTTTTATTTCAGTACGTAAAAGGATGTTGCTATACTGTCTCTGTGCTTGCATTGTTTCAGACAATAAATCTGCTGTCAACCTTATGTTTTATGTAATGTTCCTTTTGCTTCAGGCTCCTTTTAAGATTTCTCTTTATCACTAGTATTGATCAATTGGATTATGATAAGTCTTGGAGTAGTTTTCTAAATAATCCTTGCGCTTGACATTGATTATGCTTCTTAGATTTGTGGATTTGTAGTTTTTCTCAAAATTTGAAATGTTATGACTATTATTTTTAAAATATTTTTTTCTGTCACTGGCTTTTTCAGGAATTTAAGATACATGTGTCAGCTTACTTGAAACTGTTTCAGAGCTCACCGATGCTTTTTTCATTTTTGAAATTATTATTTTTTCTTTTATGTGAATCACTTGCATATTTATAATGTCTTCTGGTTTACTTATCTTGATATTTAATCTGTGTTAATCTCATTCAGTGTATTTTTTAATTGATACATAATATTTGTACATATTTGTTGTTCCCTTTTACCTGAGTCCTCACCAGCGTCTGTCATTTTTCAGTCTTTTTAATAGCCATTCTAACTGAGGTAGGGTGATATCTCCTTGTGGTTTTGATTTGCATTTCCCTGACGATTAGTGATGTTGAGCATTTTTTTCATATACCTGTTGGCCATTCGTATGTCTTCTTTTGGAAAATGTCTATTCAGGACCTTTGCCTACTGTTTAATGGGATTATTTATTTTATTTGTTTATTTATTACTGTTGACTTATTTTAGTCCCTTGTCAGATGAATAATTTGCAAATATTTTCTCCTACTCAATACATTGTCTATTCACTTGCTGATTATTTTCTTTGCTGTGCAGAAGCTTCTTAGTTTAAAATAGTCTCATCTGTCAATTTTTTTAATTACCTATGCTTCTGAGGTCTTAGCCACATAATATTTGCTTAGATAAATGTCCTGACGTGTTTCCTCTATGTTTTCTTCTAGTTTTATAATTTCAGATCTTACATTTATCTTTAATCCACTTTGAGTCAATTGTTGTATATGGTGAGAGATAGCAGTCCAGTTTCATTCTTCTGCATATGAATATCCAATTTTCCTGGCACCATTTACTGAAGACGGTTTTTTCCCCCAATGTATGTTCTTGGTGAGTTTGTCAAAAATTGGTTGTCTGTAACAAATATGTGGATTTATTTATGGGTTCTCTATTGTGTTCCATTGGTCTCTGTGTCTGTTTCTGTATCAGTATCATGTTGATACAAACTATGCAAAGTTACTACAGTTTTATGATAAATTTTGAAGTCAGATAGTGTGATATCTCCAGTTTTGTTATTTTTGCTTAGGATTGCTTTGGGCATTGAAAATCTTTTTTGGTTTGATGCAAATTTTAGGATTTTTTTCTGGTTCATGAGAAATGACATTGGTATTTTGATAGGGATTACATTAAATCCATAGATTGCTTTGGTTAGTTTGGTTATTTTAACAATATTAATTCTTCTGATCCATAAGCATGGAATGTCTTTCCATTTGTGTGTGTCCTATCCATTTTTTTGAATTAGTATTTTGTAGTTTTCCTTGCAGAGATCTTTCACCCCTTTGATTAAATTTATTACTATGTTTGTTTGTTGTTTTTTGGCAGCTACTGTAAACGGCACAGCGTTCCTGGTTTCTTTCTCAGATAGTTCATTATTGGTATAATGGAAATGCTACTGATTTTTGTATATTGATTTTGTATCCTATAACTTTAATGAATTTGTTTATCAGGTCTAAGTGTGTTTTGGTGGAGTCTTTAGTTTTTTTCTAGATCATCCTGAGACTTGAGATACTTGTGAACAGTTTGATCCTTTTATTTCTTGCTTTGGAGATTTGTTGGGTAGGAAAAGAACAGCATTTAGTCTAGGCCTAGTTATGTTCCACTACTGAGATAAGACTTTCTGAGACTTTTACCTAATGCCCTATAAATTATAAGGTTTTTCTCTCTGTCTGGTTGGAACAATCCAGGTGGTGTTCCCGTACAGTGAGAATGTGAGCTACTATTTCTTCTAATCATTTTGGATGCTCTTTCTCCTGTGTCATATAATTTCCTCATACACATATACTGAAGAGTGCTCTGTTGAATAATCAAGGATAATTTTCTGCGTGTCTCTAGTTTTCTCTCTGTGTGGCTCCCTCCTCTCTGGTATTCTGTCCTGGGAAGTCCAGCCATACTGATAATCCCCGATTTTCAGTTCTGTCTTCTCAACTCAGGAGTTTTTCAGTCTTCATCTGGATTGCCTCTTCCTGAATTAAATCCTGGACAGACTCTCGAAAGAGTAAGTTGGGAAGGCCTTAGGCCTCAGCTCATTGCTTTCCTAGATCCCTCTGACAGATCATAATCTTTTGTTACCTGATATTCAATTGTTCCTGGTATTTTGTCTGTTTTATTTTTGTTTGTTTGCTTCAGGTGGCTAGGCAAAAATGACTTCTGTTACTTTTTCTTGGTGGAAAGTAGAATCTACATTAATTCATTTTCTCTAACGGCTAACGAGTATATTTTGTTTTGTCTGTTAAATTTTTTCTTGAGTACTTTTAAAATAATCTTTTAGTAAAAGTTTCATTACATTTAAGTTGTCAAATTTATTACATGCCAATGTTCCTTATATTGTCTTTTAATTTTTAAAAGCCTATGTCATCTGCAATTACATCAAATTTTTACTCTTAGATTAATTACTTGAAAGTTCCGTTTTGCATTGACCAACCTGTCAACATTTTATGTATTTCATTTTCCTACTAATTTTTTCTGTTGCTTTTGATGGTTTGTTTTGTTTAATGTTTCATTAATGTATTCTTTCATGTTTATTATTTTCTTCTTTCTATTTTTCTTGGAATTACTCAGATTTTCTAAATTGCAGAAGTAAAATTTTAAGAAATACTTTTTACTTCCTAAAATAGACACTTAAGACTATATGTTTCATTTTAAGAACTTTAGCACTGCTTTTATTACAATTCATTGTGGAACATGTTATCAATTCTCATATGATTTCTATACTGACTCATGAATTACTTTAAAATATTTTAAAATAACCCAAATACAAAGAGTGAAGGTGAGAATACAGTTGTCTACCTTTATTGGGTTTGGTAGCTTTATTGTCTTATGATCTGAAAAAAATCTAAGCTTAAAGTTAAACATATTTTGTTGCATAGTTTTCTTAAATCTTATCAATTGTTTGGTTAATTTAATCTGTCAATTACCAATATAATTTTTTTCATTGTCTTCTTAACCTTCCTTGTTTCTGATGAGAAGTTAACAGTTATTTGAATCATCATTTTCTCTCTGTATGCAATGTGTTGTATTTCTCTGACTGCTTTCAAAATATTGGTTTGTAGCAATTTTTCTGTGATATGTTGAGGTATGATCATCTTCATGTTTAGCCTCTTTGGGTGGCTGAATTTCTTGATTCTTTAAATTTCTGAATTGCTTCAAATTTGTAAACTTCAGTTGTTAATTCTTTGAAAATTTTTTTTTGCCATTCTGTATCCTCATTGTCTGATATTTCAAATAATCATATTTTAAAACATTTAATATTGTCCTACAGGTCTCCAATACTTCCGCCACTATTCTTTTTCTCTGGGTTCTTCAGATTGGATACTTTATATTGATTCATCTTGATGTTCTTATGTTATTTTCATTACTTAGTTCAAACCACCTCATAATTTTTTAGAATTTTTGGTATTGTATTTTTTATTTTTATAAATTTAAGGGGTACAAATGTAATTTTGTTCCATAGGTTTATTGCAAAGTGATGAATTCAGAACTTTTAATGTATCTATCACCCAACTAACATACATTGTACCCATTAATTAATTTCTTGTCATCCACCCTCCTCCAACCCCTCCAACTTTCCTAGTGTCCGTTATCTATTATTCCACATTCTGTCCGTGTGTACACATTAGTTAGCTCCCACTTATAAATGAAAACATGCAGTATTTGTCTTTCTGTTTCTAGTTGTTTTACTTAAGATAATGGCCTCTTGTCCCATCCATATTGCCACAAAAGACATAGTTTCATTCTTTTTTATGGCTAAATAGTAGTCCATTGTGTATATGTACCACATTTTCTTTACCCAATTATCCACTGATGGACACTTAGGTTGATTCCATATCTTGGCTATTGTGAATGGTGTGGTAAGAAACATGCTAGTGGTGGTATCTTTTAGATATAAGTAATTCTTTCCCTTTGGGTAGATACCCAGTAGTGGGATTGCTGGATTGAAGGGTAGTCCTATTTTTAGATGTTTGAGAAATTTCCATAGTGTTTTCCATAGAGGTTGAAATAATTTACATATCCACCAATAGTGTATACATGCTCCCTTTTCTCTGCATCTTTGCCAACATCTGTTATTTTTTGTCTCTTTAATAATAATCATTCTGAGTCAGGATGATATCTCATTGTGGTTTTGATTAGCATTTTGCTGATGATTAGCAATGTTGAACATTTTTCATGTATCTGTTAGACATCTATATGTCTTCTTTTTAAAAATGTCTATTCATGCCCTTTGCCCACTTTTTAATAAAATTGTTTCTGGTTTTTGTTTGTTTGTTTTTGAGTTGTTTGAATTCCTTGTAAATTCTGGATATTAGTCCCCAGTCAGATGCATAGTTTACAAATATTTTATTTTGTTGTGTAGGTTGCCTATTCACCTTGTTAATTATTACTTTTGCTATGCAGAAGCTTTCTAGTTAATTAAGTCCTATTTGTGTATTTTAGTTTTTGTTGCCTGTGTGTTTGAAGTCCTAGTCATGAATTCTTTGCCTAGACCAACCTTGTTCAACCTGTAGCCCATGAGCCACATGCAGCCCAGGTCGGCTTTGAATGTGACCCAACACAAATTCTTAAACGTTCTTAAAACATTATTATTTATTAGTGACTTTTATGAGCTCATCAGCTGTTGTTAGTGTTATTACATTTTACCTGTGGCCCAAGACAATTCTTCTTCTCCAGTGTGACCCAGGAAAGCCAAAAGATTGTACAGCCCTGGCTTACACCAATGTCCAAAGTATTTTTTTTCTAGGTTTTCTTTTAGTATTATTGTAGTTTCAGTTCTTACATTTAAGTCTTTTATCCATCTTGAGTTGATTATTGTATATAGTGAGAGATAGGGGTCCAGTTTCATTCTTCTGTATATGGATATCCAATTTTCCAATTTTCCCAGAATTATTTATTGAGAAGGGTATCCTCTCCCTACTGTATGTTCTTGTCAACTTTGTCAAAGATCAGTTGGCTATAGAGATATGGCTTAATTTCTGGTTTCTCTGTTTGGTTTCATTGATTTATATGTCCAATTTTACACCAGTGCCATACATCGCCCTGTATTATAATTTGAAGTCAGGTAATGTGATACCTTCAGCTTTGTTCTTTTGCTTAGGATTTCATTGGGTATTTGGGCTCTTTTTTGGTTTCATGTGAATTTTAGGATTGTTTTTTCTAGTTCTGTAAAAAAATAACGTTGGTATTTTGATAAGGATTGCATTGAATCTATAGATTGCTTTGAGCAGTCTGGTCATTTGAATAATTTATGAACATGGAGTGCTTTCTATTTTTTGTGCCATGTACAATTTCTTTCATCACTCTTTTGTAGTTTTGCTTGTAAAGGTCTTTCACTCCCTTAATTAAATATATTCCTAGGTATTTTATTTTATTTTGTTTTGTTTTTGTAGCTATTGTAAATGATATTGCCTCTTGATTTGCTTCTCAGCTTGATCATTTTTGGTGTGCAGAAACGCTACTGAGTTTTGTCAGTTTATTTTGTATCCTGTGAATTCGATACATTCACTTATCAAATCTAAGAGGTGTGTGTCTGTGTGTGTGTGTGTGTGTGTGTGTGTGTGGAGTCTTTCCAGGGAAGGGCAAGTACAAAAGCTCTGAGGTGGGAACACAGATGGAAGACCAGAGGAACAGCGAGGAGTCAAGAGCAGCTGAAGTGGATGCAAAGGGAAAAGTAGGACAAGAGGCACTGAGTAAGTTTCAGGGCCATTCCTCTGGGGAGGCAGGAAGCATGAGGGATTTGAACAGTAACAGTTTAATATATACAAATAGGGGATTAACAGGAGACTGGAGTGACAAGGGATTGACTAGTACAGGGAAAAGAGAGGCTAAAGAACACAGAAATAGCAGCTCCAGGGAGAAGCTACTGCCTATAGGACTGAGGCAGTGTACCTGTATTCATTTTCATGTTGCTGATAAAGACATACCCAAGACTGGGCAATTTACAAAAGAAAGAAGTTTAATGGACTTACAGCTCCAAGTGGCTGGGGAGGCCTCACAATCATGGCAGAAGGTGAAAGGCACATCACACATGGCAGCAGACAAGAGAAGAGAGCTGGTATGGGCAGACTCCTCTTTAAAAAAACCACTGGATCTTGTGAAACTTATTCACTCTCATGAGAACAGCATGGTAAAGACCTGACCCCATGATTCAGTTAATTTCCACTGGGTACCTTCCACAAGTGGGAATTATGGGAGCTACAATTCAAGATGAGATTTGGGTGGGGACACAGCCAAACAATATCAATACCCAAGGGAGGAACAAACCTGGAGAGGGGCCTTCCTCGTAGGGCTGAGAGCTAGACCTCGTGGATTTGCAGGATTTCTAGTGTTTCTAGATGCTCCTCTGTCTAATACATTTCTATGGTCAATGTAAAAATGCAGTCCTCTACAGCAGGATTTAAATAGCAGGCCCTGACCTGATTTGCCTGCATTCCAAATTGCAGATTCATAGTTTACTCCTTTCATTTCTTAAGCGTCTTGCACAAGATAGTTAAATTCTCTGTACTTCTGTTACCTTATCTATAAATAGGGATAATAATATTAAATCACACAGAATAACTTTTGTGATAATTTATAAATTAATCTCTACAAAGTACTCAGAAGGATGCCTGGTGCCTAATCAGCGTTCATTCAGTGTTACTCTTATGAACATTATTGGACAGATTTCACATAATTTCTATGCCTCACAAAAATGAACAGATTTTTATGGTCATGATGATTAATTAGTTACGATAAATCTTTTGAGAAAAAATACCCTCCCCATTATGTTTCGATGCAGGGACAAGTTCAAGTTAACGCAGAGTTGATTGAAAACAGTCACTCCCTCCTCCAACCAATTAGTGGGAGTGAGTACAAGAGAGTCTTTTAGGATACCCACATGTGAGTATTCCCCTAAATTTTTTATGGGATGGGCTGCTGGTTTCCAAATGTACCCACTGGGTTAAAAAGAGGGGGAATGGAGTGAGATGTTATGGCTTGGTATCATTGGAGAAAAACTGGGGAATAATATCTATTTTAGAAAGAGGATGACTGCACATTCATGAACCCTGGGTGCAGCCCCTTAGAAGGAGTAAACATTCAACCCAAGTGCATTAGCCCTTCTCCATGCACTCCCAATCAGTGCTGCAAAAATAAACAGTTTATACATTCGACGTAACCCTAGAAGACCCCCTCACCAATTATTTTATAAGTATTCCTTGGAAGATAAACACATTTCTCTAGCTTTTCTGTCCCCAGCAGGCATTTCTCTGCTATCAGCTATGGAAGTGGGATGGTAGCCCGCTTACCCCAGCACCCCAAGGCCCAGAGCTATTTTGGGAAATAGGGTATCTATATATTTACCACCCACTGGTGAAGTGTTTTATCATCTTAAATTTCCATCTCTATAAAGCTCTCCTACCTCTCCAGCTGACTGAGGTTTTCCGTCCTGGAGTATTTGAGCATGTCTGGTTGTCCATGCAGGGCACTGAGGTGGGGCCTAATGAAGCAGTGTTAGAGGTAATACTGGAACTTCTCTTCTGTTCTGTTCCATGGAAGTGATAAAATATCTACCCTCTGTTGAATACATACTATGAGCCAGAGACTGGTGTCATTTGATTTAATTCATATTACTGTCATGCCTGGTGGGTATTATTAGCCCCTCTTTAAAAAGAGGCAACTGAGTCCAAGATTACAGAGCAGGTCAACGCATGGCATGTCTCTGAAACTCCACCTACCTAATTCCAATGCTGTACTCTTTCTACTGTGACATGTTGATTTCCTATGAGGACAGGTAGCATGCATTTCATAATTCTCATGTGCTGGGAATGGTTCACAGAGATTAATGAGACCAATTGCCAATCACTGCAAGGAGCCAAACAGGTGGCATGGAACAAACAGGGAAGATAAAGTTCATTTTATTAGGCAAATGACTCGAGGTCACATAGTTAGTAAAAGATAGATATGAGGTTTGAACTCAGGTCTCTTTTCCAAAACACACTTGTCATATTGCTGCTTTGCTCTTTGAGTCAACAATCTTTTAACCCTCTCTGATCTCATTTTCTTCAAACTTACCATGATCAATAGCGGTAGGTCTGAGCACATTACTTTTCCCCCTATGAGCCTGCCTCATTGGGCAAATTTAATATGGTCTTGTTTCCCAGTATTTTTTCCTTTCATTATATGGGAGGGTTTTTTTTTTTTAACTTTTCTTCTTCTTAATTAAAAAAAAAAAGATTATATGGAAGGTTTTCCTTTGAAGAACTTATTAAGCAACTACTATTTCTTCAAGGACATTTTGTCCTTTGTTATGAGATTCTTTTAAAGTATATGGAGTTTCAAAGTTCTATAGACTTTATGGTGAAGAACTAGATTTATTTTATTAAGTCTTGGGTAAATATGAGCTCTGGGATAAGATGCCAGAAGCTAAAACAGGCCCTGGGACTGAAAAAAATATTTTGTTTTTCCTCTGTACACCTTTGTACCCTTTACCCTCTGGAACATCTGTAGGTTAAAGTGAGCAGGGTCTAGGAAGGGGATTGAGATTATCAATAAGTGAAATTATATCAGAAATTATATCTGAGTTAGTTGGGAAACTGAGTGAATGAAAATAAAGTGACATTTATTTATAGAAACCTGACCTATGAGCTTGTTATTTGAGAGAAAGAGGCTTTCTAGAATCCAACCCAAGTTCCAACCAAAAGCTGAATTAAGGTTGTGGAGAGTCTCCTTAATAAAATATTTAGGCTTCAAATTTAATGCCAACCTAAAATTAGATTAAAACCTTTAGAGACGACACTACATAAAATTCTTTTTGTAGCAGCTTTACAGGTAGGGTTTGTTGTGGAAGCAGTAAATCTATCGGGTGCTACTTTAAGTACCCAAATCCCTCTTCTCTCAAAACCTACTAACTTTGGGTGAGAATCAAGCCAATTACATCCTCAGATTGATGTAAAATCAAATAAAAAATAGAGAAAGTTGATAATAATATTGGTTCTTGATGTCAACTCAGTGGTAACTATACTTCTCAGTAAATAGGAATCCTTTCTTGAACTCTCTTGTAAAAGAGTCTGGGGCTGGAAAGAAAGCTCCTCATCTCCTTCCTCTATGAGGGGCACCTACTACTTTACCACTTATTTCACCTTCTTCACCCCATTTTAGTGCTTGTTTCCCTCACTAGATCATAACTCTAGCATTGCCCAGATGGAGCACATAACTGTTAATGTTGATCAAACTCTAACCATATGCTAGAGTTTTCTAAAGAATTTTTCGGGGATTAACTTATTAAAATCTCTTACGACCCCTTTTGGGCAGCTAATGTCATTATATCTATTTCACACATGAGGAAATCACGACCCAGCTAGGTGAAGTAACTTGCCAAGGTCACACAATAATTAAGTGGATTTGAACAAGATTTGAACTTGAAAAACCGGGTGCCAGAGCCCAAATTCTAAACTACCAAGCTACAGTGCCTTAAATTGCTGTTGAATGAATGTCACTAGTATATATGAATCTATTATATATTGATTGTTCTATACATTCTAGAATATAATTTTACATTAATTTTATATGCATCATTTCAACATGTTTGTATATATTTACATTTCTCATATAATAGTTACATACTATATATAGTTTATTATACATTACGGTTATTATTATATATTGTCTCAGTATTTGTTGAATAAATGTGTGTATATATATATACATATATAACCTGTAAGACATATGAATGTATAATTATTCCACAAATAGTTGTCAGGGTGGGATATTACATATTGTTATATATAAGGTACATAATAAATGAATGTTGCATTATTGATATGGAATATATGAATATTAAATTAACATGAATACTTCTTGAGTTAATAATTCTCTTCTCCTTGTACCTGTGACTTGGATGTTCCTCAAAGGATTCAGGGGCATGCAACATTCAGGCTGTTTTTGGAGAAGGGATGAAATAGAAGCATTATATTCTCCATTATGACAAATAAACAACCTTTGGTTCCCCATTTCCTGGAAGAACAAATTCTTTTTATTATGGTAACTTCCTATCACTAGGGCTTTTTTTTTTTTTTTTTTTTTTATGACAACACAGCTTGTTTTTCCAGGATCTTCTGGACTCTGAAGCTTTTTAAATTAATTCTTCCCCCAACTTAGCAGTGACCTGTAAGATATAGGTAATGGCTTCCTCATTATGGTCAAATAGACTTCTCTGAAGAAGAAGAAGGATATTTGGCTGAGGATGTACCATCACGTCTCTGTAGAGGATCATCTGTGTGCTCTGCTTGAAGGCTGAGCATACCACTAGTCTTCTCTGCTAGAAGACAACCACTGTCTATTTTTCATCTTTTATTTTGACAATAAACTGAGAGATAAATAATGAAAACAAAATCCCCTACATTATTTTTCCAATGGGAAACAAAAAAATCTACTGTTGTGATCAGACAATAAGCTGAAGCCAAAGACAGGAGTCTGAGAACATCTACTCTGTTAATTCAGATTGTGGATGGAATTCAGGCAACATTCCCACATTGGAAATTGGGCAAGAGATGACCATCGGAACTAAGAATTAAGGAATTAAGAGTCCGTAATTATAGATTGCCTCATCCAGGAACCAGTGTAGACACAGAGATCATCCATGAAATAGCTCCAGCTTGCATATGGAAGGATATATGTATATATATGTATTTCTTTGTTGGTCCAATGAAGTTGTTTGCATTCATGCTGTTGCTTTAAGACCCTAGCCTTTAGTGAGATCCTCCATTTTCCCAGAACAGTTCAAATGAACATGGAATTGAAAACAGATGTGGGCTCCAGCATGTTATTGCACAAGGGCAAATGGGGCATAGGGAGGGAAAGGAGGGGGAGGTGGCAGGGACTGCATGAAGGGACCTTCAGCAGCCCCAGGACTCTCATCACTCGAGGGGGTCTGAACTCCGAATTCCACCAGCCTGCACTCTGAAAATGAACTCTTAACAGAAAACAGATGGGAATGGACCTGGAGTTGGGGGAGGGGAAATGGAGGGAGGCCTGAGGAGGGGAGTGTGGTGAGGAAGGCTACAGAACAAGCAGAGTCGAGCAGTGTAGAGGGTGGGCTTGTTGACATTCTTGGTGTTAAGGACTCAAAAGTGCTCGAGGAGGTGATGCGCATTGGGGGCCACATATGCCTGGGACACCTACAGTCTCCTGCAGATAAAATGCCTGTTGTTTTCGCTCTGCTGAGAAGCATCAATGACATTCAGAAGTTCCAAGAGCAGTGAGAATCTGGCCAGATTTTTTTCTTCGTTTTGCCTGGGAAACATCTCATCCAAACAGACCATTTGCTTTTGCAAATGCCAGTAGTCCTGATAAATCAAACTCACTGGAGTCAGCACAATCCTCATGTTACTTTCCATAAGGGCTCTGTCTGAGCCGAGGCATGCCAAGGTCCTCGGCAGTGGGGGAGGAGGGAGCGGGGCTGGAGCATCGTCTAGACAATAATACCTCCTAGGGCTTCCCATCCTGGGAGCAAGAACTAATTCACTTCTGTCTCTTTGGACCGGCTTATCAGAGATTTGACAGTTCCCAGACTTGAATGAACCTTTCCACTTTTTTTTTTTAAACAGCTTGAACCCCCCTGCTCAGTAAGTGAGAAGAAAAGGCAGATTGCTATAGGACTGTGGTTAACCTAAGGAGAATGTCATTTTGGGGTCCTGCTATGTTAGAGTTTGAGAGTGCTGCTTGTGGGTGGTGGTGGTATTTGGCCCTTGATGTACTTGTTTGGCAAGACAGCTTAAATGTTCTTGGACAGATGGATACTATATAATGACAAAGCAGTGGTTCTCAATGGGAGAGTGGGATTGGAGAGGAGGATTTTGCCCCCCCAAGTTTGGCAATGTCCAAAGACATTTTTGGTTGTCACAACTGGGGAGAGAGTACTACTATCTTTTCATGGATATAGGTCAGGCTTGCTGCCAAATATTTTATAATCTACAAGATAACACCCCACAAAAATGAACTAATTATCTGGCCAGAAATGTAAATCATGCTAATGTAGAGAAACTGTACTATAACATAATTTTTAAACCTTGTGATAATTTGAGGACAAGGATGGTACAGATATATAAAATTCAAGGATTATTCTTGAATACCATTTTAAGGACATAATTTTAGATCCTACCCCACTAAAAAAAAATTCTTTATCATGATGATCATACAATAACAATAATAGCTATTAATTATATTGTGCTATATGCCAGGCACTATTTCAAGCACTTTACACATTAGTAAACTTGTTTTCACAACAAATTTATAAGATAGGATAGGTAAGATCATTTTCCTAATTTACAGAAGAAGAAACTGAGATACAGAGAGGTTTAGAAATATACCTGAGCTCCCACAATTAGTAAAGGCACAGGGCTGACTTTATGGGTGTTTAGCCTGTCCAATCACACAGGGCCCCATTCTCAGAAGGGTTGCATGTTTGGTCTAATGCTCCGCTGTTACTGTCCTGGAAGTCATAATAATTCTATCTTTGAATTTGTGTTTTATAATTGAAGCTCAATGTGACAAGAATGTGCGTGTGAGCAGAGGAAGTATGGGCAATGTGGATGTCCGCTGTTTTTTATTGCTCCATCCACATGTAGTGTTGATGATGTTCCTTGAACACAGAACTCCAGTGGACCCCCAATGCATGCGAGTGCAGAGAGACTCAAAGCAAGCACAAAGTAAGCATGTCGTATCTATGACTAAGCATGGGTACTGCAGCCCTATGGGGCTTCGCTTTCTATTCAAACCAGAACTTGCACTGGACACAGAAGGCAGTGGCATGTCTCTAAGAGACATGAATGCCCAGGCACTTTATCACATCCCTGCTTACTCATGTTACTTCCCTGTAGTAGCCAACTACTTATGCTTGTAATGATGACATAGAAGGAAAGGGAAAGATGGGGCGAGCCATAATTCCTTTTTCTTTTCGTCCTTCCTTACTTATCAGTAAGCCAAAGATAGAGAGTGTTGGTAGAATGTGCACATATCGAGAAGTACAGTTGAGTTAGTTAAGTGCAGTTTCCACTGTTCTGGAAAGAAACAAAACACATATGAATATCTGAATTGTGGAAGACAAATTGTGTAATTTAAGTAATTCTGCACACAAGTTGAATGGTCTTAGATTTGCATTTAAACTGGTATGCACAATGTAAAGATGAATGGTAACATTTGTGCTAATAATTTACAATTTTAATTTTTTTCTCATAATGACACTTTACCCCTGATTTTTGGACAAGAGACCCTGCATTTTCATTTGGAATTGGGCCCTATAAATTATATAGCTGGATCTGAGGAAGGCAGCCATGATTAGAATTTTGGCAGTGCAGACCTAGCATCAATGTGCTTATCCACAAGAATATCCATTTCCATTCTAGGATCCAATGTGATAAAAATGAGCTAGACTTTAAGAGAAATTTCTCCATCTGTGACCAGACACCTTCCAGGGTACAACCATCACCCTTCTCTTGGAGGGGTGAGAGTGGGGTCAGTTTTCTCCCAATTGGAATTGTTGGTTTTTATGTGTGATGAGTCTGCTGCAAGGACGACCTCCTGAGCAGCATGCTAAAAACTGTCGAAAGAAGCAGCTGAACTCTTATGTGCTACCCTCCAATTTGTATGTTTTAGTATCACACTTTCTATTGGTCTAGAACTCTAGTTGGTCATAGTAGTACATTTAATTTATACATCCATGTGATCGATGTGCCGGGCATTTTACATATCTTATCTCAATTTAATCTTCTATACATTCTTAAAAGTTGACCTCTGAGTCAATGAAGAGCAGAGGTCTCATAGAAGGCAATTGTGCAGCCATTATTGGAACCCACACTTGAATGATTTTCATAGCTCATTTAGTCCTGACAAGCCCTGCCTCATCTCCCCTCTGCTGTAAAGCTGTCCATGCTTGGCTATTTTCCATCAGGTTTTTAGTTGAACATCTTTTGCAAGTTGAAATATTATTTAGAACATTTCCTTTGATTTTAAACATACCCAGTAAAATTTGACGTCTTTAGAAAGTTGAATTTTTAAAAGCCTTCTTAATTTATAGCATCTTGATTTAAAATCAAACCTTGTGAAACAACTTAAAGAGCCCATCAGTTTTACTCAGTAACGTTTGCTGAAATAAGCATAAACAAAATGTTTTCCTCTAAAGTACATGAGGGTTAAAAGTTTGTGGTAAAAGAATTCTCAAATGGAACATTGCTTGGGACCATTTTGATTGTGTTGGTGATGCTACTGGTCTTATCCTGGATGAGAGCTGGTATAAAATTGTTTAACTTTTGCTTTGAACTCTTTTAAAACTCCAAGCATAGGTTTAAAAGAGAAATAGCTAAAGAAAGACAACTCTAAGCAAATTTGATCTTCATCCACATTTGTACACGTCAGCATTGCTAAGATGATCACATGCGTCTTCAGGAATGATGTTTACAGCCTTTGATCTAGCATGTAAACGAATGGATACATTGGCACACAGCCTCCTTAGGGTCCATGATATGAATGTGTGTTTTACCTACAGACTCAGCTACTCAGAGGTCTGGTTCAGGATACTCACCTCAAAACACAAGACACTAGAGCAATGGGAGGGAGGAGAATGGTAAAGATTGGTGGCACATTATACCCTTCAAAGGATACATTTCCATCAACTCTTCAGGAAAAATACCTGGAAACATATGGCCTTTTAGTGTATGATGATTCCTTAGGTGTAGGAGTCTATGTGCACATCTTGTGTGCATGAGATCTCTTTGTTTTAGTTTTGCTCCTTTTATTTGTTTATTTTTAGCCAGCTTGTGCAAATGACAATAGCAGAGAAGTTATCATAGTCTAAGGAGTCATATGCAGCTGGGTTTCATTCTCAGAACCTCTACTTACTATACTTACTACCTTTTTTCTTCTTTTTTAACTTGAGTACAGTTACCTTACCTCTCCAAAACTCACTTTCATCTATAAATGTAAATAAAAATAATCTGTCTACTCCACAGGCATGTTAAAAGACTACGTGACAACAGTGTCAATTGACTGGCACATGGTAAGTGCTCAATAAATCAATTCATGGTACTTATTATACTGAGGCCTTTCCATGCTGATAACAAGAAAAATGGCATTTTCAGTTAATTTTTTCTTAAATGTAATGAAATATAATAAAATGTAACGAACTATAATAAAATGTAACTTAATGTGCTGAAATCTGCCCAATCTCTTCTGATACCCATGCATTACAGTACTGAAACACAATTGCCAAGCTACTACAACTGTTTTTGCAGCACTGTATTTTATTTTAAAATGATAAACATGCTTGGCCAGCCAAAACACATAATTGTGAATTACTGGATTTATTTTTTCAGTGTAGGATTTCAGTTTATTGGGAAACTAGAAGTTGTCACATTAAAAGTAAATTGTACACAAACAAATATGCAGTAATGTAGTTCTGTGATTTCTTTCTTTTTTTTTTTTGTGAGAGAGGAAGAGGAGAGGGTCTTGCTCTGTTGCACGTGCTGGAGTGCAGTGGCATGTTCACGGCTTACTATAACCTCCACCTTCTGGACTCAAGCCATCCTCCCAGCCTCCTGAGTAGCCGGGACTACAGGCGTATGCCATCACTCCTGGCTAACTTTTGTAGTTTTTTGTAGAGACGGGGGGTTTCCCCATGTTGCCCAGGCTAACTCCAGGGCTCAAGTGATCCACCTGCATTGGCCTTCCAAAGTGCTGGGATTACCGGCATGAGCCACCACACTCGGCCAGTTTGTGGTATCTTGAACTCCTAAATTAAAGATTCATGAATATAAAGCATCCCAAATCTCTGCTTAGGGATTTTTTTTTTTTTTTTTTTTTGAGACGGAGTCTCGCTCTGTTGCCCAGGCTGGAGTGCAGTGGCGCTGTCTCAGCTCACTGCAAGCTCCGCCTCCCGGGTTCACACCATTCTCCTGTCTCAGCCTCCCAAGTAGCTGAGACTACAGGCACCCACGATCAAGCCCGGCTAATTTTTTGTATTTTTAGTAGAGACAGGGTTTCACTGTGTTAGCCAGGATGGTCTCGATCTCCTGACCTCATGATCCACTAGCCTCGGCCTTCCAAAGTGCTGGGATTACAGGTGTGAGCCACCGGGCCCGCCCAGGGATCTTTGTAACTGACATTAAAACGTAAATACTGATGTTCACATTGAGGAGCGTTTTGGCATATCATCATTACTAATGTATATTTTGCCCTTTGATTTGAAATCAATGAGTTGGAAAAGCATTTGTGTGTCTCACAGGTTATCTATAACAGCATGGATTAACATTTTGGGGTAAAACAAGTATGGAACAGTTTTTATGAGTTCTTTTTTCCTATTAACTAATATTCACATCAGTGAAAACATTTGAATTCTCATCAATCTGTTTAAATTTTCTTATTATAATTAAGCACAACACATTTTCCCTTTTTTTAATTGACGTATAATAATTTTACAAGGTACGTAGTGATGTTTTCATACATATCATGTCTAGTGATCAGATCAGGGTAATTAGCATATTTATCATCTCAAACCTTTATTATTTCTTTGTGTTGAGAACATTTTCTTACAAACAGTTTTTCATGAGTTGGGTGGTTTTCCCTAGGAGAGACACTGAGTTTGGGCAGACCCGAGGAAAGTAAAATGAAAAGATCAGGAGTAGCATCTCTTGATGAGGCTGAAATACAAGCATAGGGAAAATTTAAACACAAGGCATTTTATTTCTTTCGATGATATTATAAAAAGAAAATCATGACTGAGTGATTCATAAATGAATAAACATTATTTTATTCACTTTTTTTTTTTTCTGTACAAAGTCCTGATTCCTGATTTTCCTATGACCTTATGTTCTTCAGCAGCACTTGTTTTTACAATTAAGAGCTAATTACTATCCTGGACCCCTGGAAACTTGTGAACTTGCCAAAGGTCATTATAACTTAGTATCGGCTAAATGCAGCTCGAGAAGGTCCAAATGAAACAAAACTTAGAAACTGTGTTCTTAATCTTGTTTATCATTAATCTGGAGACAAATGGCCTTTATCTAGTTTATACGAAAACTCAGGCACTGGAGTCTGTGCACACACACACGCATGCACGTTCATGGTCAAATGTTTGGCCGAATCAGCTGAATGAAATGATTCATGGGAGGCAAACTTCTCTGTCAGCTACACATCAGATAATTGATGCTATTTATAATAGAAATGAAATAGGAGGCTAAAAACTAACAAAGAAAAGAATTCCTTGGAATTGCCGTTGTTTTCTTTGGAAGAAGGGAAGGAACCAGTGACTCAGTTTGGCAATACATTGATCTCATTAGAGAGAACAATGCCAGAGCATGGAGTAAAGCTGAATATATTGCAAATAAGTGTAACATTGAGACATATTTCACAACGGACTGTTTCCTAGCAATCAGATTCAGTATAGGGAAAGGGCTGTGACAAATTCAAACAGGGGAGAAAAGAGACCAAACACAGAATGAATCTCTCTTCTTCTTTTTTTTTTTTTCTTTTGAGACAGAGTCTTGCTCTGTCGCCCAGGCTGGAGTGCAGTGGCGTGATCTCGGCTCACTGCAAGCTCCGCCTCTCAGGTTCACGCCATTCTCCTGCCTCAGCCTCCCAAGTAGCTGGGACTACAGGCGCCCGCCACCAGGCCCTGCTAATTTTTTTGTATTTTTAGTAGAGATGGGGAGAATGGATCTCTTCTAATCCCTTTTAACCAAACCCAAGAATCATGCCAATATTAAGAAAATGACAGAATGCTTTCCAGGTTATTAGAAATGTACTGTGAAGATGACATTTTTGTATGACTATGCAATGCAGATTATACAATATTTACTACACAATGTAGCCATAAGACTAAAAGAAAAGTTAACTATGATAATAGGTTTTATACATTAAGCACCTTTTATTGTTTTAAATATCTTCTGTAATCTAAGTAAATTAATCCTCACAACAGACTTGAGACTTTGCAGTATTACTTCTTTTGCAATTGTTGTATAGGAGGTTTGGAGATGATAAGGATAAAAGGAAAATAATGTAATCTTTAATTCACAACACACCTGAAATGCAAGGGATGTGGCATTCCTTACAAATACCCAGATGACCATAATGAAGACACATGTATCTGAAATAACTTTGGTAGAGGAAAAAGTTGTTTCTTTGCAGATGAAAAATATTTTATAGAGACTTAAATTTTCATCCTGGGTTCATTCATTTCCAAACCTGCTTTTCCATAAAGTCTGTGAAATAAGAGACGTAGGAAGCCTCACGTCTACCGTTCAGTGTGCCTTTTGACCCCTAGTTCTCAATCCAGTGCTGGTTGGGTGGGGTGTTCTGAATCAGAACCACCTACAGGAGCTTTTTCAAACCACACAGTCCCCCCATTGGTAGGAGAGATTCCATGCTCTGAGAGGAAGACAGAACCAGCTGAGTTATTGTATCAAAGGGGCTTCAGAGGAATATGAGTGTGCACAGCAAGGACAGTGCTATTCACCTCTTGTTCTTCATAAATAGAAAGCCTGATAGGACAGAGTGCTGATTCACTTCTAAGTGCCCCTTCTGACATCAGAAGGTGGGCTTTGTTTGGGCCCAGGACGAGTCTGTCAACACTAAAGTATTTCCTTAGTGATCTCAGCACTCAGGGCCACCAGAAGACCCCATTAGAAAAGCTGAGTGGCACATTCTCACTGAAAAAGCCACAGGGAACTGCAGGTGGGGGACTCAGAAACATTCGGGGAGAGATGACAGACAACCTGAGACTATATAGAAGGCTAGAATTCTAATTTGATACATACGTCACCTGGAATTAAGTGTCCTGTTAATAGAAGACATTTGGAAGTTTCAGAGTGAGAGAGAGAAAGAAAGAGAAACAGAAAGAGACATAGAGCAAGCAACCGTATGTAGATGGCAATTATAATCTTGATTTCAAAGACATCTTCCTTGTTTTATGACTGTTCCTTATTCACAGCTTCCTGTTTCTGTTATGAGTGAAATATGTATACTTGAATTTTGAAGATCTCATTTGAGTGATCTCAAATTCCTTTCCTATTCTTCAATTAACTCTTTTTTTCCTGTGTATTGGGTACCTGCATGTGTGTATGTATATGTTTGTACAGAGATATTATTTCATTAGTCAGAAAACCTGATCTAATTAAAAAACTAAATTGCCTCTTTATAAATGCAAGGACCAGTGATGCTGATGGTGCCCCTTTCACAACTGGCTTCTAGTTTTTCACATGATCTTTGTCTCTGGTGTTAGCTGGCTATGCAAGGTCTCTTCAGCTCACTGTTTCTTGGTGAGCTCTTCTATATAATGTGCCTGGTGAAACCTCTTCTGGATGTAAATAACTAGGATGTCTCTGAAACGTGACACTTCCCCACTATTAACAAGGTAACAGTCTGATATTAACATTTATTTCTTAGTGTTTGTGGTATTACTTTTATCCTGTCCTGTTAAATCTGGGCATCATTTATATACATTAATAGTTACTGTGGGATCGGATGACCACACAGTTCATGATCCCTTTTATCATTTACTGAGCTTACATTTCATGAAAGATATTTAAGAACACATTCTATTTAATTTAGCGATCTTTAAAGTCATATAGTCTCCGGAATTGGTGGGTTCTTGGTCTCACTGACTTCAAGAATGAAGCCGGGGACCCTCGCGGGGAGTGTTACAGCTCTTAAGGTGGCACGTCGGGAGTTTGTTCCTTCTGATGTTCGGATGTGTTTGGAATTTCTTCCTTCTGGTGGGTTCGTAGTCTCGCTGGCTCAGGAGTGAAGCTGCAGATCTTCACGGTGAGTGTTACAGCTCATAAAAGCAGGGTGGACCCAAAGAGTGAGCAGTAGCAAGATTTACTGCAAAGAGCGAAAGAACAAAGCTTCCACAGTGTGGAAGGGGACCCGAGCGGGTTGCCACTGCTGGCTCCCGCAGCCTGCTTTTATTCTCTTATCTGGCCCCACACACATCCTGCTGATTGGTAAAGCCAAGTGGTCTGTTTTGACAGGGCGCTGATTGGTGCGTTTACAATCCCTGAGCTAGACAAAAACGTTCTCCACGTCCCCACTAGATTAGTTAGATACAGTGTCCACACGAAGGTTCTCCAAGGCCCCACCAGAGCAGCTAGATACAGAGTGTCCATTGGTGCATTCACAAACCCTGAGCTAGACACAGGGTGCTGATTGGTGTATTTACAATCCCTGAGCTAGACATAAAGGTTCTCCACGTCCCCACCAGACTCAGGAGCCCAGCTGGCTTCACCCAGTGGATCCCGCAATGGGCTGCAGGTGGAGCTGCCTGCCAGTCCCGGGCCATGCGCTCTCACTCTTCAGCCCTTGGGTGGTGGATGGGACTGGGCGCGTGGAGCACGGGGCGGCGCTCATTGGGGAGGCTCGGGCCGCACAGGAGCCCACGGAGTCGGGGGAGTCTCAGGCATGGTGGGCTGCAGGTCTCGAGACCTGCCCCGTGGGAAGGCAGCTAAGGCCCGGTGAGAAATGGAGCACAGCAGCTGCTGGCCCAGGTGCTAAGCCCGTCACTGCCCGGGACCGGTAGGGCCGGCCGGCTGCTCCGAGCGCGGGGTCCGCCCAGCCCACGCCCACCCGGAACTCGCGCTGGCCCACAAGCGCCGCGCGCAGCCCCAGTTCCCGCCTGCGCCTCTCCCTCCACACCTCCCCGCAAGCTGAGGGAGCGGGCTCCGGCCTTTGCCAGCCCAGAAAGGGGCTCCCAGAGTGCAGCGGCGGGCTGAAGGGCTCCTCAAGTGCCGCCAAAGTGGGAGCCCAGGCAGAGGAGGCGCCGAGAGCCAGTGAGAGCTGTGAGGACTGCCAGCACGCTGTCACCTCTCAATATAAGGTAACTGTTCAAGCCCAATTTTTTAAAAAAGTGAACTAAGATTTGGATATATTGAGGAACTTTCCTAAGACAGCAGAGCTAGTAAGTGATAGAACGTTGAGTCAAATTGTGATCACATGAACCAAAAAATTCATTCTGCTCAGCCTTAGAAAATGCAGGTCATGAATTTTATTATTCATTCAACAAGAATTTGTGGAGCACAATGCCACGCAATAGCCATTGTTCTAGGCACTAAATTACAGCAACAAATAGGAAGAAGCAGCAATGAGGATTCTACTCCCTACCTGAATTGCCTGATCAAAACTCTCTACCACTTTGCCTCTGCTATCCCTGGGATGTTGCTAAGCAGTGTTCAGCTTCTACTCAAAATCCATTATTAAGGATAAACAGTCGTCTTTGATTTAAATTCAGTAGCTGTGATTTCCTATCAGCCCCTTCAGAGGAGGATACTATCATTCCCGCAGGGTCCCTAGAATTTCCCATTTTTACATGCCGTGTGATTGCAACTTTCAGTTCTGCACAACCAGAGAAGCTATGAATGGTGCATTTTCTCCATTCTTTTCACTCTTTCCACCTCTGCCTCTCAACAGGGACAGCTGTTTTCTATTACAAAACAGGCTGACAAGGTGCTGGTCTGGAGCAGAGTCTCTTTGGCAGGTAATTTTGATGAGGCCCAGAGGTAAGGGGGTGGGTGTCTCTGATGGGTTTCCGGTCCTGTTATCAGCCACGTCCAGCAACCCCAGACATGGCTGCTGTCTGTACATAGGGCTGATTTCTGGCTTGGAGCCCATGCCTGCTGAGAGCCTCAGTCATTCATCAGGGCTAATCCATTAACTTTTTCTACTTAGGCCGAGGAAGCCTGGGAATGAGGCAAACATTCAGTACCCCCCTCTGGCAGAGAACTTGGTCATTGAACACTCGGTAGTAACCCTACCAGTTCTGACTGGGCACTCATACTTTGATTTTTTGGTTGTTGTTGTTCTCATTTTAGAAAAGTAAAGTAGCAATTCTAAACACTAACAAATAGACTTAGTACAGAGAAAAGGTAAACACCATGTGAGAAAATACTCCCCTCGACAGCGAGCTATCTGCAGAAGAGAGGATCCAGTGATATTTTTTGCACAGGAAAGTTTTCTCTATGGCTTCAAACCAGACTTTATATTGCCTTTGGTTTTCAGGAAAATACAGGTATCTTAGCAACAAGGCCCAGCTAAAACCTACTGAGGTTTGTAACCTGAGTCCTATTCTACTTACTGCCCTTCTAGTGGGTACTTCCAGAAACTGGCTTTCCCCTGCACTCAACTTTACTGTTTAGATGGAAAAAACACAGCTGGAAAAGACCTAGTAAGATTTGTCATTAAGAAAAAAATTGTTCTTAGCCTTAATTGGCTTTGCTAGATGAGAACGCCTTCTTTTTCTGAAGAACACCAGATGTCAGGAGACTTGGTATGTAGTCCAACTCTGTGATTAACAATAACATTAATAATAACAAAACATAACAGAAGCATTTAACATTCAGTGACATTTAACACTAACAATATCAGGCTATTACTCTGTGTTAATATGGACTAGTGTATGCATGTCACATACATTGTGTGATTTAAACTTCATCACAGCTCTGACAATGTAGGTGTTATCAGCATTGTCTCTTTTTTTACAAATGAAGAAATGAAGCCTTAGAGAGGTGAAATAACTTGTTCTAGGACAATACTTATTAAAATATGAAGGTAGAATTTATACCCAGCTTTATCTGTTTCCTCATGTGGAAAGTAGGGATGGGGACAGGGATTAGAGCATGTTTGTAAGTTTCCTTAAAATGCCATCATCCTCAAGGAAAGAAAATGACAGGTATTGTATCAGGCTCTAACATATTATATGAAGCTTACGTTAGTAATGGTGGTGATGATACCAAGTGGATTTACAGAGTTCTAAATAACTTATAAAACTTTCATTTTATTAGTGATATGAACTGAATGTGACCCCCTCAAATTCATATGTCGAAGCCCTAATTCCCATCATGATGGTATTGGGATTGGGGGGTTAGGCCCTTCAGACATGAATTCAGTTTAGGTAAGGTCCCAAGAGAAGAGTCCCATGATGGGATTAGCAGCCTTATAAGAAGAGGAAGAGACTAGAAGGAGCTCTATCTCTCTGCCATGTGAGGCTGCAGCAAGACAATGGTTGTCTGCAATCTAGGAAGAGAGCCCTCACCAGAAACCATGTCACTGGCACCTTGATTTGGACTTTCAGCCTCCAGAACTGTGAAAAATGGGTAAATGTCTTTGTTTAAGCCACCCAGTCTATGGTATTTAGTTGTGGCAGTCTGGGGAGAACAATGCAATTACCCTATTTGATTGCCACAATTAATCACCTTTCTAAGATGGTTAGAGTAAGTACGACTCTTTCATTGTTACAGATGAGAAAATTGAAGCTCAGAGGTTTACTTGCTCCAGACGCATGCCTGCAAGTGTCTTCGCATGTGGCTCCTAGCCTTGATATTCTCCCATAACTGTCTGAGTTTACAGCCTGTGTGTACAATGTATTCTATACAGGAGCTATTCTAATGGGACTTTAACCACAAGTATGCACCCGGTCTCAGAACTCTCCTTATGTATGCAAATATGATGCCGATTTCAGATGGAGCTTACCAGGGCCCTCAATTCATAGATGGGTTGTAACAAAAAATTACACAGGACTTTGTACTTTTTTTTTTTTCTTTGCACAGGGAAGTTTTCTGTGTAATGAATAACGACATAGGGCTTTGTGCTTTTATTTTACTTTTTTTTTATTTTTTGAGACACAGCCTCACTCTGTTGCCAAGGCTGGAGTGCAGTGGTGCGATCTCAGCTCACTGCAACCTCCACCTCCTGGGTTCAAGCAATTTTACTGCCTCAGCCTCCCAAGTAGGTGGGATTACAGGTGTGCACCACCATGCCTGGCTAATTTTTGTATTTTTAGTAGAGATGGGGTTTCACCTTGATGGCCAGGCTGGTCTCGAACTCCTGACCTTAGGAGCCTCAGCCTCCCAAAGTGCTGGGATTACAGGCGTAAGCCACCATGCCCAGCCTGGACTTTGTACTTATAATTCTGTAATTTTGAGAAATTTGAATAGAATCCTTTTCCAGAATCAGAAATTTAAGCTCCTGCCAAGAACACTTTTCTCTTTCAGTTGCTCTTGCTCAGATGCATAAAATCTCCTCTGTACCCAGCCCTGATTGCTCTCCGGGCTTAGCAGAAATCCCTGCTGAAGAGCCATTTCGACCGTGAGGGCAGCAGAATTGTCCCGGACAGAGAAGCCCAAAGGTCCAGAGTGCCCTGAACATTCTGCACAGCTACCTCTCTGGGCTCGGACCAACTGGCTTCTTTCGGTGGCTGTCTGGAGATGTACTCCTTGGAGACCAAAACTTTGGGATCCGATACCTACCCTGATTATATTTCCATGCACATATTTGGGGGAAATTAAGTTTTCATTAGCAAAGTCATTTGAATGACCTCTGACATGCTCAGCATCCTAATCATGGTGGAGGTGAGAGAGAGAAAGGGAAGGAAGGCAAGAGAAGCAGTGCTAAGGGAGCTTCTTGCCTGCAGAGCTGGAGAGGTTGTGTTTGTTCCCATTTGTCCTCCTTCGGGCTGTCCCAGAACACTAGTGTTGAGCTTTTCACTGGACGTGGTTGAGACAAAGCAGCACCCACATCACCCCTTCCCACCATTTTATCTCTTACTGCACAAAACACATTTAGTTGTGGGTCTGACCCTTGACCCCAAATTCTGAACCAGAACTCACTGAGTCCTTCAGGTTCTCTTTGAGGAATCTGCATAGCCACAAGGGTTCAATGAGAGGTACTTTTTGGTCTGGGTTTAATTTTCTTGTAATTTGTTTCCTCTACCTGGACACAATATTCTTGGAGAAGTGCCCTTCTTAACCAACATAGACACGGAGGCTAAGTGGACAAATTCCACGTCATCCCCAGAGGGTCTCCCCGCCTGGGGGAGTAAGCGAAACTTGGTGTTGCAAACACCTACACTTCTTTCACACTCTAGGTTACAATTCTGGAATATTTGACTCATCTACCTCTCTCTTGTTCAGATATAGATAAAATGAATGCCAGGCAGTTAGCTGTGTGGGAAGGGTTTGGTTGAGGCTATGAGAATATAGAATATTTCACAGATTTTTCAAGTGATAAGGATTGAGCATATGACAGGAGTAGAGTAAGGGGTACATTGAAAATGTGGACTGTGTAGGGTCATGGGATCATTGAATGGTGAAACACCCACGCCCACAGACACCGAATGTCTCAAGAACTGGGCTTTGTACTTATTTCTTCTTTTGTACAAATCCCTCTACCATTGTGTCAGGTTTTATTTATTTATTTATTTATTTTGCAACTTCCTATTATGTTGTAGAGTCAGTAACATTCATAGCATTAAAACTAGACTTTACGAGACCAAATAGTACCCTTTGAAGTTTACTTTTAAGTGGTTTGCCTTCAGGGACTCTGAATTGGCCCAAGCATCTTCAAGACATCTAACCTTGGTGAACCTTAAATTTCACAACTAGAACTCTAGTTCTTTGATTTCATAAATCTTGACATTCTAGTGGTCGTAAGGAACTTAATGATGTGTTCAGGCCTTACAGTCGGAACAATCCGAATTCAAATCTCTACCACGCATGTGATATTCACCTTCATTTGTAAAATGAGAATAATGAAGTACTACCAACCTCTAGTGTGATTTTAAGAATTAAGTAAGGGAGTTTTTGAAATGCTCTGCAAAATGCCTTGTTATTGGAGTCGACGGTGTTATCATGCTTGCCATTCTCCCCATAGCCAAACTTCAAACTATGGCAAGCATTACTCAACTCCAAAAGCTGTATTCATACCAGGTTGTACTCACACTAGATTTGACTAACTTCAGTGATAGCATCTTACTACCTCCTGAGATTGCCAAGTAATTTTTCAAAATTGTAATTGCTAGAGAATTCTTTCTTAATTTGAGGCTAATCTTCTAACGTCCATATATGGATTTTCATTAGAGACCTTGGAGCAAAAGAATGCAAGTCAGTGACAGCTGTTCTAGTATCTGAGAGAATTTGTGTTGATGGCCTCCTTTCTTCCTTCTCCTTGTTCTCTCACTTCTTCCAAATATGATGTGCTTGGGTGCCCTTACCATGGTATCTGTTCTGCTTATAAATATGCTACTTCTTGTTTGTTGTTGTTTTTTGAGACAGATTCTCGCTATTGTCGCCCAGGCCTGGAGTGCAGTGGCACGATCTCAGGTCACTGCAACCTCCGCCCCCTGGGTTTGGCCTCCCAAGTAGCTGGGATTACAGGCACCCGCCACCACACCCAGCTAATTTTTGTATTTCTAGTAGAGACGGGGTTTCACCATGTTGGCCAGGCTGGTCTCGAACTCCTGACCTCAGGTGATCCAGCTGCCTTGGCCTCCCAAATGGCTGGGATTACAAGCATGAGCCACCACACCCATCTATATGCTATTTCTTTAAGATCCTTTTTAAATTCTCTAGGTTTGGAAACCCTGTAGCCCTCACTAAGCTCCTGAATTTAGGTATTTTCCCTTAATAAAAGAAAAAAAGTTAATAAATACTCACTTATCCATTACCAAAATGGAACAACTGTTAATATTTTTCCAGTTTTCTTTACACTTTTTCGAAGGCAAAGATGTAGTAGGTAAAATTGAGACCCGTGTGATGTCCTTCCTAATCTGCATTCCCTTCCCTTCCAGAGCTAGCGATTAAGAAGTATTTGATGTGCATCCAGTTCTATATATGTACCCTTTAACTATAACATATGCACATATACAAAAATATATATAGTTTATACATATTTGCAAAGCTATATCATTCATTTGCATTATTTAAATACAGTACATGTAAAGTTTTCTAACTTGCTTTTTCATTCAATATTATATTTTCAAAGCAGATTCATGACAATACATACGTAGGTTATTCTTTTTAACCGCAGTATATTTTATTATATGAACATATCACAATTTATCCATGTATCTAACTATGTAACTTTATTCACTACCACTTGACGTTTGCATTATTTCCCCTTTTTGCTACAACATTGTTGTATGGGACATCCTTGTATATAGTTATCTTTACTCTGTAAGAGTTCATAGATTTTCTCTAGGCCAAACACACACACAGGGAAGCATTCTCACCTTGGATGGCTGGGTTACAGAGTATAAACATTTTGGGGTGATGCCACTGCTCTTTGTGATGATTCTATTAGCATACTCTCACCAGTATTAAATGAGAGTTCCGATTTGCTCTCATTCTTGGCTAAACATTGATATTTTTGCCTGTCTGGTGGATTTTAAAGTGTGTCTTACTTCTTAAAAATGTTCCTGATCATTTTTATAGGTGAGCATGTTTTCACTTGCATTTAACATATGCAATTTTCCATTTCAGTTTGTCATTTTCCATGAATGACACATGAAGATACTTTGTCCATTTTTCTATTACATTCTTCGATATTTTTGTATTGAATATATTTATTTTCATATTCTGAGTGTAGACTTATATGTGCTGAACATATTTCCAGTCAGTGGCCTTTAATTTTGTTTTATATGCCATTATTTATGCATAAATTTTAAGTCTAAATTGGTCGGGTTTATCAGAGTTTTTCTTTATGATTTTGTCTTTTTGTGTCTGCTTTAATAAATCTTTCCCTACTCTGAAATCTTAAATATGTGCACCTATATTTTCTCCTAATAGATTTAAAGTTTTTAAACATTTATATTTTATTTTATTAATAATATGAAATAAAAAATCATTTATGCATACTATATATTACATATAATATATGCAAAATACATATTATGTATATGGATAGACAGCTCTCCCAGTGCCATTTACTAAATACTTCATTCTTTTACTGTGCTAATTATATCTTCATCCATGTCCAATTTAGACTTTGTTCCCTCTATCAAGTTTTTATTTTAATGACTGTATTTTTCACTTTATGATTTGGGATTGGTTGGTTTTATCATCCACCTGTGTTCAGTATCTACGTCTCTTGTTCCATAACACCATTTTTATTTCATGAATTTTCACCTCCAGTTTTTAAGGATCTTGAAGATTTTAATGTCAGTATTTTCAATACTGTCAGGAGTGAATTTTTGTCTGAAATGTTTTATTTTGTAGGCAATCTCTTCTGAGTCTTTTTCTTCGTGTACTTTGTAATTTCCATTTGCAAACTCTTCTTGTGTAAGGAGATGTTTTTCCTCTGCCTGTCTGTACTTTTACTTCCCTGCTTTCCCCTGGGGCCCCTTTCCCATCTTCAACACGGTAGAACCATTCTTTCCGTCATTGCCCATTCTGCCCTGTGACTGGGATGGCAGGAGCCAGGCCATGGGCTGGCAGATCAGCACTTGAGTGACACAGCTTTGTGTAAACTGTGGGCTCAGTCTCCTGTCTTTGCCACTGCGTCCTGTGCCAATGAACTTTATTTTTGTCCTGTACGGTGTGTGGGTTGTTTTGAACACCATGGTCCCTAAGAGTCAAATTTATTGCTTATGTATTTTAGTTATTTTCTGGCTGACGATGAGGTTTCTTTCATTTTGTAAAACTAGTGTGGTTTTTCTTTTCATTTGAAACATGATTTTGCAACATTACATATTCAGAGGATATGCACTGACCGGAAATTGGGTTCGGTGTGTTTTTCCCTTTTTTGACCACTGCCAAAAAACTGTCTTTCAAGAAGTAGAAACTACTCTGACTAATCAATCACAGTGAATGAAAGGATGAGTAGAGCGAAAGCATCGCATTTCCAATTCTGGTACAGTGGTCTGGAACAGACCAGAGCAGTGTGTCCTCAGCTTGTTGTACAGAATGACCTAGAGATTCAGGGTTTTTTTTTTTTTTTTTTTTTTTGAGACAGAGTCTCACTCTGTTGCCCAGGCTGGAGTGCAGTGGTGTGATCTCGACTCATTGTAACCTCTGCCTGCTGGGTTCAAGCGTTTCTCTTGTCTCAGCCTCCCGAGTAGCTGGGATTACAGGCATGCGCCACCACGCCCGGCTAATTTTTGTATTTTTAGTAGATATGGGGGTTTCGCCATGTTGGCCAGGCTGGTCTCGAACTCCTGACCTCAGGTGATCCGCCCACCTTGGCCTCCCAAAGTGCTGGGATTACAGGCGTGAGCCACTGTGCCCGGCTGATTCAGGTTTTTTTTAAGGGTTCCAAAGTTGATTCTTATGCTCAGGAAGGCTTGGGAAGCACAGATCTAAAGGAATGTGCTCTGGGTGAGGAAGTCAGAAAGCATGATGTTCAGCTCTAACTCTTTTTCTTAAAATCTAAATTTTATTGAGCCAAGTCCTCTGTGGCCTCTGATTCTCTCACATGTAAAATGAAAGGGCTGTATGGTACAGTCCCTGAGAACATTTTACATTCTGAATACATTTAATTCTTATACTAGTGAACCTTTTTTTTTTTTTTTTTTTAAAGTAATTTTAGCATCCACACTCTACTCTTGACTTGGGTTGAGATTGTAGTTAATTAAAACCTCAGGCCTTTTTCCATGTGTTGCTCTCAAGCCAACATCTCTCCAGTCTGCAATTAGTTTTTGCATGCAGGTAAGGACTTACTATATTTTTCTGCCTAAATTTACTTTAATATTTGTAAACATTTTTAATGTACTATAATATGCATAAAGATAAGCGAGCATATTCCAGGAATATATTTGCTAATTTTTTACCAGCTACACCTGTGCATCCAGCACCCAGCTAAAAGAGCAGACTATTTGCACCACCCCAGAGCCCTTCTTTGTATTCCTTTCCAGACATTACCCATCTCCCCATGAGAAACCTCTACTATGACTTCTAACACATTTGTTTTGCTTTTTTGGGATGTATATAGAATCACAAATATATACTGGCTTCCTTTGTTTAATATTATGTTTTTGACAATTATGCATCTTGGTACATAGATTTATAGATCATTAATTCTCATCATTGTGTAGTATTCCATGGTGTAAAATACACCATGCTTATCCATTCTACTGATGGTGAGCATTTTGGTAATTTCCAACTTTGGCTAACTATGAATAATGCTGCTATGAAAGTTCTAGTAAATGTATTTTGGTGAACATACGTTTGCACTTCTCTTGGGTATATAACTAAAAGTTATATTACTAAGCAATAGTTCACTTACATATTTAGTTTCAGTAGATACTGCTACACTGTTTTCCAATGTGGTTGACTCAACTAAACCTCCCACGCACAGTGTATCAGTCTTCTAGTTGCTCCACCTCTTTGCCACATTTAGAATTTTTCATCGTAGTTATTGTAGCTTGTGTGTTGTGGTATCACATTGTGGTTTTAATTAGTAATTACCAATGATTAATCCAGTTGAATGATTTTTTTCACATGATTATTGGCAATCTTGATGTTATCTTTTGTGAAGTATCTACTCAAGTCTCTTGAGCACTTTTTCAATTGGGTATTTGCCTTTGTCTTATCAATTTGTTTTAGTACTTCATGTATTTTAGGTATAACTCCTTTTAAAATATATTTATTGTAAATACGTTCTCCTGCTCTATGGATTACATTTTCACTCAGTTGTGTCTTTTGAGAAACAGAATTTCTTAATTTTTCTATAGTTTAATTTATGATTTTTACCTTTATGTTTGATGCCTTTGTGTCCTGTTTAAAAATGGCTATTCTGAAATTACAAAGGTACTCTTCTAGATTGTTTATTGTTTTACGCTTAACATTTAGATCTGTAATCTGTAATCCATCTGAAATTGAATATTTTGTTTGTTGGTTGCCTAGTTGGTATGATATGAGGCATGACTGTCTCTCTGTATACATACTTATGTATATATATATATATACACATATATGCATATATATGTACACACACATACACATATGTACACACATACACATAGGTGTATGTACACACATACACATAGGTGTATGTACATACATACACATATACACACATATGTTTCTTTTGCCAGAATTATTTTCTTACAGTCTGGCATCCAAATTTAGCAATTACTCCCTGCCTCATGTCTCCTACAAATATAATTAGCATGCCATTAATACCAGCACAATAACTTTTTATTAAATAATTAAAATTAATTTAAAATTGAAGTAGACAAGTATTCTTAGGAGTCTTCTGTTGAAATGCAAATACATTTGGAGAAGAAGCACACTGAAATTTTGTAACACGTATACACCTATTAGTGATTTATAAATCAGAAAGTCAGGCGCTTTTAGCAGCCCTATGGGAATTAGGTGAGAAATAGTTCTGAGAAACAGGATGGTGGTGAGGGTTAGCCAGCATGTGGTGCCTGGCTGGAAAGGGCCGGCCTCGGCAGGATGATGAAGCCAGGGCAATGTGCTAACTTAAGGCCAGAAGTGTCAGTGAGCTCTGAGAAGTGGGATGGAAAGGCAGGAAAGAAAAATATTTCTTGCCTTTAAATTGCGTGCAGGGCTGACTAAGAGTAACTAACTGTGATAATTTGTTTTTCCATAGAAGTACTAGCAAAGGACAATGAATGTTTCCATTACCCTCGCCCCCTCAACTTGTCATGCCAGTCCCCACGAGTCACCCGGCTTTCCCCAGTCTCAGTTTCTCCTCTTCATAGAGGGAGATGGGAGGATGGCTGTCTTATCACTCTCTTTGCTGGAGCCTACTGCAGTTGTAGGGTTGCAAGACTCAAATGAGACTCCATACCAGAAATAAATTATCTTCACTGCATCTCAGAAGACTGCTTTGTTACCCGCTTCAACCTCCATACCTTTATGTGTGAGGCTGAATGCGAGAGTGTGTGTGTCAGAATTTAAGACCAATCTACCAGAATGCAAGCTTGGCATTTAAGGATATTCTCTGGAGAGAGGATCCATGATAGTGGAATCACCCCAGCAGAGGCTGAGGTGACAAACATTGAGGGGGGACATTGAAGAAGCGTCAGGGGAGGTAGTATAGAGTGTATGAAGGATGTTTCGACTCCTGGTTTTATATAAGAAGTTGGCTCTGTGCTCACTCCACATGGGAAGTGCATCTGGCCCTTTTTGCACCTCAGTTATTAACATCTGCCTGTTCTTAGACTGAGTACATTTTAACACTCTATTTACATATACTAGTGCTGATAATTTTTTAACTGAAAAAAAATTTCTGGAGAAAATGACATTAAGGTTATTTAATTCCTTCATCAATTTGGTATCCAGAGTTAAATTGCCTCAATTTTTTAAAAAAAATTATTTTACTAAACTTGTTTTCATCTGGACAAATCCCTTTTACTGTAAATTTTATAAAAAATGTCTCCTTCGAATTTAAATCAATTTTTACCCATATGCAATTGTAAACTATCTTTTGTGGCCATAACTTCTACAAAGTCCAAATTTCATGTCTAAAAATGTTAGATCTAAATTTCTGAGAACATTTTGATATTTTAACAAATATTATTGTCATCAATATTTACTGTGTATAATTTTACTTATTTTCAGTCTATCTAAAATGATTTCTATCAAGTTTATTTTTTGTCTGTTTAATCATAAGGTGATTCTTTGCTCAATGTTTCACTTTCAACAATTTTACTGTGTGGAGTTTTAGCTATTGTTAATTTATTTGTGTGTTGATTGCTTCTATTATGCTTGTTTTTTTTTTTTTTTTTTTTTGAGATGGAATCTTGCTCTGTCACCCAGGCTGGAGTGCAGTGGCATGATCTTGGCTCACTGTAACCTCTGCCTCCCAGGTTCAAGCGATTCTCCTGCCTCAGCCTCCCAAGCAGCTGGGATTACAGGCATGCACCACTATGCTTGACTAATTCTGTATTTTTAGTAGAGATGGGGTTTCACCATGTTGGCCAGGCTGGTCTAGAACTCCTGACCTCAGTTGATCCACCTGCCTTGGCCTCCCAAAATGCTGGGATTACAGGTGTGAGCCACTGCACCTAGCTGCTGCTTGATTTTTTTATAATGTGTCAATTGTGTAAATGTTTACTTTACCAGCTAGTTATGATTCTTGAATTAATTTTTTATCTGTAATGGCAGGTTCATAATGTTCACATGAGTAAGTTTCACTTTTACTTTTCTAAATCTGCATTAAAATGGCCTTGTACTTGAAAAAAATCTTCTTTTCTTCTTTAGAAATACATGTTCCATATTTCTCTACACAGATACAGAGGAGGGGGAAAACATATGTTCCTGTGGTAAGCAATCCCTTACACGTGGAGCCAAGGTAGAAAACAGGCAGGAATGATACGAAATCTGAAGTGAGGACTGGCTCTGAGAATAGCCATATCTAGTGGCAGCTGTGAGAGACCTATAACCAATGACAAGTGATGTCTTGGCTTGTAAAAAAAAGTTCTGACTTTTTAATAATTGCCATTCTGACTGGCATGAGATGGCATCTTACTTTGGTTTTGATTTGCATTTCTCTAATGATCAGTGATGTTGAGCTTTTTTGCATATGTTTGTTGACTGCTTAAATGTCTTCTACTGAGAAGTGTCTGTTCACATCCTTTGCCCACTTTTTAATGGTTTTTTTTCTCATAAACATGTTTAATTTCCTTATAGATTCAGGATATTAGACCTTTGTCAGATGGATAGACTGCAAAAGTTTTCTCCCATTCTGTAGGTTGTCTGTCTGCTCTGATGATAGTTTCTTCTGCTGTGCAGAAACTCTTTAATTAGATCCCATTTGTTAATTTTTGCTTTTGTTGCAATTGCTTTTGATGTATTTGCCATGAAATCCTTTCCTGTGCCTATTTCCAGAATAGTATTACTAGATTTTGTTCTAGGACTTTTATAGTTTTGGGTTGTAAATTTAAGACTTTAATCCATTTTAATTTAATTTTTGTAAATGGTGTAAAGAAGGGGTCCAGTTCCAATTTTCTGCACATGGCTAGCCAGTTCTCCCAGCACCATTTATTAAATAAGGAATTATTTCCCCATTGCTTGTTTTTGTCAGGTTTGTCAAAGATTAGATGGTTGTAGATGTGTGGTCTTACTTCTGAGTTCTCTACTCTGTTCCATTGGTCTATGTGTCTGTTTTTCTATCAGTACCATGCTGTTTTGGTCACTGTAGCCTTGTAGTGTAATCTTAAGTCTATTTGTGGGAATGTAACTTAGTTTAACCATTGTGGAAGACAGTGTGGTGATTCCTGAAAGACCTTGAACCAGAAATACCATTTGACCCTGCAATTCCATTACTGGGTATATACCCCCCAAAATATAAATCATTCTATTATAAAGATACATGCACATGTATGTTATATTGCAACATTATTCACAACAGCAAAACTATGGAATCAACCCAAATGCCCATCAATGATAGACTGGATAAAGAAAATGTGGTGGCTGGGCCCGGTGGCTCACGCCTGTAATCCCAGCACTTTGGGAGGCCGAGGTGGGTGGATCACGAGGTCAGGAGATCCAGGCCAACATGGTGAAACCCGGTCTCTACTAAAAATATGAAAAATTAGCTGGGTGTGGTGGTGCGCACCTGTAATCCCAGCTATTCTGGAGTCTGAGGCAGGAGAATCACTTGAACCCAGGAGACAGAGGTTGCAATGAGCCGAGATTGTGCCACTGCACTCCGGCCTGGCAACAGAGCGAGACTCTGTCTCTAAAAAAAAAAAAAAAATAAGAAAAGAAAAAGAAAATGTGGTACATGGTACATATACACCATGGAATACTATGTAGTCGTAAAAAGGAATGAGATCATGTCCTTTGCAGGACATGGATGGAGCTGGAAGCCATTATCCTCAGCAAACACAGGAGCAGAAAAGCAAACATCACTTGTTCTGACTTATAAGTGGGAGCTGAACAATGTGAACACATAGACACAGGAAGGGAACAACACACACTGGGGTCTGTCAGAGGGAGGGGGAAAGTCATCAGGAAATACAGCTTATGCATGCTGGGCTTAATACCTAGGTGATGGGGTGACGGGTGCAGCAAATCACCATGGCATGCATTTACCTATGTAACAAACCTGCACATCCTGCACATGCACCCAATAACTTAAAATTTAAAAAAGAGAAATAAATCACAGCCAGTTCTCATTTGTGCTGAGGGGAATTCAGCAGGCATAACCAAGCAGAAGCCAGGGCTCCCTGCTGAAGCCACAGTGCAGGTGTTAGATGTTTGGTGATTGCCCTAGTAATGCACTGTGTGGAGAGGCTAAAAACTGCTTTCTCCTTTGAGATCCCCTTGATGCCTTATCTTTCCAGGCTAAGTCAATCCCCCATTTCCTCCGAAATGTGTGTTATATTCTGAAGTGGAAATACTCTGAATTCCAGTTGCAGCTAAGGGCTTACTTGAGCATAGAAGAGGTTAAGTCTTCCGACTTAGGTCTCCTTTGTGGCTATTTGAAAAAATTCAGAGATGAGGATCTCCTTGAGCTCAGGAGATTGGTTTCCCAGGGGGACACCCAGAATCAGATTCCTGCACTGAGCAGACTTTGCGTGGCTTCCCATGACCTGCTGCTATCTCAAGAATTTTTAAGTACTCAGAGAATGCCTTCTTGTTTATAGTGAAAAATAATTCAAGGTTTGAGGGATTTATTACTCAAGGCTGAAGGATAAACCTCTGCATTCTTCATTTTGGACCAAGGTGGCTCTCCCTAGAGCCTCTCAGCACCCTTGTTTCTTCTGGGCTGCACACTTCTTTTCTCAATAAGCTTCCGAGGCAGATAAGAAGAGGTGACCTCTGTCTCTACCCACTCTTCTGAAAGGTGGAGTCCAGAGAACAAGTCTTACATTTATATGAAATTGAAATCATTCATTGTTTAAAAGGCATTTATTGAGCATCTGCTATGTGCAAAATATTGTTCTTTATGTTGTGAAAAATACAAAAAATAAAAACCCAAAACAGAAAACAACCAATCAGAATACATTATCTCTTTCCTCAAGGAGACAATACAGGAGAGAGGAGAAAGATGAATAATGTTACATCTCAAGCCAAAAGCCTGCACACTACCTTGTGAATTCCAAGGGAGACATTCAAGGGTGTGGAGAAAGCCCAAACATGCGAGGGCAGAATGTATACTTTATTTATCTCTGGGGTAAACAAAGACATGGAGGCAAAGATATTTTGTAGGATAGTTCAGCCTGAGTCCACAGCACACATGTTGTGGAGTGCTGGGAAATGAGATTGAAGGTGGAAATGGTAGACTGAGGCTATGCTGTGGCATGTTTTGGATACAGAATAATACTGTCCTGCCCAAAATCAGCATTCTTTGATTGCATGAAGAAAGTGGAATTTTATGATTAATCTGGTGCAGTTAGTAGGAAATCATAAACAGGAAACTGACGCAGCATGGTCAGTGATGATAATTTTAATACACATATTAACTGGTTAATCTTCCTAAGTCATTTATAATATATAGGGAAGACATTATTGTCTACACTTTACAGATGAATACATTGAAGGTCAGAGGGGTTAAATGACTTGTTAAAAGTTACACATAAGAGCCGGGTGCAGTGGCTCACGCCTGTAATCCCAGCACTTTGGGAGGCTGAGGCGGGCGGATTGCCTGTGGTCAGGAGTTCAAGGCCAGCCTGGCCAACATGGTGAAACCCCATCTCTACTAAAAATACAAAAAAAAAAAAAAGAAAATAGCCTGGTGTGGTGGCACACGCCTGTAATCCCAGCTACTGGGGAGGCTGAGGCAGGAGAATTGCTTGAGCCCGGGAGGTGGAGGTTGCAGTGCGCTGAGTTCATGCTACTGCACTCCAGCCTGGCCTACAGACTGGGACTCTGTCTAAACAAACAAACAAACAAACAAACAAAAAACAAAAGTTACACATAAGATAAAAGGACCAGCCTTCACTTAGACCCAAGCTTCTTTACTCTCTGTGTGTCTTTGGTATACCAAGTCCATCTTGTTCCAGAAACAACTAATCAGACCTCTTCTAAAATGTTCTGTAAAATTTAAGTTTTTGCAAACATAAGGTGGCTCTTGATCCACAGAGGTGGGAGGTGGACATAATTATTCAAGATATCTTTGCAGAGATTTTTTAAAAGCAGAGGAAATATATGCTGACTTTCTAAATTCCACCTTTTTATTTTTTACACAAGGTCTAATTCTGTCACCGAGGCTGGAGTGCAGTTATATAGCTCTCTGTAGCCTTAACCTCCTGGGTTCAAGTTATCCTCCCACCTCAGCCTCCCGAGTAGCTGGGACTATAGGCTTGCACCACCATGCTGGCTAATGTTTGCTTTTTTTATAGAGATGGGGCCTTACCATGTTGCCTGGGCTGGTCTCTTATTCCTGGATTCAAATGATCCTCCTGCCTTGGCCTCCCAAAGTGCTGGGATTACAGGTGTGAGCCACTGT
This sequence comes from Pan troglodytes, assembly GCF_028858775.2. Taxonomy (NCBI): domain Eukaryota; kingdom Metazoa; phylum Chordata; class Mammalia; order Primates; family Hominidae; genus Pan; species Pan troglodytes. Next base: position 130,154,406 of record NC_072407.2, on the reverse strand, counting down.
TCCCAGCCTAAATTCCACTTCTTGAATAGTCCTGTCCATTTCAGTGTCTTGTGATGAAGAGATTTTATTTGAAGACTAGTGAAAATAGAGCGAAATTCATTCAGTGCTGAGATACTCCCTGCTAGTGAGTAATTTATAAAGGCAAGTTATTTTTCTTAGGCGAATAGGGAGTGACTGAACAATTATTATAACACTTCTGTGTTCATAGATCCAAAGCTACAGCTTTTCTTATTGCTAGAGGTGGGATGTCACATCATTGTAACTTGGCAACTGATAAGTTTACCAAGTTCTATTCAACATAACTTTTTTTTTCTGGCTCCATTTATGATGCAAGGGACCGCTGGGACTCCAGGAGGAAAAAGACTTTTTATCTAGAGAAAAATTTAGCTTATTTATAGTCAGTTCTCTCTGGGGTTTTAGGAAAAACATCCAGAGTTGCCATGATTTGCCTCTTCCAATACTTCCTGGTTGTAAAACTTTCTTTTTAAATAATCTCTTCTACTCTTCCTCTTCTCACCCTACACTGTGCCCACCATTACAGATATATGGATATAACCTCAAGGCGCACATGAGCTGCTGAGACAGGGAGAGAATTCTATTCATTTGGCAGAAGTGGATTAAGGAAGAGACAGAGGCAGTCGGTTCCTATGACACTCACCAGAGGCTTGTTTTCTGGTTTTCAATTTCCCTTTCCTTCTTGTTTTTTTCTTGGCCCTTTCACCCCCTCACCAAAATTATTTTCGATTCACACCATTTTGGATATTGTTCCCTCTCTGTATTCTGGTATATTCCCAGATCAAGTCAACAGCTAAGAAAATATCTTGTAAGTCATTTTCTCCTTATTGTGAATTCCAGGGACTGAAAGACCAACATGAAAAGATTCCAGACACCAGGAAGACAGTGTCTCTACTTTTAATTCATTGTTGATTAACTTTTTAATTGAAGACCTGAATTCTGACAGTAAAAAAAATTATTCTTCTCTAATAACTATTTTCAGACATGTTCTTTTGTATCTTCCTTTCCCACTTCTCATCACAGCTCAAGCGTATTTCATAGATTTGTGGTCACATTCTGGGATTGCTAAATCCATTGAAACCTCAAATCTCATATGCAATACTATTTATCTGCTCTATCCAAATTCAGATTTAACTCATTGTTCAGGGATCGTGTGTGTGTGTGTGTGTGTGTGTGTGTGTGTGTGTGTGTGTATAGGGAGGGACTGTTTAATTTTCCATCATTCCTTTACTTCCTCTCTCTGCTGCTTCCGACTTCCCAGGGAGAAGGAAGGTAAAGGGATGAAGGGTTGGAGACAGGTGTATAGAAGCTGTGCTGGCTACTGCTGCACTCTCTCCTTTACAATGGTAGCTACTCCAGACAGTCTCCTGCCTTAGGAATGCACCATAAAAGAAGCAGTTATTGGTTTCCATTCTAGCCTATAACCTTTAAACCCCAGTGCATGCTTGTCATACCTGGGTGAAATTTCTCAGCTCAGCAGCAGTACTGATTTAAGCATAAGTGATTCTGCAGCTCCGCTTCATTAGGCTGGTGAATAAGTTGCCAATCTTGAGGCACTTCAACTCCATCTCTGTGGAGACCCTCTTGAAAAATCCCCCCAATGAGAAGGAGAGGAGAAAGGCCAGAGCGTTTCTGTCATGCTCTTCCTACTCTAACAACTCTCATTTATGAATTCCTTTTAGATTTCTGGCCTTGCTTTGTAGAAGCTGGTTGCTTCTCCAGAAGCTACCTGGCTTGAGGGGCACAGGACTAATCCTACTATTTTTTATTAAGCCCTAGAAGGTATATATTGTAATTCCAAGATATTATCTTTAGGAGAAAGGGGCAATTATCTATTGCCCCTTAATTTGGGGCTAATAGAAAAGGAAAATTCTATTTAATATTCTGTTTAACATTCTTGTATTCTCAGACCCAATATAATGTATGGCATATAGTAGAGGTCTATTCAATATTTATTTACTGAAGGAATGAATAAATGAATTAATAAAAGAAAGATCAAATAATTAAAACTGAAGAAAAAGGAAAATCATTCTGGTTCAATGGTCCTAAAATTATATTAATGGCAATCTTATTAGTTATCTATTGTTGCCTAATAAATTTCTCCAAAACATTTATTATCTTAGAATTTGTGAGAGACAGGAATTTAGGAGGAGCTTAGCTGAATGGCCTGGATCATGGTCCCTCATGAAATTGTGGGCAAGATGTTGGCCAGAGCTGCAGGCATCTGAAACCTTGACTGGACTGGAGAATCCATATCCAAGATGGTTCACTCACAGAGCTGATGTCTCCACCACATGGCTTCTCCATAGAGCTACACACAATGTGGCAGCTGGATTTCCTCAGAGCCATAGTCAGAGAGAGACAGAGACTATACCAGAAGCTGCAATGTCTTTTATAACCCAGTGTAGGAAGAGACATAATTGCCATTTCTGACATAGTCTATATTTCACACAGGCCAACTCCAGTATAATGTGCAAGGTGACTACACAAGAGTGTGAATAGCAAGAGGTAAGAATCATTGAGGCTCATCTTGGAGGCTGACTATACCACAGCAAACTATTAATATGTTTTAACCCTTTGAATGCTCATAAATTCAACTACACAGAAAAAACAGACCAATTCCTTGAAAACCACCAGCCACCCAAACTCAGCCAAGATGAGTTTGCCAATCTGAATATTTCTATAACCATTAAGTAAATTCAATTTGTAATTAAGATGTCCGGAAGAAGAAATGTCCAGGTCCAGGTGGTTTCACTGGAGAGTGCTACCAACTTTTAAGAAGGATTGACACCAATTTTAGGTAATATTTTTCATCTCATTTTTTGAGACTAGAATTACTCTGATACCAAAAACTGAAAAGAAAATACAAATTTAAAAAAATAAAGAAAACTATAGGCAATTATTCCTCATAACAAAAATCCTCCACAAAATATTAGCAAATCAACTACAGCAATATATAAAATGAATTATATACCATGACTAAGCAGGCTTTATTCCAACTATGTGGGGCCGATCTAACATTCAAAATCGATCAGTATAATTCACCATATCAACATGTTAAAGAAGAAAAATCACATGATCATATAAATCAATACAGAGCAAAGCATTTGACAAAATTCAACATCCATTCATGATTGAAAAAAATAACTCAGAAAAATAGGAATAGAAGGGAACTTCTTCAACTTACTAATGAGCATCTATAAAAACCCTTTATCTAACATCATACCTAAGTGTAGATGACTTTCTCACCAAATTTTCTCCCTAAGTTTAGGAACAAGGCAAGGATATCTATCCACTAACCTTAATCAACATAGTACTAAAAGTTTCAGCCATTACAATAAGGCAAACGAAACAAACAAACAGGTTGGAAGTTTGTAAAGTAAGAAATAAAACTGTCCCTATTTTCAGATGACATAATTATTTACATAGAAAATTTCAAGGAATCTGCCTCCCAAAAAGTCCTCAAGTTTTCAGAATACAAGATCAACACACAAAAATTAGTCACATTTCTGTGTACTAACAACAAATACCTGAAAATCAAAATTAGACAATTCAAAACACAATCTTTTACAAAATAACTCTAAAGAAAATGAAATACTTAGCCATAAACTTAACAGGATATGTATAATCTCTTTATGCTGAAAATTATAAAATGCTATGATGAAACTTAAAGAAGAGCTAAATAAATGGGAATACTGTGTTTATGAATTGAAAAGACTCAAAATAATACAATTGTCAATTCTCCCCAAATTGATCTATAGGTAAAATATAATCCCTATCTAAATCTCAGCAAGATATTTTGTAGACATACACAAGTGTATTTGAAAATTAGTATGAAAAGACATATAGCCTAGAAATGTGAAAACAATCTTGAAAGTAAAGAATAAAGTGGGAAGAGGCACTCCAGCCGATACGAAGGCTTACTAAGGCTGCAGTAATCAAGACAGTGTAGAATTGGTGGAGAGACAGACATAGATCAATAGAAAAAGAGCAGAATAGATAATGCAGATGCAGACCTAAATATGCCCATATGATTATTTAAACTTTTTATTTTGAGGTAATTATAGATTCACATGCAGCAGTAAGACATAATAGAGAAAGATCCCATGTAAACTTTACCTAGTCTTCCTCAATGGTAACATCTTGCAAAACCATTGTATAATATTACACCAGGATATTGACATTGATATGGGCAAGAGATAGAAGAGTTCTGTCATCACAAAGGTCCTGTATTGCTGTTTCGTAGCCACAGTTTCCTACCACCTCCCTCAGTCTTTAAAAATCACCAATCCATTTTCCATTTCTCTAATTATGTCACCTAAAGAATGTTGTATAAATGAAATCAAATAGTATGTAGGCCTTCAGGGCTGGCTTTTTTTTTTTTCTTTCACTCAGCCTAATTCCTTGGATACAAATTTTTGCATGTATCGGTAGTTTGGTATTTTTTTTTTTTTTTTAAATCACTGGGTAGTGAGTGTTTCGTGCTGTGGATACAGCAGAGTTGGCTGAACCATTCATCTGTTGAAGGACATCTGGTTTGCTCTAGTACTTGGCCATTATGGATAGAACTGCCCTAAACATTCATATACAGGTTTTAACCACCATATTGATTTAGGTTGAACAAACATGTCTAAGGAAATGTTTCCATTTGTGGAAATATCTTCAGTAATTATAAAATATTACTGAGATATTTAAGAAGTTACGGGGAAGGGAAGGTGTTCCAGAAGATTTTAAGCACTCTTCTCTTTAAACCTTGTGAGAGGTGACAACATGCTGGCAGCCCACACTCGCTCTCAGCGCCTCCTCGGTCTGGGCGTCCGCTCTGGCCATTCTTGAGGAGCCCTTCAGCCCGCCACTGCACTGTGGGAGCCCCTCTCTGGGCTGGCCAAGGCTGGAGCCTGCTCCCTCTGCTTGCAGGGAGGTGTGGAAGGAGAGGCATGGGCGGGAACCTGGGCTGCACGTGGCACTTGTGGGCCAGGGCGAGTTCCAGGTGGGCGTGGGCTCGGCAGGCCCTGCTTAGAGGCAACGGCTGGCACCGCCGGCCCTGGACAATGAGGGGCTTAGCACCCGGGCCGGCAGCTGCAGTGGGGGTGCCGAGTCCCCCCAGCACTGCTGGCCCACACATGTCGTGCTCAAATTCTCGCAAGGCCTCAGCTGCCTCCCCGTGGGGCAGGGCTTGGGACCTGCAGCCTGCCATGCCCGTGTCCCCCCGCGGTGCACTCCAGCGCAGGCTGAGCCTCCCCGACGGGTGCCGCCCACTCCTCCTTGGCTCCCGGTCCCATGGATCGCCCAAGGGCTGAGAAGTGCAGGTGCAGAACATGGGACTGGCAGGCAGCTCCACCCGTGGCCCTGGCGCGGGATCCACTAGGGAAGCCAGTTAGGTTCCTGAGTTGGGTGGGGACACGGAGAACTTTTTTGTCTAGCTGGAGGATTGTATATGCACCAATCAGCACTCTGTGTCTAGCTCCGGGTTCATGGATGCACCAATCAGCACTCTGTGTCTAGCTAATCTGGCGGGGACTTGGAGAACTTTATGTCTAGCTAAAGGATTGTAAATACACCAATCAGCATTCTTTGTCTAGCTCAAGGTTTGTAAACACACCAATCGGCACTCTGTGTGTAGCTCAAAGTTTGTAAATGCCCCAATCAGCACTCTGTATCTAGCTAAAGGTTTGTAAACACACCAATCAGTGCTCTGTGTCTAGCTAATCTGGTGGGGACTTGGAAAACTTTTACTGTCTAGCTGGAGGATTGTAAATGCAGCAATCAGCACTCTGTGTCTAGCTCAGGGATTGCAAACGCACCAATCAGTTACCTGTCAGAACGGGCCAATCAGCTCTCTGTAAAATGGGCCAATCAGCAGGATGTGGGTGGAGTCAGATAAGGGAATAAACGCAGGCTGCCTGAGCCTGCAGTGGCAACCCAGTCTTTGTTGTTTCACTCTTTGTGATAAATGTTGTGGCTGCTCACTCTTTGGGTCCCCACTGCTTTTACGAGCTGTAACACTCACCGCGAAGGTCTGCAGCTTCACTCCTGAAGCCAGCGAGACCAAGAACCCACCAGAAGGAAGAAACTCTTGAACACGTCTGAACTTCAGAAGGAACAAACTCCGGACACACCATGTTTAAGAACTGTAACACTCACGGCAGGGGTCCACGGCTTCATTCTTGAAGTCAGTGAGACCAAGAACCCACCAATCTCGGACACATTTGTGCCTCTCCACAGGCCTCTCCTTTAAACTCTTTCTTCCTTCAGATGTCCCTGACACCCCATCCTTACCCAACATTCGTTGAGACACCTTATCTCTTTCCACCAGATCCTGAAGCCTGTGTGTTTAGTTCCCTTCTCATGTCTCTCAAATTCCAGTTAGGAAAAAGAAGGATGGATTCTGATTCTGTTTGGAATGATGAAGAAGAAAAGGAAAAGAAAATGGTTATCTTCAGAAGTTATCTGATTTCCTACCAAATTCCTAAACTCAAACATAGTTCACCAACATTGCTGTTAATTTCCTTCCAATGATGTGTATCTAGTTTGCATAAAAACGTATTATCCATTTATTAACATGGCTTTTGCCTTTTTTGTTGTGAAGGAATAACCAAGATTTAGTTATTCTAAAAGTATGGATACCTATATCTTGGCCTTAAATTCATTTTAAGGCTTTATTACATTGACTAAAAATGCCTTTGTCTGAGTTTTTTAGATAAATGGCACAATGCCAAAACTTCATCTAGCATCTTACATATAGATTCAACTCAATAAACATCTGACGAATTAATACTCCTTTTTTTTATTTTTAGAGCATAGTGGGGATTAGGGAGATAGTGAAAGCAATTTATAGTGCCACCTGAGGCATGGTGAAGAAAGCAGGGAGCTATTTACAAATATTTTAGAGATCATATGTGAAACTAGGATTGGATTTATAGAAATGGTAGATTATCATACATGTCTTTACAGAGCAGAGAGATGGTCAATGGATGTAACTATCAGGTTGATAGACACAGGCCATCTTGTGAAAGATCTTTCCAATAATGAGCTATTTAGAACTGAGAATCCACTGATATTTGAAGTAGTAATCTACCCATCATCAGGAATATTCTACTAAAAATTTCAACATTAAGGAAGAAGATATTGTGGCATTGAGTGAAAAGTAGAGCGACTTAATCTTGAAGGCCCATGCAGTTCTAAGATTCTACATGGTTATACCCATTGATTTAAAAAATTCTGTAAATTTTTTAACATTCAAAAATGTGCATAAATGTAGACTTGTGAACAAGTTCCTATTAAAATATTCCTATACATAATGCCATTGGAAACAAAGTCATCTGCTCAATCACCAAGTGGTTTGGGCGTCTTTAACTAAATAAACTGAAAAGTAGACGCATGAAGAAAATATTGACATGGACTGGCAGAAATGTAAAATCTGTTACAAACGCTGACAAATTTCAGAGCATTAACTCTATTTTGCGGAATCCCTAATGTTTTATTGAAAAGGGAATATTCTTTAACTCAACACTATACTAGTTGTTATGGTTAGTCTTCTGGTTAACTCAGCTAAAAAGCAGGTTATTTAATCAAACGCTAGTCTGGGTGTTACTGTGAAGGTATTTTGCTGATGCAGTTGTCTTTAAGTAAAAGGTATTACCCATGATAATGTGGACGAATGTCATCCAATCAATTGAAAGCTGAACAGCACAGTAAGCTGAACCATCCATCTGTTGAAGGACAGCCTAAGGGATACCCTGGAGGAGGAATTCTGTCTCAAGGCCCTAGCATCAAATCTGTAGCATCAAATCCTACCAGAGTTTCCACACTGTGAGCCTGACATATGGGTTTCAGACTTGACAGTCCTGACAACTGGGATGAGGCAACTACTCAATCAATCAAACAAACAAAGGTGGATTGACATATTCTCTTGGTTCTTTTTCTATGGAGGATCCTGACTGATACACTAGTTCTCTTATGTCCACTACTGAAATGCCTGCCTTAGGGAGAAGATGTTGTAATTTGATTGGTATATTCCAGAGTGTACTGAAGTCAAAATCATGATTGCATTAAAATGGTATAGCTCTCTTTACCTCCATTTATATTTCTTTTGTGCCATACCTTCATTTATGCAAGCATTTTTTGCATTAATTCATCTTTATATGAGCCAAATGATTGTAGTCATTTGTGGTGGCCAAGTTCAAGAATTTGATAAGATTACTCACTGTCGGACATAGAAAAGATCTTAGAAATCAACCAGGCCAAACTCTCAATAGACGTGGAAGAAAGATAGCAAAATGATTGCTATTGCTAGTACTGGGCTGAGCAGCCATGTTTCACACACACAATTTTATCATTCTACTCTGCCTTCCTCTTCCTCCTGCCAGTAGTCTCCTCTCTCCCCGAGAAAATGAAAACTGACTGATTTTGCTACCATATGGTAAACAAGTTAGCGTCTGGAATGAGGACAGATGATTATGGATGGAGTATACAAAATCATGAGGAACAGAAGTTGCTACGTTCTATTCTGGATTCCTACTATGAGCAAAGGCATTCAAGTCTCCAAAATTAGGGTGACCAGCCACATCCTTTGGTTTCTGGAGCCCTCTAGGAACTCTGGCACAATCAAACTAATACATTAGACTTGAATTCACATATGGTTCAAATATGTACCTTTCTCTGTCCAAATATAAAGCATCCAAGAATGAAAAAGATCTTTTGCTTCCAACAGCAACTGGTAGAATTTGTTTCCTCTCTAAATATAGTTTCATTTTTGAAATAAAACCAAGAGATTAACAAACAGATTATGATATTTGTACAGAAAAAGTGAAATGCAGTGTCTTAGATTTGATGCTGAAGTGGGACATCGGCTTTCTTCTTGGAAGTGTGACTCTTCATTGTATATGGTTGCGAATACTCTTCCAGCTAGCATTTTATACCCTGATGTTACTCATTTTTTATTGGGGAGCACGAATTTGGGTTATGAGGCAAATAAGTTCTTAATGCCTAGAAACAGATTGAAATACAGTGTTATAGATCTTACAACATTTTCCTACAGAGGTTAAAAATATTCAGAGATTCCTGAGTTTTATCACATGAAATTTTGTGCTTACGCCTTTTTCTCAATTTTGCACATATAATCCAAAGAATAAATGAATGACTCTAAATTAATGTCTCTAAAAGGTTGCTAGACATAGTACCTCATTGGATCTCGATGTTAACCCTATGATGCACATTAGGCTGAAAAAACTAAAGCTACAGTAGAGAGTTTTGTGATTTCCCAACATCAATTACCTAGTGATCAGCAGAGTAGGATCTTAAATCTATGTTTTTTTGTCTCTAAATGTCATGTCTTTTGATTAAGATTTTTAGCCATATAGATTATGAAAAAGAAAAGTTAAACAATGAACCACTCTATTTCTTATTTATGATTTGATAAAGATTGACTCTCCCGGAATTTAATTCTCAGTGTCTAAATTTAATATCAAGTTTTCTAATAAAGTTTTATTTTTATATCTGTGGAATGCATGTCTGCCATAAATGTTGAGCAATTTCCACACTGTTGTAAGTAATGAATGTGAAATTCAAGTGCTTCTGTGATTTATGCCAGGTTGTTGGCATTCAACCATGACTCACAACTCCAAGCCAGCAGTTCTAAATCTCTCCAGTCCCACCTTTCAGTTGGGGAGTTCCCAGGGTTAATGGTCTTTGGAGCCAATATGCTCCCTGAGTTAGCTTTGAAGGTGATTCATTGCTCTGGTATGAAGTTTGAGGACCAGCCAGTTTAGGTGGATTCCATTCAGCACCCAGTTCAACAGACAACACAAGACTGATTCAAACCCTGGCTCTCCCACCTACATAAATGTTACAAAATCAACAAACATTCACTTTACAATAATTTGATTTGCATTTTTAATTCAGTCACCAGTTATCTACATTGGACAATGTGGAAAAGAAAAGTTGACTTGCTTATTACTGTTGGCTTATGCTGGCAGGAGGGTTAATCTTTGCCCAGAAAGTGTACATGTCACAGCTGAGTCAGTCTATCTGTCTAGAACACTCCTCAACACTTACGCTGTTACTTGTCTGAAGAAGTCTGTTTTTCATCCTCTGTTGTGATGAATGCCCATATTTTTACTCAAACTTGAGCCTTTTTTCAACTAGTAAAAATAAACCTTCTTGTCCTAAATAAAAAAGACCACCTCAAAAGATGGTTCAAAAGGCATCTTGGAAGTCAAGTAGCACTTACGCAGCATGATTTGCTTGTATTACTGTAAGTGACAATGACTCAAAATCATATGGATTAAATTTTCTTACAAATAAATACAGGGTCACTAATATAGAGTTTGGTTTGTATTTTGCCAATACTACAGCAACTTAATAAGGATTCGTAGCCTTTCTTGAACCAGAAGGATCTGCTGTTCAACAGTAGAAAGTAAAATGGATCACAAATATGTAATGTTCCAATAGATATCAAGGCATTCTAAAGTCTTTTTTAAAATTAGGCTAGCTGTTGATTTTGGTTATAGTTAAAAATTTGCAAATGCTGTAATTTTTAAGTTAACATAAACAAATACTATTGTGGTTAATTAAAACATTTCTTTTTTCATTAGAAGGCATTGCCAGTAATGAAACTAGGGACAAATATTTAAGATGAAAAGAGACAAAGAGCAAGTCACTGACAAAGCAAAACAAGAATTGAAAATTTCTTCTTCCAAGCCCCTTACTCATTTTTTGCTTTCCAACTTCATCTAGTGATTAAAGATAACATAATATTAACAGTAACACATAAGATGAAAATAGTACTAAATGCAATAATGCAACCTTAACTAAATGTAAAAAAGTAACTTAATATCCATGCTTAGAAATGGATTACTTAATGATTCAATTGTTGGACTTGTCCAGCTAAAATATAGGCAAAATATGGTTCTAAACTGGAGAAATTATTATCTGAAGATAATTGATAAGATCCTCCTTTTTTCAGCCATGTCACCAGTTATATGCAAATAGCTATAGGTTATAGTGAATAATTCAACTTCATCTGGATAATGCTGAACAAAACTCTAGAAAGGAATTGTAAAAATCAAATGTTTTTATTTTTATAATTTTGACTCAAAGCCAAGTCTTACAGGGTTTTGCTTGGAATTATATTCCTTTATTTGCAAGCAAAGAGTTCCCTAGGCTTTTAGATTGGCAGAGCTAGTAAAATACTGTTCATCTGAGGCTATTGAATCTTAGCATTCTAAAAAGTTCCAGTCTACTACTGCTGCTAAACTTAACCTCAGGTGAGCCACACCACTGAGGCATGAGGTTCACTATTCTTTCCAGTGTATGAAGTGAAAGTTCCTTCTGCCTGTGGTTTGACGAACACACTCAGACAGGATCAACCTGAGTAAGGCCAGTTCTTTAGCTTTTCATTGCTTTACCAATTATTACTTTAGTGCTTACCAGGTATTCAGGTACAGCGTGAGGTCCAAGCAATATTTTTAGTTCCAGGGAACTCAAAGTCTGGTAGTGCAGAGAAATGTTGAAATAAATAATTATGGTTGAATATGAATCTATAATAGAAGTAGACATAGAGTGCTGTGGTCTTTCAGAATTCAGAATGACTAGTTATTTGAGGTTGGAGTTGGGGCGAGGCCGTATCAATTGTCTAGTACAGTGTAACAAACCTTTCCAAAAAAGAACCTTCAAACAAAAGATATTGTTCATGATTTTGCTCTGGGATCTGGGCTCAGCCACACAGCTCTTCTGTTGGCATCTCTTGGGATTACTCATGGTGTTTTGGCCGCAGCCAGAGGATCCAAGAAAGTTTCCTTCAAATACTTGGCAGTAACATGGAATTTGCAGCTGAGTGTCTTGGCTCTCCTCCATGTGGCTTTTCCAGCATATTGACCCAGGTTTTTAATATGGGGGCAGCAGCTTTCCAAGAGAGTGAGAACAAAAACTGCAAGGCCTCTTGAGTGAGACTGGACAGTCACACAGTGCCACCTCTACTGCATTCAACTGGTGAGAACAATTAACTGGGCCATTCCAGAATCAAGAATGGGGAAAACTGTCTCCACCTCCTAATGCGAGGAGCTGAAAGAAGTGGCCATTCTAAACCACAGGGGTTAGTTAGGGAATATGTCAAAGCAAGCACTTTTGAACTGGGCCCTAAAAGATTTGTATGTGTTTTCTATGCTTGAATGTGTGTATGTGTGTGTGTGTGTGTGTGTGTGTATGTGTATGTATGTGTGTGTTGGGACAAGGGATATTCCAGGAATGACAGAGGAAACATTCCAAACTTAGTGATTAGCAGGAACAATGGGTGGTGCAATATTTGTGAAACTGCAAGTAAATGTACATGGATGAATATAGAATGCATCATATCCTCTGGGGTAAGGGTAACCTGAAGAAGAATGATGGTGAAAGGAGTAAGAAAAAAAATAGGTCTAGAGAGGCAGGTTGGGCAAATATTGTGAAAGAGTTTATGTGAGCGACTCAGTGATTTGGAATTTATCCTGTAGGCACTGGGCAACCAGGAATCATTTTCACAAGTTTCAGGACTTTCAGGGAAGGCACTGACTAAATGTTTGTCACATAAATACAACCAAGTTAGTGACAGAATTTGATTTGCCATACTTGAAAAACATTGGATAAGATTAAGAAGACCTTATAATTCTCCAGCTGACCTCTGTGTCTTCTTCCATCTGGGTCCCTGAACTACCAGTAGTAGCCCTCAATCTAATGGTGGCTTCCAAAGTGTTTCAAGTAGCGATCTAACTAGGGAAGGATGAAGACTAGAAAAGATCGTGAACAGGATACTTGGCTTTACACAACTGGTGTGCTTATTTGGAGTAGGTCTGGAGGTCTGCTCAAGATTAACAGTGGGGGTGCCAAGAAACAACACGTTGGCACCAAGACTGAGGAGCCCTCTTCTCCCAAGCTGCTCACCCCTGTGGTAATGTAGGTCAACAGTTGAAAGTTAATGTTGATGTTGATTATTGAATGAAAGAAACTTTTCCTTAGCTTAAAAAAAAACTTTCAAAGTAATTATAGACTCAGAGTGTTGTGCAAAAGAGTACCTAGGAACCCCTGCACCATTCACCCAGCTTCCCCCAAGCATGACATCATATTATAATGGTAGTACAACATCAAACAATTGACATTGGTACATTGCTGTTAACTGGACTATAGATCTTATTTAGTTTTCAGTACTTTTACATGTATTCATGCATGTGTGTATGTATGTAGTTCTATGCAATTTGTCCGATATACAGATTCATATAATCATTATCACAATCAAAATGCAGAATTCTTCTATCACCACAGAATAACTCCTTCATGCTACCCCTTTATGTTTGTACCTCCTGTATTTGTTTATTTGTGTTTCTATAAAGGAATATCTCAGGCTTGTTAATTCAAAAGGAAAAGAGGTTTATTTAGCTCATAGTTCTGCAGGTTGCACAAGAAGCATGGTGCCAGCATCTGCTTCTTGTGAGGGACTCAGGCTGCTTCCACTCATGGCAGAAGGGCAAGGGGAGCTGGCATGTTCAGATTATATGGCAAGAGAAAAATCAAAAGGGGGAGAATGTGCCAGGCTCTTCTTAACAACCAGCTCTTGAGCAAACTCTTTCAGGAAATAAGAGTGAGAACTCACTCATTACTGCAAGGATAGGATCAATCCATTCATGACTGATTCATCCCCAAGAACAAACACCTCCAATTAGGCCCTACCTCCAACACTGGGGATCAGATTTCAACATGAGACCTGGTGGGGCCAAGCAAACCATATCTAAACCCTAGCACCCCCATTCCTCTGAGTTTGATTTCATAAATGTGATGGTGTCAGAATGATTGTATTGGAGAAGTATGCCTTAAGACACTAGAATCTGTTTCCTGGGAGCTTTATGGATTACATATTATGAGTTACACAAAGTTTTGTTTTATTTTCAGTCCTGAGATCAGCTAGCTTAATGTGTGTGGGTGAAGAACTGGATAATTTAAATTGGTTCTAAGTGTAAAGACTTGTTGTGCTTGAATGTTATTCTGTTGCTTAATGAGAACTACCCTATAATCCTTTCTGCCCTTCCTTCTCCCCTAGTCCACCAAAAAGATCAATCTCAAAATGTACTCTATCTTCTTTTGCAGAGGTCATTACTTTAGGTGTCACCACTGTCTTCTGAAAGCCCAGTTAAATACATACATGTGATATGGTTTGGATCTGTGTACCTGCCCAAATATCACATTGAATTGTAATACCCAGTGTTGGAGGTGGGGCCTGGTGGGAGGTGATTGGATCATGGGGGTGGTTTCTCATGAATGGGTTAGCACCATCTTCTTGGTGCTCCTTTCATGATAGTGAGTGGTCACGAGATCTGATTGTTTAAAAGTGTGTAGCACATCCCTCCTCCCTCTCTTGCTCCTCCTCCAGCCATGTGAGTCACCTGCTCCAGCTTTGCCTTCTGCCATGGTTGTAAGTTTCTTAAGTTTCTTGAGGCCTCCCCAGAAGCAGAAGCTGCTGTGCTTCCTGTACAACCTGAAGAAGTGTGAGCCAATTAAACCTCTTTTCCGTATAAATTACCCAGTCTCAGGTATTTCTTTATAACAGTGTGAGAACAGACTAATACAAGATATATTTATACAATATGTAGTGTATTTGAGATACAATCATCATGACTTTAGAGGTTCTCATCTATTAATTAAAAACTAGTGGAAATAGAGTGATTAAGTGATTAAGGATAGGAGAGAAGGTGATGACAGATACAGTGATGGTAGTGATTAAGGATGATACAGATCAAAGTCTAGTTTAGTATCATCCAGAAACAAAATAATCCTAGATATCAAAGTTATTTGATATGGATTTTGGCTATTATGGAAAATATTTGCTTGTGAATTAAAAATATAAAGGGCCTACCTTTCATTATTTTTGTCAGCATCTCTCTTGTCTCTCCATTAATCTATGGGTTTATTGACTGTTAATGGAAGAATATATCCCAAGAGGAAAATAGCACACCTTTTTTAAAAGAGTATCTTAGATAATTGAGACTTGACTATTCCTACTGTAAGATAGAATGCTATGTGAATTAGGATGCTGTAAGGGAAAGAAGAAACACTTAAATGTTCTGGTATAACATTTGTATTTCATAGTCTACAGAGATAATATGACTGTGCTGGTTACGAATATTTTAGCCAATTTTAGTATAAAATTCCTGTTTCAAAACCCTATGAATCAGTTATAGTCTGACTTATACACTCACACAAGACATACTACAACTATATTTATTTTATTTATTTCCAATCAATTCCTCAAGAAACCACCAGGAGACTTTTCATTTGAAAATGTTGAAGTTGGTATCATCTTCAGGACAGAGGTAAATGAGAAGCCTCTCATTGTAATCAGTCCCTATGCCTGGACATTTTACTGGCTGGGGAGAAGTACAGATTAAAACTCACTCACAATGCCATGGTCAGGACAAAAATTCTTCCTGGTATGTAAGTAATCCTGACTTGTTACCATAAAACTCTCCCTGAAATAGCTGTTTTGGCAAAAGCTTATTTAATTCAGAGATGAATAATTAAGAAGAACCAGTGCAACATATATAAAATACCATTATAAAACAAAGAAAATATGGAGCAACTGGTGAATTTATAATGTTCAACAGAAATACGTGGCTATAGATCAAAATCATCTTCAAATATTTCTCATGAGTTTTTTAAAAAAATGAATACTGTAATGAAGCAATTGAATCTATAAAATAAGAATACAAAGTAATGACACAAGAGTCAGATGACTACACACTAGAAAGAAGTGAAATGTGAGTATCAAAAATTTTTTAAAAATACAAACATTTAAAAAATGTAAACATCACAGAAGTTAGTGTGAAAAAACAAGGCACACAGGGCAGAAAAGTCACTTCCAATAAGGCAGAAGACAGGAATGGTAGATGTAAGTAAATACAGTAAAATGAAACTAACATAATCTTAGTATGAATGATAATGACATCTAGAGAAGGCAGAGAAAGCAGATTCAACATACACGTAATAAGGAGTCCAAGAAAAAGTTCAAATAATTAGTTTCAGGAAAAAGTTCAAAATGAAGTCTAGCATATTTTAAAAACTAAACAAAGGTTTAAAAAGCACAATTTTTTTCAGGACTGTCAACACTGAGACAAATATCATTAAACTTGATTTGGAAGAGATTTTTTTTTTCTTTCTAGACATAGCCTCGCTCTGTCACCCAGGCTGGAGTGCAGTGGCGTGATCTTGGCTCACTGCAACCTCTGATTCTGGGGTTCAAGTGATTCTCCTGCCTCAGCCTCCCCAGTAGGTGGGATTACAGGCACCCACCACCATGCCTGGCTAATTTTTGTATTTTTGGTAGAGATGTGTTTCAACATGTTGACCAGGCTGATCTCCAACTCCTGACCTCAGGTGATCTGCTCACGTCGGCCTCCCAAAGTGCTGGGATTACAAGTGTGAGCCACCGCACCTGGCCTGGAAGAGAAATTTTTTTGTACAACTATATAAAAAGACTTGTGTATTCATATGGGAAAAATAAAGTTAGAATATTACCTCATGAATTATACCCAAAATAAATACATAATTGTATTAAATATTTAAATGTAAGATACTAAATTATTAGATGAACCATAGAAATACATTGTAATATTGTGGTTCCAAAGGCCTTTTTAGGGAATTAAAACTAAAAAGACTAATACATTTAAATACATTTTAAAAATCACTGCATGACAAAAATCACCAAAACAAATAAGTAAATAAACTTACCAATCAAGTGAAAAAATGAGAGAAACACATTTTGATCTCCAAACTCAGAGAAGAATAGCATCTCTTAATCAAGAAGCAACATAATGGGAAAATGGGAGGTAATTTAAATAGACAAGTCACAGTAGAAAAAAAATATAAGTGGATATTCAACCTAACCAAAAATACGAAGTGTTACTTTGAATAAATTAAGTAAAAATTCAAACTTAGGGAATAAATTAAGTAAAAATTCAAACCTAGATTGAACTGAAATTCAATCTTTCATCTATTAGACTAGCAAAATTTAATAAGGTGTGAGGAGACAGGCAACTATGGCTTATACATTGTTGGTAAAAGTATAACTCGAAAAGTTAAAAAAAATGCTCAAAGCACAGAACAGTGTGTAGAATGCTATTTGTGTGGAAACAGAATAAGATTATATATATGTATATAATATATAGATTATATATAGAATATACATATGTGTGTGTGTAGTTATAATGCATACCATATCTTTGGAAGCACTACCAAAACTCTAATAATACAATAGTTTCTTGAGAGTGAACCTGGGTGGATTGGAGAAGGGGTAGAATTCACACCTGTTATAATATGTTCTTTTGAAATACTTTAATTTTTCTCTCTGTAAATTTATTTCTTATTAAAAATATAAAAAATATGTTGTATTTATTTTAAAAATCCCACTACTTCTCTCTTAAGCCTTCTCCTGTCTCAAGAACCCGAGAGGCTTACTCTTCCCTAAGGCTGGAGTCAGGGTTCATGCCTGCTGGGATGAGGGTAGGTACCTGCTTCTGGTGGCAGATGTAGACAGAACGGTCAAGCCAGCTCCGTCCTCTACACTCAATGCGTAGCGTCTGCATTGAAGATACGGCACCTTCCCCAGGGTGCACTTACTGACTCACATATATCGCAGGGCATTCATGGGGCTCAAACTTGTGCTCAGGGTTATAGCTCTCTGTAGTTCACAGTCACCATGCTCAGCCTTTATTCTTCAAGATGGATTTATTGATGTTGAGGCAGGGACTAGAAACGTTTCCAGTATCAGCCACACACCAAAGAAACTTGAAAGCCCCCTCAAAGACATAGACGTCTAGACCCGGCCTGGTACAAAGACTCAACACCCACCTTTATCCATGTAAATTTAATCCCCAAACTTCAATATCCTGCCTGCCCCTGGGCTTTGGCCACAGCCCCTCAGGTGTGACCTGGTCTGTTGTGACAGGTCTGCCTAGACTGTAATTATGCGAAATGATACTATGCTTTCCTGTCTGGAAAACCTCAGCCTCTTTTTGCTAACTAGTTTATTTTATCCTCCAGATCTAAGCAATGTGTATGGAGGGGCCAGGTAGTATTTTCCAACTCGCCCAAAACAAGCAAACAACAGGCAAGTAAACAAACACAAAACTCCAACAATGCCAGTTGTCAGATTATTGTTTCTCAACAGTCGTCAAATCCACCTTCATTGACAGCTTGTGATGCCGGAGCTGGATGGTGTCAACGTTTCTACTTTTCCACTGGAGAGTGTTGCAGGAGTGTCTGTTCTCAGCCTTCTCCATGGCCAGCCGTGTGGGGCACGTTCAAGTTGCCAGACCCAGGCCAATGATTCCCTGCCCACAAGCACCAGCCAGCTGCCAACTCAGGAGATTATTTCCTGCTTGTTGTTTTCTACCCTGGCAACTGGCATCACCTCTGGTCTGGAACAACCCAGCAAACTTTCCCCCCATCCCGCAGGCTTTGGCCACACCCTCAACAACAGGCTCTGAAACCCAGCCTCGGAGATGGGATTCTCCTTCCTAGTTTGTTCCTTCCTGGGGAGGGGGGGCTCTACCTCAGCCTTAGAATATTCTTCAGAATTTTCCTTCTTCCTTTCTTAGTAGCTAATCTTCTACTAACAGTTAATACTTTGCTAAAATTCGCAGTGCAAATTGCTATATGATTTCTGTCTTCTGACTGTATCCAAGGTAATATACAAACTAACTAGTTGGAAGGCCTTTGTGCATTGTTCTTCCAGGACATTGAGCATCAATTTGCTTTACATTTGCTTAATTCAGTGGGGCCTTCAAGCTTTATTCCAGGTTGTCCTAACTATATTGTGTAAAGAATGGTGGTTAGGTACTTGCACTAAAGAAGAAAGAAAGAAAAATACATTACAAGGAACTTTATTATTATATTATAGGGAATTTAACTATATTAAGTTGCTGAGATTTGGCAATATGTACATTAGCAGGAGCTTGGGGATAGGTGTGTGGTGAGTGAGGGTCAGAACTTTCCGCTGACTCTTACCAGCGGCAGCATGCTATTTTGTACACAGGACTATCTGCTTTCCATTCATTTAATATAACTACTAGGTAAACTTTATCTCTGCAAGTTTTCATATGAATTGAATTGGGAAAGTAATGTGTCACTTTTCAAAACCTCACAATAGTGGTGACGGGTGCCTGAGACGTTTGATTCATCTTGTGAGATAAAATACAGAACTGTAGCAGTCCCTCTTGGTGCTGTTAGGAGCAAGGCGGAATGAGACCACAGATTTGAAAACAGTTGAAAAACAAGTCCTTTACCTGCTGTGTCTAGTGGTTTCTAACATATCTGGAAAAAATATAAACGCTTTCTGTTTGTTTCTTCATTGCATATTCAAGGTGGTCCCTGAATAGAGACTTTAATGAGACGTTGAAAAAGAAATGCTGAGAGAGTTTGAGAGACCAATGCTGTAACGAACACTGCGGCCTTGCGTTCGTCAATCTTCCAAACCTAACATAACGTTTTCACAAGCTTGTTGAACTATCTTGCACTGGTTAGAGCTGTATTCTCACAGAAAACCTTGCCATTGATGACCTTAGTTTGGAATCTTGCCAAGACTTGACACCTATGGTTTTTCTTTTCTAGCAAGACCCTTGTCCATGGATCAACCAACCATGGGCTAGAGAGTAGGCTCTGAGACATATTGTACTTTCAGCCAGTGGATAATTGAGATCACTTGTCTATTTGTGGGGTGAACTGTGGGTTTGTTGGCCAAATATAT
Organism: Pan troglodytes; assembly: GCF_028858775.2. NCBI lineage: Eukaryota > Metazoa > Chordata > Mammalia > Primates > Hominidae > Pan > Pan troglodytes. The sequence continues at coordinate 130,134,623 of NC_072407.2, read as the reverse complement.
GCCAGCCACGTGTGAAACAAGATCTCCCTGCCAAACACCAACCACAGGAGGTTGTTGTTAATCATTTCATGAGTAGACAATATGGTGAGATGAGTCCCAGCTCTGCATGCGCCGGATTTCAGGAGCAGCTCTGGACAATGGGAGATGTATTGGAAAGCCTCCCCCTGCCCATAGATGTTGTCATAAACTGTATGCAATGGATCGACAGCAGCTGTGAGGAAGATTGAGTCCCTTGTCAGCTGTTGGCAGGGAGATCTATGTCTACTTTTCAAGCCTGTGAGCATGACATTGCCCAAAGGCTAAAAGGCAGGTTTTGATCTCACTGAATGTCCCAAGTCCTCCAGTGATTCAGGAGGTGTTGCAGAAATGAGAGTGGCTCAGGCAGGTCTCCTAGGCTTTCCTAAGCATATCGATCCATCCCAACCTTCCACTCTCATGCACTGTTGTTGCTGTGTTTGGCTGATTTCATTTTGATGGAGTCTCGGCTCACTACATGCATTCAAGTGTGCAGCAAAATGGCCTAAATTTTATCTACTTAATTTAAAAGAGAATGATATGAGAATGGGTATTGACAGTAAGAAAGCAAAAAAATCACCCTGCAAAATGTCATCATCCTCACTCCCTTCAACTCACTTTTAAGAGGCAGAGAACACAGAAGTCTTCACTGAGAAATTTCCCCAATGTCCATCATGAGTTTCTCTTCAGTGGGATCATTTGAAACTATGTGGTAGAGACCAGATTCTTGGTACAGATCAGCGTATTTCACATAGAGACCAATTCTTCACCAAATTTTGTCTTCCAGTTTCAAGCAAAATTAGTATGGTTTAGCTGAGTTTTCCTAGCAGCTTGCCTGTCTGTCTACTTCTGTTCTCTTAATGACTAAGTAATAGGGCATTCCTTGTTTAAGCTTTGTCATATTATTTTCTGAACACTTATATCCATATCCTGAGCTCCTAGTTGGCACTTAGTAAATGCTCAGCAATGTCTATTGGCCTAGTGAATGTTAATATTGACACTGAGCAATGTAAGGACCTGCCATTCTGCTCTTCCAACTTTCTGATTGTTTGCAATATGTCTTGAACATATCCTAATAAAATGTAAGGAACAAAGGACTTAATACTGCAAAGTGGTTAAGAGCACAGAGGTTTCAGGATCAGGCCTGAGTGTGAATCTCTGGTACGGTCTTGACCGTACAACCTCTGGTCAGTTATTTAAAATTTAAGTGTCCCCAGTGTCCTTATCTGTAAAATGAGTTTAATATAACAATAGATCATAGAGCTTTGTGAAAATTAGATAACATAAAGTGCCTGACATATAATAAACACTGAGTATATATGAGCTATTAGAGTTATTAACATTTCATCACTCATCAAGTGTGGGATACCATATTCCAGTCATTTTTAGATTGATGTCATGGAAGTCTGCCGTGCCATGTCACCCACGATGCCTGGACATGAGAAAAGATGTGGTATACACTTTCCCCAACGACATTTATTTATTTATTTATTTATTTCTGAGATGGAGTCTTGCTCTGTTGCCCAGGCAGGTGTGCAGTGGCACTATCTCGGCTCACTGCAACCTCCGCCTCCTGGGTTCAAGCAATTCTCCTGTCTCAGCCTCCTGAATAGCTGGGACTACAGGCACGTGCCACCATGCCCAGCTAACTTTTTTTTTTTTTTTTGTATTTTTAGTAGAGACAGGGTTTCACCATATTGGTCAGGCTGGTCTCGAACTCCCGACCTCAGGTGATCCACCTGCCTTGACCTCCCAGAGTGCTGAGATTACAGGCGTGAGCCACTGTGCCTGGCCCCCAATGGCTTTTATTGGTAAGGACCTTTGAACTCTTTAAGGAAAGTACATTATGAAACTGAGGCATTCCCATCATTTGTGGCACCAGCAATAGCAGCAAAAGTCAAAATAACTAACAGGGTTCCCGCCACATTTTAACAACCTTTAGAAGGCAGTATTTCTAGACAGTTGTCACGTCACCAGGTTTTTTTTTTGTTTTCAACAGAGTATGGTAATGTACTTAGCTGTAAGGCTCTTATTTTCAAACAATTTGCATCATATTCATCTGTGTTAGAAAAATGGAAATAAAAAAATTTGAGTCAGCTAAAACTGATTGTCTCCTTTCATTGGCTTATGGGATTCCACTCCACACAAACAACTACAATGCCAGCTGGTATTTCAGCTGGAAACATCTGCAGGACCATAAATCCTTTCTTGCATAATTTTTTTTCCTGTTAAATTTAAGTCCCCCCTTTCTGTTAGTAATTTTACTCATTGAAAAAAAATGTGCTCTGGAGAGTGACAGTCATGAACATAGATGGAACAGAATATTAAATTACAGAATAAAATATTGAAATAAGACAATTATTGGATAATTAGGGCAAAAACTAAATGTATTTATAACTTTCAGGTAATCAGAGCTAAAAAAGCATAATACAATCAAATCAGTTTTTAACATATAGATAGTACCTCTTATTTTTGTTATAGTTTCCAATAAAATCTCCCAGTAGCACAAATTATTGATAATAAAATCATTGATTAGTGACAGTAGATAAATAACTCATAATTTTCATCTGACAGCTATTTGATACAACCATGCAGGAATATCATTTTATCATAAGAATATCAAATTATTTGATATATTAATAGTAATATAACATAGTCATATAATAATAGGATTAATTTATCACAATACACTTATGTCTTATAATACATAATGCCAAATGACGTTATGGTAGTAGGGCATCCATTTCACTGATGACTCTCATCCTCCATCTAATTTATGTCTTAGAACAAAAAGAATGCTAATCATCCTTGGGTAGAGTAATTGATTAAGTACTGATTGAGTTTCACTGAAGGCTAACTTATTTTTTAAGGCCCCTAAATATGATGGTGCTATAGGGAGTGCTATTGAAGTGACTTACTGTCCAACAATCAAGAATAAGCATAATTACTGAACCCTCTCCCCCCAATAGCTTTATGATTTTGGAGAAGACAGAAGATGAAGTAGGGGAATATCTCTGGAACAGCATTTATTAAAAGTGAACTTTAAAGATCATTTGCATCTGGATTATCTGTAGGGTATCTCAGAATACCCTACGGATATCTCGCAGAATCTGAGACTGAGATGTAGACTCCATCTTTGGGCATGGCTTGGGTCTGTACTTTTCACAAGCTACTTAGGAGACTCTTTGGTACATTAATATTTGAGAATTTCTGACCTAGAAAGTCATGAAATTGGGGAAAACAGGTTTATTAAGCCTGTAATTCATTAATACTGTGAAATGCTTCCTGGAACCACTAGCATTGATTAGTAAACACAAACACCATGGGGCTGCCAATATCTAACTGAAGATCTAATAGGGAAGGTAAGAATGGTACCATTTCTATTAGCACTATTACACCCTCTACCAGTCCCATTTGGTAAATGCTGTCCAGAAAACTCAAATCCTGGGGAAAGTAGGCATTATTACATTTAATCTCACTTCTTAAAATCACTGGGAAAACTAATTTGGGATTAGTTATACTCTGGAGTGCAAATCTCTTTATTTGGTTCTTATGTTTTTGAAGTCCAATATTCAGATAGATTCCTTTTTCCACCCTCTCCCTATAAAGAATTCAAATCCTAAAGAAATATGGAACACATTTCTTCCCAGCCTAATGAAAAACAGAATCTTTTACAAATTGTGAATCAACATGTGGGAACTCAGGAGTTTGTATACCGATGTGTGTGAATGTATGATTGTGCAAAGAATTAGACTCTGTTGTGAACACCACCTCAATAGTTCTGCTCACCAAGATCCCTAAGGCCTTACTTAACATTGCATTTTTAATTTACATTACCATTAAAACCTTTTATTGTGTTGTTTAATTCAAGAAGGTCGCTGAATCCATCAAAGTTTCTCATAGATTGACACATGCTCTGGCAATCCATGGAAGTGTCCTTCATGAAGGTTTTCATTACCTCGTGTTTCTGTTATTATCTGCAGACATCTTTCTGTAGTCTGTGATACATTAGGAGTTCAAAAAGAGAAGGTGACTGCAAGTGTGCTTTACAGTTTGACCAGATGTGTAGCCAGTGTCATGAAATACATCCAATTATACTATAAATAGAGGGCAGAGGCTTGCTATTTACCACTTGGTGATTAATAAAATGTGTAGAATGCTGAGACATATCTCACTCCCTATTACTCAATTACTATAACCACTCTTCTTCCAGAAAAAGACAAGTCTTGCAGATGTTAGAGAATGGATTTCATAATGGAAGTCTTTTTAAAATAGCCTGAAAAAAATGGAGCTTAGATTGCAAACCAGAAGAGGCTGGATTTTTCCTCTTTTTTCCCAAAAGTAATAAAACTGCAGACAATAAAGATATTCAAATAAATAAAACAAATCTCTGATTTCACTAAATATTCTCTAAATCTGAAGGTAGAAACCTACACATACATTGTGAAAAATTTGCTCTTGCAATTGGGCTACAGAATTTCCTATAAAATTTACAGCAAAAAAAAATATATTAATCTGTAGTTGTTAAGAAAATTACCTGTCTTATGTGAAAAGTTTTCTATTTTCTTTCTCCCTGTGGTTTCAGGTTTAGACAGTAAGGACGTTTCTCTATTTGAATTTCATGTAGGCTCACGTCCAGTAGAAGGTGAATCATGTCTCATATCATGTGGGAGAGCTAGTAAGTTAATTAAAGTGGTTAAGAACTTGGAGAGGGCAAGAAAAAATAATATATATATATATTTTATATACAATTTATTTATTTTAAATATATACATATATAAATGTAAATATACATATATTTATCTGATAGATACTGGAAATTAAAAATCCAGAGAAATATATGTTGCATTTTTGGGTGGCTGAATGAATGTATACACTTTGTTGATGAAGTGCTTTCCACTGTAAACTTTAAGCCAGGCACTAACCATTTGCCTGCTCCCACACTGAGACCCAGGGCAGGCATGTAAACAGAAGTACAAACTTCCCAGAACAAAATTCCTGCTGAGGATGCAGGGATTATTTATCTAAATTCAAAATAAATCCAGAGTCTATGTTTGTCTAACAGCCTGGACAGACGTTCACCCATTCTCTGCTCCCTCACCACCTCAGTTTTTTTTTTTTCCTGGTAGAATTAAATATTGTCATTTTCTGAACATGATGATGGATGCTTGGGTATTTCTTTCCTGTGGCTGGCCTTGGCTGTACTGATCTCTCATTTCCCCAGCTGTTTCCTATGTAACTGTTACATAAGATTACTCTTGCCTCTGCTCACTCCTTTACTGGGGGAACCGTTGTGGTTCAGCTGCGTCCAAATGCATTTCAGGGCAAGGCAGTATAATAGAAGCAGGAAGAGATGGCTTTTTGAATTGGTGTACAGCAAAGCCAAGTGGAAAGTAAAGAAATTACATAACAGATTTGAAATATGTTGAGCAATATTTTGGAAAATTATGAACTGGGGAAGACTTTGTGCTTATCTCTATTGAATTTCCACTACCATTGACTTCAAGTGTTGTTTAGACATCACTGATATTTAAAGATGATATATCTGAGTGCAAAGACTACTGTGATAAATTCATTGATTTACAGCCACTTTCTGTTAGCTATTTAATTATACCTTCCCACTTCTTTTGTGTATTTCTTTATCATATAGGACATTTCTGAGCACTTGGATATAGTCACTTGCAGTTGGGGCTCTGTCTAAGATCTGACATGCTTTAAGAGTTGATGATGGATGAGGGAAAAGATGTTTGTTGAACCTTTCATATGTTTCTGGAAATAAACAACAAAATAGATGGACAAGAAGAGAAGAGACAGAGGGAAGAAGAGGAAAAGAAGAGAAGGGAAGGGAGGAAGGAAGGAAGGAAAGGAAGGAAGGAAGAGCGGGAGGGAGGGAGGAAGAAAGGAACTGTGTCAATATACTTATGGAGAAAGTTTCCAGAAATAACCACCATATGTGGCTACATGAACCACCCCTGGGACTATTGCCATTTGGTTAAAAAATGAATATGTTACTTGAGTAAGGGACACAGTCTCAAGTTCTGATTCAATAAATTGGCATTAGGGTGAAAAATACCTATTAACTTATGTCGCTGCCTTCTCTTTAAAAACAAAACAAACAAAACATAACAAAACAAATGATCCTGTAGTATTGACCTTTGGGGCTCAGTACAACCAGATTTCAAAATATCTCAAGCTTGAAGGCTCCCACCATTTCCCTCAGAGACTATTTCATCATCCAACTGATCTAAAACATAAGGAAGTTTTTTCCAGTTATTATTCCCCAAGTTCCTTTTTTTCTAAATGTCATCCTATTATTTACACTATTTCATTGTGCTTTATTTTTATACCTTGGATTTTATAGCCACCAAGGACTGGAAGATGGCTGGTCATTTAACCCTCTTTATGCAACCTGTTGCCAAGAGAACACAAAAGAGTTATTAAGTTGTGCATTATGGAGATTTGTAAAACCTACTCATAAATCAAGAATCCTTGGGGACAGGGATATGATAAAAGGAAAATTGCCTTTTACATTTACTTTTCTTTTTTCGTTTCAAACCCTTCTACCAACTGAGGTGTCTGCCAATGTTCTGATAGATAGAAACACTAGGGTGTGAATGAAAGAGCCATAGCCTGTCAGGGCAGGAAGGAACCCTCCCTAAACACGATCTAAACCAATTCCTTCATCGCCAGGAGCTTCTCACATATTTCTGTCAAGTCATCATTCATACTTCACTAGCAAGGGATATGAATGGAGAAAGATAACTCCATAAAATAAGCAAATTACCAGATAAAAAGGCACAGTTCTCATCTTCCATGTGATGGAGCCACATCCCCTGGCCTGAAAGAACAACAGCAACCACAAAACTCAGATGAGGAGTTCTAGAAATTAAATGTCAACCTCATTTAACTCTCATATCCTCATAAAGTGGATTTATCTCCACTTCAAAATCAGAAAATAGGATTAGAGAGTTAATTAATGTGCCCATGTTCTCACAGGCTTTAACTGTTGGAGTCACAGATTGTGATTAGTAAGGAGCTCTGCGACATGTTTCACGGGATCACAACTTGAAGATTACACCTCAAGTTGCAGAACAAATGCCTAATTATCCATCAGACCAGCCACAGAGATAATTTTATTTATTTCTGTGATGAACAGCTAATTCTTTCTTCAATATTTACTGAAGACCTACTTTGTGCTTGGCAATTTTTTATTACTGGAGGTACAGTTGTAAATGAGAAGATAAGCATTCTTATGGAACTCACTCTAAATGAAATGAATATATAGGATGCATAGTTTATCAGACAGTTACAAGTACTGTAGAGAAAAAATAGAGTGAGAAAGGGAGGTGAAAAAATAACTAAAGAAATAAACAAATATATTTTTATCAAGCCATTTTATGCGTGGAGGAGAAAAATAGAGCAAAGAAGAGGCCTAGGTGGGGCTGGAGTGTTGAGGGAAGCCTCCTCTCTGGAGAGAGTGTTTAGACCAAGACTTACAGAAGATAAAGAAGGAGAAGGCGAATATCTGTGGGATGAGCCTTGAAGGCTGAGGAAAAACCAAGTGCAAAGCCCCCAAGGTGGGGAATGTCCAGCCTGTCCAAGGAAACACGAGAACTTGTCCCTCTGAGCAAAGTGAACTATGGAGGCTGCAGTGGAGAGTGTATCAGAAAGGAACGCACATATCCTACTGCTCTTTGTAGGCCCTGGTAAGAACCCTGATTTTAATTCCATGCGAGATGAAAAGGCCTTGGATAGTTTTGAGTAGAAGGACATTATCTGGCTTACATTTTAAAAAGATCACTCTGGCTGCCGTTTTGAAAATGACCTGCAGGAGTTCAGGGGTCAAAGAAGGTCAATTAATATTTAATTGCTAATTATTATTTCAACAATAACAATAGACATTTATTGGATAGTTTGATATTTACTTTATACCCATTATCTCATTAATTTTCACAGTCTGAGGGGTGGCTATCATCCTTATACCCTTTGTGTAATTTCTAGTTGAGGTTTCATGGGATTTTTGTGACAGTTGATTCAACACACATGAGAGTTGTGTGTGTGTGTGTATGTGTCATATTTGACTTGAATATATTTAGTTTTGAAATAATTTTTAATTAACATAATATGAATATATTTGAGATTTTTATGCCAATTCATACAGTATTTGGAGATGCTTAGAAAAACAGTGATTCTCAACCCTGGGTATACATAAAAATCACTAAAGGCTTTTAAATTGTCCTGCCTTAGAGATTCTGACTTAAGGAGCTGGTGGTGGCCCAGGCATCTGTGCTTTCGAGAGCTTTTCAATATCCATTCAGAATGGAAAAACACATTTAAGCGGACCTCCAATACCTGAAAGGACAAAATATGGAATATCAAAAATATCCCCAAATATTTTGATTTTGAATTACATTATTTTCAAGAAGTAAATGTATTACCGTCAAATTTGTGGACTACCTCTCACATGTTCATCAGGTCATACTGTGTGTATTTTGCAGGTGAGCTTTCTTCTGCCTTCTTCTTTTGCCCCAATTTCTTTACCCTCTTCAAATAAAACTGTGTCTGTTCTTATAAAGTACATAATTTTTAAAGTAAATTAAAAATATAGTACCTGAACACTTGGCAGATAATTCTTAATAAATATTTACCTAACTGCATGAACTAACTCAAATTTTTATGAAAGAATAGGAAATTAAACAATAATTCCACAAATCATCAGGTTTCTATGGAGAGATGTACAGAGCTTTCAGACCTAGAAAATATGGGCACTTAAAACCAGGGGTGTAAGAGGAGGGAAGTGATGATTATGGGAGGAGAATTTTCTCTTTTCCCACAGTCTTTCTTTCAGCCCCGGCTATTTATATAAAGATGTTACAGATAGCTACTTCTTGTCAAAGCTGGGGCTCAGGCAACAGCTCAGTGAGGCTAGGGAAGGTCAAGACCATAAAGCCACAAAGAAATAGCCTTAGGGACAAGAGAACTTGTGAGGCTTGTGCAGCGGATCAGAGTCAGGACGGGGATTTCTAGAAATGGGCTAGGATTCTTCAATAAAGGCCCACTGCTGTAACAAATCATGCTAACATTTCAGAAGCTTAATGGAGCAAGATCTACTTCTCGTTCATATTTGTATACAACGTCAGTCCGTAATGGTGGAGAAGTGATACTTTGTCCATTGTATCACATTTGTTGAAGTGGGGACTCAGAAGTCCCCCATCTGCTGACTCGATGGACTCCAGGGAGTTGCAGTTCTCCAGATTCTCTTCAATCTGCTAAATCATGAACAAGCAGAGAGCAGATCATGGGATTCCGGGGGCCAGGCCAGAAATTCTGATATATAAGCTTCACTCTTATTCCATTGGTCAAATCTAGGTCACGTAGTGCCACCTCATAGCAAAAGGAAGAAAATGAAAAATGGTAGAATTGTCTGCCACAGGAGTTCAGGGACATGCAACTGAATGGTAATCTTTTTAAAAAGCTATTTGAAATGTGTTATCATTTCAGAAATTTCAAACATTAATATGTCTATTTCAGGAGATCACAGATAACTGATCTTTCAACGTGACATAATCAATTATCACATTTGAACTGAGAAACAGAGTCCACATTTTTTAAACATATTGTAAAAGTATAAAGGTAAAATAAATTTACTCTGTGCTAAATTAGGCAACAGCATTGGCTGCCTGATAGGGGAGATGTGGGAGAACCAGCATCAGCTATCTGGGATGGAGTCAAGTGGAGAGTGGGATCCAGGGCCAGGAACTGAAATGTGGGGAAAGTGGGACATAAGGGAGTCCTATTGACACCCCTCACTCTGACTTCAAGCCAAGAGGTGAGCATTGGCTCACCAAGAGCCAAGAGACTGTATCAGGAGATGGGTGTTTCACTTTGCCCAGGCTTCAATTGTTGGATGGCATTGAGGTGAGCAAAGATTCAAGTGGGTCTTTACGGTGCCATCACATCTTTAGGTGGCCACACTCTCCCTGCTGCTCTGTGGTCTAGATACTGGTTCTCCTGAGTGCCTGAAGCCCTCTCATCCAGGACTGGTTGTGAGCACTGCATACGCCCTTTGATGAGGGTCGGTGGTGAGAGGGAGGGGTTCCGAGGCTGCGTTCTCACCTCCTCTGTGCTAGTGAGAAAACCACAGCTCGCCTGTTCTCAGAAGCTCACATGGACAAACCCTGTACTGGAAGGGACTTTAATATGGTCATGATCCCTTAATATTGTAAGACAGAGAAAATCTTTGAGGGTGTGGTTTCCTGACATTCCCCATAACGAAGAGTCTACAAGCTCTGTGTGTGTGTGTGTGTGTGCACGTGCATGCACGTGCGTGAGAGAATTGTAGGAAACAAACTTTAAACAAAAACATTTCTTGAGAAACATCTTGTGTAGACCTAAACGTGCATTATGATCTTTTGCTCTAGGCCCCATGTAGAGCTGAAACATTGTCCTGAAACTTGATCCCCCTTGGCCTACTCCCCTCATTGATAAGTGCCCTTTCTCCCCTCATTGAGAAGTGCCCTTTTCAAAAGGGAAGTAAAAGCTGTGAGTAGCACCTATTTTGTCAGAGAGGCACAGGATCAAGTTCTACTTTGGCCTGCATGCACACTTCATGCATACATCATAATCTGTTTCATTGATATCCCCAGCCAGTCATACAAACACCTTTGGATCTCTAGGTTTGGAGCCATATAAATAAATAAGAAAATACCTTTTTTTTAAAATAAAAAGATTTCTAGACTAAAAAGGTACTTACTGGTTTCTTTCTTTCTTGTCTCTTTAATTTTGTATATGTTCCAGATATTTTTCTTGTTGTTTGGAATAGAAGTTTTGGTGAATTTACTTTAACATTTTGTTATAGACTTTTGGCCTTGTGATACGAAGACAAGTTACTTCTTGCCCACCAGCTAGACAGTTAGCTAGTCAATCAACCAACAGATGCTTAATAAGATCCTACTATATGCAAAAGCATTCCGGTAGCTACAGTAAAGTTTAAAGCAGAGAAAAGTCAGTTCTGCCTTTATTTTATATATATCTATATAATGTGTATATATACACATATCCATATTTTATATTAACATATGAATATGTTAATATATATGCATGTTTTATATGCATATACATGTATATGTATATTTGTATATGCACAAATATACATATACATGTATATGTATACATATACATATGCATGTGTACATTGTATATATACATATACATATGCATGTGTACATTGTATATATACATATACATTTGTATATATGTATTTATATGTATATATACACATATGCATACATGTATATATGTATATGTACATATATGCATACTATATGTGTATATATACACATATGCATACTATATATGTATACATAATTACATATAAAAACATGCATAATTACATGCATATATGTATATATAATTTTATATCACATATAATTAATAACTACTATATATGAGGCACTTTGCAGTGTCTCAATTGGAGATACATTTGTCATTTGGAAACATGGGCAGGGACAATGGAAATTGTAGAAGTCAAGCAAAGTGTCTCAGCCAAATATGTTTTCCATAATTCCTTGCAAGTCTGTTCCCAGGCGTTCGCTTTCTCTCTGTGCCAAAGTGACCCTGCTGGGAAAATGGACCATGGAGACAACTGGAATGACTTTCACAGTGGGACTCGGGTTTTACCCTTGTCCTTAATAACATATAAAAGCCTAGGCTGAGTTCAAAGGCAGGGAACATCAATCCTCGATAACACACATTTTTTAGGGTAGTGTGAGGAGTCAGGAATGTGTGACATGATGTGCGGCGCTGGGATGTGAGGTGGCTGCTGCTGGAGACGTGCCTCACATTACATAAGAAGCACTTGCTTTCTCCAGAGCTGGACGTTGAACCAGCCTTATGAATGCTGAATGAAGCTGCAGTCCACACTTCTGAGGGAAGGGTGAGGTTTTAGAACACTTCAGGACATCCTGGCTGGTGGAATTCAGGGATTTCTGAAAGCCTCACATCACAGAGCACAGTCAACAGGGCAGCTGAGTTTTGAAGCCAGGCATTCCAAATTAGATTTCTTTCATCCACATTCCTAGAGACACAGCCAATTCTCCCTCTGTCGGGAAGAGCTGCCTCCTTGTCCTCTTCCTGCCGTCCTGCCTGACTTGTCTCCATGCCCTTGACACCTCAGAGGTTACAGGTTCCCTTCTCTAGAATACGTGTTTGTTTGTTTTTCCCTGACTCAAAGCTTAGGTAGAGGCCCATCCTGTGAACTCAGTGACCCGCCCCTTTACTGTGTAACAGCATTTTTACATGATCATTTTTGCTTGTCTGCCTCAGCCCCTGAATTTATTCTTTGGGTTGTGTCTCTAGTGCCTAACATGGTGCCTGGCAATAGCAGATGTGAAAAAATGCTCATTCACTCTCAGATGAATCAATGCCTGCACTCTCCCAGAGCATCAGTCTATGCTAACATATGTGGCCTTCTGGGAGCCTTTGCCTTCAGTTCCTATGGAAACTGGGTGCTGCATTTCACTTAATGTAGAACATCTGTAAACAGGCCTTGTGGGAGGAGCCCTGGAGTGCAGGACAATGAATGGCTCATTAGTGTCAGTGAAACTTCCCTCCATGTGCAATTGCGTACACCATTAGCATCTGGCCCTGAATAAGTGGGGGACTCCAACAGATGTTCCAAAGGCTTCATGGCTAGCTTTCTCCTCATTCACAAAATTGTGTTCCTTGCTACTCCCCTATTGGCCTGTAGAACAAGAAAGTGATCTTCTGAAGAAACCTAACTCTGTGTCCCTTGAAATAAACCAGGTTCCTCTCCTCATTGCAGCTTCTGGAGGGAAAGAGACGAGAGAAAAGATGGGTAAATAAGCATAAGTGACAGAGCTAGATATCTATGTTGGGCACAGAGCTGCTGCTGCTGCTGCTGCTGTGTGTGTGTGTGTGTGTGTGTGTGTGTGTGTGTGTGTGTGTGTATTTCACATTGTATTAGTTTGTTAGGACTGTTGTAGCAAAGTTCCGTAAATACCTTGTGGTTTAAATACCAGGAGGCTTAAACAACAGAATTTTGGCTTCCCTGTTCTAGAGGCTGGAAGTCTGACATCAAGGTTATCAGCAGGGTTGGTTGCCGGTTCCTTCTGAGGGCTGCGAGGCAGAATCTGCTCCATACTTCTCTCCTAGCTTCATGTGTTCCTTGGCTTGTAGACAGACATCTTCTCTCTGTGTCTTCACTTAATTTTTGCTCTGTACATACCTGTCTCTGTATCTCCCAGTTGATATGGGGTCATTATAGTGAGCCGTAATCCAATATTATTGGCTCCCCTTGAAGGGACCCCATATCAACTTAATCATCTGCAAAAGCCCTATTTCAAATAAGTTCACACTCACAGATAAGGGGCTTAGGATTTCAACATCTTTTTGAGGGACACGATTTAATCCATAACACATATTAAATTATTTCAGGCCATTTTAAAATAAAAGAAAACTGGGGCACAGAGAAGACAACAATTTTTTTTTCTTTTTTTAAATTTATTATACTGTAAGTTCTGGGATACATGTGCAGAACGTGCAGATTTGTTACATAGGTATACATGTGCCATGGTGGTTTGCTACACCCATCAACCCATCATTTACTTTAGGTATTTCTCCTAATGCTACTCCTCCCCTTGTCCCCCAGTGCTCAACAGGACCCAGTGTGTGATGTTCCCCTCCCTGTGTTCACGTGTTCTCATTCTTCAACTCCTACTTATGAGTGAGAACACGTGGTGTTTGGTTTTCTGTTTCTGTGTTAGTTTGCTGAGAATGATGGTTTCCAGCTTCATTCATGTCCCTGCAAAGGACATGAACTCATCATTTTTTATGGCTGCATAGTATTCCATGGTGTATATGTGCCCCATTTTCTTAATCCAATCTATCATTGATGTACATTTGGATTGGTTCCAAGTCTTTGCTATTGTGAATAGTGCTGCAATAAACATACGTGTACATGTGTCTTTATAGTAGAATGATTTATTATCCTTTTGGTATATACCCAGTAATGGGATTGCTGGATCAAATGATATTTCTAGTTCTAGATCCTTGAGGAATCACCACACTATCTTCCACAATGGTTGAACTAATTTACACTCCCACCAACAGTGTAAAAGCATTCCTATTTCTCTACACCCTCTCCAGCATCTGTTGTTTTCTGACTTTTCAATGATCGCCATTCTAACTGTCATGAGACGGTATCTCGTTGTGGTTTTGATTTGCATTTCTCTAATGACGAGTGATGATGAGCTTTTTTTCATATGTTTGTTGGCCACATAAATGTCTTCTTTTGAAAAGTGTCTGTTCATACCCTTTGCCCACTTTTTGATGGGGTTGTTTTTTTCTTGTAAATTTGTTTAAGTTCCTTTTAGGTTCTGGATATTAGCCCTTTGTCAGGTGGATAGATTGAAAACATTTTCTCTAATTCTGTAGGTTGTCTGTTTACTCTGATGATAGTTTATTTTGCTGTGCAGAAACTCTAGGTTAATTAGATCCCATTTGTCACTTTTTGGCTGTTGTTGCAATTGCTTTTGGTGTTTTAGTCATGAAGTCTTTGCCCATGCCTATGTCCTGAATGGTATTGTCTAGGTTTTTTTCTATGGTTTTTATGGTTAATTTTATAATATTATATTGAACTGAAATTGGGTCTGCTAGATTTTGATCTCCTGACTTTTACATTATTTTATGCTATTGGGAGGAGAGAGTGAGAGGGAAGTTATGTCATAAAGAAGTTTGTCCATTCAATAAAATGGCAAAGCCTAGGCAACATCACATAAAATTGGGAAAAGCCATCGTCTGTTAAATTGTTTCTTTTCTTACTCATTTATTTTTACCTCATGTTTTATTTTGAACCAAGATTAACACTACTGACTCTAGTCAAAACTTTTTTCACTTATTCATCCTACAAATATTAATCGAGCATCTACCATTGGCCTAGGAGACTTCTAGGAGGTAAAAGTACTGCAGTAAGCCACACATATCCCTGCTGTCTGGAAACTTGCATTCTGTTGTGTAGGGATGGTCAAGAAAAGAGATATCATTCATTTATACTTTCATTGTTGATATTTATATTTATTTCCTGATGGTAAAATATCAGGTCATGAATAAGCTAAAGCCAGATACAGGGATAGAAGGCTACTGGGAATAACATAGGCTGGTAAGGCAAGGGGTCTCTGAGAGAGTCCTGAGGAAGTGTGGATAGGAGCCTGTATTAGTCTGTTCTCATGCTGCTGATAAAGACATACCCAAGACCAGGTAATTTACAAAGGAAAGAGGTTTAATGGACTCACAGTTCCACGTGGCTGGGGAGGCCTCACAATCATGGTGGGCAGCAAAGGAGGAGAAAAGGCACATCTTACATGGCAACAGGTGAGAGAGAGAGCATGTGCAGGGAAACTCCCCTTTATAAAAACCATCAGATCTTGTGAGACTTATACCACTATCATGAGAACAGTATGGGGGAAACACCTGCTCTCATGAATCAGTTACTTTCCACTGGGTCCCTCCCATGACGTGGGAATTATGAGAGCTACAATTCGAGATCTGGGTGGGGACACAGCCAAACCATATCAGGGCCACAGGTGACCATGCAAATAACATTTCAATATGGAGCAAAGAATCAGTGCAAGCCCCCAAGGCAGGAGCATGCTTGGCAGGTTTCCAGAAACAAAGCAGAATGAGCCCTGGCACCATGATTTAATTCGGTAGTAAGGGCTACTGAGAAAGAAGGACCCTATTTAGCCAAGGAGTAGACTCCGGAAAATGCAAGGCAAGTTGAATGGAAGGAGAGGAATCACACAGAGCATAGAGCAGAGGTTATGAAATAAGAGAAAATATCCATCACAATGATGACCTTCTTTGGTCATCAGAACCAGAACACTGAAGTTATCGTTGCATTTTCACTGTCCTTGATTCCATTAACTAAACTGGCCATGAACTTTTGCCAGTTTTACTCTAAGATTTTCCTCCTATCTATCCTTTCTTTCTGGTCACCCATCCCTGCATTTATTAGTACTCTTCAGGTCATTGTTCTTTTCCCAAGTTTATCCTTCACAATCCTACTCATCTTCCATGTGTTTCCACTGCATAAATGCCACTCTCTGCCCTTAAAATATAAACTCATAGCCCTTTCCCTACAATTCTGAACTTGTTACCACTACTCAGGTCAGCACATCCAAAGGCCCAAGGGCAGAGCAAGCAATTTAGGGTAGAGGAGTATTTGAGGACACTGGGAATATATACCCATTAGATTGTTTCTCTTACCACTCTGGGAGATGTTCTTGCCCACTCTTAGTCCCCATATGATCCCCATCTTATTCCCATTCCCCATTGTGACCATGCTTCTCTGGCCACCATTATTTGGTCCAGTAGATGGTGCTTGGTCAAATTGGGCCAAGTGATATCTTTTAGATGGGCAAATTAAATTAAGCACTAGAGAGATTCTGTTGTTTTTCTAAGAGTGTGGATCTGTAATATGTACATCTGGAAGAGATCAACCCTTTGATCTGAAGAAATAGAGAGAAACAGCAACAAGAAGAGGGTGGGGGGTGTTGGGAGGGAGGAAGAGAGAGACAGAGAGAGAATGCACACAGTTGTACAAAAAGGAGTAAAATTGAGGAATAGAAATAGACTCCTGACAACACGTAAGTCAGTAGTTTAAATTCATTCCTAAACTTCGTCTGCTTTTTACCCCTAGATCTTGTGGGATATCGTTTTCTTCGGTTGAACTTGAATGGTTTCCATTTTGTATGTCATCAAGGGTTTGATGAAGTCAATCCTTCTTTCAGTTTTGCCCCATCCTAATGTCTGCTATTGGGCATTCTTATGTGATAGTTTGGTAAGTTGGATGGTATCATTTCTATACTTGACAGTTACGTCTAAAATATACATGATTTGTTTGCTGAAGTTAAATGTGTGTTCTTAAAGTGTCTGTCATTTGCTGCACTGGAAGAAAAGAGCAAACGAAGTCTATTTTTACAGTGTGCAGTTGTGTTTTACTTTATAAAAATGAATGATCAAATTACAAAAGAATGATTTACAACTGTTATTAAGGGTGTTAGATAATTTGACCAAAAAGATAAGACCTAGGCATGCTTAAAACCTTTATGTTCACTTTCAGTTGAAAAACCAATGCAATGAAAGTAAGGCACATCTGAAAAGACAGTCTGTCAATAGAAGAGTAGGATCCCATCTGTAAATATGCACACAAAGTTTCCCAAATATACACACACTACATGAAGTAATATGGGGCTGAGAGATTTGGGAAGGGTCATAGAGATGAAAGGCAAGGAGCTAGCATTTATTCAGTGCATACTGGGCACCAAGCACTTAGTACATGTGTGTTTAACAAGTTATACAATTTTCTATAAAAACCCTATTACATATGTACTAATCATCCCTTTTTGCAGAGAAAGAAATTGAGACTCAGATAATTTAAACCATTTATCCAAGACCATGTGCCTATTGGAACTAGTATTAAAACACAGATAGCTCTAATTTCAGAGTCCATGATCCTTCCCTGTCACTTTTCTGCCTTCCGGTTTCAAGCTGTGCGCCCTGACCTCCTGTGGAGTAGGAGCTTACAGATCACAGTCAGTGGATTCTTAGAATTCACTGTGGTGGCACAGTTGAATCTACAGGTTTATCTCTACTTGGTCTCAACCAGATATCTTCCACCTACATATGCTTGACTCAGTGTGCTGGGCTTCTTGTGTAAGGTTTCTTCTGGAAAAAATACTTCATTGCTTTAAGAAGTTTGAAAGCCATCATCACAAGTCCAAATAGGTAGTGTTTGTCCAAGTTTAATCCCATTTTCTCCAAGTTTAATCCCATTGCATCTAGGACTTTGAAAAGAAACAGATTATGACTTTCACTTTAAAAAAAAAAAGCTTAGTTTTTTAAAAACTGAAGTGTAAATAGAGAAGATTGTCTATAGTATATGCATCAGAAAACCCCTCCTGAAACAGGGAAATCAACTTGTATACAATCAGAGTGGTAAGGAGAGCAAGGAGATAATCATTACATGACAATTACCAAATAACAACTTTTAAACTATAGGTACGGTTCCTTTATGAAGTAAGTGTGCAAAACTACAATGGCTCTAGCTTCAAAACAGTCTAAGAGCGTCTAAGAATAAATACTTTCTTATTTTAAAAGGCATGCATATCCCCAAATTCAGCATCAGCAAGCAAGCAAACGAGATCTGGGTTTCTGCAAGCCACATGGTACAAAGATGGTTTGGACCTGACCCACTTTCATGGTTCTGGTTTTCCCTGTGTAGCTGTTTTCATTGCATAATTGCGTTGCTGATTGAGCGTCGGTCACCTTAGGCATTGGGCTGAGAAGCCAGGGGACACTATTGCAGAGCCTGTTGCTTATGACAGGGGTTAACATTGAAGCACCACAGAATGGTATTCAGTATGGTGGAAGCAGTCTCAGGCCTCAGGCCACAAGGGTGGAAAGCAGCTGAGCTGGGGAGGTTTTGTGGTATTGATTACAGAGTAACAGGAGAGGAGGAACTAAGGCGGAATGTGCATGTTCAAGTCCTGACCACCTAACCTCTCAGATCCTCAATGTGAAATGGCATTAATAAATGAAGTTTATAATGAGGTTAATCATCAAAAAGTTGTATTTAAAAAATAGGCCGGATATGGGGGCTCATGCCTGTAATCCCAGCATCTTGGGAGGCCAAGGCCGGCGGATTAGCTGAGGTCAGGAGTTCGAGATCAGCCTGGCCAACATGGTGAAATCCCATCTCTACTAAAAATGCAAAAATTAGCCAGGTGTGGTAGTGGGCACCTGTAATCCCAGCTACTCTGGAGGCTGAGGCAGGAGAACTACTTGAGCCTGGGAGGTGGAGGTTGCAGTGAGATGAGATCATGTCACTGTACTGTAGCCTGGCTGACAGCAAGACTCTGTCTCAAATAAAAATAATAATAAATGACATAATGCATGCTCCTGTTTCTTTCCTCCTACTGTATTCTTCACATTGTACTTTTTGTTCAATGTCTGTGTTTCCCACTGGACTATAGTTCCTGGGGTCGAATATGATGTTGTTCTTGGAGGCTGCTATATAACTGACAATCAGCCCAATGCCTTGTACAGAGATGTACCTGGACATACTTCTGCTGAATGAATGAATGAATGAGTTTAACAGTATTTTGTTAAGTATACAGAATTGTTACTTGAGCTTTTGCCATTTCTTGACTGCTAACTGGTTAATTTCTTATCCAGAGAAAACCCTCCTACTCAAAAGTTGTTTACAGGGAATGACGCCCTTGAGTCACATCACAGTGATAAAATATGTACTCGGCAATCCCTCCTCACCCCCAAACTGGCCTCTTGCAATCTCCACCACATGATAATCCCGTGACGTCTAGGAAACAGCCCATTCTCTAGAGAATAAAAAGCTGTCCATCTCTCATTGTTCCTCCTTATAACTTTCCTCTCCTGCCCTGGCTCCTCACCCCCATCCTTTTCTATTTTCTACTTCCTGATCCATCTTGTCCCCAGGCCACTACTTGAAGTGTGAGCAGTCTCCCTGCCTTAGGTGATTTATAGGTCCAGGGACACCAAGGTCAGAGCACAGATTGTTTTGCAAGTGTCCCTGAAGCCCCTGTATGGTGCTGGGGAGTCAAGCCCAAGGAGACAGTTCACAGGAAATGGGACTGAATTTGCAACAAGCGGCACAAAGTGGCACCGGATATCACCAAACAACCAAAACACTCATTGTTTCCTCCCCACCCTGTGACCCAGGCCTGGATTTATAAAGAGACAGCAGCTGCAGTCCTGGAAATCCCAGGTGAACACTCAACAGAGGGCACTGTTAGAAGGAAGCCAGGTGCTAGGCTTTGAGTGAGGGATGTTGACTGAGATTTCTGGGATTCCATTTTTGTCTAGAATTATGTTTGCCTAAGCAATGTGCAGGCGATAACAAGATTCTTGTGGAATTTCAGCATGGGAATGGTCCAATTGTGAGTCATTTCCTCAGTTACTTAGTCAGCAACCTGGTACTTACTGAAGGTCTTCTACATGCTGGGCACCAGGCTAGGGGTGGAGACAGACAAGGGAAGATGCTCAGCACATGAGCCTTCAGGCCAAAGTGAGCTTCTGTTCTAGTTCTCATTCTGCTTCTTACTCCCCGAGCAACCTCAAGCAGCTGTATGACCTCATGGAGACAAACCGTGAATATTAAACAGAGATAATACATATGAACATCTAGGGGCTCAATGGGATAATTTATGTATGTATCGAAGTTCCTGATTTCAAGATCTTGGTTATAGTTCTCTGCTCATAACACTACTGCATAAGAGAATGATCTGGAGAAATTTTAAAGAATGCCAATGCCTAAGTCCCACCTCCAGAGATCCTAGGAACATTGCTCTATTTATGAAGCTTCCCACATCACTTAATGTGCAGCCAGGATTGAGGACAACTGTGTGACAAGACAAAATTAACACATGGCGTAATTAGAGAAAAGTTGATCACAACATGTCTGCATTCCCTTTCAAATAACATTAGTCCTGATGGCAACATTCTCATCCAAATTATCCAGATGAGCTTTGCAAATTTCCAACAAACTCGTTGAATATCCAACAATTGTATTAGAGGCTTCTTCTAAAATCCATATTTACCTTCTTTTACAAAATTTCCTTTATCTTTAGTAAAACTCTGGCCTCTTTCTCTTGCCTACCCCCTCCTCTGTGGACTGTAAAAATGTGAAAGATTTATCTCCAGAAGCACATTCGAGTTCACTTATAAGTTTCTCTATAAGTTCACTTCCCATGAAAGTTAAAGACAGCAAGGAGGAGAAATAGAGAATACTAAGTACCTTTTACAGTCCCCTCTCTCCACTCTCCCTCTCTCCACCTCCCCAAAATCCAGCTCATCTGATTTCTATTATGCCCATATAAATGTCTCCTAAGCCTTGGGCATTTGGGGACATTGCCAACTCCACAGCTACTTCATGGTTTCACTTTCCCCTTGCTCCTGTAACTCTGGCCCAAAGCACCAACTAAGCTCTGACCTTGACTGTTGAAGACAGCATGAGCATCAAACACTTACATGTGTGTTTTATTCAATAATACTTTTAAGCCACTGTCTTCCTCCAGCAACATGACACCTGCCAACCCAGGAAATCAAATCCCTTAAGAAAGATCAGTAAACAAATCTTCCTGGAAACCTACATTGGAGGTGAGACAATCAAATGCAACGATGTAAGTAATTATCCAAGGCCATTGCAAGGAGAATCAGGTGCTCCTGTCTCCCACTATGCAACACAAGGCCTAGTTCTCTAGTTACAGAGCACAATGTTGCTGTAATAGCCTAATTGATTTATAATGTTTTTCTCTATATTGCAGCATGTGTGCAATTAGTTACTGAAAAGGAAACACAGCTCAGCTCAGTTGCTGCATCTGCTGCTAGTCAGGGACATACAATTTCATGCCCTATTTTCCAGATGGCTTGATTAACATTCAGAGGAATCTAGTGGCTTGGCCAGAGCTGCAAAAGAAGCAGGGGAAGCTCAGGTATAATTGGACCTGGGAGAACCACCTCAGATAGAAAGAAAGCAAAATCTCGAAATGCAAGCCAAACATGCAATACTGTGAGAAGGAGTAAAAGATGGGGAGTGGCTCTTTTTCCTCCATTTATTCATATATCAGTTCATTTATATAACAAATATTCAATGAGTATTTCATAAGCACCAGTTTTCTGTTAATTTCACAGTGGTAAGCCAACAAATATGTTCCATGCTTTAGGGAGTCCACAGTAAGTGGGGGAAGCACATATTAAATAGAGAGCCACACATATAAAAATATGAGTGTGGGGCTGAGCATGGTGGGACATGCCTGTAATCCTGGCACCATAGGAGGCCGAGGCTGATGGATCACTTGAGGTTAGGAGTTCAAGACCAGCCTGGCCAATATGGTGAAATCCCAACTCTACTAAAAATACAAAAATTAGGCAGGAGTGGTGGTGCATATCTGTAATCCCAGCTACTCGAGAGGCTGAGGCAGAAGAATCACTTGAACCCAGAAGGAACAGGTTGTAGTGAGCTGAGATCATGCTACTGCACTCCAGCCTGGCCAACAGAGGCAGACTCTGTCTCAAAAAAATATATATATATATATGTGTATGAGTCTGGGAATGATATCTGTTAAGAGGAAAGTATAGTACAGGCAGAGAAGTACAGGTTTCCCTGAGGAAGAACTGTTAAATATGAGACCTGAAGAAGGGGTAGAGATGATCTCCAGAGAGGAGGAAAGGAATTTCAGAAAGAGTCCATAGCAGATTAGAGAATAGATCTTGGTGAATGTCAGTAATTTTAGAAAGGCCGGTGTGTCTACAGCCTGACGAGAGGGAGGAGGTGGTATAGGGTGAGTCTGCAAATGTCAATTAAGTGCGGGGTAAATGGAGGCTTTGGGATTTCTATTAAGAATGTTATATCTTTAAGTATGCAAGGAAGCCACTAAATTAGACATTTTAAGTAGAAGAGAAAACATGATTTAAATATTTAAACATTTGTTTTAATTACTTCTTGGAAAACAGGGGCAAGATGGGAGTTTCATGAGTGGAAGCAAAGATAGCCTTTGGGAGCCCGGTGAGTACTGGCTGTGGCTTGGGTTTGGACGATGAAGTGGAAGCAAAGATAGCCTTTGGGAGCCCGGTGAGTACTGGCTGTGGCTTGGGTTTGGATGATGAAGTGGAAGCAAAGATAGCCTTTGGGAGCCAGGTGAGTACTGGCTGTGGCTTGGGTTTGGATGATGATGGTAGAAACAAAATGAAATTGATGATTTAGAGAGCTATCTAGGATGCAAAAGTCAGTAGGATTTGGTAGTAGATTGAAAGTGAAGACAGAGACGAAAATGGCAAGAAGAATGACGTGTTTTCTTTCTTGAGCAACAGAGTATGTGAACACATGGATCCTTCTCAGAGAGATGGAATTTAAAACAAGAGTGTGGAGTCAAATGTTTTGAGAGAAAGCATAGAAAGAGGAAAAGGGGGCTCCAAACTGAGGCTTGAGGAATTCCAACTGAAGAGGTCAAATTGGTGGAGGACATGATAGGGAAAAAGAACTATATTTGGAGAAATGAAAATAAACCAGGAGAATGGAAAGAACCCTATCCAACGCAATGCAGTTGTCAGGTACCATGAGAATTGAAAGATGTCTGTTGGGCTCAGGAGTGTGGAGGTCCTCATGACTACTATAGAGGAGCAGTTTGCCTGGCTGCATGGCATGTTTTGAAGTCCCAAACTCATTACCAGACTGACCCCTGAGAAGCGCTGTGGAAAGCACCAGTGTCTGAAGAGGTTTTTCTCTGTTAGTGCTGAAGGATATAATTGGATAGTTGAATGAGTGGGTGAATAGAGACTTTGCCTGCATCTCCAAACTTGTTTCTTATTTCTTAGTTGTGGCCATTTCTTTCTGGGAGAGGAAGGCATGGGGAAATGGTGAAAAGGGAGTAATTGTCACACGTATCTACTAAAACAATTGACTCCACCCTCTTGTTTTAAATTCCATCTCTCCGAGAAGGATCCATGTGTTCACATACTCTGTTGCTCAAACAAGAAAACAGGTCATTCTCCTTACCATTTTCTTCTCCCTCTTCACTTTCAATCTACTATCAAATCCTCCTGACTTTTACCTCCTAGATATCTCTCTAAATTATCAATTTAGATTCCTAAATTAATCAATTCCTAAATCCTCTGGCTGGCCAGATTATAACATGGTAAGAATGAAGGAACTAAACAGATCTGGGTTTGTGAGTGGTGAGTTGTGGCCATTTCTTCCTGGGAGAGGAAGGCATGTGGAAATGGTGAAAAGGGAGCAATTGTTACATGTATCTACTAATTAAGACGTCACATCGATCAGGTAACCCGTATTTATCCTCCACCTAGATCAGTCATTCCCAAGCCTGGCTGATCATCAGAATGACCTATGGAACTTTTACAAAGGACACACTTCCAAGTTACACCCCAAAACATCCTAATTCAGCAAGTGTATGCTGGATCTGGGCGTTCAAGTTCTACCTGGTCTGCAGTTGAGTCTGATGATCATTCAGTCAGTGAACTGCTGCTTTAATTACTCTTGGTTTTAATTTCTACCCAAAACTCCCTGAAAATTCCAACGAAGAGCTCAGTAACCCTGTTCTTTCTTTTCCTCATTATTTTGCAAAATATAGAACACAAGGGGAACATACTTTTGATTTATTAATGATGCCAAGAAATATCAAACAGTTTATTGTTTCTATTATTAGAGGAAACCAGACCTGAAAAATAAGTGTAGCATAATCATTTACATACACAAGGCCCTTGAATGGTAAAGCTTCTCATGAATATCCTGGGATGAATGCTGGGAGGCTATTACCATCATCAATTCCATTTTTCAGATGAAGAAACCTAATTACCTCTTAAAGACCCCACCTCTTGAAACCATCACATAGGCAACACCTGAATTTTGGAGGGGACACACTGAAACCATAGCAGGGGGCAATATAAAGGAAGAGCCCAGCTTGAGAGGAGCACTTGGAAACTGTTTCCTGGGCCTTAAAGGAAATCCATCCAGGCTGGCGTTTGTTGAGTGCTGCTACTGCTGTTGTGACTGTTTATTTGTTGCTATTGTTATTGCCTATTTTGTGCCAGTCATCCTACATATTTTACACCTCAGTGCTGAGGACAGCAAGCAGCTCCCCATGTTACCAGGTAGGCTTTCCAGATAAAACACAAGGTGCCAGTTAAATTTGAACTTAAGATAAACTATGAGTAATGTTTAAGTATAAGGGTATCTCATGCAATACACAAGACATTTATATTAAAACATTACTTGTTGTTTATCTGAAATTCAAATTTAACTGGGTGCTTTGTATTGCTAAATCCAGCGGCTTTGTCCCTAAGACAAAGTTGGGAATTCTTAAAGAAAGAAAATCAATTTTATTTTTGGAAGCCTCCGATTCCAGCCTATTGTCTTCCTCTGTACACTTTTCCCTGTGCTTGCCACTAAGCTATGTCCAAAGTACAGCTTTAGGATCTCTGGAGCCTCTTCATCCACATAGAGCAGGACAAGTCAATAAAGAGGCAGCATTGGGGGAGCATGAACTTGACCCATTCAAAGTTAATGGTAACACCTTGGTGAGGAAAACAAATGTTAGGGAATGAAACAAAGGTACTTCCTGTAAGGACCACCATTATCACTAACTGAGGGAATTTGAGAGTGCTTCACTTCAAACGGATCTGAGGTATGGAAACCTGAGTTTATACAAATCCAGGGGTGCTTTCGTTTTACTAATTACAAAGGGATCCCTGGCCTTATAAAAAGATTTAAAAGATGTTTGGAACATAGTTTGACTTTTTCTATTCAAAAATCGTTCAATACAGCTGTTATATACAATAATGCACTCATTTATACTTTAATAAAATATAGATTTGCTGTTGTATGGGTTAGAGTCGCCAGACTTAGCAAATAAAAACACAGAATGCCCAGTCACATTTGAATTGCACACAAACAACAAGTATTTTTCAGTATGAGCATGTCCTGTGCTTATACTAAAAAATGAGTTGTTGATCTGCAATTCAAATGTATCTGTGCATCCAGTAGTTTACATGGCAATGCTGTATGGATACAGTCTCATATTCCTGATTTTGAAGGCAAAGGAAGATGGAAAAAGGGTTTGGGAAAGGAATAGATAAGAATTAGGTCAGTATGTAATGCACTGAATTTTATCATAGGACCTGCTGGGCTCAGTAGATGTAGCAATTAGGTGCTTTTGGCAATGAGATTTGAAGTCTCCCTTGGAGGTTGGTAGACTTATATTACTATGAAGCCATGAGCCACTCTAGGTTTTGTGACCTAGCCACCCCCTGTGACAAAACAGATATTTGCAAAAACAGCTGGGGGACACCTTCCGCACAAGGTCGGATGCACATTCCTCTTCCTGCTGAGCCTGGTCACCAGAGATCGCCCCTCACAGGATTTCCATAAGAGGGCCAGGCAGTTCAGAAAGGAATCTCTTCCAAAGCGCCATCTGTTGCAATGTCAGCGGCTTCATGTGTCATTCACAGGAGCTAACACATTCAAATTAAAGTGGGCAAAAGAATTTGTGAGCCGCGGCTTCTGAATTTCCTGGATTTTTTCAATTATCTCTTTCATTTCTACATCAAGGTTTTGCCATTCTTTGAAAATGTGATCATCAGAGTTTTCAAATAACTAAAATTGCTCAAAAATGCAACGACCTGCCTCAGAAAGGAGTGAGTTTCTTGTGTTTGGGAGAGTGAGTGAATATTTAGTGGGCATGTTAGGCAGCTGATACAATCTCTTTTGGTGTGTAGACTCGACGACATGATTTTTCAGGTCTTGAAAACTGTTTGGCACAGCACAGACTCTAGGATCATATATAGTTGAATTAAAATCCATGGCTTTGTCTTTTATTAATTAATTTTGAACAAATCACTAAATTTTTCTAACCTGCTTTTTTTTTTTTTTTTTTTTTTTGGACAGAGTCTCGCTCTGTCCCCCAGGCTAGAGTGCAGTGGCAGTGGTGCGATCTCAGCTCACTGCTACCTCTGCCTCCTGGGTTCAAGCAATTCTCCTGCCTCAGCCTCCCAAGTAGCTGGGACTGTAGGTGCCCGCCACCACGCCCGGCTAACTTTTTGTATTTTTAGTAGAGACAGGGTTTTACCATGTTAGCCAGGATGGTCTTGATCTCCTGACCTCATGATCCGCCCGCCTCGGCCTCCCAAAGTGCTGGGATTACAGGTGTGAGCCACTGTGCCCGGCCTATTTCTTTATTTGTAAATTAGGGACAAACCCAATGGATTGTTAATATGCAAAGATAATACATCTTTTAAAGATTTGAAAAGATTTGTAAAGTACATGGCATCATTACAGACACAAAAACCCAGAGTGAAATAAATGTAAGTAATCATCTGGGTCCATTCAAATTCTGAGGTTATATATTTTAATGAACTTCAACCAGAAAAACCCTACTATGGTGATTTAAAGAGACCAGAAATTTGGGCTTATAGAACTTGTCTTAGCTTAATAGCATAAGATCCCATCACGCTGATGATCAAGAAGGTATCACAGGTCTCTTATTTGGTGTATTTTTTTAGGGGTGGCTCAAGGAGAATGAACTTGGGATGTACGTTTCTCACTTTGGCCCCTGGCGCAATATGATGTACATATTCGGTGCTCAGAGAATAAGGTTTGCTGGAGAATGTGATCTCCTTTGCCATAAATGCAAGCAGGAGCTTTGATGTTTATTCCACGAAACTCCTGGCTGGAAAGAAACTCAGTCACATAGACACAATGGGGCTTTTCTACATTTCAGTTTCTCTGCAGACCTTTTAAAATGTTGGGAGCTTAGCTGTGGTCAAAGAATGCCCACTTATGTTTCTAACAGTGCTGAACAATGAGATCTCTCTTTGTAAAAGGTGCGTTCTCCAACACCCTATGTGAAATCTGCAGGACTATTTGTTTCATGTTCTCATCGGCACAGATCAATATTCCTAATTGCCTGCCAAGTCATTTTCCCAATAGTTTGCAGAAACCTTATCTTTTTTAGAAGCCATGTTGATTTTCTCCATTCTTATAAAATAATACTGCCATTCAGGTCAAAAGATCCAAATAATGAACACATTTGACGCAGAGGCTTTATAAAAATTATTTTGTTTCCTGCCCACACTGGGAATCTGTTGTCTACGCATAATCAACAAGGAAGATTAGTTTATGGGAATCTTAAGTCCATCCTGAGTGCACAGAGATAAATTCTAAAAATAAAGCTAACTTCTATTTTTTTTTTTTTCCCCCTGGGGTAAGTGCTGAGCATATTTTCAGAGACTTGAGACTAAAGTGCAGCATCGGGCATTATTCTCA
Organism: Pan troglodytes; assembly: GCF_028858775.2. Classification (NCBI taxonomy): domain Eukaryota; kingdom Metazoa; phylum Chordata; class Mammalia; order Primates; family Hominidae; genus Pan; species Pan troglodytes. Next base: position 130,106,716 of record NC_072407.2, on the reverse strand, counting down.
GTCTCACAGCGCCACCTTTTGGCCCATGTTCTCCCTTGTTTTCTGAAGGTGAAATCCAGGCAGCTGGTTCCTGGGGTGATTTTTACAATCCTACTTTCTTGGCTATGGCTTGACATAATTTCCCTGGAGAGTTCAGTCTTAGGGTATGATACTATACCTTGGATCTGCAAAGCATTAAAAGGGAGGATATTGTCAGATATATGATCTAGCCATGGACACAGGCCAGATGCATTCGTAACTGAAAGAGAAGGCCCTCTTGTCTGGTCCACTCCTAACTTGTTTGATTTTGCTGCTATCTATCAGCACCTTCCTTACTAATGCAGCATGGCTCAGTTAATTTCTTTCTTTGGTCTTCCAGTTATGCTGTTGAGAGCTTGCTTATGGCCATATATAAGAGGTGACAACAATGGCTTTTCAGAAACAATACCAAGAGAGCAATGGAAACACTTTATTTACCCACAGTGTAAAATGGGCTGCAACTAATTATTTACAGATGGGGCAAGCTTTGATAAATAGATTGACTGATTAATGATTTGGGTTATATTTCTGACATTAACTCAAACTGGACTTGGGCTTAGTTTCAAAATAAAATAAGCCTATCTAGACCAACCTGTTGGTGCGAACTTTAAAATGGCCAGAGACAATCAGATAGTGCTTTATTCCTAGGGGCTTATGGTTGGAAACCTTGAAGGAAAAATTAGCTGGATTATCTACAGTTAGGTTGAGTGCACGCCAAAGCCTTAGAATTCTAACTCTATTGTTTTGGCTGAGTTTCTACCTGCCCCTGCAGCTAGTCAATTCCATGGAAACATGACTCATATTGTTTGCCATCATGTAACAAAAAGAAACAGTGGTAGTTCTCCTCTTTAGGTTTTTGAAGCACAAATTTTGCCTTGATTGAGGCTTAATCGAGGTTGACGACACTGTTAGAGCACTTCTTTCATTCTGACTTCTAAGAAGGAAATAGTGAAGAGAAGTTAGAAATAGACACTCTAATTTCTACATATATATATATATATATATATATATATATTTTTTTTTTTTTTTTTTTTTTTTTTTTTTTGAGACGGAGTCTCGCTCGGGCACCCGGTTGGAGTGCAGTGGCGCGATCTCGCCTCACTGCAAGCTCCGCCTCCTGGATTCAAGTGATTCTCCTGCCTCAGCATCCTGAGTAGCTGGGATTATAGGCACCCGCCACCACGCCCGGCTAATTTTTTGTATTTTTAGTAGAGACGGGGTTTCACCGTGTTAGCAAGGATCGTCTTGATCTCCTGACCTTGTGATCCGCCAGCCTCGGCCTCCCAAAGTGCTGGGATTATAGGTGTGAGCCACCGCGCCTGGCCCTAATCTCAATTTTTAGCTTGCATTTTAGTGGGCGCGTTAGGGAAGACATTTTGGTCAGAGCATTCAATCTCTTCTACTTACAAAAGTCCTGTATATCCATCACCCCTCCATGCCAAATTTTATTTACTCCAAAAAGCCATTCTAATTTTTTCAACAGTGCCTTGTCCTCACTTTGAATCTCTTTAGTTCTTTTTCCTTATAAACATTTTCCTGGGCAAGAAGATGGAAATCTCCGCACCATGCCGGACTCTTCTTGGTGTTTTGCTCCTAGTAAGCTCTCAATAAGAGATTTTTAATGTAAAACTGTGCGAGTACTTATGGCAGAAGCACAAGCGCTCTTCCAAAACTGCAACAGCATAGCACTATGGTGCACATGTCTGTGAACATACAGCTACCACCCCTTCGGCAGCTTCTCTTTCTTTTGCTCAATTTCTTTTTTTTTTTTTTTTGAGATGGAATCTCTCTCTGTCGCCCAGGCTGGAGTGCAGTGGCCCGATCTTGGCTCACTGCAAGCTCCGCCTCCTGGGTTCACGCCATTCTCCTGCCTCAGTCGTCCAAGTAGCTGGGACTACAGGTGCCCGCCACCACGTCCGACTAATTATTTGTATTTTTAGTAAAGACAGGGTTTCACCGTGTTAGCCAGGATGGTCTCGATCTCCTGACCTCGTGATCCGCCCGCCTCGGCCTCCCAAAGTGCTGGGATTACAGGCGTGAGTCACCATGCCCAGCCCTCAATTTCTATGCTGTAGCCAAAGCAGCTTTAAAACAAATTTGAACATGTCACTTTCCTGCTTTCAAAGCTTCATGACTCTTTCTGGCCTCCTAGATAGACTCCGAATTCCCTAGATGGGTCTACCAGGCTTGTACTGTCTGTCCCCAAACCCCCTCTGTAATCTCACTTTCCTCCATTCCCCCATGATTCACACTTCGGTCTACTTTGAATTTCTTTGTTGTTATCCCTTTCTGAACTACCTCTCCCTCCATTTTCTGCCTAGTAAATGTTTCTTCATTATATAAGACTCCCTATAAAAGTTCGCAAATTTCTTTAGGATTTTCCAAAGATCCAAGACAGAATAAGTTTCAACTTTCTCTGGGATTTTATATAGTTTTGCTCATTATTTTATTATAGCATCTACTGAGTCTCATATTAAAATTCTTCACTTATACTAAGTCATGTACTAGATCTAAGAGTCTTTAAGATAGGGATCTTACTGATTTGTTTTGGTCTTCAAGCTTAGTATATAATACATAATAGGGCTTTCATAAGTGTGTGATGAACGAATAAATGAACAATTCTAAAGGATAATGACAATAACACTGGACTGTCATTGGTAAACTTGAGTTCTAGACCCACCTGTCACTTCCACCTTGAGGTCTCAGACAATTTAACCTTATTAGTCCCAGATTGCTAGCATGCACAATGAGTACTTCAGATTTGGTAACTGCCGAAGTCTTTTCTACTGTCCGACCCGTGAAGTTGCGGCTCTTGAGTAAAGCTCATCAAGGCAGACTTTCTGAGAAATTCCCAATGCAACAGGTTTCAATTAATTAACCAGGAAAGACTCTTCCAGAAGTGATAGCTCAGCACATACTGAGAGTAAATACCATGTTAGTGATGAAGAGATTGGAATTTCTGCAAAGAATTGATTCTGATCTTGAGCCTCTTACTAGTTTGGAGAGATCAAAATATTGGACACATTGCCTATTGTTATTTACTTGAGATTAGTTAATGGAAATCAGAGAATTTAGGGGCACATAATGCTGCCACATGAATAACTGACTTGATTCTTTTATAAACCATTCAGATTGAATTCCATGAAAAGCAAATTCCTACCTACTTTTCCAAGGATTGAATCCAGAGTGTTTTCTTAGACGGTGTAACCGGGGTGCACGGGGCAGTGAGCTAAGGTGCAATCTTCCATCTGTGTTGTGCTTTACGCTTGTTCTCACTATGCTTCAGTTTAAAAGGGACCTGAAATCCAGGAAACAGAAGACTGTGGTCCCCTGAGTATCCAGCTTTCCACTCAGTATCTCTTCATGTCTAATTGGCATGCCAAAGTTTACATGGCATCAACAAAACCCTTGGTTGCCCCACATATCCAGAATTTACCTCCACGAGTATTTGCTATTTAAGTAAATGCCATCATTATCCACTCAATTTCTTAGGACAAAAATTTACAAGTCATTCTGGATTCCTTGATTTCCCTCAATTCCCATTATCCAATCATCAGTCTGCTATTCCATTTCCATTAAAATGTATTCTGAAACCAACTACTTTTTACTCTCTCTACCGCAACCACCCTTTCCCCAGATACTGTGATCTTTTAGCTAATGTTATCACCTCTGCAGTAGCTTTTCTGCCTCCACATTTGCTCCCTTACATAGGATCTGTTCTACATGCAGCAGCCAGAGAAATCATTCTAAACTACAAATCAGATCCTCCTATGCCCATTTAAAAGTCTCCAGTGGCTTCTAAGTATGTTTTGAACCTGACTCTTCCCATGGCCTGGTCATTCTAACATTATCTGGCTTTGCCAATGCACCCAATTCATCTCTCTCTCTTCCATCTTCTTTTTCTGGTTTACTTAGTTTTATCCATGGTCTTTTGTGATGTCCCCCCATTTTTTTTTTCAGAAATGTCATCTTGCTCTGTCACCCAGAACACAGTGACATTTCTTAAAAAAAAGAAAAAAGACATCACAAAAGGATGGAGTGCAGTGCTATGATCATAACTCACTGCATCCTCAAGCTCCTGGGCTCACACAATCCTCCTGCCTCAGCCTCTGGTGTAGCTGGGACACAGGTGCATGCTACTCACCTGTCCTGATGTCTTCAACATACCAAAGAAATTTCTCATCTCATTACATTTGTACTTATGGTTCCTTCTGTATCAAATGCTCCTCTTACATAGCTGGCTTCTCATCATTTAGGTTTCACCTTCATGAGGCTCCTCCTCATGAAGAGCTTCTCTGATGCTCTCTAAAACAACTGGTCCTGTTACAGTCAATGTCTGTCAAAATCACCCCGTTTCATCTTCTTCATAACACTTATCAGTACCTTAATGATATTATTTCTTGGTTTATATATTTATATATTGTCTGGCTCTTTCCACTATAATGCAATCTCTTTGAAGATGGAGATTCTGCCTTTCTTATCAAATGTTGTGTTCCACACTTTTAGAACATGTTTATCATGTCTCAAGTCATATAATAATATACATTACTAAATATTTGTTAATTAACTGACTAACCAAGTTTTCCTATTGTTATATATGAGCAATAAAGAAATAGAAATAAAACAGCTAATTAATGAGGGTTAGATAGTCTCCAAAACAATATAGAACTATTTGGTTTAGAAAGGAAACTTGTAATAGATGAATAGAGACTAAACGTACACAAGACCCTTTCACATTGTCTCCTTTTTCTGTTTGACAAGGCTTTATAGAGATATTTACAAGAGTGAGAACATCCTAGATAGATGGATAGATTGATAGACAGACCTAGTAATTACCTAGCAGTAGCAGCCAGTATTAATATCAGTATCAGTGTCAGTATTCACTGATCCTGCTAATATCCTAGAGTGTCAGTATCCTTTTCTGATAATCAGTATCAAATTATGGATATTAGCTATTAATAATAATTATTATTGGTATCAGTGTCAACTATCAGTATCAATAATCAGTAATTACCCAACATCAGTATCAATATCAGCCAGGGTCCCAAAAGGAAATGGACAGCACATTAAAATGGAGTAATTTGAAGACAATTTAATAAAGAGATTATTTACAAGGATACGGGGTCGGGGGGGTTAGAAACAATAGGAGGGACTCTGGTGCCAGAGATAGGAGGGATGATTCTCACTGCTACGCCGGAGAGTGACGAAGTATTTACCTGACAAAACACTTACACTTCTCCAGAGAGGAGTGTAGACAGAGGACCTCCTGACAGCAGCTGCAGACTTCCGCAGAAGATCACACTAACCCAGTAGGACCTGCCAGAAAGGGAATTAGGGAAATAATTGTCTCAACTTCTCTCTTCCTCCACTTGCTCCGTCTCCCAGAGGCTGACTGTCCCACAAGCCGAGCTCCACCAGAAGCTTGAGGCCCCCTGATGCTGCACATCTGGATTAGCCTCCCAGAGCACACAAAGGGCAGAGCAAGTAAAGAGGGACCCTGCAGGAGTACATGGGAGACATTCATCACATCAGGGAAATGCAGATAAAAATATAAACTATGGTCGCATTCAAAGTCGACAGGCTAGGTGCCAGCAGAGCTGCAAGCTGGTATCAAAGCAGCGGCTGCTCGCCCTCCAAAAGGTTTCTACCAAGGCACAGATCCATTTTCTTCTGTTTGGCAAGGATAAGAAAGAAGATGCTTGATACTGACTCATAAAACAAATAGGGAGGAAGAGTGCCTGAATACAGTGCTTTCTTTTTCTTTTTCTTTTTTTTTCTGTTTTGCATTTATCTTTTTTAAGCCTAAATTGATGGCACAAATTCAGTTCATAAGAAGAGCAAGAGGAGACATGGTAGGAGTGGGCTGGCGCAGTGCCACATCTGCGTGTGTCCTGGTGCACACACGCTAGGTGGTGGTGCTCAGAAGTCTGTGCTTTTAACAAAACTTTACATTAAAGAAATGGACAGATTTTAATAACCTCCTAAAGCTAAACCTAGGAAAATAGAAGAGTCAAAGGACCTTGCAATGTTAAATTTTACTAATCTGTTGAGGTTCCAAGCATTATAACTAAGAATCTATATCCAATTGCCCATAATTTAGTACTACTCCTGCCATATCCTTGACCAGATTTTCAACACCTTTCCTTAGTAACTTTTTTAAGAGACATCATAACCACTGAGAAGGAATTACAGATAATTTCTCTTCAGCATAAAAGAAAGCACCAGAAATGTCATATGTTGGTCCTTTTCTTTCTTTCTTTTTAATATTTTGCTCCCTCAAAAAACAGTTGACTTTCTGCAAGAGAAAAAAATCAAAAGTATTTAACATTTCTGTTTTATTTCCCTGAGCCTTTTTGTGGTTGTTGTTGTTCCATTTATTTGACCGAATGACATTTAGGAAGGAAGATCTAGAATATTTTACATAACTTTTATGAATCTGGGCATGGAAGAAAAACAGTTGGGAAGAAGAACAGGCATAGACGAAATGTGTGGAGGGAAATCAGATGTCTGAAGAACTAGGAAGTGGGTGATGGAACAATGCTCTCTAAGATCCGTCTCAGACTTGGAACTTGAACTAGGGATTCTCGACTGTGGAGTTGTCTATAGAGCACACAAAAAGAGAGTTATAAAGAAAAAGGAGAAGAAAAGAAAGGAGAAAGCTAGAGAAGCTACAAAGAAAAGAAGGAGGGAAGCCTAGAGTAAGAGGAGAGGAGAAAGAGGAAGAGAGGTAGAGAAGAGAGCAGAGGCAGCTGGAAGTGAAGGAAGTTGAAACCTCACGGGAAACTAGCCTGCTCAGAAGACAGAAAGGCTGTACTGATTCTATTTCTTCCCAGCATGGATAAGCCACTTGCAAACACTTTCCAGTAGTGGAATTTTGAAGTTTTCTCCCTCTTGAATATGTAAGGCCAGCAAGGGAAACTCAAATTTATTTTGACAAATGCATCATTAAAGGAAAAAAAAGCATTCACAAATATTTTATGTTGATATTGAACATCTGAATGATTAACATTCATTGTCGAAAAGCCTTCATTGCCCAGTCCTGAGTTATGAAATGATCAGATTAGTTATTTGCAACTTTAGACAATGTCACTCAAAGGAAAATAAATACGCAGAAAGCTATCAGCACAAATGGAAGCTAGGCCATAACAAATCAGGATGAAGGGAAGAGGGTTTTCCTTCCCTTTATTTCCTCCCTGAAATCCTTTACCCTTCTATCTACTAGTAATATGATTATTCCTAGGAACGCCACACACACGCACACACACACATGCACACGCACTTCAGTATGTGCACACATACAACTGCTTCTAAAAGAGAGGAACTTTTTTTCTTAGAGTCTTGCTCTGTTGACAGGCTGGAGGGCAGTGACATGATCTCTGCTCACTGCAACCTCTGCCTCCCGGGTTCAAGCGATTCTCTTGCCTTAGCCTCCTGAGTAGCTGGGATTACAGGTGCCCGCCACCACACCCAGCTAATTTTGTGTATTTTTAGTAGAAGCAAGGTTTTGCCATGTTGCCCAGGCTGGTTTCGAACTCCCAAGCTCAGGCAATCTGCCCACCTCAGACTCCCAAAGTGCTGGGATTACAGGCATGAGCCACCGCGCCCGGCCTAAAAGAGAGGATCTTTTAAGGAGCTAGTGCAAGTACTGGATCTGTTAGTGTGTGAAGCTGTTTGTCACTTTGTCCTGACTGTGTGACTGACGTGTGTGTGTGTGTGTGTGTGTGTGTGTGTGTGTATGTAATCTTACAACAGCAGGCTGTGTACACTTTAAGGCAACTTTGGGGTTCAAAATGAGAAGCAGACTTCTTAGTTTCTTTTGAGTACTTCCTTTTGTGAAGAGGGAGAAAGAAATACAGTATTTGTCACCCAAGTCTCAGCCTCTGACAATAGGGAATTGTTCTTTCAATCTAGTTTCAATTGTCCCAAGCAGTAGGATTTCCTTTGCTCTGTTTGGGGAGCCAGTTTAATAAATAACCCTTTCTACATACAAGCAAGCATTTCGCTCAAGTCTAAAGTCTTTTTGTTTGTTTTATTTACTTATTCCAAATTATACTTTCAGCACTCTCTGAAGTATTATTATATCTATATGGTTATGTATGTTAACAGTCAATGAACAACCAGAGACTTTTGAATTCTAATCTGTTTTTCCCGAAGTAACACAAAGGGATTTTGAATGGTAATGAGCTTGCCTGGGTAGAGATGCAGTGCAAACATAAAGCATGTGGACTGTGAGGTCATCATGCATGAAGACCACAAGCAAACGCTGACGGAATCCGCTGGAGGACCCCGTGTGGACCCCAGAAGTGAGACTTTGATGACACCACATGACCCTGTGTTTGCATAAATATATTCATAGATAGGGAATTCCTGACTGTAAGTAGAAATCACAATTGCTGGGGTAATGTGTATCATTATCTCTGCTTCTGCTTCCTTCTCCTTCAAATAATCATATGAACTTTCAACAGGCTGCTGCACTTCTAAAATTATTAGAGCAGGCCAGGCATGGTGGCTCACACCTGTAATCTCAGCACTTTGGGAGGCCGAGGTGGGCGGATCACCTGAGGTCAGGAGTTTGAGATCAGACTGCCCAAAATGGTGAAACCTCATCTCTACTAAAAATACAAAAATTTGCCGGATGTGGTGGCACACGCCTGTAATCCCAGCTACTTAGGAGGCTGAGGCAGGAAAATCACTTGAACCCAGGAGGTGGAGGTTGCAGTGAGCTGAGACTGTGCTACTTTACTCCAGCCTGGGTGGCAGAGTGAGACTCTATCTCAGAAAAAAAAAAAAAAAGAAAATTATTAGAGCTAAGGTACGTTGTTAATTTTGGTATGTTTCTAATTTTAAAAATCTAACCCAGTGGCCATGCAGATACCTTTTCAGTTATCTAACTTAGTCACTTTTCAGACTAACAAATATGTAAGAGTGAAGAAAATGGGAATGTTTATACTGTTCTGGAAAGGAATTTAATAATATTTATTAAAAATTTAAAAACATGGCCTTAACCTTTGACCTCCAAATTCCTCTTATAAGAAGTTGTTGTAAAAAAGACAGTCAAGACTACACTCAAAGATTGGCATCTTTTGCAAATTTATTTATAATTAAAAGCAAATGTTGACATAGAAACCAACATAAAAGAATCAGTTAAATAAACAATGGTGCATCACTTGTTGGAATATTATGCAATCCTCAAAAATAATTATATTTCAAAAATATTTAATAATGAACAATACTATACAATTTTAAGTTTTGTAAAAGTAGAAATGCTTTTGGAATATAATTCTAATTTTAGAAAGTGTATGACACATATCTTTTCTATGTTAATAACAGCTGAAAGTCCAATTTTGGGCCTATACTGGTTGTCAGAAAAAAATGAACAAACTAACTAACTTACTTACTTTTAGGCAAGCCACATGCTCCTAGGGCTCACAACAAGATTCAAACCATTTGTTTCTTTCCTATGAAGTTCGTCTTTCAAATTATACTGTGTTCACTGCAGAGGGCAATGAGATTTTCCTTCACATTTGAGAATCCCTTGGTCTTTGAATCTCTTTCCTCTCTCACTGATGGTCCTGCTTCACCCTGGAGGAAAATCTGGCTCATGTATTTCTGGATATTATACCTGGCTCATTTTGAAGGGGTGGCATTGCATTGCTTGTGATAGTTTTAGGTTTCATAGCCTTTTTAAAGAATAAATTATCTCCAGACAAACAAGCGTTTGTTTTTTGCCAGTATTCACCACCTCTAGCTATCTTATTCAACATCCTTTTTCATATGTGCAAGAAAAAGAGAGAGAAGAAAGAAAATGTCTACACATGCAAACACACACACACACACACACACGATTGAAATAATAATACTCAAAATATTAGTAGTTATTCCTTGGCTTGAAGATTATAGGTGACTTAATTTTCATAGTTTTCTGTATTTTTCAAAAACGAACATATTTTATAAACATGAAAGGATATTTTTCTTTAAAAAGAGTCCATTTAATAGAGAATATATCAATCTTCAAACTGCAAAATATTGATAACATTAATTCTTAATCTGTCTTCTTATATGTAACTGCATTAGCCAAGTTATAGATTCAAAAAGACTTGGTGACTAGCAATTAATATTTTTTAAAAACTCATGAACCAAAATATCCATCCCAAAGAGAAGCTGGCTAATAGAGTGTTCATAGCCTCTAAATTAGATAGGCATAAGATATTGTCTCTGATTCATTCCATTTAATATTAACAGACTATATTTAATCAAGAAATCTAGTCAGCAGAGATGTTACTTTTGACATCAAAGTAAACCTACCGGCAACAGATCAAATTCCAGCCATGTGATGCGATTGGATTTTGGAGAGGCAGAGATGTTCTTATGCTACTAGTTAATAGTGAATCTCCATTTTGGGGGTTGTAGAAGAGCAGCTTCAGGGAGCAACTGTCTTCTGGGACAAAACTGACAACAGCAACACCATGAAAAATCCTGGCCTTTAGTTCTCCAGGGGTGAGTTCATTGTCATTTAGATACATCAGTTAGAGGGAACTCAATAGACTGCATTCAATTAATCAATTCTCTTGAGAAGATAAAGTATAAAGTAACAATCTAAGCTTTTGGTTCAGAACCTTTAAGGTGTCACTCACCATGATTGAAGCTGAGCCAGAAATGTCAGCTTTGCTAATTAAGTCTTTGCTGTTTCATCTACTTTTCAACTGACCTGGCAAATCTGAACTTCAGAAGATGATAAACTATGACCAACACTGGGAATTCATTTTTTTAAAGCAAATTCAGGAGGTGTGAATTCAACCCAGTGACGAATATGTCTTTCTCCTTCCAAAGCATCATCCATACCAAATTTTACAATTTGGCATCTGTTTTGACAACTCTAGCAAGCAATCATTTTGACAGAAGACCATCTGTGTTAAGCAGCATGCACAGCGTCTACATGAAACAGAAAGGAACAGAACAGTGCCTAGGAACAGATCACTGTCTAAAATGACCCTGGAGTTTGGTATTTAGAATCTCAGGGGAAAATATATGGCAAGAGTTGGACATTTGAGGCAGATTCCTGTCTAGAATGGTTTCAAGGGCTAACACTCTCCCTTGAGGACTGAAATGATGAGAAGGAAACATTTAATAAAATCTACCAGTACTGGATTAAGAAATTGGCTCTAGTCCTTTCTCTTCCATTAACTACTTGTTACGTAGCTACTTGACCTCTTGGTACTCGCTCTTTTCTGCATTAACGAGTTGTGTGTTTCCTTGCGTAAGTCCCTTAGCACATGTTTGTCTAACAGGCTTCACAATTTCTTGGAATTGTCTATCCCTTGCTTCCATGCATTTCCCAGGTTCACTCCAGACAATGAGCCTATCAGTCACATGTCTGGTAAAATTTCATTGCCTCAATTACATTCTTACCCTTGTGTTTGGAATAGAGACTAAGATATTCCAACTCAGAATAATCTATTCTATTTGAGATATAAACTGAGATCTCTTGGCAAGAGCCATTTCTCATCACGTGTACAAGGAACTTGAGAAGACTATTCTGTGTAAAACAGAGAGTAAAGTAGATAAGCAGATAGTAAAGACAGTGGATAAAGAGAAAAACTCAGATAATTTACTTAAATTCACTTGTTCTTGAAGCCTAGCCTTACTTATCTCCCTGGGTTTTAGGAGAAATTTTAGTATCCTCATTATTCATTGCTTTTTTTTTTCTTTTCTTAAGCTACTTTGTCTTTTACAGTAAAAAAAAAAAGCTAACTAATTTAACACTTTGTAGGATTTTGTTCATGGATTTACTGCTATCTTTAATTGGATGTATCACTTAAGAATATTTGGTTCTCAACAAGGAACATTAATGATCCTAGTACAAAATCAGGATGCTGAATTATATGAGTTCTGTCATCCTATGCTGTTCTAACCTATAAGTCTATGTCTCTATTCAAGGCAGATTTTGGTTTTAGTTAAAGGGGAATACAAAGACAAGTAATAAATCATTTCTGTCCTTACAGATGAGTGGTAAGACATCTACACAAATAGCTATAAAAATCCACCAACTCTTGATGCCAACTGTAAGAGAAGCTAAAAAACAGAATGTGCCTGCTACATTCTGGCATCACTAAGTAATTCTGAGTCTTCATACTTATGTCTGATTGTAGCATCTATAACAGCAGAAATTACAAATGAAAAATACAATTGAAACAAGTGCTTCGTATTTCTATGCAGCTGGCAAAATCTGCCCCTCTTGGATCCAAAGCTGGCTTTGCAGGGAGAATTAAATATCTGATTGTTGGTAATAAGAGACCTGACTGAATTGGATCTTATGGTCCATAATAACTTAAGGACAACAGTCAAGGTAAAGACTTAAATGGGTAATAATGTGCTTAGTGACAGTTGTTGGAGCTAAGATGGCCTTTGTTTTCCAGTACAACTTCTCTACTCACTGTCTCCTCAATATGTTTTCAATCTCCCTACACTGGTATCATTGCTCATGTAGTTCCTTCCATAAGAGATATGTCCCCTGATCCATAAATCCATAAGAATCAGCTGCAGCTTCATCTCTTTTTTTTACAGAGTTTTGCTCCTGTCACCCAGGCTGGAGTGCAGTGGCGCGATCTCGGCTCACTGCAATCTCTGCCTCCCAGGTTCAAGTGATTCTCCTGCCTCAGCCTCCTGAGTAGCTGGGATTACAGGTGCCTACCACCAGGCCTGGCTAATTTTTGTGTATTTTTAGTAGAGACAGGGTTTCACCATGTTGGCCAGGCTGGTCTTGAACTCTTGACCTCAGGTGATCCACGTGCCTCAGCCTCCCAAAGTGCTGGGATTACAGGGGTAAGCCACCGCACCCGGCTGCAGCTTTATCTCTTGAAGAAAGCTTTTAGCTACTTTGCCATGCAGTGATTTTTCCATCTTCTGAGTTCAATGTATTTTATGTTTTCTCATTTCATTTGAAAATCATGTGGTGCCTTCTTCCATCTTACGTGAGGCTGATGCTAGCTACTCTAACAAATTCCAAAATTTGAGTGACTTAACCCAACAGAAAGTTATTTCTTGTTCGTGACATAGTCCAGTGCAGATTTCCAGCCATTAGGTGTTTTTCCTCCACGTGATGGTTCGGGAACCCAGGCTTCTTCCGTCACGCTCTCTATAAATAGTCCCAAGGCCTTGGAGTCTTCTGTATGCACCCAAAAGACCAGAGAAGCCATCCTGTCTTAGCCTCAAAATGACAAACATTTTTCTCATTTTGCATTGGAACAGAACTAGTCACATGGCCTCACTTGCAAGGGTGATGGGAAATGGAGCCCCTGGCTAAAGGGCTCCTTCCAAGGGCAATCCTTAATTACGGAGGTGGAAGCTTGAAGTTTGGTTGATGGTTAGCTTTGTCACACATTTTATATTCTTAAGTCTCTCTCTGAAACATTTCTAATTTCAGTCCTTAAAATTCTTGATGGAGACGGAGAGCTGTTATGCAATCCGTCTTAATTATGCAATAATTTTATGCAATAATTTTAATCTCCCACAGCATATACTACTACCTTGAGCATATTTTGTTCTCATTAAGTGTCTTAATTGGTTTGTACTGAGTTAGAACAGTATACTAGAATTACTGCGATGCCAACTTCCCCCAAAGTGCCTGCATATTACTCTCTTCTCTGGTTTGTTTACTCCTAGGAAGGAATAAATAAGTGGAATGAGAGAGTTCCCTTTACAAATGTAATGTTGTACTTTACTCAGTGATACTTATTCCACAGACATTTTGGGATAACCACAATGAACCAAACATCATGCCAAATGCTTTGGTAAAAGAAACAAAAATCTTATGGTCCCTGACCTTAAGGAGTTTGGCAAGACTGATGAGAAAAATCTGTAATGAACTTGCAGGCTGATAGACCCATATGTACAGAATGGAATGGACTTTATAATTTGAGCACAGAGAGGAGGTCTGTCTCCTTATAGTTTGATCCATTGAGATGAGCTCTACATAGAAGCCCTGAGATCATTCTTCATCCTGATAAAATCAACAGTACTACTATTAATAATAACAAACAACCTGGTATGCACAATATGTTCTATCAAACATTCTCAAGTGTATCACACATTCTCTCATGTGTATCATGTCGTTTGCTCCCCATTACAACAATCCTTTGCAGTAGATGTTGTTTTCATTTTGGTTTGGGAAATTTAAAAAACTGAGGCTCAGGGAAAAGCGAACTTCCTAATATTATAAAATTAATAAATAGTGGCACTTGGAGTTGTCCCACTGACTGTTGCATGTTTTGTATTTATGTATCACACACTTTTTCTTCCCTTAAGCTTTTGGCGAGAAAAGTCAAAACGACAGAGCCAATGATTGAAAACATCTCTGTGTCCTCAGAGGTCTAATGAATGGGTGGGTTGGCATTTACAAAGCCACATGTACCAGTTTAGACCACTAGGGGGCCGTTATCAAATTGCTTTTTCCAGTGAGAGTGCTAACTAGTACCTCAACTATGTGATTCTCCGGAGACCCCAAAATATCAAGGATTGAGTTAGGGTCCAAAATTACCAGCTTTTCTTGAATATAGCAAGAGTTCAGATAGAGAGAGCCCTTCACTGAGAGTACAGAGTTCACAAACAGAAGCTTGGAGTCCATATTGGCTCCAGACCATCTTGCCAATACCAGAGAACTCTGCTGAAATTGAGCGGTGTTACAGCTACACCTGCTGGACTTTTCCTAAACCAACAATTGGAATTTCCACAGAAATTTACTAAGTGTGACAATCCCAGACAGAATTTAAAATCTTAGTGTCAATCCATCTCTCTCTTCAAAAGATTTGCAGTAACACATGTGTGAAATAAGATAATGTCCCATGGAAAAAAGAATAGTCACAAAAGGTTATCTTACTTTCCATATGTGTAAGTATAGCTTTTCATGTGGTGAGAGATAACTTGACCTTAAATGTGCAATTTTAGATGAAAATATGATAAGAATAGTCTCTATTTTACTACCTAAAGCAAAAGTGGAATCAGTGATGATATAGAAATGCAATAACCTCAGAGTCCATAAAGCTGAGTATATTTATACAATACATTGATCTGCAGAGTATTTTTATCTTCATCTCTCTTCTATGGGCTCAAAATAAAGGTCAAATTTAGTCTTCAGTGAGATTTCCAGGGAGAGCTCTCCCTTAAAGATCTGCAGTCAAAACTTGCTTTCATGTTCTTTTTCCCTCCTCATTCTTTTCTTTTCCAGATCTTTTCACCCCCTTCGTTTCCACCCCTGTCCTCCCATAAACCTGGGGCAAACTGTAGTCCATGAGCAGCAATACCAGCAACAACATCTTGGATTCGTTAAGAGCTTTGCAGATGAGCTCAAACTCATATTTCATCTCATTCCTGAAGTCATCAGATTCAAGCTTGTCACATTTTCTGAACACAAAGCTCCAGGCATGTTTTATTCATTATCTGTTCTTGTCTTTGAGACAAACACCTGCAACCCATTTCAGGGTCGAGAGACATTCATGAAGTTTCAACCCACCATGCTTAGGTTTTCATATTTCTACTTGGGCCAGGAATGTCAGAGTGTCATGGTTCCTACAGCTACTTAGTAGCCTCTCTAAGTCCTAGGGCCAGTTGCTCATGAAGGTGTCCTTGCTGTTGGCATTTGAGAGCAAAGTTGAAACTGACATAGGGACAATCTTTTATCAGCTTTTTACATTGTACGACTTAAGCTCTAAGCCATTTTCTTAAAATGCTTGAGGACGATGGCATAGAACCCAAGGTAAGTAATGTTGAACTGAGTTTGCTGCCCTGATGACTGTTCCAGTGTTCTACATACACAACTTCATGACTCATTGATAATGGGGATTAGTGGTTGTAACACTGTGACTCACAAGATGAAAGCCCGAAGTCTAGTTTGGTCACTGACTTCTAGGTAATCTTGGACAGTGGTTCTACTTCCCTGCCATGGTATATCTACTGTTGAAGAAGGATACTTGTAAACTAATCAATCATTTGCCAAAAAAAAAAAAACCTTTCCTTATCTAGTGCTCAAAAGAGAGCACATGGAATAGATTGTGTGTTCCTTCTAGAATTTTTAAAGTAAGAAATGAGCAAATACATTCCAAAAATAGACAATAGAATTAGTCAGTGGTAAAAGAGAAATACATCTCAGATCTTCTGATTCCTAATCCACTGACTGAGGAGAAAACACTGTTCTTGTGATGGTGTCTTCCTTGACAATAAATAATTTAACACTTTTAAAGTAATTTGAAATGTTAGAAGAAAAACAGAATTGGTTTAAAGTTTAGAGATTAAAATGAACATACACTAACAAACTGCATCTCAGCTTTCCATATATGCTTATCTTTTTGTACTCTGACAAAGCTATTAACTCACAAATTAATTAACCAGCTAAACAAAGTCAATATAAAAATAAAGGGAAAACGGTCCCAGAAGGTTAAAATGCAAGGTATTTGCACAGAAAATTTGCCAGCAAATACCACTCCTTTTTCTTGAATTCACAGAAAAACAAATCTGAAACTAAGTCAGAAAGCAATTGGTCAGTCAGCCAATAACCAGGATACCAGGCTGGGACCTCCTATAGAGTCATGCCATTTCAGAAAGGGGTAGGATCTATGACAAGCAACAAACAAGGAGAGGTGAGCCAGCAGACCATAAAGGGTGATTTCACTCCATCTCAGTTTATATTCTGATGATTACATTCTGGGCAACATCAATTTCTTCCTCCTCACCTGCTGGAGGAGATAACCATCATGGCCTGACACATACTCTACCTTTTCAACCATGACTAATCTAAACAGAAACATTCACAAAAGTCCAACCACTTAAGAGGTGTTTGTTGAGGGCATATATTGGGATTTAAGGGTATACAAATATGTGTGCGATATACTCTCTGTTGACTGGTAATTTACACTCCATTTGGGTCAACACCAGTTCCTGAGAACTTAAGCAGTAGTAAAGAAAGAGACCACTATGCAAAGGGGGTTATAAAGGATATTAATGATGACAACAAAGAGCACAACAGGTTGAAAATACATGGGTTTAGAGGAGGGTACCTGTGGGCTACAGGGTTTGAGAAGACTCCTAAAAGCATTCTGAGTTGGGCGTTGAAGGTTAGGTAGGAGTTGGCTGGCAAGAATAAAATCCAGTTGTAGGAGTTAATAGAAAAAACTAAAATGTCAGTTGCAAGAAATGCCATGCATGGAGATGAAAAGGTAACATTTCTGGAGCCAGTGGTTCAGACATACATGCTGATGGCTAAATGTGTCTGGGGAGCCTCACTCTTAATTCGATTGGTTTGCTGGTTAGCTGCAGAAATTTGCACTTATTCCTTACTGCCTCTCTTTTATTTATTGTTCTAATCACTGGGCATAATAGGAGCCAGGTCATCGGAGGATGGTGCTGTGACAGCATAATGGGCTCCGGCTTTGAAAATAACATCTCAGTTTCTCCAAGGCCCCTTCTTTGGCAGCAGGAGACCATTAGCTTGTCATTGTCCAGCCCTATTGACGTTATCTTAATTGCCCCCAAAGACCCATCTCCGAGGCAACATGTGTCTGAGATTTTCGGAGCACTGGAGATTTTGGACTGACATCCCAATCCATTTTATCATTTAACTTCAGAAATTCTAAGGGGAGAAAATGATTAAAGAGTTTAAAAAACTAAGAAGAACATTATGGGAAGATGTACGGAAGGCTGTATTCATGACAACAATTAAAGCCAAAGTAAAGTGGCAAGGAAAGCAAGTTATTCTGCAAGAATTCTAGGAACAGATGTGCATGTCTATATGTAAAGACAAGTACACTATGTTAAATAGAATATTCAAGACCAAAATCAAATGTCTGAACTGAGTGTTTTTGTAATTTTGTATAGGGCATAATGAGAGAAGCGGATGCTGCCAAGTCCTAAGAATATTTGCTGTGCCCCCAACTTTTCCTCGGAGACAGATATCTATGTCTGGGTGGTCTTTTCTGTGGCTCCATTGTTTCTGTCAAGTGTCTAAAGTGTTATTATGCCCAGGAAGATGGCCAGCTGCTTTCTATGTACCCTATGGACAAAATAAAGTAAATAGGCTGAAACAGTGTGATGAGTGTAGGTGAGACATGAGAAAGCAGTTTTGGACCATGCAGCATTTGAAATCTAACAGTCAAAGAAAAGGGACATTTCACTTTGTTAACAGCTGGTGCTGGTCTGGGAAGGTGTAGGTGTAGTCTGGTTGGGACCCTTCCGGGGGTGTGTGAAGGCTGGAAGAGGGAGGGGATAGAGCTTCCGGGCAGTCTAGGCAGCGGTGGGATGCACTGTCTCTGGATTAGTGACAGAAGGAATCGATGCTGCTGTCAGGGTCTCAAGTCCAGGATGGGAGATGGAATCCCATCCCATGGAGAGGGACTCAACGTCTTTGAAGGTCCTTTCTCTCTAGCTTCAGGCTTCATCACCTTAGTGGCTGTGAGCTTCCCCTGGAAGTCATTGGAAGGAAAATGGACTTTGCGTAAATATGTCTTTGTCCATGTGCAGTCTTTGGGTGCACGTCAACAAGGGCAGCAAGGCAGCCATTTTGCAATATGCCCTCCTCCTTGCCCGGCTCTGCCCATGTTTCCAGCTCACAATAATATCCTGGCTGCCGGCCCCTGATGAAAGCCTCTCTGGGCCTTTCCTGCAGCCTGCCTTCTTTCCCTGTTGCCCCTCCTCTCTTTGACATTCCAGAATCCTCTCCTTCTTCCTGTTATTGTCCTGCTCATTTCTGATAAGATTATGTTTGTCCCTATGAAGAGGAATTTTTCTTTCCTGTACATTAATGTTTTTCAAAGACACACTAATGAAAAAGATCTCTATCCTAATGCCAGATAATTTATACTAAGTGTTGAGGGATCTGAGAGAGGAATAGGAGGCCCCAAGAGATGGGGAACCCAGATTCGCCTTTAATCACTTGTGAAACATTTGACGGCCTATCACCAAGCTTCTGATTCTGATTTCCAAATGCAGTTTTGTTTTGGCTACAGAGCAAGGAATTGTATTTTACAAGCTGGAGTTCACAGTTCAGCTGCACAGAAGGAGTCAGAAGATGTGAGTTCCAGCACTAACCCTGCATTTGCATTTATTTGCTTACAGAAGGTTTGTGGGCCATATCTAGCCTCAGTGCCCTCATTGTAAAATGGGGACATTATTACCTACCAACCTCAGGGTTCTTGTGAGGGTTAGTGAAATACCATATCAACCATGCTTCATAAACTGGAAATATAAATAAAAGGTAGTTTGATCACCTAAACATATATAAATTGTGACTCAAGATGAGTTGCATGAACTCTAGGAAATAGGCCCCATAAAGAGTGTTAGAAAGTTTAGGTGCTGTCTTCATCCTCATAGTCGGCTTCCAGCCTGTTTGAGCTCTGCCAAATGGACAATGGACCAGAGTGATCATTTTATAGATGACAAAATTGAGACCCAGAAAGGGCAAAAGAATTATTCACATTGATATTTCCTTCTTTTCTTTTCTCTTTTCTTTCCTTCTTTCTTTCTTTCCTTTTCTTCTCTTTTCTTTTTTCATTTCTCTTCTTTTCTTTCACTTTTTTCCTTCCTTCCTTCCTCCCTCTCTCCCTCCTTCCCTCCCCTCCCTCCTTCCCTCCCCTCCCTCCTTCCCTCCCCTCCCTCCTTCCCTCCCTCCTTCCCTCCTTCCTCCCTCCCTCTTTCCCTCCCTCCCTTCCTTCCTTCCTTCCTTCCTTCCTTCCTTCCTTCCTTCCTTCCTTCCTTCTTTCCTTGCTTCCTTCCTTTGCTCTGTTTCTTTTTTCTTTCCATAGGAATGTATATATTTTAGGTGAACAACATGATGTTTTGATAAACATATACAAAGCAAAATGATCTACAGCAAAGCAAATCAACAGATCCATCACCTTCCATAGTTACTTTTTTGTGTAGTAAGAACACCTAAAATCCGTTCTCTGAATAAATTTTCAGTATACAATACAATATTATTAACTATAGTCTTCATGCTGTGTATTAGATCTATAGACTTAACAGCAAAACCAGCACAAGAATTCAGCCAAGATTTGAAATACCTGGGTTAGATTCTTCTCAATCAAATTTGCAGTTTCTCCTACTGGAAATGGGAGTATTGTGATTGTTTCCCCACTCTTTTTATATGTTAAGGCAGGATCTTGCTTTGTCACCCAGGCTGGAGTGCATTCTTACAATCATGGCTCACTATAGCCTCAACTTCCCAGGCTCAAGAGCTCCTCTTGCCCCAGCCTCCCGAGTTGCCAGAATCACAGGCATGCACCACCAGGCCCAGATAATTTAATTTTTTGTAGATATGGGGTCCCACTATGTTGTCCAGGCTATCCTTGAACCCCTGGACTCAAGTGATCCTCCTGCCTCAGCCTTCCAAAGTGCTAGAATCTAAGCTGTGTTAGATCTAAACTAAATAGGCCATGGACCTACTGTGGGCTCTCTAGCATGAAAACAAAGAGGTTAGATTTAAATCTGCAGCCCTTGTATTTCATTGCCACTGCTAATCTGCCAAGCTGACTGCCTTTTGATCTATCCTCCTGTTTAGGGCTTGACAGTGCTTCTGTTGACTCTGCTTATTTATCCTTCTTTTGGCCCTGACTGAGCCATTTGACTTGCTGGTGTACAGCAGTTGCAGCTGGAGGGCAGTTTTCTGTGGCCCATTTGTCAGTGGTTCAGAGAATTTAACATCCCTCAGTGCAATGATAGATTTTGCCACCTCACCTGGAAATAATAGAAAACTGTTTCCACAGACCCCATAAGCACATAAGGAAAGGCCATTGAAAGCTTATGATGAAAGTGAAGGTGAATATTTGAAAGACCTAAGAATCCTCAAAAAAAAAAAAAAAAAAAAAAAAAAAAGGATGTAGAGCTGTGGTTCTCAAACTTGGATGCACACTAGAATCATCCGGGGAGCTGGGGAGATAGCCCAGGCCCCAGCCTAGACCAGTGGTTTGCCCACTTTAGCACTCATCTGAGGCCCTCAGACAGCTTGTTAGAACTGGCTGATAGGCTCCACCTGCAGAGTATCTGGTTCAGCAGGTCTATGGTGAGCTCTGAGGATTTGAAAGACTAACAAGTTCCCAGGTGAGGCTGCTGATCTGGGGATTTTACTTTAATAAACACTTCCCTACACTAATTACGTGAAAATTTCTGGGGCCAAGATCCAGACATCAGCACTTTGTAAAGCTCTGTAGGTGATTCCAATGTGTAGCCAAATTTGAGAAGTGCGGAGAGAGAGCAACTCAGATACCAGAACTAGTAGCTATGACAGACCTTTCCCATTTCTAATCTTCTCAGGAGGATGCATCCTAAACGATTTGATCATTAAGTGACTAGGTATCTGCTTCTGTGGAATGTGCAATTTAACTCGAAGGACACTACAAACTCACCACCCCAAAATATTCCTTCCTATGCTTCTTTCATCTTCTCCCCTTTCCTTGACTAGTTACCTAAGCTTCATGGGTCACCTATGCCTTAATCCCTGTGCCTTAAAGATATTGCAAAGGTCAGCCCGAGCTCCCTGATGGATGCTGGTAGGAGTGAGTTCAGAACCCAGCTGCACGTTCCCACCTCCCCTCCCTGTGCTCTAAAGACACTTCTGGATGAGAGAAGAGAATAGCAAGGTAAAATACCACCAGTCACAAGCTTGTTCTCATGGTTTTCAGTAGCCCCAATCACCCTCAGAGAACCAGAATCTCTGGTCATGGGGAAACTTTGCATTAAGCAGGGAATAAATTCTCACCCTCTGGAGTTAGTGGGATGATACGTGGTGAGATGAACTCAGTAGATGTTAACCTGATATTTAATCATGAGTTACAGCGAGTTAATATTAGTTTATCTGGTATATGACCAAGCTCATTATATACATGTTCTTATTCAATTCTCACAGCAACCTTATAAGACAGACATTAGGTTTCTGTTTTCTAGAAGGGGGCACTAAGTTTCAGTGAGATGAAATAGTTAGCCAAAGGTCATAAAGCTGGGCTTCCTACTCTCATCCGACCTGCTATACCATTGAGTGTTAGTGAATCCTGTTCAAAGCACAAGATAGTGGGGAATTGAGCAGGGAGCTATGGCATGGCGGGTACTGAGGCTAGAGCTATTTTTGTTAGAAAAACTGTTAACCAGGTTCAGGAAGCAAGGCCAGGCATGAAAAGGAGGGCACTGCTCAGAAGGCCGTGCTTCTGACTTCATACTTTGGCTTCAGGCCACCTTCCTCCAATAGGTACCTGTGCAATGAAAAATTGAATACAATGAAGTTTGTAAACATATTCTCACTAGCTAAAGATGTTGCTAACATGATGTAGCAAGTAATGTATATATATACATGTGGATGGGATTGTAAAATCTAGAAACATGTGCAAATGCTGGTTTGTGGCTTGTTCTTTTGAAAATTCTGTTTCTATTTCAACCTAAACATTTCTTCATGTTGGCAAATATTTTTCTAAGGTATGATTTTTAGTGAGTGTATTTTATTATATTATATGCATGTGTTATATTTAACCAATTTCCTATTATAGGAGTTTAGTTTTTATCCATTTGTCCTTTTTAATAAAACAAAGTTATGACAAAGATTATTTACACAAATATCAAATTCTACATTCTTACTTTTTATGTAAAATTCCTCTAAGTTGAATTTGTGGGTGTTACGTATGCATATTTTTAAGGTTTTTTGATACCTGTGATTAAATTGCTCTGTAGAAAGTTTGTTGTTGTTGTTAAAGCAGTTTCCCACCTGTGTTATTAGAGGGTGCCTATTTTTGCCAACCTTGAAAACACTGGATATTCACACTTTTAAATATCAATTGTGTGCTTCATTAAATATCAAAATGGTGCTTAATTAGAATTTTTTAAATCAGCATCACATTCTTTGAGATAATTAAAAAACAAATTTAACCACATAGGCTTTCTCTATTAGTCATAGGTTTATCAACCCCATTGTAATGACGAATCTTTGTTAAATATAATTTAGACACGGTAACCACTGAGCCACACTTTCCCTTTATGCTAACTGCTATCTTACCTCCTTGATTAACTCTGGACTTTCTGACTTAGAACTTGTAGAGTGTCTGTGTGTGTGTGTTTGTGTGTATGTGTGTGTGTGTCTTTGCAGTGGTGGGGTGTCACTTCCCCAAACCCTTCGTGTTTTGGAATTGAAGAAAAGAATATTTTCTCATTAGGAAAAGCAGCATTTCTGTTTGGGTCCTCATTCCTCTACAACCTCCCACCCCCTCGTTAGCCACCTCATTTGCCAATTAACCCAGGCATTCCTGATTCTGGGGGTAAAAGGCGAAACAGAGAGCCATGCAGACAATATATAATACCCCCATGAGGGCATCAGAATTTGACAGCCTTCAATAGGTTAATTTTTCAAAGTGGTAAGCTGATATTTCTGTATAAAATGCACATCTGCAGGGTAAACGGTATTAAGTGTTGGTGAATTATGGTCCCAGCCTAGGGGTCGCTTGAGCCTCAGTGCTACAAGTACCTTAATGCTTTTGTGAATGAAGGCTCCACTAATTGTTTCCATATGATTCTCCCCTTGTCCCTCCTCCCAGCCTCCCTCACTGTCCCCACCCCTTCCCCACTTGCGCTTTGGCACACACAGGAATAATGAGCTATGAAATTGTACCATATTGATTGGGGACTGATCTTACAATAGAAACTGCCATTTTCCCCTGGATTTGCTTTGACTCTTGAAGTTCAGACACCTTTGGGGTCAAGTCTCAGAAGCCCTAAGCCCTCCCCCTTTGCTCCCTACTCCCTCATTCTTTTAAACCACTGGGAGCGAGCACATAGACTATGAAGAAGCAGGCAGACCATTAATTAGCTTGACTGTTATGCTGTCTGGTGGAAGGGGGATCTGAGGGCCTTTTAAAGGGTGTGTTGGCCTGTTGATGGGAAGGAAGGAGGGGAGAAGAGTTACAAGCTTTCCCAAAATATGCCCCTGGAAGGATCCCCTGTGTGAGGCAAGGCAAGCCAGTCCAGAAATGAGCCTTCTGAGGTTTGTCTGCTTCCCACCCAAAGACCGAGAGTAGAACTGAGAGACAACACAGGTGGGCTTCCTGGATGGAGATTAAAGTTAGTTAAACAATATTGTCCATTTGGCTAAAAGGGGATCAGCAGGAGACCTGGCAATGAGCAAACAGAGAAAAGAAACGTGGCGTGTCTAACGTCTATTGCATGCCAGGTGCCCTCATGAGCGGTCATTAATTCTAAACCACTGACTTCCCATGGAAAGTAAGCATGAGCATGTC
The DNA here is from genome assembly GCF_028858775.2 of Pan troglodytes. Classification (NCBI taxonomy): domain Eukaryota; kingdom Metazoa; phylum Chordata; class Mammalia; order Primates; family Hominidae; genus Pan; species Pan troglodytes. The sequence continues at coordinate 130,082,444 of NC_072407.2, read as the reverse complement.
CACGACGAGAATAAGAAGCTCACCAAGTTAAGCTGCTTGCCTGAGATTATTACCAGATCTTGTAGATGGTGGATCTATATTCACACTCAGATCTGCCACGTTTCAAAACCTATGCTCTCCAACAGCTTAATTTAGTGGTAGATGGGGCATGCTCTGGGATCCTACAGACCTGATTGGATGCTGACTCTTCCACTCACAAGCTAAGCAACCCAGAGATGCTACCCAGTTTTTAATTTGTAAAATGGGGATATTTCTATATGCCTTATACGACTGTCATGAGAACAAGAGAACACATTTGGGCCAGGCACGGTGGCTCACGCCTGTAATCCCAGCACTTTGGGAGGCCGAGACGGGTGGATCACTTGAGGTCAGGTTGAGGCCAGCCTGGCAAACATGGGGAAACCCCACCTCTGCTAAAAATACAAAAATTAGCCTGGCGTGGTGGCTCGTGACTATAGTCCCAACTACTTGGGAGGCTGAGGCAGGAGAATCACGTGAACCTAAGAGGCAGTGAGTGGTTGCAGTGGGCTGAGATTTTGCCACTGCACTTCAGCCTGGAAGAAAAAAAAAAAAAAAAAAAAGAACCCATGTGGAACATAGCATGTAGCACTGATTGAACACTCAGAAGATGTTAGGTGTTAATAGTTGTCATTGTTTTTACTATTATTATTTCTGTTTCCTCCTATAAACTACAAATCCCCACTGCCACAGAATCCTTGACACTCTGTTGGCCTTGAGCTTCCCCTGGTTTCTTTTCCTGCTCAGTTCAGCCTGAAGTGACTTTGCATTCTCTTGAATTCCTCTGCTGCTACCTGTTTTGTTCTCTTGGCAGTAATACAAACTGCCTTCTCACTTTAACTGCATTATTGAAATGGTATTTGTATTTTATAGCTATTTAATTTCCTCTGTGTTTATGGCTTATTCTTCTCCAACTAAATTGTAGATATCCCTGTAGGGCAGGAGTCTCACATTTCCTTCAGTTTCTTGCTACAGCTGGCTTAAAGCCATGCCAGTCTGGCTGCTCAGAGTCTCAGGATTCAATCGTGTCACGTGTTAATACAGAGTACAAAATTCCATTTCAGGTAACCCTAAAAATATGATGAGATTTGTTTTTCTTCCCCACATTGCTGGTCTGATCTCTAGCCTGTACCAGGCTGGGCAGCTCGAAACCATCTGCATATCTAGGGCCTTCTGCTGTTTATGCTGATGTTTACAAGCGAGCAAGTATTTGGCAGTGAAATTGTCTTTTGAAATATGACTTAGGTAAATTAAGCAATTCAAAAATGAATCAGGCCGGACTACATTTTATTTGTTTTGAATGATGCTGCTCTGTCCCCGTGGATTGAACTTATAGCCAAATGGTTGAGATTTATTATCTTTGCACAGTGCAAATTCAAGCTGAGTATGTTTATAGTTAGAGTTTATTCAGACACATTTTGTAGAAACTCAACACAAACTAGTTTGAGAGAAAAGGATACTGGGGATGAATGAAAAACCACAACAGTTTGCTAAGAGTGTGAAAGGTGGAAAACAAAATAAGTAAAACGTTTCAAAAACAGTTTAAAAAAAGAAGAGAAAAAATATAAACCAAAACAGCTTTCAGGGATCTTAAAAACTGGAATCTGAACCATCTCCTTCATTCTTCCTCCCTTCTCCTACCTCTTATTTTTCCCCCTCTCTCTGGGTGATAGATTTATTCTCTTTTTTCAGCTCTGGGATTATATTCCTAAAGCTCCACGAGCAAGTAATAGAGGAGTTTTCTGCAGCACCTCCACTTAAGAAAACTACAAGGAAAATTCTGACAGAAGCACGAACATGCAGTAGGATAACTGGCCTTATCCGGGTCCCCTGCCCACTCCTGTAGTCAGAAAGGCCAACTTTGCTGCCTAACCACAATTCAACAATCTTGAGAAGACTGAGATAAAAAGACAATTGAATATTACTGGATTTTTTGTCTCTCACTTTAACTCATTACCTATTTATTTAGTACTTGCTGAGCACTGATGAATGAATAATGAACAACAGAGACATGCAGCTGACATTCCAGAAGGGAGGAATGGTGATTAAATAATTCATTGTTTTTTTTTAATTTTTTAATTACTATTACACTTTAAGTTTTAGGGTACATGTGCACAATGTGCAGGTTTGTTACATATGTATACATGTGCCATGTTGGTGTGCTGCACCCATTGACTCGTCATTTACATTAGGTATATCTCCTAATGCTATCCCTCCCCCCTTCCCCCGACCCCACAACAGGCCCCGGATTGTGATGTTCCCCTTCCTGTGTCCATCTGTTCTCATTGTTCAAATCCCACCTATGAGTGAGAACATGTGGTGTTTGGTTTTTTGTCCTTGTGATAGTTTGCTGAGAATGATGGTTTCCAGTTTCATCCATGTCCCTACAAAGGACATGAACTCATCAATTTTTATGGCTGCATAGTATTCCATGGTGTATATGTGCCACATTTTCTTAATCCAGTCTATCGTTGTTGGACATTTGGGTTGGTTCCAAGTCTTTGCTATTGTGAATAGTGCCACAATAAACATACGTGTGCATGTGTCTTTATAGCAGCATGATTTATAATCCTTTGGGTATATACCCAGTAATGGGATGGCTGGGTCAGATGGTATTTCTAGTTCTAGATCCCTGAAGAATCGCCACACTGACTTCCACAATGGTTGAACTATTTTACAGTCCCACCAACAGTGTAAAAGTGTTCCTATTTCTCCACATCCTCTCCAGCACCTGTTGTTTCCTGACGTTTTAATGATCGCCATTCTAACTGGTCTGAGATGGTATCTCATTGTGGTTTTGATTTGCATTTCTCTGATGGCCAGTGATGATGAGCATTTTTTCATGTGTTTTTTTGGCTTCATAAATGTCTTCTTTAGAGAAGTGTGTGTTCATATCCTTCACCCACTTTTTGATGGGGTTGTTTTTTTCTTATAAATTTGTTTGAGTTCATTGTAGATTCTGGATATTAACCCTTTGTGAGATGAGTAGGTTGGGAAAATTTTCTCCCATTTTGTAGGCTGCTTGTTCACCCTGATGGTGGTTTCTTCTGCTGTGCAGAAGCTCTTTAGTTTAATTAGATCCCATTTGTCAATTTTGGCTTTTGTTGCCATTGCTTTTGGTGTTTTAGACATGAAGTCCTTGCCCATGCCTATGTCCTGAATGGTATTGCCTAGGTTTTCTTCTAGGATTATTATGGTTTTAGGTCTAACATGTAAGTCTTTAATCCATCTTGAATTAATTTTTGTATAATGTGTAAGGAAGGGATCCAGTTTCAACTTTCTACATATGGCTAGCCAGTTTTCCAAGCACCATTTATTAAATAGGGAATCCTTTCCCCATTGCTTGTTTTTCTCAGGTTTGTCAAAGATCAGATAGTTGTAGATATGCGGCGTTATTTCTGAGGGCTCTGTTCTGTTCCATTGATCTATATCTCTGTTTTGGTACCAGTACCATGCTGTTTTGGTTACTATAGCCTTGTAGTATAGTTTGAAGTCAGGTAGCGTGGTGTCTCCAGCTTTGTTCTTTTGGCTTAGGATTACCTTGGCGATGTGGGCTCTTTTTTGGTTCCATATGAACTTTAAAGTAGTTGTTTCCAATTCTGTGAAGAAAGTCATTGGTAGCTTGATGGGGATGGCATTGAATATATAAATTACCTTGGGCCGTATGGCCATTTTCATGATATTGATTCTTCCTACCCATGAGCATGGAATGTTCTTCCATTTGTTTGTATCCTCTTTTATTTCATTGAGCAGTGGTTTGTAGTTCTCCTTGAAAAGGTACTTCACGTCCCTTGTCAGTTGGATTCCTAGGTATTTTATTCTCTTTGAAGCAATTGTGAATGGGAGTTCACTCATGATTTGGCTCTTTGTCTGTTATTGGTGTATAAGAATACTTGTGATTTTTGTACATTGATTTTGTATCCTGAGACTTTGCTGAAGTTGCTTATCAGCTTAAGGAGATTTTGGGCTGAGACAATGGGGTTTTCTAGATATACAATCATGTCATCTGCAAACAGGGACAAGTTGACTTCCTCTTTTCCTAATTGAATACCCTTTATTTCCTTCTCCTGCCTAATTGCCCTGGCCAGAACTTCCAACACTATGTTGAATAGGAGTGGTGAGAGAGGGCATCCATCCCTGTCTTGTGCCAGTTTTCAAAGGGAATGCTTCCAGTTTTTGCCCATTTAGTATGATATTGGCTGTGGGTTTGTCATAGATAGCTCTTATTATTTTGAGTTACGTCCCATCAATACCTAATTTATGGAGAGTTTTTAGCATGAAGAGTTTTTGAATTTTGTCAAAGGCCTTTTCTGCATCTATTGAGATAATCACGTGGTTTTTGTCTTTGGTTCTGTTTATATGCTTGATTATATTTATTGATTTGCATATATTGAACCAGCCTTGCATCCCAGGGATGAAGCCCACTTGATCATGGTGGATAACCTTTTTGATGTGCTGCTGGATTTGGTTTGCCAGTATTTTATTGAGGATTTTTGCATCAGTGTTCATCAAGGATATTGGTCTAAAATTCTCTTTTTTGGTTGTGTCTCTGCCAGGCTTTGGTATCAGGATGATGCTGGCCTCATAAAATGAGTTAGGGAGGATTCCGTCTTTTTTTATTGATTGGAATAATTTCAGAAGGAAAGGTACCAGTTCCTCCTTGTACCTCTGGTAGAATTTGGCTGTGAATCCATCTGGTCCTGGACTCTTTTTGGTTGGTAAGCTATTGATTATTGCCACAATTTCAGCTCCTGTTATTGGTCTATTCAGAGATTCAACTTCTTCCTGGTTTAGTCTTGGGAGGGTGTATGTGTCCAGGAATTTATCCATTTCTTCTAGATTTTCTAGTTTATTTGCGTAGAGGTGTTTGGAGTATTCTCTGATGGTAGTTTATATTTCTGTGGGATTGGTGGTGATATCCCCTTTATCATTTTTTATTGCGTCTATTTGATTCTTCTCTCTTTTCTTCTTTATTAGTCTTGCTAGCGGTCTATCAATTTTGTTGATCTTTTCAAAAAACCAGCTCCTGGATTCATTAATTTTTTGAAGGGTTTTTTGTGTCTCAATTTCCTTCAGTTCTGCTCTGATTTTAGTTATTTCTTGCCTTCTGCTAGCTTTTGAATGTGTTTGCTCTTGCTTTTCTAGTTCTTTTAATTGTGATGTTAGGGTGTCAATTTTGGATCTTTCCTGCTTTCTCTTGTGGGCATTTAGTGCTATAAGTTTCCCTCTACACACTGCTTTGAATGTGTCCCAGAGATTCTGGTATGTTGTGTCTTTGTTCTCATTGGTTTCAAAGAACATCTTTATTTCTGCCTTCATTTCGTTATGTACCCAGTAGTCATTCAGGAGCAGGTTGTTCAGTTTCCATGTAGTTGAGCGGTTTTGAGTGCGTTTCTTAATCCTGAGTTCTAGTTTGATTGCACTGTGGTCTGAGAGACAGTTTGTTTTAATTTCTGTTCTTTTACATTTGCTGAGGAGAGCTTTACTTCCAACTATGTGGTCAATTTTGGAATAGGTGTGGTGTGGTGCTGAAAAAAATGTATATTCTGTTGATTTGGGGTGGAGAGTTCTGTAGATGTCTGTTAGGTCCACTTGGTGCAGGGCTGAGTTCAATTCCTGGGTATCCTTGTGAACTTTCTGTCTCGTTGATCTGTCTAATGTTGACAGTGGGGTGTTAAAGTTTCCCATTATTATTGCGTGGGAGTCTAAGTGTAGGTCACTCAGGACTTGCTTTATGAATCTGGGTGCTCCTGTATTGGGTGCATATATATTTAGGATAGTTAGCTCTTCTTGTTGAATTGATCCCTTTACCATTATGTAATGGCCTTCTTTGTCTCTTTTTATCTTTGTTGGTTTAAAGTCTGCTTTATCAGAGACTAGGATTGCATTCCCCCTGCCTTTTTTTGTATTCCATTTGCTTGGTAGATCTTCCTCCATCCTTTTATTTTGAGCCTGTGTGTGTCTCTGCATGTGAGATGGGTTTCCTGAATACAGCACACTGATGGGTCTTGACTCTTTATCCAATTTGCCAGTCTGTGTCTTTTAATTGGAGCATTTAGTCCATTTACATTTAAAGTTAATATTGTTATGTGTGAATTTGATCCTGTCATTATGATGTTAGCTGGTTATTTTGCTCGTTAGTTGATGCAGTTTCTTCCTAGCCTCGATGGTCTTTACAATTTGGCATGATTTTGCAGTGGCTGGTACCAGTTGTTCCTTTCCATGTTTAGTGCTTCCTTCAGGAGCTCTTTTAGGGCAGGCCTGGTGGTGACAAAATCTCTCAGCATTTGCTTGTCTGTAAAGTATTTTATTTCTCCTTCATTTATGAAGCTTAGTTTGGCTGGATATGAAATTCTGGGTTGAAAATTCTTTTCTTTAAGAATGTTGAATATTGGCCCCCACTCTCTTCTGGCATGTAGAGTTTCTGCCGAGAGATCCGCTGTTAGTCTGATGGGCTTCCCTTTGTGTGTAACCCGACCTTTCTCTCTGGCTGCCCTTAACATTTTTTCCTTCATTTCAACTTTGGTGAATCTGACAATTATGTGTCTTGGAGTTGCTCTTCTCAAGGAGTATCTTTGTGGCATTCTCTGTATTTCCTGAATCTGAATGTTGGCCTGCCTTGCTAGATTGGGGAAGTTCTCCTGGATAATATCCTGCAGAGTGTTTTCCAACTTGGTTCCATTCTCCCTGTCACTTTCAGGTACACCAATCAGACGTAGATTTGGTCTTTTCCCATAGTCCCATATTTCTTCGAGGCTTTGTTCATTTCTTTTTATTCATTTTTCTCTAAACTTCCCTTCTCGCTTCATTTCATTCATTTCATCTTCCATCGCTGATACCTTTTCTTCCAGTTGATCGCATTGGCTCCTGAGGCTTCTGCATTCTTCACGTAGTTCTCGAGCCTTGGCTTTAAGCTCCATCAGCTCCTTTAAGCACTTCTCTGTATTGGTTATTCTAGTTATACATTCGTCTAAATTTTTTTCAAAGTTTTTAACTTTGCCTTTGGTTTGAATTTCCTCCTGTAGCTCGGAGTAGTTTGATCATCTGAAGCCTTCTTCTCTCAACTCATCAAAGTCATTCTCCGTCCAGCTTTGTTCCGTTGGTGGTGAGGAACTGCGTTCCTTTGGAGGAGGAGAGGCACTCTGCTTTTTAGACTTTCCAGTTTTTCTGCTCTGTTTTTTCCCCATCTTTGTGGTTTTATCTACTTTTGGTCTTTGATGATGGTGATGTACAGATGCGTTTTTGGTGTGCATGTCCTTTCTGTTTGTTAGTTTTCCTTCTAACAGACACGACCCTCAGCTGCAGGTCTGTTGGAGTTTGCTAGAGGTCCACGCCAGACCCTGTTTGCCTGGGTATCAGCAGCAGTGGCTGCAGAACAGTGGATTTTCGTGAACTGTGAATGCTGCTGTCTGAACGTTCCTCTGGAAGTTTTGTCTCAGAGGAGTACCCGGCCATGTGAGGTATCAGTCTGCCCCTACTGGGGGGTGCATCCCAGTTAGGCTGCTCGGGGGTCAGGGGTCCACGTGAGGAGGCAGTCTGCCTGTTCTCAGATCTCCAGCTGCATGCTGGGAGAACCACTGCTCTCTTCAAAGCTGTCAGACAGGGACATTTAAGTCTGCAGAGGTTACTGCTGTCTTTTTGTTTGTCTGTGCCCTGCCCCCAGAGGTGGAGCCTACAGAGGCAGGCAGGCCTCCTTGAGCTGTCGTGGGCTCCACCCAGTTTGAGCTTCCTGGCTGCTTTGTTTACCTAAGCAAGCCTGGGCAATGGCAGGCGCCCCTCCCCCAGCCTTGCTGCCGCCTTGCAGTTTGATCTCAGACTGCTGTGCTAGCAATCAGCGAGACTCTGTGGGTGTAGGACTCTCCGAGCCAGGTGCAGGATATAATCTCCTGGTGCGCCATTTTTTAAGCCTGTCGGAAAAGCGCAGTATTAGGGTGGGAGTGACCCGATTTTCCAGGTGCCATCTGTCACCCCTTTCTTTGACTAGGAAAGGGAACTCCCTGACCCCTTGCGCTTCCCGAGTGAGGCAATGCCTCGCCCTGCTTTGGCTCGCGCACAGTGCGCTGCACCCACTGTCCTGCGCCCACTGTGTGGCATTCCCTAGTGAGATGAACCCGGTACCTCAGATGGAAATGCAGAAATCACCAGTCTTCTGCATCGCTCACGCTGGGAGCTGTAGACCAGAGCTGTTCCTATTCAGCCATCTTGGCTCAGTCTATTTCTAGCTTTCCTTTTGATTATTTATTAAACTTTCCATCTTGTTTTTATATAACTCATCTGTTCTTGCCTTTTGTACACTTTTTTTAGTAGGTCCTTTAGCATATTAGCATATTATTCATAGTTATTTTAAATTTGTGGTTTTATTATTCCAAACTCTCTGCCATATCTGTATCTGGTTCTGAGACTTGTTTGATCTCTTGAGTTTTTTTTTGCCTTTCAACATGCCTTGCAATTTCTTATTGAATCCTAGAGATGATTTATTAAGTAAAAGGAACTAAGGCAAATTGGCCTCTATTGTGAGATTTTATGTTTTTGTGGCTAGGAGTTAGTGTGTGCCTATTGTTTACTATAGTTGTTGGTGTCAGGGGTTAAATTTTCCTCAGGTATCCTTATTTGTTTCTTCTTTGTTGTTTTTGGGTTTCCCTAGAGACTTCTTAAATAAATTCTGAGACTTACAATTTTTTAGTTGTAATGCTTTACTATATGGATGCTGTATTGAAGTGGTGGTAAATGTTGGAGAGGTTTTCTATAGTCCTATGATTAGTTCTTTATCTTTTAGTGAGCCTGTACCCCTGGGCTGTAACCTTTACAAGTGTGTCTCAATTCCCTCTCCTCTTTCAGTGACATAGAAAGGCTAGATAGAAATGGAGTTGAGTGTTTCAAATTGCCACACATAGAAGGCTGAAACAGGCTGTTGTTAGATATTGCACTTCCCCAAGGTTAATTAGGCTCTTTAAGACCCAAGGTGGTTAGGCTCTGGTAAAATAGTTTCCTTTGAGAGGTGGCTTTTGTTAAAGAGAACATAATACTCTGGGCATATTTCAAAAATGATCGCTCTTTTCCTCCCCCTAAAGGAAGCATAAGATAATATTTCTTTGATCTTCATCCTAACAACCTGGGTAAGGCACCTGGGGGTAAAATACATGAAAATGTAGAGATTGTCTTAAGAATAACTCCCCACCCTGGATTTTTTAACTCTCAAGCTTATCTACTCTGAGCCTCCAAAAATTTACTAATTAGCATTTAAGTTCTCCCACCATGATACTGGATTCAGAGGTAGACATCTGGGCTGCTGCTCTGGTAAGCTGTGATTATCCATATTCACTTGCCTCTCCAATTTAGGGGGTAGCAGTTTTCCCAAAACTCACCCAAAGGGGCTGTAGCCAATTTTGAGAGCTCTCTTTACTGAAGGCATGGAAATTGAAAAAGTTTTGAGACCCTAATTATTTTAGCTCCACTTTCGTTAAATGAACCACTTTCAGTTTAATTAACATTCTTACAATTTGGGAACAGAAAGAGCTCTTAGGTAAAACAAAAATTTCCCTCATCTGGAATTTCGGAAAGTACATTCCATGAACAAGTAGTGCTAGAAGGTGTTTATTAGTGTTCACTGAAAATCCCAGTTCCATGGTCAAGTAACTTTAGTAATGCTGCGTTGAATAAAACCAGATGAATCTTTTTTTTTTTTTTTTGAGATGGAGTCTAGCTCTGTCGCCCAGACTGGAGTGCAGTGGCGCGATCTCGGCTCACTGCAAGCTCCGCCTCCCGGGTTCAAGCCATTCTCCTGCCTCAGCCTCCCAAGTAGCTGGGACTACAGGCACCCGCCACCACGCCCGGCTATTTTGTATTTTTAGTAGAGACGGGGTTTCACTGTGTTAGCCAGGATGGTCTTGATCTCCTGACCTTGTGATCCACCCACCTCAGCCTCCCAAAGTGCTGGGATTACAGGCGTAAGCCACCACACCCGGCCATGAATTTCTTTATTATAGAATTTCTCCTATCATTTATGTTAATATTCAGTGCTTATCTCTGTGATAGGAAGTAGAGTGCTTTCTGTGTACCTGCTGAGGACTGTTTCTCAAATAATGACCACAAAAGGTGACCACAGAAAGAGCTAGTATTGCCAAGCATACACTTCAGGAGATTTAGCCCTATATCTATTTGGAATGATTATTTGCTTATGTTTCTAGAGACATAGCAGAGAGTTCTGACATCCTTCAAATGCAAGTCACAAGACATAGCTGTCGCAGAGCCACCAAGATGTCCTTGTTGGGCATGGAACAGGTCACTTCCTGGGCTCTCTGTCAGGCCTCAACTTATCAAGAGAATTGTTGGGGTGAGAAATCAGTTGAGCGACTACTACCCTGGAGAGAGTTAGGGAAAGAAGGTGGTGAACCAAGAACAAGTCAAAGAGAGCCATATAACTGAGGCCAAGTAGGCAGTGACTGAGTCAGCACTGATTTGCCCATTGCAGGGAGTACACAGGGGAAATCAGCTAATCAGAGCTTCCAGGCAATTCATTACCCTTTACAGTGGAAAGCATTTATAATGGAGGCTTCTTCCCTGACTTTAAATAAAGCGTTTGTTGGGAAACTTACTTTCTAAACTGGGCTGTAATGATCCAACTCCCTATTCAATAGATGACTGTGTCGTTTTAACTTCCACAGGTATTAGAATAACACAATAATACTCGTGTGGGGAAGGCAAATTGTGCAGTCTATAGAGAGGTTAAATGAATGAAGTCAAAATTGTAGAAGTAATAAGGCAATGTGATTCAAGAGGAAAATGACTATTATTTTATGAAAATGTATTGTCTGTAGAGATCTTCAAAGGGCTGGAAATGGTCCTGTTATTCCTATTCAGAAGAGAAACTTTAGATCAATAGTACTCTTTATGGCAAATAAATTGGCCGGTAGAAGAAAGGGTATAGACATTAAAATAGGTTAGACTTGGGTTTTAAATTCCAATCCATTGATTGTCTTTTCCTTAGCATGGAGGCTAGGACCTGCGTCAAGTCATAAAAAGCCATAAATAGTTACAAGGCCTCAAATAACTTTCATCATGCTCTACCTTAATGCATACCTTGGTTCTTCAGCAATATGACTTGGAAACTTTGTTGTTCTCTCAAAGCCTCAATTCCTCCTCTGAAAAATTGGATCAGTCCTACTTAACTCATAGAATTCAAAGGAGGTAAATTTTAAGTGTACGTAAAGTGTCCAGCAAAATTCTCAAGCATACAATAAGTAACAAAAAAGCATTCACTGAGCGAGTTAGTGGCAGGCTAGGCACATTTTACCCTCTTTGGTAAATTACCAACCATCAATGCTGACATTTTCTTTAAAAGGCAATAAAGGCCTCCATTATCAATCACTCATGTTCCAGGGAAAAATTATTTAATCTGAGATGGCTGTATAACTTTGGGTAAGCTATTTAACATCTCTGTTCTTGGCCGGGTGTGGTGGTTCACGCCTGTAATCCCAGGACTTTAGGAGGCCGAGGTGGGCAGATCACGAGGTCAGGAGATTGAGACCATCCTGGCTAACACGGTGAAACCCCGTCTCTACTAAAAATACAAAATATTAGCCGGGTGTGGTGGCAGGCCCCTGTAGTCCTAGCTACTCAGGAGGCTGAGGCAGGAGAATAGCGTGAACCCGGGAGGCAGAGCTTGCAGTGAGCCGAGATCGCGCCACTGCACTCCAGCCTGGGTGACAGAGCGAGACACCATCTCAAAAAGAAAGAAAGAAAGAAACAAACAAACAAACAAAATCTCTGTTCTTCTGTCATGTTTCTTTTGAAATAATTCCATCCCATCTTAGTACAAAATCGATTTGGAGTTAGGAGACCTGGAGAGGATACTCAGCTTCCTGAGACTTTAGGCCAAGTTCCTTAACATTTCTGAGTCTGTTTGCTTGTGCATAAAATGCCTGTGATACTTGTCCAATTTATTTCATAGTAATGTAGTCAGGAGCAATTGAGATGAAGTATTTGGAAATCCTAAATGAACTTTGTAAAGCAGGCTATATCTCTAGGTTGATTTCAATGTTGTTTCTCCAGCAGTGGAAGAAGAGAGTTCACAGGTCTCTACTGTTGGGGGTCCATTAGGGTGCAAAGACTTTGCTTGGGAATTAGGAGATCATGGTTTTCATTCTAACTGTATCTTCCTGTGCTGTCTTAGACATTTAATTTTATCTCTTTGTTGTCCATTTAATAAAAAAATTGTTCCCCATATGACAAAAGAAATTCAGGGAGTAGAAGAAAAGAAGATTTGATCTCAACTCTCCATTCTAAAAGTCTATGAATATTACAATCCTTCTTTTCTGTTGGCATTCTAAAAAATGGAGTCAACATTTGTAGGTCTAACTGGATTCAGTTGTTTATAGAGAGATACCTGCCAGAGGCATATAGTGTAGTTGGATAATCCTGCTATATTTCTGTAAAATTACCTTTTTCTTTCAGAGGAAACAAAAGCACAGCTTGGTCTCTTTTTTTGAAAGAACCTTTTATCTCACATTCTTGTTGGTCAGATACCAGGTGCCAAGAAGCAAGTGATCCCAGAGGAATTTCACTTTGGCACCACCGAGGACAAAGGGGTCATTTAAAAATTTCACAACCATGGACAGGCTCAGCACCTAGTTTGAAGCATGGAGCCTGATTAATTGGGCTGTCATTTCCAACAATTCTGAGCTTTGGCCTTTTCAGTTGCCAGAAGGAAAAAGAAAGCAACATTCCTACACTTAATTTTCACAACCTTGAGCCAACAGTATGTGACAAAATCAACCTATTTCTCAACCATGAATTTCTTCTCCCTGTGATGCTTAACCTCACTGGTTCTTTTCAGTTGTCAAATTGAGGTAACATATAAAACTGAAATGTGAATGCACGAAACCACTCCCATCCACACACTCTCAACATAAAACACACACACTTTTTTATAGCTAGATGCACAGACACGCAAGTACATACTCACACACCACAAAGATACGTCCTTGAGAAAAAAGTTTTTTCAAGAATATGAATATTGTTTGTTATTCTCTGTGGAGTTTTTAGGGGACAGATTTTTTGCATTATGTGTTGTACTTGTCTTATTTCATAACCAACTACTAATAATGATATTATTTAAGATGGTGGTAATAACAGCTGCCATCAATCAAATGCTTATTATATTTGAGGCTTTGTGTTAAGCGCTTTAGTCATAACATTCTTCTCTGAAAGGATATTAGATCAATCTTGTTATTATTATCAGATATCATTGTTATTATGGACTTCTAGATGAAGAAACAGAAGCTTGGGAAGATTTAGTCACTTGCCCAAGGACACAGTGGGCTTGAACTGCAGCTCAAACCAAATTATTTCTGATCCAAAACCCCACACTGTAGACCTCTCTTCTCTACTCCTTTGTACGCATATGCCCAAATTTAAAATCCCAGACAACCAAAGTCTTTTTAAAGACTTTGAAGCCCTAATCGAACTGTAACTATTAAGCACCTCTGTGAGTCTTGAATAGAACCCCTTTTTAGTTATGAAGCAAGAACTAGGCAGAATTCATTTCTAGTCTCATAGCAGAGAATTAACAATGTATTATAGGTTGAACAATATAAAATTCCTGATTCTTGACCATTTTTAACAATAGCAATGGCAATTTAATATGGATTTACATATTCCAAGCACTGTATGTTTGGCATAAACCATGATATTATTTCAAACAGGAGCCAGGCAAGAAATATAAGTATCTGAAGCATTACTTATAAGGCCATAGGGGACATCTGGATGGTGAAGAGCTGGAGAGGACAGGCTTTGTCAAAAGCCATTAATAGAAAATAAAAATAATAGTAAAAACAAAAAACAGCTTACTAGCAGAAAAAACAAAAACAAAAACAAAAAACCCCCACCACATTGTCATTTCTAACCCCTAGTTTATAAAATAGACTCACTAACAATTAGGAAAAAAAATAATTGAAGGCTATAGTTTTCATAAAGCTACACACAAATGTAGAATCTTCAAATGAGCCTTCCAGAAACAATAGAATTAAAACGATTACAGAGACATGGCCACAGACCATTTATTTTAAAATATCTGGTCTTGTAACACTTTACCACAGTATGAAAAAGATTAATAATCTCAGAGTTTATACAACAATATTTTGGGAAAATGTAACACCACTCATAACACAGTCTCATTAGAATGGGTTCTATACAATATGACAATAAATTTAAAAAGTAATTATCGAACTCCTCTATGTGCCCAGTGCTGTGCCAGGTGTCATGAGAAATAGAAAAAAAAAGTGCAACCCAGGCGTTCTTGTCCTTACCATGCCAACAATTTGATTTTTAACTATCCCCAAGTTTTATTTTATATTCCTAGCTGATGTTGATATCAAGGGACAAAGTCAAAATTCATTCTGGTGGGGAATTGACCGCTTCAGCCTTTTGTTAAGCTACCATTCCTTTTCTGTCAAAGGGTGTCAGCCTTTCTACGTGCGAGGGCCTGCCTGCCTAACTTGGACAGAGTGGGCCAGACTGCCCATGTCCTCCCAGCCCTTCCCCTGGAAGTTGGATCCCAGCCTCACAATCATTCCTGGGAGGGGGAGGTGCAGCTCAAGCCAAATTAAGCCAATGCTAGGAGTGACAAGTAAATGAGTGCAAAGCTGCTCCAGCTCTGTCTGCCCTTTCAGAAAGTAATCAAGTCAAATTATCTATGAGAAGAAGTGAAGTTGAGGGGGCCTGCAAATGAAAACCAGACTCAGACAGCGGCTGACTTGAGAAAGCCCAGGAGCTCTATTAAAGACAGAGAGAGGGAGAGAGAGAGAGAAGAGAGAGAGACATTTTTTTCACTACCCCCAGACTGTTTACTTTTAAATATTTTGCTTTCTCCCTTGCTCATTTCTACCCCTTTGTTTATTTTTATTTGTTTCCTTTTCTGGATCTTCTAAAACTAGGCTGAGGACTCCAAGGGCAGGCAGAAGAGCCCATATCTGTGTGGGAATGGGGAAAGAATAAGGGAGCCTAGAGTGGGGCTCTGGCACAACTGTGCCTGGGTTCTGGGGTGCCTTTCCAGCGGGAATGACAGGTGGTGGTCAGAACTGGCTTGGGTCTAAATCTTCTGAGTGCAGCTTTTGGTCCAAACTGCAGGTCATTGGTGAGCCCTGTAAAATGCATTTGGATCCTTTAGGCCACTGATTCTTCTCAGGCAATTTTACTCTCGAGGGGACACTTGGCTATCTCTTGAGACATTTTTGGTTTTTGGTTGTCACATCATTAAAAAGTGAGATTTGATACTGACATCTATTGAGTAGAGACCAGGCATGCCCCTAAACATCATCCTATAATGTACAGGACAGCTTCCCATGAAATAGAATTATCTGGTTCAAAATGCCCCTAGAGCCCAGAATGAGAAACCTGCTTGAATAAGTATTAAATGACAAATGGTCTGGAAATGAAGAAATGAGGGCTGGAGCACCTCCTCCAGCTGCCCCTAATCCTAATGCCTTCAAATGAGGGCATCCCGTGTGCCCTCATTTGAAAATGGAGGCTGAAGTTGCACAAGAACTGGCCTCTCCAGTGATGATTTCTCCCCCTTGGAAATAGAGCAGTAGCTCTACAGTCACCTGGGCCCTCTCACAGGACTACACCTCCTGTTCTTCCATCTACCCCCGAGAACCATCACATTCCCTTTCCGACAGAGCCATCTCCAAGGAGCACTCACCTTGGCGAGACTGCAGGCCCACATCACATCACTACTTCATCCTCCTCTTTCCAAACTTAAATGTGTGCCCTGGTGAAATCAGGAAGGGGGGGCTTTCAAGGGGAAAAGCAAGTATTTATAGTCTTTATTGGGCTGTGTGGATCAAAAGGGAGAAACCCAATTACTTTGCCATAAGGCCGCGAACCACTTGGCAAATGAGTCTCTCAAGCCAAAACATTGCTAAGAGCCTGGGGATGGTCAACAGTTGTTCCTTTGGAGCAATATTGGATGAGGGAGTTGAGCAGTGGGAAGGTAGGAGGTAGCATGGTGACAGTGTCCCAGTAATGCCCTTTAGTGTCTGCGTCACTTTATCTCCTGACATTCACAGGCCCTTTCCTGGGCCCCACCTTTGAGGGGTGATCAGCCCCTCTGAAAGGTTTTCTCTGTGTTTGGCATGATTTTCAGGGTCAATTGGCTTCAGACTCTGTGTGCTCTTGCGAAGAGCTACCCACCATTTCTGTTTCTAATAGAACAAATACGGTTTAGTTGGGCTAATTGTTTCTAAGCTCCAGAATGATGAATAGAGGAAACTATTTAACTCTCTCTGGAGCCCACTGAGGGTTTGTTATGATTCAGAAGTGAACTTGGGAAAATAAATGATTGTGTGAGCCCAGTTCCTAACAGATCCATGGGCATTTTTGACAACATCAAGCAAGTTCCGTGATCAAGTGGTCACAGAGCTCTCCCTAAGAGAAGCAATGGTCAATTATCTGTACTGGATCTGGTGGCTCCGGAAAAGGGACTTCTAAGCCTCCTGTCCTCAGACTAACCTGGAAGGCACAGAGTCTTATGCCAGACTTTATCAGACAACAACAGGAGCAAGAAAACACAGCTTCAATTTATAAAAAGATAATAAAAGATAATATTTAGATACAAATTCTTATCATCTGTCTTCTGCTTTTTTTCCACCTCAGTTCTCTCTGTTTCTTTCTCTCTCTCTCTGTCTCTCACTACAAAAGCCCCAGTTCAAGGGGATTTTACTTTGCTTTGGCAAAAATACCATTTTACATTTCCAATAGGTTTAAATGCCTGTAAAGAGGCTCAGAGGGTGGCTCGATCACTGACAGCCTCAGACTAAATGATTTTTGGATGCAGTGAATGCAACCCTATCAGAAGCATGTGGAATTTTATTTTGCTTAAAATTCACACCACTTTAAATTAAAGGAAGAAGCATTAGATCAAAGGGATGCAAAATTTTGTTCAGCCTCAAGAAACCATGGGCAAATTGTTCACCTCACTTGGTTTCAGTGTTTAAAGTACGGAGGATACACTAGATAATCTTGTATGCCCTTCGGACGCTGACATTTTGTGGATTTTTGAGCCAGAATTCATCCTGCTCATATACTCTGTCAGCCTTGCTTTTCTGGTGAGAGTGGGGTTCTCAACAAGTCAGTAAGGTAGAGACCCGAGACTGGATTTGTACAACTTCCATTGGTCTTCACTCACCATAACAACAACAACAAAATGAAAACAAATAAAAGCTTCAAACACATAAGCCATCTGGAATTTTAGCTCTTATTTTGTTTTGTTTTGTTTTCCTATTTTAGTCAAGGTGGAAGGGGGCAGCTATAAGGTGATTCAAAAGAAGCTCTGCAAATTTCGATAGAACATCAAGAAATCGCATTGTTTTTAAGAGGCTGAAGTATGCTTAGCTGAATGAAAAGCAGGAGTTGGGAAATTTACACCACCTATCATCCTGCTGCCTTTTGTTCAGTTAGCCTCTGCTTGCTTGTGAGGAATGGTGGCATGAGTGATTATAAACAGATGCAAGAAGAGTAACACTGTAGTCTGAAGAGTAGGGCAGCTAATATATGAAAATACACTTTTCTGGGGCCTCTCCTTTGGCCTTAAGAGAAGATGGAGCTCCACTTTGCTATAGCCTGGTGGAGCAGTTGGCACTCTGTCCATAGGGCCTCTACTAACAAATAGTCTCAAAAGAGTAGCTAGAATAAGGGAAACATCGGTTACAACTCTGGTTGATTAGCTACAATACCAAGATTTCCTTCTTTTATGCAAGGAACATGTATTGAGTGTATATATGCGCCAAGCAGCATGCTAAATGCTGGGGATGCAACAGAGAATCCAGCATGAGTGGTCCCTGCCCTCAAGGAGCTTAAAAAGAGGGAATTAAAAAACAAAACCTCAAGGGCATAAGATGACAGCTTTGTGCTACGTGCATGAGAGAACTGACTTATTTAATCCTGCCACCTACCTGCTGTTTTCTACAGTTGAATAAGCAGAGGGGTGAAATAATTAGTTCAGTTCCATTTAGCTTATTCATTGACTTCATAATCCTTCAAATCCTTACTTCAAGATCCTTGCAGGTGTCATGCTCTCCCTCACAACCAAGAATTTCACTCTTTTGGGACTTAGTTTTCTCATCTCCATATTAAGAAGACTGGAGATAATTATTTATAAGGTGTCTTCCAAATACAGTATTCTATTTCACCATGAACAAATTCTAAGGACTCTTCTTCTATATTTGAACTTCTTAAAATAGTTTTCCTCTCTTGGAATCTGGCTCTTTTCTTTCCTGGTTTCCTTTTTCTTTCTTTATTTTTTTCTTTTGAGGTGGAGTCTCACTCTGTTGCCCAGGCTGGAGTGCAGTGGTGCAAGCTTGGCTCACTGCAACCTCTGCCTCCCAGGTTTAAGCGATTCTCCTGCCTTAGCCTCCAGAGTAGCTGGGATTACGGGTGTGCGACATCACAACCAACTAATTTTTGTATTTTTAGTAGAAATGGGGTTTTGTCATGTTGGCCAAGCTGGTCTCAAACTCCTGACCTCTAGTGATCCGCCCACCTTGGCCTCCCAAAGTGCTGAGATTATAGGCATCAGCCACAGTGCCCTGCCCCTTTTTATTTCTCTGAAAGGTTTTCTCCAATCTCCTGTGATAGTTCATTGTCTCTGGCCCTTTGAAATAGTGTTGTGCAAAACCTCATTATTGATCTGTTCCTGTTCTACTCCCACTGTCCTTTGGGACAATAATCAGTTTTGATATTTTGATTGCTTTGCCATATGCTGATGGCCCCAAAGATATGGGTGTAGACATCACCTTTAGCTCAGGACTGATGTTTCCAACTTCCCCCAAAAGATGCTCATGTGTTGCTGTGTTACACAAGCACCTCACTCTTTTTAAGGGATATGATGGATTGGCACTGATGGATTTGGCATTCAGCATCACTTTAACCATTTTCTCATAGGCTTTTCCATATTTCGGAGGCTGGGGCCCATGTTTAGCATTTTCTTGTATGTGAATCATGTTCTACTTAGAAGAACTCACACAATATTTGGGAAGTAAGAGTGAGATGGGGGCAGCTTGCTAATGTTTTGGATGTTGCTGCTGGTAGGCAATGTCGTGAAGTGGTTTTGTTTGTTTGTCTGTGTTTTTGTTTTTTTCTCTTCTTTTTTTCTCTGCAGTAGCATTATACTTAGCATCATGGGTGTTGAAAGCATTTTGGCAGTTGGTGGCATCCTGAAACTTGTATCACAGCTACAGCTGAGTGTTCTTATTTTTTTAATTAAATTATACATACAGAAAAGTGCATACATCATGCATATGCAACTTGATAAATTTCACAAACTGAGCATATGAACACATCCTGTAATGATGTCCACATCAAGAAACAGAACATGAAGAACAGTATCCCAGATGCCCCTCCCCCAGTTACTACCTCTCTCAAAGAAAGGATAGCCACTGTCCTGATGTCTATGAGTCCTGCCTGCTGTAGAACTTTATAAATGAAATCATATAGTGTATTTTTTTGTTTGACTTCTCTGCACTCAACATTATATTTCTGGTATTTATTTATATAGCTGTGTGTAAAGATTATAATTGCTGTCTATATCTCATTTCATAAATGCACTACAATTTATTCTAAATTTTACTGTTAATAAGTAATTGATAGTTTCTTGTTTAAAACCATTAAAAACGGTGCTGTCATGAACATGCTGGGCCATATTTTTGGTAAACAACCATAGGCATTTTTTTGGGTGTTTACATAGAAGTAAAATTTCTGGGTCATGAGAGTGCACATATTTAGCCTAAGTAGATACCGTCCAGGTTTCCAAAATGATTCTACCAATTATACCCCACTGGCAATGTATTTGAGTACTAGTTGTTGTATAATCTTCAACACTTGTTATTTTCCAGCATGTTCCACTGTAACTATTCTGATGGCATATAGTAAAATCTCGTTGAGGTTTAAATGTCCATCTCCCTCATGACTAAGCTGAACACATTTTCATATATTTATTGGATATTTGGATACTCCCACTTAATAAATTCCTTTTCAGATTTACCTTTTTCTTACTGATTTGTAAGAGTTCTTTATATATTTTTGGTATGAGTCCTTTATTGGATAAATGTATATTATTGTACTCTGTGTTTTGCCTTTTCCATTTCATAATGGTGGATTTTGATAAACAGAAGTTTCTTAATTAAAATATAATTTATCAATTTCTTTTGAATTATAGTTAGCGTGTTTGTGGCCTATTTCAAAAGTCTTTACCTATCCATGATAAGGTCTTCTTCTATGTTTTCTTTGAAAACTTTATTATAATATTACTTATATTTAGAACTGCTATCTATCTGGATTGATATTTCAGTATAGAGTTAGGTAGGGATCAAGATATATGTTTGTTCATCTACCTGTCCAATTGACCCGTCACAATTTATTAGAAAAATTATTCTTCCCCACTATGATGAAGTGTCATATTTCTGAAAAATCAGGTGTGAAATATGTGTGAGTCAGTTTCCACACTTCCTATTCTGTTCCATTAGTCTATTTGTCTATCCGTGCACTAATACTACACTGATTTGATTCCTTCATAATAGGACTTAATATTTCTTAGTAAGTCCTCCAGCTTTATTTTTTATTATTCTTGGCCCTTTACAGTTTGAAATATTTGCAGATATCAGCCTGTCAATTTGCAGACGTACAGCCACATGCACGCACAGCTGCTTGCCTGCTTAGATTTTAATTGGGATGACATTGAATATAGTTTGTGAAGAATTGACATTTTTCCTGTATTGAGCCTTCTGATCCAGGAGCATAATATAAACTGTCATTTACTTAGGACTTATTTATCTCAATAGAGTTTTGTTGTTTCCAGTGTAGATTTCGTTGCCCTTCTTTCTTTAAGTTTATTCATGAAGGTTTGATAGCTTTAATGCTAGTATAAATGGTATCATTTCAAATTTTGTTTTCTGTTTCCAATTTATAGAAATGTTTTTTGTTTTGTTTTGATTTTGTATACAGTTTTCTTGTTAAGTGCATTTACCAATGCTAACACATCTTTTATATTCTATTTGATTGTTCTTACATATGCAATCATGCTGTCTATGAAAAATAACCTTACTTCCTGTCCAGTAATTTTGTCTTTTTCTTCTTCATTGCATTAACTTCTGACACAGTTTTGAATAAAAGTGGTGTTAGCATAAATCTGGTCTCATTACTTTGTTTGAGAAGGAAAACTTACAATTTTTCATTATTAAATTATGAAGTTTTAAAAATTCTCAGCTTAAGACAGCCTTATGCCAAGTTTACGAAGTTTTTTCATTATGAATTGGTTTTAATTTTGTCAACTGATTGTGCTGAGTCTAATATATTAAGATTATAATGTGATTTTTTTTCTTTTTTTGTCAATGTGGAGAATTACATTAACTGATTTTCAAATGTTAAATTCTCTCACATTCTCAAAATAAATCTCAGTTTTTTGGACTGAATTATCCTTTTTCCTGTATTGTTAGATTTGATTTGCTAAATATTTAAAGAGTTTTTCCATCTGTGTTTAGGAGAAAACTTGGTCTATAATTTTCTATTCTTGCTATGTCCTTGTCAAGTTTTGGAATCAGGCCTTATATAAGAAATTGGGAAATGCTTATGCTTTCTACTTTCCAGTAGACTGTGTACGATTGGAATATTTCCAATTCACCAATAAAGCTACTTATTTCTAGTTCTCCTTTGTCAGCTTTGTAAATTGTATTTTTAAAACAATTTGTTTATTTCATCCAAATTACCTAATTTATCAGTATGCAATTATTTATAAAATCCCCTAATTATTTTTTAATGTTTATAAGATCTGTAGTTCTGTCCCCTTTTCATTCCTAATGTTATAATCTGGGGACTCCATGCATATTAGTCATGTTTTCCAAATAGAATCAATAGGATATAGATAGACAGACAGAAAAATGTGAGAGGGAATGCACTCTTGCGTTCATGGAGGGTAAGAACTCCTATGATAAACCTCCTCCAAGCTGGAGTCCCTGGGCTGCTGGTAGCATGGCTCAGTCCAAGTCTGAGGGCCTCAGAACCTGGGAGGTTTAGGTGTAATTCCCTGCTCAAGGCCTAAGGCCTGAGAATCTGGGAGCCTGTCAGCACAAATCCAGGAGTCCAAAGGCTGTGGAGCCTGAAGTCTTTGTCCAAGTATAGGCGAGAAAGAGTGTATCCCAGTTTTGGCAAATAGATTGGCTCACCTACCTTTGTTTTCTCTGGACTCCTCACAGATTGGATGGTGCCTGCCCACATGGAGGGCGAATCTTCTTCACCTAGTTCACTTAGACTCACATGATAATCTCCTCTGGAAACACCCACAGAGACACATCCAAAAATAACACTTTATCAGGTGTTAGCTATTCCTTAATCCAGTCAAGTTGACACTTAAAATTACCCTTCGCTCACACTTTCTTAACCCATCTTGTATAACATCGGTCCTTGGGCACAAAGTTTCTTTTCTCTTGTTGTCCCTGTTAGGTTTTGTTGTCAAGATTTTGGTAGCCATGTAAAATGAGTTGGGGAGTAATCATTTTTTATTACTGCAAAGTCTATATGCAATGAAAATAGGATTTAAAAAAATATTTTGCAGAACTTTCATGCAAAATTACCTCAGCATGTGATTTTTATGGTGGAAAGGTATAAAGTTACGTAAACATTTATTACTTAAATAGAAATAGGCAATTTAGATTTTTTTTGTTAGTTTTATTTATATTTTCTAATTTTTTTTCACATTTGTTGGCACAAGGTTTTTCATAATAATCATCTTATTATATCTTCAATGTCTATACTATTTGTAGTTATGTCTCTTTTTCATTTTAATGATGAGTATTTGTAATTGTTAGTTTTGTTTTGCTCAGTCTCACCGCAAATTTGGTTAAACAGTTACAGCTATTTCATATAATCAACTTTTAGGTCTGTTGATCTTTATATCTGTGTATTCTATTTCATTAATTTCTACTCTTTTCCGCATTCCTTCTCTTTGCGTCTGAACTTACCTTCTTTATCTTTACCAAGCCTATTTTGCCATGAAGATATTTACTCTGATAGCAATATAATTGCATCACCTTTATTTGATTGAAATAGGCCTACAATATTTGTGCCATACTTTTATTTTTGACTTTGGATCCTTATGTTTTTGAGGCATTTCTTATGAATATGTAGCAAGATTTTAAAAATCAAAAGTGGTAATGTTTTTTACTTGAAACATTTACTGCATTTACATTTACTACAAGTATTTATAGATTAGCATATTTATATATAACATTTGTTATGTATCCTGTATTCGTTCCACCTTTCTGTGTTTCTCTCCTCTTATTTCTTGTCCTCTTTTATTAATTAGGTACTTTTTCCTCATCATAATTTTTCCTATACTACTTTTGAAATTATGCACTTTATTATTAATGGGTACTCTGGCAATTATAACATGCAAATAGCAGTAGCCTTATCCTCACCCATAAGAACCTTTGCTTTTTTTAAATAACTTTATTGAGATATAATTCATGTATTATACAATTAGCCATTTAAAGAGCACAATTTAATGTTGTGTAGCATACTCACAGGGTTATGCAGCCATCACCACAATCTAGTTATTGAAACATTTTTGCTCCCCCTAAAGGAAACCACTTACCCTTTATCGTTTATCTCCCACTCCCCAACATCTTCCCGGACCCTATGTAACCACTAACCTTCCCTCTGTTATTACAAATTTGCCTATTCCGGCCATTTCATATAAATGGAATCATACAATATATGGTCTTTTGTGTCTGACTTCTTTTACTTAGCATGTTTTCAAGGTTCATTGATATTGTAGAATGTATCAGTACTTCATTTTAATGGCAGAATGAGAGTCTATTACATGGATATTTCACATTTTACTTATCCATTTATTGGTTAATGGACATTTGTGTTGTTCAACTCTTTGGCCATTGCAATGGTTAATACTGAGTGTCAACTTGATTGGATTGAAGGATGCAAAGTATTGTTCTGAATGTGTCTGTAGGGGTGTTGCCAAAGGAGTTTAACATTTGAGTCAGTGGACTGGGAGAGGCAGACCCACCCTCGATCTGGGTTGGCACCATCTAATCAGCTGCCAGCATGGCTAAAATAAAGCAAGCAGAAGGTGGAAAGACAGACTTGCTGTGTCTTGCAGCCTTCATCCTTCTCCCATGCTGAATGCTTCCTGCCCTCGAACATCAGACTCCAAGTCCTTCAGCTTTTGGACTCTTGGACTTACACCAGTGGTTTGCCAGGGGCTCTTGGGCCTTCTGCCACAGACTGAAGGCTGCACTGTTTGCTTCCCTGCTTTTGAGGTTTTGGGACTGGGACTGGTTTCCTTGCTCCTCAGTTGCAGATGGACTATCGTGGGACTTCACCTTGTGATCATGTGAGTCAATACTGCTTAACAAAGTCCCCTTCATATATGTATCTATCCTATTAGTTCTGTTCTTCTAGAGAATGCTTACTAATACAGCTATTGTTAATAACGTTGCTATGAACATTCATATACAAGTATTTGTGTGGATGTATGCTTTTTTTTTTTTTGATATATGCCTAGGAGTGGAATTGCCATGGCATGTGGTAACTATATGTTCAATATTTTTAGGAAATGCTTCAAACTGTTTTCAAAAAGACTGCACCATATTACACCCCACCAGCAGCGTATAAGCATTCCAATTTCTTCAAACCCTTGTCTATAATTGTTGTTTGTTTTGTTTTTTGATGATAGCCATCCTAGTGGGTATGAATGTATCTCACTGAAGTTTTGACTTGCGTTTTTTTAAATGTCTAAAGATGTTGAGAATTTTGTTAGTATTTATTGCTCACTTGTCTATCTACTTTTAAGAAATGTCTATTCAGATACTTTCTTCATTTTAAAATTTTGTTTATGTCTTTATTACTGAGTTGTAATTTGTTATATATTTTGAATAAAAGTCCTCTATTGAACACATGATTTGTATATAGTTTCTCCCAATCTGTGCTTAGAATTTTTATTCTCTTGTTGGTATCATTTGTAGCTCATAATATTATAATTTTTATATCTCACAATTTACTTATTTTTTCTTTCATCACTTGTGCTTTTGGTGTCATACATAAGAAATCACTTCCTAATCAAAGACCACAAGGATTTATTTATATTTTTTTCTAAGAGTTTTATAGCTTTAGCTGTTATGTTTAGGTCTATGCTCATTTTTGAGTTAATTTTTGTGTATGGTGTGAGATAGGGATCTAACATAATTCTTCTGTATATGGACATCCAGTTGTTCCAGCACCAGTGGTTGAAAGGCTATTTTTTCCCCTCATTGAAATGTGTCTTCATTCTTGTTTTAAAAATCAATTGACCAAAAATTCAAGGTTTATTTCTAAACTCTCATTTCCATTTCATTGATTTATCCTCATGCCAGTACCACAGTGTCTAGATTACTGTAGCTTTGTGGTAAATTTGGAAATTAAAAAAATGCGAGTCTTACAATTTTGTTTTTTTCCAAGACTATTTGGCTATTCGAGTCCCTTGCATTTTCTTATGCATTTTAGGATCATGTTGTCAATTTCTTCAAAAAACCAGCTGAGATTTCAATAGCGATTGTGTTGAACCTATAAATTAATTTGGGGAGTATTGCCATATCAATAGTGTCAAGTCTTACAATCCATATGGTTACATTTCTTTCAACAACGTTGTATAGTATTCAGTATAAAAGTCTTGAACTTACTTTGTTAAAATTATACCTATGTATCGTATTATTTTAAAATATATAAATAATATTTTTAAATGGAATTGTTTTCTTATTATGTTCAGAATGATCATTGTTTATAAAATACATTTTTTAATGTTTTGTAATGAACATTTTATCAGTGTTAATAGCTTTTTAGTGGATTTTTTAGGATTTTCCATATATAGGATCATGTCATCTGCAAAAAGAGCAGTTTTATTTTTTCCACTCTAGAGCACTGCCTTCCCCCTAATTTTACTGGTTAGAATCTCCAGTAATATGTTTTAAAAAGTGGCTATAGTGGATATTCTTACCTTCCTCTGATCTTAGAGGAAAAGCATTCAATCTTTCCCTAAGAAACATAATGGTAACTGTGGGTTTTTTTGTTTTGTTTTTTTTTTTGTTTTGTTTTTTTGTTTTTTTTATGAATGCCTGTCATTGGGTTGAGAATATTCTCTTTTATTCCTAGTTTGTTGAGAGTTTTTTTTTTTCCGAATCAGGAAAGAGATTGTATTTTGTTAAATAATTTACTGCTCCTTTTGAAATGATCATGTGCTTATTGTACTTTCTTTTATTAACTTGGTATATTACATTAATTGATTTGTTATTATGTTAAACTAACCTTACACTAAGATAAAGCCCACTTGGTCATGGTGGATAATTCTTTTCATATGTTTCTGAATTTGGTTTGTTAGTATTTTGTTAATGATTTTTGTGTCCATAGTCATAAGATGCATTGGCCTGTAGTTTTCTTGGGATGTTTTTGTCTGGTTTTGGTATCAGAGTAATTGTGGCCTCAGAATGATTCGAGAATTGTCTCTTCCTGTTATAATATTTAGAAAAGTTTGTGAAGGATTAGTATTAATTCTTCTTTGAGTGTTTTTCAAAATTCACCATTGAGGTCATCTTGGCCTTAGCTTTTCCTTGTAAGAGGCTTTTAAATTAATAATATAATCTATTCAAATTTTCTATTTACTCTTGAGTAAGTTTCTGTAATTTATGCCTATCTAGGAAT
This sequence comes from Pan troglodytes, assembly GCF_028858775.2. NCBI lineage: Eukaryota > Metazoa > Chordata > Mammalia > Primates > Hominidae > Pan > Pan troglodytes. Next base: position 130,055,690 of record NC_072407.2, on the reverse strand, counting down.
TTTTCCATAATATCTACATTTTCTAAATTATTGGCAGGTGTTTACATTATTCCCTTATAATTCTTTTAATTTTTGTAAAGTCAATAGTGATAACCCCTCTTCCACTCTTGGTCCTAGTAGGTGAAGCCTTCTCTCATTTTCTTGGTCAGTCTACCTAGCGGTCTGTAGATTTTGTTAATCTTTTCAAAGAATTAGTTTTGGTTTTGTTGATTTTTCTCTATTGTTTCTCTAGTTTCTTTTAAATTTATTAACACTGTAGCCCAAATTATTTTCTTTCTTGGGTTCACTTTGGACTTACTTGAAGTCTTCTTTTTCTAGTTTCATAAAGTAGAAGTTTGGTCTATTGACTTGATACATTTTACTTTTTAATATAGCAATTTCTTGCCATATTAGTAGTGCATTATATGCATTCCATAAGGTTTGGTATATTGTACTTTAATTTATCTAAGACATTTTGAATTTTTTATGATTTATTCATTGGTTATAGAGAAATGCGTTGTTTCCACATACTTGTGAATATGCCAAACTTTCTCTGATATTGATTTTTAATTTTATGTTATTATGGTTAGAGAATATACTTGGTATGAGTTTAATCTTTTGGAATTTGTGGAAACTTGCTTTATGAAGTTGCCTGTGGTCTCTCCTGGAAAATGTTTCATATGTGCTTGAGAAGAATATGTACTCTGCTGATCTAGGTAGAGTGTTCTATAGATGTTTGTTAGGTCTATTTGGTTTAAAGTGCTATAGTATTATTAAAGGTTCTGTTTCTTTGCTGATTTTCTGACTAGTTGTTCTATGCATTATTGAAAGTGGAATATTGAACCTTGCTTTTTACGTTATGGCCCCAATAATATAATTATATACATATTTTTCTATGCAGTTTGTTTTTAAATGACTCAAGGAGAGCAACATGTCAGGAAAATTAAGAAAAAAAATTCATTTATAATAGCGTCAAAAAGAATAAAATACTTAGAAATAAACTTAACCATGGCAAAAGACTTGAACATTGAAAAGTACAAAACATTGCTGAAAAATTAAAGAAGACATAAATGGAAAGACATGCTGTGTTCATAAATTAGAACACTTAAGACTATTAAGCTGCTGATACTACATACACATAGAACAAAGTTTCATGACACTGAATTTGACAAATATTTTTTGACAATGACACTAAAAGCACTGACAACAACCGCAACAAAAATACACAAATTAGCCTTTATCAAACTTAAAAACTTTTGTGCCCAAAAGGACACTATCAATATAGAGAAAGGCAAGTCAGTGAATGAGAGAAAATATTTGCAAGTCATATATTGGATAAGGGGGCTAATATTTGAATATATAAAGAGTTCTTGCAACTTAATGACAACCTAATCTTAAAATGAGCAAAGAACTTGAATAGGACAGGCATGGTGGCGCATGCCTGTAATCCCAGCAGTTTGGGAGGCTGAGGCAGGCAGATCACTTGAGGTCAGGAGTTCTGGCCAACATGGTGAAACATCGTCTCTACTAAAAACACAAACAAAAATTAGCCTGGTGTGGTGGTGGGCACCTGTAATCCTCAGCTACTCCAGAGGCTGAGGCGGGAGGATCACTTGAACCCAGAAGCTGGAGGTTGCAGTGAGCCAAGATTATGCCACTGTACTCCTGCCTGGGTGACAGAGGGAGACTCTGTCTCAAAACAAAACAAAACAAACAAACAAAAAAACTTGAATAGATATTTCCCTGAACAAGATATACAAATGGCCAAAAGCACATGACAAGATACCTAATGTCACTAATCATTAGGGAAATGCAAATCAAAGCCACACTGAATTGTCACTTCAAACTCATTAGGATAGCTAGTATAAAAACAGAAAATAACAAGTATTGCTGAAGATGTGAAGAAGTTAGAACCTTGCGCGTTGCTGGAGAGAAAGTAAAATGGTACAGCTACCATGAAAGACAGTGTAACAGCTTCTCAAAGCACTAAGTATATAATTACCATATGATAAAATTGCACTCCTGGATGTATACCAAAGGAATTGAAATTAGGGATTCCAAGAGGTATTTGTACATGAATGTTTATAGCAATAGTATTCATAATCGCAAAAAGATGGAAACAATTTAACGTTCATCAGTGGATGAATCAGTGAACACATTGTGGTATATACACAAAAGGGACTATTACTCATTCTAAAAAAGGAAAGTAATTATGATATTGCTACAATATAGATGAACTTTGAAGACATTATGCTAAGGGAAACAACCTAGGCACAAAAAGACAGATATTGTATGATTCTATTTACATGACTTACCTAGAATAAACAAGTTCATAGTGAAATAAAGTAGAATAGTGGTTACCTGGGCCTGGGAAATAGAGAAATAGGAAATTAATGTTTAAAGAACACAGAAATTTAGTTTGAAATACATTAAAATTTTTGGAGATGGATAGTGGTAATGGTTGTACAACAATGTGAATGTACTTAATTTCTCTGTGCATTTAAAAATTGTTAAAATAATAAACTTTATGTTATGTGTATTTCTTCATAATTTTAAAAGGAGAAGTATATCATTATATTATATTTTGTAACTGCCTACCTAATTACCTTTATTAGTATCTTTCTTAAAAATGTTCATTTGAATTATTGTCTGATTTACCTGCTTTTAGCTTGAAGAACATTCTTTTACTTTTTTTTTTTCTGCAAAGTAGTAAACTCTATGAGGTTTTATAGAATGCCTTTTTATTTAACCTTCATCTTTGAAAGACACTTTGGCTGTATTTAAGATTTTGGTTGACAGATAATTGTCTTTTGTGTTTGTTTTCATTTCCAGTACTTTGAATATGTCTTTTCATTGCTTTCTTTTATTTTTAACATTCATTTTAAGTTCAGGGATACATGTGGAGGTTTGTTACAGAGGTAAACTTGTGTCGTAGGGGTTCATTGTACAGATTATTTCATCACCCAGGTATTAAGCCTAGTACCCATTAGTTATTTTTCCTGATCGTCTCCCTCCTCCCACCCTCCACCCTCCACCCTCCAATAGGCTCCAGTGTGTGTTGCTCCCCTCTGTGTATGCATGTGTCCTCATCATTTAGCTCCCACTTATAAGTGAGAACATGCAGTATTTGGTTTTCTGTTCCTATGCTAGTTTGCTAACGATAATGGCCTCCCACTCCATCCATGTTCCTGCAAAGGACATTATCTTGTTCTTTTTTTATGGCTGCATGGTATTCCATGGTGTATATGTACCACATTTTCTTTATTCAGTCTATCATTGATGGGCGCTTAGGTTGATTCCATATTTGCTATTGTATCACTGCTTTCTGACTTCAGTTGCTTTCAGTGGGAACTCAGCTGTCAATCCTATGGGAGTTTTCCTGTACGATGGGTAATTTTACCTCGATGCCTTCAATACTTTCTTATTTCATTCAACATTTTTACTATGATGTGTCTGTGTATGGATCTCTTTGCATTTATCCTGCTTGGACTTTGTATAACTTCTTGGATGTGTATGTTAATTTTTAAATCAAATTTGGGATGTTTTCAGCCATTATTTCTTCAAATATTTTCCCTAGAACTTTATTTGTCTTCATATTTTTTTCCTCTCCCTTCTTCAAATTGCATAATATTGCATTGATCTATCTTGCACTTTGCTGATTCTTCTGAGAATCTTTGTAGATTCTCCAACCTACTATTAGCCTCTCTAGTGAATTTTTCATTTTGGTTGTTATGCTTGCAATGTCACTAACTTCATTTTTAAAAAATAATTTCTATTTGATGAGATATTATTATCATACCTTCATTTTTTAAATCATGGTCCTCTTTTGTTCTTTGGACAAATTTATAATGGTTGCTTGGGCTGTTTGCCAGTTAAGTCCACCCTCTCAGCCACTTCTAAGTCATGGGTTTGGGTCAAAATTTTTTTTTTCCTGTGTGTGGGTAACACTTTTCTTTTTCTTGCATGTATTATAGTATTTTTGTGGTAAACTGCCTATTTTAGATAATCTATTGTAGCAACTCTGAATACTGATTCTCCCTCTCCCTCAGGAGTGGTTGTTGTTTTGTTGTCTATTGTTTTGTGACTTGACTGAACTAATTCTACAATGTTCATTTCCCCCAGAGTGCGCAGCCTCAGATGACCCTCCTCAGCGTTTCCTCCCTTGGCTTTATCTTTAAGCAAGGTTTTATCTTTTTGTCTAGAAGTGTCCCCTAGGATGGCATAAGCCACTTATTTATCAAAGGTTCTGCTTCAATCTCGTTAGCCAGTGAGACCTTTATCCTACACCATTGGATATATGTGTGGCCTTGAGGCTGCTATTACAGTTCAGAGAGTTTACATTTCCTTGCTCCACATTTTCTCAGGGACTAGTTGCTTGAAGGTTTTTTCTCTGATTGCTCCTACGGGACACATTATTAAGCATGCACACGGTCTTACAGATCTCCAGGGATGAGCAGGATTTTATTTTTAAGCTTGGCTTCCTGCCAGTCAGTGTTTGGTCAGAGGTTGCGTTTAAGATCTATGTGCTAGTGACGCCTCCGCCCTGTGTTGATGGGTCTGTGTGCACCTTCGGAAATGCTTTCAAATCTGCCCTGCTCTGATTACTGCCTTGTAGATGCAGCCAAGAGCTTGCACTCAGCCATTAAGACCCTAGTGCTGTTGGTGATTCTAGGAAGGATCTTCCTGGCTGTCTCTATTAAACTTATGGCTGCTTTACTGTTTTGCTTGTATTATGAAGCTGCCAGCCTCCTCTTAATTGGTCTCCATGAATATTTCCATGATTTGCAACAATGACTTAGTATGGAATTCTCCACACTCAGTTCCTAATCAAGTCTGTCCCTCTCTGCCCTGCCAAACCTCCGCCGCCCAAGCAGAACTCTTTCTCCACTATACTGGAGCTGTGGGAGGGAACTGCTTTTCTTGGAAATAAAACCCCTTTTTTGAGTGGGCGTCGGGGGTGGCTAAGAGCCTCGTTTCTTTTCAACTTTCTTCTCCTGGCATTAAGCTTTCATCCTACAAGCCAGCTGTAGGGGAAAGCAACTAGGACCTCAATATTCTTAGCTTGAAATGCCTGAAGTAGATCTTCCACTCTAAGAGTAGGGTCTGGGTGGGGAAAAGGAGAAAAGTCCTCTCAGCCATGACTGCCTGGAACAGGGCTTCTGGAACGTATCTGGAAAATCTATATTCCCAGACTATAATCTGAGGGGAGAGGGAGTTTCTGTCTTGTTGGCATCACCTACCCAGAGTAGAGTGCCCAAGTTAAAGCTTCTGTAACACAAAAAGGGGTGTGAGGGGTAGGGGAGAAGGATGCAGCTCAAATACCATAGACTCTCATTATTCTAATAAATACGAAGTAGGTTTTCTTAAATAAATATTTCCCTGTTTGCTGTATGCCCTTAGACGATTTCCAGATATTTAAATAATTTTTATTTTTTATTTTTATGTATTTATTTTTTAGATGGAGTTTTGCTCCTGTTGCCCAGGTTGGAGTGCAATGGCACGATCTTAGCTCACTGCAACCTCCGCCTCCTGGGTTCAAGTGATTCTCCTGCCTCAGCCTCCCAAGTAGCTAGGATTACAGGCATGCACCACCACACCCAGCTAATTTTGTATTTTTAGTAGAGATGGGGTTTCACCATGTTGGTCAGGCTGGTCTCGAACTCCTGACCTCAGGTGATCCACCCGCCTTGGCTTCCAAAAGTGCTGGGATTACAGGTGTGAGCCACCGCACAAGGCTGATTTTTATTTTTTAAGATATTTTAGTTCTTATTTTGTAGGTGTGTATATTTCTCTGGTGTTACCTCAATTACCCATCTTTGCAGAAATCTTTCATTAAAACACACAGGCTCAAAATAAAGGGATGAAGGAATATTTACCAAGCAAATGGAAAGCAAAAAAAATGCAGGGGTTGTAATCCTAGTCTCTAATAAAACAGATTTTAAATCAACAAAGATAAAAAAAAAGACAGACGGGTATTACATAATGGTAAAGGGATCAAAGCAACAAGAAGAGCTAACTATCCTAAATATATATGCACCCAATACAGAAGCACCCAGATTCATAAAGCAAGTTCTTAGAGACCTACAAAGAGACTTAGACTTCCACACAATAGTAGTAGGAGACTTTAACACCAGATATATGAATGATTTTTTTTTTTAATTTCCAGTTAAATTGTTTTGCTTGGAGAGGGTCTGTAGAGCTCTTTATTCTGCCATTCCTGAAATCCTGCCCACTCCTCTTTGTTTATTTTTAGCTTTATTCATCATTGTCTTGATTGATATGCTATTGTAATATATTTAAATTCCATTTTTAAAAATCCCAAAGACATATTTCTAATTGATTGTCATTATATTTATCCTGTATTTATCATTTTTTTCTTTTGCTGTGCTTTCCTTCTTATATCTCAAACTCTTCATCTGAGATACTTTACTTCTACCTGAACTGTGTCTTTTGGAATTATCTTTAGTTGTGTCTGCTGATGTGGTGACAGAGTGAGACTCTGTCTCAAAAAATAAATAAATAAATAAATAAATAAATAAATAAATAAATAAATAAATGAGTTAAGCTGAAAATGAAGCACACTGATGAATGAAACTGAGAGAGAAAAAGAAATTATCCAAAATCCTCTAATAGTAATCAGAGAAATTGAAGTAAACAGAGTGAAAAAGACCTTGTAATTAGTCTGAGAAAGTCTAATCAAACACGAAAAATGAGAAGAATTTCATTCTTCTCCAACAAAATGGGTTGGAGACAATATGCGAAGAGCTATTAGCTGAGAATTTTCCAAAACCAATGAATGGCACAAAACAATAGTTTCAGGATGCCAAATGAGCTCAAATCAGGATAAATAGAAAGAAATACAAAACTAGACATTTTATAGTAAAATCACAGCACTCTTAAGACAAAGAAAAACAGAAAAGTAGCCAGAGAGATAAGACAGTTGAAAATGGATTCCTCAGCAGCAACAATGAAAGCCAGGAAATGGGAATAGTATTTTCAACGTGAAAAGAGATAGTAACCACCATCCTATAATCTGGACCTAGTGAAAATATATTTCAAGAAAAATAGAGTGAATAAAATCTGAAAGTGTTTGCACGGTGGCTCACACCTGTAATCCCAGCACTTTGGGAGGCCAAGGCAGGTGGATCATCTGAGGTCAGGAGTTTGAGACCAGCTTGGCCAACATGGTGAAACCCCGTCTCCACTAAAAATACAAAAAATTAGCCAGGTGTGGTAGCGGGCGCCTGTAATCCCAGAGACTTGGGAAGCTGAGGCAGGGGAATCGCTTGAACCCAGGAGGCAGAGGTTGCAGTGAGCCGAGATCGTGCCATTGCATTCCAGCCTGGGCAACAAGAGCAAAACTCCATCTCAAAAAAAAGAAAAAAAAAATTCTTTCCAAAATTTCAGTAGGTTTCTTTAAGTCTTTCTCAGTCATTTATATATTTCTTCTTACCTGCATATATTGTAAACCATATATTTTTATGTCTTCGAACATATTAAACATAGTCTTTGTCTCTCTCTTTCTCTTTCTCTTTTATGTGATTTCAAGATTTTCCATTTTCCATTACTGTTCTTCCAGTTATGCCTATAAGTAGATATCCCTCTTTTTAAAAATTTATTGACTATATGAATCTTACATTTTTGTATACATATTTGTAAAATTCTCAGCTGTTATCTCCTCAAATGACGACTTTCATTCTCTCTATGTCTCATTCTGGGGCATAGTTTAAATTTGCTAAACCTCCTTATTTTATCCTCTACATCTTCTTACTTCTTTCTCATTTTCTATGTATTTTATTTTTCTGTATTCATTGTAATCATTTATCTGGATCTATATTGTAGTTTACTAACTCTTTTTAACTATTACTTTTATTTAATCCTTCTATTTTTTCCTAAGTTAATATATTTGTTATATAAACATAATAAATATAAATTAATATAGATATAATTCTAATGTAAACTTAATAATTCTATTGGTTGTTTTTTTCAAATCTAAGGATTTTTTTAATTATTATACTTTAAGTTCTAGGATACATGTGCACAATGTGCAGGTTTGTTACATAGGTATACATGTGCCATGTTGGTGTGCCGCACCCATCAACTTGTCATTTACATTAGGTATTTCTCATAGTGCTATCCCTCCCCCAGCCCCCCACCTGCTGACAGGCCCTAGTGTGTGATGTTCCCCACCCTGTGTCCATGTGTTCTCATTGTTCAATTCCCACCTATGAGTGAGAACATGCGGTGTTTGGTTTTCTGTCCTTGTGATAGTTTGCTGAGAATGATGGTTTCCAGCTTTCTCCATGTCCCTGCAAAGGACATGAACTCAGTCTTTTTTATGGCTGCATAGTATTCCACAGTGTATATGTGCCACATTTTCTTTTTTTTTTTTTTTTTTTTTTTTTGAGACGGAGTCTAGCTCTGTCGCCCAGCCTGGAGTGCAGTGGCACAATCTCGGCTCACTGCAAGCTCCGTCTCCCAGGTTCATGCCATTCTCCCGACTCAGCCTCCTGAGTAGCTGGGACTACAGGTGTCCGCCACCATGCCCAGCTAATTTTTTGTGTTTTTTTAGTAGAGTCAGGGTTTCACTGTGTTAGCCAGGATGGTCTTGATCTCCTGACCTCGTGGTCCGCCCACCTCGGCCTCCCAAAGTGCTGGGATTACAGGCGTGAGCCACTGTGCCCGGCCATGTGCCACATTTTCTTAATCCAGTCTATCATTGATGGACATTTGGGTTGGTTCCAAGTCTTTGCTATTGTGAACAGTGCCACAATAAACATACATGTGCATATGTTTTTATAGTAGAATGATTTATAATTCTTTGAGTATATACCCAGTAATGGGATTGCTGGGTCAAATGGTATTTCTAGTTCTAGATCCTTGAGGAATCGCCACACAGTCTTCCACAATGGTTGAACTAATTTACACTCCCACCAATAGTATAAAAGCATCCCTATTTCCCCACATCTTCTCCAGCATCTGTTGTTTCCTGACTTTTTAATGATCACCATTCTAACTGGCATGAGATGGTATCTCATTGTGGTTTTGATTTGCATTTCTCTAATGACCAGTGATGATGAGGTTTTTTTCATGTGTCTGTTGGCTGCATAAATGTCTTCTTTTGAGAAGTGTCTGTTCATATCCTTTGCCCACTTTTTGATGGGGCTGTTTTTTTCTTGTAAATGTGTTTAAGTTCTTTGTAGATTCTGGATATTAGCCCTTTGTCAGATGGGTAGATTGCAAAAATTTTCTCGCATTATGTAGGTTGCCTGTTCTCTCTGTTGGTAGTTTATTTTGCTGTGCAGAAGCTCTTTACTTTAATTAGATTCCATTTGTCTATTTTGGCTTTTGTTGCCATTGCTTTTGGTGTTTTAGTCGTGAAGTCTTTGCCCATGCCTATGTCCTGAATTGTATTGCCTGGGTTTTCTTCTACGGTTCTTGTGGTTTTAGGTCTTACATTTAAGTCTTTAATCCATCTTGAATCTTGAATTAATTTTTGTATAAGGTGTAAGGAAGGGATCCAGTTTCAGCTTTCTGCGTACTGCTAGCCAGTTTTCTCAGCACCATTTATTAAATAGGGAATCCTTTCCCCATTTCTTGTTTTTGTCAGGTTTGTCAAAGATCAGATGGTTGTAGATGTGTGGTGTTATTTGTGGGGCCTCTGTTTGGTTCCATTGGTCTATATATCTGTTTTGGTACCAGTACCATGCTATTTTGGTTACTGTAGCCTTGTAGTATAGTTTGAAGTCAGGTAGCATGATGCCTCCAGCTTTGTTCTTTTTGCTTGGGATTGTCTTGGCAATGCAGGCTCTTTTTCGGTTCCATATGAAATTTAACATAGTGTTTTTCCAATTTTGTGAAGAAAGTCATTGGTAGCTTGATGGGGATGGCATTGAATCTACAAATTACCTTGAGCAGTATGGCCTCATACTGCTCACGATATTGATTCTTCCTATCCATGAGCATGGAATGTTCTTCCATTTGTTTGTGTCCTCTTTTATTTCATTGAGCAGTGGTTTGTAGTTCTTCTTGAAGAGGTCCTTTACATCCTTTGTAAGTTGTATTCCTAGGTATTTTATTCTCTTTGTAGCAATTGTGAAAGGGAGTTCAGTCATGATTTGGCCCTCTGTCTGTTATTAGTGTATAGCAATGGTTGTGATTCTTGCACTTTAATTTTGTATCCTGAGACTGCTGAAGTTGCTTATCAGCTTAAGGAGATTGTGGGCTGAGACGATGGGGTTTTCTAAATATACAATCATGTCATCTGCAAACAGGGATAATTTGACTTCCTCTTTTCCTAATTGAATACCCTTTATTTATTTCTCCTGCCTGATTGCCCTGGTCTGAACTTCCAACACTATGTTGAATAGGAGTGGTAAGAGAGGGCATCCTTGTCTTGTGCCGGTTTTCAGAAGGAATGCTTCCAGTTTTTGCCCATTCAGTATGATATTGGCTGTGGGTTTGTCATAAATAGCTCTCATTATTTTGAGATGTGTTCCATCAATACCTAGTTTACTGAGGGTTTTTAGCATGAAGGGGTGTTGAATTTTTTCGAAGGCCTTTTCTACATCTATTGAGATAATCATGTGGTTTTGACATTGGTTCTGTTTATGTGATGGATTACATTTATTGATTTGCATAAGTTGAACCAGCCTTATATGCAAGAGATGAAGCCGACTTGATCATGGTGGATAAGCTTTTGGATGTGCTGCTGGATTCGGTTTGCCGGTATATTATTGAGGATTTTCGCATCGATGTTCATCAGGGATGTTGGCCTAAAATTCTCTTTTTTGTTGTTGTTGTGTCTCTGCCAGGCTTTGGTATCAGGATGATGCTGGCCTCATAAAATGAGTTAGGGAGGATTCCCTCTTTTTCTATTGATTGGAATAGTTTCAGAAGGAATGATATCAGCTCCTCTTTGTACCTCTGGTAGAATTCAGCTGTGAATCTATCTGGTCCTTTACTTTTTTTTGGTTAGTAGACTATTAATTATTGACTCAATTTCAGAGCCTGTTATTGGTCTATTCAGAGATTGAACTTCTTCCTGGTTTAGTCTTGGGAGGGTGTATGTGTCCAGGAATTTATCCATTTCCTCTAAGTTTTCTAGTTTATTTGTGTAGAGGTGTTTATAGTATTCTTTGATGGTAGTTTGTATTTCTGTGGGATTGGTGGTGATATCCCCTTTATCAATTTTTATTGTGTCTATTTGATTCTTCTCTCTTTTCTTTATTAGTCTTGCCAGTGGTTTATCAATCTTGTTGATCGTTTTAAAAAACCAGCTCCTGGATTCATTGATGTTTTTGAAGGGTTTTTTGTGTCTCTATCTCCTTCAGTTCTGCTCTGATCTTATTATTTCTTGCCTTCTGCCAGCTTTTGAATTTGTTTGCTCTTGCTTCTCTGGTTCTTTTAATTGTGATGTTAGGGTGTTTATTTTAGATCTTTCCTGCTTTCTCTTGTGGGCATTTAGTGCTATAAATTTCCCTCTACATACTGCTTTAAATGTGTCCCAGAGATTTTGGTACGTTGTGTCTTTTTTCTCATTGGTTTCAAAGAACATCTTTATTTCTGCCTTCATTTCGTTATTTACCCAGTAGTCATTCAGGAGCAGGTTGTTCAGTTTCCATGTAGTTGAGCGGTTTTGAGTGAGTTTCTTAATCCTGAGTTCTAATTTGATTGCACTGTGGTCTGAGGGACAGATTGTTGTGATTTCTGTTCTTTTACATTTGCTGAGGAGTGCTTTACTTCCAATTATGTGGTCAATTTTAGAATAAGTGCAATGCGGTGCTCAGAAGAATGTAAATTTTGTTGATTTTGGGTGGAGAGTTCTGTAGATGTCTATTAGGTCCGCTTGGTGCAGAGCTGAGTTCAAGTCTTGGATATCCTCGTTAAACTCTGTCTCGTTGATCTGTCTAATATTGACAGTGGGGTGTTAAAGTCTCCCATTATTATTGTGTGGGAGTCTAAGTCTCTTTGTAGGTCTCTAAGGACTTACTTTATGAATCTGGGTGCTCCTGTGTTGGGTGCACATATATTTAGGATAGTTAGCTCTTCATGTTGAATTGATCCCTTTACCATTATGTAATGGCCTTCTTTGTGTCTTTTGATCTTTTTGGTTTAAAGTCTGTTTTATCAAAGACTAGGATTGCAACCTTTGCGTTTTTTTTTTTTTTTTTTTTTTTTTTTTTTTTTGCTTTCCATTTGCTTGGTAGGTCTTCCTCCATCCCTTCATTTGGAGCCTATATGTGTCTCTGCATGTGAGATGGGACTCCTGAATATAGCACACTGATGGGTCTTGACTCTATCCAATTTGCCAGTCTGTTTCTTTTAATTGGGACATTTAGCCCATTTACATTTAAGGTTAATATTGTTATGTGTGAATTTGATCCTGTCATAATGATGTTCACTGGTTATTTTGCCCATTAATTGATGCAGTTTCTTCATAGCATCGATGGTCTTTACAATTTGGCATGTTTTTGCAGTGGCTGGTACCAGTTATTCCTTTCCATGTTTAGTGCTTCCTTCAGGAGCTCTTTTAGGGCAGGCCTGGTGGTAACAAAATCTCTCAGCATTTGCTTGTCTGTAAAGGATTTTATTTCTCTTGCACTTATGAAGCTTAGTTTGGCTGGATATGAAATTCTGGGTTGAAAATTCTTTTCTTTAAGAATGTTCAATATTGGCCCCCAGTCTCTTCTGGCTTGTAGGGTTTCTGCCGAGAGATCCGCTGTTAGTCTGATGGGCTTCCCTTTGTGGGTAACCAGACCTTTCTCTGTGGCTGCCCTTAACATTTTTTCCTTCTTTTCAACCTTGGTGAATCTGACAATTATGTGTCTTGGGGTTGCTCCTCTTGAGGAGTATCTTTGTGGTTTTCTCTGTATTTCCTGAATTTGTTGACCTGCCTTGCTAGGTTGGGGAAGTTCTCCTGGATAATATCCTGCAGAGTGTTTCCAACTTGGTTCCATTCTCCCCGTCACTTTCAGGTACACCAATCAAACATAGATTTGGTCTTTTCACATAGTCTCATATTTCTTGAAGGCTTTGTTCATTTCTTTTACTCTTTTTTTCTCTAATCTTTTCTTCTTGCTTTATTTCATTAATTTGATTTTCAATCACTGATCTGATATCCTTTCTTCCGCTTGATCAAATCAGCTATTAAAGCTTGTGCATGTGTCACGCAGTTCTTGTGCTGTGGTTTTCACCTCCATCAGGTCATTTAAGGTCTTCTTTACACTGTTTATTCTAGTTAGCCATTAGTCTAACCTTTTTTCAAGGTTTTTAGCTTCCTTGTGATGGGTTAGAACATGCTCCTTTACCTCAGAAAAGTGTGTTATTACCGACCTTCTGAAGCCTACTGTCAACTCATCATAGTCATTCTCCATCCAATTTTGTTCTGTTGCTGAGTGGAGCTGTGATCCTTTGGAGGTGAAGAGACGCTCTAGTTTTTGGAATTTTCAGCTTTTCTTCTCTGGTTTCTCCCCATCTTTTTGGTTTTACCTACCTTTGGTCTTTGATGTTGGTGACCTACAGATGAGGTTTTGGTGTGGATGTCCTTTTTGTTGATGTTGATGCTATTCCTTTCTATTTCTTAGTTTTCCTTCTAACAGTCAGGCCCCTCAGCTGCAGGTCTGTTGGAGTTTGCTGGAAGTCCACTCCAGACCCTGTTTGCCTGGGTATCACCAGCGGAGGCTGGAGAACAGCAACTATTGCAGAACAGCAATTTTTCTTTTCTAAGTTAATATATTTGTTATATAAACAGAATAAATATAAATTAATACAGATATAATTTTAATGTAAACCTAATAATTCTATTGGTTTTGTTTTCAAATCTAAGGATTTTTAAAATTTGATTATCATTTCATTTTGTATTGAATTTATTTAGACATTTTATACATTTTAGATTCTATATCTGATAATTGAAAATCTTAAGTTCTTGAGAGTCTATTTTCTTTGAATTGGCTATTTTTTTTAGCTAACTATTCATGTTGTTTTGTTTCCTTGTATACATAACAATTGATGAGTAGTAACTCAAAATTTGGCATCCTAAGAGCTCAAATTTTGAACAGTTTACTCTAGAGACAGTTATTTGCATCAAACAAGAGCTGCGGAATGCTATTTGGACTTACTTTGGTTTATATATTATTGTACGCAGAACTAATACAAAAGTATTATGACCCCATTCCCCTCTCTTAGAGAGACAAAAAGAACTACTTTTTTCCTTTGGTGTGAATATTGACGTTTACTCATAAGTCAATTTTTGACTTTGCATTTGCTTATTAGTTTCACTATTTGTTGTGGTGGTAGTGATGGTGGTGGTTGGTTTTGTTTTGTTTTGTTACTTTTGGATATTTCCGTTATAGGGTTGAGAGACCAACATTTTATTTGAAAAGTTTGTTTATGATAATTTATCTGGGTTCTAGTGTTATTTTTATAGAAAGATTCCTTTGAGTTTCTAATCTGTACAGATTAATTTAAATATCTATATTAACATACACTTGTTTAACATGCTCAGCTTTCACAATCTTATTTTATAACTTGATTAAATATTTGATAAATTTTCATTTTCTATAATTTTCATCTGTACTTCTAAACTTACCTTTGTTGAGACATAACTATTAAGTAATAAATACCATAAAACCAAATTGCATAAAACCAACAATTTCTACTCATTATAGTCCGTATAATTACCTTGTGACATAGATTGGCTAAAAAGATCTATTTACATTTAGTAATGAGTAGACACTATCTTATTATGCTTAAATATGTTTGTACAATATCTGTTACTAATACTTGAGCTTGAATAAGCTAATGAAAAGCAGCAGAGTCTGCTGTAATTAAAGAGTATTTTATATTCCAGTAAGGCAGGTCAGGGTCAAAATATTTTCTGATGTTGACTAGGTGTATTATCTTGGGCTTTAGTTATTTTTGTTTGTAAAATGGAAATAATAATGAGATTTATCTTGCATAATTCATGTCAGGATCAAATGATAGAATGCATTTAATAATGCGAAACATCTACCAAAATACTTGACATATAGTAAGTGTTAGTTGTGTGGTTATATCTCTGATTATCAACAGTTCAGGAATGGGAAACAGTATAGGTAAGTTTTGAAGGAAATGGGGTTTGGAAAGTTAAGTCCAGAAGCCTTCAGGGAGGAGAGTCAGACCACACTGATAAGCGAGGGGCTGAGGATGTGGGTGGCACAGAGAGGGTAACTTCACCAGTTCCACAATTTTTCCATGTCTAGTCTAGAAAAAAAGGAATCCCTTAAGGCCTAGAGTTCCTTGGGAAGTGTCTTCATGCAGAAACAGAACTTGAATAACCTTCTTCAAGTGTGAGGTTAAATAATATGACTGGGTTAGGTCCACATCTCAACATTACTTGGTTGATACTGCCTCATACTCATTTCTGCCACTCCAGTTTCCTGAAACATGACCCTAAGAAGGAGTCACCACAGACTCTCATTTCAAGACAGAATGGTAGGTGGCCATATATGTGAAAATATGTTTTCACAAGGGGGAAATAGTAACAAAAAGAAAACATGCAGAAAGACTCAGAAGTACCTTGGAGTGTGTGTGTGCTGACAAACCTTCTTCACTTGGCCAATCTTTAATCACGCTCCCGAACCTTGTTCTAGGCCCATCTGTGCACTTCCTTATAAAACCAGTTTTAGCAAAGAACTTTGCTGTGTCAGTTTAGCAAGAATCCTCTACCTTTAATATTTACCAGTCTTGATACCTGATTAGCAGGGCCCTCATCCTCCCCCATCCCCCAGGTGATGTCTGATCACTCTGGCCTGCCTTCAGCAAGAATCCTGTTAGGTTGGTTTAGCCAGAATCTCCCCTACCCCTAATGTTTCCTGTTAGTATTTTTGTTATCTTATGACCCTCATCCTGTTCCTTGGCTATACATTCCCATGCCTAATCTTTCTACCCCATGGCAAAATCTCATTGCCGTGGTCTCCATGCCTATGATGTTGGTCCTGAATAAAGTCTTCCTTCCTGTGCTTTAACAAGTATCATTGAAAAGCTTTAATGGTGTGTGTGTGTGTGAGAGGAAGGAATCAGAGATGCTTCTACATATGACCAAACTACCAAGAAAGGCATGCAAATGATTATCACCATAAACCAAAGAAAATGACCGAGTTGTGTCTCAAGTCAATTTAGAGGTTTATTTTGCCCAGGTTGAGGACATGCCTGGAGGAGAAAAACACAAATCACAGGCAGCATCTGTGATCCATGTCTTTTGAAAACAGCATTTTGAGCACTTCACTATTTAAAGGTAAAGAGTAGGCAGGAGGGGAAGGAGGGAAGGGAAAAAAAAAAGGGAGTGTAGGTAGTGATATAAGTAGTCACATTCTTGTGAGACTTTGATTAGCGCTCACTGAATCCACATTACATGTAAAAGGAGCAGGTAGAGGAACAGTCAATTATGGATTAATACATGCTCAGTAAATCTACATTTTACATAAGATAAAGTCAACAGAGTAGAGCAAGAAGTCAAATATGTATTTATCTTGGGGTGGGCAGAGGAATAATTTCTAGTCTTGTCTATGTCCAGTGCCTGTGAAGATAAGCTGTTAATTTACATTGTCAGGGTGAAGGAGGAGAGATACGTATGTGTCCTTCTGTCTTGTTTAGGAACAAAAGGAAAGCCAATTTTTTGTGTGAATCTGTGTCCAAGCTGAACTTTTGGCTTTGGCATAGTTAGTTTGGTGTCCTGAGATTTTATTTGCTTTCATTTCGCAAAGTCAGAATAGTGGCTATTTCTAGGGGGAAGAGAGTGGAAAGGATTAAAGGGCAGGAGAAAGGAGTTATTTTAGTTGCATTATTTTTATCTTTGTTGAGTTATAAGGCTATTCACTTATAATAGTTGGTAGAACAGTATGTAAATGTTTTAGTGACATTTCTGTACTACCTAATATTTCTCAGTTTTAGAAGTGAAAAACAGTAAATAAAATGTTACAGTTTAAAAATATGTAACAGCTGCCTTTATTTTGTAAAACTATGTTACATAGCTAGCAGTTCTTAGCTGTTCTCATTGTGATGATACTCCTTAGGATGATCTGTGAGGTTTCTGATCCCCTGTGGGTTTATCCTCGTTAACTTTTATACTTTGAGGTTGGTTCCTCCTGCTTTCAGATGCTGGCAGCAATGCCTGACTTTAACCCATCAGATTATTAAGAGGATGATATTCACAATCTTTCTTATACCCATCAACAAACCAATCAATGCAAGCTAATTATTCGTTAGTGTAAATACAAACACTATGTATTGATAATCAATTCTGCTGGTACTGCCTCTGTCAGCTTGCGCCAAAGTACTGCAGTGGGAAAGCTCAGTTGTGTTAAGTCTGCTTCAAAGGGAGCTTGACCTCACCAGTGAATCTAGAAATGATCTATCGTTAGAAATAGGGAGTCGCTACATTCACTAAGTACAGTTTGCCTATCCCTCACACACATGAAGACTGTCCTCTCTATTCCCATTTTGCTCTAGTTTCTATCTTTGCTGTTTACCTCAAGAATCAAAGCCTACGGCTGGGATTTTGACAAAGTGCCCCTCTTATGGAGTGTTTTCTTTGCATATGGAGTGGTTTCTAACAGCTTTTTTTTTTTTTTTTTTTTTAGCCGTGCTTCAGGACTTGGTCCCTTCTCTCTGTCACTCTCTCCACTTATGCACAAGATACCATCCACTCTTTCCTCCTGAAAAAATTTCATCCCAAGTTAAAAGTATACTTTTTCCGCTCCCTTGGATAATTCCACCAGCACACAGGGTAATAGTTTCCATCTTAAACACAAAAAGATCCCCTCTTAATCCCTGTACAGCTTCACAGCCTCTCACTTCCACCTCATTTCTCTTCCCACTTCACACCAAACAAACTTCAAATGATTTGTCCATAGTCATTGTCATCACCTTGAAATGCTTTCCCTTCCAACCTGTCTGAATCAAGATTTTTTCCAACCACTGCATTGAAACCATTTTTGTCAAAGTCACGAAAGACATTCATCTCACTAAATCCAGTCAACCATTCTCTCTTCATCTTACTCAATTTTCATACAGCATTTGACATGAGACTACCCCATCCTCCAAGCACTTTCTTCATTTGACTTTAGAACAACCCACTCCCCGGTTTTTTCTCTTACCTGGTTGCTTATTTCTTCCAGTTCTTCTTTGCTGAATCCCCTTCTCTCTCTGACTTCTAAATGCTGGCATCCCCTGAGATCAGTCCTTACCCTGCTGTTCTTTAGCTACATTTTTGCTTTCACCCAGCAACCTGATTTTAAATATTAATTATCTATGTGGTGATGTCTCCCAGAAATATAGCTTTATCCCTAAACTCTTATAAATTCAAACTTGAAAATTTACTTGCCTACTTGACATTTTTACTTGGCTGTCAAGTACATTAAACTCATGTAACAAAAACAAAACTTACAAAACTTTTATTTTTTTCTTTCTAAACTTGCTTCTTTCTCTATTGTTTCTAAATGAATAAATATTATCATCATTCACCCAATGATTCAGGCCAAAAGCTTTCATTCTCTAAATCTAATCCTTCAGCAAGTTCTGTCAGTTCTGTCTTCAAAATGTATTCTGAATCCAGGACCTTCTCTGCACCTGCACAGCTGTATCTCTAGCCTAGCCTGCTGCAGTCTCTCACCTGGTCTCTGACCAGGCTACACCTATCTCACTCAGTCCTATCTGGTCTACCTGACACTGCTTTTGACTTCCCACAGACCCTTTTTCACACAGCAGACATAATTATCCTTTATAAATAAATATGATATCAAGTTTCCTGCATAACATTCTCCAATGACTTTTCTTTGTATCTTAAATACAAACTCCTGACTGAGGGCCTAGAAGATACTATGTGACCTGCCCCTCACCTATATGTCCAATCACTCTCTCTGTTTATTATGTTCTAGCTGTATTAGCTTGCTTGCTTCTTCCAAACCTATTCCTATTCCACAGCCTTTACACTTGCTGTTCCTTGCCTGGTATACTCAACCCAAATTGCTCGGTGACTAGATTCTCATCCTTCAGAATTCTCTCAAGATTCTTTCTTCCAACTTATTTAACTCTAGTTCCTCATGCTATGATTTTCTGTATTACCTTGCTTTGTACTGTAATTCATCTCTATCACCATCTGAAATTATATATAGTCAAACTATTTTTAATGGACTGTCATCTTCTTTAGAATATAAGCTTCAAGAGCATTATGCAACATGCAGAATTAAAATGATTTCTTCTCACAGGACTCCTGATAACTCTAAAGTGGTTATTTAAATCTTTAAGATGTGAGTCCCAAAGCCCTCTTGCTCTGGGGAGAACAGTTTCCTTCACCTTAGTGCTATTCAGATAGAAATTGGCCACGATATTAACCTCTGACTGTATTTTTGAATAGCACAATGGAGTGAGATGAGCTGGGTCTAAACTCTCCCCAGGACAAATATTTTTCAACCCAATGCAAGATTTATATTTTTATTTATTTTGATGTGCAGTGAAATATCTTTCTCCCTTACCTTACTTCTTGAAAAAGAATGAAGCACTGTTGCTTTGAAAAGTTGACAGACTGTTCTAATCAGTCATCCTCAGGTTTGGATTTGAAGGTAAATTGGTCAAGAGTAAAGGTCCAGAACATGTTTCCTGAAGCTACTATAAGTCTAACTCTAATCCTAACCACAGATAAATAAATGGTTTAAACTAAATAGCTCAGAGGTTAAATTGTACCCTGAAAAATATGCTTTGAGCTTCCAGGAGACTCAAAAAATATGAACCTTTTTCCAAGTTACTAAATCAAACACTTGGCCCACTGATTTTTAAAAAAGTAAAACCAGCATAAACTAAACTATATTACCCTTGTAATGGGACTGTGATAGGAAAAATTATAAGTATCTTCAAGAAAACTCTAGAACTTTAGATGCTACAGATAGTGTTGGTAAGCAAATAATACCTATTTCACAAGGCAAAAATCTTTCAAATTACATTCTATTAAAATTCATAATTTTGATTGCTCTGCTAAACTTTGCAGAGTTGGCTCTGGCTTAAATATTAAGAATTAGGAAAGGAGGTAACAGGAGAAGAAGCTAAAAGCCAAAGACATCCCGTTCTCATAATGTGTTGCTGGAAATGGCATTGCATTTAGTTTTACCTTGGGTTATATGGGGAAGTCCTTGTTATCACTGATCTCCACTTCATTTCAAATAGGGCAATTTTCAAATGGACTCTCTAAGTGTAGGTTTTCTGAAGTGATTCTTTTGTAACACTTTTATTTCTGGAGGCACTCTGCAAAACGTACAAAAAATTTTGAAAATTATTTCCTGCAAAAACTTTGAAAACAAAATCTATTTTACTTTTTTTCTTTTTGCCCTATAGCACAGATCCAACAACTAAAATACATTTCTGAAAACCAAATAATGATTAGGAAATAAGGACAAATTGGAAGATAGGGCATATTGTCCACTATTATCCCCATACATTATCATGTTCCTGTCACGTAAGACACTTAATAATGTTTTGTTGAATAAAACATGAATACTTATACATATGCTCCCCAAGAATAAGTAACATAATTCTTAAAAAAGGCAGGGATAAGTCAGTAGTTAAGTCATTTTTATTTCCAGTTCTGTCATACATTTACATTAAAGCCTTGATCAAAGTACACATTTTTAAAACGTTAAATTACTCCTTTAGAAAACTGTATACATTCATATAATTATTAATTTAATAAATTTGTCTAGAATACCTTACATGACATATACATAGGATATAAAGATGGAACAGACCTTTCTTCCCTGAAGGAGCTCATGTCTAGAGAGAAAAAGAAAGAAAAAATCAAGTATATTGATTGACAAGAGAGTGCAATGGTGCTGGAAGAGGTCTAAAAGTACCCTAGTTGGATGTCAGAGCCATTCTGGAAAATCACAGTGGGCTTCCTAGACAAAGTGATGTCCAAGTAAAGTATGAAGGACAAATAGGCGCTATCAGGCAAAGAATGTATGAGAAAGGGAAGGGTATTCCCAACAGAGAAAGGACTGAGGCATAAAAAACAGAAATGAGAGAAATGCATAAAAAACAGAAATGAGAGAAATTCCAGCACAGGGAAGTGAGAATAGCTCTACAGCGAATGAAATACTGGAAATAGAAAAATGGAAAGATAAAGAATAAGAAGAGAAATGGCAAACTCAAAAGCCATCAGTGCTCAGACGGAAAATTTAAAAATAGGAAGGACATGGTATAAAAAAATGGGGAGTAAAGAGAATTGTGGCAATTGGATTGCATGCCAGGCTAAAGATATTTGTGGTCAAATGATTAGACAAGATACTGGATAAATATAAACAAAGTACTCTGCAGGCTGGAGTTTAAAGTCATGGATCAGCAACATGAGATTCCATGTAGCAGAAATGCATAATGATTTGATTTTAAAAGGCTATAAGTGCCCTCCTAAATAATTTTAATTTAACTTCCAGACAATGGAAAAATACTGAAGAATTTTAAGTAGGGCAGCAACATAATATTTCCAATAAAACAAACAAAAACACACTGTAGGATATAGAGAAGATGGAAACTTGAGCACATACACCTGAAGGTCCATGTACATCATTCTCATGAAAGTAACCAAAAATATATAAAAAGGGAAATTCTAGACTCTATTCTGAAAACTAGAAAAAGATAGCACCCTAATGCTAGGAATTTTAAAAAATTTGCTAGTAACTTATGCTATAGTGGAAGAGGTAGCCTGATCATTGGCTGTCCACTTAAGTAAGAATATTTGCCCGACATACACATGACAGATCGCATCAGTATATTAATATCAATGTTAATTCAGAGCAGCAAGAAGTGGAGCAGGGACTGGGCTAATGCTACATTTGGATCTCAAAGCCACTTCTGGAAAAGGCACAGTTTCATAGGCCAGTCCAGCCAGGTTACACACAGCAGCACTTATACCCCACTTCCCATAGATGACCATGGGAGATTGAAAAATGAGACATTTCCAAGGCTGGCTACTAACAGGCAGTCAGACCTCAACTGGCTTCAGAACACTACTGTAACTAGAAAACAAACAGATATTTGTCATCTAATCCCATTGTCCCCACTTTAAGTCTCTATTTTTCCTGCATATCTGCCCATGACCTTTGTTCTTAAATTGTTAAGTATCATCTAAGCATGTATCATCTGAATATGACACTGCCTAATAGAGATGTTCGCCTCAATTTGAACTCTAAATCCTGTTTAAATATAGTTAATCCTTTATAAGAATTAGGAGAGAAAAAATACTATTTTGTGAAAACACAATGCAGTTAAAAAAAATGATATCTGTCTGTGAAGTCAGAACAAATATTTTCCATGAAACAGCTCTTCATTAATAGGAAAAATTTATGTTCCTACCCACTGATATGGTTAGGTTTACTTCCCCCACCCAAATCTCATCTTGAACTATAATTTGCATAATTTCCATAATCCCCAGGTGTCAAGGGAGAGACCCAGTGAAGGTAATTGAATCACAGGGGTGTTTCCCCCCATGCTGCTCTCATGATAGTGAGTTCTCATGCGATCTGGTTTAATAAGGGGCTCTTCTCCCTTCAGGAGACACTTCTCCTCCTTGCTGCCTTGTGAAAGAGGTGCCTTGCTTCCCCTTCCCTTTCCACCATGATTCTAAGTTTCCTAAGGCCTCCCCAACCATGCTGAACTGTGAGTCAATTAAACTCCTTTGGAAATCACCCAGTCTCAGGAAGTTATTTAAAATGGACTAATACAGCCATATTAAAAATGTTTTTTAATTTGTTAATTTAACTATAGTTATAAAGGAGGAAAAATCTAACATCAGGAGAGACAAAAATATATGACTTTTCTGTTAAGTAAAACTGTAATTGAGGCAATGAGTAGGAGTTTATATTTGGATTAAAATTGAATACATGATATAAGCATAATGAAAAAATTCTCACAAACCTCAGAAAAAAAGAACAAAAATAATGAGAAAATATACAATGTATATGTGCTTTTAAATATTTTACATAAAATTGGAAATTCAAAAGAGGTGAGTACAAGAGATATAATAAAAGAAGTAATTTAAAATGTTTCTAATTTAAATAAAAATTTAAGTTTTCATAATGAAATAGATAACTAAAAGTCAAATTTAAAGAAATAGAAATTTGTTAGTGCATTTATGTTAATTTTTAATAGGAATAGCATCTTTTAAGAATCCAGGTAGAAAAAATATATGTTCATAAAGGTAATAATTTCAGCTGACATCATACTTTTGGCATTTTAATTCAGAAAATGATGATGTAATTACACTCATAACTCTTTGGGTATAAAGACAAAACACAAAAATGTTAGGTGAATTGAATGCCCACATGTAACTGAGAACATGGAAAAAAGGAACTCTATATTCTTTTCTACTAACTCTGTTCTTTGATTCACCCTGTCAACTTGGCATATATATCTCCTTAAATCCTACTTGATCTCCAGATAAAGACAGCAACAACATCATAATTCCACACAACATGATACAACTATTGCCATACAACCAAATGTTCACTGATCCCTTCCTCCTAAAGGGAAGAAAATTTTGTTTGTAATAATTTTTATAAAGTACTCTACTCAATTCCGTTTCAAAGTAAAAATTGCTCAGAGAACTATTTCTGTTGAATAAGAGAAGAAAAAAAATAACTCAAGAATGGAGAAGTTATGCTACTATAGTATTCATGGTAAAAAATGGTATAGGCAAATAATTAAATAATTGTTGTTAATATGGTCACAAATGGAATTTAACTGTCTAAAATTATTTTTTAAATAAAATTATTAATTATTCCTATGAAAAATAATAAGCAAGATGTAAAATAAGAGATTAAAGTAACTAAAATTGAAAAAGATATTCAGGAAGAATTGAATGTATACTGACTTCTTCACATAGTCAATGCAATAAAATATTTCTTTTAATTTTTCACAAATTGAAAGCAATGAGAACTTTAAAAATATTTTCTAAAATCTTAAAACCAATCATTGATAGAATTCTAAAAACCAACATCCTATCTTTCAAAATATCAAAAGAATGTAGAAAGCAAAATTAATTATAAATGATCTGATATTTATTTTTCCAAAAAAAGAAGACATAAAAGAAACATAAAATGAAAGGTACCCACAAGTTAAAAAAAAAAAAGAAAAGAAGTATAATTTAATTTTAAAAATTCTCAATTGAAAGGCGAAAGGCATAGGCCCATTTGGAGTTAAAAAGGAATCTATTTGTGTGTTATTTATAAGAGACGCAAAATAAATGAAAACAAAATCTAAAGCCACCCATAAAAGGAAACAAGGTAGTTAAAATTAATAGCATCCATAATGAAATAAAAGGAAAAAATCCATATATTTCTGTGTTAGGGTTCTCCAGAGAAACATAATCAATAAGATATCTCTATCTCTATCTGTAGCTCTCTCTCTATATGTATCTATGTATCTATGTAGAGATAGATGTATAGACTTCTCTTTCTGTATACACACACACACACACACACACACACACACACACACACACAGGGAGAGAGAGACAGGAGAATATTTATTATAAGGGATTGACTCATGTGATTATGAAGGTAAGAAGCCCCATAATTTTTCCTCTGTAATCTTGAGGCCCAAGAAAGCTGATGGTGTAATTCCATCCCAAATCCAAAGGCCTGAAAACCAGGAAGCCACTGGTATAAGCCCTGGTCTGAGTTCAAAGACCCAAGAACCATGAACATCAAAGTCCAAGGGCAGGAGAAAATGGATGTCTCAGCTCAAGCAGAGAAAGAAACTTCCCCTCTTTTGTTCTATTCAGTCCTTCTGAATACAGGTGCCCACCTGTACTGGTGAAGGCAGATGATCTTAACACAGTCTACTCATTCAAGTGCTAATCTCTTCCGGAAACACCCTCACATACGTATCCAGAATAAAATTTTACTAGTTTTCTGGGGATCCCTTAGCTCAGTCAAGTTGGCATATAAAATTAATAATTACAGATCTACCTCTTATCAATTTGGCTTATGTATCTCCTTAAATCATACCTAATCTCCAGATAAAGATATTAATAACATCGTGGTCTCACCTAACATGATACAACAATTTTCATACTACCAAATACACAGTAATGTCTTCCTCAGAAAAGGAGATGGAAGTCCTTGAGTGACATTTTTCTCCTGATGTTCCATAACTTAAATACTATGAAGTAAAATGAACAATACTTAAATCCTTATATCAGTATAGCTTATGTTACCTGATATGGAAAATCAAAAGAGGATAAATAACAAAGATAGTGTTTAACATATGTATATACACATACATACAAGCATATTCATAACAAAATTAGGAGATAATACTCATGACAATTATAGTCCTCATTTCTGGAATTGGCCACATGGTTGTAGCTAGTATTTATAACTACCTTCTACTCCTATCCTGTACAACCCTTGCCTTCAGCAACTCCCTTAGCTGGTCCTGTTTCCTTACCTGGTAGAAGGACTCAAATCTTCATTCCTTGAAGATTCTGCCCCATGAGTTGTTCCGCCTGAACTGAGTTATTGTAGTTTTCCACTGGCCTTAATCGCAATGTGTGGGAACACTAAGGGTGCCCTAAGGGAACTTCTGTATTCCAGATATACTCTCCCTCACCCCCATGGTGGAGCAATTTCCCTCTTGTTAGTCAGATCAATCACTGTAGCCCACACCATAACTTCCTTATTTGCCTGTTCAATCAGTAGCATGGAGAGCACAAGGTGGCTGGGTGGCAGTCTTAACTCCCAGGTCAAGGAAATTATTCTTGTGTCTCCTGGTGAAGCATTCCATCCTCTGGACTAAGACGTCTAGGCCAGCAGAGCATAATGTCATGGAAACAGGAAGTAAACATTTTGCTTGTAAGTCACTAGGCGCAGTAGTGAATGATGCCACTCCCACTTCCATTCTTTGATTCCTGGACCCATGAATTCTGGCTACCACATAAATAGCATCATATATTTGACCCTGATTCAGACCATATACAGCCTTCTGGAGAACCATTCCTGCAAGGTATTGCCACCTAGCTGGCACTGTAACTGAGTCTTCAAAAGACAATTCCATCAATTTATCAGGCCAGAAGCTTCAGGATGGTGGAAAACATAGTAAGACCAATGATTTTCATGTTCCTGGCCCTATTGCTGCACTTCCCTTGCTGTGAAGTGAGTTCCTTCATCAAAAGCAATGTGATCTGGAAGACTATGAAAATGGACAAGCCAGTGAGTTAAGTTCACAGATGGTAATTGTGGCGTGCAGGAAAGGCAAATCCATATTCAAAGCATCTATTCCAGGAAGGGCAAAATACTGCCCCTTTCATGACAGATGTTTTCTAAGGTAATCAGCCTGCTACCAGGTGTTGGCTAATCACCCCAGGGAATGGTGTCATATTAGGAGCCAGGTGTTGGTTTCTGCCATTGGGAGATTAGACACTCAGTTTTCTACAGTCCGGTTAGCCTTGTTGAGTGGAAGTCCATGTTTCTGAGCCCATGCGTAACTTCCATCCTTGCTACCATGGCCTCTTTGTTCCTGAGCCCAGTGGGAAATGACAAAGTTGGCTGGAGAAAGAGACTGACTTGTATTCATCCACACAATGGGTCATTCCATCCACTTTAATGTTAAAATCCTTCTCTGCCAAGCTCACCCTTTGGTGAGCATTCACATGAAATACAATATATTCATTATTTTTTGCTTATTCATAGAGGTGTGCCCACATCTCTCTTCCCCAAATTTTTTGTCACCAATTTTTCCATGTGTCCTTTCTAAGTTTCTGATCATCCAGAAAAAAAAGAACACTCGCTACAGACCATGAATTGGCAGGTAATCACCTCTCTAGCCATTTCTCTTTCTAAGAAAAGTGAATCATCAGGTGGAATGGTTGAAGTTCTGTCCACTGGGAGGATTTTCATTCACCACTGTCCTTCAGGGATATCCCTGAGAGGGGCTATAGGGGTGCAGTTGTCCCTTTTTGTGTTATGCCTGCGTATTTTGCAGAATCCTCTGTAAACCAGGCTGAGTCTTCTCCTCCTCTGTCAACTGCTCATAGGGAATTTTTTAATGACTTCATAGCTGCAGGCTGGCTGAGAGCAGGAAGTGTAGCAGGAGTGGGGATCATGGGCATTTGGGCCACTTCTTAATGTCACTTACCTGTGCCTTCAGGACCTGCTTAGCCCCAATCACATCCATCTGATGGACGAGTGTTGCTATGTACTCTCAACTTTATGGCTTTGTGGGTCAGGTAGCCACCAATTCATGATGAGCAGCTCAAGTCATATGATAACATGGTGGTTCATGGTCAGCTATTCAGTCTCTATAAAGGCTCAGTAGCTGGCCAAGAGCTGACTCTCAGAGGGAGAGTAGTTATCTGTGAATGACAGCATAACCTTACTCCAAAATCCTCAAGTCTTGCACTATGGTTTCTTTATAGGGTCCTGCCAAAGTCTCCAAACAATATCCCTATCTGCAGTTGATACTTTGACACCATAGGATGTGCTGAATTATATAGCCCAAGTGGCAGAATAGCTCTCACAGCAGGCTGGACTTGCTGCAGGGCCTTCTCTTGTTCTGGACACCACTTAAAACTAGAAGCTCTGATTCAGTTTGGCTGTGTCCTCACCCACATCTCACCTTAAAGTGTAATAATACCCAAATGTCAAGGGTGGGGCCAGGTGGAGATAACTGATTCATGGGGGTGGTTTCCCCTGTACTGTTCTTGTGGTAGTGAATAAGTCTCAAGAGATCTGATGGTTTTATAAATGGGAGTGCCCCTGCACAAGCTCTCTTGCCTGCCAACATGTAAGATGTGCCTTTGCTCCTCTTTCACCTTCCGCCATGATTGTGAGGCCTCCTGAGCCATGTGAAACTGTGAGTTCATTAAACCTTTTTTTAATAAAATTACCTCCATACTGTTCTAATTTACATTTCTACCAACAGTGTACGAGTGTTCCTCTTTCAGCCTCACCAGCATTTGTTATTTTTCATCTTATTGATAAAAACCATTTTAATTTGGGTAAGAGAATATTTTATTGTGATTTTCATTTACATTTCTCTGATGATTAATGATGTTGAGTACGTTTTCATTTACCTATCAGTCCCTTACATGTCTTCCTTTGATAAATATCTATTCAGATCTTTTGCATATTTTTCATCAGATCATTTATCATTGTTGCTGAGCTGAGTTTCTTATATATTCTGATTATTAATCTCTTATTAATTGAATAGTTTGCAAGTATTTTCTCTCATTATGTAAGTTGTCTCATCCCTTTGTTGAGTATTTTCTTTGCTGTGCAAAAGCTTTTTAGTTTGATGGGATCCCATTTGTGCTGTTTTGTTTTAGTTGCCTGAGCTTTTGGGGTCTTAATCAAGAAATCTTTGAAAGTGTCATCTACAGAATCACCTAGCTCTTTGTTTCTCATAACTGAGTGATTAAGAGTACTTAACACAAACATATTGTTTCTCTATAAATAGCTTATTCAATGGACTATTAGTCCTCCTTTTACTACTGGAAATGGAGTAATTAGCATATTTAAGTCTAATCAGATTAGAGAACAAATTCAGAGAAACCACAGAACCAACTCAGAAAACTTATCCTTAAAACTTTGTTTCTCTAGAGTCATTTTCCACAATTCATTTTGTATTAAATATTATAATATAACTTTAAGATATAGTAAAATATAGTGGTCATAAACCTATATGTTCTCAATGACGGCTAACATATATAATGAAAAAATATAGATATAAAAATTGGTTAAATTATAATTGTAACAGAGCACACACATTACTTTAATTCCTTGTCACATCAGGTATGTAAAGTACTGATAGAAATGGTTTGAGATAAACTCTTAGATTTAGTCATTTGAATTATGAGATTTTTGTGTATGAGGAGGTTTATTTAATATCCTTATTTTAACTTTGTGTGGTCTACAGAGGCACTCAAAGTTCCTAGAGAAAAAACCAGAACTATGCAATTATAGTGGTAGTTTTATATTGCAACATGTTACATTAACTTTTTATCTCGAAGTGCCTATGATTTGTTAGTTGATAGCACTGATAATTAAATATAATATGTCCTTAAAATACAATATTTGTATTGATTTTACTTCTTTCTTTTTAATTTTTTTCTCTCTTTTTGTATTAAAGGTTTAGGAATTATGTAAATTATGGATACCATGCATTATATTTTGTTAGTACGCATAATCTCAGTCTTTTGGTAAGTAATAGCTATCAATAAACAAAGAAAAAACAACCATATTATAGAATAATCAATTAGGTGAAAACATATTTTAAAATAGTGTTTTACTTCTCTATGGATATGTCTATTTACTAATATTTGATAATTAACAAAAATTGGAATGAATATAGAAATTAAGGAGAATAGGGTTTTTTTTTCATTAAAATTAGTACTATTGACCTAAGATACATAAGCCACTATAGGGTTCTCATAAATTTAATATACTTGAAAGGCACAGATGAACATATTGTACCTAAAATAAATATTCACATTTTCTCAAGCCTTCATAGAACATTTACAAAATGTGGATAGTCAATTAAAAATATATATATAATTCCCAAAGTAAGTAATATTGTTACCTTCTCTGTCCACAATAAATTCAAGCTAAAAGGAAACAATGAACAACAAAAACCAAAACCAAACTGAAATCCTACTCTCCTAATAACTTTTAGATCGTAAAGAAAACAGCACTAGAAATGCAGGCTAATGAGAAAACAATAAAAATTATAGAAGGTGTGTAAGAAAACATATATAATGCAGATGCAGAAAAATAAAAAGAAAATTTTATATTTCAAAATACAATATCAGGGAGGAATTATGCTGATGAAAGATTTTTGTGAAGTAATATAACATGTGAAGGTATATATTGATAATGTAAAGATGCATAATGACTCTATTGAGAAAGCACTAAAAATAACATCAGGAACAGAAAGAAAAATTCAATAGAAGAACCAAATACCCAAAAGCCACAGAAAACAAAAAGGTCACAAAAGGAATAAGAGAGAAACAAGAAACTGATGATACTAACAAAAGTCACATCAATAATTAAAGGAAATTTTTTAAATAAAATTACTTCCATATTGTTCTAATTTACATTCCAAGGAAAGAACACAATGTATCCAACTGGATACAAAAGCAGGATCCAGCTTGATAACTGCTTATAACATCCACACTTTAAATACAAATGTAGTCAGACTAAAAATATAAGGGTGGAAACAGATATACTATATATACTAAACTAAAAAAAAAGTAATTATAGCTATATTCACATTAGGAAGGGTAAATTTTAAGGCAAAGAACATTACCAAAAATTAAAAAAAGGATATGTCATTAAGAACTATAACATTCATAAGTATATATAAACAAAATAACTGTTTAAATATATAAACAAATGAAAAGAATTAAAAGGACACATAAAATATATGCAATTATGTATGAAGATTTTAACAACTACTTGTTATAAAAGTAGAAAAATATCAGGAAATATACAGAAGAGTTGAAAAAATATTTTCAATCTAATTGAAATGAGTAAAACATTACAGAAAACTGCAAAATCCACACTATTTGAAAGTTTTCATGCAGTGTTCACCATGATAGGCCATGTACTAGGTCATAAAATACATACCAATACATTTCAAAAGACTGAAATTATTGAGTATGTTCTCTGACTGTGGCAGTATTAAAGAGAAAACCAATAACAAGATTTTAAAAAAATACGTAAATCCTTAAAAATCAAGCAGCATATAATTCATCAGTCCAAAAGAAATCCTTCTTTTGAATAGAATGATAATAAAAACACAAAATGTCAAAATTTTTGAAATGCAGGTAAAACATTGTAAACAAAAAATTGTAGGCTTAAGTTCTTATATTTGGTTAAAAATAAATATTTAAAATCCCTTTTCAGAGCCTTCATGTTAAGAAGATTAGACAAAATGAAAAAAGAAGAAGGGGAAGGAGGTGCAGGATAAGGAGAAGGAAAAAGATGAGGAGGAAGAGAAGAAACAGCAAATAAAGCCAAAATAAGTAGTAGAGATAAAAATAATAATAAAAACATGACAAAATTCAACAAAATAGAAAATAATGAAGAAAGTCAACAGTCAAAAGTTGATTCACCAACAAAACTGATAAAACCCTCAAACTGAAAAAGAGAAAAGATGGACCAAAAATATTAGTAATTAAGAGAGATATCACTATAAATCCTACTGACTTGAAGGCAGAAAGAATAGCCCTTGCCAGACATTGAACCTACTAACACTTTGATCTTGGACTTTCCAGCCTCCACATCTATGAGAAAATAAATTCCTGGTTTTATAAATGATTTAATCTTAGGTACTCTGTTTTATTATCACAAAACATAGAAAGAACTTGGTTCCAGGAGTGGGGTGTTGCTATGGCAAATACCTAAAAATATAAAAACGGCTTTGGAAATAGTTAATGGGTAGAAGGTGAAACTGTTTTGAAATTCATGCAGAAAAAAGCTTGTATTACCATGAGCAGAGCATTAAGAACAATTCTGGCAAGGGCTCAGAAGAAGAGGAGAGATATAGGGAAAACCTCACCTTTTTAAGTGATCATGAAAAGAATGTTGGTAGAAATATGGAGAGTAAAGGCTATTCTGATGAGGTCTTAGGTGGAAATGAGGAACAAGGTATTGGAAACTGGAGATACAACCATCCTTGTTAAAAAGGGGCAATGAGCTTGGTTGAATTATATGTGACCTAGGACCCTGTGGAAGGAAGAACTGAAGAGTGATTAACTAGTGTATTTGTCAGCAAAATATCTAAACAACAAAGCATTTAAGATGCTGCATGGCTTCTTTCAACTGCTTATAGTAAAAGGGAAGAAGGAATAAATAATTTAAAGATAAAATTTATAATTAAAAGAGAAGCAGATTGTAAAGATTTGGAAAATTCTCAGCCTGGCCATGTAAAGAAAAAAAAAATGTGTGCTTAGGAAAGGAAATCAAGGATGTAGACATGAGATCATTTTATAAAAAGATTAGTATAAATAGAAGAAAGCCATGTACTATTCATAACGAAAGTAGTAGAATGAACTTAAAGGCATCTGAAAGATCTTCCAGGCTGCCATGCGCATCACAGGCCCAGAGTTCCCTCACCTTGGGGTCAGAATAGTTTTGGGAGAGGTTCCTAGGGTGCTTGTGATACCTTAGCTCTCTGTTCTCTGTATTCCAGTGTATTACTTCTTGGCTACCCTAGCTGTGGTGCAGGTGGGCCTAGGTGTGACTTGAGATGCCACTTTGAAGGGCACATGCCTTAAACTTTGGCATCATCTATGTGGCATGCAGAGCACACAAGCTGTGGAAGTATGGCTGCCTCTACTTACACTTCAAAGAATATCTCAGACAGCCTTCCTGAGGCAGAGAACTAAATAGCAGAGGTGGGGGCTCCAAATACAGTCCGTGCTAGGACAATGTCCAGAAGAACTGTGGGGTCAGAACTATCCCCAAGGCCTGTTAACTGTAGAGCCACCAACATGCAACTCCTGCCTGGGAGGACTGTAGACACCTAACTATCTCTGAGAGCTGTGGCATGGGCTGCAGTCAGTGAAGCTATAGGGGAGGGGAGCATCCCCACCCATGTGTGTCCTCTTGGTGGGACATGGAGTTCAAAAAGACTATTCTCTAGCCTTATCATTTAATGTTGTTATCCCTGTTAGGTTTTAAACTTAGTTGGGACCTGCTACCTCTTCCTTCTTGCCTATTTATTCCTTTTGGAACAGGAATGTCTATTCTATGCCTGTATCACCATTGTATTTTAGAAGTACATAACTTGCTTATTTCACAGGCCCACAGTTTAAGAGAAATTTGCCTCTGGATGAATTGTTCCTTGAATCTCACCCATTTCTGACTATTTGGATAAAGTGAAGGTGCATTGCATGTGAGAAGGACATTAGTGGGGGAGGGCAGGGAAAGAATGCCATAGTATGAATGTGTCCCTTATAATTCAAAATTCATCTCTTGAAAAAACTCTCCAATGTAACAGTATTAAATAGTATGGCCTTTTGGGAGGTAGTTAAGTCATGAGTACCACACCTTCATGAATAAATTAAAACTGTTATAAGAGGGCTTCGTGGAGGGAGTTCATTCCTTTTTGTCCCTCTGCTATTTAAAGACTCAGTTTTTCTCACCTCCAGAGGACACAGTAACAAGGTACCACCCTGAAAGCAGAGATAACAGCCCTCACTAGACACTAAGCATACTGGCGTCTTGATTATGGACTTCCCAGGCTTCAGAACTATATTAAAAATTATGATTTTATAAATTATCCAGCCTCAGGCATTGCATTGTAATAGCACAAAAAACCCCTAAGACACACAACAACCAACAATTGGAAAATGAATTTTTAAACAGCAATTCTATTTACATCAGCATAAAAATTAAATACCAAAAAAAGTCCTTAAAACATATGCAAGAGGTGAAAAATAAAATAGTGCTGAGAGAAATAAAAGAAGACATATATAAGTGGATTGATATATCATGTTCATAGGTCAGAAGACAGTATTATCAAGACGTACATAATGTAGAATGCACATCTTGATTGATTTAACACCATTCTAATAAAAAATTACTACTTTTTTTTTTTTAGATGGAGTGTTACCCAGGCTGGAGTGCCATGGTGTGATCTTGGCTCCCTGCAACCTCTGCCTCCTGAGTTCAAGTGATTCTAGCGCCTCAGCCTCCCAAGTAGCTGGGATTACAGGCACCCGCCACCAGACCCAGCTAATTTTTGTAGTTTTTAGTAGAGCCAATGGGGTTTCACCACGTTGGCCAGGCTGGTCTCAAACTCCTGACCTCAAATGATCTGCCCCCTTAGGCCTCCCAAAGTGCTAGAATTACAGCCATGAAGCTCTGCACCCAGCCAATACTAGCATTTTGATAAGAAAACTTAGAATTTATTTAGGAATTCAAAGCATATATAAGAACAGAATAATCTTGAAAGTTGAAAGAACAGCTTTGAAGAACTTTATCTTATTTTCAATTCAATATAATGCCATAGTAACGAAGACACAGTTACTATTGGTAGTATTGGTGCAATATTACATAAATGGATCACTGGAATTGAATAAAGAGTCCAGAAATAAAGCTTCATATTTATATCTAATTGGTTTTTGACAAAGTTGTCAACTCAATAAAGAAAATTTTTTTCCATATTTTACTGGAAGACTGTATTTTCATTTGTAAAAATAAAAATTGTAATCCTGAACTCACTCCATATACAAAAGTCAATTTGAAATAGAGTATAGTTCTAAATGTAAATGCCAGGTCCATAGATGACAGAAATAACATTAATCATAAAAGAAAATACTTGAGGGATGGGCCAAGACAGCAGACTAGAAGCAGCGCACGTGAGCTACTTTCATAGAGAGAAAACAAAATGGGTAGTGAACCTTGACCTTGCAGGCTGATCATCTGAGAAATCATGTTGGGATTCATCAAGGCAGCAGGGGGACACAGAGAGCAGACAGGAGTAGAGGTAGACACCAGCCTGTCTGGGTTCAGCATGAAGTCAGGAGAACTCCTACAACATGGGAAAGGGTGAATGAGTGAGAGCCTCCTGGGGGATTCACACTCTTCACAGGGACCTGTGCAAGACTGAGAATGGGAGAATCCTCTTGGCCCCTTTACACTCATCCACCATGTTTCTAGACTGAGACAGAGAGCTACCTGGATGTTTTGCAAGAGAAACTCTCCAACCCAAAAGAAACTACAAGACTTGAGCCCAAGAGAAGACCAATACTGGTGCCATATTCCCAACAGAGGCCACAGTCACAATGGCCCTTTCCTGGACAGAGCGCAGCAAGAGATTCCAGCTCAGTTGTCCCACTTCTCCCTGGACTCGGCTGGCAGCCACAGCCTCCTGTTGTCTTGGCAAACACGTGGACAGTAGGGCAGACAACTTCGTAACTGCCACTACAGGTAGCTAGGGAGGCAATTCCTGCTGGAGCTGCCAGTCCAGCAGTCCTACTACTATGTGAACTCAGACAGAGGGCAAAACCTCCTGTTGTCCCAGGAAACATCACCCAGAGAGCAGGGTGGGCAACCCCACCCACTCCTGCAACTAGTAGCCAGGCAGGCAACTCCTTCTAGAGCTTCCAGCTCAGTGATCCCTCTTCTGCCTTAATGCAGCCAGTGGGGAAAGCCTCCCATTGGCCTGGGAAACACCCAGACAGCAGGGTGAGTTACCCTACCCATTCTCACTGCTAGTAGCCAGGCAGGCAATTCTGGCTAAAGTTTCTAGTCCAGCAGTCCTGTTTCTGTGTGAACTCAGCCAGTGGGTACAGCATCCTGTTGTCCTGGAGAGCACTGGGATGGCAGAGCAGGTGACTAGATCTACCCCTGCTACTGGTTACATGTGGGAAATACCTGCTAGAGCTTTCAGGCCAGTGGTCCCACTTCCGTCTAAACTTAGCCAGTGGGCTCAGCCTCCTGTTGTCCTGGGAAACTCCCAATGGCAGAGTAGGTGACTCCACCTAGTCCTACTTCTCATAGCCATGCCAGCCACATCTTCTAGATCTTCCAGTCCAGTGTTCTGACTTCTGCTTGAATTTGTTGAGGAGTGCAGCCTCATATTGCCTGGGAAATACCCAGATGGCTGGGCAGGCAACTGCACTCACCTAGTCTTTCATAGCCAGATTAGCTACACCCACTAGTATTTCCAGCTCAGCAGTCCCACTTTTGCCTGAACTCTGTGGGCAGCTATAACCCCTCTTTTCCCTGAGGAAGCACTCAGGCAGCAGATTAGGCCTGACCCAACAAGGATACACCCTTGGACCAGAGCACCCCAAAAAGGAATGCATTCTTGGAGACAGTAATCATAGGGGGTTTCACAAGACCCAAGAGCAGACAAAAATCAAGCCAGTTGATTAAACCCACCTTATATCACAATCAAACCCTCAAGGGCATCAAAGAAGATAAAAGAAAAAAAACTACTGAAGCTACAGCAACTTCAAAGATTGAAGGAATATCAGCCCACACAGATGAGAAAACAACAGTGCAAGAACTCTGGCAAATCAAAAAGCTAGGATGTCTTCTTACCTCTAAATGCCTGCACTAGTTCTCCAACAATGGTTCTTAACCATACTGAAATAGGTGAACTGTCAGAAATAGAATGCAGAATATGGATAGGAAGAAAGATCATTGACATCTAGGAGAAAGTTGAATCCCAGTCCAAGGAATCTAATAAAAACAATAAAATGATACAAGAGATGAAAAACAAAATGATCATTTTAAGAAAGATCCAAACTGAGCTGATAAAGTTTAAAAGCTCACTTCTGGAATTTCATGATACAATCACAATTATTAACAGTGGAATTGACCAAGTTGAGAAAAGAATCTCTGAGTTCAAAGACCAGTTCTCCAAAATAACTGAGTTAGATAAAAATAAAGAAAAAATAAAGAAGAATGAATAAAACTTAGAAAAATATGGGATTATGTAAAGAAACCAAATCTATGACTTTTTGATGTCCCTGTAGGAGAAGGGGGAGAAAGTAAGCAGTTTGGAAAACATATTTGAAGATATCATCCACAAAAATTTCCCCAATCTCACTAGAGGGGTCAATACTCAAATCCAGAGAACCTCTGCAAGATACTATACAGGACAATTATTTCCAAGACACACAGTCATTAGATTCTCCAAGGTTAAAATGAAAGTAAACTGTTAAAGGCAGCTAGACAGAAGGGGCAGGTCACCTACACAAGAAACTCCATCAGACTAACAGTCGATCTAACAGCAGAAATCCTACAAGCCAGAAGACACTGGGGGTGTCTATATATTCAGCATTTTTAAGGAAAGGAAATTCCAATGAAGAATTTTATATCCAGCCAAACTAAGTTTCATAAGTGAAAGAGAAATAAGGTCCTTTTCAGACAAGCAAATGCTAAGAGAATTTGTTACCATCAGAGCTGCCTTACAAAAGGTCCTCAGGGAGTGCTAAATATGGAAAAAAAGGACCATTACCAGCCATCATAAAAACACACTTAAGTGCATAGATCACTGACACTATAAGGCAGCCACACAGTTAATTCTGTTAATTCTGCATAATAACCAGCTAACAACACAATGACAGGATCAAACCTGCGCATATCAATATCAACTTTTAATGTAAGGAGGCTAAATACCCCATTTAAAAGGCACAGAATGGCAAGTTGGGTAAAGAAGCAAGAGCCACCTATATGCTGTCTACAAGAGACTCATCTCACATGCAATGACACCCACAGGTTCAAAGTAAAACAATCGAAAAACATCTACCAAGCAAATGAAAAGCAGAAAAAAGCAGGGTTGCAACCCTAATTTCAGATGAAACAGACTTTCAACCAACAAATATAAAAAAAAGACAAGGGTAATGGTAAAGAGTTCAAGTTAACAAGAAGACCTAACTACCCTAAATATATATGCACCCATCACAGGAGCACCCAGATTCATAAAGCAACTTCTTAGAGACATTCAAGGACACTTAGACTCCCACACAATAATATTGGGAGACTTCAACACCCCACTGACAGTATTAGACAGATCATCAAGCAGAAAACTAACAAAGATATTAAGGACTTGAACACAACACTGGACCAAATAAATCTCATAGACATCTACAGAACTCTTCAACCCCCGCAACAACAGAATATACATTCTTCTCATCTGCACATGGACATGCTTTACAAAAGACCACATAATTGGCCATAAAACAATCCTTAGAAAATTCAAAAA
Source organism: Pan troglodytes (assembly GCF_028858775.2). Lineage (NCBI taxonomy): Eukaryota > Metazoa > Chordata > Mammalia > Primates > Hominidae > Pan > Pan troglodytes. The sequence continues at coordinate 130,017,962 of NC_072407.2, read as the reverse complement.
AAGTAAAATCATACCAAGCACACTCTCAGACCACAGCACTATAAAAATAGAAACTAATACTAAGAAAATCACTCACAACCATACAGTTACATGGAAATTAAACAACCTGCACCTAAATGACTACTGAGTAAACAATGAAATCAAGGCAGAAATCAAGAAATGATTTGAAACAAATGAGAACAAAGATACAATATACCAGAATCTCTGGGATACACCTAAAGCAGTGTTAAGAGGAAAGTTTATAATGCTAAGCACTCATTCAAACAAGCAGAAAGATCTCAAATTAACAATCTAACATCACACCTAGAGAAACTAGAGGAACAAGAGCAAACCAACTCCAGAGTGAGCAGAAGACAAAAATAAACAAAATCAGAGCTGAACTGAAGGAATTTGAGACTCAAGAAGCATACAAAAGATCAGTGAATACAGTATGTGTTTCTTTATTATTGAATACAGAATTCAGCTTTATTAGTCTAGTAGTGTACTAGCTACTAGTCTAGTAGCTTTATTAGTCTAGTAGTCTACTAGCTACACTAATAAAGAAAAAAAAAGAGAAGATCTAAATAAACTCAATCAGAAATGACAAAGGGAACATTACCACCAACCCCATAGAAATACAAAAAATCTCAAAAGACTACTGTGAACACCTTGATGCACACAAACTAGAAAACCGATGAAATAAACAAATTCCTGAGAATATATAACATCTCAAGATTGAACCAGGCAGAAATGGAATTCCTGAACAGATCAATAACAACTTCTAAAATTGATTTAGTAGTAAAAAGCCTACTAGCAAGAAAAAGTCCAGGACCATATAAGTTCACAGCAAAATCCTACCAGATATATAAAGAAGAGCTGGTAGAATTCCAATTGAAACTATTCCAAAAAATTGAGAAAGAGTGACTTCTCCCTAGTTTGTCCTATGAGGTCAGCATCATCCTGATACCAAAACCTGGCAGAGACACAACATAAAAATAAAACTTCAGGCCAATATCCTTGATAAACATGAACAATTCTAGCAAATCGAATCTAGAAGCACAAGATAAAGCTAATCCACCGCAGTCAAGTAGGCTTTATCCCTGAGATGCAAGATTGGTCAACATACGCAAGTCAATAAATGTGATTCACCACATAAACAGAACTAAAAACAAAAAACCTTATAATTTTCTCAGTAAAAGCAGAAAAGGCTTTTGATAAAATTCAACAGCTTTTCATGTTAAAAACCCTAAAAAAAAACTAATCAATGAAGAAACATACCTCGAAATAATAAGAGCTATTTATGACAAACCCACAGCCAGCATCAAATTTAATGGGCAAAAGCTATAAGCTTTCTTCTTGAGAACTAGAACAAGACAACGATGCCCACTCTCACCACTTCTATTCAACATGATATTGGTAGTCCTGGCCAGGGCAATCAGGCAAGACAGATAAATAAAAGGCATCCAAATAGGAAGAGAGGCAGTCAAATATCTGTTTGCAGACATGATTCTATACTAGAAAACTCCATAGTCTCTGCCCAAAAGTTTATAGATCTGATAAACAATTTCAGCAAAGTCTCAGGCTACAAGTCTATGCACAAAAATCAATAGCATTTCTTCCTTTCTTTCATTCCTTTCTTTTTCTTTCTTTTTTCTTTCTTTCATCTTTCTCTCTTTCTTTCATCTTTCTTTCTCTCCCTTCCTTCCTTCCTTCCTTCCTTCCTTCCTTCCTTCCTTCTTTCTTCTTGATGGAGTCCCACTCTGTCACCCAGATTGGAGTGCAGTAGTGCGATCTTGGCTCACTGCAACCTCCACCTCCCGGGTTTAAGCGATTCTCCTGTCTCAGCCTCTCGAGTAGCTGGGACTACAGGTGCCTGCCACCACACCTGGCTAATTTTTGTATTTTTAGTAGAGATGGGGTTTCACTATATTAGTCAGGCTTGTCTTGAACTCCTGACCTTGTGATCCACCCACCGTGGCCTCCCAAATTGCTGGGATTACAGGCTTGAGCCACCATGCCTGGCCAATCAGTAGCATTTCTATACACTAACAACATCCAAGCTGAAAGCCAAATCAAGAATGCAATCACATAAACAGTAGCAAAAAAAGAACAAAATATCTAGGAATACAGCTAAATGAGGAGGTAAACAATCTATACAAAGAGAACTACAAAACTGCTAAAAGAAATGACACAAATAAATGAAAAAATATTCCATGCTTATGGATAGGAAGAATCATTATCTTTACAATGGCCATACTGCCCAAAGCAATTTATAGATTTAATGCTATTCTTATCAAACTACCAATGACACTCTCCACTGAATTAGAAATAACTATTTGAAAATTCATATAGAACCAAAAAATTTTAAAAGATCTCAAATAGCCTAGACCATTCTCAGCAGAAAGAATAAAGCTGAAGGCATCACACTATCCAACTTCAAACTATTCTACAGGGCTACAATAAGGAAAACAGCATGGTGCTTGTACAAAACAGACATGTAGACCAGAATAGAGAGCCCAGAAATAATGCCAATCACATACAACCATCTGATCTTTGACAAAGTTGACAAAAACAAGCAATGGGAAAATGCTTCCTATTCTATAAATGGTGGTGACATAACTGGCTAGCCATATTCAGAAGATTGAAGCTGGACCCCTTTCTTACACCATATACAAAAATCAACTCAAGGCTGATTAAAGACTTAAATGCAAACTCAAAAATTTAAAAAACTCTGGACGATAACCTAGGAAATACCATTCTGAACATAGGCCCTGGCAAAGATTTCATGACAAAGATGCTGAAAGTAATGGCAACAGAAACAAAAATTGAAAAATTCGGGCCTAATTAAAATAAAGAACTTCTGCAAAGCAAAAGAAGCCATCAACACAGTAAACAGACAACCTACAGAATGGGAGAAAATATTTGCAAACTATGCATTCAACAAAGGTCTAATATCTAGGATCTAAAAGAAACTTAAACAAATTAACCAGAAAAAAAACAAACAGCCCCCTTAAAACGTGGACAAAGGACATGAACAGGTATTTTTCACAAGAAGACATAACGTGGCCAATAAGCATAAAAAAAATCCTACCATCAGTGAAGAGGGATAGTTTGACTTCTTATATTCCTATATGGTTGCCTTTTATTTCTTTCATTTGCCTGATTGCTCTGGCTATCACTTTCAGTACCATTTTGAATAGGAATGATGAGAGGGAGCGCGTTTGTCTTGTTCCAGTTCTTGAAGGTAATGCTTTCAGTTTTTACCCACTCAGTATGATGTTGGCTGTGAGTTTACCGTAGATGGTGCTTATTATTTTGAGGTATGTTTCTTTGATATCTAGTTTGTTGATGGTTTTTATCATGAAAATGGATGTTGGATTTTATTGGAAGCTTTCTGTGTTTTTTGAGATGATCATATGGTTTTAGTTTTTAATTCTGTTTTTGCAGTGAATTGCATTTATTGGTTTGCATTTGTTGAACCACCTTTGCATCCCAGGGATAAGCCTACTTGATTGTGGTGGATTAACTCTTTGATGTGCTGCTAGATTTGGCTTGCTAATATTTAGAGGTTTTTTGTTTGTTTGTTTTGTTTTGTTTTTGAGATAGTCTCACTCTGTTGCCTAGGCTGGAGTGCAGTGGTGTGATCTCAGCTCACTGGAACCTCTGCCTCCCAGGTTCAAACTATCCTCCTACCTCAGTCTCCTGAGTACTTGGGTCTACCATTGTGTGCCACCACACCTGGCTGGTTTGCTAATATTTTGTTAAGAATTTTTGCATCTATGATCATCAAGGATATTGACCTGAAGTTTTCTTTTTTATGTTATGTCTCTGCCAGGTTTTAGTATCAGGATGATGCTGGCTTCATAGAATGAGTTAGGGAGAAGTCCCTCTTCCTCAGGTTTTTGGAATAGTTTTAGTAGAAATGGTGCCACCTCTTTTTATACATCTGGTTGAATTTGGCTGTGAATCCATCTGGTCCTGGGCTTTTTCTTGGTAGGTGTTTTTTATTACTGAAACAATTTTGGAATTTGTTACTGGTTTGTTCAGGGATTCCATTTCTTCCTGGTTCAGTCTTGGGAGGTTTTACTTTTCCTGGAATTTATTCATTTTATCTAGACTTTCTAGTTTGTGGGCATAGAGGTGTTCATCATAGTCTGAAGATCTTTTGTATTTCTGTGGGATCAGTTGTTACATAACATTTATCATTTCTGGTTGTGCTTATTTGGATCTTCTCTCTTTTTTTCTTTGTCAATATAGCTTGTGGTCTATCAATTTTGTTTCTCCTTTCAAAAAGCTGACTTTTGGTTTCATTTACTTTTTGTATGGATTGCTGAGTCTCAATTTTATTCAGTTTTGCTCTGATTTATATATTTCATGTCTTTTGCTAGCTTTGGAGTTAATTTTTTCTAATTTTTCTGGCTCCTCTAGGCATGGCATTAGTTAATTAACTTGGGACTTTTTAACTTTTTGAGCTTAGCACTATAAACTTCCCTCTTAATACTGCATTTTCTGTATCCTGGATATTTTACTATGTTGTTTTTCTGTTTTCATTTATTTGAACATTTTTTTTATTTCTGCCTTGATTTCGCTTTTTTTTCCAAAATCATTCAGGAGCAAGTTGTTTTAATATCCACGTAACTTTATTGTTTTGAGAGTTCTTCTTGGTATTGATTTCTATTTTTATTCCACTGTGCTCAGATATTATGGTTGGTATAATTTTAATTTTTTGAATGTATTGAGACTTGCTTTATGGCCAAGCATGTAGTTAATCCTGAGTTATGTTCTGTGTGCCGATGAGAGGAAAGTATATTCTGTAATTGATGGGTGGAGTATTCTATAGATGTCTCTTAGCTCTAACTGATCAAGTGTTGAGTTCAAGTCCAGACTGTCAGTTTTCTGCCTTAATGATCCCTGTAATGCTGTCAGTGGGGTGTTAAAATACCACATCATTATTGTGTGGCTTTCTAAGCCTTTTTGTAGGTTTAGAGGTATTTATTTTATGAACCTTAATTGCTCCAATATTGGGTGTGTATATATTTAGAATATATGAATTGAACTCTTTATCATTATGTAATTCTTTCTTTTTTTTCTGATGTTGGTTTTAAGTCTATTTTATCTAATATAAGAATAGCAACCTCTGCTCTTTTTTGTTTGCATGGTAGTTCTTTTCCAACACTTCACTTTGAGCCTATGTGTGTTATTACATGTGAGATCAATCTCTTGAAGATAGAAGATGGATAGGTCTTGTTTTTTTTTTTTAATTCAAGTTTCCATTATATGCCTTTTATGTGGGGCATTTAGACTATTTGTATTCAAGGTTAATATTGATATGTGAGGTAGATTGTAAATTTGTTAGCTGGTTGATTTTTAGTTTCTATCGTGTGTTTGTCGTATAGGTTATGTGGTCTATGTACTTAAGTGTGTTTTTGTGGTCGGAGATATCATTCTTTTATTTCCATGTGTCGAACTCCCTTAAGGATCTCTTGTAAGTTTTGTTTAATTGTCATGAATTCCCTTAGTGCTTGTTTACTAGAAAATATTTGGGGGGTGGAGCCAAGATGGCCAAATAGGAACAGCTCCGGTCTACAGCTCCCAGCTTGGAAGTTCTGGCCAGGAGAAGGAAATAAAGGGTATTCAATTAGGAAAAGAGGAAGTCAAATTGTACCTGGTTGCAGATGACATGATTGTATATTTAGAAAACCCCATTGTCTCAGCCCAAAATCTCCTTAAGCTGATAAGCAACTTAAGCAAAGTCTCAGGATACAAAATCAATGTACAAAAATCACAAGTATTCTTATACACCAATAACAGACAAACAGAGAGCCAAATCATGAGTGAACTCCCATTCACAATTGCTTCAAAGAGAATAAAATACCTGGGAATCCAACTTACAAGGGATGTGAAGGACCTCTTCAAGGAGAACTACAAACCACTGCTCAATGAAATAAAAGAGGATACAAACAAATGGAAGAACATTCCATGCCCATGGGTAGGAAGAATCAATGTCGTGAAAATGGCCATACTGCCAAAGGTAATTTATATATTCAATGCCATCCCCATCAAGCTACCAATGACTTTCTTCACAGAATTGGAAAAAACTACTTTAAAGTTCATATGGAACCAAAAAAGAGCCCGCATCGCCAAGGCAATCCCAAGCAAAAAGAACAAAGCTGGAGGCATCACGCTACCTGACTTCAAACTATACTACAAGGCTACAGTAACCAAAACAGCATGGTACTGGTACCAAAACAGAGATATACATCACTGGTACAGAACAGAGCCCTCAGAAATAATGCCACATATCTACAACCATCTAATCTTTGACAAACCTGACAAAAACAAGAAATGGGGAAAGGATTCCCTATTTAATAAATGGTGCTGGGAAAACTGGCTAGCCATATGTAGAAAGCTGAAACTGGATCCCTTCCTTACACCTTATACAAAAATTAATTCAAGATGGATTAAAGACTTACATGTTAGACCTAAAACCATAAAACCGCTAGAAGAAAACCTAGGCAATACCATTCAGGACATAGGCATGGGCAAGGACTTCATGTCTAAAACACCAAAAGCAATGGCAACAAAAGCCAAAATTGACAAATGGGATCTAATTAAACTAAAGAGCTTCTGCACAGCAAAAGAAACTACCATCAGAGTGAACAGGCAACCTACAAAATGGGAGAAAATTTTTGCAACCTACTCATCTCACAAAGGGCTAATATCAAGAATCTACAATGAACTCAAACAAATTTACAAGAAAAAAACAAACAACCCCATCAAAAAGTGGGAGAAGGATATGAACAGACACTTCTCAAAAGAAGACATTTATGCAGCCAAAAAACACATGAAAAAATGCTCAGAATCACTGGCCATCAGAGAAATGCAAATCAAAACCACAATGAGATACCATCTCACACCAGTTAGAATGGCAATCATTAAAAAGTCAGGAAACAACAGGTGCTGGAGAGGATGTGGAGAAATAGGAACACTTTTACACTGTTGGTGGGACTGTAAACTAGTTCAACCATTGTGGAAGTCAGTGTGGCGATTCCTCAGGGATCTAGAACTAGAAATACCATTTGACCCAGCCATCCCATTACTGAGTATATACCCAAAGGATTATAAATCATGCTGCTATAAAGACACATGCACACGTATGTTTATTGCGGTACTATTCACAATAGCAAAGACTTGGAACCAACCCAAATGTCCAACAACGATAGACTGGATTAAGGAAATGTGGCACATATACACCATGGAATACTATGCAGCCATAAAAAAAGATGAGTTCATGTCCTTTGTAGGGACATGGATGAAACTGGAAACCATCATTCTCAGCAAACTATCGCAAGGACAAAAAACCAAACACCGCATGTTCTCACTCATAGGTGGGAATTGAACAATGAGAACACATAGACACAGGAAGGGGAACATCACACTCCGGAGCCTGTTGTGGGGTGGGGGGAGGGGGGAGGGATAGCATTAGGAGATATACCTAATGCTAAATGACGAGTTAATGGGTGCGGCACACCAATGTGGCACGTGTATACATATGTAACAAACCTGCACATTGTGTGCATGTACCCTAGAACTTAAAGTATAATAATAATAAAATTAAAAAAAATGAAAAAAGAAAAAAAAGAAAATATTTTATTTCTCCTTTGCTTATGAATCTTAATTTGGTGGATATGAAATTCTTGGTTGGAATTTCTTTAAGAATACTGAAAAGAAGTCCTTAATATTCTAACTTATATTATCTTATTGGTCAATTAATTATTAAGAGAGTTGTTAAAATATTTACCCTGTTTGCAAGTTTGTAAATTTCTTCTAAAAATTACTTTTTTACTTTATATATTTTGAGGCTGTTTTATTATATGCACACAAAATTTAGGTACTAGTAAATATACTGGTTAATCAAACTCTTAAAAAAATTAGTTAGTGGTTTTCTTTAGATCACTAAATTATTTGCTTAAAGTGTAAGACTATTATTAAATTCTATTATTAAATGGTATTGCATTATATTTTTAAAGTAAATATATCTGATACTTATTTTTCTATTCTCTTCTTTACAACCTTTATGTGTTCTTATATTTCAGAATAATTTCTTTTAGGCAGCACACGGTGAGATTGGTTTAAACAAGTTCGATATTCTGTCTTTTAACTAGAAAGTTTAATCTGTTCATAATTGCTATAATTGTATGTTTTATGTGTGTATGTTGTGTGTTTGTGAAATATTTCTAAATATTTTTTTCTCTATAGCCCTCATTTCATATTTCTTTTCTGTCTTTGTAAGTATTTGTTGAATTTTTATATTCTGTTTTGCCCCTCTACTGTTTGATAAGCCACATACTAGTTCCATTCTTTAAGGAATTTCTACATATATGCGAACATAATATGCTAATTTATTATTTTTTCTTATATCTCAAAACATGCTTTAAGATCATTTTCTTCTACCTGAAGCATATCTTGCGAAAGTTACTTACTTGTGAGTCATTTGTGTCAACTCTGTTGTTTTTTGTTTTAATATAAATGTCTTTATTCTACTGTCTTTATTCAACGATTAGTTGAGATTCTCTCAGAACATTGAAAGCATAATTGTCCTGCTTTTACCACACTTGTTATTAAGAAGTCAGGGCTGAGTCTTTTCTTTCTTTATAGACAATCTATCTTTTTAAGCTGGGAGATTTTAATATCTTCTTTTCATTTTTTGTGTTTTGAAATTTTACCAGATTTATTGTCTTTTTTTATCCTTCTTAGGATTCATTGAGCATCCCAAAGCTCAGGGCTTGTTTTTGTTTTTATTTTCCATCTTTTCTAGACATTTTTAATCCTTTTCTCATCAAATATGTTTTTCTGTCATAGAAAAACTTCACCTTTGATCAACTATTTGATAGTGCTTCTCATCATTTCCTCTGTCTCCTTATTTAATTTTTCCTATCTCATATCTCTTGATCTCTGTACAAAATTGTGATACTTTCTCTAGATCTATTTTATACTTCACCAACTGTTTCAGAATTACCATAGAATCTACTATTTAATCTATTGATTTATAAAATTTTACTAATAAAATTTATCTTTTCTATAATCTTTTTAGTTATTTTCAAAGCTATCATTCCTTATTCATGTTTTCAATGCCCAGTTTAATTATTTAAACTATTTATTATTTACATTTTATATATGTATATTCTAATAAACAAGACTCTTGGGGGTAAAATTATGCTGTTTATTATTTTTGCTATCAAGTATGGTGGCTTGTTTCCTTTGGTTTGAGATTTGCGATTCAGAAGCCTTTCTTTGACTTAATGTCCTCTGTGAGTTATAATTCAAGTTCAGCCTCACCACCAATGAGAGCTCAGCCTGGCTGGTTTCCTTTATTAATCACTTGTGAAATAAGGATATAAAGAAGGTAAAGCTTTATTTATTTTATTTCAGAGGCAATGGTAGAGTTTGTTCCTCTATTGTTTCATAAGCCATGCACTAGTTCCATTCTTTGAGTAGTTTCTAAATATATGTATATTTTACAAAAGTATAAGGTCAATTAATGTCTCTGAACTATAAGTTAATATATTAACTATTCTTATTATTATAACTTAGCAATTATTCTTTTTCTAATCTTTTAGAGCTATTATGTTTTATAACTCAAATTAGATATTATTGTTACTATATTGTAATCCAGTTGATTATTTATATCTCAAAACCTTAATTGTTTTTCTATTACCTGAAACACATCTTTCAGTAATTAGTTTCAAATTCTAGTCCTATAATACCAAAAGTATATTTCCCCCTTGAGCATGCTTTTAAGATTATAAATTTATGTTGCTACTGGGACCAAAAGCCTGCCTCGTTATTCATATGTGGTGCATTTGTCTTTTTTTCTGACCTTCCAGATGCAGCTGCATGAAAAGTGTCAGTACCATTGCTTTTTGCTATGAGTAGAAATGACACTAGCTGTAATTAAATCCCTATCATTTTAGAAATGGACAATCCTAAATTGCCACTTTTGTTTTCCTAAGCAAGAGTTTCCTTCTATGAGTGTCTTGCTTCACTATCATATTTAAATGTGTCTGTGTTTTCCAGTGCCCATTTGCTCAAGCCACTATCTGCTCTTCCTTGGATTATGACAGAAGCCTCTTAACTGATGTCTTCATTCCTCTCAGATCTTTTCAGGTCTGTTCTTATTATAACAAGTGCAAAAACTCAGGTACCAAATCAGTTCTTACAGAATTCTATTTTTATTTAAAACAAAACCAAAACGAAGGAGAGTCTGAAGGATTGACAGGATATTTATTTAGCTATACAGTATTGTCAGTCTAAAAGGAAGGTACTGGGACAGGAAGAAGAGAAAAAAAAAGAAAGAAAAAACAAGATGGACGTGAATGAGATGGAAGGAGAAGAAGAGTATGGGTTGCAAGATGGAGGATGAGAAGATGAAAGGGCAACTGAAGGTGCTGTGGAGAAAACACTGTCCGTTTTTACCAATTTTTCTTTTGGGCAGGCCACATGAACTGACCTCAGTAATGGAGTGGAAATCACAGGGTGAAAGAGAGGAAAAGAGGAATGTCTTTCTTGCTCTTAAAAAGCTCAGGTATAATAAATCCTATGCAACGTGACAGTAGATCCCATTAGACCTTCTTGGGCACAGGCTAATGGGTTTGGACAGGGTCCAGTGGCAATCCACAAACCCGCAAACCTCCCAGGCTGTGCTGTTTGCTTGAGTGTGAGCTGTTTGCAAGAGGGCAGGGGTATGTCTGGAATAGTTGAGCTGTTGTTTGGGGGCTGGACTGGCTTCTACTCAGGAAATGTTGGGAGAAAAACAGGTGAGAAAAAGTAAGAAGAGGAAATATACATGTATTGCCTAAAAGAAGAAACAGGACTAAGGACCTGACTAAATCTTACTCCCTCTATGACAAATTCCATTTCCAAGAAATACATGAGTATCAGAACCTACTAGGCTAAACAAGTGTAAAATAAAATATTCGGTCACACCTAGCTGTCATTCCCAACAGTCTAGACTAGGAGTGTGTCCAGATGAGGGATAAGAACATAGATGTGGGGAAAAGAAAGAATAAAGTAGAAAGATGAATTCATTCTTCTGTATCTCCAAGTCACTCTCTTCTAACTGCAAGTGGTGCAATAAAGACTTTCAATGCACCTCAGCCCAATGCAGTACATATTTATCAAACTGAGCATTATTCCTAATATTACCTAAAGGTAAATCAACAGAAGCATAGAGGTAAATCAACAGAAGCATAGCGAGTCCCCTGAACAAAACAGGTGTGTGTGAGTGTGTGTATTTGGGGGACTAGCTCATCCAACATTCATCGCCCTTCCTTTTTCTTAAGGTTGCAATTAATGTAAATCATGCCTTACCTGAATGAGAGACATTTTACAGTTGCACTGCTTGGGTTCCAAATCCTGACTCAGAGGCACTGAGAGGTTAACTAGCACAACTGGCAAGTACATTTTCCTCTATGTGAAATGTGAGAATTTAGTTTGTAAATATAAGTGCTTAGAACAATTACTGGCACATTATAAAATGTTTGCTATAATGATCACATCTCCACTAAATCAAGTAAAATCTACTTCCAAGTTCTCATTCACCAAAGTTCTTAAGATGTACAATACAAATGTTTTGGTAGCTCCTTCTTCCTCCCACAGTAGAGCAAAGACTCTGAGATTATGCAGTCCAGGTGAGAATGAGCAAGGAGGCCCATGATTGTAATTATTAAGCACACAGAGGTGCTGGCTCTAATACGAATTTACTACTTGGATCCTTCCTACAGCTCTCAAGAATGTGATACCTAGTGCCCATCCTCCACAAGCTCCAGAGAACCATAGACAATCTGAGGTCCAGGTACTGCCTGGCACAGTGTGCAAAGGAAGTACATGTCTTTTCCACATTACATTCCAAAGACTGTCCCTTTCTAATGAGCAAGATATCACCTTTGACAAGTTCTCCCTTCATCTCACAGTACAAGTTTCTATCCCTTTGCCTTCTGGGAGCATCCATCTTAATACTTTTCATAGGCCTAGGATTAAATCAACAAGGTTCTGTTAACTCCCCCATGAGTTTATGAAAAGCACAGTCCTCAACAGCCCACAGTTGTTATTCTGTTGAGATATTTATATGTATATCTTCAGTCCATAGCAGCAAAATGTCACTACTTATTAATCTTAATGCCACTAAAAGTGGGAAAACTAAATAATATTTTACTTCAGATGACATCAGAAAGAGTAAATGGAAATATTGTTGCCAAAATATCATTCGTTTGTTTGAGGACTGATGTGACACAAAGGTAATGGGAACCCAAGTGCTGCCCTTACAGAAAGGGGAGTCCAACTTGGAAGTGACAAGCTTTAAACACAGGAGGCCTGCCTTAGTACAATGGCATGCAAATCTACCGCAGTTAAGAAAGACCCACGGTGACCCATGTTACTTTTATCAATCATATCTATTCAATCCCTGTTCTGCTTTACTTTCCAAATTGCCTTTTGATCAGATTTGTGGGCAAAGCTCAATACTTGAGTGGTATTTTCTTTCTTAGTGTTTGTCTCCAAAGTCTCTATTAATAGAAAATGAAGCAACAGACAACAATGCCTGGAAATGCAGGTGTCTCCATTTTAATAGGAGAATCACTTAGCTGCAGCCAAGAGAGTTATTCGAAAACCCAGGTGAGAATGCAGCTGTCAGGGCTAGCAACACAAATCTATCCCTAGAAGACTTTTATTTGCATCTGAGCAAAATCTCTATCTGTGAAAGAACTGCCTGACTTGCTTCCAGGCCATTGTGAATATTTTGGTGGGAAAGCCTGCTTTGAATTAGGGATGGAAACATGCACATTCTTATATCTCCTCTCCTGACACCTGCCTAGGATTCACTGAGAGAAAATAACTAAGAAAAGAGTGATGGCCAAAGACCATGCAGGCTTTGTTGCTGTGGTAAAGTGGTCTTTTCTGTCTGCTCCAGATGTGGGCAAGAAAATACAAAGAAGTTTAAGAAGATTTAGTTTAAATAGAACTGGTTTTATTCCAAAAGGCTTAATGTTTGCACAAGAGAATCCCAAATCAGATCTAAAACATAAGCACTGCTTGAGTTCTTAGCCTTCCTATTAGCTATTAGATTCTGCTAATTATACTCTAAAGTGTGAGGAGTGTTTGCTTTGTTTCTTGAATCAAAGCACCAGTCTTTCCTAAAATGCATTGCCACCTTATAGCCATTTTCAAACTATTCAAGTGAGTCAATGGAATCTCTCTCCAGAGACAGTATTGCAAAGTGGTTGTGAACATAACCTTTGGGCTAGAAAGAGCTGAATTTGACTAAAAAATCTCTACTGACTTTGCGTAAATTATTGAACTCCCCATTGCTTCAAAAGTGAGGATGAGAAGTGTATCCTAAGAACTAAATGTTATAACGGATAAAAAGTGCCTAGTATAGAGCCTGGTACATGTTGAAGTACTGTAGGATGATCATCATTATCTATGTGTTGTTGCTTATTTCTAGTAAATATATGATAAGTATTTGATATAGTACATACATGATCCATTCTGAATTGCTAGACTGATCCCTCAGCCAGGAAATGAAGGCATGAAGCCTTTATTTATTTATGTCTACTATAGTCAGTTACACAGCTAGAATTTTGTATCGCAAACCCCTTTGAAAATATAATTAAAGCCATTGATTCCCTTCCCCCCAAAGAAAAAATACAAATTATAAAAACAGTACCAAGGTACAACAATGCTCTTAGCAGTATTATTCACAATAAGCAAAGGGTAGAAACAACCCAAATGTTCATTGCCAGATGCATGGATACATGAAATGTAAATATATACAATGGAATCAAAAATCATTCCATAAAAGGAAGGACATTCTGCCACATGCCACAACATTGATGAACCCAGAAGGCATTATGCTGTGTGAAACAACCAGACACCAGAAGACAAACACTGTATGGTTCCACTTACATGAAGTACCTAGAGTAGTCAAATTCTTAGAGATAGAACTAGAATGGCTGCCAAGAGCTAGGGCAGCAGGAAATTTGGGATTATTGTCTAATAAGTACAGAATTTCAGTTTGAAATGCTAAAAATATCCTGGAGATGGATAATCATCATGATTCCATAATAATATGAACGGGCTAAATGCCACTGAGCTGTGTACTTAAAATGATAGAAATGGAAAATTTTATGTTAGGTGTATTTTTCCACATTAAAAAAAATAGTGCCAGAGATTTCTGGTTTAGGAAGTTTAGAAGAAGGCTTATGTTTTTTGATTTTGTTTTTTTAAATCAGCTTTATTGAGGTATTTTTACACACCATAAAATTTACCCGTTTTGAGAGAACAATTAGGTCAGTTTTAGTAAATTTATAGTTATACAATTATCCCATGATATGGTTTGGCTCTGTCCCCACCCAAATCTCATCTCGAATTCCCACGTGTTGTGGGAGGGACCTGGGTAATTGAATCATGGGTTCAGGTCTTTCCTGCACTGTTCTCATGATAGTGAATAAGTCTCATGAGACCTGCTGATTATATAACGGGGAGTTTCCCTGCACAAGCTCCCTTCTTTTGTCTGTCACCATGTGATAAGTGCCTTTCACCTTCTGCCATGATTGTGAGGCTTCCCCAGCCACGTGGAACTGTAAGTCCAATTAAACCTCTTTCTTTTGTAAATTGCCCAGTCTTGGGTATGTCTTTATCAGCAGCATGAAAACAGACTAATACAGCAAATTGGTACCAGTAGAGTGGGGTGCTGCTGAAAAGATACCCAAAAATGTGGAAGCAACTTTGCAACTGGGTAACAGGCAGAGGTTGGAACAGTTTAGAGGGTTCGGAAGACAGAAAAATGTGGGAAAATTTGGAACTATCTAGAGACTTGTTGAATGGCTTTGACCAAAATGCTGATAATGATATGGACAATGAAATCTAGGCTGAGGTTGTCTCAGATGGAGATGAGGAACTTGTTGGGAACTGGAGCAAAGGTGACTTATGTTTTAGCAAAGAGACTGTTGGCATTTTTCTCCTGCTCTAGAGATTTGTGGAACTTTGAACTTGAGAGAGATGATTTAGAGTATCTGGTGGAAGACATTTTGAAACAACAAAGAATTCAAGAGGTGACTTGGGTGCTGTTAAAGACCTTCCATTTTATAAGGGAAGCAGAGCATAAAATTTCAAAAAATTGCATCCTGACAATGTGATAGAAAAGAAAACCCCATCTTATGAGGATAAATTCAAGCCAGTTGCAGAAATTTCCTTAAGTGACGAGAAGCTGAATGTTAATCACCAAGACAATGGGGAAGGTGTCTCCAGGGCATGTTAGAGGTCTTTACAGCAGCCCCTCCCATCATAGGCCCAGAGGCCTAAGAGAAAATGGCTTCATGGGCCAGGCCCAGAGTCCCTGTGCTGTGTGCAGCCCAGAGTCTTGGTGCCCTGTGTCCCAGCCACTCTAGCTATGGCTGAAATGGCCCAATGTAGATCTTGGGTTGTGGCTTCACAGGGTGCAAGCCCCAAGCCTAGGAATCTTCCACATGGTGTTGAGCCTGTGAGTGTGCAGAAGTCAATAATTGGGGTTTAGGAACCTTCGCCTAGGTTTCAGAACATGTATGGAAATGCCTGGAAGCCCAGGCAAGTTTGCTGCAGGGGTGGTGTTCTCATGGAAAACCTGTGCTAGGGCAGTGTGGAAGGGAAATGTGGGATTGGAGCCTCCTCACAGATTCCCTACTGGGGCACTGCCTAGGGGAGCTGTGAGAAGAGGGCCACTGTACTCCAGACCCCAGAATGGTGGATCCAGTGACAGCTTGCACCATATGCCTGGAAAGCCACAGACATGCAGCACCAGCTTGTGAAAGCAGCAAGGAGAGGGGCTATATCCTGCAAAGCCACAGGGGCAGAGCTGCCCAAGGCCCTGGGAGCCCACCTCTTATATCAGTGTGACCTGGATGTGAGACACGGAGTCGAAGGAGATAATTTTGGAGCTTTAAGATTTGACTGCCCTGCTGGGTTTCAGACTTGCATAGGGCCTGTAACCCCTTTGTTTTGGCCAATTTCTCCCATTTGGCATGGCTGTATTTACCCAATGCCTGTACTTCCATTGTATCTAGGAAGTAACTAACTTGCTTTTGATTTTGCAGGCTCATAGGCAGAAGGGACTTGCCTTGTCTTGGAAGAGACTTTAGACTGTGGACTTTTGAGTTCATGCTGAAATGAGTTAAGATTTTTGGGGACTGTTGGGAAGTCATGATTGGTTTTGAAATGTGAGGACATGAGATTTGGGAGGGGCCAGGGGCAGAATGATATGGTTTGGCTGTGTCCCCACTCAAATCTCATCTTGAATTCCCACGTGTTGTGGTAGGTACCTGGTGGGAGGTAATTGAATCATGGGGTCAGGTCTTTCCTGGGCTGTTCTCATGATAGTGAATAAGTCTCATGAGATCTGATGGTTATATAAGGGGGAGTTTTCCTGCACAAGCTCTCTTCTGTTGTCTGCTGCCATGTGAGACGAGCATTTCACCTTCCGCCATGATTGTGAGCTTCCCCCAGCCACATGGAACTGTAAGTCCAGTTAAACCTCTTTCTTTTGTAAGTTGCGCAGTCTCAGGTATGTCTTTATCAGCAGCATGAAAATGGGCTAATACATCCCATAACCTAATTTTATAATATTTGCATCACCTCAAAAGAGTTACCTGTGTTCACCTGCAGTTAATTAATGTCCTTACTCCTGACTCAAATACTTGTATGCTCCCACCCTTCCAGTTTTGTGTTTGCTACAAATTTCATAAAAATAAAATCATACAACATACAGTACATTGTGTCTGGTTTCTTTAATTTAGGATTTTTTAAAGTATTTATTCATGTTGCATGTATCAGGATTTTATTTCTTTATGTTTCTCAATAGCATTTCACTGTATGCATATATTGCAAATTGTTTATGCATTCACCAGTTTGACACTGGGGTTATTTCCAGGCTTTGGCTATTATGAATAAAGTTTCTGTGAACATTCATGAATAAGAATACGTGTAGACATATGATTTAATTTCTCTTGCATGATACAGGAGTGCAATGGCTGGGTTATACGATAAGTGTGTGTTTAACTGTGTAAGAAACTGCCAAATTGTTTCCCAAATTCTCTGTACCATTTTACATCTCCATCCACAGTGTAAGCAAGATCTTGCTTTTGAGGTTATTCCGTTTTGTTTGTTTTCATTTGAAGCTCCACAGGCATCTGATGAACAGCTGTGTATGTCAGTTTGAAGCCAGTTGATTAGGGTATTTAACTGTTAACTAAAATTTTGTGGGATAAGTGTAACCACTGATATAGAAATTCTTCTTCCTCTTTCTGTCTTTTTTACAAAACATAACTGAGAAATTTTACAATCAATTCTAACAGTCTTTTTTAAAACCTTTTATTTTAAGTTTAAGGGTACATATGCAGGTTTGTTGCATAGGTAAACCCATATCACGGAGGTTTCATGTATAGATTTTTTCATCACCCGGGTATTAAGACTAGTACCCATTAGTTATTTTTCTTGATCTTCCCCCTCCTCCCACCCTCCACTCTCAGGTAGGTTCCGGTGTCTGTTTTTCCCGTCTATGTGTCCATGAGTTCTTATCATTTAGTTCTCACTTACAAGGGAGTACATATGGTATTTGGTTTTCTGTTCCTCCATTAGTTTGCTAAGGGTAATGGCCTCTAGCTCCATCCATGTTCCTGCAAAGGGCACAATTTTGTTATTTTTTATGACTGCATAGTGTTCCATGGTGTATATATGGCACATATTCTTTATCCAATCTACCATTGATAGGGATTTAGGTTAATTCCATGTCTTTGCTATTGTGAACAGTGTTGGAATGAACATACGCATGCATGTGTCTTTATGGTAGAATAATTTATATTCCTTTGGGCATATACCCAGTTATGTGATTGCTGGGTTGAATGGTAGATCTGCTTTTTAGCTCTTTGAGGAATCACCACACTGCTTTCCTCAATGGTTGAACTAATTTACACCCCCACTAACAGTGTATAAGCATTTTTTTTCTACAATCTCCCTAGCATCTGTTACTTTTTGACTTTTTAATAACAGCCATTCTGACTGGTGTGAGATATTATTTCATTTTGGTTTTGGTTTGCATTTCTCTAATGATCAGTGATGTTGAGCTCTTTTTCATATGTTGCTTGGCCACATGTATATCTTCTTTTGAAAACTTTCTGTTCATGTCTTTTGCCAGCTTTTTAATGGGGTTGTTTCCTTGTAAATTTGTTTAAGTTCGTTATAGATGCTGAATGTTAGATCTTTGTTGGATGCATAGTTTGCAAAATGTTTCTTCCATTCTGTAGGTTGTCTGTGTACTCTTCTTTTGCTGTGTGGAAGCTCTTTAGTTTAATTAGAGCCCCTTTGCCAATTTTGCTTTTGTCGTAATTGCTTTTGGCACCTGTATCGTGAAATCTTTGCCAGTTTCTATATCTAGAATGGTATTGTCTAGGTTGTCTTCCACAGTTTTTATAGCTTTGAGTTTTATATTTAAGTCTTTAATTCATCTTGTTTATGTTTGTATATGGTGTAAAGAAGGGGTCAAATTTCAGTCTTCTGAATATGGCTAGCCAGTTATCCCAGCACCATTTATTAAATAGGAAGCCTTTCCCCATTGCTTGCTTTTGTCAACTTTGCTGAAGATTGGATGGTTGTAGATGTGCAGCCTTATTTCTTGGCTCTCTATTCTGTTCCATTGGTCTATATGTCTGTTTTTGTACCAGTACCTTGCTGTTTTGGTTACTGTAGCCATGTAGAATAGTTTGAAATCAGATAATGTGATGCCTCCAGCTTTGTTCTTTTTGCTTAGAAATGCCTTGGCTATGTAGGCTCTTTTTTGGTTCCATATGAATTTTAAAATATTGTTTTTCTAATTCAGTGAAGAATGCCATTGGTAGTTTGATAAGGATAGTATTAAATTTATAAATTGCTTTGGGCAGTATGGCCATTTTAAATATATTGAGTCTTCCTATCCATGAGCATAAAATATTTTCCCATTTGTTTATGTCATTTATTTTAGGACTTTCTTAGTTCCCATTGTAGAGATCTTTCACCTCCTTGTTTAGTTATATTCCTAGATATTTTATTCTCTTTGTGGCTATAGTTTATGTGATTGTGTTCTTGATTTGGCTTTCAGCTTGGACATTGTTGGTGTATAGAAATGCTACTGATTTTTGTACATTGATTTTTGTATCCTGAGACTTTGCTTATTAAGTTGTTTATCAGCTTAAGGAGCTTTTGGATCAACACTATGGGGTTTTGTAGATATAGAATCATGTCATCTTCAAACAGGGTTAGTTTGACTTTCTCTCTTCCTATTTGGATGCCCTTTATTTCTTTCTTTTGCCTAATTGCTCTGTCCAGGACTTCCAATACTATGTTGAATATGAGTGGTGAGAGTGAGCAGCCTTATCTTGTTCTGGTTTTCGAGGGGAATACTTCAAGTTTTTTCCCATTCAGAATGATGTTGGCTATGGGTTTGTCATAGGCGGCTCTTATTATTTTGATGTATGTTCCTTCAATACCCAGTTTATTGAAAGTTTTTAACATGAAAGGATATTGAATTTTATCAAAAGACTTTTCTGCATCTGTTGAGATAATCATGTAGTTTTTGTCTTTAGTTCTGTTAATGTGACAAATCACATTTATTGATTTGCATATGTTGAACCAACCTTGGATTCCAGGGATAAAACCAGCTCGATCATGGTGGAGTAGTTTTTTCATGTGCTGCTGGATTCAGTTTGCTAGTATATTGTAGAGGATTTTTGCATCGATGTTCATCAAGGATATTGGCTTGACATTTTCTTTTTTATGTTGTGTCTCTGCCAGATTTTGGTATCTGGCCTTATAGAATAAGTTAGGGAGAGTCCCTCCTTCTCAATTTTTTGAAATAGTTTCATTAGGAAACTACCAGATCATTTTGTACCTCTGATAGAATTTGGCTGTGAATTTATCTGGTCCTGGGCTTTTTTTGGTTGGTAGAATGTTTATTACTGATAAACATTACTATCTGTTCAGAGCTCATTATTTGTCTATTCAGCGATTCAATTCCTTCCTGCTTCATTTTGGGGACGGTGTATAAGTTCAGGAATGTATCTGTTTCTTCTAAATTTTCTAGTTTGTGTGCATATAGGTATTCATAATATTTTCTGATAGTTATTTGTATTTCTGTGGGCTTAGTGGTAATATCCCCCTTTTTCATTTCCAATTGTGTTTACTTGGATCTTCTCTCTTTTCTTATTAGTCTAGGTAGTGGTCTATTTATTTCAGTCTTTCCTTATCTTTACATTTTAAGCCCTCTGTTATGCCAGATCTTAGGGATCTACAAATGTGGAGTACAGCAACTCATAACAAGATGTTTAATAGCTAATTTACTACTTTTCAGGATCATCTCTACATCCACAGGTAGAATTGCAGAAGAGGTAGGAACATTAGGTCTCCAGTCAGTCTGTCTGGTTTTTTATTCCTGGCTCTACTACTAACCATCTGTGTATCTTAGGATATATTATTTACCTTCTCTGTGTAACATATTTTTATAAATCTTAAAATAGAGATGACAATAGTACTTATCTCATAAAATTGTCATGAAGTTAATAGAGAAAATACATATAAAGTACTTAGAAAAGTGCCTCACATATCACATATACTATATTAAAAATAAGAGTGGAAGGCTTATAATAATGCTTCTTTTTTTGTATAGACAGTCTATCTCTGTTGCCTAGACTAGGGTGCAGTGGCACGATCATGGCTCACTCCAGCCTCAAACTCCTGGGCTCAAGTGATCATCCTGCCTCAGCCTTCCAAAGTGCTCAGATTACAGGCATGAGCCACCACACCTGGCCTAATGATAATGCTTAATGCAAAGGAATGATTGCTAAAATTCCTGGATGTAGTTGGAGAGATCCAACTCAGTTAATCTCCTACATGTGAATCCCTTTAGGGAATATGAAAGTGATTAAAATATAGTTCTAGAACCAAAGAAACAAACTCGTATGTGTGTGGATAATGTGAAGGGTAGAGGGAAAGTTAAATACACAAATATTAGGATGAAGATCAGAATGCAAGCTTCTTTGGTTCTCTAATTCATTTCTTCTCTCACCTTATACTGATAAGAAGGATGACCCATAACACCAGTCCTTCATCCTTCTTTGCTCCTGCCACCCTGTCCCATATATATATATATATATGTATATATATATGTATATATATATGTGTATATATATGTATATGTATATATGTATATATACACACACACACACACACACAACACACAGTATGGGATTTTACAATCTAACACCTACACATTGAGAAGACTGCAGTAGAATGAATTCAGCATAAGTAAAGCAAGATTTGAATGACGAACATTTAAAATGACATTTAAATGAGAATGTTAACTTAGATAAGGGCACTTTGAGCTTCATTTCACAGAATAAGACCTGCAGCATGTGAATGTTAATGTAGAATGATGGGGAAAGCTGGGGATGACCATTGCTCTTCCCCTACCCCGTCTTCAAATGCTCACTGCAATGCATGTAGGAAGGACTCCAGAGAGCAGAGCAGACCAGTGTGTTATGGAAACATTTTTCGTTGCCTTACTCCAAGCAGAAGTCACCAAAATTTAGGGATTTTAGAAATTGGAAACTGGAACCCTCTTCCTTTACAAATGAAAAAACTAAGTCTAGGGAAGTAAAATGGCAATATCAAAGAGTTATATTCAGGGAACTAGGACTGGAACCCTGAAAAGTTCTTTTCCCACAAACTTGTGCCGGGTCCACTGATCTTAGCCTCTTTAAACCAAAAGGAATGACCATGTGAAAGGAAGCAAGCAGCTGCTATTTTCTTAAATGCCACAGGGACCTTCATACATCAACCTGACACTTGTATTACATCAGCTCACAAGCGCGCTAAGAGTAAAAGCCGCACTTTCATTTACAGACAAGCTCTCTTCCCCACTGAAATCTGATGCTGAGATTGCATCCTGATAGGACTGCAGAGCCCTCTTCAGCACACACTGCAACAGTTAAGCTGGTGTTGACTTCTGACCTGCCTTCAATCCACTCTTCTTTGAGGGGGACCTGGCAAAACGCCCCTTCCCCCTCACTGTTCCATCCTCTTTCTCCCCACCTCCAGTGCCTGAGGCTCCTGGCATGGAGAAGTTTATGACTAGGTCAACAGCAGTAAATATGTCAGCTTCTCTCAGGCCCAGCCTCATTCAAGTTCTTCTGGGATTTGTACCTGAGTGTTCCTTGGTTAATGGCTTCTGTGAGAAGCCAAGTGTGACTCAGTGACAGGGAAAGAAAAAAGACTCAAGGTTTGACTTGAAGATTTTCTCCAAATTAGGCATTACATGGACATAATAAAAATGCAAGGATGCAAGGCCTGAAAAGATAAACATATTTGCCCAAACACTGAAGCAGAATAATTGACAGTAGGAATGTCAAGGAATGTCTAGACTTCCAGTGGCTCTACAGTGATATCCCAGATCTTTCTCCCACATGATGATCAATTTGGGGGTACATTCTTTCTAGACCAGAACTGGGCCCATAACACTATGCAGCTCTTTGTCAACAACATTTAATACAGATAAAAGGGCTATATTTACCATTTATGAAGTGTATAAAATGTGCCAGACACTCTTCCAAATCCTGTACCTGGAGTCCCATGTATTCTTTACAATAGCCCAGGATATAGGCAGCATTGCTATCTCCTCTATTCCACAGATGAGGTTCTGATGCTAGATAGTAAGTGATAGGGAGGAGTGTGGGCCCAGGGAGCCTGGTTTCTGATCTGTGCTCTTGACCACAGCAGTGTCTCACTGCTGTCTGGGATAAGCCTCGGATGCCACTAGTGCTCCTTCATTTTCTATAACCAGTGCATCTCATTTTGTTGGCTTTCTTTTTCCCTCTTTTTGCTGAACTATCTCTAACATAATTTTTCCTTTCATTTTTATTTTATGTTTTCTTACCTCTGCCTTCTCACTACCAGTGATATCAACAAGGATAGTTTAATCTTGGACTTACAGGTGACTCATCCCTGCCTGGGTGCAATTTTTGGCTCTTTTAAAAATACCATATTGTTATATGCTTCTATATCCTGCTTTTCATGTATTTCTTCATGTGTTTCTGTCCTTCCTTCCTTTCTTCCTTCCCTCGATATCCTTTCCTTTTTCCTTTCAGTCATCAAATGATCAAGTTAGACAATATGCCAAACTATAAATTTGATTAGTGGTTCTTACCTGGGGTCAATTTTATCATTCCCTACCCTTGCAGGGAACGTTTAGAAATTCCTGAAGACATTTTTGGTTGTCACTACCGGGGAAGTCAAGAATATCCTGCTAACATCTAGTAGGTAGAGGACAGAGGGGCTGCTAAGCATCATGTAATGAGCAGAATACCCCTCCAAAAACAAAGAATTACTGGCCCAAAATGCCAATATCATCATTGCTGAGAAATCCTTAACTAGATGTAGAATAATCAAAGATGCCAAAAAGAGTTTCTTGTCTAGTGGAGGGGGAACTAAACAAAAACTGAGAATAATATATAAAGTTGAGTGCCCTGATTACAATATATGTAAGTTACAGGGGTGGCACAAGGGACACATATAGGATACTTGTATGAAAGTATAAAGGAGATTTCGAAATAAGGCTTCACAGGGTATATAACTGTAAAATTGGGCCCTAAAAGCTTAATAGAATTTTTCTGTGGTGACAGAAGGAAGAACTCTGGCAATGAAAAGAATGGGGAGAAAAGTACAGTTTATTTTGGGAAACACTCAATATTTTGCATTGCTGGAGAAGAGATTATGAGACATTAGGTACCACACTAGGAATTTGCCCTTTATTTTACAGACAGCAGAATCATCAAAAGGATAAAAGTCGCAAAATGGCAGCATCCGATGGGCTTTGTGGAACCATTACAGTCCACAGTACAGACTTCAGCTTATGAGAAGAAGAGATAGTGCAATAGTAGAGACAAAGCTATGGCTAGACTCCAGAAAACGGTACTGGTGGCATGAACCATGGCAGAAGGATTTGGGATGGAGAAAGGGGGTAAAAATGAGACACATTTGATGGGTAGTCTCAACAAGACTGAATCACTGACTTGCAGGTGGTGAGAGAGAATAGTTGAGAAAAGTTCCTAGGTTCTGGCTTGGGCAATTGTGCAGAAACCATGAAATACAAAACAAGAGAGAATCTGGGGCTTATTGGGGTGTTGGTTGAGGACACCATCGAGGTTTTTAAACAAGCATGTTGAGTTTGTGGAAACTGTAAGTCTAAGAAATGGAGACATCCATAAAGTTGTTGGATGAATCTGGAGCTCAAGGGAAAGGTCTAGGTTGCATAGGCAGCTGGAGAATAGGTAGAAATGGGCTTTGTAGGAAAAGTTGGCAATTCACTATACAATGTTGAAGGAAGGAAGACAAAAGGAGATGAGGCCTAGGTGGTGTTGACGGCAAAGGCCGTCCTTTCTGATGGAAACGCCCTAATTGCTGGGGTTTTCAGAAAGTAAAGGTTATTTCATGCAGGCTGGGAGAGAGAATGAAGGGTCTGATTACAGATGACAGTCAAATGACAAGTGCTAGACCATGACTCAAGCCTAAGCAAGCAGATTAGTTTGAGTTAGACTTCTGGGCTGAGCAGGAAACAGATCAACAATAACCCAAAATAGAAGTGCAGGCTAGACCAAAGTGCTAGGGGTTAACTGTACACATAGAGAGTGGGTCTACAGCAATGATACCACAACTGGAGCCACCAGCTGGTAGGGGAGAGGGTATTTCCTGCTTTGTTGATGAGTGGCTAAGATACTGCTTGGAGCTACATCTCTAAATACAGGGCTCAGGGAGAACAACTAAGTGGGTCTGGAAAGACAGAGCTGGCACGTGCCACCCAGCTAAGTCACGTGGAACCTGAGTTGAAGCCTGTACCAGATTTGTCCTTTTTAGAAAGTGCCTCATTCGATTACTGCTCATGACTCTTAGATTTTGTAATTCAGTGACTTTGGTACCTCCATGTCTTTTGATCTATCTTGTAGATAAAGCTCAAGATTCATCTTGAATGAACCTATTTCTGACGACACTGGGAGGATTCAATCACTCTTTTCTTGTTTTTAGGACAAATAACATGTTTCCATTACAAATAACATGTTTCCATTACTTTATTATAACCAATGTCATCTTGCATTACAATTATTAGTTTACCCAGCATGTTATATTTTCCTTGATATCTCTGATGCCTAGGTATAGTAAGAAGTCAATAAATTTTAGTTGGTTAAAAAATAAAAACAATAATGACCCCTTAATCTATGTTTTGATTTGTACATCTTTGCCATTGTGCTTCTCTTAATTACTGATCTGTTGATTTTTCATTTCACCTCTTAAATGTCAAATTCTATTAGTCATATGCACAATACACATTCATTTTTGTTTAACACTAGAACACATTCCATGTCTGTGTGAAGTTGGCAAGTTCTTATTTTAATATGCTGCCTCATAACCATCATCCTAATCTGAGTTGAGGGGGTGCATTTTGGCGATGGAGAAAAACATGTAAGTTGCAATTCTCAAATTATATTTGGCAGAATATGACGTTTCCTCCCTCTCGTACCAAACCTGACAAAAATATCTGATCAAATTTCCAAAATAATTAAGGGTTTAAAAAGTCATGCAGACATGGTCCCAGCTTCAGTCTAAGCTGCACTCACCCCTGGGACTCAGACATGTCTGGGTTTGACCGGTTAGCAAGTAGAGCAAGCAGCTCCCTGGCATCTAGTGAAGGAATTCAATTGCATGTGGGAAAGAAGCCTCAGTAAAGGAGGATTGGTGAGAAGCACCAGGAGGACATCTGAGATCTTTTAAGTTCTCTGGGCCAGCATTAGCTGCTTCTATTTGAGCCCTATAGAAAGCAAAGTGCAGCTATAAGATAAACTGTTTGAACAATTCCATTATTTCCTGGGAGACTCTGAAACACAACCAGTTCTACATTGGTTCTCTGGTGACAAAGTGAGGGAGAGGAGCCTTTTGTCTACATCTGCACTAAACCCGGCATAGCCTTGGTGTATTGAGAGCTCCACTCTGTATGGAGCAGGCATGCAGACTTTGTGATGAGAACATGGATACTCCGTGGTGGGCACTGCCAGAGGGCAAGAGGGTGGTACTCTGAACTGGCTTATCAGGAAGCAGGTACTGACGAGGAGACTGGAACAGGAGAGGAAGAACCTTGCTGATGCCATGTGGCCACTGGAGCCCTAGGAATTGTTTGCAAGCTCAGGTGATACGTCTCCAAGTCACTCCAAGGAACAACTGGATTAGACTATAGGATTAGACTTTGAAGCGTTAAAGAGGTTTTTGTGGAAGCAGGGGAAATGGCACTTGTGGAATTATTACTATTAATTTTGTACTCATTGTACTCATTGTACTCACTTGTAGTCAAAGCCTGTAGAAATGTACCTTAAATTATTTGATGTAGATATGTATAGATATGTGTAGATTTTAAACTATCAATGAAAAAGTGGCAGGTTAGTTTACTCTGTCATCTACAAGTCCTTTTATTCACCTATACTTTCTTCCAAAAACATTATTTTCCCTTTCCTAGATGTCTCAAATTTGATATTTGTAAATATTCATCCATTTATTCACTAAATATCTTTTTTTTCAAGAGTCTGTGAAATCTAGTGGGTATGCTATAAGATTCCAGATAAGACAGGTTGGGACTTGAACCCTGTCCTTGCTATTACTCACTGGGGGCTATCGTCAAGTTTCTTAATCTATCTGTGCCTCAGTTTTCTCATAAGTAAAATGGGAATCACACACACACATTCACATACACATATGCCCTTATTGAGTTGCTGCAAAAGTATAGATAATGTACTTATTTCAATGTCTGAATATAGTCAGTGCTTATTCATGTTAGCTTAAATAACCAACAGCAACATTATTATCTATTATGAACATGCAGGGCCTTGTGAGAAAACAGAGGAAAAAATGTCTCAGAGTCATTGTCAAGGAGTCCTTTTTATGCTCCAGTAAGAAAGGTAAGTCTTATAATTTTGGAACAGTCATGTTGTCATTGAAAGATGAGTTTTCTCTCTAGTATTCCTGCCCTAGTGTCAGTCCCCATTTTGGCTTTTGGGTGTGAAGAGTGGTTTGTCTTTTTTGCTAGTATCTTTTGTTCAGTGAAATAGTGAATATATACCGTTGTTCTGTTTACTTCACATGGTTTTATTTTCTCTCATTAATGTTTTTCCTAAATTCCACTGCAAAAAAAATGGCTGATAAAGATGGAGAAAAAAAGTCTAGAAAGAGGGATTTGTTTGTGTCTTCTCCTAGTAAAATTTTCAGCCCTTGGCGGTGGTGGACATTTTTCTCTCTTATCACATTCTCTGCAGTTGAGCTATTCCCACCAGAGACATATTCAGGACTGGACATTATTTTGATTTTAAAGAAGGGGTAATCATGAATTAATTATTAATTTCAATCATGAAGAAATGATGGTCAAAGAAGAAGTAATCAAAAGAGAACAGTAAATAAATAGAGGCTTCACACCCAGATTGTAGGATGGCTACAATCACAAAGACAGCAAATAACATGTGCTGGTGAAGATATGAAGAATGGAGAACCCTCATACCCTGCTGTTGGGGATGCTGAATGGGGAAGCCCCTTTGAAAGACAGCCAGAAAGTTCTTCAAAAGGTTAAATGCAGAGTGACCACATGACTCAGAAGTCACATTTCTAGACTTATACCCAGGTGAAATGAAAACATGTCTCCACCCAAAAGATTATGGCAACATTATTCATTATACACAAAAAGTGGAAACAGCTCAAATCTCCTTCAGGTGATAAATGGATAAATAAAATGTGGGTTATTCATATAATAGAACCTGATTCATCAATAAAAATAAATGGGGCACTGAGGCATGCTATGGTGTGGATGTACAGCATGGATGAACATGAAAAACACTTTGCTCAGTGAAAGAAGGATGTCATACTGTATGATTCCATTTAAATAAAATGTCCAGAATAGGCAAATCAACCGGGACAGAAAGTAGATTCGTCGTTGCCAGGGCTGAAGTGGAAGAGACTGGGGGAAATGGGGAGGGACTGACATTGGGTGTGGGGTTTCTTTTTGGTGTCATGAAATGATCCAAAATTCACTGTGGTGGTGGGTAACTTTTCGAATATACTTAAATCATTGACTTGTACATTTTAAATGGGTGAATTGTATGGTATGTGAATTATATTTTAGTAACACTGAGCTTAAAAAAATAGACTGACACAATGTAGATAACTACCCCAGCTATATTCCACCCCTAACCATAGTGAACTTTTATAAATAACCATGAGATATAAAACTTTGCCCCTGGAAGAAAGGGAACATCTGTGTTACAAACACAAACATGGACAATTTCTTCAAGAAATAAAGGGAAATTAGAATTTTTTTAAAAACCTGCAATTCCAAGTTACATTTTTAAGAATTGCTATGCACTTTTGCCAAGTGCAGGACAGTTCCTCATCAACTATGCTGTGATCGTACAGTTTGCTGAAATATTTTCATTTCTAGCATATTATATTAAGAAAAGAAAGTGCTTTGTGAAATTGTTGAGACCAAGAAAAGCAGCCTTAGAGTGGCCTGGAGGGAAAACATTGGGTCTCTTTATCATGTTACTCAAAGGCCTTTTAGATCCTGGAGAGGTGACAAAGTCACCCAGGAGAGTGAAGGATAACACAGTAAAAAGTCTTATGTAAAACTGAGACAGGGCTTTTCCTCTGGAAGAATCTTCAACTTCTGGTGCTAAGTCATCTTCCTATAGCTTCCCTGAGGCAGGAATTAGTATTGTAAACTCTTTCTAGACTGTAGGGTGAGTAAACTAGCCTCACCCAGTGAAGCTCTTGCAGAGACAAGAGCAGAGGGCAGACATTCAAGCAGCAAGCCCTGGCTCCATCCACCTGCACCTTCGGTGGCAGCAACTCTGGTCAGGGAGCACTCAAGAGGCTGCGGAAAGATGCAAGAGAAATAGGACATGTCCAGTGAATCATCCTGGCACACCTATGAATGGTTTTTTAACTGTGAATCTGCTTATTTCCACACAAATAGCATAGGAACTGAGGGAATCAAATGAGAGCCACTGTCGCTCTGACAAAAGGAAAGAGAAAGGAAGAGAGACAGAGGAAGTAAGCGTTTGTTTCATATTTACTTCTTGAATATTCCCTAGTGCAAAGCACATGTATGTGATCCTGCTCTATGCTCATGAAATCCATGCATCATCTCTTATATTAATTTTACAGATGTGGAAACTCAAATAAAGAGAGGTGAAAGAGTCCCCAGGACAACACAAAAAGGTGACAGAGCCACTGAATTTAAATCCGTACCCTCTAATTCAAGGTTAGTTCTCTTCTCTATAACTGCTGTTTCCAATAGTTTCATGGAAACCACAAAATATTTTCTAATTTACCCTAAATATTTTAAATATTTTCATGACATTCTTTACTCCAATGTATAGTTACCCTCTTTCCTGAATTCTTAAACTTTCATCACATTTACTTAAATAGCCTGATATTTAAATTATTTTTTTTCAGTGAGATGGTAAGTCTCCAGGGTGAGAGCTGTGTTCAAGGTACCCTTTTTTCATTCAAAATATCATGTGCACTTATTGATTCATAATAGGCATTCAATAAAAATTTGCTGAATCAAAAAGAAAAAGAAATCCAGATATTCTGTTTTATTTCCATTGTCCTCCTCCTTCTCATTTTGAGCTGTCTTCATGTTTCAGGCACTACGCTTAGCACAATTCATACCTTATCTCATTTAAACACAATTATTATCTGCTTTTTTTACTTAAGAAAACTGAGACACAAAGACATGGGGCTTATTTTCACAAGGCCACAGAGCTTGAGCCTTCATCAGCCTGATCCCAGAGCCCAACCTCTTAACCATTACAGGATTTTGTCTCAAGACCACCCATCAATGCGGTAATGGGATCTAAAGTTGAACCCAAGAGCTCTGGCTTTTTGGCTGCCAACCTCATCATTAACCCCTCCACCAGGGGAAA
Source organism: Pan troglodytes (assembly GCF_028858775.2). Lineage (NCBI taxonomy): Eukaryota > Metazoa > Chordata > Mammalia > Primates > Hominidae > Pan > Pan troglodytes. The sequence continues at coordinate 129,987,915 of NC_072407.2, read as the reverse complement.
TCAACCAGCCAAAAAGCTGTGCATTCTCTCCCCAGTATTTCCTTCCACCTAAGCCAGCATGGTATTCCCCAGAGTCACTTCCCACCCTGGCACACAAACCACAAGTAAAAAAACTGGAGCATCAAACACCAACATTAGCAGGATAAATACTCCATCTAATCATCCTACTAAATCATCAGACTGAGTCCCCAGAATTCTAATGCTCTTTCACTCCATTCCCTCTGCCTCTCTTGAGGCTTTAATTTGAGCCTTTCCCTCCCAACTAAAACCAGATATGTAAAGATGGTATTATATTTCTTCACAGCTAATAGCCAGACTATGAAATCATCCAGCAAGCAACTCCCAAGCCATGTGAATCAGTCGTAACACATTTCCTTCATTTTTATAACCCTGGAGATGGAAGAAGGGCCAGGAGGTAGATGAAGGGGAGGGTTATTGCCAGGTATTGTTAACTTTGTCCCTGGGTAATTGAAGTAAGAGCAGTCCAGGTCAGATTAGAAGCAAGATCTTCTTGGAAAAGCTTGGATATAACAGGGACCTGGTAGACCCATATTGGATTGATTATGAAGCAGGAAGTGAAATCTGACATGCCTGACATTTAACACCCTAACCACATCCTGTCTCCTAGATGATGAGAATAAAGATATTGTATATTCAGTGGCACTGACATTTTTATGCCTCTTAACGAAAAGGGAAACAACTTTCTGGGACTGGTTGAAAGGATAAGGAAGCAGAGAACACCTTCACGGCCTTTAAGGAAGATAGGGGATTTGAGTAGGAAGTTGTATAAGGAAGGAAACATCAAGTCCTATATTTTGGGTGAATAAAGCAAACTAAGTTGCGTCAGCCTGGGCAAAGAATGTTTTGAGTGAGGAAAAAAAATGAAATAGCAATTGAAAACAGAAAAATCCAGTAATGATTTCTTTATTACCTGAAATACTTGAGATTTTTCAATGTTTTCACTCTCAACGTTTTCAACAATTTTCAGAACTAAAGGTATTTTAAAACTTGTATTAACTGTTGAAGGCTACTTGAGGATGCATAGGATTGAAGCACTGCTGTAGGTGTCTAGCTTAATAGCACATCTCAATAGCACATCTTGTATTTATATAATACAGCTTGAGGATTTCAACAGGTCTCTCAAAATGACCCCCTTCAGCAGCCCAGTCCACCTCCAAGTGCCCTCTTCTAAACAACTGAAAATAAGCAGGAAACAATTTCTTGTTATCGCTGGGAAAGAGATAGTTCTATTTCCTGAGTAATCGGTTTCCATGCATAAACAGCAAGAAAATATTCTTTTTGCCATTCTGAACCTAAATCACTCTTGCTGTAATTTATGATCATTTTCTCATATTCCATATTAAATAAAAGTGGAAAATAGCTCACTATTTCTTTTATTATAAGATTGTAGTTGACATCAGTAGATAATATCCATTCAACTGTATTCAGAGGAGTGGAAGGACAGGTGATTTTATCTACCATGGAACCATAGCCCCCAAATATGATGGAGCTGAGTAAAATCACTTGGTGGCCTGCCAGGAATGACACCACAGAAAATGTCATCAATGGTAATAGCAACAATAATATCTAGCTCCTCAACAGCATTTTATAATTTTGGAGAATATTTTCACATAAATCATCACATTTGATAGCCTTTTAAATTTTTATTTTAAAATGGATTTAACTTATTTAGAACTCTTACCTCACAATCATGCAAGCCACTTAAAATTTCCAGAAAGAAAATATAAATTTCCTATGAACTCAGCACTCTTCCCTGTTTGTCACTTTTGCTTTTGTTTCTCATGGATTTCATTCTTCTCTTCTCCAAAGTATTTCATCCTTATTTTGGTTCTTTCCTGTTCTCTTTTGCACACTCATCCGTCTGATTTCCAAGAACGTGATTCTCTTCTTTTATGTTTCCCCCCAAGGAAATGAAAGAAGAGTTTTGAAGAGACAGCTGCCCTCCATGCTCATGGCAGCATCATTCAAAACAGCTAAGATGAAGAAACAACTAAAAAAGTCTGTTGAGAGATGAATAAAGAAATACAATAATTTGTTTTTTTCTTCTTCCCACTTTCAACTTGTGAGATCCCATCACTGCCTTTTGGACTCTTGCTTCTTTTCTGCTTCATGTTCCCGTTCACCATCACCTGCCCCACAGCACCCTCACAGAAAAAGAAAAAAAAAAAAGCCAAAACAAGACCAATCTCTTTGTTCACTGGATCAAAAGTCTTTTATTATAGTGCACTCAGACATTCAGAATACATATATGAGGCCTGCTATTCCTCACATGTTTGAGGGGAAGCAAGTAGTGTTTTTTACTTTTATTTTCTTTTGCCGTTGTTACTACCAAAACTACACACACACACACACACTCACACACACACACACCCTGTGTGCATGAATCTGCAGAAACTATTTTGTGAGTTCCTTTTACTATTTTACTGAGACATAGCATTAGTCTCACTTGTTGGTGGAAAATATTTGTATTTATCAAGGAACCTGACATCAGAAACCAGCTGGTCAATCTTACTTGCTTTCTAGTTGAGTCAACTCTATGTTGTTGAAAGGTCATAGGATTTGGGGAAAAAAAAGACAAAGATTTAGGCCAAAAAGACCTGTCACTCACTGGGACATGGATCAGACACTGAGTCCTCCCTGGGCACCAGTCAGCTCTTCTGTGGAAGGGAAACCCTGCTTTCTGCACTGCCTCTCTCATGGTGATAAAAGGAATAATGGGATTGTGAATATAAATGCTTCATAAACTCTGAAGTTCTATAGGTTAAATTAAATAAGCTGGAGGCCACTAGCCTGAGTCTGTCTCCATACTTTGAGTTCCTACGTAACAAAGTACAACCTAACTTAGCACTTAAACCTAACTTAGGAGTATAATAAACAGAAGTGTTTCAGCCAGTCACAGGCAGTCAACTCATCATACCATACTCAAATAAGGCAGACATCTTAGCTGTGGCCAATAAAATGATTTTTCTACTTTACTTCTGTGTCTGCCAATAAAAACTCGCTGCTCACTCTCCTAAAAAAAAAAGCTCTCTGAACCTCTTCTGATTCTTAGAGTTGCCTGACGCCTGAATCATTTTTTGCTCATGTAAATTCTTTTAAATTTAATTTGCCTAAAGTTTTTCTTTTAACATATGCCTGAATATGATTCTTGATCATTTTTAAAGCCCCAAGTTTTAATTTGCAATGGTAGTATATCACAGTGGTCAGGAATATAGACTTTGAAGGCAAAACGTCTGAGTTTATATCCAGGTTTTGCTGTTATAGTAGTGTGACCTTGCGCAAGTAATTACTTAACTTCTCTATGCCTCAGTTTTCTCATAATAATGGCACCTACATTAAAGGGTCATTATAATCCCATTACTAGTGGATATATGCAAAGTAGTTAGAAAAGTAGTAGGTACTTTATAAAGTCACCTGCTATTTTATTGTTATTGTTAGTTTTTGTTATTTTATTTATTTTCATAATTTCATTTTTAACTTCTTTCTCTCCAAAGCACGAGCTAAAGATCTTTGTTGGCCTATGTTCAATGCCCATGTCTTCAGGACAGTTGGAGCTTCATCTTTATGGCTTACATTTTATGTTACTGATTCACACTTTCACTTCTGGGTGATTTTTCCTTATTGGTGTTCCTAGTGCCTTTGTTTTATTATTGTGAATGTGGTGTCATCTCCGGAAGACCAGATTGTGTTCAGCCTGCACACCATTTATCTCTTTAGCTTCTTTACTTCCCTCTTCTTCAGAATCTGACAGGTAAATTCTAATAGGAAAGCTTCAAACCCAAAGAGATGGCTCTACATGAAGTGTTACTCATCAGTCCCTCTGGTATTTTTTCACTTAAGCTTCGCTCATGGACGTCTCCTGGTTTACAACACCTTCCTGTATTTCAGAAGCCTCTATGGCACAAAAGAGTTATGCATTGTCTTAGACAGAAAATAATTGTTTGATCAATCAGATCTTTGTGGATGAGCAACCTTTGATTTTTTCCTTTGGGCCTATTTTCCATTTTTCTTGAAGTTCACAGAAAACCAATCACCTTCTCTTTGCTCTTGTATACCCTGGCTGCATTGTTTATCATTCCTGTTCTTCTTGTCAGACTTCATGGCAAGCTTAGTCTTCAATTTACAATCTTGTCCTTCTGTTTCTCTCAAAAAATGTTCCCAATGCCTCCTTTCTTCCTTTCTTCTAATTTTTTCAACTTTCTCCCATTTGCCATTAGCAGCCAGAGGTAAACCCAGTCACCCTATAACAGGGTGAGCAGTGAAAGGGGCTCACCCTGGATGTTTCTCTTCTCCAGGAATTCTACCTTGTGGCTTACTTTGTAAACGGTCATGCTGGCTGCTCCTTTATTTTGTTTTTCATTTTTGAATAGTCACACTGTGTTCAGCTGTTCCTTACCTCTATCCCTGCCACCCCGTCTCTTAGAGGAGTCCTGCACAAGCTATCTTTGCCATTTTCCTCAGTGTCACCTGCCCGTGGCTGCCGTGTCTTGAAAGCCCATGGCTACTTCCCTTTCCCATCCTGCTCACACTCAGAAGGCTGGGATTGGAGCTTTGATTCTTGCTTAAACTCTTCATTGCTCATCACTTTGATCCTGCCTTTGCGTATTTCTTCTTTTTGGTCTTTGATTTTGCTATTTCTGCTCAAATTTCTGCTTTTTTTTTTTTTTCCTATTTAAGAACTCCATTAAATGATTCCACAGCTGGAAATATCTATTTACTTCCCCAAAGATGGTGGCTTTATACTTTCCCTTGAAAGCCCCCCACCTCTCTCTTTCAAGTGTTCATTTTTCTCTGAAATTTTTGGAAGTGAGAATGGGCAGTCTTCATTTGTCTTAGCATAGTTTAAATTTGTTTGTTTGTTTATTTATTTATTTATTTATTTAGAAGCAGTTTTGCTCTTGTTGCCCAGACTGGTGTGCAGTGGTGCGATCTCAGCTCATTGCAACCTCCGTCTCCCGGGTTCAAGCGATTCTCCTGCCTCAGCCTCCCAAGTAGCTGGGATTACAGGCATGCGCCACCATGCCTGGCTAATTTTGTATTTTTAGTAGAGATGGGGTTTCTCCATGTTGGTCAATCTGGTCTCGAACTCCCGACCTCAGGTGATCTGCCCACCTCGGCCTCCCAAAACGCTGGGATTACAGGCATGAGCCACCGCACCTGGCCTTGTTCTTGTTTTAACAGGAATCTGTTCTTCCTCCAAGTACTTCTGTCAATTTTGTGTCTGGGAAATTTAATGTAGCCTTTACTGAAGCATGACTAAAATAGGTACTATTATTCATTAACTCTACCACTCTGACCATAAATCCAGTCTAGTCTATTTCTCCACTTTTCTTGGTCAGCGAATGTTGCTGTAAGGACACTCCTCTAGTAGCTCATTCTCACAAGGCATGTTAGAAATCCACTGGCAACACCAGTCTTCTTGCTTTGTGTAGAATCTATTCTATGCATCATAAAAACTATTATTAAAATGATTTTTCAGGCAAAAATAATATTTAGTAGAATTTTCTGTGTTAGGCACTGTGCTAAGTATTTTCTAACATCAGCTTTGTTTTATACTTATAAAATACCTTATGAGGCAGGTAAAAAATAGTAGAACAATTTTATGGCTTTCTTTTTTTATAGGTAGAGATTTTATAGGTAGAAACTAAGGGTTGACAAGAGTAATGATCCATTCAGTGGTAGAACCAGAATTCTAATGCATGTCTTCCAGTTTCCACGGTGCCACATGACACATCGTTTACCTTAACCTTTTTCATCATTAAAAAAGTCATGAAATATTTTAAGTATAATGAAAAATAAAGAAAATAACATAATCAGCATAATTGATTAAATTTCAACATTTTACCATATTTCTTTCAGAATTATTTTTATTATTAATAATAGTAGCAGTATATTACATAAGTTAAATATTATCATAGATGCAGTTGAAGAGCTACATGGACTCCAGATCAGTTTCATTATACTGAATTTGGTGTGTTATCATTCTTAGCTAATGTTCGGTGTTGTGCCGAGAAAGCGTTGATGTTTATTAGTTGATTTTGTTTGTGTTTTTTTGTTTGTTTTGCTTTATGTTATTAAGAATTGTGTTTCTTTAATTAGTGTACTATTTCTTTCTGTGGTATTAGTAGATGGTTGAGGTTAGGGAGTACATGTAGAGGTAAAGCACCTGTCTATTCCATAGAGAACTAGATATGGGAGCTGGTTCTGAAGTTCCCAGAAGCTGAAGAAGAGTTGGTATTTTACAACTGCTGCTCAAGTCATTCTTCACTTACCTTTGGTGATTCGATTATTTTGAACAGTGGAATAAACTGAGCAATTCATTTTTGTTCAGTATGAGTAACTCTTGCTTATCTATGTAACCTTCTTTCACAAACAAAATGTCATTGTTAACTTGGCTTTTGTTTTTCTGACTTGTGAGTAAACTACAAAGTGGCATTAACAGAGACGTTGATACTGTATTTCCAGCTGTAAAACTGGGTTTTAGGAGAAATGGAGTAAAAAACGTGTATTATTAGAATGCCAAAGGCAAGAGTTAACCAGGACTATCCCTAGATGCCTTACTAACTAAGTACTAGATATTTATATTTCTAAAAGCAAAATTCTGATGGAAAGCTCTACCAAGTTAGGGATTGCAGAACTTATGAGGAATATTGGGAATTTCAATAAAAGGAAGAAAAGTTCACAAAACTAGCATTATAATGAGAAGTCGATAAATAATATCTTTTAAAATAATAACTCTATAATTATTATATGTTTACTTGGATTAAGCACAATGGAAACTACTTTAAATATATTTCCTTGTGTAATACTCATAATTACCCTATTACATATTCTTAGTCTCATTTTTTTAAATAAGGAAACCGGGGCTTAGAGAACTTAAGCAATTTATGTAAAGTTACCCAGTTATTAAGTGAACAGGCAAAAATCTGTTTAAATTCTCTTAAATATCATCCTGGAGATTGACCTTTCTTCCAGCAAAGCCTGTCAGATCCTAGTATTTAATGTACTAAAGTAATCAGGCAAAGTAGGAAAAAATTAAATCAGAAAAGGAAAGATTTGTCCATTCCTTGTGTTTCTGCAGGAAACTCTACGTATTAGCCATCATGTCCAGCTTATACTGGATTTTCAATTATTTGACCTTTTATCTGTTTCATTATCGCATCACTGGTTATTTTTGTCTTGTACAGCACCCAGTGAATATAGCATCAAGTACTAATAAAAGGAACTTCCAAATACAACACTTTTCCCTCTGGCTTAGTGGTGTCCAAGATTTATGAAACTACAATAACTTTATTTATTGCACAACATAACTCTCCCCAAAGGAGTTCTGCAATTTTCATTGTGTTTTTCCAGTTAAAGATAAGAGTAATTGGAAAATTAGTACTGTTTCAAAGATCGTCATTATGGTCTTAGGATATAGAAGACAACAAATGTAGTTAGATTCCCTGTTAACATAGTTTCTGCTACATAATAAGTCATCAATGCGTGTTATAGAATATTATTTGTCTTTAGTAAAATAAATCATAACAAGCATATACATACAAAAATGTAAGAATGAGATATATGGAATGAAAAATGCATAATGATAACTTTTAATAGGCAGCTGCTCTATCATGACAAAAAATACACAAGAAAGACATGAACTAGCTTTTGAGTTTATGATAAAAAATTTAGGCTAAAAAGCTATTTAATGTTTGGAAAATGAAATTTCTAATAGAAATTTTATTAGCCAGGCTCTAATTTATTTCTGTTCTAAAAGATAACCATGCATTAAATGAAATGAGTCTCTGCTTTCCTAAGAACTTACATTACATGAAAACATAGCCTCAGTCTCAGTCCCTGCTAACAGTAATTTTCATAGTACTTCCCAATAATTTTTACATAGACTATTTTAGCCTTTAGAAAAATGCTCTGATAAAATAGCTGCAGCAATTTGTAGACAGGGAAGCTGAGAAGAAGAGGTTAAGTAAGTTACACAACCATGTGGAACAAACGGCCCACATTTTCCATCTCCAAATCAGGATATTTCCAAAACTCAACTTCACATCTGTGGTGTGTAGCATATTCCTAGCACGAATTATCATAATAAACAGTGGTAAATTCACTTTAAAACAATAAATTATTATGCTTGGATAATGGCAAACGATGGGTCATTACTCAATTAACAAATTTGTAAATTTGTGTCTTAAAATTGTCTGACTAGATTTTGGCTTGTGTGGTTGGCAAAGAGGTTGTGAAGTTCAGATTTCCTGCTGTGGAGAGCCTAATTTACTCACCACCCCATATGGACCTCCTGCTGTGTTTCTTCCTGCTACTCTCAACCAATGACTGACTAGGGCAGGCTCAGTCCTGTGGGAGGTAGGACTTTTCATAGGTGTTAGCCTCTGAAGGCTCTCCCTGCCTTCTCCTGATCCCTCCGTCAATAAATGTCTCACACATCTAATCTCAATTTGGAATCTGCTTCTTAGTGAACCTGAACTAATGAAATTTGTATCATTGCCCTTCCTCATGTTCCCTTTTTCAATTAATTAATGTGTCCATTCTGCATGCCTACATGGATTTTCTCCTTTCTATGTGGAATCTCCAAAATGTAAGTGCAGATCCATATAGCTAGATCTGATAACTAACTGGTTGGGAATGAAATATAAATGCAGACTTTCCCAAGCTTGTTTAAATCTTCCAGAGCCTATTAATGTAAAATCAAAAGTCAGGGAGATATGTGGTCAAATCGGGATAAAGAAGGGCATAGTGAATCTCCTCTGCAGGTTTGCAGTCCACTTTCACATTTTAAAGAGTGAGAAAACATATCATTGAACAAAATAGAAAGTTTAATTTTGTTTCTCTATTTAAGTTTATCTGTTTACACCATATTTATTATTTTCTCAAGAAAGGAATATTTTCCCCCAGCCATAATTGATAATATTCTGTATTCCTCTCCACCACTTCTGTTTCTGAGAGTTCTAACCATCTTCAGCTGCAATATGCGTCACTTATAATCTCCCTCTAACTTTGTGTGACTGTGGAGCTTAAAGTTGGAAAGCGTCTCTTCAGAGAGAAAGACTATTGGTGAACTATTTTTTTTTTTACTATTCACAATAAAATTACAACTTACAGACTGCAAATTGAATAGTCTCATAATATCTGTTATTTTTCCAAAAATTGACATACCATAACTTAGTGGGTTTGTATTTGTGTGTGTAGGATGTGCTTAGTATTACATGCTGTGTTTTACTGCAAATCTCTGTTATGGATCATTAGCTGAAACTTATGTTCATCCATAAAAAAATTAGGTCCCACAAAGGTGAATTTTACCCAAAACATTTTCTCCTCCTTCTAAATTAAAATCATCAAAAGATAATAATAACCAAGACAAAGACTAATTCTGAATAGAATTTTATCACACCCTATTTTACAGAGAAGGGAAGAGATACACAGGGAGTTTACATAACTTGTCAAATGTCACTTGGCTAAATCGGTAGGTTAAATAGGGATATGAACCCAGCTGGTTTCATTTTTAACCACTCCAGATTATTACCTCTCAAAGTCTTGGGAATTAGTTCAGCAACAAGACTTTAAGCAATAAGATTGGAAGTTAGAAGGCAAGGGAGCTTCAGTTTTAAAATTCTGACTGAAAAGACTCTTAGCATCAAATTTTATACCCAAATAAACTATCAGATGTGATGATAAAATATTTCTGATATATTGGAGCTGAAAAACTAACTTATTACCACCTTAATTCAGGATGATATTAGAATATGTTTTTGAACAAAAAATTAAAGAAAAAAGAGATCAAGAGGAAAATTTTACATCTAGCAAAAAGAATAAACAATGTAAGTGAGCATCAAAAGAAATATTCAGGTTTATACCTGGAAAGAAGACCTTCACAGAAAACAGTACAAATTAGAACAGAGGGCAAATCTGAGTATATGAAAAATAATGCTTATGGGTCCATGGCAGAGATTAGAATTCTTGAAAAAATATCAGTTACTTTATGGAAAACTAGGTAAATGAAAAATTGAGGAAATAACTCCAAAAAGAAGAGCAACAACAGCATCAGAGGGCTTATAGGAAAGATGGAAATAGAATAGTGAACAATATTTGGATAGTCATAAGAATGTGAACTATCGATTTTACTAAAAGCTGTGATATAACTATGTTAGGAAGCTGGGAGTAGGTGAATCTGGGATGGTAGTGGGTGTAGAAAAGCTAATCCTCATCTCCAATTGTAGGTTATAAGTATATAATGTGTAAAACTTAAATAGATAGATTGATATACACACATATAGAGACACATGAAATAGATACATATATATATATATATATGTCTGTGTGTGTATATGTGTGTGTGTGTATCCATTCTCTTAGATGGGTGAGATCCAATTTGATCTTCCTATTTGTGGTTTCATTGACATTCCTTCCTTTTGCTAGGCATATATATACACACACACACACATACACACACATATACATATACATAAATATAACATAGATATAATATATATATAAGTCTAGCAAAATCAACATACTATTTAGATATATGAAAGCTAAAATCATATGAAATAACCAGAAAAATTAAGAAGAGTTACCTGTGGAATAAAATGCCTGAGGAATGGGATGGGGTGGAACAGGATACTCTTTCACTTTAAGGCTTTTAGAATTATTTGACTTTAGAAATCATTTACAGTTGTTACTGATATAACATTAAAACTATTTAGAAATTAAAAATTAAAAAACATTTTTACTATGTCTTTCCCTATTTATCAAGGAGGAGTTTGGAGCAGGAACAGAACTTGGGGGAAAAGAGAGAACTGTTGTTTCCTTTGAGCACAAAAGTAGTCCTTGAATATCTTTGCATGAGGTATTAGGGCAGGAGTGGACAGAAGCGGGCAGGAATGTGACCTATGGATTTGAAACATTAGTTCTCAGTCCTCAGATCATGAGCCATGAAGAGAAGGTCACCAAAGGTTGTAACTATTTTTTTTTCTTTGTTGCCTGCTTCCATCAGTGCAAACCCAGGTCCTGGCTCATTCTGCTCCACCCCCGCTGTGGAAATGGGGAGGACTGCCTGCCTTTCTGTCCATCCCACCCTGGCTCCCCTCACCAAAACTGGTGGGGGTGTGGGGTTGCTGGTCGGGCTGGACTGTGAGCACTGACAGGGCCCATTAATCATGCATGTGGCAGGCATGCTATCTCTTTCATCTCTCCTGGGCTTGATTATTTAGGGCAGCCGTGGTGTCCTCTCACTCTCTCTCTCACCATATGCAAATATTTACTCCACTGATTTGTGTGCCACATCCTTTGGTTTCCTTCCTGATCATGAAGCTGATCATAGGAGCGAGATCTAAGGTTTAGGTGTGGGCTTTGGAGTGGGTGGATGCCAGACTTAGCCCAATTTGGACATTAGCTCAAGCCAAGATATGCCAAGCCAGCTATCTCAGAGAGCCCTGTTTTTAGGCTTGGGTCTTCACCTAGCTTACAATAAAATGCTACTTTATTTGTTAATTGTCTACTGATCCTTTCACAGGGATCATTTGGGAATCCTATTGGGGGCTGGGAAGGTAGATGGTTTGGAGGGCAAGATTCTGGTATTCCTGGGTCCCGGCTTCTCATCACCATTTAAAAAAAGAGACCCACTTTCACATTTACCTTCACTTCTAATAGACGCCATGAAGAATAAATAATCATACTTACTTCATGGAAAGACTTTTTTATGTACAAATGTAAAGACCCAAGAACACATTGTTTATAGTCTTGTTTTCTCACAAATCCTTATACAACAGACCTTGATTATTCATGAGAGACCTAGGGATATTCATAAAGTCCTCTCCAGTCTAGAAGTCTAGATTGCCTATTGGAATTTCCATTCTTTCATGTGCTTTTATAATAATAATTATTATCATTTTATTTCTATTGAAGAATCAGAAACAAAAACATTCCACATTGTGTACGTATATCCAAATATCACATTGTACTCTATAAATGTATATAGTTATGTTTTGTCAATCAAAAATAATATTAACAATACATTAAAAAATAGTTTTAAAAGAAACAAAAGGTCGTGCAAACAAAAGCCAAAATAATAATATGTCTTACAGTAAGTAAAGAATTAATAAATGTTGGGAAAAAAACAACATTCTGGTTATGGGCATTGATCTAATAAGTGTAGTTCCCCCCACCAAGCAATTTCATTATAAAAATGAAGATCATATTCTCTCTACTCAAATTAGAGGATTTCTAATTTTATGCAACTGATTCATCACTTAAATTCAGTAGATGAAACTCTAGCCACAAGACTTATTTCATATAGGCACTCACTAAATCGCTGTACAATCAATGTATGGATTTGTGTAGGGGTTGGATAGAAGTATTTATCTTTATTTCCCTAATTGTCAGAAAATCAAATTTTGTCATTTAAACATTAATTTCCTCAGTCATTGCATCACGAGAAACTAGGAATCTGATATTTGTCTCTCACTAACCTAACAGTTTTATTTGAAAAGTAGGTCCAACCCAAAGTCATCCCTCTTGAGAACAGACAAAATGAGGTGGGCTTGCTGGGAACGTTTCTAACTACGGACCCTGAATTTCTTGGCCATGGAGTATATCTAAGTTGAGTGATTTTTCTCTTGGAAGCTCCTGTTACTTATCCAGCTTCATGTTTTAAGCCTAAGCATTTTGCTGCAAGGAAGTCATTCAAATGTGTTGAAATATTAGTCTCCCACTGAAGAATTTTAAAACAATATGTTATTTCAACACTCTCTGCTTCAATAATCAGTTGTTTCCAGGCTCCCTGAGCCTCAAATCATATCACAGCTAAATCTTTCTTCTGCACATTACCTGAATATTTACCTTCCTGTCCATGTGGAAAGTAAAGACTGATTTCGGTCTGGCTGTGAGAGAAGCCAGGTTGATGCTGGCATGGGAACATCTGTTAGATGGGCGAGCTCCAGCTCGGTCGTCCTATTTGTGCTTTTATTACTTTTGTCTCTTTCTTTCCTTGTACTGTTAATATTTTAGAAAAAAAAGATTGACATTTATTAAAATGAAAGTCTACATGGAAGTGCTAATTAAACTGAATGACATAAAAATCTCAACTGTCATCCAAAACATGTTCATCAAATGACACACAAATGATCACCAAGAGTCAGAATGTAATCTTCAAAACCTCTGGAATTGATTACTTTTGCTCATCGACTTCTTATAATAAGTGTCACTTTGTTTTGTGCTTTAACTTTATTTTAATAATGAAGTTAAGTAAGTTAAACATATATCAATTAAGCATGGAAAATGTCACTCATGTTAAAAAGGCACTCAAAAATCAGTCACTATTCCAGACACTGTGGAAGTGATACAAATAGATGAATGGTAATGCCTCTCCTATTAGGTCTACCAGGGAAAACTGGCATGTACTTTACTAATTCATGAAAGTTCGTAATAAATAATATAAAATACATAAAATGCTATGCAAATATGGAGGGCGAAGGGATGGCTTCAACAATTTCTAATATATGTGTGAAAAGGATAATAAAGTATTACATAAAAATTACCCCATAAAATCCTCACGCATTTCCCCAACTTGTTCTTACAAAGACCATCCATTTCTGACCCGTGTTAAGCCCATCCCTACCCTCTGTCACAATTCACACTCCACAAAAGCTCTACAAATTACTGCCCACACATTGAAATTGGTTTCATATGCCTTCTGTCCCCAGCTGCCAGCACCCTGGCGATGACTGCCTTGCAACACAGTCATGAAGGGCGTCGCCTGTGTGGTTAGCAGAGTGTAGGTTAGGCCAGGAAGTCTTGTGTGAAAGAGTAGCTGTTGGTGGTTTGGCTTACAGAGCAGGAGTCTTGCCAAGGATGGCTTTGCTGCTAGCTTTAGAAATGATGGATGGTGGCCACAAGGCTGTTTCTTCCTCAGGACTCAGAAAAAGTTTATGAAAAATGACACGATTGTACACAGATGATCTTGGCGAGCCACTCCAAGCTTACACACAGAGCCTATACTCTCCCTTGGTCAGAGGATATTTAACACGGGTGGTATTGCCTGGGGATTTTGAAGCTCTACATGCACTTGTAATTGGCTATAAAGGGCATCCCTGAGCAGAACAGCCAGAGATATTAAAAGTCCTCTACACACAAGCCACATACACTACACCTTCTTATACACCACATATATACACCACACACAGGTCATATACACCACACTTTCCACTGTATACCACGGATGTGGCCTCGGTATTTGTTTATTCATTGTTTTGTATTTTACAGTCCTTGCTCACCCTAGGGGTCAACATGAGGAAGGACAATAATTGGAGTTAAATTCCCAGAATACCTTTGACATTTCCTTTGCTTATTTCTTTAACGCTAACCCTCTGTAAGAGTGGAGTAATATCTTACCACATGACCATGAAAGTTTTGTGTAATAAAAGGAAGTGAACCAAGATGAATAAGATAAGATGCAGAACAAAATTTCCACGACATTTTACGCTGTTCATACAATAAAAAAAAAAAAAAATAGAGAGACACATAGCTGACTTTGCATTAAGAATTAGGAAAAGCAGGGCACTTAGGATAAGAAGGTACATTCGTGACCTCTTGGACCAATGTCGGTCCAGTGCATTGACATTTCTGGAACAGCATCTGGACATCAGGCATTTAACCAGATCATTGGGATTTAAAGACATGTAAGACGTGGTTACTGAATCCAAGGAGCTCACTGATCGAGAGAGGACACAGGCCAGCAATGTCTCACAGTGCCCTGTGGTAAGGGCTGAGACAGCCACCATACTCAGTTGCGCTGGGAACACAGAAGCAGCTCTTGGGGCAGACCCATAGGGAAGATGGAATAGGCTAAGGGAAGAGAAAATATTTGAGGTGGGTATTTAAAGATGAGCACAACAATCTCCTTAATCTATACATGGGAAAAATAGTGAGGCCCGGAACGATGTAGAAACGTTACCTGCGGGCCCAAAGATAACAAGCCAGTGTCCCTCTCTGACTTGGAAGAAGGAGGAGGGAAGAATCAGAGGGTAAAGAGCTGGGCAGCTGGACTGGTATGTGAATATTCGAGGCAGCTGGACACGCTGCATCGTGGGAGGGAAGAGTTCAATGCTTTCTGACAACAACATCAGTGGACATCCCAGGAATCCAAGAGAAACGGGGATGCCACCAGGTGGCAGAGGGGTGTGTGAGGACGCTTCCAGATCAGCTCTGCAGGAGAATATACATTTATTTTACTCCTTTTATTTGTAAGAAAATGTATTGAATTGTTAAGCATATTTTGTCCTGGTTTTAGCTGTTAAAAAATTCCAGTCAGTAAAATAACATCTGAGGATGCACAGAATGAGAGGGGCATTCGGGATCTTTCCTTCCACAGAGCCCCTCTGCTGGCTCGCCACTCCGTGAACCTCATTCAGCTCAGGCTGCTATTCAGAGGGAGCCCGCGGTCCCCGCCCCTATGCAAGAGCTTAGGGTGGGAGTTAAGACCGCTGCACAAATATATGAAATAAAAGGGCTATGGCAAATGAGTCATTTAAAATATAAGGAATTGGGCTGGGCACTGTGCCTCACTCCTGTAATCCCAGCACTTTGGGAGGCCGAAGCGGGTGGATCGCTTGAGGTCAGGAGCTCCCAGGCTGGCCAACATAGTAAAACCCCCTCTCTGCTAAAAATACAAAAAAAAAAATTAGCTGGGTGTGGTGGCCTGCACCTGTGATTCCAGCTACTCGGGGGGCTGAGGCAAAAGAATTGCTTTAACCCAAGAGATGGAGGCTGCAGTGAGCCGAGATTGTGCCACCGCACCCCAGCATGGGCGACAGAGCAAGACTCCGTCCCAAAAAGGAAGAAAAGAAGGAAGGAAAGAAGGAAGGAAGGAAGGAAGGAAGGAAGGAAGGAAGGAAGGAAGGAAGGAAGGAAGGAACGAAGGAAGGAAGGAAGGAAGGAAGGAAGGAAGGAAGGAAGGAAGGAAGGAAGGAAAGAAGGAAGGGGAATTGGAATTTTTTTCCCCCTGGAAATGCTTTCCTCTCATGGTGTCTATTGGATTCCTTCTCTCTTGTTTGTCTTAGTTCATTCCTGGCTGTTCTTTGTTCCTGACTTCTCTTCTTTTGCGTGCAACCGAGACATTCTTTGGAGTTCCACGCTTGACTTTTCCTCTACCTGCAGGTCCCCCAGCTTCACTGGCAATGCTTACTGGAGCCTTCCAGAACTCATTCCCACACCCAGGGCCCCTTAGCTCGAGGTGTGCCATCCTCACCCTGGAGGCTGCTCAAACTGATTACACCTGAGAACACACTCGGTAGCTTCTTCGTATTTCTTCTGACAAATGATGTTGCTGTCACACCTGGGCCAGAAATCTGGACACCAGCCCTGCCTTCACCCCATGCTAACCCTGCATATGCCCTGGCCAGCATCAGGCTGTTGATTCTGCATTCGTATCTTCTCTATGTCACAGACCAGAGTCATTGGCTGCAAGGTACAGAAACTTTCTCAAGGCAGATGAGGTAAGGGGAGCTTGTTGTAAAACCATGGCAGACAATTCCATGGGCACCCAAGGGAATGACAGACTCAGCAAGCCATAATGAGGGCTGTGACTGGAACTGGAAATTCAAGAGCCAAGGATGTTCTCTCTATCACTCAAGAGCCCCAGAATCTCTTTCTTTGCTCCTGATTCCTTTCTATTTCAAGAGAAATCATGTCCTCTCTGAAGCTGTCTCTGAGTCCAGGGATCCACGGATATGGAGCACTGGACACGTGAGCCCGTGGCTCAGCCTGCTCCTGACTTGCCTCAGGGCCTATCAGGTTACACTCTCATCCTACTCCTGCATGTCTGCCTTGCCCACCACATTCTCCAAAGACTGTGAGCTCTGTGAGGGCTGTGATTGTGTCTCACTCATCTTTGTATTCCCCAGAAGTCATCACATTCCCTGGCACATAGTGACATGCAATAATGCTTGCTGACTGGACATCTGTCTCTACACAGACAGTGCACACATTTGCCATAACCTCAGTACAGACCACGTCATCTCTGAATGACTGCGAGAGTCTCAAGTTCATCTCTGGTTTCTACTACTTGCCCCCTGTTTGGACTGACCTGTTTCCCTTTGTCCATGTGAGTATATCCTCTGCAGAATGGCTGGAGTGACTATGGTGAAACTCAGGTCAGACAATGGCATGTCTCTGCTCAAAATCTTCCCGTGGCTTCCCATCTTGCACTGATGCCAAATTCTTACAGGTGTGAAAAGCACTGTAGGATCCGACCCTGCACTGCCTCCTGCAACTCCTCCTAACACTGCCCAGTCACTGGGCTCCAGCCACAGCAGCCCCTCACTGTCCCCCATCACAGCCTTCTAGGATGCACTTGACCCACCCTTTGCCTGGAAGCCTCAGGCAGAGATCTTCACGGCTGCTCTTTCACATCCTCTAGGTCTCCGGTCACATATCTGTTTATCACAAAGGTCTGCACCCCAAACCCTCTATATAAGGAAATACGCCCATTGAGGTACCTCTATACCCCTTTTTTTGCTTTGATCTTTCATGTAGCATTTTCAAAATGAGCACCTATTATATCTTTTGTACTAATGGTATGCTGTGTGTCTCACATCTCTTGAATATCTGTTCCTTAAAGTGACAGACTTTTAATCTGTTCACCGATATATCTCAATACCTAAAATAGTGCTTGACACAGTAGATTCCGAAAAAATGTTTTTTGAAATGAGTGCATAAGTCATTGGAAAGATATTTATAATGCTGTTTTTATTTGCTTTTCTCCAGTTTTAACCTGCTCTGTGACTTTATCTTTCTGCTACCGTAAATCTATTATTTGTTGCCAAATCGGCCACACATCCTCTGGTTTTATTGTGTGGTGGTGGCAGGGGGGCGGGGGGGGGCAATCTTTGTTTTAAGGTTTAAATTAAAGTGTAGTGCACTTCTATCCCAAGGAGAAGAAAAAGATCATATAGAGATGAATGGAAATTAGAGGTATGAGTGGTATATTAGTCAGGGTTCTCTAGAGGGACAGAATTAACAGGATAGATGTATACATAAAGGGGAGTTTATTAAGGAGTATTAACTCACACAGTCACAAGGTGAGGTCCCACAGTAGGCTGTCTGCAAGCTGTGGAGCAAGGACACCAGTCAGAGTCTCAAAGCTGAACTTGGAGTCTGATGTTTGAGGGCAGGAAGCATCCAGCACGGGAGAAAGATGTAGGCTGGGAGGCTAAGCCAGTCTAATTTTTTCACATTCTTCTGCCTGCTTTATACTAGCTGTGCTGGCAGCTGATTAGATGGTGCCCACCAAGGTTGACAGTGGGTCTGCCTCTCCCAGTGCACTGACTCAAATGCTCATCTCCTGTGGCAGCACCCTCACAGACACACCTAGAAACAGTACTTTGCACCCTTCAATCCAATCAAGTTGACATTCAATATTCACCATCACAAGTGGTCAACCATGCTGTCTAAACCCTGTGTATGTATGTGTGCCTGCTCCCGTGTACATACAGAAGTGTGTGTGTAGGAATGCACATGGCGTGTATGTGTGTAGACACTTCTGTAGCACTGTCCCTGCATGTGCAGGTGCATATGCAATTATTCCTAACACTGTCCATTGAGAGG
This sequence comes from Pan troglodytes, assembly GCF_028858775.2. NCBI lineage: Eukaryota > Metazoa > Chordata > Mammalia > Primates > Hominidae > Pan > Pan troglodytes. The sequence continues at coordinate 129,969,282 of NC_072407.2, read as the reverse complement.
GCCGAGAAGGAGAGACAGCCTAGGAGCAATGAGGGTGCTTAGTGTTCAAATCTGTCTCTGTATGAAAAGGAAACAAGAATCCTTGGGGTGATGGCAGAGAAAGTAGGAACAAGATGTGCCAGGAATATCGTGTTGTGCTGGAAGTTAAGGAAGTGCTTAAAAACATAATGGGGGCATGTCGCAGAGACACAGGAGCCAGCCCAGAAGGAATCCCATTGGCCAAATCTGAGACATTTTGAGCATCATAATTATTAAATTCAGTAGTTAACGATAAACCTTTGAAAACCTAGGCATGCCTAAGTCCATACAGCTAATAAATAGATAAATAAAGGGTAGCAGGAGGACTCTTGATTGCAATAGAATGCTGGGTGCTGCCTAGTAAATATGGAGGGAAAGCTGAGGACAGAAAACCATTATGTGCAAACTTTACGATAAAGACTGGGTCAGAAATGAACAGATAATGGGTGCTGGATTTGGGGGATGTTTTAAAGAAGAGCAAGACATCCTCGTGATTTTAAATATCTCCTTACAGATTGCTTATTGTTGCAAGGGGGGAAAAAAGCAGTGATTCCACAGTGGTGAAATCAAGCACCTCGGGCAGGTGATCAAAATTAATATCATCAGTGAGGGACAGTTGATCTAATATGTCTCCAGGAACTTTGAAAAGTACTCAATATCGTCTATGAGGTATGTGGGGTGAAAATGCACAATCTGAACATGTTTACAAGAAAGTGTCAGATAAACTCAAAATGGGGAACATTATACTTTTTTAAACAAGGTGAGCAGTATTATTCAAATCCTTTTAAAAAGTATTATTCAAGTTGTTATTCAATGGCATTAAAAAACAACGAACGATGTAGAGGTGTTCTAGAAAAAATAAGGATAAAAGGATATAAATAGCAAAGAAATCACTGAGATTAGCCCAGATTCTCTTCTAGAAAAGAAAAAGGGTTATTCAGGACATCAGTGAGCCACGTGTCAGACCTGGAATGTGGATGGCAGACTAAAGTTACTGCATCAATGTTAAATTTACCAATGTTGATAAATATACTGTTACCGCTAAATGAATATTACTATTCATAGGAAATGCAAGCATGAGTATTTAAAAGTAAAGATTCAGGATGTATATAATTTGCTCTCAAATGTTTAATGCAAAAACCTATGGAGAGTGTTTAGTCATATAGAGCAGATGACAGCAAAATGGGTCAACTCTAACAAGACGGGAGTCTGAGCAAAAGGTATATGAGTCTTTCTGCACTATTTATTTAATTTATTTATTTATTTATTTGAGACAGAGTCTTACTCTGTCGCCTAGGCTTGAGTGCAGTGGTGTGATCTCAGCTCACTGCAACCTCCGCCTCCTGGGTTAAAGTGATTCTCCTGCCTCAGCCTCCTGAGTAGCTGGAATTACAGGCATGCTCCACCTCGCCTGGCTAATTTTTGTATTTTTAGTAGAGACAGGGTTTTGCCATGTTGGCCAGGCTAGCCCCGCCCTGACCTCAGGTGATCTGCCTGCCTTGGCATCCCAAAGTGCTGGGATTACAGCTGCACTAATCTTATTCTTCAATTTTCAGTAAGCTTGAAATCATTTCCAAATATGTTTATTTATTTTTATTTTTTTTATTTTTTTTTTGAGACAGAGCCTATCTCTGTTGCCCAGGCTGGAGGGCAATGGCGTGATCTCAGCTCACTGCAACCTCCGCCTCCTGGGTTCAAGTGATTCTCTTGCCTCAGCCTCTCGAGTAGCTGGGATTACAGGTATGAGCCACCACACCTGGCTAATTTTTGTATTTTCAGTAGAGATGGGGTTTCACCATGTTGGCCAGGCTGGTCTCGAACTCCTGGCCCCAAGAGATCCAACCACCTTGGCCTCCCAAATTGCTGGGATTACAGGTGTGAGCCACCACGCCTGGCCTGTTTAATTTATTTTAAATGCACCACAACATATTAGGTAAAGATTATATGAGCCCCATATTAAGTCCTGGAATTTCTGCAGACCCCTGGAAAAGTCCATCTGCTCTACTGCTTGCCTCTACTATTAACTCTCCCTCGTTGATGTGCATGGCCGTCACCTATCTGTGCCCCATGCACTGTGGGATGAAAAGCACTAGCGATACTGGTGGGTGTGCAAGACACCTCTGTTTAATTTTCAGAGATAGGAAGAGTGTGATATAATAGTACAATAAGCAACTGAAGATGAATTATAAGATACCCTTGTTCTTCAATTTTGCCAGCCATCTGAGTGAATGGGGATGGTTCTCTCTCTCGGTCTGTCCTTAGGTGCTGGCCTCTCACCTTGGGGCCCTAGACCTCTCATCTTCCAGCACTTTCCAGCTCATGATCCTCCTCCACACTTTCTCTAGGCCATAATCACACTGAGCCATCCAGTGTCTCCTCCTCACCCATGCGCAACACCCAGGTCCCTAGAATAGAAGCCGCATCAGTGTTCTCTTAACAAAAGGACCCAAAGAAGAGAAAGGTGAGCAGAAATTACCAACATCCTGTCTGCTTTACCCCCAAAACTGCGCAAAGTTCTTTACAGACATGGTTTTATTTAAATGTCACAAGTCTCCAAGACATATATATTAATACTGTTATGATTCCCATTTTCCAGGTAATGAAACTGCCACGTATCAGTAACTGGCTAAGGTTTTATGCCTAAGCTCCTAATTTTCCCTAATTAAGCCTCAAATATAAGTTTCTACTGAGATGGCTGACTTTCACCTCCAGAGAAGACAAACACAAGAGTGTGAGATGTCTGTAAAGAGAAATAAGCATAGCATAGATGCGGCATACCTATTTTATTTTATTTTTATTTACTTATTTTAGAGACGGAGTCTTGCTCTGTTGCCCAGGCTGGAGTGCAGTGGTGCGATCTCAGCTCACTGCAACCTCCACCTCTCGGGTTCAAGTGATTCTCCTGCCTCAGCCTCCCAAATAGCTGGAACTACAGGAGCATGCTGCCATGCCCAGCTAATTTTTGTATTTTTAGGAGAGACGGGGTTTCCCTATGTTGGCCAGGCTTGTCTTGAACTCCTGACCTCGAAATCTGCCCGCCTCGGCCTCTCAAAGTGCTGGGAATACAGGCGTGAGCCACCATGTCCGGCCTCCTATTTTATAAAGTACTTAGTTCTATACTTTGATTAGCACCCCTGGAAATCCCAACACAGAACTTTGCTGCCATCTAGTGCTCCTTCTGCAGCATGATCCTCATTAAGATGTCTGCAATTCAGTTCTGCCTGTGTAAAATCAATACCTGAAATTATCATAGAGGGGTATAGTGTATATTTCACTTGTATGTCACATCTTGGGGCAGAGGTTTTTCAAGCCCAAACCACACTGAAATTTCTCCTGGAAATTAACCTGAAGTGCCAAGTGACTGTTACCAATCATGCTTTCATACTGGATCAATGTTTTTGTTAAGATGATTAGCCCTACAGGACAGTTTACAACGTTTGTTTACATACTCTAAATATTTAATCTGCATAAAATACCTGTGGATTAAATATAAGTATCTCCACTTTATAAATGAAAAAGAATGCGGCTCAAAGAATTTAACTTTCTCAAGTCCCCACGGTTAGTTAACAATAGGTCTGAAACTTCAATTTATTTCTTTTTAATTAAAGCCCAGACTCCTTCCCTTCCCTTCTTTGCTGCCCCCACACCACCTTTCTTTCTCCTCCCTCCCTTTCTCCCGTGCTGGATGCTTCCTGCCCTCAAACACTGAACTCACTTCCTTCCTTCCTTCCTTCCTTCCTTCCTTCCTTCCTTCCTTCCTTCCTTCCTTCCTTCCTTCCCCTCCTCCTCCTCCTTCTCCTCCTCCCACTTCTTCTTCTTCTCCTCCCTCTCCCTCCCTCCTTCCCTTCCTTCCTGCCTGCCTTCCTTCCTTCCTTCCTTCCTTCCTTCCTCTCTCTCTCTCTTCCTTTCCTCCTCTTCTCCTCCCTCTCCTGATCCCCTTTTTTGCTCTTTCTCTTCCTGACTCTCCCCAGGTATTTATTGTGCTCTGAGGCTGACTTCATTGAGTGGCTCAAGTCACATGCAGTTCCTCTGCCCACTTAAGGCATGTGGCATAGTCTGGCCAGTGAGATGTAAGCAGATGCCTGCTGTGGGGTTCTAAGAAAGCCTTTAATATCCAGATATTAGGAGCTGCCCTTTTCTCTTGCCCTCTTTCTCCTGGAGTAAGGGCATGTGGCTCAAAGCATAAAATGGGGAAAACAAAACAGAGAGATATGAAAGACTTGGGTGCTGATGTGGTTGAGCCTGTGAACATCCACCGATTCACCTGGGAGTGCACATTATAGAAGAAAGGCGTTTTTTTTTTTTTCCATTTGCTTAAGCCACGGTAGTCAGGGTCTTTGAAACATTCATTGGGAGCATTCCTAACTGAAACCGAGCTGACAAGTCATAGCACTGGGCGAGGACCAAGTCAGCACCTGGTGAAGCTCGCAGCTCCACCACTGTGTCCTGCAGACGGCCCAGGTTGTAAGAGGCTGTCCCAATTCGGAAGGACATCCTTTCCCCAACCTTTCCCTTCTATAACTGCTTTAAATAGTTTTATATCAAGAATATTTCTCTCAAGAATATCAACTAGATTTGAAAGAGAATAAAAATTCAAGAGATAGAAACCATTAGAGGAAAAGAAACCACATTTTGCCTTAAATAAGAGTTGAGAATATCCTGCAGGGTCAAAGTGTGTTAGTTTTGTGAATCATTTTCTGGAACCCCCAGGCCACAGACATTCTACTCAGGCCAGAAAATTATAGCTTGACCCTGGCCCCATTTCTTCCTTGGTACCCCTTTGTATTGATTCTTTCTTCTTTATCCACTCCCTGATGCTCAGAACAGATACAAATAGCTGTGTGTAGCAAACCCATTGCACGTTTTCATCCCAGCTTCCCTGGAAGCTTTCATGCTGAAATAAAAACCAGGAGGAATGCATTGCAACGAAGGCTCTGAGCAAATCACCCCTCTCCTCAGGCCATCTCCCTTTCTGTTGGGCCCGTCATGTCTGCGCCAGCTCAGTGACCTTGAACTGCTGCTGCCACCCTCCTCAGGTGAGGTGCAGCCTCTCTATAGAAGGCCCCTGAGGTTCCCTTAAGCAGCTCAGGGTCTCCTTCCAGGACTTGCCTCCTCCCCTTTGTTCCAAGACCTGTTTGGAAGTTTCCATCCTGCACCTTGTACTTCTAATTTTTTTACTTCCCTTTCCAGGCCCCGTGGATAGCATTGTTAATGGGACAGCTCAGTTGCTTCCATCCTTCCCCCAGATGCCCTTTCACTCTCCCTTGGCTTCATGCCACTTGGCTTTGGGCTCCTTCTTTGTGGCCACGTGGTCTTGTGTAACTCCAGACCCAGATCCAGCCAGGAGTTCAGGTACTTAACATGTGGGTGGGTGACTTTTTACAGATTAGTTTGCCTGCATTAAAATGGCGTGTCAGTCCTCCTAAATTAACTTTCTATAATTCTTCTAAACATCAGGATGCTGCCACGGGGACAAACCAGGAGTGTCCCTCTGTGGCCCCCCCCAAGAGAACTCCCCCCTCCCATTCCCTTTATCAACATGGCAGGATCATGTGTCCATTGGTCAGTGATAAAAGTTACAAAATAATGAGTCAATAGTCCCAGCTGTCAACAGATTTGGTTCAGGGGCTGCCAGATGGGCAAATAGAGTGGTAATTCCTACAGTGGCTTTTGGGTACAGGGTTAAGTCCTTCTTGGAGAGCTAAAGTCAAGGAAATTTTGGCTGGCAGGAAAAGAAATGTAAAAGAACTATGTAAGGGAGCAGATGGCAAGGACTTCTTCCCATCTACTGGGAGGTTCTATACTTTTCCAAGGGCCAAGTCTAACAAGCATTGATAAACTGCATCATTTTCTTCTTTGCCCCTGATACCTATACAGCTTAGCCTCTTTAACTACATCTTTCTTTCTCAGAAATTTCCAGGGAAGACCCAGTAGAGATGAGGGTGATGGAACATTTGCCACATTTCTTTGGCTTCTGCGGCTAAAGAGCGGATCCTGGTCTAGATGGGATGACAGCTTGGAATACCAATTGTTATCTTTATCTGTTCTAAGGATATAGATTAAACCTGTGTAGCTTACAGAAAGAAATTTTGCTTTAAGGTGGCTACCTGAATACCTATGTCAGAGCAGCCATCTTGCCAATAGCCACCTGGGTAGGGGATAGGACTGGATTTGCCCAGATCTTACTGGTGATCATAGGATTTTGGAACTAGAAGGATCATCAAGCTCTATGGATTTTCAAACTGTGCTCCATAGAATACTATTGGGCCACAGAGTTCACTCAGGAGTTGCAGAATCAGGGGGCAGTTGAGGGGCCAGTGATCAGCCAACTTCAACCAGGCGCTCTACTTTTATTTACTGTATCTTTTGAAATGGAGCAAAGTGGATAAGATCCCAGAGTTTTAAGACAGATAACTGGGATGGATTGTATTATTCAGCACCTATATGCTTCAATTTGTAAAATGGGGATAACAATAATCATTACTAAATTTCTTATAGCAATGACCATGTGCTTGGCATCATTTTAAGTGCTTTATATTTATTTAATATTAATAAATCAATTATTTACATTTATCATGACAAGTACTGTTTTATAGAAGAAATACTGTTTACAAGAGCATTAAATTCTAGAGTCAGTTCATGAATAAGGGAAGTATATATACATTTAAAATGATCCCGACATAGTTTGGATGTTTGTTCCCTCCAAATCTCATGTTGAAATGTGATCCCCAGATTTGGAAGTGGAGCCTGATGACACTTTTCTTTAGTGTCTGGGTCCTGGGGCGGATCCCTCATGATGGCTTCCTGCTGTCCTTGCAGCAATGTGAGTTCTCACTCTGTTGGTTCATGTGAGATCTGGTTGTTTAAAAGAGTCTGGGACCTCCCCCCTTCCTCTTTCTCCCTCTTTCCTGCTTCAGCTGTCACTGTGTCATGTGCCTGCTCCTCCTTTGCCTTCTGCCTTGACTGGAAGCTTCCTGAGAACTCCCCGGAAGCTGAGCAGATACTGATGCCACGCTTATGCAGCCTGCAGAACCATGAGCCAAATAAACCTCTTTTCTTTATAAATTACCCAGTGTAAGGTATTCCTTTATAGCAATGCAAAACAGGCAAACGCAGCCCTGAAAATGCCAAGTTCTCAGAAAAGGTATTAATTTTTACAGGGTTTGGGAATTTAGACCTGTATGAGCTCTCCTATCTCGTTTCAAGTCAGCAATTCTCAGCGAGCCCCAGCTGATGTTTTAGTTTTGCCCTCCAATAGGTTGGTGAAATAACTTTACCTGTCTTTCCTGGCCATCTGAATACCGATGGTACCTCCATATCAATGGTCAAAAGCCCTTACAATTCATTCTTTACCTTTAAACAAAAGCTGTATCTTTATCCAACATGCAGTGATATTTTAGTAACTTTACTATGTGTCGGGTTCTATTCTGAGAGCTTCACATATATCAAATTATTCAATCTTCAAAACATGCCATGGTAGTTACTATTGTTATCTTCCTTTTACAGGTGGAAAATCTGGCACGATGTGACAGTGGACATGGGCCCAAGCAGGTAGATCATAGAGTTCCTTTTCTTACTATTATACTCTGCCGATTATTTAGGCAGGATTATTTCCACTGCCTACATAATATAAATGGTGCAAAAAAAACCTCACCAGAGATACAGAGTTGAATTCATGTAAAACTTACTGCAATTGGGATGCTTCCCCTTGAAAATATGTTATTTAATGTTTCCAAGAGGCATCAAAGCTTAGTTTTATTAATAAGGCTTATTTCACTCATGAGAAAACAGGATTAGAAAAAATAAAGTATTGCCCAAGATTCTATACTAAGTTCTAATGCAGTAGGATGACCTGGTCTAGCTGATGCCAAGACAATAATGCTCTTTAGCTGTGGTTTTGCTTTCTGCTGTTCCAGTGACCCAAGGTCAGTCAAGAGCCAAAAATATTAAATGGAAAATTCCAGAAACAAATAACTTATATGTTTTAAACTGCACACCGTTCTGAGCAGCATGAAGAAATCTTGTGCTGTCCCTCTCCCTCCCGGGATGTGAATCATGCCTTTGTCCAGCGTGTCCACGCTGTCTACAATGCTCTCCCGTGAGTCACTTAGTGGCTGTCTTCATTATCAGATGCACTGCTGCAACATTACAGTGTTTGTATTTGAGTCAACCTTATTTCACTTCATAATGGCCCCAAAATGCAAGAGTAGTCATGTTGGCAGTTCACATATGCCAAAGAGCAGTCATAAAAGGCTTCCTTCAAGTAGAAAGGTTAACTTAATAAGGAAAGAAAAAAAATTGTTTGCTGAGGTGACTGAGATTTCTGGTAGGAACGAATCTTCTATCCATTGCATTGTGAAGAAGGGGGACAAATGATGCTGGTTTTGCTGCCACCTCTCATGCTGCAAAAGTTTTGGCTACAGTGCACGATAAGTCCTTAGTTAAGATAGAAAAGGCACTAAATTTCTGCATGGAAGACACGAACAAAAATATGTTCCAATTGACAGCAATCAGGTTTCATACTGGGGGTCTTGAAACATATTCCCCACTGGGCATCCACTGGGGGTCTTGAAACATATTCCCCACAGATATGGGGGAGTGCTGTACCTACAATATTATCCTGTACCCCATTTTACCTTCCTGTGCAAGACTGGTGAAGGGGTTAAATGAGATGATGCATGCAGAAAGCCTATCACAGATCCTGAAGCAATAGGTTGCAATGAATGTTAGTTAAAATCACAAGTAGGTTCCCAGGAAGCAGACCCTGAGGCAGAGATAAGAGAGCAGAATGTGTATCAGAGAGTATTGTTGGATCAACACATGGGGGAAAGAGGGAGAGGAAGCAAGATTGGACAGAAAGTTGAGTTGATTTGCAAGGAAGCCTCACAGCCAATGCCATAGGAAGCTGGAGAGCTAGGCTGGTTCATTGGAGTTGTCATGAATTGGAACAAGGGAGCCACATCTTTATAACCCTGCATTGATCAGGCTTTAGATGAAGGCTGCCCTGAGAAGGAGATGTGTGACTTTGGGTGAAACAATTTTCTTCAGCCAAGGCAGTCATCAAAGAGGTCTGAAAGCTGAGGCAGTCAGCTGCTAGCAGCTACGGGGAAACGCCCTTCACTCCTGAAACTGTCACACTGAGGTATCCATCTGTTGTATTAATACTTGCAATATTTATTGCTTTTATTATTATTATTGGCTTCATTACAATATTTTGTTAAAATTTTTTCAAGTTTAGACATGTTTGAAAATTTATGATTTAAATAATTTAGACCTACTAGAGAAGCGGAAATTGAGTCCTAGAGTGAGCTGGGTGGGAACCCCAGTGTGCATCATGTACGGGCTAGGACCCTGGTCTAGCCCTCTAGTATCCTGTCTGCCTTCAGTCTTTAGTCTCCAGTTCTTTCCTCCCTTAACTACTGGGTGAATGAAGCCCTTGTCATAGTCTGAGCCATCTGTAAGTAAGAGAAACAACCCCCAGACCTACATGCATTTGTTTCATTGGAGAACCAGTGTGTTTCAAAATTAAACCTTCACCTAGTTAGGTATTTAGCGACTAGGGATGCCATTAGAAGAAATAGGATCCACTCTATGACTCTGGGATGTATACAAACAGGATTCGTGAGATTTATGGCCATGCAGGCCTTTGAGGATAACTTTTATGGTTATAAATTAGGTATAGGAGTATAATATGCATTCCCCCGGAAAAAGCTAAGAGCAGAGAAATAGAAAAGGAGAGTGATAATCTTACCTAAATTCTAATCCTAGGGTAGCTGCTGCAGTTGAGCACAAAATCTGGCTGTGAGTTTCCTGGCAGTCAAATGGCTTCACAACCCTCTTAAAACTTCTTCTTTAGGGGGAGACCAGGGGCTCAGAGAGAGCTAAGTGCTGAGCTCAGGAGAATCTCACCTGAGATAGGTTCATCTGTGGACTCCTCTTACAGATGATAGACAGGGAAGCCTTAGATGTCATACGACACTTGGGGATGTGGTGCGGTATTTAAGTGTGGGTGTACATATGTGTAAATGCGTGTCCATTTATTTGAATCATCGTATTTACACCTGTGCAAATTTGTGGTGGTTTAAAATATCTACACTGATCATACAGTGCCTATCTGTAGATGCCCCAGGAATATTCAACCAGCATTAACCCTGTAGGAGAAAATACTTTACTAATGCCAACTTCTAGGAAGATGACAAGTATAATTTCCAGTTGTCATTCTTGCCCTAGGGGGCTTGAACAGAATATATTAATGAGGGCCAGGCTGCCTCGGGCTCTTCATGAGGCTACTTCTTAATCATTTAGCCATCTGATCACACCACCTCCCAGCCTTGACCCACAGCAGAAATTTAGAGCTCTTAGGAAAAAGGCAGGCAGTATGAGATGGTGAAGATTGTATGGCATGCATCTTCCTTTCAAACATGACATTAGAATGAGATATGCTGACTGCCCTCTAGTTTCAAAGTGGCCCATTGGGAGCCCTAAGGATCTGATTGTAAGGTAAACACCAGAAAGTGATATGTACATAAGCAATGTGTTCTCTAAACTTCTCTGTACCCAAAATTATTAGTTGACACCATTAGCATTAGTAGTGTCTTTCCTTCTTCCCTTTGATAAAACAAGAACACAATTGTAACCCTAATGGGCCATCTTTGAAGAACAGAAGCTTTTGTTTCTGATCAATATACCAGCAAGCCCACTTGACAAAAGGGTTAGGATGGTATTAGAAACTAATCTTTAAAAAATGTCCATGCTTATGTTAAACAGTGCTAGCATCTTTCTCTAGTATCCTTTTCGCATTAAAAAGTAATGCTTAGTGAGCTTTTACGAGGTGCTCAGTGCTGGGCCAAGCACCCCCATGTCTGATCTCATTTAATCCTCTCAACAGCCATATGAGGCAAGTACTATTATTAGATCTGGTTTATAAGTGAAGAAATTGGGGTTTAGAGAATAATTTGTTCAAGGTGACTTAACCAGTAGTGGAGAGATACCGACTTAGTGCAGTTTAATGGCAGAACCAAGCTTCTCAACCATCCTGCTGTACTCACTTTTATGAAGATATCAGAGGATAGCAGAGAGAAGACTGTTTCTATTTCTTTGTCTCTGGTGTGCTCTGTGACCCACCGCTAGTCTTCACACCTACAGATAATTCTTATTCGAATTTGAAATAAAAATTGTAGCAGCCTTTTAATGTTTACCTGTCTATCCCAAGCAGCCTTCAAAGGAACTCAAACTTGTCACTTCTTGACTTCACTTCACACTATGCATTCATGCCTAGGACATCAGAGATCTTAGTGTCTCTGAGGAAGGACAAACCCCGAGCAATCAAGGTCCTTTACAACAGGTCCTCAGTAACTTTGTCTCATTCTATCTCAGCTTTCATTCAGCATGTGCCATCCCAGGCACCATAGACTAGAGTTATTGAGGGTCCCTCTGTTTGCATAGTGTCTCTGATCAGATCATATCTGCTTATTCCCTTTGCCTGAAAAAAATTATTTTCCTTCCTCATCTGTGGAACTTCAATTTGTCTGTCCTTGAAAGAGTATCCTAAGTGCTACCGCTGATGTAAATTCATCCTGATCCCTCAGGCAGAATAAATCTCTTCTCTGTGATGCTAGAATGCTTTGAAATGCTCTCCATTATGAATCTGTATTAGTCAGGGTCCTTCAGAGAATCATAACCAATGGAATGTGCATAGCTGTAGAGATCTATGGATCTATATACACATCCTCTATCTATCTATCTATCTATCATCGATCTATCATCTATCATCCTCTATATCTGTCATCTATTTATCGATCATCTACCTATAATATCTATCATCTCTCTATATTTGTCACCTATCAATCTTCTATCTATCACTATCTATCATTTATCTTTCTCTATATCTATCCCCTATCATCTGTCTATATCTGTCATCTATCTATCTATCTATCTATCTATCTATCTATCTATCTATCTATCATCCATCTATATCTGTCATCTATTTATCAATCATATGCCTATAATATCTATCATCCGTGTATATTTGTCACCTGTCAATCATCTATCTATCACTATCTATCATTTATCTTTCTCTACGTGTATCACCTATCTATCATCTGTCTATATCTGTCATCTATCTATCAATCAATCATCTATCTATCTATCGTCTATGTATTGAGAGATTTATTTTAAGGAATTCTCTCATGCAATTGTAGGGGCTGGCAAGGCTTAATTCTGAAGGACAGGCCTGCAGGCTGGAGACCCTGGAAAGAGTTAATGTTGTACCTTGAATCTAAATGCAGTCTGGAGGCACAATTCCTTCTACTCAAAAGACCTTTTGAGGTCTTTTCTCTTAAGGCCTACAACTGGTTGGACAAGGCACATTCACATTATGAAGGATCACCTGCCTCACTCAAAAGCTACTAATTTAAATGTTAATAATATCTAAATAATACATTTACAGCAATATTTAGACTGGTGTTTAACCAAAAATGATACCATAGCCTAGCCAAGTTGACACATAAAATTAACCATTACACGCTGTTAGATTTTTCTGCAACTACTTGTTTGTGTCTCCCAGCTCCTCTAGAATATGAACTGCTTGTGGGCAGTGATCCTCACATTTTAGTCTCATTGCGATCATAATAAACATCACTTCCTTTCACATATAAAACTGTGAGCACTGCATCTACTGTCAAAAAAAATATCTGTTTCAAGAGTAACATGCTCAGTGCATAAGGCAGGCAGCAGGGAGGAAACTAGAAATGACTCACCTATAGTCTTTGACAGCAGTGAACTGATTTTGCAGTGGATGAATAAGCCCCTGGCTTCAAATATGAAAATAGGTTTCCTCAAATCAGGTCCAATGCCTCTCTTTGGCCTGTCGACTGCCCCGAAGCAGGCTGGGTGCATCCTGTCATTCCAGGGCCCAGGAACCAAATTCTGAGGGAGGGTAGCAGCTCTCCAACCTACTATCAACCCCTGATGGGGTGCTCAGAATGCACCCCCTCAGGTGGCTGTTGGAAGCACTACAAGATGGTCTAATTCTACCTAGAACTTATATTAACTTCCTTTTTGACTGTTTCCCTCCCAGTTCCCTTGATGTTCCTTGGAGCCATGAGGGGCAAAGAGGTGGCCCCTTGCTGCCCACTAGGTGGTAGTGGAATCCCACCTCTGTCACACTCAGCACTTTCTGCTCTCTCAGCCACCAAAGTCTGATGACAAAACTTCTAATCTGCTGCTGGGAATTTCAGGTTAACTGACTAAGTCACTTTAATTTTCTTGGGAAAATAGTTGCAGTCACACAAAAGATAAGAAGAGGCTCCTGAGCCCCCGACACCTGCAGTGTGAGGGCAGCCCAGCCTTTCACAGCCCCAGTACAGAGAGAAACTTCTTCTCCTGCTGCCCAGCAGACACACATGCCCCCACCCGCAACCCCACAGTCAGGTCACAGCTTGCTCCTGGCACAATCCGTGTTTACTTCCACGTCTCCAAACCTGGAAGGATGGCATGCTTTGTACCTGCTGATGTCAGCCAATGACCTCTCAGCCTCTCTGCCTTCCTCGCCTGCTGCTGCAGGGAAGGCAGGTTGCAAGGGCAGAGCTGATCATAAATTCTAGTGATCTTCTGTAAGATCATTTGCAGCATCAGACTCTTTAATAGACTCTGCTTATTCCTGCAGTGTAGGCTCAAAAAATTTAAGTAGTAAAAATAAATAAAAATCTCATGTCAGTTAAACATAGAGATATGGGCTTTAAAAAAAATCTTTCCCCTCCTCCTTATAACGTTTTTTCTTCCATGAATGTATTTATATAACCTCTGCAGCTAAGATTTTTGAAGGGTAAACTTTCCCTAGACAGGGACAATTTTTAGTTTTAGTTAATTCAGTGTACAGGATAAGAAATGGTGCCTTGTGCAGAGTTAGCGCCCATAAGTGTTAGTTGATGCTGCCACTACCCTCTGGAAGTTTCATAGAAGAGCTCCTTTCTCTTTGTGACTTCAACGTCCTTCACCTACAGGATCTCATTTTCCACTTACTGTGATAACAAAGGGCCATGGATTATTATCTTCAACTTACAGGTAGGAACAATGTGTCAGGGAAAGATGATCTGCCCAAGAATAGAGAGCAAGTCAGTGATCAGCTGACCATTTCTCTGTTCTTGCAGCAGCCCTCAATGTCTCTTTCAGTGAAGTGCTAACCTGTCACCCTCAAACACTGTACTCATAGAAAGTAGCATCAGGATCTCTTGAAACAGACTGAAGGCCTGGACCATGCACCACCTGCTCTCTGCATGGCCGCTGCTCTCTCCTCTTGTCTCTTTTCACTGCTTCCTAGTCACCAACAGGGCAGATAATCAATGCAGTCTTCTGGTAGATCAATAGCCAACAATATTTCATTACTGCCGGAATCAGGTTGTTCCAGCAGTCTATTGCCGATTTCCCCCAAGTTAGAACATTTACAGGATGGAGCATGGTTTGTATCCAAGCTCTCCACACAATTGACCTGAAACTCCAAGCCTATGTCAGCCTTTGGGCCTGGGAGTTATAAAGCTGGCCTGTAAAGTAATAGTGGCAAAGGACTCAACATTGTGCAATTGCAATAAGTTCCACCAGCTGATACTCTATCCTCCTTCAAGGCTCCACTCATGTCACCTAGGAGAGACCTTCTGTTAATCTTCCACTTCAGTTGATATTAATTGATTACTCCTTGAAGCTTACATAACATTTAGTGAATATTTCTGTTTTGAAACACTCCGCTTTTGTGTGTGTGTGTGTGTGTGTGTGTGTGTGTGTGTGGCAGAGTCTCGCTCTGTCGCCCAGGCTGGAGTGCAGTGGTGTGAACTCGGCTCACTGCAAGCTCTGCCTCCCAGGTTCATGCCATTCTCCTGCCTCAGCCTCCCCAGCAGCTGGGACTACAGGCGCCCGCCACCACGCCTGGCTAATTTTTTTGTATTTTTAGTAGAGACGGGGTTTCACCGTTTTAGCTAGGATGGTCTGGATCTCCTGACCTCGTGATCTGTCCGTCTCGGCCTCCCAAAGTGCTGGCATTACAGGTGTGAGCCACCGCGTCCAGCCGGCGAAACATTTCTTATAATGCCTTATAGTAGAGGTATTTACCCAAAGTTCTTTTGCGTTGCTCCCAATGTTAGAATTCTGATGTCTTAAGGAATATGTACATATCATATTTACTTTGTATTATCTCTGGAGTCAGCACTTTGCTTCTCCCTAGGACAATGTTATAGGACAATGGACGGCACATATCCATAGAAAAGCTTCATAAACCCTTGTTGGATGGAATTAATTATCTGAACTAGATGCATAGCTTTTAGCCATATCTAATTCATTCTGAATTTGGCCAGATAAATCTTCCTAAAACAACACTGTTTTCATGTAATTTCCCTACTAAAAAAAGTTCTGAATATTCCTCACTGCCTAATAGGACTAAGTTTAAACAAGGGGACCTAGTATGTAAGTCAACTTAGCTCATCCCTGTTCTATTTTCCAATGGCCTATTTTACAATTTTCCAGTTGCATCTCCTGCTATCTCTGACGTTCATCCGTTACTGTCCACAGGCTCTGCATGGCCCCTTGAAGGTTCCTTTCATACCTCTGCTTACATTTCGTTATGCTAAAGTTATATTTCTACCTGAAATTCCCTCTCTACTTCTTTGATTCTCAAAGTCCTTACTTTTCTTTAGGGAAGAATGATGAATAGAAAAATACCATTGGATTTTGTAGAAAAGAGATCATTAGTAACACTGAAGTTAGAACATGGTATTTCTATGAGGTTGGAGGCAGAAATAAGATTTCTGAAGTGAAGAAAAGAAAGGAAAGAAATTGGGAGCAGAGTGTGTGATTCATTTATGTAGTGGTTTGACAGTAAGAAAAAAGGTGATCAGTAATATGTCTGGTTGAGCTCAGTGGTTACAAAGGCATTTTGTTTGGTTTGGTCATTGATATAGGGATATCCGCAGTGTCGGTGGGAACGATGGAGCAGGAACCTTGAGAGGTAAGAAGATGAAATCTGTTGGAGAAAGAGCCTGAGCATGGTGGTCCTCTCTCCAAAAGCTTAAACCTGAGCATCCCGCTCTTCCACTGTGGTCTCTCCCCTTTCAGCTCTCTGTTCGGCCCCATGATGTCATCGCTGGGGACTCATCAGAGCTCCTCTCCTTGCTCTTACTCATTTCCTTTAACAGTTCCCTCCATCACCCATCATTTCAGTAGTACCAACAATCCCTTTTCCTTCTCTTAAATATTATCCCCACTTGTTCAAGCATCAACCCTGGTGAATCCAAACAATTATCTTTATAATTGTACCATGAAAAAGATGGGATGAAAAAAGGCAAAAAATAAAACACGTTGGTTCTAATTTCAATTTATTGTCACCAACCTCAAATAGTCCCTCAGGACTGCCAAAGATCATCCAACATTTTATCAAGTTAGCTCACCTTTCTACCCACTGCAGGATGCTGCAAACTTTCTCCAAATTTTTAAATCGCCTGGCCACTCACTCCCTATCTCCTTCTCTTTCTATACATCCTAAGCTCTCATAAGTAATTCTCTTTCTTTAAGATGGAGTCTCACATTTTTTTTAAAAGAAAATAAAAGACAACAATGGGATCTCCCTGAGCCCCCGATGATAAAACCATTGTCTGTGACCTTCCTCTTCTCTTTCCCTCCTGCTATCAGGAGCTGTAACACCTTCTACCTAAGACCATTGACATGACCTGAGCTTTGGAGCCCAGTCATTGCTGTTCTCTTAGAAGACATCATTCCTTCATCTTCTCTCTTTGGCTTGTTTCTCAATTTCATCATTTCCATCTAATGTTAACCATGTTTATGCTTGAAACTCTCAAAAAAGTTTCTAAGGCTAATAATAACCTGCATGTCCATAAATACAATAGGCATTTTGCAGTTTTCATCTTAACTGACCTCTCATTAGAATTCAGCATGGTTGGCCATAGCCTCTTTCTGAGCTCATTCCTCTTTGGCCTGTAAGACATCATGCTCTCCTGATTCCCTCTTTGGATATTCCTTTTCTGTCTACTTTGCATAATCACCTTCTAATGTCTAATATTGATAATGATGATGAAAATAATAATTAACAAGAAGCAGCCAAAGAAACAACTTATATTTGCTAAGTATTATGTGCCAGACACTCTTCTTAGAGCTTTTAATGTGTTTGTTCATTTAATACTCCCAAAGCCCTGGGGTATATGTTATTAGCTCCATTTTTACTGATGAGGGAATGGCAGTACTAAGAGGTTAAGTTAATTGCTTGAGGCCGCACAGCTACTATAATGAAGGAACTGGAATTCAGACAAAGGCAATCTGGCTTCAGAGTCTTAGCTCTTTATCATGAAATTGCATTGTTTAATATTTTTGGAGTTACTCAGTGTTGAATTTCATAGCACATTCACCTTTATGCCTACAACTTCCCTTACACCTACATACTGATAACTCACAAATTTATATCTCCAGCCTTGACTTCTCCTCCAAGTTCTAGGCTTTACCAACTCATTTCCTATTAGATGTATGCACTTGGAAGACTTAAAAGCTGTCCATGGTAATTTTGATACAACATTGATGATCTCACTCCAGATATTGGTATTCCTTCAGTGTCTTCCCTATCAGCTAATGGTACTGTCATTCATTCAGGTGTTAATGTCAAAAACCTAGTCAACCTCATCCCTCTTATCTCCATGTCTCATATCAGATACCAATATGATTGTTCTCTCCTTGATTAAAATTGTTCAATAATTTTGTATTAATTAATTAAAATAATAAAGTAGAAGAAGAAACAACTAATATTTGATGAGCCTCATCTGACAGCATTCACTGTACTTTAGAAAACTGGCCTTATTTTAACAGGTGAAATGTGCCATGCTCTGCCCTGAACCAGGCCATGTCCCCTCCTCTGTCTCGAATACTCCGTATTTCTTCTAGGTAACTCCTGTTCGACCTTCAGTTCTCAGCTCAAACTCTTCCTTAGAGAAGCCTTTCCCATTTCTCCAAACTAAGGCAGGTCTCTTTATTATACACTAAATTCATTCCTTCTCCTTTAAGGAAGAACACATTTCTTTATTGTAATATTATTTTGTTTTAGTTAATTATTTTATTGAAGTCTATTTTCTAAATAGACTGTGAGCTCCATAAAGTAAGTGATTTTATCATGACAAAAATGAGAATAATAATTAAGCCCAGGTTTACAAGAACTCAGGGAATTGGGTGAGGAAAGTTAGACAATGTGCTCAATACAAAATGTTTTTGCTTCTTTGTCTCCTATATTTTTCATTTATAAGGAATTCTGCTAGTGGAAAGATATTGAGTATGTTGACCATGAAAAGATAGCTTGATTTTCTCAGTCTCCTTATGATAGAAAATAGTAGAAGGTAATAGTGTGTTTGTCTGTGTGTGTGTGTGTTTATGTGTGTGTAAGGGGAAAAAGAGAGTTGCCATCAATAATGTGTAAGTTTACTTGTAAATCTGGACTCTTGAATCAGTCCATGTAAGGTGCTAATAAATTGGCAGACAGGTGTAAACTTTGCTTCAGCTACCATACCTTGTGACATGAGGCATTAGCTCTCTTGGATGAGGCAGCCTAGAAAGGCCCCAAGTCTAAATCCATCCATGTCTACTGGGCTAAGGGAGTGAGATGGAAATGTGCAAACCAGCTTATAGTGGAGGAGTAGGTTGAACTCTAGTTATGCAATCCATAGATAATATGAAAGAACTCAGCTTTAGCAAAGCATACCGAGGAGTGTGGTGTGTCCCCACATATGATTAGAACAAGGTCAACCCTTCTCAATAACTTGTGAAACCATACAGAGAAAGCAGAGACAATTTCAAGTGTTGCTGGGCTGTTAGATTCCATAACAGAGTATCTGGGACTTCAGGGCTAGGAAAATCTCCTTGGAATTAAACATAAGTGATGGGAAAGGAAGTACATCTGAAGAGCACACTTCCTCAGGTGCTTTAGCTATGGAAGGGAAGTGAAAGCAAGGTCATGGCTTAGACCGGCAAGCAGTAGAGTTCTGCCAGGTAAAGAGTGGCCATATCACATGGTGGTTGCTTTTTGGACTTTAGACAGAAGAGATGGCCCAGGGTCTTGGCTTGTTTCTCCTTCCTATGACCCAGCCGCCAGTGATCTCTGTGTCCTTCTCTTTCTGCTCCGCCTGTGCCTACTTATGTTTCCCCTTTGCTTGTTCTTACTCCATTTATGTTGCTCAGGGATTGTTATTGTCAGTTTCAGGATGCTCAGCATCCACACACATGGGGCCACTGGAAGGACGGAATGTCAGCAAAAGCAAAAACGTCCAGGGACCTACCTCTGTGTTGTTCATGGGGCCCTGACTTGCCAGAAGACATTATTCCTAGGTGAGGGCAGTACATTCTGTCATTATTATATAGAACTCCCAATAGGAGTCCTATAAAATGATTCTAGACAGATCTTTTACCCGCTCCACATTAGAAGCTGCTTAGCAGGTCAAATGCCTTACTACCAGTAACTATGTTGACCCTCCACCCCATAGAGCATTGCTTAGCTTGGGATAACCCCTGAACTAAAAGTAGAGTAATTCTTTGGAACCAAATCTAAGAACTTGGAACTGGAAACTAAAATAGATTCCCCTACTGTCAGAGACATCTTTGCTGTTGGATCTTCCTCATGCCTTCTGCAACCTCCCAATTCCTTATTTTGCTTGTCTCCTTGGTCCTTTTATTACTGGCAACCAGACCTATCTCCTTTCCAGTGCCTACCCCAATCCTAAAACACACAGCTAATTCTGATCCCATCTTCTCCCTATTTGCCTTATCTTATTAGGTTTTACCCGTCCATCTTCACCTCTGTGGCTGAAACCTTATAGATGGCAAACTTCAAGGCAAAAGCAGATTTTTCAGAGAAGTTCCCTCTTATGTAGTGCTAGTAACAGAGCATGGAATGAGGCTGGGCATGCTGGTGGGAACAGGTAGTCCTGGTGCTTATAATAAGGACATGGAGAATTATACGTGAAAGGTATATGTAGGTACTCAGTAAAATTTGCTGATGTATAAATTATTGGGAATAAAACTGATCAGTTTCCATGGAGAGCTCTTTTTGATCTTTAATTTTATTTTCACACCAATCAAAAAATATTTTACGTTTTTTTTGTGTGTGTGTCAGGGCCCTGATTACTGGGACATAGAGTAAAACATGTTGAAGCCCTTTGGAGCTTAATATTTAGGATGGTGAGTTATACCTCTCCTGGTTTAATAATCTGTATGAAATTAGAGCAAATTCTCATGATGCCCAGATTCTGGAAAGTATCTTGAGGGCTGGGAGAATACTGCTTCCTGATACCTCCATCCCCATCAAAGTTCAAAAGCACAAGTCAAAAATATCCTTCTTAGAACCTTTGGGATGGTTGTTTCAGTGACTTTGGAAAGTAACATTCTCTCTCTCTTCTCTCTCTCTCTCTCTTTCTCTCTCATTACTGTTTCTTAAATTATATTGGTGTTACTTGCTTCAAGGAAAGTTTATTCAAATAATTGACATCTGGCTGGAGCCACACTATGGCCTTTTCTTTGGAATGAAGATTTTCGTAGCAGCTGATGCTAGAGACCAAGTCCCATGCTTGAGGTGCGAGCTCCCTTTTGGGCAGCTCCTGACTACACCAGCAATGTTAATTAAGTTTCTTAATCAAATCCTCAGCTCTAACGGTGTGCTTTTGCTCTGTGTGCTTTGTCTAGTTAAAATACTTCTAAAAGCAAATACCTGATTTCTAAATGAAACATACAAAACAATTGACCTCAGCCAGAGCAAAACTGCTTTTCAAAATCTTTGTATCACACTTTAATGAAGGAGAATTTGTTCCTACAAACATATTACCCTTTCTGAGGACCAAACCCATGCCTGGAAGCTCATTTTAATGCAAAAATGATTTCTGGAAGCATTCAAAATGCCAAAGCATGGTATCTCATTCCTGACTGAGACAAGACAATTTGGGGTTGGGGGAACAGGTTCCAGAATAATGACTAAATGGGCACAAATTCCAGTTCAACCACTTATTACTTACAGGGCTTTGAAGTGCGATTAAACTTCTTGGTGCATCAATATTCTCTGTAAGGATGTACAGAGGGAATCATGATACTACCTTATAAGGGCCTGGTGAAAATTGGCATAATTCATATAAGATGTTTGTTCCAGTGAACACCCCCAAATGGTTAGTTTTGTTGTTGTTTTTATTGTATAACCCCTACTCTTATTAACTGCCTTACTTACATGTATTCAATCCAAACTGGCAATTATGTATCTGCAAATGAATGTGAATTATCATATCAAATAACAGAGATTCTTTCTAGTGTGTGTGTATTTGTTTTTAATAAGGACAATAATATTTTAGAAAAAAACTCTAGCTCTTTCTAATCTCCATAGCAGCCGTAATTCTTTAGATGGTTTCAGTTTTTCTGTTTCCAAAATGTAGAGAAGATTCTCCATTTCTATTGATCTCACAGAGATGATGTGAGCACCGCTGAGATGGATGAATTTTGACTTGTTTGTATACCTTTTTAATAGTCCCAACTACTATTTTGTTTAGACTCAGTCATTTCTGAGGGTATTATTTTAGAACAGTAATCTTTGAGGTATTATTTTGTCTCCAAAGGATGCTACACTTTCTTTCTTTTGAAATGCTCTGTTTATAAAATTCACCAAATATTAATTCACGTTGTTATTATCAATAGTCATTTTACTAATTACCGCATGGCTTGGTATTTATTTTGCCAATGATCTACTATGTCATTAGTTCTTCCCCTAAAATAAAGATTTGTTCTACTACAGTATAAAGAGGATTTAACTCAGCAGCAAGGGGTCGGCAATCCCAACTGTGGCAAAAACAAGGTTGGAACCAGAATCCTTCAGTCTTGTTTTTCTATAAGCTTCAATAGATAATGTGAAGGATGAATAACAGTGAGATGAAGGATATTTCTGACCTTTCTTTCATGCTTTATAAAAATAAAATTTATCTCTGTCATTTATGCTTTCTTCTTTGTTCTTCCTGAGATTTCATTATTTTACACAACTCATCGTATACAATTTTTTGTCCAATGACCTTATTTTAGAGTTCTCCTATTTTTATTCTGTGGGATAAAAATTAAATGGAAAATTACTTTTTGTGTTGTCAAGAAGAGCTCATTTTCTCATTTTCTCTGTAATTTTTTTTCAGTTTGCTGATTTTATGTCCTCTGATTCTGGTTCTGTTAATTTTTTTTCTCTTCAATTTTTATTTGTAGTTCAGGGGTACATGTGCAGGAGGTGCAGGGCTGTTACGCAGGTAAACATGTACAATGGTGGTTTGCTGCACAGATCATCCAATCACCTAGGCATTAAGTCCAGCATCCATTAGCTATTCTTCCTGATGCTCTCCCTCTCCCAACCCCCCAACAGGCCCCAGTGTATGTTGCTCCCTGCAATGCATCAATGTGCTCTCATCATTCAACTCCTACTTATAAGTGAGAACATGTCTTGTTTTGTTTTCTGTTCCTGCATTAGTTTGTTGAGAATAACAGCTTCCAACTACATCCATGTCCTCACAAAGGACATCATCCTGTTATTTTTTATGGCTGCATAGTATTCCATTGTGTATATGTACATTCAAATGTGTACACATACATTTTCTGTATACTGTCTATCATTGATAGGCACTTAGGTTGAGTCCATGTCTTTGCTATTGTAAATAGTGTTGCAATAAACATATACGTGCATGTATCTTTATAATAGAATGATTTATATTCCTTTGGGTAGATACACAGTAATGGGATTACTGGGTCAAATGGTCAAATTTCTGCCTCTAGGTCTTTGAGGAACTGCCACACTGTCTTCCACAATGGTTGAACTAATTTACAGTCCCAACAACAGTGTAAAAGCATTTCTTTTTTTCCATACCTTCACCAGCATCTGTTGTTTCTTGACTTTTTAATAGCCATTCTGACTGGTGTGAGATGATATCTCATTATGGTTTTTATTTGCATTTCTCTAATGATCAATGATGTTGAGCTTTTTTGATGTTTGCTGGTCACATGTATGTCATCTTTTGAGAAGTGTCTGTTTAGAACCTTTGCCCACTTTTTAATGGGGTTGTTTTTTTCTTGTGAATTTGTTTAAATTTCTTATAGGCTGGATATTAGACCTTTGTCAGATGGAAAAAAATTTCTCTTATTCTGTAGGTTGTCTGTTCACTCTGATGGAGTTTCTTTTGCTGTGCAGAAGCTCTTTAGTTTAATTATATCCCATTTTTCAATGTTTGCTTTTGTTGCAGTTGCTTTTGTCATTTTCTTAATGAAATATTTGCCCTTTCCTATGTCTGGAATGGTATTGCCTAGGTTATTTTCCTGGATTTTTACAGCTTTGGGTTTTACATTTAGGTCTTTAATCTATCTTATTTTTGTATATGTATAAGAAATGTGTTTACTTTTAATTTTCTGCATGTGGCTAGCCAGCACTCCCAGCACCATTTATTAAAAATGATGCCTTTTCCCAGGAGAATGGCATGAACCCGGGAGGCGGAGCTTGCAGTGAGCCGAGATCGCGCCACTGCACTCCAGCCTGGGCGACAGAGCGAGACTCCATCTCAAAAAAAAAAAAAAAAAAAAAAAAAAAAAAAAAAAAAAAGATGCGTTTTCCTCATTGCTTGTTGTTGTCAGATTTGTCAAAGATAAGATGGTTGTAGGTGTGTGGTCTTATTTCTGAGTTCTCTATTCTGTTCCATTGGTCTATGGGTCTGTTCTTGTACTAGTACCATGCTGTTTTTGTTACTGTAACTTTGTAGTATAGTTTGAAGTCAGGTAGTGTGATGCCTCCAGCTTTGTTCTTTTTACTTAGGATTGACTTAGCTATTAAGGCTCTTTTTTGGTTCCATATGAATTTTAAAACAGTTTTTTCTAATTCTGTGAAGAATGCCAATGGTAGTTTAATGGGAATAGCATTGAATCTACAAATTACTTTGGGCAGTATGGCCATTTTAATAATATTGATTCTTCCTATCCATGAGCATGGCATGTTTCTCTATTTGTTTGTGTCCACTCAGATTTCTTTGAGCAGTGGTTTGTAGTCCTCCTTGAAGAGGTCCTTCACTTCCCTTGTTAGCTGTATTCCTAGGTATTTTATTCTTTTTGTAGCAATTGTGAATGGGAGTTCATTCATGATTTGGCTCTCTGCTTGTGTGTTGTTGGTGTATAGGAATGCTAGAAATTTTTTTTCACATTGATTTTATATCCTAAGACTTTGCTGAAGTTGCTTATCAGCTTAAGTAGTTTTTGGGCTGAGAGGATGGGGTTTTCTAGATACAGGATCATGTCATCTGCAAACAATGATAATTTGACTTCCTGTCTTCCTATTTGAATTCTCTTTATTTCTTCCTCTTACCTGATTGCCCTGGCCAGAACTTCCAATACTATGTTGAATAGGAGTGGGGAGAAAGGGCATTCTTGTCTTGTGCTAGTTTTCAAGGGGAATGCTTCCAGCTTTTGCCCATTCAGCATCATATTGGCTGTGGGCTTGTCATTTATGGCTTTTATTATTTTGAGGTATGTTCCTTTAATAGCTAGTTTATTGAGAGTTTTTAGCATGAAGGGATGTTGAATTTTATCAAAGGCCTTTTCTATGTATATTAAAATAATCATGTGGTTTTTGTCTTTAGTTCTGTTTATGTAATGAATCACATTTATTGATTTTTGTAGCTTGAACCAACCTTGCCTCCCAAGGGTGAGGCCAACTTGATCATGGATAAGCTTTTTGATGTGCTACTGGATTCGGTTTGCCAGTATTTTATTGAGGATTTTGGCATTGATGTTCATCAGGGATATTGGCCTGAAGTTTACTTTTTTTGTTGTATCTCTGCCATGTTTTGGTATCAGGATGATGCTGGCCTCATAAAACAAGTTAGGGAAGAGTCCCTTCTATTCATTTTTTTAAATAGGTTCAGTAGAAATAGAACCAGCTGTTCTTTGTACATCTGGTAGAATTCAGCTGTAAATCTGTCTGGTTCTGGGCTCTTTTTGGTTGGTAGGCTATCTATTACTGCCTCAATTTCAGAACTTGTTATTGGTTTATTCAAGAATTCAATTTCTTACTGGTTCACCTTACTGGGAGGGTGTATGCATCCAGGAATTTTTCAATTTCTTCTAGATTTTCTAGTTTATGTGCATAGAGGTGTTTACAGTATTCTCTGATGGCTGTTTGCATTTCTGTGAGGTCATTGGTAATATCCTCTTTATCATTTTTTATTATGTCTATTTGATTTTTCCCTCTTTTCTTCTTTATTAGTCAAACTATGAGTCTATCTATTTTATAATTTTTTTTCTGACAACCAGCTCATAGATTTGTTGATTTTTTGAAGGGTTTTTCATGTCTCTATCTCCTTCAGTTCTGCTCTAATCTTGGTTATTTCTTGCCTTCTACTAGCTTTTGGGTTTGTTAGCTCCTGGTTCTCCAGTTCTTTTAGTTGGGTTGTTAGGTTGTTAATTTGACATCTTTCTGGCTTATTTGTGTAAGCATTTAGTGCTATAAATTTCCCTCTTAACACTGCTTTAGCTGCATTCCAGAGATTCTGGTGTGTTGTTTCTTCATTCTCATTAGTTTCAAAGAACTTCTTGATTTCTGCCTTAATTTCATTATTTACCCAGGAGTCATGCAGGTTGCTCAATTTACATGTAGTTGTGTGGTTTTGAGTGAATTTCTCAGTCTTGAGTTCTAATTTGATTGTGGGGTGGTCTATGAAACTTTTTGTTATTATTTCAGTTCTTTTGCATTTGCTGAGGAATGTTTTACTTCCGATTATGTGATCAATTTTAGAATAAGTGTCATGAGAAGAATGTATACTCTGTTGTTTTGGGGTGAAGAGTTCTGTAGATATCTATTAGGTTCACTTGATCCAGAGCTGAGTTCAGGTCCTGAATATATTTGTTAATTTTCTTTCTTGATGATCTAGTCTAATATTGTCATGGGGTGTTAAAGTCTCCCACTATTATTGTGTGGGATACTAAGTCTCTTCATAGGTCTCTAAGAACTTGCTTTATGAATCTCAGTGCTCCTGTGGTGGGTGCATATATATTTAGGATAGTTAGCTCTTCTTGCTGAATTGAACCCTTTACCATTGTTCAATACCCTCCCCTTTGTCCTTTTTTATCTTTGTTGGCTTAAAGTCTGTTTTGTCAGAAACTAGAACCACAACCCCTGCTTTTTTTCTGTTTTCCATTTGCTTGGTAAATTTTCCTCCATCTTTTTATTTTGAGCCTATGTGTGTCTTTGCACGTGAGATGGGTCTCTTGAAGACAGCATACCAATGAGCCTTGGTGCTTTATCCAGCTTGCCATTCTATGTCTTTTAATTCTAGCATTTAGCTTATTTACATTTAAAGTTAGTATTGTTATGTGTGAATTTGATCCTGTCATCATGATGCTAGCTGGTTATTTTGCAGGCTTGTTTATGTGGTTGCTTCATAGTGTTACTGGTCTCTGTACTTCAGTGTGTTTTTGTAGAGGCTGGTGACAGTTTTTTTCTTTCCATTTTTAGTGCTTTCTTCAGGCACTCTTGCAAGGCAGGCCTTGTGGTGAATTTCCTCAGCATTTCCTTGTCTGAAAAGGTTTATATTTCTCCTTCACTTATGAAGTTTAGTTTGGTTTGGTATAAAATTCTGGGTTGAAAATTCTTTTCTTTAATAATGTTGAATATTGGTGCCAATCTCTTCTGGCTTGTAGTGTTTCCACTGAGAAGTCCGCTGTTAGTCTGATGGGTTTCCTTTTGTAGGTGACTTTATCTTTCTCTCTGGCTGCATTTAACATTTTTTCTTTCATGTCCACCTTGGAGAATCTGAAGATTATATGTCTTGGGGTTAATCTTCTCATAGAGTATCTTACTGGGGTTCTCTGCAGTTCCTGAATTTGAATATTGGCCTGTCTTGCTATGTTGGAGATGTTCTCCTGGATGATATCCTGAAGTATGTTTTCCAACTTGGTTTCACGCTTGCTATCTGTTTCAGGTACCCCAATCAATCATAGGTTCAGTCTCTATACATCACGTATCTTGGAAGTTTTGTTCATTCCTTTTCATTCTATTTTTTTTATTCTTGACTGCCTGTCTTATTTCAGAAAGATAGTCTTCCAGCTCTGAGATTCTTTCCTCTGTTGGTCTATTCTGATATTGATACATGTGATTGAATTGTGAAGTTCTTATGTTGTGTTTTTCAACTCTATTAGGCCAGTTATGCTTCTCTCTAAACTGGCTATTCTGGTTATTAGCTCCTGTTTGGTTTTGCCTTGATTCTTAAATTTTTTATTGAGTTAGAACATGCTCCTTTAGCACAGTGAAATTTATTATTACCCACCTTCTGAAGCCTACTTCTGTCAATTTAGCCATTTCAGCCTCAGCCCAGTTCTGTGCACTTGCTGTAGAAGTGTTGTGGTAATTTGGAGGAGAAAAAGCACCCTGGTTTTTGAGTTTTCAGCATTTTTG
The DNA here is from genome assembly GCF_028858775.2 of Pan troglodytes. Taxonomy (NCBI): domain Eukaryota; kingdom Metazoa; phylum Chordata; class Mammalia; order Primates; family Hominidae; genus Pan; species Pan troglodytes. The sequence goes on along the minus strand of NC_072407.2, from coordinate 129,941,792 downwards.
CATTGGTTATTTCTCATCTTTGTGGGCTTATCTACCTTTGATATTTGAGGTTGCTGACCTTTGAATGGGGCTTCTGTGGGATGTTTTTTATGTTGTTGTTGTTTTGCTTGTTTGTTTTTCTTTTAACAGTCAGGCCACTCAACTGTAGGATTCCTGTGGTTTGCTGGGGGTCCACTGCAGACCCCAGTTGCCTTGGTTTCTCCCATACATGGAGGTATCACCAGTGAAGGACAGTAAACAGCTAATATTGCAGCCACCTCCTTCCCCTAGAAGCTCTGTCTCAGGGAGGCACTGATGTGTTGCTGGCCTGTGCACACCTGTAAGAGGTGGCTGGGGACCACAGCCGGGAGATCTCATCCAGTCAGGAGGAATGAGATCAGAGACCTGCCCAAAAAATCAGTCTGGTTGCTTCTTGGTAGAGCAGTAATCCTGTGCTGGGGGGCATCCTTCCTCATTCAGACCACCTGTATTTTCCACAGCTGGCAGGCTGGAATTGCTAACTCTATAAAACTACAGAGATGACAGCCACCCCTCCCCACTATTGTGATCTGATCTCTCATCATCCCAAGGAGAGATCAGAGCTCTATCTGTAGAACCAAGGTCCCACCCAGTGAGGAGAAATGGGTTGAGGCCCTGCTTCAAGAAGCAGTCTGACTATGATCTGACAAGGCAGCTGTACTGCATTGTTTGTGGTCCCTCCTCAACCAGACCACCTGTATTCTCCACAGCTGGCAGGCTGGAATGGCTGCTTCTATTGAACCATAGAGATGGGGTCCACTCCTCCCCCAAGGAACTCACTCCCATCTCAGGTGGACTCCAGCCTGCTGCCATTGGCTGGCTAGGGTTCCAAGTCAGTGGGTATTAAGTTGTGAGGTGCCATGGAAGTGGGGCCTGCAGAGGGGTGCTGTTCGGTTCCCTGGATTCAGCCCTCTTCCTAGGAATATGTACGGATGAATTTTCCACTTTGCCAGATCCTGGGACTGGAGTTAGTGAGCAGCTGCTCTGCTGAAACTCCATATAGCTTTGTGTATTGGACCCAAAGCCCTGGTGGCATGGGCTCGGAAGGAGATCTCCTGATTTGCAGGTTGCAAAGATCCATGAGAGAAGCAAGGTTCCCCAGGTGAGATCGCACAATCACTCACCGCTTCCCTTGGCTGTGGGGGGAAGGTTCCTTTGGCTCCATATTGCTTCTGGATGGGCTGTTGCCCCACCCCCACTCCCTGCCTTTCTTTGTTCTCTGTGGGTCAATTTGTTTGCCTAGTCAGTCCCAATGCAAGAATCTGGATATTTCAGTTGAAAGTGCTGAAATCATTTGCCCCTTTTCATTCCTCCTCGTGAGTGCCGTGGACTGCAGCTGCTTCCAATCAGCCATCTTGCCTCCCTTCGTTAATTTTTTAATGACATTTAGAAACATACTATTCTGGGGTTCTACTGCAATAAGGGAAACTGTAATGAAAAGACAGCAGAATGTGTTAATAGGCTCCTAGACATTGGACCAATTTTTTTTCTTAAAGTTAAATTCTCTGTGCAATACTCCATTCAGCTTCTGCTGAGGAAACTCACTGTGATAATGCTGGGATTCTGGAGGATAGAGAAAGTTGACGTATCTGTTATGATAAACCAACACACCTTGCAGCTATTCATTGGCTGTGCTTAGAACTAAATTTATTTCTCAATCATTTGGTGAGTTTAAAATGCAGAGTCTCCAGTTTTTATCTGCTCTGAACAGCACAGCATACTGCTCCAGTAAGCATAATGGGTGGAAATTAGGCTCGGAATTCTGGCTGGAGAGTTTTTTCCATGTGAGGAAAGTAGACACAAATAAATCACCCTTTCTGCATAATGCCTTCACAGTAAACCGAAGGATGCCATGAGAGGAGATGATGGCCACAGCTCAGTAGCCTCTACAAATAGCTCTGGTAAGTAGAAAAAGTATGATCTAAGACCTGATGTTGCTGCTATTAATTGTAGACTTAAAGGGTCTGGACTTTTTATAGGAAGGTGGCTGCAGGGAGTGAAGTGTATCGTCACTTCTTCTGAGCCCTGCCCTTGACTGACTCAGTCACTTTCTTGGGCTCAACTTTTCCATTTGAACCACAAATTGGGAGTAAATTTTGCCTCCCTAAAATGTTAGTCCCTAGTAAGAAATCTACTTTTGTAAAAATCAAGGCAAGAGTTCTGAGAGGATGAATCTCAAAACAGAGCCAGTAAAACTGAGCATTTTCCTATAAAGCTAATGTAAAAAAACTTGGAAGGCGGTACTATGAAAAAAAGTGAAATAAGTAAAACCAATGAAAAATTACAATCCTTGTGAAGCTTCTGACATTTAGTTCAAACAGCTTTTTTATAAATACAATATATGTAAACGTTATATAAATAAAACTCAATGTTGTTATGCACTTTTCAAAGTATATCCACAGTTACTGTCTTATTTGAACTTCACAATAAGCACTGTGGGCAGATATAATTCTCTTGGTTTTGCTTTTATAAAAACTGAAAGTCAGGAAGATAAAATGATTGGCACAATGTCACAGGATGTGTTAGTATACCACCTCGCACAATGCCTGACAGATAGAAAGCACTGGGTAAATATTTATTGAGTGAATGAACATATGAATGAAGGGGCCTGATTCCTAGTTTACTGTTTATTTCTAATACAATGTGTCATGAACTCCTGATACCTTCTGCTATATTATTGGTATTAATTGGGGACATCCTTCGTAAAGAAAGTTACAAACTTTCAGAGAATTATCTCTTTCTATTTTTCTTTGCCAGGGACACTTTTAAATAATTCTGCCTTTGTATATCTCTGTATCCTCCTTTCTTCACTCATGATCAGAATAAGCTTTTATAAGGTCCTAGGAGTGAGGATATAAGTGAAAGTATCAGAGTTAAATCCGCTTCTTCCTATAGCTTGATATTGAGAAAAGAAAGCAAAGATTTAAATTTTCAGGACCAAGTGGTTTGTTCAGTTAAGTTGCTTCTAATTCATATACTTTGACCACGAGACCATCTTTCTTTGTGTAGGTTCCTAAAAAGCTGAATCCTGCAGTGAATGCCTTATACAGGCTCTCTCTCAGCAGGAGTTCATGGGGAAACCAAAAACCAGAGCATTAGAAGAATTTGAAGCCTGTGGTACATATAACTACAGCAAATATTAAGCACAGCCTTACGTTTAGCCCTATTACCATAAATCATCACTCAGGGGCCAGTTATCTCAATTCTCAGTAATTCTCAGTATCTCAGACATGCCTAGTTTTTAACAACAAAAAAGAAAAACAAATACAAAGCATGTCTGAAGGCAAGAAGAAACAAAGTCTGAGAGATAAAGCAAGCATCAGAACCAGACTCAGATACAACAAAGAGTCAGAATTATCACATTAGATATTTAAGATAACTATAATTAATATATTAAGACCTATAATGGAAAAAGTAGACAATATGCAAGAAAAGATGTGTTTTGTAAGCAGAGACATGAATATGCCAAAAAAGAATTTAAAAATTAATGTTAAAAGTCAGACACACTATAACATAAAGAACAATGTCTTTGATGGGCTCATTAGTAGACTGGACAAAGCTGAGGAAAGAACATCAGTGACCTTGAAGATAGGTCAATACAACTTCCCAAACTGATTTGCAAAGGGAAAACATAATGAAAAAAAAAATGGTATTAAACGACTGTGAGAAAATGTCAAAAGATATAACTAACATACAGGTTTTTATTTTTAACATACAGGTATTTAGAAAACCAGAAGGACAAGAAAGAAAGAACAATAAAGCAGGGGAAATAACTTAAACAATGTCTGAAAAATTTCCAAGCTTAATTGCTAACAATAAACCACAGGTTTAGGAAGCTCAGAGAATATCAAGCAGAAAAAAAGTTAGCCAAAAAACCCACCACATAACTCTAGGAATATCATTTGAAACTGCAGAAAGTCAAAGTCAGAAAAACATCTTGAAGGAAACCAGGAGTAAGGGTGGAAAGATGGGGTTGGAAAACACTCCCTACCTGTAGAGGAACAAGGAAATACAGAGAGATTCTCAGCAGAAACTATACTAGCAATAAGAGTAACATGAAATCTTCAATGTGTTGAAAGGAAAAAAATGCAAGCATAGAATACTATACCTAGAAAATGATTCTTCAAAAGTGACAAAGAAATAAAGACTTACAAAGATAAAAAAAAAAACTGTAGAAATTTATTGTTAGCAGACTTTCCCTGCAATAAATGTTAAAAATAAAAAAGTTCTCCAGGGAGAATAAAAATGAAACCCAGAACGAAAACTCAGATCTACATAAAGAAAGCAAGATTTTCAGAGAAAGAATAAATGAAGGTAAAATAAATTAGTTTATGTTTCTTATTCTAAATTTATTCGAAGACAATTGTTTGTTTAAAGTGATACTAGTAAGAATTTACTAGAAGATTACAGCATATGGACAATATAAAGACTAAGGTTAAAAGTGAAGAGATGGAGAAAAACACATAATGATAATGCTAATCAAAAGAAATCTGGAATAGTTATATTAATTTCAGATGAAGCCAACTTCATAACTAGAAAAACTATCAAGAATGAGAGGCATTTTATACTGATAAACGGTCAATTCTCCAAGAAGATGAACTTAAAGTTTTACGATGATTGTATTTAAAAACAGAGCATTAAAATATTTGAAGCAAAAAAAAAAAATCCCCCCAAAAAAACAAATAGAATTGACAGGAGAAATAGACAAATCCACTATATAGTTGAAGACTTCAACATTTCTTATTCCATTAACAGATAGATAAGCAAGCAGAAAACCAGTAAGAATATGGTTGGCCTAAATAGCACTATCAATCAACTTGGTCTAATTGACATTTATAGAAATCTCCATAAGTAATAGGAACCACACGTTCTCAAGTATACATAGAACATTAATCTAGATAGACCGTACTCTGGGCTAAATCATAAAATATGATGTGACATATTAAAAAACAGAAATCATGGGAAATACGCTCTTAGACCACGATGTAATTAAACTAAAAATTGTTAGCTGCGAGATAGCTGGGAAATCTACAAATATTTGGAAATTTAACAAAAATACTTTAAAATTATGCATGGGTCAAAGAAGTCTCAAGAGCAATTTAAAGATATTTTGTACTAAATGAAAATGCAACATACCAAAATCTGTGGAATGCAGAAAAAACAGCTTTTAGAGGAAAATATATAGTCTTAAATGCATACTAGAAGAAATCCAAATGGTATGAAACTAGAGAAGGAGCAATTCAATCCTTAGCAAGATAAAGAATAGGTATAATAACAACTAGAGTAAAAATAATGAAATTGAAAACAGGAAATCAATATAGAAAATCAATGAATCCCAAAGCTGATTCTTTCAAAATATCAATAACATTGATCAACCTCTACCTGAAATGAAAGATGGGACATCACTACTAATCCTGCAAGTATTACAAGGGTAATAATGAAATTTTAGAAACAACTTTATGCACACAAATGTAATGATTTAGATTAAACGGACCAATTTCTTGAATGACGCAATGTATCAAAACTCACACAAGAAGAAACAGGTAATGTAAATGGGTCCATAGCCACTAGAAATATTGAGTCAATTACTAATAACTCTCGGACATAGAAAAAAACAAAATTATTCTAAAACTAAAGCTCTGGTAATTCTGACAATGTTTAACCAAAAAATGATATCAATTCTCAACAATCTCTGCCATGTTAGAGGCAGAGAAAATACTTCCTAACTTATTATATGAGGTCAGTATTACCCTAATATGAAAATGAATAAAGACGTTATCAGAAAAGAAAACCACATGCCAATGTCACTTAATATAGATGCAAAAATTCTCAACAAAATATTAGCAAATTAGATCCAACAATGTATAAAAAATTATATATAGGCCATAACAAATGGAATTCATTCAAAGTGTACAAGACTGGTTCAGCATTTGAAAAAGAATAAATGTAAGCCACACATCAACTAGCTAAAGAAGAAAAATGATAACATCATATCAAATGAACACTTTTCCCCTAAGACAAGGATCAAAGCAAGGATGTACACCTCTCCACCTACATTCATTATCATACTAAAACTCCTAGTTAATACAATAAAACCAAAAAAAGAAAATGAAAATAAAGATCTACCAATTAGGAAGAAAGAACCAAAATTATCCTTATTCACATTTTATATGGTTGCCTATGAAGAAAATACCAAAGTAGTCACACTCCTGGAACTAATAAATATGCATAGTAAGGTTGCAGAACGCAAGGTTAATGTACAAAAGTCAATTGATTTCCTATATACCTGCAATTAACAGTTGGAATTTGATTTTTTAAAGCACCATTTATAATAAAACCAAAATCATAAAACACTTAGGTATAAATCTAACAATATATTTATAGGGTTTATATATAGAAAATTACAAAACTCTCATGAAACAATCAATGAAGTTCTAAATAAATGGAGAGACAGCTTATACTCATGAATTGGAAGACTCAGTGTAAAGATATCAATATTTTCCAACTTTATCTTAATATTTAACAAAATCCCAGTCAAAATTCCAGCAGCCTATTTGTGGATATCAATAGATTCAGTATAAAATTTATGTACAAAGTCACAAGATCAAGAATAGCCAACATGGTACTAAAGAAGAACAAAGTTGAAGGATTCACATAAACCATTTACAAGACTTACTATAAAGCTACACTAATCAAGACAGCGTGGTATTTACTAGAGAAACAATGACATGTAGATTAATGGGACAGAATAGAAAGCCCATAAAAAGACTCACATAAATACAGTGAACTGATCTTCAAGAAAGGCACAAGGGCAATTCAATGCAGAGAGGATAGTCTTTCATCAAACTGTTCTGGGACAATTAGGCATTCACATGTTAAAAAAAAAATTGACCTAGGCACAGACTTTACCCCTTTTGTTAAAAAATGAACTCAAAATAAATCTCAGACCTAAAGGTGAAATAAAAATTATAAAACTTCTAGAAAAAAAATAAACAGAAGAAAATTTAAGTGACCTTAGTTTTGGCAATGAGTTTTTAGATATAACACCAAGACCGTAATCCATGCAAGAATAAAATTGATAGTTGGCTTTTATCAAAATTAAAAACTTCTACTGGAGAAAAGATGCTACTAAAAAAATGAAAAGAAAACCATGGACTGGAGGACAATATTAACCAAACACATATTTGATAAAAGACTTGTATTCAAAATATACTAATAACTCTCTTTAAAACTCAATAAAAAGTAAACCAATTAAAAATTCCAGAAAGGTCTCACTAGCACTTCCAAAAGAAAATATACAGGTGACAAATATGCATATAAAAAGAAGCACAACATTATTTGCCATTAGGGAATTGCAAATTAAAACAATGAGATGCCAGCATATCCTATTAAAATGGCTAAAATTCAGGGCAAAAAGCCTGATAATACCAATTACTGGCAAGAATATAGAGAAACAGGAACTCTCATTTATTAATGGTGGGAATGCAAATGGTACAACTTTAGAATCTGGTATGGCAGTTTATTTCAGAAGTAAACGTAGTCTTGCCACAATCTCCAACAATCACACGCCTAGAAATTTACACAACTGATTTGGAAACTTATGTGTACACAAAAACCTGCATGAGAATGTTTATAGCAGCGTTATTCACAATCTACAAGAAAACAGGGCAACCAAGTTACTTTTCAATAGGTGAATGAATAAACAAACTGTGGTATGTCTACACAACGGGATATTATTATTTAGTGTAAAAAGAGATGAGCTAACAGGCCATGAAAACAAATGCATGAATCTTAAATGGATATTTATAAGTGAAAGAAGCCAGTCTGAAAAAGCTACCTACTGTAAAACTCTAATTCTATGACATTTTGGAAAAGGCAAAACTAAAGAAACATTAAAATAAATAAATAAGTAAATAAAGAAAAATATGGGTACCAGGAGAGTGGAGATGCACAGTTGAATAGATGAAGCATCGGGAATTATTTTTAGGGAGGTGAAACTATTCTGTAGTTATTGGAATGGTGGCTGTGTGACACTATGCATTTGCCAGCATCATACAACTTCGCAGCACAGGGCTCAGTCAGTGTATGCACATTTTAAAAACTTGATTTAAAAGGTCGGAGGTCTCAGGATAGAATGCCGAATTTGACAAAACAATCTAATTGTATTACAAATACACAGAACAACTCATTGAAGGAGATGAGGGGTAAAAATACTGACTTATGTGACTAAAAATAAATGGTATTGCGGGGCGCGGTGGCTCACGCCTGTAATCCCAGCACTTTGGGAGGCAGAGGCGGGCAGATCACGAGGTCAGGAGATCGAGACCATCCTGGCTAACACAGTCAAATCGCGTCTCTACTAAAAATACAAAAAATTAGCTGGGCATGGTGGCGGGTGCCTGCAGTCCCAGCTACTCGGGAGGCTGAGGCAGGAGAATGGCGTGAACCCGGGAGGTGGAGCTTGCAGTGAGCTGAGATCGCGCCACTGCACTCCAGCCTGGGCGACAGAGCGAGACTCCCTCTCAAAAAAAAAAAAAAAAAAAAAAAAAGTAAATAAATAAATAAATGGTATTTGTACGACAAAAGACAACAGAGATCGTACGTAAGACTGTACTCTACTTGAAAAATCGTTAACCTGTGCCCACAGGAGTACAGGTTAACAATTATAATAGTGCTATACTTGCATATGTGTATTGAACAATTAAACGGATGGCAGATGATGGGAGCCTAGTTTCTCACTGTTGCAGTGGGAGGTTACATACAAGCAAGTGCGGGTGGCTTGAATGATACATGCGGCAGAAAATTAGATCTGGAGACATCTCTATGAACTCATGTCAAGCTCGGTAGAGGTACAGATGGTTGCAGATCTGTGTCTATATACATATGTGAGTCAGTATGTCCACAGATATTTCCTTGTTCTCTCTGCTGAGAGGGACTAGAGGCAAGGACAACATTCCATAGCCTGTAGCTATGACTTTTCACTTAATAAACACATGAAAGCTTCATCATGTTATGGAATGGAGCTCTGCTGGTATCACAGAGCTTCACTGTTTTCTTCAAATTTTGTGATAGTTTAAGATTAAAGTGGGGATCGTGCTAAAGTTTGCTTAGAAATGACAATGGGCTTATTATCCTCTTTTGATGGAAAATATCAGACTCCAGTAGTCTTTTATGCCACGAATAGGGCAAATATATACATATATACACACACATATATATATACACATATATATATACATATATATATACACACATACATATATATACACATGTATGAATAGTATTATAACTGACAATAAAATTAGTAGTAAAGCTATAATACCAGCCAAGGCTGAAAGCTTGATAGGCATCATCTCATTATCTCATTGAAAACTCGCAACAACATGTTAGGGTAAGAACTCTTACTATTTCCATTTCACTACTGGGAAGCTGAGAATAGAGATTTAATAACTTATTCAAGGTTACACAACAAGTAAATGAAGGACCTGGAATTCTAACCTACGCAATTTGACTTCAGAGCACACATTCTTTACTGACATGGAAATTGCTTTGCAAAGGTAAGGCACTATTAAGCCATCCTCACTCATTGTAGGAAGGACACTATATCACCGACAGCACCATCTGCTGTGAAGCACCCACATTTATAAAGAATGGAGACTCTTTAATGATCAACCTAGTCTCTGAAGCATGAGATTTGATTGCCCATCATTTAGAGCATAAGTGCTTTAATGGCACAAAATAATTTGGATCACATGGAATCTGCCCCTGCCACCCACCCACAATTTAGTATATAAGGAGCACGTCTGTGATGGCAGTGTTGCCAGAAAAGCAGAAGAAATGTTAGTGCTGGAAAATGAAAATGAATTGATTGACTCCTGTATGTCTCCATAAGTGAACACAATATGAATAATAATAAAAGCTTCAGTTCAATGCATGCCTAGGATGTGCTAAACACTGTTCTAAGTGCTTAAGATATATTATTTCATCTAATCCTCACAAGAGCACAATGAGGCAGGAATAATTGCACACATTATATGGAGGAAGAAACTGGTATACATAGGGAGTGATTTCACAGTCCTAAGATCCCAAGGTGAGAAAATGGAAGAGTCAGGATGTCTGATGACAAATCAGGTGCAATTAACAACGATGCTAAACAATCTACATGCAGCTCACATCAAATGAGGATTAAGGAGTGACAGATTTCAGGATGATAGATTCAGGTTTTACAGAGACAGAGTTCTGTGTTTGCTTGTAGATAACCATGTTTGTTTTCCTTCACTATAAAAAAATCGTTGCAATATATATTCTACTAATGTAGTTACAAAATTAGACATTCAGAGCAAGTGAGATCCTTGCACGTCCCATAGAAATGAGGCATGCATTCCAGAATGTCTGCGTAATTCAGTTAGTTTTTAAATTGTGAAATCAGTTCACACTTTAGGATTTTCTCTCTTTGTGGGCCAGTTAGTTGTGTTTTTTTTTTTTTTTTCCACTACCACAGAAAACATCCTCACACCAGCCTCCAGCCATCAAATTGCCAGCTGTCATAAGGATGGGCAGATCAACATTGTCCTGAAAAAACAGGGCAGAGTGCCGGTCATACAGTTGATAGGTTGGTGATGATCTTTTAATTTAAAAGTCGCTTATAATTCTAGCAAGACATTCCTTCATCTCCCTGTGTAGTAAACCAACAGATCTCTTAAGGCAAAACAATGAACCAAAAGTGTGTCCCTCTCTTGGGCCCAGGCAATGTGTAGAGAGCCATGGTAATTTATTTTTGTACAACACTTCACCATGACAAGGGACTCTCAGATCTTTATTGGTCCTCATGCTTGTAGAGAAGGCCACACACACATCTACAAGGATAAAATTGAGACTCTTAGGTCCTGGGTGACTTGACAAGTTTGTCTAGTACGTGGCTGTATTAGTTCTTGAATTAGTCTTAAATTTGTGCCAACTTCAAATTCAGTATTTACTGAAGAATAACTTTTTGCTCTAGTTTGTGAAAGGTACAAAATAGGTTATTCCTTCATGTTTTTGTTGGGTCAGAATAGGCATACCTTACTCGTACTGCAGTGTTGCCGTGTTTCTGATGGATTGTCCTAGTGTAGGGGAGAAAGAATTTGGGGGAACTTCTTCACTGATCAAAATCACTACCCTTTTTCTAACCACAGCACTTTTTATTAATTCCACCTTTGACTGAGAAATGTTTTGAACATATTATTCATGCATTTGGATTGCTGTGTGTGAAAATCATAAAGTGAAACTTATTTCTATTAGTCAAAAGACATAGCCAATGTAACTAACTCCCTCTCTGTCTTGTGGACAGCATGGAGCATAGTTCACCTTTGCAAACTGCCTGAGACATGCACAGAGAATGGCATTATCTACAAATGCTAGACATGTTTTTTTTTTTTTTTTTGAGATGGAGTCTCTCTCTGTCACCAGGTTGGAGTGCAGTGGTGCGATCTCGGCTCACTGCAACCTCCACCTCCTGGGTTCAAGTGATTCTTGTGCCTCAGTCTCCTGAGTAGCTAGGATTACAGGCACGCGCCACCACACCCAGCTAATTTTTACATTTTTGTAGAGACAGGATTTCACCATGTTGGCCAGGGTGGTCTCGATCTCCTGACCTGGTGATCCAACTGCCTTGGCCTCCCAAAGTGCTGGGACTACAGGCATGAACCACCGCACCCGGCCAAATGCTAGGCATTTTAAAGTCTGCAGCTGAAATAATACCCAAAGAGAAAATTATCCATAGTGTTAGAGAAATATCATATATTAAGACAGAGGAGCTCAGAGAACAGGGAAGATGAGTGGGAAAGTCCTAAGGAAAGATTTCAGGAAAAACAACCCCACCCCCCAACCCCAGTTACGGATTCAACAGCTGAGAATGACCTTGTGTGTTTATGGTTACCATTTTAAACGTTTGTCTAATCCCAGTTGAGAGGTGGAAAATAGCAAGTTACCTCCAAAGTGCAGAGCTCTATAGGCTGATTTCACCTCAAAATTCCACGAGGAACACACCTGCTCAGCCCATTGGGTCAGAAGCCCCAGAGAGCTGCTCTCACACGTTACATTGTCCACTGGAGAGTCTGTCCACACAGCCAGGCTCAAGAGGGAATGTATGATGTCTTTTCCTTGCTTCCTCAGCTGCCATTTCTGTTGTTTATCTCAAGGTACATAAAGGTGTGGAGGCCTAGTTGATCTTGTTTAAGAGGCTGATCTCAGCATAGTGTGAGTGGAGAGAGGAAGAAAATAAACAGGATAATGAAGGGGCTTCCAGGTATGGGCAATGGTTTGTTTCTTGAGCTGGGTACTGAATGCACATGGGTTCCGTTTGTAAACATTCCATTGGCTGTATATTTGTGGCAGGAATATTTTCTGAATATGTATTGTATTATAATAAAATGGAGGGGAAAAAAAGCCTGGCTGTATTTTGTCATTCCGGGTGTACAAGTAGTAGTTTTAGGGTAAAAATCTCTAGTACAAAACCTTTAAGTTAGGACTTGGAATTTCAAACCCAACATACTCAGATATTTCAAATGCCTGAAGCAGTATGTGTTGGTTCATAGCCTCCACACTCTGAGTCTTACATTGTTCTTCTTCCCCTAAGGTTACTTTATTTCAGAGAAGTGTGAGAAAGTCTACCTAAATGGAACTTAAGCCACGTTAGTCAGAATATCACCGTATCTATCTACCTCTCCTCTACCTTCTCCAGTTTTTTTTCGAGAGAAAATCTAATTGGTTAAAATTTCTTCAAGTGATTTATAATTAAAGAAAACAGTTACCTTATTTAACATTAATGGTCACTTCAAAAGTTATAGATAAGTCACAGAAAAACTTATTTTTTTTTCTAAATAATACCTCATTTTCCTATAAAATGAAATGGACTGTGTGTCCAGATGTGAGAGAGAAGCGTGCTGACTTTTTAACTTTTGCCTACAGAAATGTCCGTGCTGGCTTTAAGGTTAAAGTGTCACAGGAGACATGCTGGAGGGGTGTCTAATCTAGAAAATAATAAAATAAACTTTATCTCTATTAAACTATGTACACACACACACATACACATTTGCACGCTGCGATTTACGCACCTTTTCCTGGAGCTTTTGAAAAGTGCTGAAAGTTCCATCACCAAACCACTCAGGAAAAGCAGAAGTTAACTAACAAATCTTATTCCCTAAACTGTACTTACATAACTTTTACACTCCAATGAAGTCCGACTGCTTATATTTTGTAGGAGAAAAAAAGAGGCTGGGGTGGTGGGGAGAAATAAGAAATTCAGAAGTTGAAGGAAGAGAGAAAATCAAACAAGAGCCATCTTCGCCAAGGCTGTCCAAAGGGGGCACACTGGAGCAGCAATCGGATCTAAGGTTCAAAGTAGATTGGGGTTGAGTTGATAAGAGAAGAGATGGAGATTCTTTCCTCCAAGATAAGAGTACCCATGTCCTCCACTAGTCTGTGCCATGCCGCCCAGCTGAATCCCACAGAAGGTGCCATAGGAGTATGCTCAGCAGCAGAGCTCAGCTGTCCCGTGCCTGCCTGATACGCACCATGTTTGCCAGTTGGACGGTGCAGATGGAGCAGTCTGGTGATGCATTCCTTCACAGGGATAGACCAGTGTGAGGCCTGAGAGAGGAAAGGGAACAAGCCTTGGCTCCAATGGCAGTAACATGGCCAAAGACTAAAACTGGGGTTCCAACTTGGGTTCTGTCACTAACTGGTGCTGGAAAGATAGGTAGCCACTCTGAGCCTCATTCTCTCATCTGCTTTCTCATAAGTCTGTTAAGAAGCCTAGGATGTAGTAACACACGGTAATGCCTTAGCATAGTACCTGATACACAGTAAGAGCCCAATACATGGCAGCTATTTTTGTAAAAATCCCCAGGCTCAGAAACTCCCTGGGGTTATAGCCAACAGCCGCTCCAGACAATGACCCAGTTACATGGGCACTGCACACTCAAATTGTGGTTTGGGCTGCCAGGTTCATTTAGCGTTGAAGAAACAAGCCTTGAAATCTCTGCCCACCCTCTTACCCTTTTCAGCATCTCTCACTGAAGAGGCCGTGCTCACCAGCTGTCCTCTCTGCATGTGCATGGAACTTCCCTTCATCAGCCAACCTTTCTTTCTCTTGTTGACTCCTCATTCCAAAAGGAGTATCCCATTTTCCTGGACTTATAATGTATTTGGAAAGTTGTTCATACGGGGCAAAGAAATAAGACCATATATGCACATTATTAACATTAAAGTCGCTGGGGAAAATTTTTTTTCGAGAGAAAATCTAATCAGTTAAAATTTCTTCTCTAGGGATAAATGATGGTGTGCATGCTGCACACTCTGCTGAGACTGTCTTGAGTTGGATTGTTTCCCCACACTCCCCAAAGATATGTTTAAGCCCTAACTCCCAGTACCTCCAAATGTGCCTTTCTTTAGTGATAGGGCTTTTATAGAAAGTAATCAGGTGAAAAGGAGGTTGTTAAAGGCCGGGTGCGGTGGCTCACACCCTGTAATCTCAGCACTTTGGGAGGCTGAGGCAGGTGGGTCACTTGAGGCCAGGAGTTTGAGACCAGCCTGGCCAACATGATGAAATCCCATCTGTACTAAAATTACAAAGTTGGCCAGGTGTGGTGATGCATGCGTTAATCCAGCTATTTGGGAGGTTGAGGTAGGAGAATTGCTTGAACCCAGGAGGTGGAGGTTGCAGTGAGCCGAGATCGCACCACTGCACTCCAGCCTGGGCAACAGAGTAAGACCCTGTCTCAAAAAAAAAAAAAAAAAAAAAAAAAAAAAGGAGGTTATTAGGCTGGACCCTAACCTAATATAACTGGTATCCTTGCAAAAAAGGAAAATTTTTGGACCCAAAGCCAGACAGGCACAGAGAGAAAATGTCAAGTGAAGATGAAGGCAGAGATCAGGATAATGTATCTGTAAGCAAAGGAACACCAAAGATTGTTGGCAACCAACAGAAGCTAGGAGAGATGCCTGGAACATTCTCCCTCTTAACCCTATCATGGACCTAAGACTGCTAACACCTTGATCTAGGACTTCTAGCCTACAGAACTGTGAGACAATACATTTCAGTTATTTAAGCCACCTAGTTTTTGGTACCTTGTTGCAGCAACCTTAGGAAGCTAATTCAGAGACTTGTCCACTATCTTAGTAGTTTTCTTCCCATGGCTTTATACCTGGGAGAGAATTAATGTGTTTCTGACTGAGCTGTTTAATCTGCCCCTTACTAAATCACAAGGCGAATTAGTTTCATATCTCTGGTAAAACAAAGTCATTGATTAAAAACAACATATAAAGATTTAAAAAATATTTTCTAGATCCCACATTTGCAGATAGAGCAGGTAATTGCTTCTTAATCTGAGAGTAGATCTTCACATCTTGCGCTTAGCTCTAAGTACTGTTTCTCAGATTGGCTGGGTAGTCAACTGAAGGCATAGTGGCTGGTGGTTAGAAAGATACTCAGCCAGAACTGGGGAGCTATGCATATGTGTTTTATCCAAGATCTCCAGTCAGGTTAATGTAGTGTCACTGTCATCACCCTCTTCCACTTCAGATAATTGTCTGAGTAAGCTCCTACTCTGCTCAGGGTACTTTGCTGAGTGTGGGTGTTTAGGACCTGCGCTACGTAAAATATTGTTTCAGTCCAATCAAGATAATTCATTGGTGGGCTTGACAAAACAACACAGAGCAGGTGTGACTAGGGAAGGAATTATAAGATTTCAGCTCTATTACATATTGTTTTTAAACTTGAAGTTCATGAAGCTACTGCAGAAAAGATAGTGTTTAGAAAGAAACAAAATAAGGAAATTTTGATGATGCACAAAGAAAAATGGTTTATTTGTTTTCCTACCAAGAGTATACGTGCAAGATGACAGTACAAAAAAAAGGTCCCTGATTTAACTAACATTGGTTCAACTTACGATTTTTTGACTATACAATTGTGTGAAAGCAATACGCATTCATTAGAAATCATATTTTCGGTACCCATACAACTATTGAATACTTCACTTTCAGTACAGTATTCAATAAATTGCATGAGATATTTAACACTTTATTATAAAATAGGCTTTGTTTTATATTATTTTGCCCAAATGTAGGCTAATATAAGTGTTCTGAGTATGTTTAAGTTAGACTAGGCTAAGCTATGATGCTTGGTAGGTTAGGGTTATTAAATGCATTTTTGATTTAAGATATTTTCAATGTACTATGGGTTTATTGGGACATAACCTCATCATAAGTTGAGTAGCGTTCATACTAGAGTGTATGTAGTTCTTCACCACATTCTTGTGTAAATATTTTGGCCCTTTCATTCCTATGATCATTGCAGCCCTGTCCTAAGGAAGAACCAAATACAATATTTTGAAAGATGGGAACTGAAGACAGAAATATATTCAGTATTTAGTAAAAATGACAATGATGGTAATGCTGTTTTGGACCTTAAACAATGATGAATTAGAAAATTATTCTTTTAGGAAACAAACTGGAGTTGATGGAAATCCACACACCTCTGTGAAGGGCCCAGTGAACCTTCAGCTTCATTGCAGGAGAAGGTCTCATAGTTTCTAGGGGTCTAACATTTATCTCTATGCTAGGTGTATTGAAGATACGTTCATTGTACCAGAAGACAGACTTTTTTTTTTCTTCTTTTTTTTTTTTTTTGAGACGGAGTCTCGCTCTGTCACCAGGCTGGAGTGCAGTGGCACGATCTCAGCTCACTGCAACATCTGCCTCCTGGGTTCAAGCGATTCTCCTGCCTCAGCTTCCTGAGTAGCTGGGATTACAGGCACTCGCCACAACGCCCTGCTAATTTTTGTATTTTTAGCAGAGACAGGGTTTCACCATGTTAGCCAGGCTGGTCTCGATCTCTTGACCTAGTGATCCACCTGCCTCAGCCTCCCAAAGTGCTGGGATTACAGACATGAGCCACTGCATCCCGCTAACAGAATCTTAAAAACTGTGCTATAGCTTAACCTCCATCACTGGAGGCATTCGCCGCTGTCGAAAGGTTTGTGTGTCTTTATGCGTGTCATATAAGGGGTAGTGTGTCATATAAGGGGTAGAGAGTAGAGAGGAGGGAAGTAGGTAGGTACAGTCCTCCTTCTTACTCAACCTCTCATAAAACATTAGTAACAGACAATTAGGCCCCCAAGGGAGACAAACACCCCCAATACACTCTAGCTCTAATGCTCCACGTTCAAAATTCCTTATCCAAACTTAACCTAATTATACAATAATTGGATGAAAAAAACTTCTCTTTCAAATTGAAAAAGCATCCTTGGAAGAAAGTCAAGCCTTTATCTCTTGCATTTTTAAGCATGGGTTAGTTATCTCAGTTGGCTAACCACCTCCTGGAATGCAAATTTGGTTTGAGAAGACTCTGGTAGAGTGAGGTGTAATCTTAGAACTTGGGTTACTTCACGGTTTTGGGTATCCCAATAAAAGCTGTGGGGTAGCCAGAGACCAAAAGGAAGGCTGAGAAGGAGGGAACATTGGCCTCATATGGTAGAAGGCAGGACCAAACTGCTATCCATGATTCTGAGGTTGCTGAGGGTGTTAACTTCCAGGAGATGTGTATTGAGTATGGGGCATAAGATCTCCAGGCTGCCTTCCTAGCCATCTTTTCCTGATCCGTCTTCCTTATTACAAAGTGGTCTCCCATAACGGAGGCCAACAATGCCAGATATCCGATTTCTTAGCCTCCATTTTAGCAAAAATGTCATCCAACTCTGGCCAGTGGGACCTCTGGGAAAGTCTACTAGAGTTTAGGGAAGATTTTTGTTCCTCAGAAAGAAATGGTGGGAGATAGAAACTTTGACTTATTTTTGGACATTGTTATCTTAGTACATGGTGCTTTGAGCTATAAAATTTATCTTGCTACCATAAAGCAACAAGTCAGAGAACAGAAAGCCACTAAGCTTAGGATGATACAGGAGCAGAGGAACGAAAAGGAGCCTGAATCTATCGATCTTCTATACACGAACTTTGACATAATTTATCTCCAGACATGTTATCATGTGAGATACATATCCTTACTTTTAAAATCATGGTTGGCTCAATATTCTGTTACTTGATGCTGAAAATATCCTGCATGGTACTCAATGTGCTAACATTGATCACAAGTTCAAATTATGTAATTGTGAATTAATATAATGTAAATGTATACATTATCAGGTATGCAAAAAGTAGTGAACGTTCTCAAGTATCTTCTCAAGTATAGGACATGAAAATAAGCATGTACTGAAATGATTTACTAGGGGTTTGTGGCAAAAATAAGGGCTAGAATGAGTATAATTGAGTGTCCCAAAAGGCCATGCCTTCCTTTTTTTTTCTTTTATTCCTCGAACCTACAAGGCTTTATGCTAGGTGATAGGTATACAAATGCAAAATATAACATATAATGCCTCTGCCTTCATTAAACTGTCACTACATTCTAGATTGCAGGGAGGGGTATGGGGATCAATACTTCACTATTGTCTTGGTTTGTTTTCTATTGCTCATAACAGAACACCTGAAACTGGGTAATTTATAAAGAAAATAAGTTTAGTTTTACAGTTATGAAGGCTGAGAAGTCCAACGTCAAGGGGCAACATCTAGTGAGAGCCTCTGCAGAGTCCCAAGGTGGCACAAGACATCACATGGTGAGGGGGCTGAACATGCTAGCTCAGGTCTCTCTTCTCTTTATAAAGCCATCAGTCCCATTCCCATGATAACTGCCATTCCCATGATAATTCATCCATTAACCATTAATCCATCAATTCATGAATGGATTAATCCATACGTATGGGCAGATCCCTCATGATCCAATCTCTTCTTAAAGGCCCCACCTGTCAATATTGACATATTGGGGATTCAGTTTCAATATGAGTTTTGGAGGGGACAAATATTCAAACCATATCACCTATATAGTTAGAATTTGAAATTGACCCTGAGTATATCTAACTCTTTCTTCCTTTGTCTTGGGTTGCTGAACATTTCCAGAGAGAAATATTCAAATGTAGAATGTGTATGATTATTTGGTCTCCCTACTCAACGGACCTTCAACACAGCCTTCATATCCAGTTCTCTCCCATTCTCCACAATGAATATATCCCACCTTCATTATAATAACAAAGCCACCAATGTCAACACCTCTTTCCTCACTCTTGACAAATGTCCTGATTTTCTACTTCACAGACAACATAGAAACCAAAAGGGACATAATACTCATACCCTATCCACCAAAGCAGCCATATCTACAAGAAATGCTTCCTCATTCTCTTTCCTCATATCTAATTATAGATCTCTATCTGAGGCTAATCTATCCCTATTCTCTTGGATCCATCCCTTCTTAGTTCTTCAAGAAAATTGATTATGTAATTGTCCACATTTTTAAAATGCACTTTAAAACTCATGATAATGTCTTCTATCTTCAAATAAACAAAAAACTTTATTTGTTCTGAGTTTCCTTCTTATGATATAAATTTTACCTCTTTCTTTTTATGTTTTCACTCACTATTCTAGTTTCTGTTCCCACAACTTCTTTGAAGCAACTTTTTAAAACCCATCGATTACATTTTTATTGTCGAGGAAGTGAGTTTTTTTTAGTCTTTAAGATATTTGATGTCTATGGAGTAATTGACAGTTGACCACCATTTCCTTAAAATTCTCTAATTTCTTGGCTTTTCTAACATCAGTTCTCCCATTGTTTTTCCTCTGTACTCCCCAGGTTTCTATCCCCTGACTACCCCTCAATCCCACCACTTAACTATATGCATTCTTCCTGGTTGATTATATTCAGTGCCATGACTTTGGCTGTTGTCTTCAGTCCAATGAACATCCAAACTCCAAATTCATCATGACCTTACCCTCCCAAGATACATTTCCATGTACTTGTCATACATGCAGCTCAAACTCAACATTTCCAAACGTCAACTTACTGCCTTTCACATGTCACCAGACCTGCAGCTTCTCCCACGTTCTCTGTGTTAGAAAATAGCATCACTATTCACTAAGTTGCCTAATACACTGCACAAAGAGTCTTCTCCCTTCATCTACTTTATCTAACAACTTATCAATTCTTTTCAATTATATCACTTATAGGCTCTCAAATTCATTTTTAAAAGTTCTATCACTGCCAACCTAGTAAGGTCTTTAACATTTATTTCCTTCATTGACTGCAACAACATGATTTGCTGCAACAATGTCTTAACTCATATTCCTGTCTCATATATGCATCTAGTATATTCTTCTTACAATAAACAGTGAGATTCTTTTTAACAAAGAAAAACCACATGATTTTTAATCATTCTTTTAATCACTTTAATGAGTTCTTAGCCTTTTGGATAAAGTTCAAACATTTTATTATTGCATTAAGACTCATTATGTGTGACCCCTCCTTTATTCTCTTGATTCATCTTATGCTGCTCCTGTCTTCAATCTTTAGTTCTAAATACATTAAGCATTTTCCCAAATCTACTTAGGTTTTTCCACATCTCAGGACCTTCTCATCTGTTATTCTAATGTCTGGAAGGCTTTTTGCCTATGAGATAGCACAAAGGATTGAACTGCCAAATCAGATTCACAAAAATGAGAGATCTTATCCAGCATTTAGCTTTGCTGATTATTTCAAGGACACAAGTAATCATAAGGCCACCGATTCTCTGTAAGCTTTATTGTTATTTTATTTATTTTTTTTGTTTTTATTTTTAAGCCTGGCCTCTGAGGACTCATACCTAGGTCAACCAAACAATGATTGTTCATAAGATTTCCTTGAAGTCTTGTCTATATGTCTTCTTTCTTTTTTCAAATGGACCTGTATGCAAAGACACAATTTGAAACTTCCAAGAGAAGTTTGCTCTCACTTAGCTTTTGCTTTTTTCTTGCACATGGCTTCAAGGTAAGTGAGAGGTGAGTGACAGTTGTTTTCTCCTTTCCCAGGTCTTCTCTGTTTCCTGGGCATGCAAAAAGTCTTGGGCAGACATTTATATTTCTAGGAATATGCTGGAGCTTTAACATTGTTCGATCTCTAGAAATATGCTATAATTTTTGAAGTCCCCTATGCATGTTTATGTCTCCAGGATTTCTATTCAAAGTTCCCAGGCAAGCTCTCAGTTGCCCCAACTGAAATCACAACTGTGGGGACTTGAGATGTTGTCAGTACTCTGCCATGCCCTGAGGATAAACTCTCTACCACCACCTGAGCTGTGCTTTGAGTCAAATGAGATAACCAACACATGCATTTCCCAAGGAACTTCCAAGTCTGACAATATATTGGCTGTGTTCTGAGGACTGTGCTTTAAAAGAAACTCCAAAAGCAATCAGCTTTCTCTATTGTCCACAATGCTGCTGGCCTTTGGGTGGTTCCCAAATGACAGAGCTGGGAAGAGATGGGGGATGCATACAGCTCCAACTTCAAACTTCACACACCCCATTGTGTCATCAAGTTTTGGTAGTTTCTCTTAGATAGATGATTTTCAGTTCTTTCAGTGGCCTTTGTTTTTTGCCAAAGTTCTGAAATTATACACTTTTAGTAGTTTGGTCTGCATTTTCATTGCTTTAGAGGGAGAGCAATTTTACGGAGGTCCTCATCTTTCCAGAAGTTGATCTCTGTACCTCTATGTGGTAGGCAGTAAAATTCCTACAAGGCATTACACTATAAATGCAACATGTAAATTTTTGCTATGTAATATGATCTATGTACAGGTTCTGGGGATGAGGGCAAGAACATCTGAGGTATATAAGAGGACAGACTCCTAGGGAGAAGATACATACCAAGAAGTGATCCTAGCACTATTTGCAGGTTTTCCCCTAGATGTATTGCTATTCTTGAAATGAAAGTTTAAGCAAGTAACTGAAGAGTTAGGAGACTTTTTATAGTTTTTCAGAACTATAAAGATAAAAATTAGAGGAAGAGAGGCAGTGGTAAATGTTCTGGGATTTAAGGTAGAACCTCTAGGGTCTACACCTTAGGCTTGGGATTAAAACAAAAGTGGATAAAAAGTTACAAAGACCATAGTCTGGTTTAGTCAGCTCAATCCATGGTTGCATTGAGATGATTTGCTCCCAATCAATGTGTTTTCCAGAGGATAGAGGACACACTCTGGAGAACAGCATCATCCAAAGCCTCTTAAATCCATCCAAACATAATATGTAGTCTCCAGGAAAAAATTACCAGTTGTAACAAAAAACCTTATCAAGATAAAACAGGCCATGGTAACAAGCCACATATAATTCAGGTGTTGGAATTATGAAGATGTAAACTTAAGAAGAAAAAAAATTACCATGAATTTGCTCAAGAAAATTAGATGTATAATTTTAAATTATATAACTAGAGTTGATTAAAATAGATTAAATTGACAGTCTATATCTGAAAATATAACTGATTAGATTAAGAACTCATAAATACATTTAATTACAAATTGGAACTAGCTGAAGAGAAAATTAGTGAACCAGAAGCCATAGAACATATTCAGACTAAAGCATGAATACAAAAATGACGAATAATGGAGAAAAGAGAAAATTGTAAAAATAAGAGAAAAAGAAATAAAAAATGTATGATATAGTGTAATTTTCTAATGTATACAATTAGAGCTCCAGAATATAAGGCAGTATAATGTTCCTACAGGGCACTAAAATGCAACATATACATTTTTGCCATGTAATGTGATTCACTTACAGGTACTCAGGATTAGGGCAAGAACATCTGGGATATGAGAGCACAGACTCCCAGGGAGAGGATATATGCAAAGAAGTGATCCTAGGACTATGTGCAGGTTTTCCCCTGCTAAATGCTAAAGACGATAGCATTATTTGAAGAGACAATGATTAAAAATTTTAAAAAGCTGGTGAAAGGAATCAAGCCATAGGATTAAGTTTTATGACTGCTCCATTAGTTAAGGCTCTTATAAGAAAATATCTTAGACTGGGTTATTTATAATCAACAAATAATTTCTCAAAGTTCTGGAGGCAGAGAAGTCAAAGATCAAAGCACCAGCAAATTTAGAATCTGGTGAGGGTGCTATGCTTCATAGATGGTGTTTTATTGTCATGTCTTCATGTGGAAAAAAGGCAAAGATTTGGCAAATTACCTAACTTCCCTTATAAAGACACTGATACCTTTCATAAGGACAGAGCCCTCATTTCCTAATCACCTTCCAAAGGCCTTACCTCTTAATACCAAATTTCTGGGAGTTAGGTTTCAACATACAAATAATTTTGGGGGGATACCAACATTCAGATCATAGCAACCTTTAAACAGAGTCAATATTAATAAAACCTCACCTGAGCATGTATAATTAAAACTGCCAAAAAACTCTAAGCAGAAATTAAAAGTGTTAAAAGAGGCTGCGAGTAGTTATGGTGGTAAGCATACTACATTTAAAGGGCAACAGTATGACTGACAGTTGTCTACTTCTTAGTAGAAACGAAGGGTGCAGGAAGATAAAGGAATGATATTATTAATGTACTGAAGAAAAATAACTGTCAACCTAGAGTTCCATATCCAGTAAAGTTATCCTTTAAAATTGAAGTAAAATAAAGATGCTTCTAGGTAAATAAACATTCATGAAAAGCTAGTATACCTTTCATAAGATAAATACTATATCAAGATCATCAGGAGTGAGGAAAATGATACAGCAGAAAGCATGTAAATAAAATAAGAAAAATGAGTATGAAAGAGTGAAAATAGGTGAATGAATCTAATGAAAATTTCACCGAACGAAACAATAACAATGATACTCCGTGTAGTCTAAAATATATGGATAATTAAAGAAAATGAAAATGAAGGCAAAAGAGGGATAACTAGTGTTAAAGCTTTTTAAGCTATTTGAATTGCCCAATAATTGGTTATGGCACTAATATATATTAAATACTAATGAATACGTGATTCATATGATAAGCCCTAGAATAAACACTCATGAAATAATATTAAATATGTCTAGCTAGCTCACTGGGGAGAAAATAGAGCAATAGTAAATACTTTTTAACCCAAAAGAAAGTATCAAAGAAGAGAAAAAGGAAATATAAAATATGTGGGTCAAATAACAAATGATAAATGGTAGGTATAAATCCAACTGAAGGTCATAATTAAAATGTAAAATGGTCTGACTTAAAGAACAGCAATTACTACGACTACGTGCTGCTTTCAAGAGATACAACTTCTTTTTATAGATATGCTGGAAATTATGGTATATCTACTACTTGTCCATAGTATATCTACTATGTCCATAGTAGAAAAATATATACCAAGCAAATATTGAACAAAATGAATTTGGTATAGCTATATTAGTAAGATAAAATATACTTTATTGTGGAATGCATAGAGTTTAGAGGGTCACTACATAATTAAATAAAAATTTAAGAGAAAGATATAACAATTCTATATATGTACACATCTAATAACACAGCTTAAAATGTGAGCAGAATTTAGCAACACAATTTTTTAAAAGCTAACTAGAAAATGTTCAAATATTTAAAAATTAATATACTGCTACATAACTCACAATTTAAATATCACAATAGAAAAAAGGACATATGTTAAACTAAGTAACAATCAAGATATGACATATAAGACATGTAAATGCAGCTAACAGTTATTTTAGGAGAATTTACACTCACATATTAGAAAAAGAAGAAACAATGAAAATGAATGTTTTAACATCTCAAGTAGGTAGAAAAGGAACTGTAAAATAAACTAAAAGAAAGTAAAAGGAAGGATATTATCTTAGGCAGGGTTCTTCAGGTAAGAAGAGCTGGGAGAGAGGCATAGAGGGAGGTTGCGGATTGTGGAGGACAAGTGTAAAATCTGCAGGGTCGCTTGCAGGCTGGAACCCCCGAAAAGAGTCCAAAGTCACTCTGCTGGCAAAATTTCTCCTTGCTCATGGGAAGTCAGTCTGCGTTCAACCTAGGCCTTCAGTTGATTGAATAAGGTCTATTCACATTATGGAAAGTAACTGGCTTTACTCAAAGTCCACCAATTTAAATGTTAATCGCATTCAAAGCATAGCTTCACAGAAGCATACAAAATAATGTTTTACAAAAATATCTGGGCCCCGTGGCACAGCCATATTGACACAAACAAACAATCATCACAGACATAATAAAAGTAAAGGCAGATATCAATAAAATAAAAAGTCTAAAGCTGGTCAATCTGTAAAGAGATTAATACAATTTGTAAAACCTTAGTGATATTGATTAAGTAATGGAAAACAGAAAGATAAGTTTCCCAGCTCGAGAATGAAAAAAATGTTACTTTATATCCTAAAGTGAAAATTGTCAAAATAATATTATAAACAAAAATATGTTAGTAAACTTAAAATTGTTAATAAATTAAAAAAACTTTCTTTAAAATATAATTTATAAAAATGAGTACAGTAAGTAAAAATCTGACTGGCTTGGTGCAGTGGTTCATGCCTCTAATCCTAGAACTTTTAGAGGCTGAGGTGGGCTGATTGCTTGAGTCCAGGAGTTCGAGCCCAGCCTGGGCAACATGGTGGAACCCTGTCTCTACTAAAAATACAAAAACTAGCCGAGGCGTGGTGGTGCGTGTCTGTAGTCCTGGCTACTCAGGAGACTGAGATGTGAGAATCACCTGAGCCTGGGAAGTCAACGCTGCAGTGACCTATGATTATGCCACTGCACCCCAGCCTGGGCACTGGAGTGAGACCCTGTCTCAATAATAACAAAGATAATAAATCTGAGTATTCCTTTATCTTTTAAAGAAATTGAATCTTTCATTAGAACAATTTTTTTGAAGAAACTTCCATGCCAAGATGAATTATTCTAAACAATTAAGTTAGAAATAACAGCAATTTTACCCAGTTTTTTTTCAGGGAACAGAAAAAGAAGTAAGTCACAAAATATTTTATGAAACCATGATATACCATTATATGGTAAGTACATTACAAGAAAGGAAATCAGAGGCTTATCTCTCTCAGAAACATAAATGAAAAAATCTAAATAAACTATTAGAAAATCTGGCTTAGCATGTAGAAAACAAGCCAACATTACATTATTACTAGGAGAGGTTCATTCTACTGACTCAAGGTTTAATATTTTAAAAATAAATCAATAATTCTCTTCATTAAGAGAATAATGATCATCTTCATAGATGCAGAAAAGGTTTTTGGAAAACAAATTAATTTCTGGAAAAACACTGCTCTGAAAAAAGCAATTTAAGGACTTACAGTTTCAGCTCCAACTTGTTAAGAGCTTGGAAATCATTACTCTCATCCTCAGAAGGAAAATGCTGAACAAACTGAGAATCAATGACTTTTCTTAAATACGTAAGAGAATTGAGGTCACAGGGCAAAATGCTTCTCTAAAATAGAGAAGGAGAGGCAAACACAGAGAATTGCAGCTGAGATCAGCTTACCTGAAGAAGAGCCCTCTGGAGCAGATTAAGTGGTAAGAACACAAAAATGGTTAATTTTGATGAATTTCTGTCTGCTGAATATGCACCAGCTTGAGATTTAAACACTTCTGGGGGCACAGTACTAGGCAGGACCCCACTCCAGAAGCCCTACCAGGTACTCAAGGTGAATATCACTGAAAAATATTCTAATAGCTCAGGCAAGGTAGAAGAAAGTAACCATCTGGAAATAAACCCAAAGCATATAAAAGGCTGCCCTCTAAGGTAAACTACTTTACTAGAGTCTTGTTTGACCTAAGGGAAGGACAATTAGACAACTCTAGTTTCCTCTATACTTCTAGTCTCACATAAGGGGATTAAAAAAATAAAGTCTAGTAAATGCTTTTGAGAGTCACAGGCTAGGGGCTCAGACCCACTGAAACTGAGATATAATAATAAGATCATAAGTTTATAGAACACTTTAACTTCCCAACACCTACCCAACATATAAAACAGGTCTCTGGTATAAAAGCAGCTTGTAACTGAGAAGCCATAAGAAATATTTTATTAAGAAGGCGTTCTTAGAGAAAGCAAAACCAAACAGTAAACACAATCTAATTCCTATAATGATTAACATAAAACTTTACACTAAAAGCCTAACAATCTTAGTTTCTTTTTCTTCAAACATCATGTCCAGCTTTCAATATTATATGTTAAAGACAAGAAAAACAGGATGAAGAGACAAAGCAAAAATCAGAACCAAACCCAGATATGACAAGGAGTTTGGAATGATCAAAGAGGGAATTTAAACAAACAAAAAACTATAATTAATATGTTCAGGGCACTAATGTAAAAAATGGGCAACATACAAGAATAAATAGGTAATATAAAAAGAAATTTGAAAATTATAAGGCGATATCAAAAGGCAATACTGGAAATTTAAAAATCCTGTAACACAAATGAAGAATGCCTTTGATAGGTACATCAGTAGCCTGGACATGACAAAGGAAAGAATCATTGAACCTGAAAATATATTAGTAGAATTTTTTAAACTAAAAAGCAAAGAGAAAAAAAAAATTAAGAAAAACAGAAGGCAGTATTCAAGAATCATGGGATAACTAAAAAGATGGAACATAAGCGTAATGCAATTATCAAAAGAGAATAGAACGGCTGAGAATTTTACAAAAGTAATGACAGACACTAAATCACAGAATCAGGAAGCTTAAGGACAAGTAGGATAAATATCAAAACATCTACATAGAAACATATCATATTTAAATTGCAGGAAATGAAAGGCAAACTGAAATCTTGAAAGAATCTGTGTAGGGGAAGGGAAGCTGCCTTATCTATAAAGGAGGAAGGGTATGGATTCCTTTGGACTTCTTTCTGGAAAAAATACTAGCAAAAAGAGATGGGAGAAAAACATTTAAAGAGTTTAAAGGAAAACAAACAAATAAAGTACCCAATCTGGAATTCTGTAACATAAATTTTTTCTTCAAAAGTGAATGACAAATAAATATTTATTGGACAAAAAAATGAGAATTTGTTGCCTGTAGATCTGCCTTGCAAGAAAGATAAAGAGTCTTTCAGAAGGAAGAAAAATGATACATAGATGAGAAATATATCTACACAAGGAAAGGAAGAATATTAAAGAAAAAAAGAAGGTAAAATAAAATCTACCTTTTCCATTCTTATTTATCCAATTTGTTCCAATTAATAATACCAATAATGTACCGGGTGATTATAGTATATGGATAAATGAAATGAATGGCAACAATGTTACAAGGGATTGGATGAAAGAACAGGAATACTGTGGTATAAGGCACCTGAAAATGCTATACCTGAAGTGACAAAGTTTTATTAGAGAAGTGGACTTAGGTTAATTTTAAATGTATATCAAAAACTCTAGGACACTATAGGTTTGTTTTTTTTAAGAAATATAATTATATGCTAAGAGAGGAGAGAAAATGGAATTATAAAATACTCAAAACAAGAGAAGTCAGAAAAAGAGGGGAAGTTTTAAATAAAACGTATAATAAGTGTAACAAACAGTCTTAACAACTCTCAATTTGATAACAGATAAATTATTTCCTTGAAAGATACAAACTGTCAAAACTCACAGAGAAATAGATAATCTAACAGTCCTATATCTAGTAAATAAAATAAATCAATAATTAATAATCTTGCAATAAGGAACAAATAGGCTCAGATAGTTTCACTAATGAATTCTACCAAATAATTAAGGTAGAAATGATACCAAGAATCTACTTCTCTACTATCTCTTCCAGAAAAATAAAAACAGAGGGAATACTTTTTAACTCATTCCATGATTAGCATTACCTTAATACCAAAACTGGATAAAATCATTATAAAAGACATATTACAGACAAATATCTCCCATGAATATACAGGCAAAATTCCTCAATAAAATACAAACAAGTCAAATGCACAACATATAAAGATAATTATTTACAATGACCAAAAGGGATTTATTCCAGTTGTGCAAGGCAAGCTCAAATTTAAAAATTAATTAATGTGGCTGGGTGCAGTGGCTCATGCCTATAATCCTAGCACTGTGGGAGGCCAAGGTGGGCGGATCACGAGGTCAAGAGATCGAGACCATCCTAGCCAAAATGGTGAAATGCTATCACTACTAAAAATACAAAAATTAGCTGGGCATGGTGGCACGTGCCTGTAGTCCCAGCTACTAGGGAGGCTGAGGCAGGAGAATCCTTTGAACCCAGGAGGCAGAGGTTGCAGTGAACCGAGGTCAGGCAACTGTACTCCAGCCTGGCAACAGAGTGAGACTCCATCAAAAAATAATAATAATAATAATTAATGTAATTCATCTAGTCAACCAATTAAAAAAGAAAAATGTGATGAGACAAAGCATTTGACAAAATTAAACACAAATTCATAATAAAAACTAATCTTCCTCAATTTGAAAAAGAATATACACAAAAAACCTATAGCTAACATCATACTTAATAGTGAGAAACTAGAAGCTTTCCTCTCAAGATTAGGAACAAGGCAAGGATGCCCTCCTCACTACTCCCGGTCAACAATGTCTTAGAAGTGCTAGTTAACGCAATAAGACAAGAAAAACATATGAAATGCATACAGATTGGGAAGGATGAAATGTAATTTGTTCACAGACAGTATGATTATTTATATAGAAAAGATTACATAATTGACCAAAACCAAACCAAACAAGCATAAACACTCCTGGAACTAATAAGCAATTATAACATAATATTAGTTCCAGGATACAAAGCTAATGTAAAAAATTACTTGTTTTTCTATATACCAGAAATGAAAAATTGAAATTTGAAATATAGTAAAACACCATTTACATTAGTACCCCTCCAAATTAAATCATTGGGTATAAGTCTAGCAAAATATGCACAAGATCTAAATGAGAGAGCCTACAAAACTGATGAAAGAAATTAAAGAATATCTAAATAAATGAAGAAATATGCCATGTTATGAATAGAAATCCTCAACATTGCTGCATTTCAATTCTTTCCTACTTGATCTACAGATTCAATGCTATCAAAAGCAAAATCCCAGAAAGTTATATTGAGGATGTTAACAACCTGATGCTAACATTGCATGGAAAGTCAAAGACCCAGGATAGCCAACATAATAATGAAAAAGACAAAGAGAAAATTTGGAGAACTGACACATCCATGTTCAAGCCTTACTATAAAGTGACACCAAGCAAGACAGCATGGTTTTGGTGAAAGAATAGAAAAATAGATAAGTGGAACAGAATAGAGAGCCCAGAAATAGGCCCAAACAGACAAAGTTATGTGGTATGATAAATGAACAAATGCAATTCAATTGTTAAAAGATATCCTTTCAACAAATGTTGCTGGAACAATTGGATGTTCATATGCAAACAAAAATTAAATCTAAACACAGACCTTATTATACTTTTTGCAGTGATTAAGTCATAATGGATTATAAATAGAAATGTAAAATGCAAAACTCTACAACTTTTGGCAGATAACACAGGAGAAAGTCTAGGTGTCCTTAAGTTATTGGTAAGTTTTTGGAGTAATACCAAAAGCATAATCCACGAAAGAAAAAAAAACTGATAACTGGAAACCTTCCTTACACCTTATACAAAAATTAATTCAAGATGGATTAAAGACTTACATGTTAGACCTAAAACCATAAAAACCCTAGAAGAAAACCTAGGCATTACCATTCAGGACATAGGCATGGGCAAGGACTTCATGTCTAAAACACCAAAAGCAATGGCAACAAAAGCCAAAATTGACAAATGGGATCTAATTAAACTAAAGAGCTTCTGCACAGCAAAAGAAACTACCATCAGAGTGAACAGGCAACCTACAAAATGGGAGAAAATTTTTGCAACCTACTCATCTGACAAAGGGCTGATATCCAGAATCTACAATGAACTCAAACAAATTGACAAGAAACAAACAAACAACCCCATCAAAAAGTGGGCAAAGTATATGAACAGACACTTCTCAAAAGAAGACATTTATGCAGCCAAAAGACACATGAAAATATGCTCATCATCACTGGCCGTCAGAGAAATGCAAAATCAAAACCACAATGAGATACCATCTCACACCAGTTAGAATGACAGTCATTAAAAAGTCAGGAAACAACAGGTGCTGGAGAGGATGTGGAGAAATAGGAACACTTTTACACTGTTGGTGGGACTGTAAACTAGTTCAACCATTGTGGAAGTCAGTGTGGCGATTCCTCAGGGATCTAGAACTAGAAATACCATTTGACCCAGCCATCCCATTACTGGGTATATACCCAAAGGACTATAAATCATGCTGCTATAAAGACACATGCACACGTATGTTTATTGCGGCACTATTCACAATAGCAAAGACTTGGAACCAACCCAAATGTCCAACAATGATAGACTGTATTAAGAAAATGTGGCACATATACACCATGGAATACTATGCAGCCGTGAAAAATGATGAGTTCATGTCCTTTGTAGGGACATGGATGAAATTGGAAATCATCATTCTCAGTAAACTATTGCAAGGACAAAAAACCAAACACTGCATTTTCTCACTCATAGATGGGAATTGAACAGTGAGAACACATGGACACAGGAAGGGGAACATCACACTCTGGGGACTGTTGTGTGGTGGGGGGAGGCGGGAGGGATAGCATTAGGAGATATACCTAATGCTAAATGACGAGTTAATGGGTGCAGCACACCAGCATGGCACATGTATACATATGTAACTAACCTGCACATTGTGCACATGTACCCTAAAACTTAAAGTATAATAATAATAAAAAATAAAAAAATAAAAAAATAAATTAGAAACTCTGCTCTGTGAAAGACACTTTCATAGACTGGAGAATATATTTGCAAACAAATATCTATAAAGGACTTGTATCATATGCAAAAATACCTTAACATTTTAACCACAAGAAAACAAGCAATCCAATGAAAAATGTGCACCTCACCCAAATGTATAATATTTTACCTGTAGTTCAATAACCATTCTGAATTAATTTGTGTATAATGCATGAGACCTAGAGCAACATTGTTATTATTTTGATAATCAAAAAGTCTTTTTTTCAGTGTTTTCTTGTCAAGACAGAAAAACAACAGAGAAATCAATGAAAAGAGATTTAGTTATTTAAAAAGATCAATAATGTTGACAAAACTTTAGCAAGAGTGGCAAAAAAAAAAAGAAGACACAAATTACTTATAATACGAATACAAAAGAGATATCAGTACAGAAGCTCCAGGATAGTGAGCAAATACAATGAATAACACTACATTTCTCCTTTTATCTTTATTATTTCCTTTATTCTGCTTACTTTGGGCTTAATTTATCCCTTTCTTTTTTATTTTCTTCAGGTGGGATCTTAGATTATTGATTTGATACTTTTCATCTTTTCCACTGCAGGATTCAGTCTTATAAATTTCTCACTCAACACTGTTGTACCTGTGTTCCACAAATTTTAATATGCTATATTTTCATTCATTAAATACATATATATTTCATTTATATATATTTCACTCATTAAATATATATATTATATATATATATCATTCATTAAATATGTGTGTATATATATATATTTATTTATTTATTTTTTGAGAGAGAGAGTCTCGTGATGTCACCCAGGCTGGAGTGCAGTGGTGCAATCTTGGCTCACTGTAACCTTCGCCTCCCAGGTTAAAGCGATTCTCCTGCCTCAGCCTCCAGAGTAGCTGGGATTACAGGCATGCACCACCACACCTGACTAATTTTTGTATTTTTAGTAGAGACAGGTTTCACCATGTTGTCCAGGCTGGTCTCAAATTCCCGACCTGTAGTGATCCTCCCACCTTGACCTCCCAAAGTACTGGGATTACAAGTGTGAGCCACCATGCCCCGCCTTATTTTTTATTTCTCTTGAGAACTCTTTTTTTTTTTTCACTCATGGAATATTTAAAAGTGTTTAGTTTCCAAGTGCTGAGAGTTTCCTGTTCTTTCTGTTGTTGATTGCTGAGTTCATTCCTTTGTGATTGGATAATATGCTCTGTATTTTTTCAATTATTTTGAATATATTGGGTTTGGTTTATGGCCTGAAATATTGTCCATTGTGGTATACTTCCTTTGGTTACTTGAAGTGAATATGTATTCTACTGTTGAAGGGTGTAGTAGTCTATAGCTGTCAATTAGATCCTGTTGGTTGATGGTGTTGAATTGATTTATATGCTTTTTGATTTTCTGTCTAGTTGGTTTACTAATTGGTGAAAGGGTCATATTTAACTCTACAAATACAATTGTGAGGTTAACTTCTCCTTTTAGGTCATCTATTTTTGCTTCATATGTTTTGCATCTGCTTTTTGCACATTTAGAAATGTCATGTCTTCTTGATGAATTGACATTTTTATTATTACAGAATCTCTCTCTCTTTCTCCTTCTCCCTCTCTGGTAAGTTTCTATGCTCTAGAGTCTAATTTATCTAATATTACTATAGATAATACATCTTTCCTTTGATTAACATTGTTTCTTTTTTTTTTTTTTTTACTTCTACCTGTTATATCATTTTATGTGAAGCAAGTTTCTTGTGGACCGCATATAGTTAGATAATATTCTTAAATCCATTCTGCCAATCTCAATATTTTAATTGGGGTATTTAAAACACTTATGTATAATGTAGTTGTTGATATATTTGAGCTAAACCTGCTATTTTATTTTTTTTTGTTTGTTCTGTTTTTTGTTTCTGTATTTTATTTTGCTTGCCTTTCTGAGGTTTAAAGGTTACTTGAATTTTTTTAGAGTTCTATTTTTATTGATATGGAATGTCTTTGAGCATACATAAAACACAAAAATACTTATTTTTAATGTTTGCTATATGTATTACAATATGTATAGATAACATCACATTCCACTGTCATCATTAGTTTAACAGTTCAAGTGACATAGAAGGCATATTTTCTTTTATGACTTCTTACATTATATCATTTATAATATTATTTGAATATTTAAAATATATTTATATATTGTTATGTTAATTTATAATATTTATGATTCGTATTATTTTAAATATGCACATATATTTAGAACCACATCAGACTGTGCTATAATATTTGCATCAACCATCAAACATAATTTAGAAAACTTAAGAAAAAAGAAAATCTATACATTTGCTTGCTGAATTATGTCTTTCTTCTTGATGTTTCAAGGTTTCTTCTTTTTTTCGTATTGTTTTTATTCAGATAATTTCTTTTAGCCATTATTTCAGGGTGGATCTTCTGAGAACACTTTCTTTACATTTTTTTCTTCTGAAAATGTCTTGATTTTATCTTCATTTTTGAAGGATTTGCTTTTCTCTAAGTTTAGAATTCCACATTGATGTTTCTTTTCTTTCAGCATTTGAAAAATATTGTACCACTTTCTCCTGATCTCCATAGATTTTGATGAGAAATTCACATTCCTTTGTATCATTTCCTCCCTACAGATAAAGTATCATTTTTCTCTGTTTTCAAAATTTTTCTTAGTCTTAATTATCAGAAGTATAATTTATGATTCATCTTAATTGCATAATTATGATGTGCCTGCATTTCTTTGGTTTTATCATGCTTGGGAATTGCTCAGCTTTCTAAATCTCTAGGTTTATGTTTCTTGCCAAATTTGGGAAGTTTTCAGCCATTATTTCCTCATGTACTATTTCAGCTCTGCTTTCTTTATCCTCTCTTTCCTGGACTTGATGACACAAATGTTAAGTCTTTCATTATAGTTCCACAAGTCTCTAAGACTCTGGTTTTCATTTGTTTGTTTTGTTTTGTTGTCTATGTTCCTCATTGATTATTTTCTATTTTTCTATCTTCCAGGTCTTCTATTTTTTTCATGAATGCCCATTTATTGAACTTTTTCTTCAATAATTGTATTTATAAAGTCTAAAATTTCCATCTGGTGCTTCTTTTCATCTTTTTTCTTTTTTTTTGGCTGAGGCTTTTAAATCATCTTTATTTATTTTTTTCCAAATGTGTTGTAATCACCTATTCTAGCGTTTTAATGATGGTTTCTTTAAAGTCTTTGTCAGATAATTCTAATATTTCTATCATTTTGATGTTGGCCATTTGTGATAGTTAATTTTATGTCAACTTGTAGATGTCACTGTGTGTGTCTGTGAGTGTGCCTGGAAGAGATTAGCATTTGAAATGCTATACTGACTAAAGAGGGTCTGCCCTCAACAATATGGTTGGGGGGGCGGTCATCATCTAATTTACTGAGGTTCCAAATAGAACAAAAATGTGTAGAAAGGGCAAATTCTCTCTTTCTCTTCTTTAACTGAGAAATCTGTCTTCTCCTTTCCTTGGACATTAGAGCTCCTGATTCTCAGATCTTTAGACTCTGAGACATACAACAGTCACCCTTTCTCCCTAGTTCTTAGGCCTTTGGCCTTATACTTTGAGTTAAACCATTGGGTCCCCTGGTTCTCAGGCCTTAGGACTCAGACCAAATTATTCCTCCAACTTTACTGGTTCTCCATCCTGCAGGGAGTGTATCTTGTGATGTCTTGTCCTCCATAAAAACTTGAATTAATTCCAAAAGTTAATCTCCACTTATATGTCTATTTCTATCTATATCTACGTTTTATTGGTAATGTTTCTCTGGAGAACTCTAATACAGAATCTATTGATTGTCTTTTACTATTCCTTTTGCCATCTTTCTGGTTCTTGCTACAGTGAGTAATTTTTATTAAAATCTGAGCATTTTCATATTATGTTATGAGATTCTATATAAATCTTCTTTCAGATTTAAAGAAGGTTTAACCTTTTTTTTGTATTTAAACCTTTTGCTTTAGTTGACTCTTTTGGACATCACTACAATAGGGGAAGGGAAGGTGCTACAACTTTATTGCAAGATGAAAGTAGAAGTCCAAGTTCGTCATTCAGTTTCTATTGACACTTGAAGAGGGAGCAACTTTTTACTGCTGGATGGGCACTCCATTTTCCAGTGTTGTCTCCACCGACACTGCAGCAGAGGTGGCCTTGTTACTGCTGATATTGCACAAGTTCTGACTTTCTACCAGGATTCCACTGACCACTGCGAGATTCCACTGACGACTGGGAGAGAGAAAGTGATATCTCATCTCTGTTGGATACAGGTAGAAATCCAGGCTTCTGTGTTGTCTCTACTGACCTTGTGAGGGTGAGGGTACCTCATTACCAGCCAACGGGGATGAAAGTCCTATCTCCCACTTGGCCTCTGCTAGCATGGATGGTGGTAAGACTACAGCTTTTAGGTTTTCTATGATACTTGCCTGGAGTACAGTGGCTATTGTCTAAAAGGTTTCCATCTTACTAGGCTTCCTCTCTTCTCCTTCTTTGGCTAAAGAAAGTCGGCCTTTGGTGTTTGTTATTGTTGGTGGTGGTGGTTGGTTGGTTTTCTCTATGCCAGTTGGCATTTCTGGGTTGCAGTTTCTTTAACTCCATGTCTGGATATATGAGGCCAAAAGAAAACACTCGCAATTCACCACTGTGTTATTTCTCAGGTCTCAAGGTCCCTAGGCAGTCTGTCTTTTAGAGTCTCTTTATGTTTGTTTTATATATTAAGTACAGGGATTTTACTGTACTTAATGAGAGAAATAGAGAAAAATATGCTTATCCTATTTTCCTAGAACTGAAGTGTTCATAATAAGTTTTTAAATAAACTTCATGAATATAATAATTGTTACTATGAAATGAACATTCAGCGTTTGTCTTTAGTAATTACCTCACCTTTATCTGTTTGCCTTTCTTGTGCTCTTTCCCTAGATAACACTGCATTTTTTTTCCTACCTTCTCCCATGGCTTTAATGTTTCCTAATTTCTAAGAATCAAAGTGAGGTGTGTAATAGACTGTTCTTGCATTGCTATAAAGAAATACCTGAGGCTGGGTAAATTATAAAGAAAAGAGGTTTAATTGACTCACAGTTCTGTAGGCTATACAGGAAGAATAATGCTGAAGTCTGCTTGGCTTCTGGGGAAGCCTCAGGAAGCTTATAATCATGGCAAAAGGCAAAGGGGGAGCAAGCACTTCCCATTGCCGGAGCAAGAGGAAGAGAGACATGGGGCGAGGTGCCACACACTTTTATACAACCAGATCTCATGAGAAGTCTATCACTATAAAGTACCAAGAGGGGTACGGTGCTAACCCATTCATAAGAGCCCCACCAGTTGCCTTCCACCGGGCCCCTCCTCCAACACTGGGGATTACAATTTGACATGAGATTTGGGCAGGGACACAGAACCCAAACCATATCAGGAGGTAAAGGAAGCTCAGCTTGACAATTCATTCTTTTTATGCTTTTTCCCTAGAAAATAAATTACCATTATAATTTTTCAACATTTGGACTCCATCCCATTTATTTTAAAAAATTCAAGTAAAATTGAATGTAAAATATTTTACTAATCATCAAAAACTTCATGAGTTATCCACTATGTTACTGGTTTTTCAAACTTTTTAGTACCGTTGCTTCAAGTTTTAAAATTTTGTTATAAAGTCACCCAAAGAGAGCAAGGAAGCTATTATATTATATACAAAATTTTAACTCTGCCATTTTATAATTAAAGAACACAATTTAATCTACATTTCGTTCTGTATATCCAGAATTGAGAATTATGTAGTATATACTGACAAAAAGTTACAAATGAGATTTGTTTTCTTGATAACTCTCCTTGCAATGTCAGAATACTCCTTAATAAAACTTA
This sequence comes from Pan troglodytes, assembly GCF_028858775.2. Classification (NCBI taxonomy): domain Eukaryota; kingdom Metazoa; phylum Chordata; class Mammalia; order Primates; family Hominidae; genus Pan; species Pan troglodytes. The sequence continues at coordinate 129,904,230 of NC_072407.2, read as the reverse complement.
TCTAGATGTCTGAAAGATAAATATTGGAAACTGTGTTTCAGACTTGAATTTCTAATGATACCTAATGAATGCTGGAATTCTTTAATTTAGAGAGTGCCAATGATTATATTGTATAACCATTTAAAAGCACTGTCATTAGGTAAAATATACTTAATAGCTTATAACCTTATGAACTGTTTATTATCATAGAAAACACTTAAATATATCAGGCATTCATGTCAAATATTAACCCAAAATATAAAAATATTCTAGTTATTGTAATTATTTGTGACAACCAAAATAAAAATATCTGGATATTTTTCCTGAAATTTTTCCTACAGTTGTAAGCACAAAAATATCAAGACCTTAAGTTTATAAACCTTTTATAAACAAAAACAACACGATTTATGATAAATACTAAATTTTACAATATGAAATTATGATAAACACATCATATCTTAAGTCCACGATCCTGGCAGATGCTAGACTTGTCTGGCACTTGTAGGAGTGTAGTATAATTGCTTATACAATTCTATCTTCGTAGACATTTGGAGGTCTAATTAAAAAGATGAATGTGGAACCACATTTTTCTAAGCAATGACATATTTATAAAAATTTCAATTATTTGACCTAAGATAGCAGACAAAGTTTTATGCCAAGGTCTGCCCCAAACCAAGTTAATCTGGCAGGACAATTTAATGAACTCCCACCAGGGTGGGAAAAAATGGAATATAATACATTTGAATTTGTTAGTTTTATTACAGTTTTTAAAATAGTTTAAATGGACAAGTAAAATTAAAAATGAAGCAAATGCTTTAAAGTAACACTTCAACATGAAACTCAGTTTTGAAAATTGCTGATCTCCATAAAGTATTAACCTCCTAGAAAAAGAGACTGTCATACATTTTGATACCTCTGATAATCTGCAGTGTTTTTTTGTACAATGTGAGCATGCAATAAATGGTAATGATTTGAAAGTGATCATCTAAGTGTTGAAAGAACTTGGAAATTATACGCAACTGATGGGGGGTAGTTTCTGAATATTTCTTCCTCAACATCTCTCTTTGAATTTAAGTCTTAGAAATAAGGAGAACTCATCCCTTCTAGACATACGCATACCTTGGTTTAAATAAAATTCTAGGTGACTTTTGGGATAAAAGAGATTGGGACACCACTCCTTTCCTCTCCCTCAATACAAATATGTCTGATAAATTCAAACAAGTGTGAACAGTCCACCTGAGGTGTGATCACAGGCAGGAATGAAAGTTAATAAAAAGGAATGTACCATAAGAGAAAAGAACATGAACTGAGACCTTGACTCATTAACTGCCCAAGATAGGTAAAGGAGAGTGTCATTCAAGAGAGAGGACAGAATGAACCTGATACTGGAAGGTTTCCTAGAATTTTGATTCTACCTTGAGTAAAATGACTATCCGTGTTATCAAAGGTCATAAAAACGGGGTATAGTTAATTATTCTACCAGAGAACTTCCATTGACTGGTTATTTTTACTCTGAGAAATGAAAGGAAGGTAAACTAGGGCCAGAAAAGTAGTAACTCAGTGGCATTAATGGGAGTGGAAAGCAAAGCACTGGGGGCAGCCACTCCATCAGAATCAAGTACCTTTAGGACCATGGGGCCACCAGCACAGCTGTTCTTCCATCGGGCACTAGAACACCCTCAACGGCAGCTGTTTGTGTGCATGTCTGACTTCTTGCTCCCTGGAAGTTAGTAATGGTTGAGGGACTGCCACATGCAAATCTCTGGGGGATTCTAGGATGTATTTGGAAAGGGACCTGTACAAAAGACTGAGGTCACTGTTCATTAAGTGGGTGAAAACTCAAACGTATTAAAATTTGATTATTAAAGGACATGTAATCTTATTTTATACTCGATGCTGTTTAAGCCTAAATTTACTCATATACTGGTTACAGTTATGCCAGTGGCTAAGAATATTTAAAATATTTAAATTCAGCTCTTGTAAGAAAAGTAATTTTTTTCCTACAAATTTAGAACATACATGGCTAGAACTGTCATCTTAAGCAAGGCACAGGACCACATGGGGTCTTTCCAAGCATATACAGAGATGCACCTGCAGAAGCTCTTCAATGATGCCCTCTGAACATTGGCAATAAGTAAAGAAAAACAAAAAACAAACAAACAAAAATAACTCTTGGCTTTGTTTTCTCAACTTACATTTTGTTGACCATGCATTTTTAAAAAATGTATCATGGTAAAAACAATTGAAACTTTTTAAAAAATTACAAAAAGTAACAGTCTATATTTTCTCTGCTTCCTTCAGAAGTTTCCTGGAAAGCTTAATTAGCTATTCATCTGTGCATTCTATTCGGTCTTCTAAAGACTGATAAGACTGTAGTCTTAATTAAAAAAAAAAAAAAAAGAACTAGCGCAGCTTTTAGTTTTTATTTTGTTAGATCAAGAGGAAAAAGCACTCAGCACCTCTGTCAACATCACTTAGAGTTGTTCAATTATAGGTTGATTTTATTCAGTAAAATATCAGTCAGGGCAGAAAATCATATTAGAGTACATGCTATATATTTACTCATGTTTTTGCTTCAAGGTTAAAATATGAATGTTGAACTTGTTGATGTTCGATCTAAGTGCATAAGCAGCCAAATTCTCAACCTGTAGCAGTTGAACTAATCGGCCATCAGACTCAACAGTAGACTTAAGCTATTTTGCCTGAACCTTCTCTAAATCCGAGGCACTCTTTATGCAGTCTACTTTCCCATCATTGTCTTTTCAAAAGCTGGAGTCTAGGCCAATATTTGCCTCTCCCACTCTGAAACTGAGCTGCAATAAAAGTCAATTAGGGCACCTCAGTTGATGTCCTTGTCACACTGGATTGTGGATTCATCAATAAAGAGTACACTCTTTTGAACATGTCCTTATTAAGACAACTCACATGCTTTTCTTGAAACTAGGAAATAGCACTGATTCATAGATCCACATAGCTCCAGAGCTGCAAGAGATCTCAGGAGATCAGCCCATGCAGCCTTCAAACACATCAAAGTCTAAAAATAGCCTCTAGGCTATAATTCAAAAAGAGCCTCATTTCTATGAGTACAAATTGCAAATAATAGGTTTCATCAAGAATTTGTATTTTTTAAAAAATTGCAAGTCTAAGATGCGATAGAAACTAAATGCACAATGCATGTTTTTTATATAAGCACATGCACAAGCTATGTTCACTGTTTTTGTTTTTTTCATCATTGATCTCTGCATGAAAAGGAAAATGAAGAGATAACTATGTCACCTGTTTTAATTAAGGGGAGTTTCTTGGGTAGTGGTGTGGGTTCAAGGGTTATTTGAGGGAAAAGACTGGAAGTGATAGGTAGATTTAGGAGAAGAAATACAGAGTGAACTAACAAGTGTATAGACTTTAAAGAAGCCAAAAAAGACTAAAAAAGATATTTATATGGACAAATTAGATGGTATGAGTAAGTATATAAAGAATCAATGATGTAATCATCCAGTTGTGAAATTTTGTTTTGGTTTTGTTTTTCCCTTTCAGGGAATAAGATTTTGAATCTTTTCTTGGGAATCCATGATGCAATCTTTATCAGAAGTAAACTTGAAATGTCAGCTTAAAGAAAAAGGAAGTTGATTATATTTAATGCAAGTCTAATAAGCTCTTGGCACTTTACTTATATTATCAAACTAAAGTTTCACCATAACCCTATGAGGTGGAAATTGCTACCTCATTTTATCAAAGAGAAAACAGAAGATCAAAACACAGCATGCCCAATAGTACAGCAGGATCTAGAGCTGTGAGTCTTTATTATGCATTCCACAGGCAGTTTCTTCTTGTCCCATTGTCTTCAGAGGAGAACAACCCACTGGTATTCCTTGCTGCCTCCAACCCTGTCTCAGGGAAGCCTTAGGTAACTATGTCCAGAAGGCAGCCACTCCCTTCTCTGTCTCTTTAGGGACATGAAAGTAGTGGGATATTTTGCTTGGTTTCACATTCGAAAACACATCTCTTCTTCTAGGAACAAGCAGTGATTTAAAGGCTTGTTTAATTCTAATTAATTTAATGACAAAATAAATTAATGTCTATGAGAGGAAAGTTGTTAATTATATCCTAATAATAGGGATGTCTCTCTCAACCCCATATGCTGTCAGCAGCCTGCCTGCTCTTTTCTCCTTCTAAATCCCATTAGCTCACATTACTACTGAGTTAAGGATATTTTTATTTGAATTAGATAGGATGGATGCTAGGAGTTAGGACTTTGGGAATCAGTTTCTATTTTCTCAAGCTCAGGCCTTTCGTGGGGAAAAAAATTCAGACTCTCCTTCTGGGGTTAAGATTTATTTATTCATTTATTAATTTAGTTTGTTTTTCTTGAGCTTATGCAGTTGCTTGACCATGTGCTGGGCACCAAGGATACACAGATGAATTAGTTCATGCAATTCAAGTTTTAGAATAACAAATCAACACTCCAGCCATTACCACGAAGTGGAAAATGCAGAGGCAGAAGTTCATGTCTTACAGGAGCACAGAGAAGGGGCACCCTACACAGTGTAGGCAGAGGCTGAGGGCTGGAGGAGGGATACTGGAGTGCTTTTACCTTAATTATGAAAAAGCATTAGCTAATGTATTCAACAGAGGTCTCCAGATAAACAGAATCACCAGGATATTGGAGAAAGAATTTATTAGAGGAATTGGCTTACATGATTACAGAGGAAGAGAAGCCCCGCAATAGACAATTTGCAAGCTGGAGAACCAGAGAAACCATTAGTGTGGCTCAGTCTAGAAACCTCAGAATGAGGGAAGTCAATGGTGCAACCTCCAAGTTAGAGGCAGAAGGCCTGAGAGCACCTGGAAGGCCTCCGGTTCAAGTCCCAGAGTCCAAAAGTTGAAGAACCTGGAGTCTGGTATCCAGGGGCAGTAGAAGAAAAGATGTCCCGCTCTGGAGAGGAGAGAGCAAAAAGGGAGGATCCCTCTTCTTCCCCGTTTTCCCAGCCAGTACCCAGCCCACGGGAGGTGCCTGCCCACAAAGAGTGAGTCTTCCTCTCTCAGTTCACTGACTCAAGGTCATTCTCTCCTGGGAACATACTCACAGACACAACCAGAAATGATGCTTCACCAGCCATCTAGGCATCCCTCAACCCAGTCAAGTTGACATCTAAAAGTAACCACGATAGGTAGGCAAGGACCAGAGGGCAATGTGTCGGGGCAGGGAGGGGGCAATAATTCCAGACAAAGGGAAGGAAAGAATAAAAGTGAGCAATAGCATGATGCATTTCAGAACTACAGTCTGTTCAATATGCAACCATGACTCAAAAAAAAAAAAAAGTAAGAGCTGATACTGGAGAGGGGTACATACTCAGCTAATAATTAAGAGCTGAAACAGACACTGCTGTTTGCCTTTTCAGCAGCCATTCCAATTTTTGTGCAGATATCCATTCATGGAGTAACCAGGGGAGGAAAACCCAGCCCCACTCCCATACAGGTAGCAAAACACTATTGGTCCAAGCCAGTCACAGTCTCCATTCCTTTCTACAGTGACTCATGTAGTAATGGGCAGGAGACACAACTCTGGTCAATGAGATGTGAGGGGGATACATCCAGATTTGCCCAGAATAGTTCTGATTTCTGCTTCTTGTCCTCAGTAGATAGTAATACTCACTCCCTTTCACTCTCAGAAGGGTATTTGTGTTTTAATTCACAAATGTATGAATGAATGAATTCATAAACTATTTAGTCATTCTTTATGGTTCTACAAAATACTTTCCTTTTCAAAAATGTTCAAGGAGAAAGAGTTCCTCCTTTTCTCAGACAACAATGTACAAGATGTGTTGCCTGGAGTTTCCCCAATCATCTTGTGATCAACTTGCTGAGGAAGGCAGAGTGGAAAGACAGAAGGAATCTGAACCCTTGAAAATCTCATGGAGACTCTGAACAACTCAACTCTAAAATCCTCTGTTCAGTTTTCTTGTTATGGGAAGTAATAAAATTCCTTATTATTTATATCAATTAAATTGGAGTTACCATTCCTAAAAATAAAAATATATTAATTGTTTGTTAGGATTTGAAATCTTGATGAGTTACACACAAAGAATATGTATGTGTTAGAGAGAGAGAAAGAGAGAGAGAGAGCTTTGGAAACCATTTCATCCCAACTCTCATTTTTTTCCTAAATGAGTAAACTAAAATTTCAAAGGAATAAAGAGAATTACCTAAGGTCACATATCTTGTTTGTTGGAGAGTTGACACTAGCATCTGAGCTTCCAAGAGCATCCGAAGGTTATTTTGAGCTGTACTCTGTGCAACGGTAGGCTATCTGGGCTCAGATATACTGTCATGGAGACCTCTGCCCTGTGAATTCTCATCATATCACTTAAAAGTCCAGTGCCTAAAAGAATAAACATGACTTAAGAACCTACAGTGTGTCAAACTCTAATCTAGGAAACTTGCATATGTTTCACTGAATACTTCTATTTTCATAAAGAGATTGACACTCTTATTGTCTTCATATTGGTGAAAAAACTGAGATTCACAGCTGTTTAGGTGACTCTCTCAAGGTCACAAAGCCAGTGATAGGATGGGAAGTGACTGTGGGTCTTTGGAAAGTAAAGTGTGTGGCTAGAACAAATAGCAAGAAGGCAGAGAGAACTGGAAGGCTTCCAAGAATCCTAAATAACTTTCAATTGCAGTTGGAGTTCTCAATCAATGTGTGACTCTTCCGATGGATACAGTTTTGCACATTTTGAAATGTATGCAACATTTGTGTGGGTTTTATTTTCTTCAATAGAAAACTTTTCTTGGAGAAAGGAGCTTTATCTCCCAGGGACATCATTACACTTCTCAGTTTTGTCAACCTATGTAAGGCTAATGGTAAAAATGTTTCACAAAGACTTGCTGATGGATATTTTTGTCATCTGCAGAAAAGTGCCCGAAAATGAAGTCAATCCATAAGAAAACAAGGTCAAAAAATGGGAAGGGGTAGATTCTCAATGACATTGTCTTTTTCACTTTTTGGGCATCTGGATCCAACTACTCTTTAAGTCAGTTTACCCTTCTAACTTTTAGTTGCATAAACAAATAAATCTCCTTCCTCACATAAGTCAATGTGCATTGGGGTTCTTTCACTGCAATTGAAAGTGACCTAACATATTTCCTTATTATGATGACTTACCTATTACCTTCATTTCTCTTGCTTCTAGTCATTGATTCTTTCTATCTCACTGTAGGCCTCACATTCAAATTATAAAGAGTTATGATTTGATGGGATGGCAATTCAGCTTCCAGGATTGAGCTACTCTTGGGCAGAGTTCTCTCATCAAGCCCTTCAAGGAGAACTTGTTGTATGGGTCAAGTATTGGTCTGTGTCCAATTAGCTGTGATCATTACCACATGGGCACATGAGACATTGACAGTGCATGCATTTAAAAGTATCAGTTCTTGCTTCCCTTTAAAGGTGACCTGAGGGCACTGCATGTATTCAGAGCCATAAATCCAACTTTGGAACAGTTTTGTTGTCTGTGTACTTCATGGCATGTCAATTAAAGAGTGGACAAAACTGATCTTAGTTTGTGCAATAGGAAAGCTTCCCAAAACTTGCAAGTAAATTGAATTCTATTTTCAATATGCTAGAGAGTTTTCTATTGACTTATGTCCTACTGTGAATCCTTTAAAAAGTGAATAATTAGTTTCCAAATTTAGCCTTTATGTAAACCCAGATTTTCAAACACTGGGTTTGCCTAATGTAAGATCCTCTGCAGAAGAGAACATAGACCTCTTTCATTTGTGTTCTTCAACAGTGTGAAAGTTACTAAATGTCCTTTCACAGACCTATTGCAAACATATTCCATTTTTAAATTTAATGAGTAATCAGTCCATTCTTGCTCATACCCTAAAAGTGGTTTCATTTGTAATTGCAAGAAAACATTTAGACTATTTCATGATAAGTGTCTGTTCATGGAGAAAATATATGACAGACCCCCACCCTGAGCCCTTACCAAACACACAAACTAGCATGAATGCTACAGCCTTTCCAAATTATTTTTGTACAACTACATTTTTATACATTTTGAAAAACAGAAATGCATTTATGTGCAAAAGAGTGGTTTTGTTTTTGTTTTTGGCATTGATATTATTATATGTCTTAGAAACATTCTTTAGCTCCTAGGCATTTGCTAACCCTAGGTTAAGGGCTTCTAAGTTTAGATCATTAGAGACAATCTGATTACATTACTCTGGCTTTTTTTTTAAGTGTTCATATTACTTCCATTTTAAAGATATAAGCTATTACTCTGCGAATAATGTCCATCATGAGTTCAGACTAGAAGCACCTTTGCAACGTGGCCTTAGCCTTACCTTTGATCATTAATGTTACATTTACATGTCTGCGGCTTTATATGTGTTGCTTTCTTTGCCATCATGCAGAAGTCAAGTATCTCCTTTCCTGGTGGCCCCACTTTCCCCTTCCCATCCCCAGGCACTTAATTGCCCATTTCTCTGTGCTACAGAGAACGTAATGCGTACTTCATGGCACTATGCAATTAGTTGTGCCCGTGTGAGCCTCACTCATTAGTGCAATGTGTCTCAAACTGGGATTTCCTTACCTCTGGGACATACAAACACTTTTTAAAGGGTACATGGAATGAATAATATTTAGAGAGTCAAGTTTCATGTCCTCAACATGGAAGTTGAGGAAGTTGTATTCATTTCTAAAATTGACCTTCCTCTGAACTCAATTATATAGTTATGCTGGTTCTCTTTTATCACAGTTCTTTCATCATTGCTCTTATCACTCACAATTAACAAAAGAAAGACATAGCTCTTACCCCATCTTAATTTGAACATCACTCCGAATAAGCAAGATATAATTTGAAGTACAGTTGTTGGCTAAATCTTCCTTTACTCAAAGCCTCATATGTCCCCACCTCTTTCTTTATGAGATAAATTGTCAAAAGAATCATCTTACATTTAATAATTACTTATTAAATTTTGTAATAAATTAATTCTGCTTGACCAATAGAATAAAGTTATAAAAATTAGATGTATGTGTATAAGTATTTTTATAGCAAAGATTTTGATTCAATGAAAAATAAAAGATTATCAAGAAGAAAACTATCAAATGAGGATAAAAGTTATTAGAAAATATAATTTAAAATACGGTTTTAGAAATGAAAAAGGATGCAAATTATTATCATTAAAGAAACATTTGTTTATGTATCTTTATAAATGGATAAACATGGGTATCAAAGCACTATTGTATTACATTCCATCTGATAGATATACAAGAATTTTAATTTAAAATAGCAACACTTAAAACACAAATATTGTTTCTTGAAGCTATTTATAATTAAAGATGAAAAATACTATATATCAATTTTAAATTGTGTGTCTACATCTTTTCCTCAAAATTCTTTCTGAGCATAGAAAGTACTCCACACTTAAAATAAGTCTTAGAATATTGTTTCTCAAATTTAAATGTGTGTGAATTATTTGAGGGATCTTGTTAGAAGGCAGATTCTAATTCTATACATCTGGAGATGGAGGAGGCTGAAACTCTGCAATTCTAATGCACTCCTGTGTCCTTATACTAAGGGTATATACTTATATCCCTTATACTATACTTAGACTATACTTAGGCTATACTATATATACTTAGGCTTATACTATATATACTTAGGCTATACTATATATACTTAGACTATACTATATACCTTATACTATACTTAGACTATACTTATATACCTTATACTATACTTAGACTATACTTAAGGTAGCATGGTTCTAGAGAAATATTGTTCAAAGTACAGGTCACTCCCCATTACTGGGTAATAAAATCTATTTAGTGACTCCTGACCAGCATTTTTTTAACAGCAGAAAATAATAGAGACAGATAGCAGCACAAAAAATAGAACCTTAAAGAGAAGAGGAAATGTAAAAGTGCTCTTAGCATAGTAAAGGTATTATTTCATGGACTTTCGTTCCTGCCTTCTGAGAATTTGTACATAGGTCTCACTGTAAAACACATTTCTTACTGTGGATCATGGGCAAAAAGTTGAAAATCCCCAGTTTTAAATGAAACAGTTTGCCTTACCATTTTTACCCCCAGTATCTGCCATAGTAGTTAATAGATAATAGGCTGGGCGTGGTGGCTCACGCCCGTAATCCCAACACTTTGGGAAGCCAAGACGGGTGGATCACTGGAGGCCAGCAGTTTGAGACTAGCCTGGCGAAAATGGCAAAACCCCATTTCTACTAATAATATACAAACTAGCCGGATGTAGTAGCCCACGCCTGTAATCCCAGCTACTTGGGAGGCTGAGGTACGAGAATCACTTGAACCTGGGGAGTTGCAGTGAGTTGACATCGCACCACTGCACTCCAGGTGAAGAGTGAAGAGTGAGACTCTGCTAAAAAACAACAACAACAACAAAAAAACCAGATGATAAGCAAGTTTGTTGAGCAAACAAATGCACATACAAATAAATGGCATTATCCATATAGCTAAAACCTCTTGTTACTTTAGAATTGGGCAATCCTTTATTTATTTGTGGGATAAAATAAACGCTCAAAAATCCTAGACTTTTATTAAAGGGAGCAGGCTGGCTACTGCCCCGTGTTGGTAAAGGTACTTCGCAACATACCAGCAACATCAGAAAACCAGAGAAGAGGACACGCATTTCTTGTTTCTCATTCTAATTAGAATATAAAGTCATAAGATAAACGAAGATGAAATGCTGATCAAAATAATTCACACACCCCCGATCCTCCAGTGAACTTTAATGATTACCAGCTTTTGGTCTCCCCTATGAATTAAGATAGTAATCTAAACCCTGAATGCTTTGTTGGTGGTAAGACCATGTGGATAAAAGCATTAAAAACAATTTTAAGGTGAGATTTATTCTCTTTATGTTTTCTTTTCTGCTAAAGTATTCTGCTTGACATATTTACTGGATTACTTCTTGTTGGACTGTGTACTAGAAAGATAATAAACAACTCATATAAGAGGGGCTTGAGAATAATTCTGCCTGCAGGTTGGAGGCAAAACTATATGACCTCTAGAGCTCCTTTCCCAAAATATGTTTCCATTTAATTCATTTTTTTCAGAATTTAAAAATTACACTATCTGCGAATGTGCCTCAGGGTGTGAACACAATAAACGGAGACACAATGAATTCAAATATTTTTAAAGAGTTTGTGGCAGTATTAAATACAGAGAAATAAAAGCAACTAAAGAACTAAGTATTTCAGCATTATCTATGCCCACCCAGAGCATTCCGATCTCCCAAAAGCAAGACTGTTCAATTTTGCATGGGGCAAACTCTCTGGAAAATATAAGTGACTAGGTCCCTTGGGAACCCGATTTCAACATGAGATATGTGGCAGAAAAACTAGGCAGAAATAAAAATATTGGGCCACATTGTCAGGTAAACACCATCAAGAGCTGAGGATGTAGTATTTCTACCCCTTGACTCATTGACTGACTATGCGCATGCCTTCTAACCTCCCTGAGTGTCGGTCTTTCCAACTATGGTGACGGTGATGATGTTTATCCAATACACATCTCATGGAAATATGTAAACTAAAACCTGGAAGGTATTTTAGATATGCATGGATTCTGTAAAAATGCACACTTATGTGATATGGTAGACAGAACAAAATCACTTCAAAAATATCCATATACTAATTCTGAAACGTGTGAATATGTAACCTTCCATGGCAAAAAGGACTTTGCAGGCCCTGTGATAAAGTAAAGGATCTTGAAATGGGAAGATTATCTTTAATTGTCTCGGCGACTACAATGCAATTGCATGGGTCTTTATAAGTGAAAGAGAGAGGCAGGCCATTCAGAGTGATTCAATGTGGGAAGTCAGCCTCCATTGCTGACTTTGAAGATTGGGAAGGGAATGAGTCAAGGTAACTGGGTAGCTTCTAGTAGTTGGAATTGACAAAGGCAAGGAATGGATTATTTCCCAGAGGCTCCAGAAGAAATACAGCCCTATTGACACCTTGATTTTAGCTCAGTGAGACTTCAGACCCCCAGGGTTATGAGATCATAAATTTGAATTAAGCCACTAAGTTTGTTTATATTTGTCACAGCAGCAATAGGTAACTAATGCCCGCCTTACCTAAGGGGTAAATCAAACAAATAAACCCTATTTGAGATGTAAATATACATATAAAGGTGCCATTATCAGATGGATGGTTCAGAATATGGTGCTGACAAGAACAAGGTCTGGTTTTATTCTCTTTATGGTCAAGTTTCATTAATAGGAAAAAAAAAGGAACAAAGTGCACATGCATGCAAAACTCTTAAGTTACATCTATATCCCTAACCCTGGCCAAATATGTCAAAAATGCATGCTAAGGTTTGTATGTAATAAAGAATAAAAGACTGAATATTTTAACAACTAAATTTCTAAGATGATGTTTATAAATAAATGCAATTTTATATTTTTAAAGACACTTAAATGTAAACATATATAAAAATAGGATTTAAAAGTTTAAAAGGTACTTTCACATAACTAATATTACTGGATTAATTCACATATTTTGATAAGTATAATTATATGCATTTTACAGAATTATATACATTCAAATTGAGGCTGAGAGAAATGAAGGATCCTGATAAAAGTCACAAACTTCATTAATGAGAAAATCAGGATTCTATAACCCAGATATTTCAACCCTAAATTATTTCAGCTCTGTGCTTCCCTCAGAGCTATGGACTATGTTGAAAATGAATCAAGATGCAGGGTGATATGTCAATTTACAAATGGGTCTCCTAGCTCTGTCACAAATGAGAAGACAAATGTATGTACTTTTGAAACCATTAGCATTATTTGATCTGACTTTAAATAAAATCATTACTAGCTTTGCTGCCTCTTTTTCTTTGCAAACCATGAAGGCTAAATTCTAATTCTAGGCCGGGCGCGGTGGCTCACGCCTGTAATCCCAGCACTTTGGGAGGCAGAGGCGGGCGGATCATGAGGTCAGGAGATCGAGACGATCCTGGCTAACACAGTGAAACCCCGCCTCTACTAAAAATACAAAAAATTAGCCGGGCGTGGTGTCGGGCGCCTGTAGTCCCAGCTACTCGGGAGGCTGAGGCAGGAGAATGGCGTGAACCCGGGAGGCGGAGCTTGCAGTGAGCCGAGATCGCGCCACTGCACCCCAGCCTGGGCGACAGAGCAGAGACTCCGTCTCAAAAAAAAAAAAAAAAAAAAAAAATTCTAATTCTATAAGGGCAGTTGTCTGTGATGAGTACTACTGTTATGTTAACTATGTTTTCCACAAAAGCTGATTGACTGATTCTTGGTTTATATTGTCAATTGCTGCAACATATATTGACATTTCAGGTTGTTTTGGGAAAATAAAAGCATGTGTGGGCATGTGTGTGCTTGTGTGAGTGAATCCTTGCATGTATGAGTATATATGTATGAATTTGAACCAGACAGGTCAATTACATTACATATCTCAGGGTTAGCTTATTTTGTTAAAGACCTTGTAAGTAACTAAAGTATTTCTTCGGATCTTGGATTAGATTTCTTTAATGATTTAGTCAGTATGTTATAGCAGTATCCCTTACATAAAAAGGTTGCCTCCACTTCACTTTTATTTTTCTTTATTATTATTATTTTTTTATTTAGACCAAGTCTCGTTCTGTTGCCCAGGCTGGAGTGCAGTGGCATAATTTCAGCTCACTGCAACCTCTGCCTCCTGGGTTCAAGTGATTCTCCTGCCTCAGCCTCACAAGTAGCTGGGATTACAGGCATGCCCACCACACTTGGCTAATTTTTGCATTTTTAGTAGAGACGGGGTTTCCCTATGTTGGCCAGGCTGGTCTTGAACTCCTGACCTCAGGTGATCCACCCACCTCGGCCTCCCACAGTGCTGGGATTACAGGTGTGGGCCACCGTGCCCAGCCTTCACTTTTTTTCTTTTTCTTTTGAAATTATTTCTTATAAATGTTTGCAAAAATAGCTCAAGGAATTCCCGGATAGCTTTCACTTAGATTCTCCAGATGTTTTCCACTTCTCTTGCTTTATGAGTTATTCTCTCTCTTACCTCACACCTATAAACACACATACACATACATTTTATGTATACATATGTATGCAAATATACATATTAACACATACATATTTAAATATATATATATTGAAATATTTAAGATTAACTTATAGGTATGATAAACTTCTACTTCTAAATATTTTAGTTTGTATTTCCTAAAACAAGAACATTTTCTTGTAAAACTCTGTTAAAGTTGTCAAAATCAGGAAATTAATATTGATAAAATGCTATTATCTAATCTATAGATCTTATTCAAATTACCAGTAGTCTCACTAATGCAATGTACTTCTTCTAGCCCAAGATCCAATCCAGGATCACACATTGCACTTAGTTGGTCTATTAGTCTGTTTTCACACTGCTGATAAAGACAAACTGGAGACTGAGCAATGTACAAAACAAAGAGGTTTAATTGGACTTACAGTTCCACATGGCTGGGGAAGCCTCACAATCATGGCGGAAGACAAGGACGAGCAAGTCACATCTTACATGGATGGCAGCAGACAGAGAGATTGTGCAGGGAGACTCCCATTTTTCCAAACCATCAGATCTCATGAGACTTATTCACTATCATGTGAACAGCATGGGAAAGACCTGCTCCCATGACTCAATTACCTCCCACCAGGTCCCTCCCACAACATGTGGGAATTCAAGATAAGATCTGTGTGGGGACACAGTGAAACCATATCAGTTTTCATGTCCTCATGTCTTCTCCAAAAAGAGACTTTTCAGACTTTCATTTTCTTTTATGATCTTGAGATTTTTTCAAGTGTACTGCCTGGGTGTTTTGTAGAGTGTATCTCAGATTTGTTTGTCTAATGTTTCTTCATGATTAGCTTCATTTTATCCATTTTTGGCAGGAATACAACAAAAGCGATGTTGTGTTCCTATTATTGCCTAAAAGCCGAAGGCACATAAGTGTTGATCTGTCACATTCCTGGTAATGTTAGCTTAAATCACTTCATTAAAGCTGAGATCTGCAAGGCTTTTTAACTAAAATTTTTATTCTTAACTTTGTAATTAATAAGCGTCCTGCAGATAATTACTTTGAGACTATATAAATATCCCATTTCTCATCATACTTTTACCCACCATTTAGTATTGATGTTTCTTACCTGAAATAATTTATTTCTGTGGTGGTTGCTTTTCTTTTTCTTTAATTTTAGAAATCTAATGCCAGTGTAATTGATTATTTTGCCTTACAAGTTACTATTTGATATTTTTGCCTGAAAGCATTTAGATTATTTTTCTTAATCTATGAAAAAAAGCCATGTTTTACTAGAAAATGTCTCAGAGTAGATTTTTTCAGATAATTTTCTCTAGGTACTCCATTGACCCTTCTGCTATATAGATTCAGGCCTTCTTTCATTTCTGCAATGTGCTTTCAGATTCTAATTTCAAGTATTAATTTTGATACTTTTTTTTGCTTAGCTTCTTCAGGGGATCCAACTATACTAATGTTATTCTTTCTTTGTCTATCTTCCTTTTCCACCATTTTATCTCTGACCCTTTTTACTTGTGTGTGTGGTTTTTTTTTTTTTTTGTCTCATTTTACTTTTTTTGTCTGGTTTCTACCTTTCTTCAAAGCCTCTTGTTAAATTTTCATGTGGAATTTATTCTTCTTATGTGAGATGACATTGTCTTTTTTAAACATTTTTCTTGAATTTAATTAATTCACTTTCATTTCTTTCCGCCTTTTGGTACTTTTTTGCCTTTAATTTTTGAATTTCTGACTCGGAATGTTTTTCCATATCTCCAAATGCTTGTTTGTGTATGTTTAACTTTGTTTGCAATGTTGTTACACTTCTTTTCCTCTTCTTTTTTTTTTTTTTTTTTTTTTTTTTTTTTGAGGGGAGGGAAGAGTGGTAGAGAGAAATGGTGTTTCAAGAGCTTGCTTCTTGTTTTTAATCTTTTCTTTTGGTAAAGGTCCTGGTTTAGTGGTATTCACTGATACCAGTGTAGCAAGTCGACTCTTTTTGCTAAGTCCTTGTGTGTGGGTGTGTGTGTCAAAGAAGAGTTTGTGGGGCCTACAACATATTCTTTTATTAGTAGGGCCGTGCAATTACCTCTTCCATCATATTTCCATGAGAGATTTCTTTTTTCCTTTTTGCTTTTGTCTTCCTTAGAAACCACATCATTTGAAATCTGCTACCTAAAATCACATAAACCTAAAATTCCCAGCTGTGAATTCGGTGTTCTCAGCTACTAGTATTTTCACACTCATTGTGAAGCTTCTCATTCTCATACAAGTTTGAGAAAAACTTTAGGCCTGGCACTATCTCCCATCCTCTCTTTTCCATGCATACTGTGGTTTTTCTATTTTTGTTATTTTTGATTTTTTTTGTTCTCCCAGACTACACCTGTTTGCAGCAAGGTTTTGTGGTAGTAGTAGAAATAATTGTTCATTGCAGTTCAGTAGGGTTTTCCCCTTTTATTTTGTTTATAGTTTATGAAGGCATGGACATTGTGTCTTATAATTTACCTCGTTTTGTCTTTTCTCATGGTTCTGTTTTATTTGGGGGGCATAGACAAAGAGGCTTGCATTTAAGCAGTGATCATTGTCTTAGGCTGCTCAGAAATTTTCTCCCATTTACCTTTAACCACCATCTATAACTAATCACACAACATTCACTTATTCTATTTTGTTTTATTTTTTAAATTATTAGTACTATGTGCATATATCAACATAGGTGTCATTAGATAATTGAAATAGTCTTTTGTTTAATTGTATTCACATCTTAGATTTGTTTAGACTCTTCCGTAAATAAAATGTTCCTGAGGCTTGAGAAAATTGAACTCTTTCTTCTGTAACTTCCCATAGCCTGGCCTTAGGCACCAAGGGAACACTCTTCGCAATGGAAGACTGACTTTTTCTTGTCCTCTATTGCATGCTCAAAAATCACATATGAGAAATATTGACACTATCATAAATATCAAGGGCCACCATTTTTCGTATGTACAAACCAAATTTCTAGGGTATCCATAGCTTTACTATGCCACCCTGGCCCTGCAGAGTCAACTGTCTGTTTTACTCTCTCATATTGAGCTGAAACACAAAAAGTTTCACTCATCAAGAAACAGAAGCCAGGCCAAACACACCCTTTTTGACTTTAAGAAAAGAGGAGACATCTATGATCAATTTGTTTCATCAATCTCAGTGATGGCTTGCTGTGAAAAAAAATAAATTAGGAACAAATAGAATATAACTGTCAGAGAAGCTGACTGACAAAACCTGTAAAATGGACATTTTTACAGAAATTGGAAATCTTCATGCAAATGTTGTTTTCCAGATCTCATCCACAGTGCAAAATGAGAAAATTAGAAATACATGATGTTTGGGCTGGAAGAAATCTTCAAAAGATGTATATATTGCATCTACATTTCCATATAAGGGAGTGGTGATGACAAGCATAAAAAGAGTAAGTACAGTGTACTGAGCACTTGTGCGATTGGTACTGTACTAAGTATGTTGCATACAATATGCTTTTTAGTCTTCAGAACAACCTGTTGAAATACCTTGCAGTGGATATTATCAGTTCCTTTTTTAAGTATCTATTTTATTCTGCTTTTAAAAAACACAATTTTCCGTGTACTTTGGATGACTGTGTAGTAGACACTACTAGCTTCTGATAATATCCACGGGCTCCTCTAATTTCTCTTCTCTGTAGCAATTGGGTTGGCAATCTGATTAAATCTTGGCCAGTGCAAAGTAAGTGTAAAATGTACTACTTCTAGGCTCAGGGAGGCATGTTGTTTAGCATCAGTGTGCCTCCTCCATTTACATTATCTTGCCCCTCTCTGACAGCTGAATAACGTCAAGGCGACCTGTAATTTACACGATAGTAGAGCCGTAATACCGAAGCATCTTGTGATATAAACAACTGCTTAGAGGACAGTTGCTAAACCTACATTGGACTGAGTAAGAAATAAACTTCTATTGTTTTAGGCCTCTGAAAATTGAGGTATTATTGGTTACTATGGCATAGTCTATTCTATTCTGAATAACTAAAAAATCAGTACTAGGGGTGATACCCTGTTGTAACAACAACAACAAAAAGCCTAAACCATGTGGCCTTGGTTTATATGTCAGGAAGCACTGGGTAAAAAAAACTCATGTTTGAGCCTGGAAAATTGAGGATCCATATTATGCAGATGCAAAAACATTTTATAAAAGGGACTTCTGCTATAACTAGAAAGATAGACCAAACCTACTGAATTTATAACTCTAGGGGAAGACATTGGAAAACAGACTGTTAATAGGGCATGCTAACTGCTATTGGGCATATTAGGAAAGTTATTACAGAACCAAGCTGAGACTAAGAAAAAATTGAATGGTTTGCAGGAGGAAATAAAATAAACCAATAAAATACAGAAATTCAGATCTTTGCATGGCTGAAAATCTTTATGTTTTTAGTCCCAGATTATTAAGATTTAAGTTTTAAAAAGGCATTGATAAACCAAGGCCTAATAAAGCTTCTGAGTCAGTCAAAATAATTCAATGTTCAACTTACCAGCAGAAAAAAAATTACTGAAAGCAACAATCAGATTAAGAGTGTGGTCTTTTCAACTACTGTTCTAGATACCTTCAAAGGAGTAGGTCTTAAATTTAAAAGGAGAAGGGATGCAGCGTTATGAAAACAAAATTAGTCAGGTTCTAGTGTTATATCAGAAAAATAACTTTATGAAACTGAACAGAAACAAATGGATAAGAAGTCTCATAATTTTTATAAGAAATTATAGTGAAAGTGTAACAAAAAACTCACAAAGTATGGACAAAAAAGGCTTTGATGTTTGAGGCTTTAAAAACCCCTGGGGTTCCCAAACCGGTCCTAACCACAATGCAGGCTTAGATGTTTGTAGAATCCTCAAAGAAGACATGCTTTACAAAGCCCAGTGTAGATTGGGTTATGGAGACCAAAGAGAATGACAGAATCTCCATGACAGCAGAGCTGGGAGATTTGGTGAACATGGATGGGAGAAGTTATCCCCTATCTATGAGAGTAATGCAGAATCCAATCCAATAACTTCCTCCATCACTCAGGCATGGAAATTTTATGTTTCCAGAACCCCAAAATTTCAGAATCTAGCTGATCATCAGTGTCTCCTGTGTTTCTCAGTTTTCTCTTTCCAAATGGGATATACAGTATGGTTCTTCCATCCAGATTGATTATATAATGAATGTATATGTAGGGAAATGGGTAATTCTGCATTTTAATTTACAGGTTGACAGTCTAGGAGGAGACATATCCAGATCGCATAGAGATGCCCATACACGATTTGGATTTTGTGATGGATGCAGGAAGTGAATATTTTGGGTTCTGTCCCTTGAGGAACAGGTGAATGTGTTCTATATGTAGGTAGAGAAAAAGAAAGATTTTCTAAGACCAGATCAAAAACCACTAGTGCTCACCAATATCCATGTAGTCTGTTTTCCAGACTTCCTTGTATTTGGATCTGCCATTTCACTTGTTCTGGTAAATGGACTATGAATGGAAATATTGGTAGTTTACATGTCTGATGGCTTCCCAACCCTTGTCCTCTTCCCCACTACAAGCTAGAGAGATAATTCAGGAGAGCATCGGAAGCAAAAAGATGGAGGAGATACAACACCAAATTAATCCTGGATTCCAAGTCACAGCTTAGAAGAGAGTTGTTTGACCAACATGAGACTATGATTTGAACCAGAAATTAGCTTCTATTACATTAAATCCCTGTAATTTCACCATCTACATCACTGTTAGTAGAGCTATGTTAGTCTTGACTATTAAAAATTTCGAATGCAGTTCCAGGTCAAGGGCTGGGTCCCTGCTGACTCCAGCTTGTCACCACATTCCATTCCCCTGGCCTTGGCCATTTGTTAAAGGTTGTTTTGTGATCTTGTTTGGAATGCTGAGCAGAGGTCTGTCTGTCTTCTGGCTAACAAATTGTAGACAGACGAGCTCTGAAACTGCTACAGCCATTTTGTCACCATGAAGGAAGTCAAATTGGAATAAAGTGCCACAGTGGAAGACAGTAAAGAGAAGAAAGGGAATTAGATTCTTGATGACATTACTGAGCCACTGAATCAAACAAACCCTGGCAACTATAATACCTCTGTTCTTCAAGATACACAAGCCAACAAAAGATTTTATTGTTTAAGTCAGCTAAGTAGAATTTCCTATTGCTTACAACTGAATGAATAATAAATAAATTTGAACTAAAATAATCCCAATTTTAATGATGAGGAAATTAAGGAACAGAGAGCTGGATTGAATTAACATCATATGTAGTTGACAAGTGGATGTACTAAGAGTTGAGACCTAATTTTCCAACTCCAAATCCCATTTTCTTTAATCGCTATATGTTGTATTACACTATTGTTTCCCACTCTGCTGTTCTCATGATCTGCCACTGAGTGTTAGAGGCAAGAAGAAAAACAGCAAAATCAATCAAACAAACAAACAAACAAACACCACTAAACAGAAAACAGGATCTCTGTGTCCCAAGATATTATTCTTTCTGGAACTCTTTCATCTATTTTCAGCAAGCCAAATTAGAAAATTGATTCCTCTTTTCAAGCCCTGATCATCATAGAGGGGCCTCTATTATCCTTGAAGGAGTGCAGCCATAATAACAAGGGCTGGTGATTATTGGATTTGAGCTCACCACCCTTGCTCGAGAGGAACTATAGAAAAGGGAACATGCTGTGGAATCAGTAAATGCAATATCTAAAAACAGCCAACAGCTGTGCCTGATGAGCATCTGGGCAATGTTTTTGCCGGGTTTGGGAGGTATACGGCTACATTAGTTACAGCATTTTATAAAAATTTACAGCCAGAAACTTCAGGTCAGCATATTTAACAAAAACAAATCTTGTATTTCTAGAGTGTGGACCAGATGTTAATGTATTTGAAAGGATATGTGTTTCCGTGAGTGTCTGTGGGTGTTTGGTGTGAGATTGATAAAGATATGTGTTTTCCCACGGGTGTGTGGCCTTAAGATTAGAGGCCCTTGCTTATGGTTAGGAATCATAGAAACAGGTGTGTAGTTGGGAGTGGGAGGTTGGAGGGAGGGAGAAGGAGAGTTAAGTGAAAAAAAAGGTAAAATGAAAGGAGACCCCTTGTACAAACACTGGATTTATAGGTTCCAAATTCACAAGATTCATATGTCAAAGATATATAAAATATCACAAATAGTTCTGTTGTTGAAAGACACAGATTTTTATTTTTCTATAATTAGACATGAAAGTCCATCCTTCAGAATTAAAAAAAAAAAAACTTTCTGACCCTTGCCCCGCAATTTTATTCATATCTTCCTCCCACTTCACTGTTGGTATTGACTATCCCTTCAACATGCTTAATAATGCCATAGGCAAAATAAGAATAAATGGAAGTATTTTTCAGATGCTTCATATTTCTAAGATAATATATCAGCAGAGTATCAGAATCACCAAATGTCAGAGCAGGAGAGACCTCTAAGTTCATATAGTGCAAGGAAGATTCTTGGAGACATTTACTGTTTCTACTTCAGATGGGACACAGCTAAGCCATTCCCACAAAAGCACTGCGCCCGTGGCAAAAGCCACTGCAGATCTTCTTGTTCCACTTTTAAATCTCTCTGTCTCTGTCTCTCTCTCTCTCTCTCTCTCTCTCTCACACACACACACACACACACACACACACACACACAGCTAACCAACCTCTTACCCCTCTTTCATTCAGTCAGGAAAAATTATTTAGCATTAACTAGATTAGCTGCCAGGTCTATTTTAATGGAGTCTCGTTGCTCTATTATAACAAGCCTCCAAGAACTGCTCAAAGAATCAGGACTGCCAGCCTCAGCTTGAAGGCTGGACAAGGCTAGGGCTGCGTCTTATTAACCTACAATAACAGAGAGTTGCATTAAATGTGTCTTCTCTCTGTCCCTGAAAATCCTCGGGAGAATTAGGGAAAGTCTATCAGCTGCCTGAATAGGTCTTTGTTAACTCAAGGTTGACAGGAAAAAAGACCATACAGGAGAGAAAAAGGGAAGAGGGGTGGAACCTCAGGGTGCAAGAACACAAACAACTCTAATTTGCTAAGTTACCATCATTACAAGGGGAAGAGGTTAATTCGTCTGGGCAAGGTTGGTCATCCCCTTCCATAGAGAATACCACTGTGTGGAAGGTTTTCTACGTATGCCCTAGGATGGGATCCTTCCAGGATTCCCAAGACTGCCAGAAAGCCTGGACAGTAACCAGAAAGGACAACTCTCCTGTTTTCTTGCCTTCAGAAATGGCCAGGGGTCAGCAGACTCCTACACTGGGCCAAATCCAACCTGACACCTGTTTTTGCACTAAGAATGGCTGTTATGTTTTTAAAGTTTGAAAAAACAAAACAAAACAGTAGAAGAATAATATTTCATGACATGGGAGAATTCCATGACATTCCATTTTCAGTGTCTGTTTGTTCGAATCCAGTCATGCTCACTCATGTCTGTGCAGCTGGCTCCATACTAATGCAGAGACCCTATGGCCCTTAAAGCCCCAAATACTGAAATATTTACTCTCTGGCCTTTTGCAGGCCTAGGAGGAGGTAAATTGAAATAATCTCCTAGGAGGAGGTAAATTGAAAATAAGTTAGCAAGTGAGACAGTCTTACACATTTGAGGGTCTGAGAAAAGTCTAGCTTATGTTTATATAAATAACATAGGAGGAAACTTCTCTTAAAATGATGCAAATCTTCTGGCACCAAAAGATACTAAGTTGGGAGACTATTCTTGTTTATTCATTCAGCCATTTATTCATCCAACATACTTTATTAAGCACCTACTGCATACAAAAACCCCCACCATCTTCAGGGAGAGGGGGTGTGATAAGGCTTAGGACAGCAAGGCTCTGCCTTTTGAAGGTATGGCCCCCTGAATTGCCTCAAACACACTTCCAAAAGAATAATTTTTTTCCTCAAGTTATATATATATATATATACACACACACGTGTATATATATACACACACACGTGTATATATATATACACACACACACACACACACGTACATATATATATATATATTTTTTTTTTTGAGACAGAGTTTTGCTCTTATTGCCCAGTCTGGAGTGCATTAGTGTGATCTCGGCTCACCGCAACCTCCACCTCCCAGGTTCAAGCTATTCTCCTGCCTCAGCCTCCCAAGTAGCTGGGATTACAAGCACACACCACCATGCCTGGCTAATTTTTGTATTTTTAATAGAGATGGGGTTTCTCCATGTTGACCAGGCTGGTCTCAAACTCCCAACCTCAGGTGATCCTCCCGCCTTGTCCTCCCAAATTGTTGGGATTACAGGAGTGAGCCACTGCGCCCAGCCTCCTCAAGTTATATTTAACTAACTCTCTGATCCAAGCATATAAGCCCTTTCTCTTTTCTTTTTAAAATAAAGAGTAACATTTGTCACATAAGTAATTCTCTACTGCAGATGAAAACGAAAATCCCTCAGCAATTTATCATAAATGGGTCTTTGGTTTACTGCTTTATCCAATGTGAAGATGTTAACTTACCTCTGTAGAGCGCTTTCTGTGTAGAAAGAACTTTTGCACACACCAACACATTTATTGGTTGAATTAGGTACTATGAATACTTCCAACTTACAGATAATTAAACCAAGGTTTGGGGATTTTGCTAGTATGTCACTGGAACGGGTCCCAGTCCAGGTTCTTTCATTTTAAACACAATGACTCTTTCTCTTGGCAACTGAAAAATTCCTTATTTTCTATTTGAGCTTCACTTTTATCCTGGTTCAGAATGGAAGAAACAAGAGGGATAAAGCCCTAAAAACCTAGGGAAATGGATTCTTGAGAACTGTTAAGTATGGCTGCTGACTGGAAACGTGATAACTTCTCTGAGCTACTGGCTCCGATTTGGACAAACCAGTAATTCCCTTTTAGGCTTTGCACTCCATATATTTTTATGTTAAATTCTGCTTTGCAAAATCAAAGGGACGGAGATAATGTGCTATAACAAAAAGTGACCTTGATTTGGCCACAGAACACTTGGCCAAATCTAGCTCTGCTCTTTCACCAATGAGCTGAGCGTCCCTCAGTCTTTGGGCAAGTCACTCCAAATTTTTTTTACCTCTAAACCCTGTTTTTTTTGGGGGGGGGGGGTGCGGGGAGTGTCTATAAAAGGGAAAGTGTTCAATTAGTAACACTCTAAGTTCTTTCCAGGTTTAATACTCTGAGACTGCATAAATTCTTTTTCACTATTTTGGACTCAGTGCTAACTTTTATAAAGATGTCAATTTTACCCCAAAGTTGTATAACATGGACAATTTTAGGTGATGATAGGTCTTTCTCACATTAAAAATAAAGTATATTTTCTTTGAATAAATACTACTTTATGACAAAAAGAAAATGCTTCCACTGGACTGGTTTTGATTCTTTGTCTAACTTCAGTGAAGTAAGTGGAAATGCAGTAGAATTCTGTTGCTTCAGGTCCCACGTGCCCCTAGGGTGGTCCTTTTAATCTCAACCTGTCATGATCTTACTCTCCTCCCACTGACAGTGCCAAAGTCCGAGTGGCTAACTTGAGCTCGAACACATTTTGCCCCATGGCTTTGATTTCATGGCATCCTCTTATTCTATTGTTTAAATTTAGTCAATTGAATGCATTTCTGCCTCTTGCCTTCCCAATGAAATCCTCGGCCCCTTTGGTAGTAGAGCAGTGACCCTTCTCTTGTGCCTTGAATCCTCGGAGCACTGATCACAATGCTTAGCATTTGCAGAGCTGGGGCTCTGGAGCCTGAGAGTCTTTACTAAGCCTACTGCCATTTATTAATATGCATCTAACAAGTTGAGTGGACAGACATTCACCAATGTCAGCATGGAAAGCTTAGGAATAGAAATAGTTAAAGTACTTCCACAATACTAAAAAATTGTGGATATTTACATAATAAACATGGTATCTCTTAAAATTGGCATATCTTTGCTGGAGCACATAATAGTAACGATAAATGTTGACTAAATTATTTTTTTCCCCTTGGGACAGCACACCCTTGCAAACATTACAATTCCCTGTTTTTCTTTGATTGATGCAACTGAAACACCAATGTTAAAGAAAGGATCCACTAAATTTGTTACTTTGTTTTTTATTCCCACTAAAATTTGCATATTGATTTATTCACATCATGTTTAAGCCCTAGGATTTTGGGCCCCATCTTAACATAGAGCTACCTGGCAGCAAAGAATAATTTGGTTTGGAAATTGCTGACTTTTAAATTATTAACACAAAAGCACACCAGGAAAAGAAGGGTTTCCTTAGCAAAATGCTAGAATCACAGCCCTTTCTCCTGAAGTTGTCACCATTCAATGTGAAAGATTGTTTGATGTTGCCGAGGCTGAAAAACACCAGTTCATTTGTTTTTTGTGATTTTTTTTTTCCTAAAGAAAAGCCTTTGTTTCTCAGTTTGATATTTTTCATGAATAATTGGAGACTGCGGAAATTGAAAAGGATTTTTGTCTCTAGTTGAACTGAAGTGATAAACATTCTTGGAAATCAAAACCTGCAAAGCAGAAAGTACTTTTTTCCCCCAACTGTTTAAACATAACCTAGATATTGGGAGGCAAACAAAAATACAAAACAGAAACAAAAACCCACAATAACAATAGGGTATCTGCTCCATACTCTATAGAGCCACAGGGAATGTGTTTATCCAGGTCTCTATGATGTATTTATTGTACAATGCAATAGCTATTATTCCTAAGATTGTCTCTTGCCTAGTCCAAAGACAATCTCTGTGGCTCACCTAAGCAGGTATTCAGTTTTATCAAAGCTTCCAGATACAAGCCTTGTATCTTGTCATTCATAATGGTGCAGTGCTTACAACTACCAGGTAAAGAATACCAATTTCCCAGGGATATAAAGTACTATATGGCTTATGACTGAATTAATATTCACAACGCCCTTCCAATATGGGTATCATTAGTTCCATTAGGCTAATAAGGAATTTGAAATTAACCAGTTTCTTCCAGAACAGATACTAGTCATGGGTGAGCTAGAAATTAAACTCAGGTGAGTTTGCCTCCAAAGAAGTTGCCATGTCTCATTCTTAGGATGGTTTAAAATCCAGATGAGGCATTTGGATACACTTCAAGGAAGAAACATGATTAAGTAAACGTTGTTTCTAAACATGAAACAAATGATCTGGACGGTGTTCTGAGAAGAGATTATTCATCGGTGAAGGGTGGCTCAGTGGAGGAGGTTGTGGGAATTGGAAGTGAGACTCATAAATCCAGTAATGAGTCAACAGAGACTTTCACATTTTATGGTGGGAGAGGAGGTAGAGATTGGTGCAGATCAAGTGCTTCATTTTGATTTACCCATTCCTCTGATTGTTAGGAGACACAGGTCTTCTCCGTTACACCTGCCCTTTCAACCAATCCCCAACCAGAAAAGAACATCAGAGTAAACTATATCCTTTCACAAAACGCTTGTTCAATTGCCTTGCCCATATGCTTTAATCTGCAGATAACAGGTGAAGTGAGCAGAGAGTGAAATGTAATGATTTTGTCCTATTACAGTCATCTTCCCCCAGAGGCACAATGACCAAAAAAGAGGAACGCAGGGTGGGAAACTATGAAAGGGATACAAAAAGATTTGCATGATATTAGAATACACCACGGGCAGCACTGACTTCGGGGCTTGCCCAGAGAGACCATGCAAAACTTGACTTAGAAGAAAGGGAGAAGAACAGAGGTCAAATACGGGAGCAGTAGGAGCTTCAGGGAAGGGTGGACAACTGGTGTGGCAACGCAGACCAAGTGCACCGGCATGTGCTGGTTTATGACTTCAGAAGTTCCTAGCAGATACCACAAGTGTGTCTGACATGGAATAGATTCATTTCAGGACTCTTACACAATAAAAAAGTAGAAAAGATCTTGAGACAGCTACCAGGAAGGAGTCAGGCAGCAGGCCTCTCCTGATTTCCTGGGATGCAATTCTGGTCTTAACCCAGTCATAGAAGGCAAAGACATTCAAGAGGGAGAAATAAAAATGTCCTGGATACTCCAGAGATACACACTGACAAAAGGCAAGGTCATCAGCCTGAGATTCCCAGGACAGAAGCAGGAGGCAGTGGCAGATCAGAGTCCAGGTGGCGGAGGTCTTAAGAAAAGCGCAGGTTTCAAACAGATGTGGTCTGAAACTAGGTGGAGGTTGGCGGTGGCGTGAGGTAGCCTAACATCTCAAAAAAAGATTACGATCTCCTGGAAGATAGAGTGCCTGCCTGATTTAGTTAAATTTTTAAAATATACATATATACATACTTTAAGTTCTGGGGTACATGTGCAGAACGTGCAGTTTTGTTACATAGATCACACACCATGGTGGTTTGCTGCACCCACCAACCTGTCGCCTACATTAGGGGACCTACATTACACACGCCATGGTGGTTTGCTGCACCCATCAACCCGCCACCTACATTAGGCATTTCTCCTAATGCTATCCCTCCCCTAGTCCCCCACCCCACAACAGGCCCCAGTGTGTGATGTTCCCCTTCCTGTGTCCTTGTGTTCTCATTGTTCAACTTCCACTTATGAGTGAGAACATGCAGTGTTTGGTTTTCTGTTCTTGTGTTAGTTTGCTCAGAATGATGGTTTCCCGCTTCATCCATGTCCCTGCAAAGGACATGAACTCATCCTTTTTTATGGCTGCATAGTATTCCATGGTGTATATGTGCCACATTTTCTTTATCCAGTCTATCTTTGATGGACATTTGGGTTGGTTCCAAGTCTTGGCTATTGTGAATAGAGTCACAATAAATGTGTGCATATGTCTTTATAGTAGAATGATTTATAATCCTTTGGATATATACCCAGTAAAGGGATTGCCATTCTAACTTCCATGAGATGGTATCTCATTGTGGTTTTGATTTGCATTTCTGTAATGATCAGTGATGATGTGCTTTTTTTTAATATGTTTGTTGGCTGCATAAATGTCTCCTTTTGAGAAGTGTCTGTTCATATCCTTTGCCCACTTTTTGATGGGGTTGTTTTTTGTTTTTCTTGTAAATTTGTTTAAATTCTTTGCAGATTCTGGATATTAGCCCTTTATCAGATGGGTAGATTGCACCCATCCAGCAGGCAAATGGATACAGCAGTCAGGACACCATTACTTTTCAGCCCTCACTGGTGGAAATATCGGCAGTCCCGAAAATCTGGGCACCTGTGCTGACGGCAGAGGATGTAGTTTTGAGTGTGCACAAAGCCACAGTTGCACGTGCCTCTTGTTGTTTACCAGGAAGAAGGAAGAGAGGTAGGGGAAGAAAATAACTGCAGAATACAAAGCAAAGGGATATGACCCTAAGTCTAACTAAAACAGAAAAAGGTCCTGGGAGAAGAGGAATTAGTTTCAGAGACTGAGTTACCAAGCATAAAGCATCTTTCTTGCTAGTGTGTCAGAGCAAAATCCTTCTGAAAATGAAGTTCTGCGCCCTAGCTGAATCTGCATCTTCCCCTCCACCAAACTGGGTCGTCTCCCAGACCAGCAGTATCAGCAATAACTGAGAACTTGTAAGACGTGCATGTTCTCAGCCTCCACCCCAGGCCTACTGAATCAGAAACTCTGCAAGTGAGGCTAAAGCATCTTTATTTTAGTCTTCCGGATGATGATGATGATGCACTGTGAATTTTGAGAACCACTGGTCCAGTTTGTGACTGAAGCAAGTGATTTTCCTTAAACTCCTCCCATTCTGATCCATTAAAGGTCCTTAACAGGGAACCATAGTGTAGACTTGTGTTAGGACCACTCGCTTGTTTCTTGGAGAAAAGACTTTTGTGACTGGTGGGCAAAATCCTGGGGATGATTCGGAATGTTACTTCATAATGAATTAGTTCAAACTACTTTAAAAATATAATTTCCAAAATGTTAAAATCGTGACTCATACAAACATAAAATTTGTACAGTCAAAGATTCTATTCAATCCATTAATGAATGAGGAAACTAGTAATGATGGTAAAATGAGATATTTATAGGCACTTAAAAATAAAAGAGAGATGTTAGAATAATACTTGAACCAAATCTGTTAGTGCCCCATGGGGCAATAAAACCATAACTTTGAAGATTATCTTTTCTATGGGACATAAAATTATTTCCATCTCTATGAAACACAAATCTACAAGTTAACACCTAACTTTGTAGAGTTAGGGAATGTAAGTAAACAAAGTCAAACAATGCTACAATTTCCTAGAAAATTAAATATTCCTTGGGTGACATGGTTAAATCATGCCCCAGAATGACATTGAAAGGACAGGCAATCATCCTCACAGCACTTTCTGTAGGCGTTGGACAGTTTTTTTCTTAACATGACAGATCTAGTCTCTAGGTTCTAATTCTTGGTAGATGTTTCATCCCACCACACCCTCAGGTGGAGATGCCCCTAAGTCAGAGGCAAGGAATGCTCCAAACCCTCCTGAAATGGAGCCAGATGAGATTCCAAAGAAAGAAGTGCTAAACATCAGGCTCATCAATCCAAAGCGTTGATGAGAGGAACCCACTACAGGGTGCTGCAATGTACCCCTGTGATAGACAGCAAGAGAAAAGTGATGTCCTACCTAGCTATGTCTCTGTAATGGAGTGTACATGAGGGCTTGAGGAACTTGGCCCAGGGCCACGGCCATTGTCTTTCAGTGTTTTGAGCAACAACCAAGATATTGTTATCAGCACTTGACAATGCTCAAGCCCCTGGGTTGGGTTCAAACCTGCTGGGAAAAACCTGCAGCGGACTGGCTCACAGAACACTCAAGGCACTCTTCTTTCAGTCAGCACACAGAAAGAAAGCAGGGGCAGAGGGCCTGGGGGTTCCTGCAGTGGTACTGGGTAAAGCTCCTTGTTCCTCATTAATCTGCAACACTGCATGGAGGTTGCTGACTGGCTGATCATGGGGGTTCCCTTCTCTTTGCACTCTCATTCTGTGCTGGGTATGTGGCAGCTGCTGCTCCACCTTGTTGCTATGATCCATGACTTGTGCAGTCTCCTGAGCTCTCTGAAACCTCCTTAACCAGCTTTTTGTGAAGCCATTTCATTCTCCCAAAAGCCGTCTGTAGACACCATCAACAAGTGCTGGTTCAAATACAGAAAAAAGCACACAGGGATCACTACGTTCTGAATGGCCTCTCCCTAAATGGGACCTCGATCTTTGCTAGGGATTTCTTTCTTTTTCTTTTCTTTTCTTTTCTTTTCTTTTTTTCTTTTTAGATGGAGTCTCACTCTGTCACCCAGGCTGGAGTGCAGTGGCGCAATATCTGCTCACTGTAAACTCCATCTCCCAGGTTCAAGCGATTCACCTGCTTCAGCCTCCCGAGTAGCTGGGATTACAGGTGCCCACCACCATGCCTGGCTAATTGTTGTATTTTTAGTAGAGATGGGGTTTCACCATGTTGGCCAGGCTGATCTTGAACTCCCGACCTCGTGATCCATCAGCCTTGACCTTCCAAAGTGCTAGGATTACAGGGGTGAGCCACCACGCCCAGCCGGGATTTATTTCAAGATGCTGATTATGTCTCAGCTAGGCCAGGTGAACTTAGGTAGGCCATACATATGTGGAGTGACTTTTAAACATCAGGACTAAAGAGGCATAGAGGATGAGGATGTGACTGGGATCCTAATGGGGAAGGAGCTGGTAGATGTAACCAGAAAAAAAGCAGGACCTCAAAGAGAGAGAAGTAGAGCACCTGCTGAACACTTAATCACATGTAATTTCTCCTAGCAGAAAAGCCAAGAAATGCCCAGACCTGGCTGTCATCTTCCGTCTCCAACCTCCCCACTGTCTCTCTATAGAAGGAGTTCTCCACTTAGAACATATGAATTCTCCAAAAGATCTG
This sequence comes from Pan troglodytes, assembly GCF_028858775.2. Taxonomy (NCBI): domain Eukaryota; kingdom Metazoa; phylum Chordata; class Mammalia; order Primates; family Hominidae; genus Pan; species Pan troglodytes. The sequence continues at coordinate 129,873,367 of NC_072407.2, read as the reverse complement.
AGGATAGAATCCAGGGAGTCCATGAACATGGATGGAGAAAATGTTGAATTTTTATTTTCACTAAATTCTTATTGGAATTTAACGTTTCTTTTAATTATTAATGAAGGCAACAAATTACAAAAGTATTATTAGCAGTACCGTGGCTTTGCCATGGATATTTTCATATCAGTACTCTGTCAGTCTGTTTGATTTTTTTAATGTGTTAACAAAGGAGCACACATAAACTATATGACTGGTTTCAAAATAATTTGATAACTACATTTTAATATAGTTTCCTTTGTAATCCTGTGTATTTTATTGTGTGCATTTAAAAACATTGTTCTGAGAACAGATTGATATGCTGTATCAGACTTTTAAAGCAGTTCATGGCACAAAGAAGCTTAATAACCCTTGTATATTGTAACTTCAAACAAAAGAAAACAAAGCAAAAATCAGTTTTGTTTAGTTTATCCACCAACTTGTTCTGTGTAGGTTTTGTGGTGTTATTTTCATTTGCTTCAACTAAACTAGAAAAATAACATGCTCCTGTTTATTATGTACTTCTGTATATTCTTATTGTGTATTCTATATTATTTTCCTCCTCAGCTAACACATACACACACATACACATACACACACACACACACACACACACACACACACATGTCTTTCGTTTTGAAAAGAATTCTCAGTGTTTTAAAGTATCACAGTTAGGCCACAAGGGAAGAGATGTGAATATTTTAGGACTTCTCAACATGAACTTAAGCCACATGTAGAATCCAGGCAACTGGACCTTTTGACCTCACTAAACCCTTTCCAGAGCAAGATGCTTTTATTCTTCTTCAAGCCTCAGATGGCAGATCAGAGGTAAAATAGCCCTTATTTCCAATTATGTGCTTCCACAGTCATTGTCTACAAGGGGAATAAGCGATAATGAAAAGGATGTGATGCTGCCTCATGACCAAACTGGATTTTTTTCCCTCCACTTTTGATTTATATTCAGCACTGGGCAGTCTGCAGAACTTCTTATTAAGGAAACAAAAAAGACGAGGGAATAAGAACAAGTGCTATCCTTCTCTTCTTTACAAATTCGGTAAGAGATGAAAAGCCAGGCAACAAAGGCTTTTACTCAAGGAACCACTTTCAGACTTGGGGTCAGAAGCTGAAAAAGAACATGTGCAGAGGTCAAAGAGATGGATTCAAGTGCCTACTCTGCTACTTACTAATTGTGAGATTAAAGACGTGTTATTTAATCACTCAGATTTTTTTTTTTTTTTTGAGATGGAGTCTTGCTCTGCCACCCAGGCTGGAGTACAATGGCACAATATCGGCTCACTGCAACCTCCACCTCCAGGGTTCGAGCAATTCTCCTGCCTCAGCCTCCCGAGTAGCTGGGACTACAGGCATGTGCCACCACACCTGGCTAATTTATTTCGTATTTTAGTAGAGATGAGGTCTCACTCTGTTGCCCAGGCTGGTCTTGATCTCCTGAGCTCAGGCAATCTGCCTGCCTTGGCCTCCCAAATTGTTGGGATTACAGGCGTTGAGCCACTGTGCCCAGCCTCGGATTCTTACAAGGTGTGAATGTGCTTATTCTGTCTAAATTCAAGGATTGCTGCAAATGAAGTGTATTTCCCAAAAGGCCACAGGGCTTCATTAGCAGACCTTAGTTTGCAAGATGGGAAAGATCTTCAGGTAGATGTTTGAGTCTGAGCGCCAGAGGGTAGGTATAACTGAAGGAATGGGGCATGGAGAAGATAGACTGGAATCTTATCTCCCCATCCTGTTCCCCACCATGAAAACAAATGCCTGAGCTCTCTTGGGAAGAGTTACTACATGCTTGCTGAGAGGGCTCTTTTCTTCGAAAACTCTGTGAGACACAGGACACAGGCATCATGATGTCCAGGTGAAAAAGTATGACAGAGTGGGACAGATGATCCATGTCCTTATTTTTTCAGAGAAAACAGCCTAGCTGTAGAGAAGGGAGGCTGAAAGAATGAAAAGGGATTCTGAAGCACTACCCTGGTTTCTTTGAGAAGAACTGTCAGGACGTGGTCTCCATAGAACCTACATCTCAGGAAGCACTAGAGCCACGGTAGCTGGAAGCGCAAATCACTGCTCTCCCCTGCCTTCATGGACACTGAACACCAGGAAAAATAAGGGGATCCTGTAACCCCAGGTTTTGGCACCATTGCAAACAAGACACCTCTGGGTATTTCCAGAAATGATTGGTATAGAGAAAGAAGAGGAATCTTGATGTACTTAATTATATAGGTAGGGGCAATGAAACGTAGAATTGGAATTATTTGTTTCCACTGGCAGGCAGGAGGGTGGCTGGGAAGTTTGGATTAGACGAAGACAAATTAGAGGTAGCAGGCTGGGAGCCATCTTTGTAAGCTGTAAAGCCTTACAAAAATGTAGACTTTGGGTGTGACTTTCTTTTTCAGCAAATTTCCTGGCACACCCTGCGGACAGGAACGAATGCCTCTTGGTTGCATGGAGGAATAAACAACAAAAGGGCTAATTTTAGGATTGATACAAGTAATTTACATAGAATATTCATGTCAGCTAACTACTGTAACATAAAGCATGTTTTCCACATTTGAGCACCCACAAAATGAGTTTTCGTGTACATCCTGTAAACCTGGGGAAAAGAACCAACAAGGGAGAGCAAAAAAAGAGTAAAAATTGGAAACATTGGCCTGGCCAGCCAGCTAATTTTCCCCTGCGTGGAAATAATACCCACAGGTGCTGTCTCCCACTGCTTTTCACGTTCTGCTTTCAATCATTTAGGATTCCTATTGAAGACCCTTCACTGAATTCACGCTCATATATTTTCTAGTTCTCTCTGTATTTAGAACACAGAAAGACAAAAATAAATGTGGCTTTATGACACTTTTCATTTTTCTGTTAGATTCTTTTTTAAAAAAGATGTGCAAACACTCAATAATTGTTTTATGATCTACTAGTTGAGTATGAAATGTATCTGTCAACAAAATATCAAGTGCATTTTATGAACTTTCCCAAGTCAATTTGGTTATGTGCAACTCTTGATTCTTTTAGGGAACGCTAAGAGTTTGAAATAGGTGATGGTTAGCTACTTATCTACTATACAGTCTTACTACCAATTTGCAATAAATTAAAACTTCAGACCAAATTCTCTCCAACACACAAACATGTATAAAGAAAACATCCTGGCTGGGCGCGGTGGCTCATGCCTGTAATCCCAGCACTTTGGGAGGCCAAGGAAGGTGGATCACGAGGACAGGAAATGGAGATCATCCTGGCTAACACGGTGAAACCCCATCTCTACTAAAAGTACACAAAATCAGCTGAGCATGGTGGCACGTGCCTGTAGTCCCAGCTACTCGGGAGGCTGAGGCAGGAGAATCGCTTGAACTCTGGAGGCGGAGGTGGCAGTGAGTTGAGATCCCACCATTGCACTCCAGCCTGGGTGACAGAGCGAGACTCCATCAGAAATAAGAAAGAAAGAAAGAAAGAAAGAAAGAAAGAAAGAAAGAAAGAAAGAAAGAAAGAAGAAAGAGAGAGAGAGAGAGAGAAAGAAAGGAGGGAGGGAGGGAGGGAAGGAAGGAAGGAAGGAAGGAAGGAAGGAAACATCCATTAGTAAAGAGACACTGATCACGCAACCATGTACAAAAACTCTGGTGGTTTTGGGTGATGCAACCACACTAGTATAAAAAATTTATTCAAGGTAGTCACAATAATTTTCCAAGGGTAAGATTTTCTGATTCTTTTTTTTTTTTTTTTTTTGAGGCAGAGTCTCTCTCTGTCGCCCAGGCTGGAGTGCAGTGGTGTGATCTCAGCTCACTGCAAGCTCCGCCTCCCGGATTCACGCCATTCTCCTGCCTCAGCCTCCCAAGTAGCTAGGATTTTCTGATTCTTATAGCTGTTATTAGCCAAACAGAAATCCCACAATGTGGCTAGATATAGGATCACTCTAGGAACAAGTTTCAGGAGCTTCCTAATAATGGTGCAGGTGATAGACTACATCCCAACACTCCATTTATACAAGAATGGATTGTGTCTTTAAAATATTTTAGCCAATTCACATATCATATATAAACATTAAATATGGAAATGTATACACACATATACAAACATGTGTACATAAATGTATCTATGTACACACACATTATAACAACATTGTTCAGCTCAGGGATCAACAAACATTTTTTGTAAAGGGCCAGATAATAAACATGTTAGGCCTTTCAGGACATACGGTTTCTGCTGCAAAGTCCGTGTAGCAATGTCTGTATTGCAACAACTCAGCCATGCCATTGTTGTGTAATGACCGCCGCAGACAACAAGTAAGGGAATGAAACACAATTGTGTTCTGCTACTTCACTTAGGGACAATGAAATTTGAGTTTTATATAATTTTTTCATGTTGCAAAATATTTATTTTGACCTTTTCCAGCATTTAAAAATGTAGAATGTGAATAGATTCAATTATTTTTGAGAACATTTGCATCATTCTCAACAACAGTGTTTACCTTTAACTGTGTGCTGCATATATTTAGGTGTAGCCAATTGTTAATGCTGTCCTTCTGTGGAAAGGAGTCATTCACGAGAATGTCTCATTTCTCTGTGATTTTCTGAGGTGTGGCAAAGTATCCCCTGCAGTTCCTCATTCAATATCAAGTTACAGACTCAGACTATGGTCTAAGACAGGCACCTACTCATAGTCCCTTTTGGACTTTAATTTGCTGGAGGCTTCCCTGTTGTGAACTAGAAGGGACTGAGTTGAATAGGTTGATGAGATGAGAAAAGCACTTTTCTACTCCTGGATTAGGTTGATACCCAGAGTGGTACTTTTACCCACATACCCCCACCAACCCACACATACATACATAGGCACACACTACACCCAGACCTTTTGACAGAGAAAAAAATAAAGAAGAATTTTATTTACTAGATAATTTAATTCACATCATGAAGATGAGATCTCCCTGAGATTTAAGTTCATAATCATCCTCTTTTCAAACTTTAAATTCTACTGAAATTCTCAACCTGCTTTCAAAAAGATGACTTCCCATAGCCATTATGTATTCATAAAATTCACAATTATGTATATGCATGTATAAGTTAGTATTTAATAAAGAAAAAGTGTAAAATTTATTCTTACCTCACAGTCATGGGCCATCCCAAAACATGTGATGGGCAGTATTTGGCCTGCAAGGTATAGTTTGTCAACCCCTCATCTGGATTGTACTACTTTATTGTTTTTTGTTTTTGTTTTTGTTTTTGAGATGATGTCTTGCTCTGTCACCCAGGCTGGAGTGCAATGGTGCGATCTTGGCTCACTACAGCTTCGCCTCCCAGGTTCAAGTGATTCTCCTGCCTCAGCCTCCTGAGCAGCTGGAATTACAGGTGCATGCCACCACACCCAGTAAATATTTTGTGTTTTTAGTAAAGACGGGGTTTCACCGTGGTAGCCAGGACGGTCTCGATCTCCTGAGTGTAATACTTTAAAGCCAATTTCTGAAACAATAATTTCAGAAATCAACAATTTCTGTGATCAGAAAAGTGAAAAGACAGTAATTAGAGAATACCTGTTTGCTTGTGTTATCTGATTTACTCATTATAAAAACTCTTGCTATGTACTGTATGGTTTTCACCATTTTATACAAGTGGAAAGGAGAACTCAGCCATGTTGTAAATACAGAGTAGAGAGTCAAGTGCCGACCTGACTTTAAAGTTCACGTGCTTTCCTCTTCGAAGTCATGCTTGTGGATTTTCCCTTAGAAAGGAACAATGATCCTTTTAAAGTGGAGAGGGTCTGAGCTTCTTTCTTTGCAGTGGCTCTGCTGCTGAATGCCATTACATGACATGTGACTGGCCCCTTTGAGCATAGCGAATACAACGGGGATGGAGCTCCTTGGCATTGTGCACAGAGTCTGACCTGTTTTTCTTTGTTGTTGTAGTTTCGACTTTTTTTTTTTAATCTAGGAGGTTTTTGATGAGAAACCACTAAAGGGCTTTAAACCCTGGATTGATATAATCAAATTTATGTTTTACAAATGCAGTGTTGAGATCTGAGGCTACATTTCAGAACAAGAGGTCAGCACCAAATGAATCACTGATATGACCAGTTTATATAATAAAAGCAAAGATACAACTGTAAAATCTATACTTATTTGAAATGGTAAACATATATTCTAAGTGTTAAAAATTAGGTATGTGTATTTTCTGCACAAGAGGACCTGACCAAAAAAAGAAGCAGCACATACAAAATAGAACTTACATGTTTTATTTTGCTTTATCTTACATGTAACCTGAATGTTACACAAACTACATATTAATTAAATAATTGATATTCATTTGCTTTACTTCTTAGATTTTTTGAAATATAGTAATTTTGATTTTTCATTAGAAGGACACTTGTATAATGTTTAATAAGAATCATAATTTTGACTCAAAAATATCACGTGTAGGTACTATTTTTCTTATGCAAAATAATGTATGTTTTGGCATATAAATTGCCAAATTTTGTATAAAAGTAAATTACTGGAAACAACCTAAATCTCTATCAATATAGGATTAGGTTAATGGATAATAATATATCCTATAAGGGAAAAGTATGTAGTTTTTAAGAAGATAAGATAGTTCAGTATATATTTATTTTTAAATATCTCTAAGATATGTTTCATTTAAAAAACAGTTACATGTCAGTGCATATCACTTATATAAAGTGTGTATCTATCATTACCACTCTGTTTCTGTTTCTATGTGTGTTTTGTCTGTGTGTGTTAAAAGACACATGATTTCTAGGCAGCAGAATACAAAGAGGGAAAAACAAAACAAAACAAAATAAAAGCTAGTTACCTCAAATGAGGAAAAGATGCTTGCAGGAGACCAGGAAAAAGGCCAGGAACGTGTTTTTTTTTTTTTTTTTTTCTTTATAACCTTTCATACTTTTTGAATTTTTTATCGGAAACCTGTATTACATATTTTAAAAAAGCTTTAAACAAAGCTCTAGGAAGTCTAACAGAGTGGATTTCTTTTATTTTATTTTAGTAAATATCCATTTAGCAAGTCGACACAGCCAACATTGCTCCATCAAACTCAGTGTTTTCCTTAGAGTAGCGAGTGTTCAGCGGATGCTTATTGTTGTAGATGATGATGCTTCTAGGACTGTTTCTTCCACATTTTTAAAGAACAGAGTCGGGCGCGGTGGCTCACGCCTGTAATCCCAGCACTTTGGGAGGCTGAGGCAGGAGGATCATGAGGTCAGGAGATCGAGACCATCCTGGCTAAACGGTAAAACCCCGTCTCTACTAAAAATACAAAAAATTAGCCGGGTGTGGTGGAGGATGCCTGTAGTCCCAGCTACTTGGGAGGCTGAGGCAGGAGAATCGCTTGAACCATGGAGGCAGAGGTTGCAGTGAGCTGTGATCCCACCACTACACTCCAGCCTGGGTGACAGAGCGAGACTCCATCTCAAAAAACGAAAACAAAAAACAGAGTTGGACTTACCCCACATCTTTTGCTAACGTTCTCAGTTTACACCAAGAGAATCCCATGTCTCCAATTAGAACAGTGAAGTATTAGTAATAGCTCATGGGTATTATATACCATACTCTGTTCTAAGGGCTGCACATGCAGACTCAGTCCATCCTCTAAACAACCTTCTGCCAAATGATGATTTACAGTTAGGGAAACTGAGTCACAGAAAGCTTAGGCCACATAGCTATTAAGCGCAGGGCCTGATTTTAACACCAGCAGTCTGGCCCCATCATGCTCTGCTATGGGCTTCTACATCACTGGGGTTAAGGGGCTGTCCCGGCCAAGGCCCCACGAGTCCCTGCTTGACCATGACCATCTCCAGAATTCTTCACTTCCTGTGTTGGGTTCCACCAAGGGAGAGGTCCAAGCCACTTAGGTTGGCACACAGGTTTCTCCTGACCTGACGTCCTCACCTCACAGGCTTTTGCTGTCCTCTCTTCAATCACTTCTCTCACCCCATGGTTAGGTGCACTGAGCAGTACCCAGTTCCCTTGGGATCCATGCTCTCTCTTTTCTCTCTGAATTCCTCTGTGAGGAACATCACACTTCTGTATGCCTGGCTGGCTACTGCTCACCCTTACAAACCCAAGCCAGATCTTTTATTCCCCTAAACCCTCTCCTTTCCTGCCGTTCAACCACACACACACCAGCCTGGATTGTTCATCCACATGTTCTATCAAAGCATTTGCCAGAATGTGTTCTAGTTGCCTATTAGCATATCCGAATTCCTCAAGGCTGGGTACTCGTTATTGGCAGCTACTTTATGTCCCCAGCTTCTTGTTCAGTGTGTGGGTAAATCATAGGAGTTCCATAAAATTCTTGTAAATAAACAAATGAAAGCTGTAAGGAAGAATTGCTTCTGCCTGGTGATGCTCTGCTGCATGGCTAATTTTCCAAGGGCACTCTGAGAAAAGGCAGCGATTGCCACTCCCTCTAAGTTGATTTAAGTGATATAAACAATAGATACAAGGGGTTTTAGTCAGTCAATAAAAAGCACTTTCTAAAATTTTGCTTGGGCACCTAACAATTCAATGATTTTAACTTTCCACTATCTCCTATCTCCTCCATAAAATATTTTTAGAAATAATGTAGACTGTAATGACAACTCTTGCCAACCTTGTAGAAGTCGATTCCATTCTCTTGGTACATCATAAAGGTCAACAGTGGATCACATACATTTCTGGTTTAGTTTGAACTATTTCTTAGGTGTTATTCTTGACTCTCAAATGACCTCTAATGTGTATGCATAGTAGGTGTTTATAGATATAACCTTCCAAGTCATTCAGCCTCCAATGTCTTAGATTTTTCATCTATTGAGTTAGAATTACTATGGCTCTTTAATTTCTTCTAGAATAATTCCTAGTAAAGAATGATTCAATCTTTTTTATGAGATTTACTCATGTAAACTTTTTGTCTAAGATATTTACTTATAAGAATTCATTTTCTTTTCACCAAACTCATAATGCATTATTACCCTTTGGGAAACTGACAGACAAATAATTTAAAAAGAAAAAAAAAAAACTAGTGCAAAGTCACATAGTTAGGCAGAGGCAGAGCCAGGATTCAAACCTGGGCAGTTAAACACCAGAGACCACGTTTATAAGAGACCAGAGACTACTCTGCCACTTGTATATAGTTATATTACACTTTAAAGGGTGAAAATAATCTTGCACAAATGCAACAAGAGGATACATTCTGTAAGAGACACAGGTACTTTGTTTTCACCCACAGCATCACCTCTCAGGGGGTTTGTGACCCTTCACAGTTTACTGCATTTCTCTTGATATCTTTTCACATGTTTTTGAGCCCTAACATTTTGCTATTCCATGGCTAACACTGTTTCTTCAGGATATAACCACCCCGGAATAAATAAAGAGGAAGTATGTTGTATTTTATAAAACGAGCCCAACTGATGTTGAAAGAATACCTACAGTCCAGTCTGGGAATCCCCAGTCTATCTCACAAGTTCCATCTGACACTTGTCACTCTCTACTGTCCTCCGTGATAAGGACTCTGCCACTGAGATGGCTTCCTGGGGTTGTCTCATCATCCTACCTTTTTTGCAAGTGTGAAGGCTCATACCAAGGAGGCTCCTGCCACATGGTCCCAGAGCCGTCCATGCCCCTACCCCCACGGTCCTCACACATACTCGCTGCTGCCTCCAGAGCCATGCGTCGTTAACACACCGTGGATGAAGAAATGGTCACGTGTAGTGGTTTCCGATGCCTCAAAGCCAAAGCTCCTTGACAAATGGAAATGAGGCCTTTCCATCTGTGCTTCATTCTATCAAAGAGGCATCAAAGCTATGGTATCCTGTGCACTCAGTTCTCACATAGAGTTAATTAGCCCTTACCATTTCTTACTTGCGGCTGTCTTTTCTAAGTTTATAAAAGTTAAACCAGTGAACAAACCTGAGTAGCAGATACTCTATTTTGCTAGGACTCTTTGCTCCCCTCTGACACCTGAGGCATTTTCACTGGGTCAAGGTTATGTACCTGAAGTTTATTCCTTTTTGATGAGTTTTTCCTCTATAGGCCATTAGCAAACATGGGGTATCTGATGTAGACACAACTTGGATTCAACCCGGGTCCTCCCTCCCTCACTGACTAACTATAGATACCATGGAAAACTGCCAGAAGTGGATGCCACAGTACTCTCCTCATTAATGGCAAGTAGTAAGATGTGTGTGTGTGTGTGTGTGTGTGTGTGTGTGTGTGTGTGTGTGTGTGTTTAAAAATATGTAAAGAAGGGGCTAACACGGTGAAACCCCGTCTCTACTAAAAATACAAACAAATTAGCCAGAAGTGTTGGCTGGCGCCTGTAGTCCCAGCTACTCGGGAGGCTGAGGCAGGAGAACGGCGTGAACCCAGGAGGCGGAGCTTGCAGTGAGCCAAGATCGCTCCACTGTATTCCAGCCTGGGCGACAGAGCGAGACTCTGTCTCAAAACAAACAAACAAACAAACAAACAAAATATATATATGTGTGTGTGTGTATATATATATATGTATATATATGTATGTGTGTGTATATATATATATATATATGTAAAGAAGGAAGGATATAGTCACTAATATGTGGTATGATGATAAAGTGAGCACAAACCAGGAAGCGTAAGACATCACCAATATTAAAATATGGCGTACCTGTATTTTGTCATTTCTAAATTCATGGAAACTGAACCTGAGAAAGTGTCCTCTTTTGAAGAAGACAACTAAAAATGAAGACTACTTCAAATTTGAATCAGGTGGTTTGTGTGCGGGGTTCCCCACCACCCAGTAGAAACACATTCCAGCCACCATGAAGATGAGTGCAGAGAACTGATCATGGAAGACAAATTCCTAGCACACACAGCCTGCTGAGAAATGAGCTTCTGGCCCACTTGCAGGCAGCTTGCCAGGTGGCATGTACTCTGGCAGGCAGGAAGCTTGCCACACACCTGGATGGAGCAGACCAGTGCCACTCTGCTTGGACGCTGGGCCAGGTGCATTTACCACTGTCCCAGGAGGTGTCTGGTTCCAGCAGGGGCACAACTTCTCCTTTCACTTCAGAGCAAAAGCCGCCGCGTAATTTATTCAGGATGGGCCCAGATTCTTAATTGGACAGGTGTGCAAGAAAACTCTGGCTGTGAGCACAGCGTGTTCTACCATCGAACTTTTCTGTCGACATCCTTTCAGCACTTTCCGTCAGGCTAACCTTAATTCTGTCAGGTCAGGCTCCGGCAGGTGGTGGGGCTAGCCAAGAATGACAGAAACATGAAGTTGTGAAAAATCAAACACTAACCCATAGGAGTGATTTTTTCCCCCCCACTTTTTCTCAAGTTCCCAAAGGCAAAGGAAAAAAGGAAGCTCTCATCTTTTCTTTCTCTAGGATCTGCTGTACTGATTCACCATCTGTTGACTTTGATTGGTTAACTCTTTCCCTGATGCCGTCTTTGTCAATTTGAGTGTGTGTAGGGGATGGATCAGGAGAGCAAAGGGAGCAGAAAGGAGGGGGGAGGTAGGAAGAGTCAGAGACAGTAAGATTTTTTTAATTTCTGGGAAGGTAGTGTCATTGGGAGATTGAGATGAGATTGAAATAATTTTTGCAGAGATTAAAAGTCAAAGGTGACAGCTAAGGAAGGGGGGCAAAGAAAAGGAAAGTAAATGAGTGTTTGTTAGCTTAGCATTATGTGCAAGGGTATGTGCTAAGTTCTTATAAATATCAACACCATTCCTTCTTCATTCTCATTTTAAGGGGAAAAAACTTCTTCAGATACAATATCCTATACCATTCCTTCTCATACAATTGAGTTTACTAAGGAACTGGTCATCTGGGTTTCATTTTTGCCTCTAGCATTGACATTTATTATGTGACTTTGAACATTTCCCATTGCTTTCATATATCTAATTTTCTCTAACGGGAAAAATAGATTAGGAATACTATACTAGCCTTCCCCTGAGAATATACATAAGAAATAATGCCTATAAGAAATATCAGTGGAGTGGGGTCTAGCTATCTACAGAATGTTGTTACTGATGCTGTTTTGGAATGCACTGATGATTATACAGACTGGGAACCAGGCCAAATGGAAACTACACCACCTTTTCTCCAAACAATTAAGTAGTTGCCATTTATCACTCCCTAGAAATAAGGTCTCCCTCACTCTATGTTGGTGTGCAAATTAGTCAAGGGGGTTCCCAGGTAATTACTGCAATCAAATGTTCATGAGCTTAACACACCCTTGAGGATCATATGAACTCTCACTCACCCAGCCAGAGCAACCGGACAGCAGACAGCCCAGATGCCACTCCATGAGTCGACCATGCTGAATCACCCCCTGAACCTCATGTATGCAGCTGCTCCAGGAGTAATGGGTTACTCCATACCTACAGAGAAAGGTTCTGCCCTCCAGGTTTCTGCTGGATCTTCCAGCTGCAGAGAGGTGTATCTCACCTTCCCCCTGAGGAGTAACCAGCTGTGGAGCAAGTTGGACTTAACTATGTGGCCTCCTATGGATCAAATACAAAGCTCAAGCTTCCTGGGTAACTTTCAACTTTGGACTTGGCCCATAGAACAAGGCTTGCCAGGGATCATCTGCTGTCTACCCATACCACAGGCTCCAGAATCTCATAATGTATTTGAAGGAAAAGGTATCCCTTAAAATAGATCTGTTTTATAAATTTTTATTTCAGTTTGTGGGAAGATTTAGACGTATTTTGTTGTGTGTGTATCTCACCCCTGCGCTTTCCTAAAATAAGGCAGCCAAAAGGTAGCCTTAAAAATTTTAAGACTGCACAATTCCCCCAAAAGACATTTGAAGTGTCATTAATATTTAAATTTACTTGGAAGTGAGAAAGTACCAGGGGAAACCTAGAGGAGAAGCAGGAAAGAAAATGAGTAGGGGAAAGAAAAAATCAATTTTTTACAGATAACTTTCTGTGGAAAATACGGTTGCATAATAATAATGGTACAGTAATAGTTTTAATCATTGCTAACATTCGAGTTCTTATTCTGCTCACCACCTTACAGGCACGATTTCGTGTGCTCCTCAAACAACTCTGTACAATAGCTATTATCTCCATTTTAGAACTGGTACTAATGGATGAAGAGAGTTAGAATTATAGAGAAAACATTTCTCTCCATACTTAGAATATTTTTCTACTTCCTGTTTTATCATTTTCTAATAATATAGTCTCTAGAATTGGAACTTTTCAAGCAGGGCTCTGGGCTAGAATATGAGCTAAAGATAGTAGAAACAAGAAAAAAGACATTGATTGAAAGACAGGGATGAAGCAAGGACGTCTGTGTTCAAATGCTGGAAGGGACTCTTTAGAGTTCTGCCCACAAGGCACCTGCTTCTAGAAAGATTCTTGTCTCACTCATTTCAGAAAAATGACATTGCTTTTCAAGAAAACAAAAACACAACCATGGCGATATGCCTAATATGGCTCTCTGTCCAAATATTTACCTTCCTCACTTCCCTAATGCTCCTGTAATTCTTCCTTTTTTTTGTGGGGTGATTTTGGTGATAGGCTTTAAAAAGTTAGGGTTCACATCTGGGGGGCAGAGCTTGCAGTGAGCGGTCATCGCGCCACTGCACTCCAGCCTGGGTGACAGAGCAAGACTCCGTCTCAGAAAAAAAAAAAAAAAAAAAAAAGTTGGAGTTCACATGTACTAGGGCTGTAGGGCTGATATTGGCATATTGCCAACCTGTGATATGAAATGACTCTCAGTATCTCTCATTTGATAAAAAAAAACTCTGAAGGAAATGTAGACATCTTTCACTTATCCCACATGATATTCACACCAAAGGCTCTACAAATTAAAATTGTCCAATAAAACAATCATCAGCTTCATGTACTAACATTTTTTTCTTCCTCACATTTCTTGCATTCCTCAGCAAATCTTCTCTAACGCTCACAGTTGGTGTGATTACCTTATTATTTTTCTAAAACACTTCAGTTTCATAGCATATTTAATGGTCATTGTTAAACACTGTTTATGCAATTATTTGTTTAGTTTTTTATTAGACTGTGAGCTCCATTAAAATGGGAAGTGCATCTGTCTTGTTCAGTGTTTTATCTCAAGAATCTATGCAAGACCCATGTCTGCAATGAATGAATGTACACATTTTTCTTATTTAATAGCTTTATTGTTAATATAGCCATTTAATATATACCACTCCCTCCTCAATATACCTGAATATATCATCAGTCACAAAGGTTAATGTTTAAAATCTATACTCTCCATCTTCTCACTACATCAGCCTTTGTTATGTGTAATATTTTTTGCACTTGGAGTATTAGTACAAACCTTATTTAATTCCCCATTTTTCAGCTTCCCCAAATTTAACTCAGTTCTGAACAAGTTACAACATGTGACACTCAGCTGCTTTAACTTCTTAACACTGCCGTGCTGAATTCAATCAAGACCATGTTTCTGTTTTTGAGCAGAGCAAGTAAATCAAGGAAGACTTGAAGGTGACTATGAATTTTTTTTAGTTGATTCAAACTAATTGACAAAGTTCATATTTTTCTAAATTACAGATCCTGGCTCTTTTTCACAGCTGCCTAAACTGGTTTTAGTACTTCCATTCTTTTCGTTGGGTACTATTTCCTCATTTATCTTAAGGATCTTAATCTTATTCATTTTGTTTAATTATCTCTTTTCTGGGGGTCATGAAGGATCTTATTTACTGCATCTTGTAGACTACCTTTCATGCTTTGTAAACTTTTAATTTTGGAGTAGTATAGATTCAGAGAAAAATTGAGAATATAACACAGAGTTTCCATGTGCCTTGTACCAGTTTCACCTAATATTAACATCTTACATTTGTATATTACATTTATCACAATTACTGAACAAAATAGTGATACATTAAAATCTGTATTTTATGCAAATGTCCCTAGTTTTTAGCTAATGTCCTTTTTCTGTTCCAGAATATCATCCACAATACAACATTACATCTAGCTACCACATCTCCTCAGGCTCCTCTTGACAGATAGTTTTGCTAAACCTTTTATTTTTGATGACCCTGACATTTTTTAGGCAAGCTGGTCATGTATTTTTTAGAATGCTCATCAATTGGGATTTGTCTGATATTTCTCCAATGATTAGACTGAAGTTCTGCTTTTGGGAAAGGGAGACTACAGAGATCTCACCACATCATTTCAAGGGCATATGCTGTCAACATGCATTACACTGTGATGATAACTTTTATCACCTGGTTGAGGTAGTGTTTGCCATGTTACCTACTATAGAGTTACTCCCCAATTCCTTTCAACTGTACTCCTAGGAAAAATGTCGCTAGGCATAGGCCCCTATTAAGGGGTGGAAAGTTATGTTCTACTTCGGTGAGGAGAGAGTATTTACATACATTATCTGGAATTCTTTTGTGTGGGAGAATTGTTGCCTCTCCCTATTTTATTATTGTATACTTTGGTTTATAATTCAATAACATTTTATTTATTTTGCTACTCAAATCGTTTCATCTTTGGTCTTTGAAGCTCTGTCATTAACTCCTGTGTCTCGGTATTAGTCCGTTCTTATGCTGCTATAAAGAATTCCCCAAGAGTGAGTAATTTATAAAGAAAACAGGTTTAATTGACTTACAGTTCTGCAGGGCTGGGGAAGCCTCAGGAAACTTACAATCATGATGGAAGGGGAAGCAAACACATCCTTCTTCACATGGCAGCAGGAAGGAGAAGAATGAGAATCAAGCAAAGGGGGAAGCCTCTTATAAAACCATAAGATCTTGTGAGAACTTACGGTCATGAGAATAGTATGGGGGATACCCATCCCATCATTCAATTACCTCCCACCAGATCTCTCTGATGACATATGGGGATTATGGGAACTACAATTCAAGATGAGATTTGGGTGGGGACATGTCCAAACCATATCAGTCTCTTTAGCATATTATCATCAGTGTGGTTTTTTTTGTTTGTTTTATTTGTTTGTTTTAGCAATTTTTATTTTTATTTTCTGGGATTACAAGATGCTCCAGGCTCATATTGTACAATTTCTTCCCCAGTCCTAGAATCACTCATTATTCCAAGAAGTTCTGTTTTATTTCTTCGAAAATTGTATTAGAAGTCAAAGCCTCGACACTAAGTCTACTTGTTTCTTAGATCTTCTCATGTGGTGTGTCATTGTTTTTAGGCTCCTTAGATGATACAGTAAGGTATATATTAATCGTTGTATTTATACTAACTCTTATGTATATACATATACATATTTCCATATTTAACTATATTAAGTATGTTTATATATACCCATTATCACATAGCTCATCCTGGCATCTTACTTTGGTTATCTGTAACACCTTTCTCAATAGTGAGAAACTTCGTTTCTATCCTTCACATCTATTTAATTGTTCAATTTCAGTATAGATGTATAGTGTTTTCAGAATTGTTAACCCATACTACTGAAAGAAATAACTTTGTCAGAGTATAGTTTTTATGTACATTTCCTTTGTCCTTTAGTCTGAAAGACTCCTCTCATTACCAAAGTTACTTAGGTCAGAACCTTTTCATCCCCTCACTTCAATAAGGTTGAAATGCACTTAGATAATTTGACACATTAACATTCCATCCTGGAGTCCTTCAGACCTTTGAATTATAGTTTAACCTTTGCATGTAATAACAATAAGATTCATTCTCTGTGCTATAAAGTTCTATGGGTTTTGGTAAATGTATATTTTCTTGTACCCTCTATTAAAGTATCATGCAGAATAATTTCACTACCCTAAAAAAAACCCTGATAAACTTATGGTTGCCAGTTCTACATGTAAGGAATTTGGAAGATGCCACCCCATCTTAACAATAGGTAGGAAGCTAAACAGGCTGAAAAATCAAAAACTCTTTGTCTGTAAAAGAGGTAAGGGCATAGGGCAAACTCTGCCTTCAAGATCGAAGAGAGGGACAGATGGATATAAGAAGTCACCCCTTACCAGAGCAGAGACTCACAAGTGGAAACTACTTTGGGAACCAGTGCTGGGGTAGGAAAAACTGAACTGTAAATTAAAAATTGCTAGTCTCAGTATGGACAATTCTGAGTCAAAAACGATAAAGGAACCCATTTTGGGGGGATGTTTTAATTTAAGATCTTTAAGGATAGAGAGTACCTTTCCAATGATGAGGAGAGACACAAAATGGAAATGAAATTTTATTACTTACAGGTTCTAGGGGGCGATGGTTTATGGCATGTCCAGAGGACACTGACATGGAGGTCAAGGCAGGCAGGGAGAGAAAGAGGGAAACATGGGCTAATGCCTTTATTGGGCCTAGGACATTATTCAAACAGTATTCCCACAGGGAATTTTAATCGGTTGGTTTAAAGAAAGCAGGCACGTGTTCCAGGAGGTCACAGAGTGACTGAGAGCCAGTCACTGTAGCATATCCACACAGTCTATGTGGGGTGAGAAAGTCAATGTGACTACTCAAGCAGGCTACATCTACCTGTCTGATAGGGAACTGATCACTAGGGAGCAGTTGTATAAGACAGATATCTGGACTGATGGGCCATATTGAAGAACTGGAGCTGGGTGTAGAACTGGAAACTGTGTCCAGGGTGACTGTGCTCTGCTTCTGGTATGAAAATGTGTAGCTTATATTTAAAACGGTTGCTGAGGCAAATTAAAATTTGCTACAGGGAGGGTACTCCATTTTTGTGAATTTTACCTCTGTAAGCTCTGCTGAGTACTCACAGTAAATGTCAACAAAAAATTCCCTCATGCTTCCAGAAGGGGGAGGAGTAAAGGAACAATTTTGAAATATGTCAGAGCATTCTGTCTTTCTTATCAAGGCCTGCCTCAGAAGAAACTATCAACCAAAGCTAAATCTTCCGAAGTGATCTGAGGAAAGAAAAGTACCCAACTCCAGACCACTCTAGCCGTCCTGTCCAACCTAAGAGAAAGGGAACCGACAAACACTTGTGAAGCTCACAATCCAGAGGCAAAGGCTTACTAAAAAACTGAGACCAAATCAAAACTATATTTGCAAAAATTATAACAGTGAAAGAAATCTAACCTAACTGACTCTACCATGCTTCTAACCTCACAAGCTAACTCTCCTTGCTCATTCTTGGGTGTAGGCCAAGCTAACTATAAAAGGAATTTAGTTCATAGTTTAACTTTGAAGCAAGGATGATGATAGTCCCTCTCAAAACTGACCCTTCTGGGGACTAAAACTATCTTTGTGAGACTAATGAAAGGCCGTAAAGTTGGAATTATGAAAGAGGCTTGAATTCTGCTATAATGTAGGTGCAGTTAAACAATTACCAGCCTATTCGCTAGCTTGCTTTTCTATAATAGCTTACTGCTCAAGAGTTATGTAGCAGGTGGTCACAAGATTTGTAACTTCCCTAATTGCTCCTAGAAATAACATCACTATTGTAAAATCTAAGATTAGTCTTTGAGATATTTTTCAGACTTTTGCATTCTGGTGACTAACTCCACTCAGACTTGTGACTCATACCAAGGAACTGACTCAACTGGTCCTATGACTCCCCCACCCCTTTCCCAGAAACTCGTTCAGCACATAAAGACAGTTTTTAACATCCCTATGATTTCATCCACAAATAATCATCAGCACCCATTCCCCAACTCCCTGCCATACAATTATCCTTAAAATCTCTAGCCTTTGAGTTCTCAGGGAGGTGGATTCAAGAAAAATCTCCCATCCTTCCATTTGGCTTTCTTGAGATAATTAAACTGTTTCTCTGCTGCAATGCTTCTGTCTCAGTCAATTGGCTTCAACTGTGCAGCAGGCAAGAAGAACCTGTTGGGTGGTTACAAAACTATAAAACTACAGGACACTTTCTCTATCCCCACATTTTACCACCACATTACTAAATAACTATTTACAGCAATATCTTTTAACCAGTACATCACGTCCAGCTATAAAAAGAAAAAAAAAACCTGCAGGGCATATCAAAAGGAAAAAAAAAATCACAGTTTTAAGAGAAAGAACAAGCATCATAATGAGATATGGCAAAGATGTTGAAATCATCAGAGAATTTATTTATTATTTTATCTTTTCATATTTCTTTTTTGTTAAATTTTACTTTAAGTTCTGGGATCCATGTGCAGAATGTGCAGGGTTGTTTTGTAGGTATAGATGTGCCATGGTGATTTGTTGCACCTATTGACTGATCCTCTAACTTTCCTCACCTCACCCCCACCCCCCAACAAGCCCCAGTGTGTGTTGTTCCCCTCTCTGTGTCCATGTGTTCTATTGTTCAACTCCCACTTATGAGTGAAAGCATGTGGTGTTTGGTTTTCTGTTCCTCTGTTAGTTTGCTGAGGATGATGGCTTCCAGCTTCATCCATGTCCCTGCAAAGGACATGAACTCATTCCTTTTTATGGCTGCATGGTGCTCCATGGCAAATATGTTCCACATTTTCTTTATCCAGTCTATCATTGATGGGCATTTGGGTTGGTTCCATGTCTTTGCTATTGTAAATAGTGCTGCAATAAAAATACATGTGCATATATCTTTATAGTGGAATTATTTATATTTCTTTGGGTATATACCCAGTAATGGGATTGCTGGGTCAAATGGTATCCTTGGTTCTAGATCCATGAGGAATCACTATATTGTCTTCCACAATGGTTGAACTAATTTACATTTCCACCAACAATGTAAAAGTGTTCCTATTTCTCCATAGCCTCACCAGCATCTATTATTTCTTGAATTTTTAAATAATCACCATTCTGACTGACATAAGATGAATTTCATTATCGTTTTGATTTCCATTTATCTAATTATCAGTGATGTTGAGCTTTTTTCATGTTTGTTGGCACGTAAAAGTTTTCTTTTAAGAACTGTCTGTTCATATCCTTTGCCCACTTTTTGGTGGGGTTGTTTGTTTTTTTCTCACAAATTTGTTAAGTTTCTTATAGATTCTGGATATTAGATCTTTGTCAGATGGGTAGATTGCAAAAATTTTCTCTCATTCTGTAGACTGCCTGTTCACTCTGATGATAGCTTCTTTTGCTGTTCAGAAACTCTTTAATTAGATCCCATTTTTCAATTTTGGTTTTTGTTTCAATTGTTTTTGACATTTTTGTCATGAAGTCTTTGCTCATGCTTATGTCCTGAATGATATTGCCTAGGTTTTCTTTTAGGGTTTTTATGAATTTGGGGTTTACATTTAAGTCTTTAATCCATCTTGAGTTAATGTTTGTATAAGGTGTAAGGAAGCGGTCCACTTTCAGTTTTCTGCATATGGCTAGACAGTTTTCGTAGCACCATTTACTGTATAGGAGATCCTTTCCCCATTGCTTGTTTTTGTGAGGTTTATCAAAGATCAGATGGTTGTAGATGTGTGGTGTTATTTCTGAGGTCTTTGTTCTGCTCTATTGGTCTATATGTTTGTTATGGTACCAGTACCATGCTGTTTTGGTCACTGTAGCCTTGTAGTATAGTTTCAAGTGAGGTAGGGTGATACCTCCAGCTTTGTTCTTTTTGCTTAGGATATTATTGGGTGTATGACCTCTTCTTTGGTTTCATATAAAATTTAAAGTAGTTTTGTTCTAATTCTGTGAAGAATGTAAATGGTAGTTTGATGGGAATAGCATTGAATCTATAAATTACTTTAGGCAGTATGGACATTTTCACAATACTGATTCTTCCTACCCATGAGGATGGAACGTTTTTCCATTTGTTTTTGTCCTCTCTTATTTACTTGAGCAGTGGTTTGTAGTTCTTCTTGAAGAGGCCCTTCACATCCCTTTTTAGATGTATTTCTAGGTATTTTATTCTTGTTGTAGCAATTGTGAATGGAAGTTCATTCATGATTTGGCTCTGTGCTTGTTTATTGTTGGTGTAAAGGAATGCTAGTGATTTTTACACATTGATTTTGTATCCTGAAATTTTGCTGAAGCTACTTATAAGCTTAAGGAGGTTTGGGGCTGAGGTGATGGGGTTTTCTAAACATAGAATCATGTCATCTGCAAACAGAGACAAGTTGACTTCCTCTCTTCCTATTTGAATATGCCTTATTTCTTTCTCGTGCCTGATTGACCTGGCCAGAACTTCCAATACCATGTTGAATAGGAGTGGCAAGAGAAGGCATCCTTGTCTTGTACCAGTTTTCAAAGGGAATGCTTCTAGCTCTTGCCCATTCAGTATGATTTGGCTGTGGGTTTTTCATAAATAGCTCTTATTATTTTGAGACATGTTCCATCAATACCTAGTTTGTTGTTTTTAACATAAAAGAATGTTGAATTTTATTGAGTGCTTTTTCTGCATCTATTGAGATCATTACGTAGTTTTTGTCTTTGGTTCTGTTTATGTGATAAATTACGTTTATTGATTTGCATATGTTCAAACAGCCTTGCATCCCAGGGATGAAATAAAGTTGACTTGATCATGGCAGATAAGTTTTTAATGTGCTGCTAGATTTGGTTTGCCAGTATTTTATTGAGGATATTCACATTGATGTTCCTCAAAGACACTGGCCTGTAAGTTATTTTGTAAATGTCAACAAACTAATCCTAAGGCTCATATAGAGAAGAAAAAGACTAAGAGTAGCCAACATAATACTGAATAAGAAGGAGAGAGTTGTAAGACTGACACTTCATAACTTCAAGACTTACTATAAAACTACAATAATCAACAGTGTGGTATTAGCAAAAATAATAGATGAATAGATCAATAGAGGTTAGAAATAGATCAACATATATATAGTCAACTGATCTTTGACAAAGAAGTAAAGGCAATACAATGGAGCAAAGATAGGCTTTTCAACAAATGGTGTTGAAATAATTGAAGGTCCACATGCAAAAAAAAAAGTGAATTTACACACAAACTTTTCACCCTTCACAAAAATTAACTGAAATTATATCATAGACCTAAGTGTAAAAGGCAAAAGTATAAAACTCTTGAAGATAGTATGGGAGAAAATCTACAAGGCATTGAGTATGGAGATGAATTTTTAGATACAACAGCAAAGCCATGATTTATGAAAGACAGAATTGATAAGCTGGACTTCATTAAAATTTAAAACTTCTGCTATGCAAAAGACAATGTCAAGAGAATGAGAAGACAAGGCACAAACTGGGAGAAAATATTTCTAAAACATTCATCTGATTAAAGAAACTATCTTAAAATATGCAAAGAACTCTTAAAATAGCAATAAGAAAAGAAGCAATCCAATATTAAAAATTGGTAAAAGACCTTAACAGAAATTATTAAAGAAAATATACAGATGAAAAATAAGCATAAGATAGACAATGCAGATCACATGTCATCATAGAAATGCTGATTATAACAAGAATAAGATACACTGGACACATATTAGAATGGCCAAAGTCCAGAGCACTAATAACACCAAATGCTGATGAGGATACGGAGCAGCAGGAACTCTCATTCATTGCTGGTGGAATGCAAAATGGTACTGCTTCTTTGGGAGACAGGGAGTTTCTTACAAAATTAAACATATTCTTATCATACAATCCAGCAATCTCATTTCTTGGTATCTACTAAAAAAAGTTGAAAAGTTATGCATACAAAAAACTGCATGTAGATATTTATAGCAACTTTATTTATAATTGCCAAAACTTCAAAGCAATCAAAATTCCCTTTATGAGAGGAACCACAGACTCTCTGAAGGAAGTAGATTGACCCTGCAGGACCCAGGAGATAACTCAAATACTGTGTTGGTATCCGCAGCTGAGAGTCCCACAGACAGTTCACATCACAGCACTCTGTGCAGGCAACCCCCAGTACCAGCCCAGAGGCTGGTAGATTTTCCAGGTGGCTAGATTCAGAAGAGAGATATCAATTACTATAGCTCGCCTCTCAGGAAGCCACATCTATAGGAAAAGTGGGAGAGTGCTACATCAAGGGAGCTCCCTGTGGAACAAAAGAATCAGAACAACAGCCTTCAGTCCTAGACCTTCCCTCTGACAGAGTCTACCCAAATGAGAAGAAATCAGAAAACCAGCTTTGGTAATATGACAAAACAAGTTTCTTTAATACATCCAAAAAATCACACCAGCTCACTAGCAATGGATCCAAACCAAGAAGAAATCCCTGATTTACCTGAAAAAGAATTCATGTTAGTTATTAAATTAATCAGGGAGGCACCAGAGAAAGGCAAAGCCCAATGTAAGGAAATTTTTAAAAATGATACAAGAAGTGAAGGGAGAAATATTCAATGAAATAGATGCATTAAAAAAATCAAAACTTCAGGAAACAATGGACATTTTTATAGAAATGCAAAATGCTCTGGAAAGTCTCAGCAATAGAATTGAACAACTAGAAAAAAGAAACTCAGAGCTCAAAGACAAGGTCTTCAAATTAACCCAATTCATAAAAGACAAAGAAAAAAGAATAAGAAAATATGAACAAAGCCTCCAAGACTATTTGGATTATGTTAAATGACAAAACCTAAGAATAATCGGCAGTCCTGAGGAAGAAAACACATCTAAAAGATTGGAAAACATATTTGGGGAAATAATCGAGGAAAGCTCCCCTGCTCTTGCTAGAGACCTAGACATCCAAGTACAAGAAGCACAAATAACACCTGGGAAAATCATTGCAAAATGATCATCACCTAGGCAGATTGTCATCACATTACCTAAAGTTAAGATGAAGGAAAGAATCTTAAGAGCTGTGAGACAAAAGCACCAGGTAACCTGTAAAGGAAAACCTATCATATTAACAGCAGATTTCTCAGCAGAAACTCTACAAGCTAGAAGGGATTGGGGCCCTATCTTCAGCCTCCTCCAATGAAACAATTACCAGCCAAGAATTTGTTTTTCTTTTCTTTCTTTTCTTTTTTTTTTTTTTTGAGACAGAGTCTTGTTCTGTTACCAGGCTGGAGTGCAGTGGTGTGATCTCGGCTCACTGCAATCTCCCCCTCCCAGGTTCAAGTGATTCTCCTGCCTCAGTCTCTTGAGTAGCTGGGACTACAAGTGCATGCCACCATGCCTGGATAATTTTTTGTGTTTTTAGTAGAGACAGGGTTTCACCATGTTGGCCAGGATGGTCTCTATCTCTTGGCCTCATGATCCACCCACCTCAGCTTCCCAAAGTGCTGGGATTACAGGCATGAGCCACCGCACTTGACCCAGACAAGAATTTTGTATCCAACAAAACTAAGCTTCATATATGAAGGAAAGATAGTCTTTTTCAGACAAACAAATGCTGAGAGAATTTGCCACTACCAAGCCAGCACTGCAAGAACTGCTTAAAGGAGCTCTAAATCTTGAAACAAATCCTGGAGACACATAAAAACAGAACCTCTTTAAAGCATAAATCTCACAGGGCCCATAAAACAAAAATACATTTTAAAAAACAAAAACAAAAAAGCAAGGTATACGGCAACAAATAGCATGATGAATGGAATGGTACCTTACATCTCAATACTAACACTGAATGTAAATGACTTAAATGCTCCACTTAAAAGATAGAGAATTGCAGAATGGATAAGAATTGACCAACCAACTATCTGCTGCCTTCAAGAGACTCATCTAACACATAAGAACTCACATAAACTTAAGGTAAAGGGGTGGAAAAAGGCATTTCATGCAAATGGACACCAAAAGTGAGCAGGCTGAGTTACTCTTATATCAGGCCAAACAAACTTTAAAGGCACAGCAGTTAAAAGAGAGAAAAAGAGACATTATATAATGATAAAAGGCCTTGTCCAACAGGAAAACATCACAATCCTAAACATATATGCACCTAACACTGGAGCTCCCAAACTTATAAAACAATTACTAATAGACCTAAGAAATGAGATAGAAAGCAACATCATAATAGTGGGGGACTTCAATACTCCAAGCCCAAGTACTTACAGCACTAGACAGGTTATCAAGACAGAAAGTCAACAAAGAAGCAATAGATTTAAACTATACCCTGGAACAAATGGACTTAACATATATACAGAACATTCCATCCAACAACTGCAGAATACACATTCTATTCAACAGCACATGGAACTTTCTCCAAGATAGACCATATGATAGGCCACAACATGAGTCTCAATAAATTTAAGAAAACTGAAATTATATCAAGCACTCTCTGACACCACAGTGGAATAAAACTGGAAATCAACTCCAAAAGAAACCTTAAAAACCATGTAAATGCATGGAAATTAAATAACCTGCTCCTGAATGATCATTGGGTCAAACATGAAATCAAGATGGAAATTAAAATCTTCTTCAAATTGAAAGACAATAGTGACACAATGTGTCAGTACCTCTGGGATACAGCAAAGGCAGATAGCCCTAAATTCCTATATCGAAAAGTCTGAAAGAGCACAGACAGACAATCTAAGGTCACACCTCAAGAAACTAGAGAAACAAGAACAAACCAAACCCAGAAAGGAAATAACCAAGAACAGAGCAGAACTAAATAAAATTGAAACAAAAGAAATACAAAAGTTAAATAAAACAAAAAGCTGGTTCTTTGAAAAGATAAATAAAATTGATAGACCATTAGCAAGATTAACCAAGAAGAGAGAAAATCCAAATAAGCTCTATAAGAAATGAAACAGGAGATATCACACCTGAAATAACAGAAATGCAAAAGATCATTCAAGACTACTATGAACACCTATACACACATAAACTAGAAAACCTAGAAGAGATGCATAAATTCCTGGAAAGATACAACCGTCCTAGCTTAAATTAAGAAGAAGAGACCAATAACAAGCAGCAAGACTGAAATGGTAATAAAAAAAAGTTACCAACAAAAAAAGTCCAGGATCAGATGGATTTACAGCAGAATTCTGCCAGACATTCAAAGAATTGGTACCAATCGTATTGACACTATTCCACAAGATAGAGAAAGAAGGAATCCTTCCTAAATGATTCTATTAAGACAGTATCATCCTAATACCCAAACCAGGAAAGGACACAACCAAAAAAGAAAACCACAGACCAATATCCCTCATGAACATAGATGCTAACATCCTTAACAAAATACTAGTTAACCAAATCCAACAACATATCAAAAAGATAATCCTCCATGATCAAGTGGGTTTCATACCAGAGATGCAGGTATGGTTTAACATATGCAAGTCAATAAATGTGATACACCCCATAAATAGAATTAGAAACAAAAATCACATGATCATCACAATGAATGCAGAAAGAGCATTTGACAAAATCCAGCATCCCTTTCTGATTAAAACTCTCAGCAAAATCAGCATACAAGGGACATACCTCAGTGTAATAAAAGCCATCTATGACAAACCCACAGCCAACATAATACTAAATGGGAAAAATTTGAAAGCATTCCCTCTGAGAACTGGAATAAGTCAAGAATCCCCACTCTCATTACTCCTCTTCAACATAGTACTGGAAGTCCTAGCCAGAACAATAAGACAAGGGAAAGAAATAAAGTGCATCGAAATCAGTAAAGAGGAAGTCAAACTGTCGCTGTTTGCTGATATGATTGTTTACCTAAAAAACCCTAAAGACTCCTCCAGAAAGCTCCTAGAATTGATGAAAGAATTCAGCAGTTTCCGGATACAAAATTAATGTACACAAATCGGTAGCTCTTCTATACACCAACAGTGACCAAGCTGAGAATTAAATCAAGAACTCAACCCCTTTTACAGTAGCCTCAAAAAAAAAAAAAAAAAAAATACTAGGAATATACCTAACCAAGGAGGTGAAAGACTTCTACAAGGAAAACTACAAAAAAAAAAAAAGCTGAAAGAATTACAGATGACACAAACAAAGGGAAACACATCCCATGCTCATGGATGGGTAGAAACAATATTGTGAAAATGACCATACTGCCAAAAGCAATTTACAAATTCAACACAATTCCCATCAAAATACCACCAACATTCTTCACTGAATTAGAAAAAATAATTCTAAAATTCATATGAAACCAAAAAAGAGCCTGCATAGCCAAAGCAAGACTAAGCAAAAAGAACACATCTGGTGGCATCACATTACCTGACTTCAAACTATACTATAAGGCCATAGTCACCAAAACAACATGGTACTTGTATAAAAATAGGCACATAGACCAATGGAATACAACAGAGAACCCAGAAATAAACCCAAATACAGCCAACTGATCGTCAACAAAGCAAACACAAACATGAAGTGGGGAAAGGACACCCGTTTCAACAAATGGTGCTGGTATAATTGGCTAGCCACATGTAGGGGAATGAAACTGGATCCTCATCTCTCACCCTATACAAAAGTCAACTCAAGATGGATTAGGACTTAAATCTAAGACCTGAAGCTATGAAAATTCTAGAAGATAACATTGGAAAAACCCTTCTAGACATTGGCTTAGGCAAGGATTTCGTGACCAAGAATCCAAAAGAAATGCAATATAAACAAAGATAAATAACTGGGACTTAATTAAACTAAAGAGCTTTTGCAAGGAAAATGGAATAGTCAGCAGAGTAACAGAC
Organism: Pan troglodytes; assembly: GCF_028858775.2. NCBI lineage: Eukaryota > Metazoa > Chordata > Mammalia > Primates > Hominidae > Pan > Pan troglodytes. The sequence goes on along the minus strand of NC_072407.2, from coordinate 129,845,988 downwards.
AACCCAAAGAGTGGGAGAAAATCTTCACAATCTATACATCTGAAAAGGACTAATATCCAGAATCTGCAACAAACTCAAACAAATCAGTAAGAAATCAAACAAACAATCCCATCAAAAAATGGAATAAGGACATGAATAGACAATTCTCAAAAGAAGATATACAAATTGCTAACAAACATATGCAAAAATGCTCAACATCACTAATAATCAGGGAAATGCAAATCAAAACCACAATGCGGTACCACCTTACTCTTGCAAGAATGGCCATAATCAAAAAAATAAATAAATAGTAGATGTTGTCACGGATGCGGTGAACAGGAAATACTTCTACATTGCTGGTGGGAATGTAAACTAGCACAACCACTATGGAAAACAGGGTGGGAACTCCTTAAATAACTAAAAGTAGAACTACCATTTGATCCAGCAATCCCACTACTGGGTATCTACCCAGAGGAAAATAAGTCATTATTTGAAAAAGATACATGTACATGCATGTGTATAGCAGCATAATTTTCAATTACAAAAACGTGTAACCAACTCAAATGCCCATCAATCAACGAGTGGATAAAGAAACTGTGGTATAGATATACAATGGAATACTACTCAGCCATAAAAATAGATGAAATAACAGCATTTGCAGCAACCTGGATGAGATTGGAGACTATTAGTCTAAGTAAAGTAATTCAGGAATGGAAAACCAGACATTGTATGTTATCACTGATATGTGGGAGCTAACTTATGAGGACGCAAAGGTCTAAGAATGATACAATGGACCCTGGAGACTTGGGGAGAAGGGTGGGAGGGGGGGAGGGATAAAAGACTACAAATAGGTTGCAGTGTATACTGCTTGGGTGATGGGTAAACCAAAATCTCACAAATCACCACTAAAGAACTTACTCATGTAACCAAACACCACTTGTTCCCCAATAACCTATGGAAATAAAAAAAAAAATACTATAGTTATCTCAGGGTAATATAATTTTGGATAATTTTTATTTTGCTGATATAGTTTTCTGAATTTTTAATATTTTGTACCATAACCATGTATTTACTTACTTTCAAAATGAGGAATTATTTCATATGTGTGAAATAGTACTTTTGACACATCTACAGGGTTAGAGAATACAAATAAAATAAGTACCCACGTGCCTATACAATGCTTAAGAAAAAAAAACATAACCAACATTTTTGAAGCCAACCTGTGTATTCTCCTTGACTATATCTTTGTTTTTCCACTCTCCTTGATTGTCTACATGGTTTTACCACATATCTATGTATTCCTAAACATTGTATTGTTTAGTCTACTTTGGCATGCTGTATAAATGATGTTCTACTATTTAAAAATGCCCTTTATTTGGTGAATGGATAAATAAACTGTACTACATTCAGATAAGGGAATATTATTCAGTGCTAAAGATAAGGAGGTATCTTAAATGCATATTACCAAGTGAAATAAGCTAATATGAAAAGGGTATGTACTATATAAGTCTACCATAGGACATTCTTATAAAACTAAATTTATTGAGATATAGTAAAAATAACAATAGATGCCAGAGGTTAATGGGAAGAGATGAATAGGAGAAGCACAGAGGATTTTGAGGGCAGTGAAACTCTTCTGTGTGATTCTGTAATGGTGGATTTATGCCATTATACATTTGTCAAAAACCATAAAATGTAAAACATCAAGAGCGAACCCTAATGTAAACTATGGCATTTGAGTGATTACGATGTGTCAATGTAGTTTCTTCTATTGACACAAACGCACAACTCTGTTTGGGATTGTGGATAGTGGAGAAGGCTATGCATACATGGGGACAGAGGGTATACAGAGAAATCTCTGTAGATTCTGATTAGCTTGCTGTGAACCTAAAATTGCTCTAAAACGTAAAGTTTATTTTAAAAAAATAAGAAGCAGCAGAAGCACCTAAGCACCTAAAAGGACAGATTGTATCATCCATTTATATGAAGTTCAAATACAGTGAGCATTAATCTGCAGTGTGAGAAGTCAGGATAGTTGTGAGGTTAGCAGTCAGACTATGTTACCTTGAGGAGAGTATGGTCTGCTAGGGGATACCTTGAGGAGAGTATGGTCTGGTAGGGGACACAAGAAGAACTTCTGGGTCTAACTTAATGTTCATTTTTTTTTTATTTGGGTATTGTTTACTTGAGTGTACTCAGTTTGAGAAAACATACTTACAATTTGTCACTTTTCTTTATGCATATTTATACTTCAATAAAAGTTTCAAAAAGTAACCCAGAACTTAAAATAAAAGTTAACAAAAATAATGTATCCACATTGGTTCGGCAATTGTAGCAAATGTACCACATCAATAAAAGATGGAAATAGTTGGAAAAATTGCAAGAGGAGAGAAGGAGATACATGAAAACTCTTTACTTTCTGATCAATTTTCTGTTAACCTAAAACTACTCAAAAAAAAAAAAAAGGCTACTAATTAAAACCAACCAACCAACAAAACAAAAAGTGTCAAAATCAAAAAGTTGTATCTACTTCATAGATAGATGAGTAGTATGAAATAAAATAATTAATGTAAATGTTAAACATAATATTAGGACATTGCAAGTACTAACTAGATGTAAGTTTTCACTTATTATTAAGACATCATTTGAAATTTCTGAAGTAAAATTAACTCCAGAGATAAAACTATGAAAGCCTCTATACATTTTGCAAATTTATTAAGCTACTCTTCTGTTTTTGCTCCATACTCATGATTTTTCTCTTCTCTAGAATAAATTTATCAATTTAACACATATTTATTGAGGATTTACTGCTAACATTAGACCCAGGTTTCTGTGACCAAGATGAGTGATCTTAGATAAACTTCTTGCCCTTTCTCTTTCTAAATTTCCTCACCAGTAAATTAAAGATAATATATTGTCTTGCCTTTGTCAGTGTTCTTTGAAGCTCAACTGAATCCATTTAAACTACTAAAAATATTCATATTTAAGCTACTGTCACAACATTTTCCTAAGTGCTGCAAGTGAGCAGAAAGTACACTTCGCTTCCATCGGGAAGTTTACAACTTACTCAGGGAATGAGACATACCACCTAGGAAAATTTAAATAATAGTACATGACAGTGTGTACTTAAGTGAGAAATGAGGGAAAGGTTTTTAGCACTATCTTCCAAATGCTTGATTGTTGATATATCTTGTTTTCTCTAAGTTCTTCCTATTTTGCTAAGTTATAAGAAAAAGATTCACTGATCTTGAGCATCAGAAGTACAAAATAGGTTTTGGGGCCAACTATGATTTGAATGTCCCCTCTCAAACTCATGTTGACACTTAATTGCCATTGTAACAGTATCCACCTCTCAAGGTAGATGAGAGGCGAGGCTTTTAAGAGGTGATTAGGCCAGGAAGGCTCTGCTCTCATTAATGGAGTAATGCTGTTATTGTGGGGGTGGGTTTCTTATAAAAGGATAACTGCAGTCCTATTTTTTCTTTCTCTTTCTCTCTCTCGTCTTCCGCACATCAAGAAGGCCCTCATAAGATGCTGGCGCCTTGGTCTAGAACTTCCCAGCCTCCAGAACTGTGTGTGAAATAAGTTTTTGTTCACTATAAATTACCTAATCTGTGTGTGTGTGTTTTTTTTAAAGCAGCAGAAAACAGACCAAGACAGGACCATAGAGACATAGGTTCAGACCAGCTCTGACTACTTAATATAAATGAGTCTATGGGTTAGTCTGAACTTTAGTTTGCTCAATAATAAATCAGAATAACTACTTTGCAATTATCTATGTTAACAAGAACATATGCCTGATATATAAGCCGCAAAACTTAACATTCCTATGATATATAGTTTTGCTATATGCCAATAATATGTTTAAGAATTTTATATTTTGCTCATTTAATAAATGAGGAACCTGAGGCAGAGATGTCCATAAGCTACCAGAGATCATACAGACAGTAAGGGGTAAAGACAGGCTACAAAGAAGAATAAAGTGCCACAATGGTTTTAAAAGCTATTAACTTCAATTATAAAAATTAAAAATTTTCAAGATATGAATAAATGGGTAAATAGATTGCTAGTGTGACTATGAAGAGATTTTGTATTAGCTAAATAACTTCAGTAAGAACATTATGCTTTTCTTGAACCAATAAACGCTTATAAATTCCAATAATAATCCAAAGCAGAATAATAGTTATTTGCATATTTTATTTTATTCATTTTTTGAGATAGGGTCTCACTCTGTCGCCCTGGCTGGAGTGCAGTGGCTCAATCACAGCTCACTGCATCCTTGACTCCCTGGGCTCAAGCGATCCTCCCACCTCAGCCTCCAAAGTAGCTGGGACTAACAGGTGTGTGCCACCATGACCAGCTAATTTTTTCACTATTTTTTGGAGGTAGGTGGGGGGTGGGGTCTCACTTTGTTGTCCAGGCTGGTCTTGAACTCCTGGGCTCAAGTGATCATCCTGCTTTGGCCTCTCAAAGTGCTGAGATCACAGATATGAACCATGGTGCCCGGCCACTTTATTATATTTTAAATCTAAATTTGATTGATGTGTTTATTACTCTAGTATTCATAACATTAAAAATATTAAGAACTGTACTTAACTCATTTATTATTGCATTTCTATCTTGAAATTTCTATCTTGAAATTCTTCATTTTTATAAGGATGTTGTAAAATCAAAATTTCAACTTTCATACTTCAAAACTTCACAAGAAGAAAAAAATTCCTAAATCATATACCACAACAATCTCCCTGAGAAATCATGTTAAATCTATGAAATTAGGTAATATAAGGATTATGAAGAAAATGTGCTCATACCAATCAAACTGTAAACCAGCATAAATTATACATATTGTTTAATAAGACATTTCCTTATAGGTGTGAGTCTACGGAAGTTAACATTTTAAACACTAAGCTTGTCAAAATCATTTTATACACTGCCAACCATTTTCAGCAGTTGAAGGATTTTTTATATTTACCCAATTTACAATCACAGCTTCTAACTTCTTTTAGAAAACATATAATTTAAATCTTTTTTCCTAATCAAATTCTATTGTAGACAAAAATGTTAGCAATATCATTAATGTGCCACCTGAGTGTGTCTATTTAGTATTACTGCCAATGTTTAATATAGTGTCTGTAGAATTAATCTTGCAGCTATGATAATATTGTTCATGCACCATATCGTCAATGTTTTAGAACGAGACTATTACAACTTTAATAATAAAATTAACATTAATAACTTTCAAATAAAATTTCAGATTTTTAAAACCCCTAAGTTATTCTATGAAGGTTATTTAACTATCCTACTACTAATAAATGGAATACAATTCTCATTTGGAGAAGATGTGCTTTAGACTCCCATGAGTAAAGGCTGACAGAAAGAAAAAATATATATAGATAATTAACAGAGAGTAGTGGCTATTTGGGTGGAGATGAGTGGAGGAAAAAAAGTATTAAGACCAAAAGCTAACACAAAGATTTAAGTCTATATGACTGGGATATTGGTAATATCATTAATAGGATTAGGTGAATCTTGTTTGGCAGTAGAAGCAAAGTGAGGGAGAATAAGGGGTGTTGATGACGACCTTGGTTTAAGATACAGTTGATTTAAAGATGAAAATGTTCTGTGGCTAAAAAGAAAAGTGGCGCTGAAGCTTAGAAGAAAGGACACTCATATCTGAGGATCTTCTATTGATCAGTGGAGTATCAAAATCATACACAGCCTCTAAGGGAAAGCACAAAGATAGAAAAGGTGAGGGCTAGAAATAAAATCTGTGAGATTATTCACACTTCTTAGTCAAAATGGAACAGCCAGACAAAGAGGACAGGAACAAGGATTTTGGCTGCTCTGGAGATCTTTGCTAAGGTGCACTCACCTGCAAGAGAGTATAACCGGAACGAGAAGAAAAAAACCTAATGGCTTGGGCCTGGGAGATTACTAGAGATGGAAATGTATTTTTGTCATAAAAAATTGAACTGATTTTTTATTCTTCCCACTGGGTTTCCACCTTTTTCTTCTACAATTTGTATCCAAGGAAGGTCTGAGAATTAATTTGTTCTGTGATGGGCAGCAGAGTTTCTTTCTGGAGCCCATTTTAAGAAATGTTGTCACACAAGAATCATCTTCCTCTGTTTTATTTCTAATGTGGATTGTACTGTTCAAAATATTTGCTGTACCTTTCTGAAGCAGGATTTTTATATTTGTGCTTCACTGATATCAGGCTTGGACATGTGACCTGCTTTAGTCAATGAAGTGTGAGTAGAAATGACATGCATTATTTCAAGCAAAAGTTTAAGAGCATTTTTCATCATTTTACCATGCCCTCTTCTGATTCACAGCTGACAGTATCCCAGAAAGGGGTTATATTTTAGCCTGGATCCCAGGCTCAAGATTACATAGAGAAAAGCTATCAAAGACCCCAAAATGGGTCATAAGAAACAAACCTTAGTGTTAAGGGTCGTTGAGATTTGGGGGTTGTTTGTTAGCACAGCATAGCTTAGCCTAAGCTGGCTGATGTAACCTCTAACTGAGGCGTTCTGCTTTGCTGTCCTAAAGATGGGGGTCAAGGGTGTGTGTTAGGCCATTCTTGCATGGCTAGAAACAAATGCTTGAGGCTCAGTAATTGATAGGAAAAGAGGTTTAATTACCTCATGGTTCTGCAGGCTATACAGGAAGCATAGTGGCCTCTGCTCCTGGGGAGGTCTCCAGAGGCTTAAAAACATGACAGAATGTGAAGGGGGAGCAGGCACCTCTCCCTTTTTCTTCTGAAGCTTGGATCCAGGGGGTTGGGGGGCTGAGGATTTACTTGTTCTATGATGGCAGAGTGGGAGCAAGAGAGAGAGGGAGTCAGGTGCAGGAGAGGTGACACACACTTTTAAATGAACGGATTTTATGAGAACTCACTATCGTTATCACAAAGACAGCACAAAGCTGTGAGGAATGTGTTCCCACGATCCAAACCCCTCCTACCAGGCCCCATCTCTACTGTTAGGGATTGTAATTTAGCATGAGATTTGGGCAGTGACAAATATCCAAGCTATATCAGATAGACTATGGCAAAAAATACCCTGGGCTGATGTGAAATAGTCTACCCCGTGTTTCTCAGTTGTAAGGAGAGAGTTGCTGTTGACATTTTGGATTAGACAATTTTTCCTTTAGAGGAGCATTGCAATTGGTTAGCATCACTAATTCCTAAATACTAAATGCCTGTATCACATATCACCTATCCCTGCTAGATCCTAATACTATCCCAATTATTAAAACAAACAAAACCAAAAAACTCTGGTGGGTGATAATACTGCACTTTTTTGTTAACCACTAGACCAGCTGATGCCTAAAAATTGTAAATTGAGAATGGGTGAATGGTAAGTGTATCACTTAAACATACAGCCCTAGAGTGCAGGAAACAATCCTGTGTTTTTTTGTATCTCCTCCAGTTCTTAACAAATACTGTCGTATGAGCAATACTCATAAAAAATTAAATGAGTAATATCGTTTTGAATTCTGATCTATTCCAAAAAGAGAACCACAATCTCTTTATCTTCAACCTATAGGCAATTTGTATACAGGAAGCAGAATTCCCAAAGTCTCATATAGAAAATATGAGAAGTTATGCATACTCATGCCTTTAGTTCAACATATAAATACACTCTCTCCTGGGAGTTTTATCCTCAAGTAAAATTCTCTTTTCCCATTGCCCAGTCTAAAAAAAAAAAAGTAAATGGTTATTAGAAAAGTTCAGGTTATAGGAAGTATTTAGTGAACCTGCACCAATGGAAACATGTTACATGATTCCTTTTCCATCAATTCCAGATGTGAATGGTAGCCCTGGGCAGCTAGCAAAGTGCCTGGGCCTTTGTTCTGAGATCACAGAGAGAATAGATAGGCAGCTATGCACAAAGCATGTCTAGAGTGTTGCTTTCTCTCTGTGGGGCTCATACCAGAATCTGTGTGTTGTTGCAAACAGAGCTGCTCCTTTCCCTGCTAATTGGATCATGGATGGTAAAAAGTGCCAGGTTTATCCTTAGGCAATGTAAAGCATTGAGGCTGAAAGAAGAAAAAGGAATAATCTCTAGTGAGAGAAAGCTGGCAGGAAGACAGGCACAGACATCACTTTTCTCAAATGCTGAGCAGTGGAAAGTGTCATACCGAAGGGATTTAGGTCTAGGATATCAGTACTCCTTATTATAGTTGTTCAAGATCCTCTATCAAAGGACTGGAAAGGACAAGAGAACCCACAGACCATCAGGTGAAGCAAGATCAAAAGATCGGGCGGTTAACAGAATTGTATCCCTCTAGGGAACATTTACTTACTCCAGAAAGGTTCTGCTAAAATACTTCAGCATGTCAGAGTATGACGTGAAACTCTCATTATGTTAGTCATGCCAAGATGCTAGCCCTATAAGTTCACTTGGGTGCATTTCCAGTTGTTTCACACAGTATATTATTTGTCCAATTTAGGTTGTGATTTCCTGAGAAAGAGAATTTTCACTCTCCATCAACATCAGTGTAAGTAATAACTTCATTGATGTCAGCCTTGCCTCTCCAAAGAAAAAAAAAAATGTTAAATCCATTAGGGCAAAGTCTCTATCTCAGTTTTTCTTTCATCTGGCTCCTGTTCCTTAGCACAGTGATGGACCAGTTGACTAAAATAATAGAGTGTATAACGAGTCATATTCTAAGCAATTATTTTCTTTATCCCTATAATCGTAATACCAAAAAAGCATAAGTCCCATTTAGGTAGCAAGTTTACTAAGACTGACTGACAAAATTGCAATGCTCTCTTGTTTCCTGAACTAATACTTGAGCCTTTAATGAAAGTATGTTCATGGTAAGAAAACGACATATGTTAACCATCTGAAAGAAAGTGTCATATTAGAATAGTTAGAAATTTGGTGGTTTCTAAAGCATAATTTGAGAAACGAGTCTCTGGTTCTGTGTTAACTGCAGACTATCTAGATCCCTAGCTCCTTTGACATATAGAGACTGTTATGTGATATTTATGTCCTTGAAAGGAGATGAAATAAGGCAGCTGATTGGGTTTTGCCCTTTACTCTCACCCTGACCAGTTCTTCATTGTCTTTTATATTTTTTTCTCTGTTAACCATAATCTGATTAACTGGACTTCAGCATGCTCCCTTAAAAGGTTATGGCTGGGGTGGATGGGATTGATGGTGCTGTGGTTTATGAGTGTCTGAAAACTCTCTGCAAATATTCCTTGACTTAGCAGATACTTCCGGTTGGATTCTTGGGAACAATTACAGATCAGGTTCTACTGACTCTTGGGAGGCTGTTCTGTGTGTTGAGTGCGCCCCTTGGAAAAGCTGAAACATTTTCCAAATTTGACAGCATGTATCAGGCTTTCTCACTTATGCTTCCTTTTGATTTCACATTTCCTTGCAGGTGAGCCAAAGATATTTATAGATGAATTCAATACTTTTTCCTGTTCAGGCTCTGGGTTATTCTTGAAAGCTACTCCAGAGACTCATTGTGGAAGATAATGAGTGAGGATAGAAAAAACTCAGAATAGAGGTTACAGAACCTGGATTCATCTTTTTGTGTTTTTCTAATATGTAAAATGGGGATAATAATACTTATCTTGCAAAACTATCGTGAGGGGTAAATGAGCCAGTATATAGACAGTATATGGTATTCAAGAAGTGGTAACTTTGTTTTCATTATTTGTCTCTGTATCATCATGTTCAAAATATTCAACCAACATGGCTACTTCACCAAACAAGACACAACTTACGTTGTTCTCTATAAAATAGAATGGTATCTTAAATGACAGAGAGAAGAAAAAAGCCCAAATAAAAATAAGACAATAATAATAAAATATGGTTCACCAGAAAAAAACGATTCAATAATTATAATAATACCATCTCTAACAGAAAAATGAAGCTTCAGCTTCTCAGCTGTGCCATCTTTGCAGATACCTCTACTTTAAGTGTTCTGTTCAGTTCTCCTATCTAGATTTCATTTTGCATATGAAGATTACAATAACCAACCAAATACCATATACATTTGTTGTGAGATCAAAATAAGATATATGAATACGGAAGTCTTTTGAACAGTTAAAAGCAATACAGTATAGAAGTTATTCTTCAAATAATACCTCCTTCATTGGTATCATTAGAGAAAGAGTGTTTCATATGAGTTAGTTTCCACAGAAATGGAGTCTCCACCTTTCTGCAAATTTTTGTGACTATTTTGATTAAAATGTCCTAAAATGCTTTAGCATGTTCTTTACGTGGAATACAGTGACATGTTCTTTATGTTTCATGAACAAGATTATCAACATGAATCTTTCTAGCTTTCTGTAAGAGGGTGATACTGTCAGAAACGATTGAAGTATGGAACATTGTTTTCCCTTACATTTAAGGACTTCAGACCGCTGAATTGTAACCTTTTAGCCAGTTCTTACAATTTTTCTGTCAATATGCCAATCTTTTTATAACTGGACCACAGAAAAAATAACATTGATTTTTAATTTTATTTATAACTTTGAATCACCTATGATGTAACAAAATTATAAAGTTTTTAAAGTAAAGCAGTAGATGTAGCATATTCCTAGGGTCTCTAAAATTTTAATGTTTAGCATATCCTTGTTCAACAATACCAGATAATACTTATCAAATGCAAATCATGTTAAGTATTACACGTATACACTTAATTTCATTTAATCCTGGCAACAAAAAGAGGGATGACCCATTAATGTCTCCAATGAAATATGAGAAACTTGAGGTTTTAGAAGGATTATAGATTTTGTCCAAGGTCAAATGAAGTGTTTGATTGAGAAGTAAAACCAAGTTTATCTGACCCTGTAGTCTATGTTATTCACCATATACCTTATTGAGAAATATCAACTCTTATAAAGAAGTACAGGCAAGTGGTGAAGCCAGTGATCCAATACAGAAAATGTCAATTGTTATGAAAATGGGGAAAATAAGGTAAGAGAGAAGGCAAGAAAACACTGAATACCAAGAGAGCACTCTAAACATACTCACCAAATGAAGACTAGACTTATCAGGAGAAAAATGAAAAATGTCTCAGGAGAAAAACCTAAACAAAGATTGCCCTGTAGAGACCAAAGTGGACATCTCTGAGTCAGTTCAATAAAGAGCAGTTGCCTTCCCTTCTCTAGTCTGAACAAATTAAGACAAAAGAGTGGCATAGGAAGAATGAAATATATCACCTTAATTTCCAATAAAAAGCTTGTTTTCCAAACTTTTTTTAATCCCGAGGGCACATATAGAAAATGATAATATTTTTACGGAAATATAGATAAGCAAATGAGGCTTCCTATGACAGTTGATGAATGGTATGAAGTCATGGTAACCACAGGATCCCATCCAGCCATCCTAAGTCCTGAGGGAAATAATATGTTGGCATTGTTCAGAGGTGACAGTGAGCTGGCAGCCCTCCCTCACTCTTGGGGCCTCTGCAGCCTCGGCGCCCCCTCTGGCCGTGCTTGAGGAGCCCTTCAGTCCTCCGCTGCACTGTGGGAGCCCTTCTCTGGGCTGGCCGAGGCCAGAGCCGGCTCCCTCTGCTTGTGGGGAGGTGTGGAGGGAGACGCGCCTGCAGGAACTGGGGCTGCGAGTCACAGCCCAGCTCGAGTTCTGGGTGGGCACGGGCTCAGCAGACCCTGCGGGCCCCACACTCGGAGCAGCCAGCCAGCACCACCCCCAGGCAATGACGGGCTTAGCACCCAGGAAAGCCGCTGCAGAGGGTGCGCCTGGTCCCCCAGCACTGCCGGCCCACCCACGCCTAGCTTGAACTCTTCCCGGCCTCAGCCGCCTCCCCACGGGGCAGGGCTCAGGACCTGCAGCCCACCATGCCAGAGCCCCCCCATCAGCCATGGGCTCCCACGCAGCTGGAGCCTCCCCCGCAGCTGGAGCCTCCCCCGCGGGCACTGTCCCATGCTCCGCGGAGCCCGGCCCCATCCACCACCCAAGGGCTGAGGTGTGCAGGTGGCGCACACAGGACTGGCGGGCAGCTCTGTCCCCGCCCCAGCATGGGATCCAGTAGGAGAAGCCAGCTGGGCTCCTGAGTGGGGCGGGGCGGGGGGGGGGGGGGGACTTGGAGAACTTTTGTGTCTAGCTCAAGGTTTGTAAATGCACCAATCAGCACTTTGTGTCTAGCTCAAGGTTTGTAAACGCACCAATCAGCACCCTGTGTCTAGCTCAAGGTTTGTAAATGCACCAATCAGTGCTCTGTGTCTAGCTAATCTAGTGGGGCCTTGGAGAACTTTTGTGTCTAAAGGATTGTAAATACACCAATCAGCACTCTGTGTCTAGCTCAAGGTTTGTAAACACACCAATCAGTGCTCTGTTTCTAGCTAATCTAGTGGGGACTTGGAGAACTTTTATGTCTAGCTAGAGGATTGTAACTGCACCAATCTATACTCTGTGTCTAGCTCAGGGATTGTAAGTGGACCAATCAGCTCTCTGTAAAACGGACCAATCAGCTCTCTGTAAAATGGGCCAATCAGCAAGATATGGGTGGGGTCAGATAAGGGAATAAAAGCAGGCTGCCCGCACCACGGTGGCAACCCACTTGGGTCCCCTTCCACACTATGGAACCTTTGTTCTTTCGCTCTTTGTAATACATCTTGCTACTGCCTCCTTTTTGGGTCTGCACTGCCTTTATGAGCCCTAACACTCACCGGGAAGGTCTGCAGCTTCACTCCTGAGGCCAGCCAGACCATGAACCCACTGGTAGGAATGAACAACTCCAGACAGGAGGAACAAACAACTCCAGATGCGCCGACTTAAGAGCTGTAACACTCACCACGAAGGTGTGCAGCTTCACTCCTGAAGCCAGTGAGACCACGAATCCACCAGAAGGAAAGAAACTCCAAACAAGTCCAAACATCAGAAGGAACAAACTCTGGACACACCATCTTTAAGAACTGTAACACTCACCATGTGGGTCCGAGGCTTCATTCTTGAAGTCAGTGAGACCAAGAACTCACCAATTCTGGACACATTGTTACTTGTGGAGGGTCTTGGCTGTGAGATGTCCAGGTTCCTGGTGTTTTGAACAAAGAGCTGGACAAAACACACAAACGAGGCAATGAAAGAAGAAGCAATAAAAGCATGGATTTATTGAAACTAAAGTACACTCCATAAAGTAGGAATGGGTTCAAGCAAATGGTTCAAGAGGGCTGCTTACATAATTTTCTGGGGTTTAAATACCTTCGAGAGGTTTCCCATTGGTTACTTGTTTATACCCTATGTAAACGAAGGAATGGCCCACAACCAGTCTGATTGGTTATGGGAGGGCACCAATCAGAGGCTGAAGTGAGGTTCAAAGTTACATATGAAGACTTGGCCCATGACAAGTCTGATTGGTTGCAGGAGGGGAACAATCAGAGGTACTTTCCGTTTTTCATCTGCAACACAGTGCAAAGGGAGTAGCCTCTGATCCTTTTGATACTTTGGTATAGAGAGGTGGGGTTTTCCTTCTGATTCAGTTTTACAAAGTCAAGGTGAATAGGCCTTAGGTTCACCACCTCCAGACTCTATTGTCCTGCCTCAGCATGTCTTTGGCCATTTATGGAACCTCATTTGGGAAATTTCATCATAAAGTATAAGTTAAAGAATGTGGCTTAAAGGGCTTGCTAACTAAACCCTGGAAGCAAACAGATGCACTGACCCATTCTCAGAGAGCTGTAGGTCAGGAAGAGCATCTCATGTTCCAATGCAGCGCATGACTGTATAGGAGAGGTAAATTTCTGCTCTGTTAGGAAGCAGGTCCTCCAAAGGAAAAAGAGAGGAGCTGAACCAAGCATGCCTAAATTGTTTTCCCAAATTTATCTATTAGGTTAAGCCACTTTCCCTCCCCTCTAAGCAGAGTGAGTAAAGAGGTATTTAAAGTTCAGAGCTTTAAATCAACTGGGCACCGTCTGCAAGGACAGTACATGAAGTAATAAAAAAATTCCCTTGTGAAGTGTATCAGCCACATGAAAAACTGCATATACAGTCAGAAAGATTCTCCATATTGGTTAGAATTTTCTTGTTTAGGGGAACACTGGAAGCTTGTTTCTAGGTTGATTCAGGTATGGAATAAATAAGTATTGAGTAGGAAAAGAAATGTCATGAGAAATTTATGAATATGTGTATGTATGTTATACGTGTATGTGTATGTGTAGATATGAATATAGATATGTGTTTTTTGAGAGAGAGAGAAAACAGGGAGTAACTAGGGCTATTTGACCCAGTTTTGCTTTGACAATGTTTTAATTTTGTTAGTTGAATGCAGTGAAGTCTTTATTGCCACCGTAGCACGAATACATATAAATAATCACTTAAGAATAACTTAATTTTGATAATTACAATTAAAACTGATCACTCTTAAGTGAAAGTCTTCGGCACAAGCTTATTTCAATGCAATGACTATGAAAGCAAAATGCTTGTGTGTCCTAATTCAGCAGTCTTTGGGAATAAAGAAAGATAAAATTGCTTCCCGCAAGGACTTAAACTGTATACTTCACATCCCAAAGTCAGACAGTTAATGAGAACAGCTGGTTGTTGATATGCTAAAGGTAAATCATATTGACACAAAAAGATGAGTCACTATTTGAGACATGGACTGTTCGTTCCTTGTATAAAATGATGCCCAGGTCTCAGATCTCAAACCTCCCTGTTCATATTCAAGATTTTATTTTACCAATTGGAATAAATGGGAAATGAATCTAATCTTGCCCACCAGACCTTCTAGGGACCAAGCTTTCACTTAAAGATATGCCAACATTTCCAAGACAAGCAAGTATTTTACTTCCTTTCGAATCCATAAGGTCTTTTCTGTCTACTCAGTGATAAACATATCTCGTTACTTCCCATAATGAACAGCAAATCAGTGGCTGTCTATTTCACACTTCACCCAATCACAAGCACTTCAGCAGACAAATCCCATGTAGTCAAAGAATTATTGAATTCTCTTGCTGTAGATGGTCTTGTATTATTTTTTGAACACAGCATCCAACTCTAGGCTAAAGAATGTGGCAAGCCTTTCTCTCAAAGCTTGTTTTTGTGGATAAGCTCTCACAGTGGACTTGGGAAAAAGTAGAATCATACTGGACTATGCCTGAAACTTGAAAAGCTACTGTCAGAGTACAGTAGTGGTATTATATAAGTCAGGTACCTTGGTGCTTTCATTTGAAAAATTCATAGTGTTACTGCTTCTCATGGATGAGTGGATAAGAATCAGAGAAAAAAACAAATTTTGAAACATAATGACATAAATGTCAAAATACTCCTTGCAAAATCTTCACTTGGAAAATTCCCATAAACAACATTTACTATTCATATTGGCATATGTGAAGTGCATGCATAATCTTACACTAAATGAACCTGAATACAAATCTAGTTACCTGCGATGTTGTTCCCAGAAAAATATTTTGGGAATCTCAGAAATTCAGGTCATTGTCTGACTATTGCAGAGCCAATTCCATTATCAATCAGAAGTTTTCGTAGTGCTTATCCGGCCTAGTAGATAAAGAGAGATTAGTAAAATGGGGAGGTGCCAGTTAACAGGTATAAGGTTTCAGTAGTGCAAGATGAATAGAGATATGCTGTACAACATTGTGTCTACAGTTTAAAATACTGTATCGTACACTTAAAAATCTGTTACAAGGGTAGATCTCATGTTAAGTATTCTTATAACAATAAAATAGAAATTAAAGGATGCAGGGGTGCAGATATTTCCCCTTCAAGTTTAAATATTTCTTTGTTTTTGCTCTCATTTGTACCTCAAAGCTTAGTTCTATTTAAAATCACAATGCCAAGAATCTTCTGAGAAAACCAGAAACAGTGGAAACTATTGAAATAGAAATGTATTGAGTGAAGGAAGATTATTCAGGAAAGAAAACCCCTCACTTTGAACAAATGAGTGTCTCGGTGACACAAGTCAGACATTCACCACCAGCAACTTCTGTTTTCTCTCTTTATATCTAAAATTTTTTGGAGAAAGTAGCCTTAAATTTCTATTCCCTAGTGGCTGGAATGCCCGCCAGAGCCTCATCATTACCATAGGAAAATATCTATTTAAAGACCATCTGTTCTTCAGGGTGTCTATTGAAAATGAGTTGAGAGATATGTAGCAAACAGTTTTTGTGTATAGAAAAAAATCACTTTAAAAATGAGTGAAAATTGAATCAATGTTAAATCTATGTTGATACCATACCCATTCATTTGCTATTTTGTTTGTTTGTTTGTTTGTTTGAGACAATGGCTTGCTCTGTCGCCAGGCTGGAGTGCAGTGGCGCGATCTCGGCTCACAGCAAGCTCCGCCTCCCGGGTTCACTCCATTCTCCTGTCTCAGCCTCCTGAGTAGCTGGGACTATTCTCGCGTGCCACCACGCCCAGCTAATTTTTGTATTTTTAGTAGAGACAGAGTTTCACCATGTGAGCCAAGATGGTCTAGATCTCTTGACCTTGTGATCCTCCCACCTTGGCCTCCCACAGTGCTGGGATTACAGGAGTGAGCCACCGTGCCCGACCGGCCCCATTTGCATTTTTTTTTTTTTACTAGGAGAAGAAAGGGTTGAAGCTTAAGATCTGACTAATGCCCTGGACATTGTATAGATGTATACCATTCCAGTTTATATGCGTGACATCACTTCTTCTTCCAGTTGCATTCTTACTTCGTTGGGCCGATTACAAATAATTATAGAGATACATTACATCCTTTAGAAATTTTAGTGGGGAGGGTCACTGAAATCTGGGTAGATCAATACATTCATATGAATGCAATTTTTATATGAATTTTAAGAAAAATTTGTAGGGAAAAAAAGATGGTGACCTACTGAGCTACTTGATGCCCTGAGGTTTAAGGAGTTGAGTGCATATCATACAAGCACCTATGCAGACTAGTCTGGAGTGGGAAGACCCCATGGATCCGGGGTAAACAGAGAAATCTTTAGGTGACAGCATCTACCAGGTATGTTCCATGAACTGCTAGTTCCACCAAATGGTCATACAAGTTGCAGGTCATGAAGGGCTTCTTGGTACCTTGGTTTGGAAATTGCTAAATAGTTTAAGCTAAGTTAACTGAGTGATTTTAATACCATAATTTTCAGATTCTCTAGCAAACTAAGTTGTATTATGAATCTCCAAAGAGACTACGGGGATATGCAATATTTCTCAAACCTTTTTGGATTTAAATCCCCTTCTCTCTCTCTCATTTTTTTTTTTTTTGGATGGAGTCTCACTCTGTCACCCGGGCTGGAGTGCATTGGCACGATCTTGGCTTACTACAACCTCTGCCTCCTGGGTTCAAGCAATTCTCCTTCCTCAGCCTCCTGAATAGCTGGGACTACAGGCACCTGCCACTAAGCCCAGCTAATTTTTTGTATTTTTAGTAGAGACAGGGTTTCACCATATTGCCCAGACTGGGCTCTCTCTCTTTTTTTTTTTTTTAAGTATCTCTCATAACCAATGTTCCACAGAATACAATTTGGAACGTGCTATAAAAAGAATGGGGAGAAATGGAGAATCTATGAGGTTAACAGTAATAACTAACATTTGTATGTGTCTTGTAGTTTATAAAATCCTTCCTCATTCATTAGCTCTTTTATTCCTTAGGAAAATTTTATAGGAAAAAATAGCTCAAGGACATTAAGTGGCTCTCTAAAATATATGCAGTGATAAAAAGGTCGAGTTTCGATTTGGCTCTAGGTTTTCTGACTTTAGTTCAAATATCCTGTCACTATACTATGTCACTATATTACGCTCAGTGAAGATATCATCTTTTGTTTCAATGTTTGCCTTTTGTTTCAATGATTGTCCTACATACTATTTCTCAGTGTTAGTATAATTAGGACTTTCTGCACCAGAGCAAGTTCCACGAGTTCCAACCAGAGCAAGTTCCTCAGCCTCCATCTTCTTTCTCCATGAAACCTCCCTCTCTGTAGTTCCACCTTTGCCAGATGTTCCAGCAGAAATAAACAACGTACTCAAAGGAGGTCATGAAAGAGTTTTAGTAAAGAGACTTTTTACAAAAATGGGGAGTGGAATACGAGAAAACAGAAGAGGATGGTCAGTCTCCCAGGGCTAGCAGTAACTCATAGCTCTCACTGCAATGCCTGAAAAGCAAAAGATGAACAGTCTGTAGCCACAGGGGAGAGAACCTGTGTACAGGGGGTTTCTCAGCAAAAGGAAACAGCCAAGCTATGGTGAAATGGAATGGAGGGCGAGAAGAGAGTAAATACTCTGATTTTACTCTCCTCCCACTTTTTGATCCCTTGCGAGTCCCTGAAATTAGCCAAAATCAACAAGAAGCCAAAGGACAGGAGAACTTCTTGATGCAGTCCATAGACGTCAGCCACCCAGGTCACCAAGTAGGATGGTGAAGAAGTAACCTGGATATAAAGGAACACAAGGAACGTATTCAGCATCCCAGGTAATCAACGCTGTCAAACTCTTTTAAGGACATAAAATGGACCTTAGAGATTTAACTTCCACCCATCAGGTAAGCAGGAGAGGAAGTCATTAGGAGAAAGCTGGAAACCATATTGCTCAACATTTACAGGGATAATAATTTTTTGTAGTGTCTTAGTTAAACAACTTTGGTCTCATAAGAAGCATCTCAGAATTGACTTTTCATTCTAGCCACAGGCAGAAGTAGCAGCCAGCATGAGAATTATGCTATACTACCTGGTTCTCATCACCTACTGGGTATATTTCTTTCTGCTAGAAAAGTACCATCTGACATTCACCCGAGCCATCAGACCCTTCTTATTCTAAAGGTCCAGTTATACCTTAGATGGGAGAGATTCACACTATTCCAGCATCAACACAGCATTGAGTCAATTTGTTGTCAGCTTCTCCAGATTTTGTACTTAAGGAGATCAGTCACTGCCTAATTAATTAGATTTCAGCTCCAACATCCAATTCTTAATAACCAGGTTCCTGTCATTGTACTGTGTCCAAGCATAGCAGAGAGAAACAGGCAGAGGCAGGAGGTAGAAAAAATAAGAACGAGAGAGAACGATCGAATTCTACTTCTTACATATTTGGGGCTTATTTTGCAAGTCTTCAGATGTTTATTATTTTGCGAGTCTTAGAATTAATTCAAGAAAAAGATCCCACATTAATATCAGAAGATTGTTGGTTGCAATAGATATCTGTGAAATTAGTTTAATTAATCAAAAATGGTACTTTGAGCTTACATGTTGTCCCCAGGTTCTGCTGACCTACCCTCTACAACTTTTTTTCTTTTCTTTTTTTGTTTTTTTTTTTTTTTTGAGACAGAGTCTCACTCTGTCACCCAGGCTGGAGTGCAGTGGTGAGATCTCAGCTCACTGCAATATCCACCTCCCTGATAGAAACAATTCCTCTGCTTCAGCCTCCCGAGTAGCTGGTAGCTGGGATTACAGGCACATACCACCATGCCCAGCTAATGTGTTTGTATTTTTAGTAGAGATGGGGTTTCATCATGTTAGCTAAACTGGTCTCAAACTCCTGACCTCAGGCAATTTGCCCACTTCAGCCTCCCAAAGTGCTAGGATTACAGGCATGAGTCACTGCGCCCAGCCTACAACTTTTCAAGAAATTAAATCTTTAGTTTTCTTTTAAGATTTCCAAATGTCTAACAGCCAAATAACAGTTGATATAATCCATTATTTTCTTCAAATGAGGTAACCCACAGTTGCATTTATGAGTCTTGTTGACCTCAGGAAACTTTTCTGACCAGGGCCTGCTGCTGACTGGACCCTCCTTAGAACATTGATAGAGTATGCATGGCTCTGTTTTACTAATTATACTTAATATGGGTCTCAACCTAGGGTGATCCCTATATAAAGGACATGCCGAGCCCTCACCAACACTTCACAAAAAAAAAAAAAAAACAATTCTTATTTGTTCTCCTGAACAAATGATTCAAAGATTTCCAAGCCTTTATAATAGGGTTATCTTCCTTTTGCTACAGCTTAAAAGTGAAATGTCCTAAGTACCCCACCCAGACCTCTGGATCTCAAAAATGATAGTTGTCTAATGCCTGAATTCTTCCCTATTCTGGAAGCAAAGGATGAAACCCTCCCCAGGCCACAGCCAAGGATATTCAGAGTACTGATTTCATAAACTTGGTTTCCTGGTTTCCCCTGGCAACCATCAGTTCTTCCAAAGTTACAGTGGAGAACAAATTAGAAGCAGCAAAGTAGGAGGGGTGCTGTTAGAAGCAAGCACACTGGAAAGTGACAAGTGTCAGAAACAGAAGGGACAGAAGATACATTAACTGGAAATGTCTAGCAGCCTACAGCCAGTAAGTGTTGGCCACACAGACCTTAGTTCCACAATCATCCCTGAGGGCATCTCTATATTTGAGCCATACCAATGGCCCTGAATCATCAAGAAAAGATTAAGTTATGTCAAGAATATTCTGTTTAGTAAGGAAAATAAGTTTGCAATATATTTTAGAAAGATTTCCATCAAAATGATTATATATATATGGTATATTTAAATTATGAAGCTTTAGTTATCTGGAAAATTCAAATAATGGGAACATTTAATAGTTGGAAATGCTGAATATGAGTTTTTTTTTTATTTGTATAGGGTTATTTCTTCTCAGGGACCAAAGGCAGGTGCTGGGAGGTGCCTTGCTTGCTCATTGGTATAACAGATGTCAATTCCCCTTGTCCCAGGATGGAGTTTACCTGATCTTTCCAAGTCATGTGAGTGGAGGAGAACAGAAATTGGTGGCACAGTGAAGAAGGAATGGATAGAAACGAAAGATGCATGTTTAACAAGTGGCAATGCTAGAATATAAATGTTGGAAAGAGAATAGTTGGAAAAACAACCAATCTAGTAAGTGATTGTTTCCTCAGCTTTTCCTCGTTTCTCTGCCTCCCTCTGCCTCTTGTCCTCATTTCTAAGTATCTACTTTCCTTTCTGAAATAGCTACCAATTCCAGAAGCAACTGAGCTTATTCAACAGAATTTCACCCTTCTTATCAATCTGTAGGTAAATAGAGAACCAGTCTCTGTCTCTGTCTCTCTGTCTCTCTCTGTTTCTCTCTTCTTCTCTTTTGTCTATCTCTGTCTCTCTCTGTCTCTATATGTCTCTATGTGTGTCTCCCTCTGTCTCTGTCTCTTTGGCTCTCTCTGTCTCTGTCGCTGTCTTTATCTCTCTTTCTCCCCAACATCATTCCCTCTGTGCCTCACTTTTCTAATATGTCTGGCTAAAAATTAGAGGGGACAGGACTGAATCTGAGGTAACTCTTCTTGTAATTTGGACTGCATATAATTCCATCTCCAAGGTAGCTTTGAAGCTAAATATTGAAAACTTTTAAGATAACATTTTAATTTCCTTAAAATAAGGAGTAACAATTGTTATGTCTAAACAGCATTGTATTTCAGGTTCTGGTCAGTGCAAAGTAAAAGTACAAAAATTATTGGAATGGAAGAAACAGAATTATCATTACTCTCAAATAATATGAATTTATAGATAAATTTACTAAAATTAATTTTTAAAAGTTGATCATTGTTGGTAAGTGTACAAGAGCAATGTAGAAAATTCAACAGTTAGAATATGTAATCTGAGAAAAAAGAAGCCCATTTCCAATGAAAACATAATATAAGTTTCCCTGGAAAAATGATTTTCAAAACATGTGCAAGACTTTCATGGAAATCATTATATCAGTACAAAATGAATAGACATTAAAGAAGACCTAAATAAATGGAGACCTAAATAACTGGAGAGACTTACATTGCTCATAATAGAAAACACAAATACTAACTTTCCTCAAAACCTATTTTGTTTTTGGATACCATGAAATGTGCCCATATTGTGGCAGGCCAGGTCTCACTAATGGCAGAAGAGGCAGACCTCCATGACAACTGTTTCAGCACTGACTGAGTGGTAAAGTTAAATATTAAAAGCTGAGAGAGCCAGTGCCCTTATACAAAGGCTGGAATGTAACAAAAGCCCATCAAGTTTTGCCCAGGCCTTTCCTGGGTCTTGAAGCATGACAACAAAATGAAGAAATTCTTAACAGGACTCATTTAAGATTAAACAAGTTTTAGTGCAGGTCTGAAGAAACTCCTCAGCCCTCCACAAACAAGTTTTATTGGGATCTGAAGGAACTCCCCCAGCCTTCATGATTTAGCAGGAGACGAGATAAGGGAATCACCCCAGCAACCAGACCCATCTAGATTAAGTACATTTACTGAGGCTCCAGAGGAAGGTCTTCAGGACTCAAACCTTAGTTATAGATTAGAAGAAGTTACACACTTACATGCAGACATATAGCTTAGAAGGTATATAAGCTCTGGAAAACCTCTTAATTTTGAATTGGTCTGGCAATATTTTCCTGGCCTTCTCCCTGTACTCGGTTACAGAAATAAACGCTCTTCTTTCCCAGTTCACCTGCATCTTATCATTGGGCTGCGAGAATAAGTATCCCAATCCTTGGTTCGGTCTGGGAACAATATAAGATAGCAAACTTATTTGATAAATGTTGGGTGTATTCTGATGATCCCCCATCTCTCTCCCTCTCCTTGGGCCCTCCTATTCCCTGAGACAAAACAGTATTAAAATTATGCCAGTTAATAACCCTAAAATGGCTTCTAAGTGTTCAGATGATAAAAAGAGTCACATGTCTCTCACTTTAAATCAAAAGCTGGAAATGATTAAGGCATGTTGAAAACCTAGATAGGCTGAAATCTAGACCCCTTTCACCATTTAGCAAAGTTCTGACTGCAAAGAAGAGTTCTCAAAGAAGATTAAAAGTGTTAATCCAGTGAACACACAAATGAAAAGAAAGCAAAACAGCCTTATGGAAAATATAGAGAATGTTTTAGTGATGTGGATAAAATATCAAGCCAGACACAATATTCCCTGAGGAAAAAGCCTAACACAGAGCAAGATCCTAACTCTCTTCACTTCCTTGAAGGCTGAGAGACATGAGGACACTGTAGAAGGAAAGTTTGAATCTATCAATCAGAGGTTGGTTGATGAGATTTAAGTGGTCATCTCCATAACGTAAAAGCAAGGTGAAGCAGCAAGTGCTGATGCAGAAGCCTCAGCAAATTATCCAGAACATAGCTAAGATCATTGAAGAAGCTGGCTACATTAAACAACAGATTTTCCATGTAGATGAAACAGCCTTTTCTCAGAAGAAGATGCCATATAGGACTTTCATAGTTAAAGAGAATAAGTCAATGCCTGTCTTCAAAGCTTCAAAGCCTTAGCTAAAGCTAAGGTTAACTGTTTTATCTGGGCACAATGCAGCTGGTGACTTTAAGTCGAAGCCAATGTTCATTTATTATTTTAAATATCTTAGGGCCCTTAAAAATGTCACTAAATCTTTTATGTCTGTACTATATAAATAGGACAATCGAGCCTGGGTGACAGCTCATCTTTTTAAAGCATGGGTTATTGAATATTCTACGCCCAATGTTGAGACCTGCTGCTAAGAAAAAAGATTGCTTTCAAAATATTACTGCTCAATGACAATGCACCTGGTCATCCAAGAGCTCTGATGGAGATATACAAGGAGATTAATGTAGTTTTCATGCTTACTAATAACATTCATTCTGTAGCCTATGGATAAAAGAGCAAGGATCAGTTTCAACCTTTCAAGTCTTATTATTCAAGAAATACATTTTGTAAGGCTACAGCTGCCATAGATAGTGACTCCTCTTATGGATTTGGCCAAAGTAACTTGAAAGCCTTCCAGAATAAATTTACCATTCTAGACATCATTAAGAATATTCATAATTCATGAGAGGAGGTCAAAAGGTAAACATTTGCAAGAGTTTAGTAGTTGATTCCAATCCTCATGGAGAACATTGAGGGTTTGATATGGATTGGCTGTGTCCTCGCCCAAATCTCATCTTGAATTCCCGTGTGTTGTGGGAGGGACCCCGTGGAAGGTAATTGAATCATGGGGGCAAGTCTTTCTTGTGCTGTTCTCATGATAGTGAATTAGTCTCATGCAATCTAATGGCTTTATTAAGAGGAGATCCCTAGCACAAGCTCTCTTTCTTTTCCTGCTGCCATCCATGTAAGATGTGACTTGCTCTTTCCTTCTGCCCTGATGTGAGGCCTCTTCAGCCATGTGGAACTTTAAGTTCAATAAATGTCTTTCTTTTGTAAATTGCCCAGTCTCAGGTATGTCTTTTTTAGCAGCGTGAGAACAGACTAATACAGTACATTAGTACCAGGGTGGGGTGCCACTGAAAAGAGACCCAAAAATGTGGAAGCGACTTTGGAACTGGGTAACAGGCAGAGGTTGGAACAGTTTGGAGGGCTCAGAAGAGGACAGGAAAATGTGGGAAAGTTTGGAACTTCCTAGAGACTTGGTGAATGGCTTTGATGAAAATTCTGATGGTGATATGAACAATGAAGTCCAGACAGAGGTGGTCTCAGAAGAGAATTAGGAATGTGTTGGGACCTGGAGCAAAGGTGACTCTTGTTATGTTTTAGCAAACAGACTGGTGGGATTTTGCTCCTGCCCTAGAGATTAGTGAAAGTTTGAACTTGAGAGAGATTATTTAGAGTGTCTGACAAAAGAAATTTCTAAGCAGCAAAGCATTCAGGAGGTGACTTGGATGCTGTTAAAGGCATTCAGTTTTATAAGGGAAGCAGAGCATAAAAGTTTGGAAAATTTGCAGCCTGACCACACAATAGAAAAGAATATCCCATTTTCTGAGGAGAAATTCAAGCCAGCTGCAGAAATTTCCATAAGTAACAAGGAGCCGAATGTTAATCCCCAAGACAATGGGGGAAAATGTCTCAAGGGCATGTCAGAGGTCTTCATGGTAGCCCTTCTCATCACAGGCCTGGAAGCCTAAGAGAAAGAAATGGTTTTGTGGGCTGGGCCCAGGGTCTGTGTGTTGTGTACAGTCTAGGACTTAGTGTTCTGCATCTCAGCTGCTCTAGTCATGACTAAAAAGGGCCAAGATACAGCTCGGGCTGTGGCTTCAGAGGGTGCAAGACCCAAACCTTTTCAGTTTCCATATGATGTTGAGTCTGTGGATGCACAGAAGTCAAGAATTGAGGCTTGGGGACCTCCACCTAGATTTCAGAGGATGTATAGAAATGCCTGGATGTCCAGGCAGAAGTTTGCTGCAGGGGCGGGGCTCTCATGGAGAACTTCTGCTAGGGCAATGCAGAAGAGAAATGTGGGGTTGGACCCCCTATACAGAGAGGGTCTGCACCTGGAAAAGCCCCAGACACTGAACGCCAGCCTGTGAAGGCAGCCAGGGGGGAGGCTGTACCCTGTAGGGCCACAGGGGTGGAACTGCCCAAGACCATAAGAACCCACCTCTTGCTTTAGCATGACCTGGATGTGAGACATGGAGTCAAAGGAGATAATTTTGAAGCTCTAAGACTTGACTGCCCCGCTGGATTTTGGACTTGCATGCGGCCTGTAGCCACTTTGTTTTGGCCAATTTCTCCCATTTGGAATGGCTGTGTTTACTCAATGCCTGTACCCCCCATTGTATCTAGGAAGTAACTAACTTGCTTTTGATTTTACAAGCTCATAGATGGAAGGGACTTGCCTTGTCTCAGAGGAAACTTTGGACTGTGGACTTTTGAGTTAAGGCTGAAATGAGTTAAAGACTTTTGGGGACTGTTGGAAAGGCATGATTGGTTTTGAAATGAGAAGACATGACATTTTGGAGGGGCCAGGGGCAGAATGATATGGTTTGGCCCTGTGTTCTTACCCAAATATCATCTTGTAGCTCCTATAATTCCCATGTATTGTGGGAGGGACCTGGTGGGATGTAATTGAATCAAGGGGACAAGTCTTTTCCATGCTGTTTTCATGATAGTGAATAAGTACCATGAGAGCAGATGGTTTTATTAAGAAGAGTCCCCTGCACAAGTTCTCTCTTTTCCTGCTGCCATCCATGTAAGATGTGACTTTCACCCTCATCTGTCAGCAGCCAACAATATTGAGGCAAGACCCTCCACCTGCAACAAGATTACTGCCTGCTGAAATCTAAGATAATCATTGGCATTTTTTTTTAGCAATAAGGATTTTTAAATTAGGGTAAGCAAGTACATTGTTCTTTTTATACATAATGCTAGTACAAGCTTCCTGACTGCAGTACAGTGTAAATGTAACTTCCATAAACATGGGTAAGACAAAAAATGTATATGATAGATTATTGTAATATTTGCCTTATTGCTGTGGTCTGGAGTCAATTCCTAATACTTCTGTGAGGTATTCCTTGATAGATAGATAGATAGATAGATAGATAGATAGATAGATAGATATGTGTTTACATGCACACATATATGTTTCATATATAATTTAATTTATAATAAAAGTGTAAAATTTGTATTGATGTGTTGAATTTTACATTTTTAAAATCCTGATTATTTTGGTTTCTATACTGGAGACAGAAGTGAAAACTCGCAATTTGTTTTTATACATTATTTCTGCAACTCTGTTTTCCCAGGGAAATATTAAATATAAGCCTTATAGAGTTCCACAGTTTCTGCAGTTTCTATATGCAAAGCTGAAGCTTGGAAGCATACTTTCTAAGTTCATTCATTCAAAATAAAATAACCTGGTGAACTTGTAGCAGGTGGCAGGGCCATCAATGAATGATAAATGAATCCTGTCCACTTGTCACTTAAAGTCTGTCCTCCTATACTGGAATGCTTCTGTTAGCACTCCATCCCCTGATACACTTTTTCACTCTTCCTTGTTTCACTTTGTTTCTTGAGATGCTCACCTTTACCACAGTCCTGAGTTCCCTTTCCCTCCAGCTTCTGGTCGGAGTTGGCCAATGAGAGACTCTGGTATAAGATTGGATGGCTGCTGGAGAGGGTATTTATCACTCCCTTTTATTCCCCCACTGCCCTGCCAAGACTCCAATAATAGCTACCATCTTCCTAGAGGCTACAGCACTGATAGATGGCTTGTCACAGCTGCAGCTTTCACCAGGTTTTGAAGTTAGTGTTCCCTCCCTTTGCCCTTTCAGGACGAGGAGTGTTAAGAGCTTTCCACTCTTCCTAATCCTGGCTGCTTCATCATTCCTTCTGGGTAACTTTATTTCTTCCCTTTCTTAAGCAAAACCCTTATGAGTGTGCCAGCCACTTACCTCTACTTACAATCTAAGGTTGGTACCTGAAATAAAGCCGACAACATGTGGATCTGACACATTTGAAGTACTGTTCTTATTCTCTTGGTCTCACCTGTGTCTCAGATGCTCAGCACTTCTACAACACAGAAAATGCTACCACACACTGAATTCTATGTGAGTTCATGGGTTGCTATCTCCAGCTGCCTCCAGGCACATGCCCTGGATCTGCAGCTCCTCCTGCCACTTCCAGAAATCAGGTAAAATTCAAGGCAGGATGTGGGGCTTGGTTCCCTGTATTGACGCCAAAAGGCTCCGTGGCATAAATCAAGAAGTGCAGAGGATTAGCTCCCCTGCGAGGTGAGCAGGGACCAGTGGGAGAGAGAAGACGGGAGGAAACAGGGCAGAAGCTCTGTCTCCTTTGACCCCTCTGATTCCCAGCCAGTTCTGCAATGTTCATTGTGGCCAAGCAGGTGCAAGTGTGGAGCTGTGTCTCCTCACTGTCAGGAAGTGGGGAAGCAGCGGTTGGTAGGGCAACACATCTCCTTGGATCCGCCTCCCATCCCTTCCTACTTCACTTTCCTTTTTTCTCACTCCCACTGCCCTGGGATGCTATGGTTCAAGCAGATCTCTCTGAGGAAGTTACATTTAAATTGAGACTTGATGGATAAGAAGCAAGTCATAAGAACAATATCTTGATGGAAGAGAAGAGCAATAACCATTGTTTTAAGGCAAGAGAGAGTGTGTTTGTGGAATGGCCGGAACACCAGTGTGAATGAAGCGTAGTGAGAGGGAGGGAATGGGGAGTGAGCTAATGTCGGAGAAGCTGACAGGAGTATTAAGCCCATAAATATGTTAAATTTAGTCTAAGTGCAACAAGTGAAATAGGAAATTCTTGGACACGTTAAACAGGAAGTGGTCATAATCCGATTTGCATTTTAAAATCCTACTCCGGCTGTCATGTAGAAATGGCCTTTCATGGGACAGTAACTAAACTGAGGAAACAGAAACTTAAGGACTGTGGTAAACTTGAACTGAAGTGGTGGCAGAGACCAAGGAGAGAAGTGGTATGATACAGAATGCATTCTGGAGGAAAAAAACATGTCCAGGTTATAAATCAGATATGGGAGCTGAGAGAACAGAAGTGCAGAGTCTGACACCAAGGCTTTTGAATTAGTAAATCAATGGATGAGGATGGGTCATTTACTGAAAGAGACACATTTTGGGGGAAGTCTAGGTGGTGAAGGAACTGGTAATAAAGAGTTCCATTTTTTATCATGCTGAGTTTGAGGTATTTATGATACATCAAATTACAGATATCAAGCAAACATTAGAAACACAGAATTGCCGAACAATATCATTGGTAGGCATTATTATAAAGTGAGTGTTTAAAGTCATAGGGAAGGGTTATATCATTCAAGAATTAATGGTAGAAAAATAATAAAAGCCTACGTCAGCCTTTGCAGAACAGGAGAAGTTAGTAAGAAAAGAGATTAAGAAGGATCTGTCAGAGAGGTAGGGGGAATGCATTCTCTCCATATGATTGAGAGGAGAGTGTTTCAAACAGGGAGTGATCAACTAAGTTGGATGCTGTTGGCCTGTAGGGCTACAGGAAGACCAAGAATACTCCATTCAACTTCATGGAAATCACTGAGGGCTGAAAGCAGAAAATTTAGTGGAGTGGCAAGGTGGAAAGTCAGAAGAGTGAGAAAAGAGAAAAAAACAACATCAAAATTACCTTTCATATTCAACAAATTGGCAAAAATTAAGCAAATTAATTATACCAAGTGCTGTTGAGCATGTGAGGAAACAAGAATTCTCACACATACACTTCAGGAGGCTTTGTAAATTAGGAAAACCTGTTTTGGAAGGCAACTTGGCAATACAGGAGTCAGGGAAATGGAGTATACCTATCCATATGACTTGGCTCTTTACTTCTTAGTATGTACCCCGGAGAAACTTGCCCACATGCACAAGTGACATATGCAAGGCTGATCATTGAAGCCCTGTGATAATAGAGATTCAACGGAGATGGTCTGACTGTCCATCCACATGGAATGGCTAAAATCATCTTATTCAAACAACGATATAATATAGATAGCAAGTAAAATGTAAGAAATTAATCTACATCAGTATGAATACATTTCAAAGCAAAATGTTGAGTTAAAGAGCATTGTCAATAATTACATAATAGTAATAACATTGGTAATTAATGATAATTATTACTAATAATTGCATAAATATCATTTACAAAAATTTAAAGACATGGCATTGTGTTTAAAAAATTGTGAGTGTATATAGAAACATGAAATTTTTAAATGTTCATGGGAAGGATATACATCAACTTCAGGAAAATGGTTACCTCCAGATTGGGGAGGGAAAAGATAATAGAACAGACCTTTAGTTATTTCTGTAATACTTTAATTCTTAAAACTAAAAGAGAGACATCTGAGAAAATACAGAAAAATGTTAATATCTTTCTTTCAATCTTGGTAGGGGTTGCTTGACTATTATATTATTTTTTGCAGTTTTATATATGTTTAGAATATTTCTTCATTCTTATTTTTTTAATAAATGATAGTTGAGGAGGTAGAGGAAATGAGTCTAGAGAATTTGATCAGAGAATTTGTCTCCTGGTTGATCTCATCAAGACCTCTAACTTTAAGCAGCGCCAATATGTGCACTCTCTCTCCCCTGAGAGGTAGGCTGATATGTACATACATCTACTCCACATCTCCATCTGGATATCCAAGGGATCTTCCAAACTTAACTTAGCCTAACAAGTTTTTGATTCCCCACTCTTGCCCCCAACAAAATTTCCTCCTCTTTGTTTCCTTACCTCTGTAACCAATCTCACTCTCCACCCAATTTCCCTGGCCCAAACTTTAGGTTGCATTCATAATTCATCTCTCTCTCTCTTTCTCTCTCTCTTATCTCTGCCACCAGCAAGTCATTTTGATGTTAGCTCAAAATATAAATCTTATGGCCAGGTGCACTGGCTCATGCCTGTAATCCCAGCACTTCAAGAGGCCAAGGTGGGAGGATTGCTTGAGGTTGGTAGTCTAACACCAACCTGGACAAAGTAGTGAGAACCCATTTCTATAAAATATTTTTTTAAAATTAGCTGGGCATGATGGTGTGTGCCTGTATCCCTAGCTGCTGGGGAAGCTGAGACACTAGGATTGCTTAAGACCAGAAGTTTAAGGTTACAGTGAGTAATGATAATTCCACTACACTCCAGCCTGTCTCAAAAAATCTATGTTTCTATATCTGTATCTATCCATATATCTCCAGAATCTACCATTGCCCACCACTTCAACTGTTGCCATCTTAGTCCAAGCCACTGTCTTCTCTTCCCTGCTCTGTGGCAATGGGTGTTTCTTTTGTTACTCATTCTCACTCTATAGTTCAACAATAGCACTGGTATCTTTTAAAATGTGAATCACGGCCATGCGCGGTGCATCACACCTGTAATCCCAGCATTTTGGGAGGCCGAGGTGGGCAGATCACGAGGTCAGATTGAGACTTGGCTAACACGGTGAAACCCCATCTCTACTAAAAATACAAAAAAAAAAAAAAAAAAAAAAAATTAACCTGGCGTGGTGGCACGCAGCTGTTGTCCCAGCTACTCAGGAGGCTGAGGCAGGAGAATCGCTTGAACCTGGGAGGCAGAGGTTGCAGTGAGCCGAGATTGTGCCACTGCACTACAGCCTGGGTGACAAATCAAGACTCCATCTCAAAAAATAAAAATAAAAAAAAGTGAATCACATGCCACCATCCTGGTCAAACTCACGAAAGAAACAAAATACAGGTTCCTTTCCGTGGTCTCCATAAAGCCAAAGGAATTTTTATATTTTATAGAATCTCAATATAAATATTTGTTGGATAAATAAATGAATGGGAGGAAACATTACTGAAGGAATAAGGAAATTGAGCTGGTGCAAGATGATGGGCACAAGTGGAGGAACGAGCGTTTAACAGTAGGTGAAATGTCACTCCAGCGTGACAAGAGAAATGTTGGAGGAGATGGTTGAGCCTTTGGTGGAAGGAAGTAAAGGATTTCCTGCTTGATGGGTTTTATTTCCTCAGTGAAATGTGAGGCAACGCCAGCAACTGCCAGGATATGTGGAATGTAGGATATATCTAAGGAGAGAGGAGAAAGCATGCATCAAAGAACACAAAATCAAAATTTCTGCCAAAGTAGGATTTCCAACACGTTTACTGCCTATTATGGCTTAGTATTCATGAATTTATTTTTAATCCAGTCATCCCCATCATACCATTTTCTTGTAATATTTAACTGCTTGAGTGCAGGCACAGAAAAGATGGAAAGTTTGTTCTGATAAGCTGGAGTTTTTACTGGAGTAGAAGAGAGGAAGGAGGGAGGGGATAGTAGATAGTGATTGTATCTAATGATGGATGGTAAAATCTAAGCTGGGCAAAGAGTACAGTGAAGATAGGAGGGAGGTTAGGAATAGAGAGAATTGATGGTGTTCACGGATTGGAGATTTAGTCGTGATATGAATTGCAGCAGGGTGAGAATTAGATAAAGGAATTCTTGGTATAAAGATTACAAAGATGAAACACCACTGTGATATTGACAAACGTATGTTTGATATTTGACCCGATTTCCTGGCATGAAATTCCTAAAATCCTTGGAATTTTGAAAGTGCTGTCTTTTTGTGTGCTAGTGAATGATTGATAGCTTCAGGACAGGGCTGGTCAACAGAAAGACCAAGGCAGGATTAGAGAGCTGGGACTTTCAATTCTACTCCCCAGCCTCCAGGGAGGAGAGAGAAGCTAAAGGTTAAGTTGATCACCAATGGTCAATGGTTTAATCAATCATGCCTAGGAAACGAAGCCTCCACAAAATCCCAAAAGTTCCAGATTCTGAGAGCTTCTGGAGGTTCCTGGAGGGTGGTGGGCCTGAGGAGGGCATGGAAGCACTTCACGTCTTCCCCCTACCTCACTCTGTGTGTTTCTTCATCTCTACCCTTTGTAATAGTGTTTGTAATAAACTGGTAAACAAAAGTGTTTCTCTGAGTTCTATGAGCTGATCTAGCAAATTAATGAAATTGAAAGAAGGGGTTGTAGGAGCCCCAACTTGAAACCAGTGTCAGAAGCCAGTCAGAAGTTCTCTGAGGCCCAGACTTCAGACTGCTGTCTGATGGAGGGTGGGGCAGTCTTGTGGGACTGAGCCCTCAACGGGTGGGATCTGACACTGTTGCCAGGTAGATAATGTCAGAATTGACTTGGACTACACCAACTGGTGTCTGCTGCAGAATTGACTGGTGTGTGGGGAAACCCCATCCCTCACATTTGGTCACAGAAGCCTTCTGTGTCGATTGTTGAGTAAGAGACTAGAATAAGCATTGTGAGTTTGAGTGTGAGTTTCTTCTTCAGAACCAGCAGCCAGGGGACTGGTTGGCTGATTGTAGGAAAGGGCATTGAAACAGAGGGGATTAGGGTATTGAGCTATATTAAAGAACAATTGAAGATGTTGAATGTTAAAGAAAAAAAGTCCAGTCTTCAGAAAGACAGAGAAGGTTACTAAAAAGTTAACAGGAAGGGACGATGCCATTAACATGAAGGTTTGTTTGTTTGCTTATTTGTTTCAGGAGGAAATGGGGAAGGGAGACATCTAGAAATGTCACTAAAGACAAAAGATTATACTCCCCCTATTTTGTGCATGAAGGAATAGAGTCTCACAAATAAACCATCTCTTTTTGAGATGGGGTGGAGAAACAACATTCTCAGGTAATCATTATGCAATGTATACATATATTAAGTTATCACATGTACATATTAAATACATACAGTTTTTGTCAATTAGATATTTTTAAATAAATAAATAAGAGATTTTGTTCTGTTTGTTCTGGTATTACCCAGTAAAGTTCAGCTATAATTGGTAATAATTTTGTCAATGCTTCCATAACTTGGGACAAAGTTTCTTATTTGTTCACTATATTCTCCCTAGTGTTATTTCACTTTTTGAGGATCAAAACCAAAATAGTTCTTACATGGTTTTACTAGCTGTAAAAATGCATTTTTCCATTGGTATTTGATACTTGCAAAAATAAGAGTTAATAAAGTAGCAAGATATCTGCCCATTGTTGTGTTTAGGGAAATAAAAAATGAATCAGCTACTTAAAAAAATTCAGAATGCTAGTCTTTGGTATCCCCTGCTGTTTGACTTGGGCAAATCATTTAACATGCTTGTTCTGAATTTTTAACCTGTAATGTAAGCTGGACCGTATGATCTCCAAGCATCTACCTAGGTCTAGAATCCTATTTCTTTATATTTATCCTATTTACCACATTGCCTTCTGTATTTTACCAGTTTTCAATTATTTTGGAATTATATCTGCTATTTGCTAAAAATGAACTTTAAATAACTGAGATCCATGTGGTTTTCTTCTGCTTCCCAAAAGACAAAATTGGTGGAAATACAGTAATCTCTACAGATAACTCCTGGTTAGCCACACTAATAGAACTTAGCATCATCGATGAGAATTCAAATATTAAATAATAAAAAAAGTTTATATTTGAGTTTGGACCACACCTTGATTGATTTATTTTGCAAGTATACTGTCTGAATTACACCATTATAAACTAAACATTATAAATTAAATATTTGCATTCTCTAGGTAATTATCAGCTGAGAGGTATGAGGATGAAGAGTTCTGAACTTTCTAATAGAAGAAGACCAGACTATAATTAAATAATTTAAAAATGCATAATATGTAATAATAATAACAGTAATACTAGTCAACAAATGAATCCGTTGGATAATGGAAAGTTAACTAAATAAACTTGTCTCTGTTTGCCATCCCCAACTTGAAATAATCTGGGGCACAAATATCCTAGCACAGTACCTGGCACAAAACAACTCAATAAATATTGATTTTTCTCTTTTTCTTCTTGATTATTAATAGAGGTTCATTTTTTATTTTCTTAATTTATACGAAGGTCACTTCTTATCTTCTTCTCTATTGATTTGACTCCTTGTAGAACAAAGAGATTAAAAATACAAAGGAAAAAAATGTTGAAACTTTGTTCTAAAGGAGAGCTTAATGTGACAATAAGAACAGTTTCCCTTGCAGTAAAATTATTGTTAGGAAATGTGTGCACTCAAAACTTGTGTCAAACCTATTTATTTTGCAGATATGGGGTAAATTTCCCCTTTAGTCACTAAGATAGGCATGTATGGCACCATGACAATAATTATTATAAGCAACCAGTCTTAAAATGGATAGTTGTAACATAATACAATACACTTTAACAAATGGGATTTTAACACTCTCCAGGTATTTTCTCTGCTGTGTGAAATCCACTGTGTGAAATCTCTTTGTTCAGCTCAGACAGGTCGTTTGTCAAATTCCCCCTCATTATTAAAAATGTATTCAGTGGCATTTAATGAGTACATATGGATTCAGAAATGATCACAAATCAAAATTTCAAAAGTCATATTTTTATCTGCACTCTCCAAGGCTATGAATATGTAGCAGGCCCTTAATGTGGACTATTGTTAGTGCTCAAACAGGATCTGATTCTTGTCACTGAGATTTTATAGCCCTCCTTCTTCAAGTAAGGAAGTTACAAAACCCAAAGAGATAGAGTCAGTGTCGGGGAAAGAAACCCCAACGAGAATGGGGATTCTAACCTCAAATTGCAGTCCCAATTCAACTACTTTTCCATTTCATGACTTTGTAATTAATATTTGCTAATTTATTATTTTATTTAGAAACTAGTGTTTATGAAGTGTTTGCAAATAAATTATGCTATGTAAGTACTACAGTATTAATATTAACAATAATTATTGTGTTAATAAGTGTAATTTAAAACAGAATTCTTGGATTCCCATTTTGAAGCATTGCCTTTTCTCTTTGCACAGTCAGAAGGGTACATCACAAAATTAGGCAGTGGAAAAATTTCCTTTTCAAACCCATGCAGAGAGAGAGGCCTCACAGATTGTATCTAAACTGAAAAGATTGATGTTAATAAGGCTTACTATTTATCATAGCAGACTGTTTCATGGAACTAAGAACAAAGGCAGTTTATGAAAATCTCACTTATTTGGTCCAGGTTCTAATCCAAGAATATCTTTCAAATGTGGTTCACTAAAGGATAAAAATATTTGCAGGAGTGGATACAGCTGTCAACTAAAACTACACATAAACATTAAAGGAATGTAGGCAGGATTTTAAACCAAGGACACTCACCCTAGCCTGGTCCATAAAAACTCTCCCCACAGCGGTTCTTGCTCTTTTGCCTTCTGCTGACTTGTTGCAGATGGATACAAAGACTGGAAGCTACAGTTCAAGGTGATAGAGCCCAAAAAATGTAGAGCTGGGATCCTCCAACCACTGTTTGAATGACAGCTGCCTGCTTGAAAATTTATGTAAGCAAGATATCTACTTCTACTTGAGTGTGTGTGTGTGTTTGTATAAATATA
The DNA here is from genome assembly GCF_028858775.2 of Pan troglodytes. Taxonomy (NCBI): domain Eukaryota; kingdom Metazoa; phylum Chordata; class Mammalia; order Primates; family Hominidae; genus Pan; species Pan troglodytes. The sequence goes on along the minus strand of NC_072407.2, from coordinate 129,810,520 downwards.
TATAGACACACATATTTACATATATACACGTGTGTTTATAGATCTATGTGTGTGTATATATATGTAAACACACACACACACACACACACACACATATATATATAGTCTTAGTCCTTTTTGTGGTGCTATAAGAGAATAGTTGAGACTGGGTAATTTAAAAGACAAGAATTTATTTCTTACAGTTCTAGTGGCTGAGAAGTCCAAGGTTGAGGGGCGAGGGCTTTCTTGCTGCATCATCTGATGGCAGTTGGTAGAAGGGCAAAAAAGCATACTTGTGGGAGAGAAAGGATGCCAAATTCATTTTTTTTTTTTAATTAGGAACTCACTCCTGTGACAACTTACTCCTGGGACAAAGATGTTAATCCATTTCTAAGGATTCCTCATGACATAATTACCTCTTAAAGGCCCCACCTCTCAACAGCATTGCATTGGGGATTAAGTTTCCACACCTGAACTTTGGGGAACACATTAAAACCTTAATATGTATCTATATAGTATATATAAATAATATATATAAATAATTTATGACTATATATTGAGTACTATATAAGTATATGAAAGCAAATTATATATAAATGTACATATAATGTATTTTTGTTATGTATTATATAATTATATATAACTTAAAAATCATAACTTATATATAATATACACAATAGTTTAGTTCTCAGAATGACTGCTTTCATTATTATGTTTGATATACAATACCATATATCATATAATTATATATAATCCTTATACACATTATTATATGTTCTATTTATATATGTGGTCATGCTACATAAAGATGTTTCAATCAGTAATGGACCACATTTATGACAGTGGTTGTATAAGATTATAATGGAGCATATAGAGAAATCTGATATTGGCATTGCAGATCAAGTAGGGGAAATTACTGGTATTTAGCAATGCTGCTGGGACATTTGGTTTTCCATATTTTAAAAAATGTATATATAAATATATTTACCATCTGGGCTTGTGTAAGTGCACTCTATGATGTTGCACAACAATGAAATCACCTAACAGTGCAATTTCTCAGAATGTATCCCCATCGTTAGGTCATGTTATGATAATGTACTTGACTGTATATAATCCTAAAAGTAGCGAATCTGAGAACTACATTAGGATCAAACTTCCAGAATTACAGTACAAGGTCAGAGTGAGCCAGCAACGTGACCACCTTGATGCCGAATACTGAGCATTTATCTAGTGCTTTTACCTCCTCATTGACAAAGAACAGGATTGGTGCTGCCATCAAGATGACACTATAGCCTGCAGATGGAAATCACGTGCAAATAACAACATAGAAAGGAGCATCACAGGGCAAGGAATATGGCAGATATTAACAGCTGTCTCTCAAGTTACTTCTTTGTAATCATTTGCAGTTGACAAATACAAGCAGCTTCAGCCCAAGGCTCTCTGCTGAGCTGCTTGCAGCCCCTGCTAAACTAGGGCAGCATTACAGGCTACCCTCCAGTTCTACAGACTTTGCCACTAAAGACCCTGTCAATACCAGATATACACAGGTTGTACAGGCTATGTTCACCTCCGTAACTCTTCCGTGTTTAACAGCAGGGCAGCTAACTTCATCATCCTTCACTGGATTTTCCTTTTCAGCTTACAGTCCCCAGAAGATTATAGTCCTGTAATATCTTTCTTTTTCCCTCTATTTACTATGGGGCTGTGTCTAAATGTGATTAGATTTACTCCATGCTGGTGCTTCTTGGGTCTGAAGTCACAAACTGCTAACAGGTAGATCTGAGAGATGCTCAACAATTTCGCCTTCTTATTTTGCCTTTCTATTTCTCTCGCAAGCCAATACAGCGTAAGTTAAAGCCAATTTCTTTCTTTCTCAGACAGACACCACAGCCATTACATTGGGGGTTAAATGGTTTCACTCTCCTAAAATGGTTAAGATGCCTGTGTTATTGGGTTACTTCAGCTCCCTGTGATCCACATCCTGTTGCCAGCAAAGGTCACCAAGATTTTGGAAGCAGAGTAATGAAGTCTTAGGGGCCCTGGTTTTATTTAAGTAGTGTCAGCACATCATTGGTGGTGAAAAACCTACAAGGTGTGATACCTCTTCTGGATTCTCAGAGCCCAAGCTGAGACTAGAGGAGTTCACAATAGAAGTTTATTTTCCACTAGAAATGTAGTTTCTACTCTTAGGTTTACATCCAAAGACACAGAAGATCAAGGCTTCCAAGGGCCCTTCAGAATGCCGTGGTAACATCAACCCTAGTGACCTGAAATTCTCGAGGTATGAGATTCTTTTCTCCTATTCTTCAGCATGTTAGGGAAGAAGATTTTCAGAACTTTTCTGTGTAGCCTGTCGGTATGTCCATACCAAAATTCAAGGCATTCCCCCATAATATCTAACTCCAATCCTTCCTTTTAAGTCTCTACTTGTTCTGCCTTCCTTTTCTCCTCTCTATTATTCAGCAATAGTAAGGCAGTCCTCTCAACAACCATGCCCTATTCAAATATATTCCCTGCTTCCCTTGAAAAAGAATGCTACAATTTGACCACAGAAGGGAAGCATCACACATTTTACATGTAAAATATCCCATCTTCATAATTTTAATTTTTTTTGTCTTGTACCACCAATATTGAAGTTCAACTAAGGAGCATTAGAGATTTGGAGCATGGGTTACATGTTACTGACTTTTGCTGAACTTTTGGGATAGAGAGAGTGGAGGATGTCTTCAGCTTAAGTTATGCAATGATGTTGAGCTCCATGCTCAGATACAGGAAATAGAGGAAGAAAAAGCTACCCAGAAACCAAGAGCAGTCATTGGGCTAGGCGGGTTACTTAGGGACACAGCTGCTAAGTAGGAGAAAAACAGCACAAACCAAGTCTTCTAATTCTTTGGCCTGTTCTCCAATCCTCTTCATAGAGGAAGTGGCAAGGATCCCAGGAACTGCTTTTGCTAATTACTAGGCATTTTCACTCAGGCTGTGTTCATTTTGCCAGGGTGATATAACTAAGTGTATGACTTTGTTCTTGCTTATTTATCTAGGTTACTTGTTAGCTTTTCATTTCCTTACTATTTCCTAGTTTGGATTCCAAAACACCTTTCTAATGCCATTTCCTTGCTTAATAAGCTTCAGCGACTCTCTATTGCTTATAAAATAAAATTGCATGCACAATTCACTATAATACAGTAAGCTAATAATAGCATTTATTGAGCCCCTTTTTAAGTAAGCTGTGCTGAGTGCATTCTGTGTATGACATCTAAATCTCACCACTTCTTTGCAGGGTAACTATTGTTATTCCCATTCTACAGATGAGGGTTCTGAGGCACTGAGAGTCAAGGGATTTACTCACAGTCAAAGAGCTCCCAAATGGTAAAGCTAGAATTTAAACTCAGATTCTTTTGATTCCAGAGTCGTTACCCTCACAGTAAAGTATGCCATTGTGCTCATTGGTCAATTCATTCATTTACTTAATTGACATTAATGACACTTGTATCAACAAAATATTATGGGAAGGCAAAAAAGGGAGCAATTAAATCAGTTAGAGACATTTAGAAGGGTTAAAACTTTAAGAAGAAATAGAATTGAGTCAAGTGCTGAGAGTATGTATGAGGTATGGAACTGGCTTTTGGAAGATGATTTTTCTAGGATAGTGAACATGAAAAAATAATCAGTCCAAATCAGTCCATAGAAAATATGAAAACAAAACCCACTTAAACCCTATGACAAATGTTTCTCTCTTTGATTCAGCCTAACTCTACTGACTTTCAAACTAAATGTATGATTCACTTCAATGACCTTTGCAAAAAAGCAAGTTGGTTTGGGAAGGGTGACAATGCATATATTATGTTAGAAGTCTATAGTTTGCTAAAGAGGCATTTCTTTATAAGACAGTGGGTCTTATAAGACTCCAGGAAAGGACATACATCAATGTTCATCAAGGATATTGGTCTAAAATTCTCTTTTTTGGTTGTGTCTCTTCCTGGCTTTGGTATCTGGGCAATTATCAGAGATGTCACCTGATTCTTCCTTTCACTGGACTCTTCTAGTAGATGAAGCATACTAAACATCCTAGTCTCTGATAAAACAGACTTTAAACCAACAAAGATCAAAAGAGACAAAGAAGGCCATTACATAATGGTAAAGGGATCAATTCAACAAGAAGAGCTAACTATCCTAAATATATATGCACCCAATACAGGAGCACCCAGATTCATAAAGCAAGTCCTGAGTGACCTACAAAGAGACCTCCACACATTAATAATGGGAGACTTTAACACCCCACTGTCAGCATTAGACAGATCAACGAGACAGAAAGTCAACAAGGATACCCAGGAATTGAACTCAGCTCTGCACCAAGCGGACTTAATAGACATCTACAGAACTCTCCACCCTAAATCAACACAATATACATTTTTTTCAGCACCACACCACACCTATTCCAAAATTGACCACATACTTGGAAGTAAAGCTCTCCTCAGCAAATGTAAAAGAACAGAAATTATAACAAACTATCTCTCTGACCACAGTGCAATCAAACTAGAACTCAGGATTAAGAATCTCACTCAAAAGCACTCAATTACATGGAAACTGAACAACCTGCTCCTGAATGACTACTGGGTACATAACGAAATGAAGGCAGAAATAAAGATGTTCTTTGAAACCAACGAGAACAAAGACACAACATACCAGAATCTCTGGGACGCATTCAAAGCAGTGTGTAGAGGGAAATTTATAGCACTACATGCCCACAAGAGAAAGCAGGGAAGATCCAAAATTGACACCCTAACATCACAATTAAAAGAACTAGAAAAGCAAGAGCAAACACATTCAAAAGCTAGCAGAAGGCAAGAAATAACTAAAATCAGAGCAGAACTGAAGGAAATAGAGACACAAAAAACCCTTCAAAAAATTAATGAATCCAGGAGCTGGTTTTTTGAAAGGATCAACAAAATTGATAGACCGCTAGCAAGACTAATAAAGAAAAAAAGAGAGAAGAATCAAATAGACGCAATAAAAAATGATAAAGGGGATATCACCACCGATCCCACAGAAATACAAACTACCATCAGAGAATACTACAAACACCTCTACGCAAATAAACTAGAAAATCTAGAAGAAATGGATAAATTCCTCGACACATACACCATTCCAAGACTAAACCAGGAAGAAGTTGAATCTCTGAATAGACCAATAACAGGATCTGAAATTGTGGCAATAATCAATAGCTTACCAACCAAAAAGAGTCCAGGACCAGATGGATTCACAGCCAAATTCTACCAGAGGTACAAGGAGGAACTGGTACCATTCCTTCTGAAACTATTCCAATCAATAGAAAAAGAGGGAATCCTCCCTAACTCATTTTATGAGGCCAGCATCATCCTGATACCAAAGCCAGGCAGAGACACAACCAAAAAAGAGAATTTTAGACCAATATCCTTGATGAACATTGATGCAAAAATCCTCAATAAAATACTGGCAAAACGAATCCAGCAGCACATCAAAAAGCTTATCCACCATGATCAAGTGGGCTTCATCCCTGGGATGCAAGGCTGGTTCAATATACGCAAATCAATAAATGTAATCCGGCATAAAAACAGAACCAAAGACAAAAACCATGTGATTATCTCAATAGATGCAGAAAAGGCCTTTGACAAAATTCAACAATGCTTCATGCTAAAAACTCTCAATAAATTAGGTATTGGTGGGACATATTTCAAAATAATAAGAGCTATCTATGACAAACCCACAGCCAATATCATACTGAATGGGCAAAAACTGGAAGCATTCCCTTTGAAAACTGGCACAAGACAGGGATGCCCTCTCTCACCACTCCTATTCAACATAGTGTTGGAAGTTCTGGCCAGGACAATTAGGCAGGAGAAGGAAATAAAGGGTATTCAATTAGGAAAAGAGGAAGTCAAATTGTCCCTGTTTGCAGACGACATGATTGTATATCTAGAAAACCCCATTGTTTCAGCCCAAAATCTCCTTAAGCTGATAAGCAACTTCAGCAAAGTCTCAGGATACAAAATCAATGTACAAAAATCACAAGCATTCTTATACACCAACAACAGACAAACAGAGAGCCAAATCATGAGTGAACTCCCATTCACAATTGCTTCAAAGAGAATGAAATACCTAGGAATCCAACTTACAAGGGATGTGAAGGACCTCTTCAAGGAGAACTACAAACCACTGCTCAAGGAAATAGAAGAGGATACAAACAGATGGAAGAACATTCCATGCTCATGGGTAGGAAGAATCAATATCGTGAAAATGGCCATACTGCCCAAGGTAATTTACAGATTCAATGCCATCCCCATCAAGCTACCAATGACTTTCTTCACAGAATTGGAAAAAACTACCTTAAAGTTCATACAGCACCAAAAAAAGAGCCCGCATCACCAAGTCAATGCTGAGCCAAAAGAACAAAGCTGGAGGCATCACACTACCTGACTTCAAACCATACTACAAGGCTACAGTAACCAAAACAGCATGGTACTGGTACCAAAACAGAGATATAGATCAGTGGAACAGAACAGAGCCCTCAGAAATAACACCGCATATCTACAACTATCTGATCTTTGACAAACCTGAGAAAAACAAGCAATGGGGAAAGGATTCCCTATTTAATAAATGTTGCTGGGAAAACTGGCTAGCCATATGTAGAAAGCTGAAACTGGATCCCTTCCTTACACCTTATACAAAAATCAATTCAAGATGGATTAAAGACTTAAACGTTAGACCTAAAACCATAAAAACCCTAGAAGAAAACCTAGGCCTTACCATTCAGGACATAGGCATGGGGAAGGACTTCATGTCTAAAACACCAAAAGCAATGGCAACAAAAGACAAAATTGACAAATGGGATCTAATTAAACTAAAGAGCTTCTGCACAGCAAAAGAAACTACCATCAGAGTGAACAGGCAACCCACAAAATGGGAGAAAATTTTCCCAACCTACTCATCTGACAAAGGGCTAATATCCAGAATCTACAATGAACTCAAACAAATTTACAAGAAAAAAACAAACAACCCCATCAAAAAGTGGATGAAGGACATGAACAGACACTTCTCAAAAGAAGACATTTATGCAGCCAGAAAACACATGAAAAAATGCTCAGAATCACTGGCCATCAGAGAAATGCAAATCAAAACCACAATGAGATACCATCTCACACCAGTTAGAATGGCAATCATTAAAAAGTCAGGAAACAAGAGGTGCTGGAGAGGATGTGGAGAAATAGGAACACTTTTACACTGTTGGTGGGACTGTAAACTAGTTCAACCATTGTGGAAGTCAGTGTGGCGATTCCTCAGGGATCTAGAACTAGAAATACCATTTGACCCAGCCATCCCATTACTGGGTATATACCCAAAGGACTATAAATCATGCTGCTATAAAGACACATGCACACGTATGTTTATTGCGGCATTATTCACAATAGCAAAGACTTGGAACCAACCCAAATGTCCAACAATGATAGACTGTATTAAGAAAATGTGGCACATATACACCATGGAATACTATGCAGCCATAAAAAATGATGAGTTCATGTCCTTTGTAGGGACATGGATGAAATTGGAAATCATCATTCTCAGTAAACTATCGCAAGAACAAAAAACCAAACACCGCATATTCTCACTCATAGGTGAGAATTGAACAATGAGAACACGTGGACACAGGAAGGGGAACATCACACTCTGGGGACTGTTGTGGGTTTGGGGGAGGGGGGAGGGATAGCATTGGGAGATATACCTAATGCTAGATGACAAGTTAGTGGGTGCAGCGCACCAGCATGGCACATGTATACATATGTAACTAACCCGTACATTGTGCACATGTACCCTAAAACTTAAAGTATAATGATAGTAATAAAAAATAAACAAAATTAAAAAAAAGATAAGGTTGGTCTTTTCTGATAATTTTTTTTTACTTTTTTAATATATTATTTGTAGAAACTCAGAAGGTACAAGATGATCCTTGAGAGATTCTCTTAACATTATTCACTCTATTTCAGAGAAATGGCTGAGAAAATATACCTCATAGTTGTACATTATCATTCAACTTCAACTTGCAGTGAAATACCTGTTGAATTTATTGGACCAGATAAATGTGAAAGCCAAAAGAACACACCAAAATCTGTACACTCCTATTATTTCTCCTTTTTCACTGTGGTTTCAGCAATTCAGAAAGCAAACCATAGCTTTGGCGGTTGGAGCTCTTGAAAGCTCTACTGCCAAGTTATAGATAAGGGATAAGTTGAAGCCGTCTCTCTGACTCTCATTTCCTTAGACTCCATATGTTTAATAGCTCCTCCAAAGCTTTCCATTGTACAGACTCTTAATGCAGCTGTCATAAGTGCAACCATAAGAATTTCCTCTGATAAGAGCGATCACAGAAAGCAAAATACCTGGCTTCTCATTCTCATGCATTTACTCACTATGTAGGTAACGTTCAGCAAATCATGTTTTTTTCTGGGCTTTCTGTATCCTCAGCTTGAAAAAGAAGACCAGATGCTCTTTGGGGCTCTCCAAGCTCTAATCTTATGATCATAGTATCTGATGGGGTGATATCCACTATCAACATCAACTTGAATGAGTCTTTTCTCCACCTAAGAAAAAGCAAACTAAAGAGAGCTTGAAAACTGCATATAATAAGTATCACAAAATTCACAGGTTGAAATTGCAGGGTCCAACATTGTTAGGTAGATGATAGGGGGAGTCCATGATTTAGAAGTAGAAGCAAGAGATCAGTCTATGCTGCTCCCCAGGCACTCATCCATCCACCTAGAGACATTGCAATGATCATATACCTAGGCAGCCCAATGCTTCAGTTTCCTCCTCAGTTCCTGTTTATGTAGAAACGAAGGCTTTGAAGTTATCGTAATGTTTAATTTTATTTGTTTTGTTTTATTTTGGCCTAGGATCTCAGGGCTTCAGAGGCAAATAATTTTATATGCTCAGGCCAAAACTGGAGAGTGTCACTGTTTCCCTTCCTTTTCTATGAAATTTCCTGTCCTAGATTTTTAACTCTTTATCCTTTTCTCCCTTTGTATGTCTCAAGTTACACATTTTGGTCTGGCTGTGGCCTTCCACCTGCCTCTATAGCTTTTAAGAGTGGCCCCACATGTTCTGTCCCAGATTCATTACTAAAGGGACTCTACGGCAGGAAGGCACGTGGCCTAAGGTATTCCTTAGTACTAAATTTAACTTTATGTTTGCTATCTCCGTAAGCCATTTCCCTTCTCTGTTTGTGCCTGCGTTTTCCTCATATGAAGTGGAGATAATAACACTTACCTTCTGCAGCCCATCAGGGTGTTATGAGGATTAATTAAAGTTCTTTGTAGGTGACAAATCCTGAGCATAGTTATTATTAGCTAAGCAAACTGCCTATTTTAATACTAAGGGTCTTGAGGAAGGTCAGATGAGCTCCTTTAAGCACAACCCTCACTCCCATTTTTCCCATATTACTTTTTGCCAGCTCCAGCATGCAGAGAACCTGAGGGTGTTCTTTGGAAAATGTGCTATTTCAATAGGATTAAACTGCATAAATAATTGAAAAGTGGCAATATGCCTGAAGAGTGCAGAGCACGTTCTCGTTACTTCCTGCCTTCCCAGCCACATCCCTGGAACCCTAAGAACCCTCTAGTTTCCTAAGGTGAACTGCAGAGGCTGGTGTTAATTAATTCTTGGCATATACATACCATTTTGTTCACTTCAAAATATTTTACAAAGCATACATTTTTTAAAAATCCATAAATTTGGCTCATTGAGTCTCACTTCCATGATGGAAAAACTGAGGTATAATATATGAACCTATTTCCCTAAAGACACAGAGGGAAAACGAAGACTCATGGATTATTAGGTTCAAAGGTCCAAATAATTTAAATAATAGCATTTTAAAATTTATAGTTGCCCATCTCTGGCCTTAGTTCTACGCTTTAGAGTAGCACCGGTTTGCTGGCTTTTCAGCTCTGGAAGTAATGAAAACCTAAAAGGCTGTCAGGCTTCTGGCTGTTCCTCATAATGGTATGTCTTCTCATTATCAGGTAGAACATCCCTCTTTCATGTGTCCATTCTATTTACTCTTCTATAAAATCTCACTTCTTCTCTCTGAGTCCTCTTAAAGTGTGATGCTCACAATATGTACCGAGTACTCTAGATACAGTCAGACCAGCATGGAGCAAAATGAGATTTTACCTCCCTTGTTCTAGACTCTGTTCTATCTTACATAGATGACACATCATACTGATGACTCCTATTACATTTAACATCAGCTAACATTGCCACATCATTTTCACCTCCTGCTAGCCAAGGATTTTTTTTCTTTATCTTTTACTGATTCAATTGATTTTTGACCTATATGCAAGACTTCACATTTATAGATAATTATTTAGCATTCTAGTCTTCACTTGTTTTTCTCAGCTTGATTAAATCATTATCAACTCTGACTTTCATGCAGCCTGTGAGCTCACTCTTTCTACCAGCAGTGCTAATGATGATCCCTTTATTTCCTTTATTGCCTTTGCAGATTTTCTGGTCTGCAAAGGAAGACGACTTAGGAAAAATAAAAGCAAGACAGAAGCAGAAGGAATGGAAGTTAAGAAGTGAATAAAATGTAGAGAGGATAGTGATAGTGGAGAGAAAGACAATTTAAAATTTTCTAATTTCCTAACATACCTTTCTAAAGATGTGAACATTGCAAAAGAGGAAGAATTTCCTTTTTCCCAGAACACACAGTAGGAGCATGACTAAGATGAGATGAAATGTGCAAATTTTGAATTTTGTAGACATTTTCTCTAACTTGTTATAACTTCATTTTCCCTGTGCCATTTCACCTTCATGTTGCTCATCAGGATTACTGAAAGGGCCTCAGTAACTTGGAGCAAAAAGTTTCTTAATGGATCCTATAGGAGAATCATACTTCCTTTTTTATTCCTGGGAGTTCTTATCGATGCAGATGCTTTTCTATTATTTTCTGTGGATCTGAATGGCAGTGTCACCTACTCTCAGGCTATTAGTTTCCTGACTACTGAGCTTTCTTTGGCTGTTATAAGTTCACCCCTGTATCCTCTTTTGGAAATGAAGGGATTGTCTTTCATCTCCATTTTTATTAAAAAAAATTTAATGCATTGCCATTTTACCCTCTTGCCTGCAATGATTGCAGAAAGAACCAAACAGCAGCCAAGAAGAGTCCTAAGTACTCCTTAGAGAAATAAGTGAAGTCATAATTGAAAAATCTGCAACCAACAATTATTATCTGGGTTACAGTCTTTTTGAGTGTACCTTCATGCCAGAGTGGGGCGGTATAAATAGACACATGTTCTGGGACAAGGAAGAAAGAAGCTGAGACACAGAAGACAAAGTAGAAGGTAAAGAGTTTCTTGTAAAAAGCCAAATCTTTAAAAAATTAAAGCTGTAACAGCACCCAGATTGCCTTTTGAATTATACAAGTGAGATTCTCATCTCTGAAATCCAGTTTAGGTTAATGGCCTGAGGAGAGTCTTGGCTTCATCCTTCCACAAATGTATAAATTAGATTTGAATGGTGCTTGCCGGAGGCTCTCCACCCTTCTTGCAGAAAAGGCATCATGCCATTTTTTTCCTTAAATAAACAATAATAATTTAGCAATATAATTTAAAATCTATTAGCAATAATAATTGACAGTAAAATAATGTAAGTCATATTAAAATAATTTAAACCAGTAAAATAGGAATACTGATCATTTACTGCTTTCCTTCTTATTTGATTGTGGATTCAGAGAAAATGGTGCCAGTAATGTAGGTTTCCATGAGAACAATATGCCAGTCAGGGCAGATGAATTAACTGGGCAGATTTCACTGCTACCCCCACTCCCTACTCCTTTCTCCTCATACCCATCTCTGTGGTGCACAAATGCTGACCTTGCCACTAAATATCTAACAGTTGTTAATCCCTGCTGTCTTTAACCTCTAAGTGACATTTCCATTTCCTACTCAGATGCCCAAGGAGCATTGTTTTGGCGGTGTAACCTGGTTAGAAATATGTAGCCAGGCATGGGGAGGTGGGGATGGGGACAGACAGTTCTGTCTCCGGTGCATCCCCTGGTTTTATAGCTTGTTTGTAAGCCTGGCACTGCTGCCTGGGAAGCAGAGTTTTCATCAAAGTTTAGGGATACAAGGTCCTCACTTTTTCTCCTGAGGAGGTTTCTTTTTTCCTACCTTAGGGATTTTCAGAAGGCTAATTTAAACCCTAGAAGAAAAAAAAGTAAGCTAGAGATCTAGAGATTGCAGGAAGTAAAAAGAAAACATTAGTGGGATAGAGAACAAAGAATTTCATAGTAAAAGGACAGCCTATAAAGTGATGAGCCTGGCTTTCTTGCTTGGATTATGGAAAACTGTCTTATTATTCACCCGGTACCGTGTGTTCCTGTGTGTCTATCCATGGGTGTCTGTATGTGCACACAAATAAGTTAGTGTGAGAACAAGAGAAAATATGAGAGACAGAATTAACTAGGGATGGCAGGCTTCTTTTTAAGCTCTAATCTTTAAATGAAAAAATATTTAAATCCTTGGCACAGTTCCTACCCATGATCATTCTCCTTTGAATTGGCAGAAGACTTCCCCATCTCCATACGATGCACTAGGTTGCCTCTTCAGAGGGTGACAGCCAATATTATCTTAGAGTACTTGGTAGTGTCATAGAAAACCCTAAGGGCCTTCATGGTAAAAACAAAACCAAACAAAATACACACACACACACACACACACACACACACACACACACACACAAACAAACAATAAAAAACAAAAAAAAGAGAAGAAATTAAAAAGTAAAAACAAAAGTTCTCGCAAAGGCTTACAGACACTATTAAAATCTCTTCATTATCATTTTTTAATTGATATGATCTTACCACATAAAAACATGGATAGGTCTTAATCTTCTTAAATAGGATTTCCTGGTTATAAAGGGGTTACTTAAGTCAATGTGACATTGGAGAAAGCTGGATGGAAAATACCATAGGGCTCTTGGTGAAGAGGTGTGAAGTACTGTTGTGTAGCACCACTACTGACTTCTGTAGAGATGGGACCATATTCGAGAGGCCAAAAAAGAGACCCAGAGCCAGTGAACAAGACAAAGGTTTATTGAGGTGACTTACATATAAGGCAATCCACTGGCAGTGGGCTGGATAGGAAAACCACAATCCCTTATAAAAAACATAGAATTAGAAATACCATTTGACTGAGCCATCCCATTACTGGGTATATACCCAAAGGATTGTAAATCATACTACTATAAAGACACATGTGCACGTATGTTTATTGCAGCACTATTCACAATAGCAAAGACTTGGAACCAACACAAATGTCCATCAATGATAGACTGGATAAAGAAAATGTGGCACATATACACCATGGAATAATATGCAGCCACAAAAAAAGGATGAGTTCATGTCCTTTGCAGGGACATGGATGAAGCTGGAAACCATCATTCTCAGCAAAATATCACAAGGACAGAAAACTAAACACCACACGTTCTCACTCATAAGTGGGAGTTAAACAATAAGAACACATGGACACAGGGAGGGGAACATCACACACCACACTGGGGCCTGCTGGGGGGTTGGGGGCTGGGGGAGGGATAGCATTAGGAGAAATACCTAATGTAAAAGATGAGTTGATGGGTGCAGCAAAACAACATGGCATATGTACACCTATGTAGCAAACCTGCATGATGTGCACATGTACCCTAGAACTTAAAGTATAATAATAATAAAAAAATAAAAACATGTTTAAAAAATAAAGTATTAATATCATTAAAAAAATTCAGTTATATAGCATTTTCACTTAGCACCCTCCCCCTAGCAACCTCCACCTGGCAACCATCCCAAAACAAAGGGACTCCAACACATGTGGCTTACATTCCATGGGATGGGCTGGGCATTCAGATGTTTCTCATAGATAAGGAATGAATCTTCAGGCTGGCCACCCCTAGATTCCTTAGCTAGGAACCAACAACACGCTCTTCTTAGATTGTAAGGTCATTCTCAGGTTATGCTTAAGATATTGCTGTCAGGTATGTCTGCCATACAAGTACCCCCACGGCCTCCAAGTAATAAGTGGGAAAGACTTTGGCCAGGAGAGACTGTTTCAAGTGATTGAGTTGTTTTGTAGATGGTAATGAAAATTTTTAATCATTGTTAATGGATCTCCATTGTTTTCATGAGCCAGTGAATCCTAATGAATTTTAGTCATTATTAACACATTTTGTGGTATGACTATGAATAATTTACAGAAGAAATAATCTTTGATAATCTTTAATATCTTGAAGACAACAAAAAGGATTTAAAAATCATCACAGAAATTCCCAAGCATTCATCTCCACAAGTCCCCAGATTGGGTTATGTTTTGGTACATGGTGCTGTTGAGTACATAGTTTCACCCAGAATTTTGTTTGTTTGTTTTTGAGACAGAGTCTTGTTCTGTTGCCCATGCTGGAGTGCAATGGCACAATCTCAGCTCACTGCAACCGGCATGATCTTGGTTCACTGCAACCTCTACCTCTCAGGTTCAAGCGATTCTCCTGCCTCAGCCTCCCAAGTAGCTGGGATTACAGGCACGTGCTACTACGCCTGGAAAATTTTTGTATTTTTAGTAAAGAAGGGGTTTTGTCATGTTGGCCAGGCTGGTCTCAAACTCCTGACCTTGGGTGATCCACCCGCCTCTGCCTCCCAAAGTGCTGAGATTACAGGTATGCAGCCCAGCCAGTTCCACCCAGAATTTTAAAGCAGTAAGTTAAAACGCTCTCTTCCTTCTACCTCTCTACTTTCATCGAGATCAAACTGAGTCTCAGACATGATTAAACATTATCTTTGCGGTCCACTCTTTGGCTACATGTCTTGGCTTTGATTTTAACTTCGCATGATTGGTTATAATTAAGGTTTGTCTATTCTCAGTTTCCAAAGTTGAAAACTGAGAGACAATGTTGGTCTATACTTACATACATAAGGCAGAAAAAAATAATTGTCTAGAGAAGCTACAATAACAAGCTAATTCCCCAACTTTAACTTAGGCCATCTCTCCAGCTCAACTGCCTTTCTAAATAAATCAAATCAAATTTGACAATGAGATTAGCAAAGCTTGAACTTTCTTTCTTTGTCAGTAGCAGTGGTTGTACTCGGGAGCGGGATATAATCTTTATTAGCTTGGGTTTTCCAGAAAAATAAGTCTGTGTGACATCAAGAAAGGTGAACAGGAATGTCCATGCTAATAATCTTGCATGCCAGAGGACCAACCACATCAACATGGTACCTTATAAGACAGGGTGATTAATGTCCCCGAATCCTTTTAAGAAGAAAAGCCTTCTTGGAAAGGCAGTCCTCATAATTTACATCTAGACTGTAGAAAATCACATGCATAACTTGATGCACAAGAGGATTTGACAAAAATCTGAAGAGCCAGGACTGGATGTTTAGACACCTTGGCCTTCTTTTCAAACTTCAAGGCAATTTTCAGTGGACCTGTAAAAACCATTTTCTTTCCCTGAAGGGGTTCATCCAGGAAATTGAAAGAATTAAAATGAGTGCTCTGGACAAATAAATCAATCTTATTAATGAATTCCATGGGCTTTTCTCATCCTAGTGAATTGCCAACAAATAAATAGTTACCCAAGGATTTCTGTTGGCAGCCATTATTTCAGGGGGTATAATAATCAATAGTTCTTTAATGAGTAAGATCTTAGGTAATTTCTGTAGTAATTCTGTAAACGTATACCTTAATAAACATTATTCCATGCACATAAAATGCTCTATTTTTTTAGCTCCTGCCCTGGTACTGATTTATCTAACGAATTATTATTTAAAAATAAAATGATTTACTCATTATCTCTTCTGCAAAGCTTCTCTGACACCTTCCATTTTCTCAATAGACATTCTTCTCTCCTCCCTATTTCCTCTTCACATTGTTTTATTTACTACATTGCCTTGTGATTTCATCTGGTCATTTAGTTATTCATTCCATAAATACGTATTGAGTACTTACTGTCTACTGGGTACTGTTCCACTCAATGAGATGAAACAGCATGTGAGATAGGTTAGGTCTGAGAACTCAGGAGTTTTCTTTCTAAGAGAAGAAAGAGATTATTTTACATGATTTTCTTTATCTGAATCTGTTTACACAGTGACTTTACATAAATGGTGCACAGTACATATTGGTGGGGCTGAGTTTAATGATCTGTGTAATGTTATGTCACCTGGATGACCTGAATGCTTACTTTTGAGGCTCCGCCCTGGTAATATACAGTCAGTCTTCTATAGATGTCTCATCTGTGCTCTGAAGTCCTATCTGTCTAGGCTAAGACCCGGTTTTCCATTCTGTTCTGAGTATGAATCATGAATCTTTTCTTGAGTGTCTGCTTCATTTGTCACCATGCTCAGAACTATTCTCCGGAGACTTTCTTGGCCAGGGCCCACGTTTCTTCCGTTGCCTACTACAGCCTACTGTTTTCTGTTTGGCATAAGCTGCTGTTGTCATGTTGCCACCAACTTCTAAGCTTTTGATCTCTCCAGGGACCTCTGTCTATCTTGGTACTAATATCTCGCAGGCTGTAACCACAGCTTTCTTGAGGCTACTAAGTACACAATGGGAATGGCCTGACTTAGACAGCATTCTCTGGTGAACCTCTGTCCTCACTATGGTGGTTTGATGGCCATCAGGCAGAGTATTGTAGGGCTGTCCCAGGGCTCCCACTGCTGCCAATTCAGGCTACTGTTGCTCTTCCCACCCCTGACCGTCAATTTAGAAGACAACTTTCTTTCCTCTATTTTGCCTTTAGAGAGAGACACTTCAGTAGATTTGCTTGGGCCCTGAGATTTACACTTATCAGGTACAAAGCTGTTCATTCCCTAAGGCACACACAGAACACAAGGGGGGCTGAGTCTGGGTGGAATTTAACAGAAGTCACCATATTGTGATTTGAAACATTTCACTATTTTATTCTTCTGCCTGGCTTTCAAGTCCATCTATTTTGCCTGACTCATTTCTCCATAATAGATTTCCTCACAGAGGCCCTGAATTCCCAATAGGGGCCCAAAATTTTCTCAAGCCTACACTTGAGCCCTAAGTGCATGCATGGTTCAGAATGTCCTCGTCAGGACATTGCTATCCTAGCTTCCATGGGAGTCAAAGGATGCATAAAAACAATGCTGAGGACTAGCAAAAAAACACGTCATTTACTTTCACATGGTAACTGCTGCCTACCTGGGAGCCCCACTGCACATTTTACATGAGGAGGATAAATTAGGTTTCATACAAAGTTACAATTCTTCCTCAGAAATTATTCACAACATAGATTTTGTAGTTATTCTTAGTTTACCCGCCTTTTGATCCACATCATCTTTTATTCTTACCAGAACACATCTTTGAAATATGTATCAGTTGCCTCATTTTTACTTTTGAGTTACTGAAATTTAGATTATTTAAGCGAAAGTAGCAAACAATGCTGAAATTCTGACTCAAAACCCAGTGGTGTGCCGCTATTCCATAGTACTAGTTTATACCTTTAGCCTATAATGTATATATTAGGGATTATACCCACTGCCTCTACCTAAATTAAAGGGACCCAGAGGAGCTGAGAAAGATACAATTTGATTTTGTGAGTCTCCTAGGTCTCTAGGTTAGCAAAGCAATCTTTGCTTCTGCAGAAAAATAAAAGCCTTAAGAAATTACCTTTATTTCTTTTTTTTTAACTATATCCAGTTCAGTAAAAACAAAAACAGAAAACAGTTAAAACCATAGAGGGATTAAAAATGAAAGTCCCGTCTCCATCTTTCTGAGTGTGACTGGGCTAAATACATACCAGAGACCAACGAGAGGAAGATCGAAAACATGACTGCAAGGGAAAAATCTAAGAGCGTGCTAGTTTTAGAGGGAAATTTTTTTCAAGAACACTCCATTGGACATATTGCTCTCCATACCTATCGTATGTTGTAGGAACATACCCATTGTCGATCTTGTTTGTTGTCACCAAGTAAGGATGGGAAACTACTCAAGAAAATGTAAGTGCCTTCATCTGCCCACTATCTTAGTTTGTAGACATAGCCCATTCCCCACAGATAGGTACAATTTGCTGTCAACACATTAAGGAATAATGCATAGCCTTAGGCTACCTGACTACGCATACACAAATAGAAATATAAGATCAATAGTCGGACCCCTTGAGTATGACCTCTCTTACCTGACAAAATAGTCAGTTTAAAAGTGGATAAATAGAAGTGGAATGAGAGACTATGGATGTTCAGAATGTGGGTTATCAGACATCCCCTTTATCAGTAAGAAAGGTTGGGTTTTCCTGTTTGGTGGATTGGCTGCCACAAATCTACCCCTTCCTACATCTTCAGTGTGGAAGAAGCTGAAAAACACAGTCTTGTCCACTCTCTCACTATCCGTCTCAGTGCCTCTCTGGAGACTTCATACATCTTGATGGGTTAAGGCCTGACTATGCCACAGAAGGGGGAATGAGTATTTTCAAAGCTTTCAAGCTCCAGATCAAATCCACAGAGCTGGACAACATCAGGCGATTTGATCTCTATAGCCCTACAGGGAATATAATGGGATTTCGTTTCTTTAAATATGGTAGTGTGTTTTTCTCTCATTAAAGTGTCTGCTTTTTTCATTTTATTGACAGTTCTGAGTTTGTTTTTTCCTTTGGGGAGGAACTACAGGTTTGAATGCCCCTTATTATATAGCTTTATACTTCTTTGAACTCCTTTTAAAGTATTTGCTTATTCTTAGAATTGAATTAACTACCCTGTGCCTTAACATAATATGAATCCATAACTGTCAGAGGCCCAGAGGGATGTCCTTACAGCACATGGGTTACTCCTGGGGCCTCCATCACTTACCAAGTCAAGTTCTAAAGCCAGTTAAGATACAGCGTGGGCTGAACACCTACATATATGTATAAGCGCCTTAAACTTGGGTTAATGGATGACAAGATAACTCTGAGGCCATTTAACTCTACTTGATTCAGGGGTCAGAAACCAAACCAATGAAGCAACAACAACAACAACAAAAATCAGTCTCTAGATTCCTGAACACTATTGCCAACCATCAAGGCTGCTTATTCCCTGCTATACTAAACTAATATCCTCTGAATATTTTATCTGTCCTCATTCTTTCTTTCTCTATAGGATCTTTTCAAATATGCAGTCTTCTTTTCAGCAAAGTTGTTTTTCTTAAAGTCCAAATAAACACATGTTGCTTGCTTCCACATATACTATCACACCTTTGGTCAACTTGAAGAACCTCCTGTCTTCTAAAACCGCCCGAAGTATACTGGAGCAATTCTCAGTTGTCAATGTGGGGTCCACAGACATCCAGCAGTCTCTGAGGTCCTTTCAATGGGCCCACTAGGTGAAAACTATTTTAATATTAATACCAAAATATTATTTGCCTTTGCCACTGTGTTGGCATTTATTCTAATCTATAAGGGGTAAAACTGAATGAAGGCATGAATCAGTGTAGTAGAAATAAACTGTGTGTATCATCATTGCAATCACTGCTAGGTGCTTATAAAAAATTCCACATAAGGTGGTGCATGTCTCTAATCCCAGCTACTCAGGAGGCTCAGGCAGGAGAATTATTTGAACCTGGGATGCAGAGATTGCAGTAAGCCGAGATCATGCCACTGCACTCCAGCCTGGCGACAGAGTGAGACTCCATCTAAAACAATAATAAAATAAAATAAAATTCCACATAAAATGGAATTTGATAAAATAATAAAATTATTAATGTTATGAAATCTTGACCACTGACTACTCATACTGTCAATATTCTGTGTGACAAAATGAAATGAATGCATAAACACTTGAGGCTTATCTAGGTAAGATGGTTTGGCAAATGGAACGCTAACATCGTGACGTAAGTTCCACCCAGATGGAAGCTTTAAGAACCATCATGATAAATACATAATACTAAGAAATAAACAAAAACAATAATTACAACCAATAAAGGAGTTAAGCAAGGCTGTAGAATACATGATCGATATACAAAGATCAATTGTATTTCTCTACATTGGCAATGAAATGAACATTCTGTAATGAAATTAAGAAAATAATTATATTTGAAATAGCATCAAAAAGAATAACATACTTAGGTAAAAGTTTAACAAAAGTATAAGACATATACTGAAAGCTACAAAATATTATTGGAGGAATTTTAAAAAGATCTAAATAAATGGAAAGATATCCCATGGGGATTGATCAGAAGATTTACTGTTGTTAAGATGTCAATACTACTTAAATTAACCTGCAGATTTAACACAATCCCTGGTGAAATCCCAGTTGGGTTTTTTAGTTTTTTTTTTTCCTGCAGAAATTGACAATCTGATCCTAAAATTCCTAGGTAAATGCAAAGGACCCAGAATAACCAAAAGAATCTTGAAAAAGAAGTAAACAGTTGGAGGAAACCACATTTCATGATTTTGGAACTCACCACAAAGCTACCACAATCAAGACACTGTGGTATAAGAATGTGCAAATAGGGTACTGGGTTAGAATTAGGAATCAAGAAATAAAGCCTTACATGTATGTGATATGGACAGGAGACAGGGAAATACTGGGTGGAAGAGGGTGGTTCCCCTGCAAAGTCCCCATCCTTAAGCCTGGAAACCCATGGCCCTAAAAGGGAACAGGCAATTTTGGTTTTGTGCCTAAATGTTGCCTTTTGGCCCACCACACCCCCTTACCCTGTACCCATATAAACTCCAAGCCCCAGGCTCCATGAGCAGAAGAGCAGAGGAACAGAAGAGCTGCAGAGTAGCAGAGCAGTGAGGCAGAGAAGGAGGGAAGAGAAGGAGAGTCTGAATGTCGAGAGGAGTTTGGCTGGGGACAGTCAGGGAGGAAATCAGCCGCGGGATGGCCAAACTCCAGGGAAAGATCATCTTGCCACTCCAACCTCTTTCTAGCTCCCCATCCATCCTGCTGAGAGCCACTTCCATCTGGCAATAAAATGCCTGGCATTTGCCATCCTTTAATTTGTCCATGTGACCTGATTCCTCCTGGATGCCAGACAAGAACCCGGGTACCAAGAGGGCACTGAGCTGGTTAACACTTAAGCCGTCTGCAGATGGCAGAGATAAAAGAGCACTGTAACATGCCCACTGGGACTTCAGGAGTCACGGGCACCCACCTCTAGATGCTACTGTGGGGATGGAGCCCAAAAGTGCTCTTCCCAGCTCCTGTATCTGCCCATCTGCCTGTTCCCCTCCTGTAAGGGGTCTGAGCAAGTGGCGGCCAAACAGATGAGCCACACCCCTGTTGCACATTCTGCGATGGGGGTCAGGGAATTCTCCCATTTCATATGACTAACTGATTTTCAACAAGGGTGCCAAGAAAATTCATTAGAACGGTTATTTTAACAATTTGTGTTAGAATGACTGAATATCCACATGCAAAATAATGAATTTAGGATCCCCTACCTAACACCATACACAAACATTAACTCAAAAACAGATAAATAACTTAAAAGTAAGACTTAAAACCTTAAAATTATTCAAAGAAAACATAAATCTTCATGATCTTGGATTAGGCAATAGTTTCTTACGTATGACACCAATAGTGCCAAAAACAAAAAAAGAGAGAGATGAATTGGAACTACATCAAAATTAAAGACTATTGAACTAAAAACAATACCATCAAGAGAATAAATAGACAACTTAAACTCAGAGAAAATAGTTGAAAATTATACATCTAATGGGGGATTTCATCAAGAATATATAAAAAATTTGGACAATTCAACCTTAAAAAGACAAGTGACCCAAATAAAAAAAAAGTGTAAACTGTTTGAATAGATATTTTTCCAAAGAAAATGTAAAAATTATCAATAGGCACATGAAAAAACTGCTCATCATCAAGCATTAAGGAAATGCAAATCAAAATTATAATGAGATACCACTTCATATCCATTAGAATGGTTATAATCAAAGAGACTGATCATAAAAAATATTAGCAAGAATGCTGAGAAAGTAGAATGCCCATATGTTATTGATGGAAGTATAAAATGATGAAGTCATTTTAGACAAGAGTTTCGTGGTTCCTCAAAAGGTTAAACATAGAGTGACCATATTACCCAGAATTTCCATCCTTAGGTACATGCCCAAGACAGATGAAAACATAATCTACACAAACTTGTATACAAATTTTCATAGCAGCATTAGTCACAATAGTTTAAAAAGTGGAAATAATCTAATTGTCCATCAACTGATGAGTGGATAAATAAAATGTGAATCCAGAAATGGAATATTACCTGGCTATAAAAAGTGAATGAAATATTAACATATGCTAAAATATGGATGGATCTTAAAAACATGATAAATTGAAGATCACATATTTTATGACTTTATTTGTATGGTATGTCCAGGTTAGGCAAATCTATAATGAAAGAGGATCATCAGTGGCCTAGAACCGGGGTTGGGGTGGGGAGAATGGAAAGTGATGATTAATGGATACAGGACTTCTTGTTTGAAAAATTAAAGTGTTCTAAAATTATATTGTGCTTGTGCAAGACTATGAATATACCACAAAATATTGTAGTGCATAATTTAAATGGGTGAATTATATGATATGTAAATTATATCTCAATGAAGCTGTTTGTGTGTGTGTTTTTTTTTTTAAAGTAGCAATATCATGATGTTCTGCCAGGTCTCTACCAACTCCTGGATATACTATTCTACTTTGGGTACCAATCATTTCCTTCAGCTCTTATCTTGTTGAGTACTTTTAGTTTGCCCCACACTATTTATCATTTACTCATATGTTTATCCAACAGTCGTTGAGTGTCTATTACATATTAAGTGCTGTGCTGCACACTGGATTGAGAGAGGGAGTGTGCAATAACTTTAAAAAATGAAATAATAACAATCCTTATTATTGGGCAAAGGGGGTTTGTAAAATGTCATGGTCATGGTGTTTTTGGCCTTCATTCATTGTTTTCCTTTTGTTTTGTTTTTTTTTTTTCAAATGGTGTAGGTCATTGACTACCTAATTTAAAGATACCCGCAACACGCCTAGCTTACTATGGAGTGCTTTGTAAGAACTAAAAAATGTTGCTTACTAGTTGGAAAGTATGCTAAAGCTTTCCAAAGTGTCATCATTTTTAAAGAAAACTAGGAAGTTCTTCAAATACCTGTGCATTTACTTCAGTTTTGGTAATGTTAGAAATCAGAAAATAGGCAAAAGCATGAAGATGGACAATCCCTCTTTCAACTGATTCTAGATAAATTTCCCCATGGAATTAGCAATATTCTTGCAGCGACCTATGTAGACCATGTATCAACCGCCATTGTAGGGGGCCTGATCATCCTACACTTAGTAAGTGTACTCGGGGGCTTCATTTCTTCAAAGTTATTTGCACCTCATACTAAACAGTAATCAAAAAGTGACCCTGGAAATCTCAGGCTTCTTGCATCATTGCGCATATCCTGATTTCCTGAGAGGGGCTCCTGGGATTTGCCTCCTTCACTTAGGCTGTAAAACCGTAAAGATTTGAGCTAATTGAGTTGCATCCTCTGTTGGCACTGGGCTCTCCAGTAGGCTTGCTGATTACTGAGCCTGCTACCTCAGAGGCAGAACTGAGGACAGCAGCCTCGAATCTAATATTCCCAAGAAAGGCTGGGATTAAAGTACCTGAAACAATTGCATTTACAAAATATAAGACATAATTAACTTGTAATTTTGCAATCATTTAAAATGTGTTATTTTATTTAAATGAGTAAGTGGTGAGAATGTCTGAACTGTTGGGATGGGGCTGAGTAGAGAAGAGGAGGAAGTTATGAAGATGGAATCATACCCAGGGGGTAAAGCTTGAGCACAGAACCAATGCCTGAGGCCCCAGGGAGGCGACGCCTCATTATAACCACACCCCCTGGAGTTGCTCTAACAGTCTGCAGAAAAGTTAGTTCAAGAAAAGAAGGGAGGATGTCATTTTTAGTTTAGAAGGAAGATGAAGCTGACAGCTGAAATTCTGGCATCAACCCGATCATCTTGTTAAATAATTGCCTGAAATTTTCCTCCTTAAGTAAAAACACAATATTGAGTATATTCCCATTCAGCAAGAGCATGAAGATGGGCAATCCATCTACAGGTAATTATTGAACGTTACCTTATGATGTTATGGTGCTGGACCAGCCTACCCCCAGACCTCCCCATCCTTCTATGGGGTGCAAACAAGTATCAAGCAAATACTTTCTCTCAAGGAGATTTATCATCTAATAGGAAAGACACATTGTTATCAAATAAACCCGCCATTCTTAGTAATTTTCAGTACCTTACATTTCCTGACTATTTTTACATTCTTTGTTGCATTTGAACAACAATTCCAACAGGACATCATTATCCTTATTTGGTAACCGTGACATTTAGAGTGGAAACAACTGATTTCCTCAAAGTGACTTGTTTAGCAAATGATGAGGTCTAAACTAGAAAGAGGATCTCTGGCTATTAGAAGAAATTGTTTTTTGTTTGTTTCTTGTTTTTTTTTTTTTTTTTTTTTTTTTTTTTCTGCTACCATGCTATCACTTGTTTCCAACTAGACAGGATAGATGAAATCCAGGCCAGGGTAAAGAAACCGCTAACATTCACTAGTTCTCTGCTGTTGTCTCAGTTCCCCTTGGTGAATTGAGCTCACAGAGGGATACACCAAGCAAATGACTATTCCTTAATTTCTACTTAATTTCTATGCAGGGCTTTAGGCTCCTTCCCATGTGATTTTTAGAAGTGATCTAGACTGGACCTCAAGCAATACCAGAAAGCTTGTTTTTAATGTTCAAAGCCTAGATTTAAAAGTAGCATAAGCAGCCTAAGCATAGCTCCTCTTTCCAGGCTGAGCCTTTATTTCAAAGGAGGAATGAGGAAGACCACGCTGCTCCCAGCAGCAGCCTCCATGCTGCACCTGCAGCATGGGAAGGAATAAAGATGAGAGATCCCAAAGTACATTCTGAAAAGATGGAACGGACTTAAAGCATAAAGGTCATGGGAGGGTTTATATCATCATTGTTCAATGAAAGCCTAGTTCCCTAATATTTCTTTAGTATCAAAACCTGTCTCTCTGTCTTTATGCAAACACAATTCCTCATTCTAATGTCTGAGTTTTTAACCCAAATACATTTGCTGTTTGTTTAGAAAGAAAATTCCATCTGAATACACTATGAAGCAGGGTAAACAGGTGCTGATTTGTAGTTCCTTTACCCTGCTTATGAATTCCAGCCATAGGACAAGAGAAGGTGTCACCAATCTGACTTGGTGCACCAGCAGAAATCATTCATTCCTATATTTGAGCTGTTGACCCTGGCTCAGGAAGGAGATGGCCAAAAAATAGTGGGTGAACTAGAGTGCTGCAACAGCAGGAAAAGAGGGGTGGAAGTTCCCAAGACTAGCTCATTATCAGGCAAGTGAGAGGTAGTGGCCAAGGATTGGCCATTGAATGAAGAACTAAGGAATGCCAAGGCCAAAAAGGCAAAATGTGAGATGAAAACAAAAAAGCAATCTGGGTAAAAAGCTGACAGGGGCAACAAAAACAAAAACATATTCTGTCTTTAATCCAGTCACTTGTTTGAGAAGTCAGAATTCTCTTCAGCCAGCACCTGACATGTTCAGTGTCCATAGTGATTGCATCTCTTTCTGCTGCCATAGAAAAGCAGAGAGGGAATCTAGGGGTAGATTTTGTTTTAAACACACAAACTGAATTCGATCAAAAGCCAAGACATTAGAAGAAGAGAGAGGCTTTGCCCATCTTCTCTGTTTAGGCTGCCTGATTTTTCTTTTCTAGTGCAAGTTTGCAGCTCCCTTAGATAAAGGGCTGTGGCCATTCTATCCCTTGCTCCTCTTGGGAGATGCCTTAATGACGAATTATTTCACATGAATAATTGAAATTTGCAAGTGATCCATTTATAAAATTAAAGCTTTACAGTTTCAAAGAAAGCAAGCTTCTATATTTCATTGTGTTACATACACAAGCAAGTGATCCAACCCTTTGCCAGGTTGACATACACGCAACCATGTATCTAGTCAAGGATCAGCGTTTACCCTGGAAGGATATGGGATGCAATGTGCCTAGCCTTGACCTTCAAAGAACAGGATGGTTTTGCAAAATTTGCTTTTTTTCATTTTTTCCCCTTGAGCGGAAATTATCATAGCATTTCTCGTGACTATATTATTCATTATAAGGATTTAATACAAGTATTAGGCTGATAATAATATTCTTTGATTCTTTTCAGTAATCTATTATAGCATGGCTCTGAGATCCAATAAAAGGCTGATATTGATTGGACCTCTACAATAAAAAAAAAAAAAAGCAAGCCTAGATGGAAAATTAAGATAAAGCTCGAGGTGAATTCTGATGACAGCAAAACAGAATTATCTCTGGATGGACACACTTCTGGATCATTTTCCCAATTTAGCTTTAAATTGTATAGTCATTTCTTTTTATATTCTGGAATTACCATAGCCATTTTTTTTCTTTTTTTTTTTTTAACTGTAGTTTTAAGGATTTGTTCATGAAGGAATTGTTGGAAAGCAATTCTCTGGGCTAAGCACAAAGTATCCCACTAGTAAGAAAACCACTAGCTCATTGAAAGCCCCAGGTGAGCCGGGTCTAAATAGAGATCACAGCAGGACACAGTCCAGTGGGGGCCAGAAGCAGCTCACAGGCCCATGAGAGGACAGAGATGGGCCTCTTGAGTCGGTAAGGAGGAGAATGTGCTTCTAGGTCATAAAAAAGGAGAAAATGATATTAAGGAAAAAAGCCCACTTAGAGATTTTTCTGGGGAGAAAATTGTAGATATAGGACAACAATGTTTTACTGCAGTGTGTAGCTCAGAAAATCAGAGAAAGAGCGAAGGCTTGTCAAATCCATTTGTAAAAATGTTAACATCAAGGACAGAACTTGAACCGAGACCCGAAGATACAGGATGATTTCCCTAGTGCGCTGTGCCTTGCCAAAAAGGAGATGGAAAGAGTCCATCTCATCACCTGAAGTTATTTTGTAGAGAATCTGTCTTTCTTTAAATAAGCCAAACTCCTTTGCTTTCCTAATCGCTTAAGTCTCTCCCTTGTGGTGCATGTTCTTTTGTTCTTTATGGTAATGCCTTGTGGTTATATAGAGCTTCCTACTTACAAGGCACTTTCTCATACGTTATATCACTTATGGAATCAAAAGGATTACTACCCAGATCTCTTCAGAGCTATCTAGGACAACACTGCACCAGCTCATAAGCCAAAGATCCAAGTTCGAGTCCAGAAACCAAGGTCAAGTCTGTGTGAGAACTTTAAGTGACATAGGACTGAAATGCAAAGGGCTCCAGTTCCAGAGTATTTTGACCCTGCCAAAAGTATGCATGGCCTAGGCGGAAGTCATTCCATCAGAACTTCAGGTTGTTTTTCCCTTTCACAAAGACACCTCTAATTTCCAGTTACACTGACCAATAACTCCAAATGGCAAGAACACCCTGCCTGGAGAGACCTCTAAAGTTTGCTGATGAAGGCGTTACTTTTGCTGATGAAGGCTGTTACTTAAAAGGGTTATGTATTTAAACCACAATTAACGTTTTGATAGTGTGGAGGTCAGGTAACTATTGTCAAAATATGGGCAGAGTTGGGGCATATATTTAGAGTCCTTTTGATGCTATCATTAGGCTTAGAGCTTGAGTTTTTAGAATTAGACTGCTCACATTTAAATCCTAAATCCATCGCTTAGCAGCTGTCTGCACTTGGAAAATAACTTTTACTTCTGCATCTCTTTTCTCATTGAAATAACTGGAATAATAGTACCTCCTTGGTGGATTAATGAGAGAATCAATATAAAGTCATGTAAAACACTCAATCAGTACCAGGCCTCATGCAAAGTCAATGCTTTTTGCTTTCTTCTTTTTTTTTTGAGACAGGTTCTCACTCTGTTACCCAGGCTAGAGAGTACAGTGGTGTGATCATAGCTTACTGCATGCTCAACCTCCTGGTGGGCTCAAGCAGACGCCACCATGCCCAATTAATTTTCTTTCTTTTTTCTTTTTCCTTTTTTTGTAGAGATGGGGTCTTGCTGTGCTGCGCAGGCTGGCCTTGAACTCCTGACCTCAAGGAATCGTTCCACTTCCTACCCCAGCCTCCTAAAGTGCTAAGATTACAGGTGTGAGCCACTGCACCTGGCCTCAAAGTCAATGCTCTTAACTGTTAAGTGGTTAATGATAATTTGTAGTCAAACAAATACTTTGGCCTTTTTAAAATGTATCTAAATGCTTTGATGGCCTAAGGCCACAGTCCTTAAACGTTAGTGGGCATCTGAATCATGTGAAACCTTGGGTGGGACGCAGCCATCTGTGCTTTAACGAGCCTTAAAGGGGGTTGTTAAAACACAGATGGCTGTGTCCCACCCCGGGTTTCGGATTCTTTGGATCCAGAATGGAGCTTGAGAGTTTAAATTTATAAACGAATTCCCAGGTGAGGCCTATGATGCTAGTCCAGATATCTCTCATTCTCACCCCCTCCTACTGTTTAAAATAGAATCCCCGAGGGATGGGTTCTTGGCTTTAGCAATTTTTAAAAAACTCCCTTGTGTTTTTGCTGCGCAGCCAAATTTGAGAATCACTAACAAAGGATATCTCGATTAATTAAAGAGAGATATTTTATTTGACTAGCTCAAATAACGGCTTGATTCGTGGTTTCACAAGGTGTTAAAAAAGTAGTGTTTGGTATTAAGATGCTATATATTTATTGGGTAAAGATGTATGGTTGAAAAGACATCTTTAGGATAGAAAGAGGTAGCTATGTAATATTTACACACTAACAGAGCAGCAAAAGTTAGACTAAGAGTAGGGAGATTCGTTTATTAATTCATCTAGGAGCTGTAGGTAGATGAAAAGTAGTTGTTTGCATTGCTGTGACAGCTTAGGACAACTTTTCTTTTGGAAATTGCACTTTGTGTTCTATTCCCATCTCTGAATGTCTTGTTGTAGAACTTGATTAAACAATAAAAGCTAACTTCTATCTGCAACTTTACCTTGTCTCCCCTCCACAGATACAACTATATTTTTGGCAGCCATATTTTTCTTCTTATACTTTATGAATAGATTACTTGCTCCAAGGAGTAGTTTAATGCTATGAGAAAATGCTTATGACGTAATGTCATATGCAGGAATATTCTTCTCAGATATATCAAATATTTCAGTGAAAACATAGCTTACTTATAACTTTCTATATATTCCAAAAATGAGCATTTGCTACTTTTATAATTAGGAAATAAAATTATTTAGCTGTTAAAAATGAGTCAGGGTTAGGTTTATTATTAAAGTTATTTTATTACTCTTTTAAAAACTAAAAAGCAAAAGAAACAGGAAAGTAAAAAGACATATCAAACTTGCAGTATAGTTTAATTCCAAGTATAATTTCATATTCAGTTGAGGGGTAGAAAAAGACCTGCACCTACTGGTTTTGCTCAAAATGGTGATAAATACTTCCCAACCTGCAAGGTCCTGTACTGGAAAAAGAAAAAGCAAATGCAAGGAATGTGAGCTTTATAATTTTGCCTCTGCCTCCCCTTCCTGAAGAAAGTAGTATCATTTTTGCAAATAGTACATGATATTTATTCATTTATTATTTATTTTTGCAAATGGCATTTCCAGACTCTACAATCATTTGCAGCTAGGCAGGTCTTTTTCAAAGAGCCGTGGATGGAAGCACCTTGAAGCCGACTCTGTTAACGTGCATGACTTCCTAGTCATGCTAGCACCACAATCCTTAAGGTGTGGGTTCCAGACCAGCAACAAGGATCACCTGGGAACTTGTTGGAACTACCGCTTCTCAGAACCCCCACCCTGACCCCTAGAATTACTGACTCAAGTATTTGGGAGACATGGGCCAGAAATCTGATTTTAACAAGCCCTCCAGGTGATTCTGATCCCTGCTGAAGTTGGGGAACCTCTGCTTCAGTCAATACATTTCTGGTGTTTGTTCTGCAGAGATCCACAGGGAACTCAATGGGAAGTACACTTCAAATGGTAGTGTTACCCCCGCCTTCAAATGGTATTGTCATCTACCGTCTGGTTAGATTGCTTTGATATAGCAGTAGTCTCAGCACTGGCAGCCCCTGCTAGCAGAGTCTAACTGCTGCCGCTATGCTATAGTAGCAGCTGTAGCTTATGTAGACCCATGAAACACCATTCTTAATATACTCTTTGGGCTTCTGGAGCACCCATGAGAGCTCACACAACTGCTCCAGAACACTGGCCTCAGCTAGTTCAGCAGTAGAGAGAATAGCAGCGGTGGGACAATTATGTACAAATGGTGTCATATGTCTATACGACTCTCCTTGAGACCAACTGCCACGTAGTTCATGACCTCTTCTACACTGATATTTGGAACAATTCTGTCCCCAGTGATTTAGAAAGTGAGGTTGTGGGATTGTTTTCCTCAGGCTCCCCTTAGAATGCATTTCTATGTTCAACCCACATCTACCGCCTAGAACCTACAGAGATAGAACCTAGGAATATGCATTATAACAAGCTCACCAGATGAATCTTGTGCTTAATGCTCTAGACTAGCCTATAAGCTTCATTCACAAAGGAAAGGATTATTCATGACTTACTTACTCCTTATTTTCCCTGTAACCAGCATAGATCCTGGGATATATAGTGCTCATTATGTATTTGTTGAATAAATAAATAAATGTAGAATGCATGAAGAAATGAAGGAATAGATGAATGAATGAAAGAATGGAGGGGGTGAATAAATTCAAAGGACAACTGATTTTTTAAACATTTGGTTAATATAGAGGATTCTAAAACATTGGAACTATTGATTCACCTGAAGTCTGATCTTAATTAGACTTCTCTGCATTGCAGAGACAGAGGTGATTTATGAATGGGCATTCATGTGTGGCTTATGAATTAGCTATAGCAAATTACCAAGCCAAGGCTAGTTTTCTTCTTTCTCATTTTCAACAGATTTCTGAACTGAACTGCGCATATTCCCATGCTATTAGCTACACAAGCAGTCAAGGAGGCATACATTCAGGGTATTCCAACAAACATTAGTCCAGGCAAAAAAAAAAAAAAAAAAAAGAAAAGGAAATCCTTTGAAAGAGTAAGTGAATTTTAAAGGAAATTTTAAATGATTATTTGAAGGTTAAGAGGTACTTGGGATTATCTACTTCACTGCATTTCTTCCTTACGTAGTGTGTATATCTGAGAATGGCTGCACAGGACTTGACATGAAGTGGTTATGGCTGGGAAATCTGAAAGCATCCCCAAAAGAGGCTCAGTTCCTTGGCAAAATGCACAGAATCTCTTTTGCTCCAAACTTGCCATATCGTTTTCTAAATGGTTTATAAAGAAAATGTCTTTGTTTACTTTTGGAGTTTTGCAGAACAGCAGCATTTTTTTTTTCTCACTGATAAAAATCCTCTCTCCTGGATCTAGCTACTGGCCTGTTAAAAGGTACCAGCTGACCTTTTCTTGTGGCTTGTCAGAATGAATAAAGGACACAGGCGAGATCAGGTTGCCATCTCTGATTTGATCTCCTTGCCTGGGCCTGTGGAGCCAGAGGTCTGCCTGCTGGTGGAGATGAATGGAACACGAAGAGCAAACTCATCAGACTCAGCAATGAATGGGCACTGAGTTTTCAGTGTCTAGTTCCCCAAGCCTGCAGGCACCTTCAAAGAGTAACAAATGATGGAATTAGCTACAGTGCCACAATCCAGTGGGATGAACACAAAAATCACATTTTTCCATTTTTCCTACCATCACAATAGAACTACACATGTGCACACCCACACACTCAATTTTTGTCAAAGTCATACACACAGGACATTTGAAGTCATATAATACTGAAAGGTGTATGCCAAATCAGTACCCCCCCTTGCCTTACTCCTTCACAATCTCCTCCTCCTCCCCAGAAGCAGCCTCTTTCAAAGGAATCAGTCACTTCTTTTTTTCTCTATTTTTTAACAAATGTGCTTACATTGCTGTCTCATGTTTTACTAATTTTAGATAGACTCTACTTATTTCATTTATACTAGTTACCCACCAATATGTACTTTGCAGTTTCTAGCAACCTCCTGTTAACTAGCAGAAATTTGGATTGGAATAATGACTCACACTCACAGTTTAATACTGAGCCACATGTTGTCCTGTGAACATGTTTTATTTCTTGTACAACTGCTTTGTTTTCCCTAGAATTAATAACTGCCATGTCTTTTTAAATGTGTGTATTTTCTGTTCACCTGAGGCTGTTTTATTTTTCTAGCTTCTCCATATCTCTCTAATACTTGAAAATACTTTCTTTCCCACACCTCTGAAAATATCAGTTTCTTGGTGCTTTTCTGTGAAAAACTACATCCGTCTCCCTCCATCTCCTGAAGTCTGAACTGATAGCTCTAGTCTTTCTGCATATCCATAATCTTGGGTTTTCCCTTGGTGTTTATTCACCTGTTTCCAAGATTATTTGGCTTCTTCTTATCGGTTTAATCCCTTAGTTTTTTTTCAGGCATCTCCTAAAACCTTGCTACTCAAAGCGTAGGTCACTGGCAGGCAGCACTGGCATCACCAGGGAGTGTGCAGGAGACGTGGAGTGTCGAGCGCCACCTGCAGGTGACTTGTTACACATAAAGATTTGAGAATCAGTTCTCTAAACATCAAGAGCTGTTTGGGCTGGATATAGACTTCTAGATTGGGAATTATTTTCCCGCAGGATTTTGAAGACATTATCATCATCCCAAATCAGATAGCTGATAAAAAAATATCTGTCACTATTCTATCCACGCTCTTTGGTGTGATGGTCCATATTTTTCTTCTCTCCTATTGCCCCATTGTTTGGAAGTTTCAAAATAATATTCTTATGTCCCCGTGTATGTGTGTGCATGTGTGTGCACGTGTGTGCTTGTCTGTGTGCATGTGTGTATATGTGTGTGCACGTGTGTATATGTGTGCGCATGTGTGCATGCCTGTGTGTGGGCATGATTTATTATGCTGAGCACTCAAGAGCTCTAGAGACTCACAAGCATCCTTCCATTCTGAGAATTTTCTCACATTATTTCTTTGGTAATTTTTGTCTGTTTTATTTTTCTTGGACTCCTAGTTGAATGTTGGACTCTATTTATCCTTAGTTTATTTTTATTATCTTTCTACTATTCTTCTTTTAATTTGTGTCACTTTCTGGGAGATTTTCTTAATTTTATATTTCCACCTTTTATTCTTACTTTAGTTATATTTACAACTTCTCTTTCTGGTTTGATTATTTCATTTAACAGCACTCTGCCTCTTGTGATGGATTCAATATTTTCGATTTGTTCTGAGGAAACACTAATCACGATGTTTTGAAGGGGATTTGTGTGCATGTGCTCTCTGTATTGTTTCATTTTTCTCTTAGTTCCTTTTCTCCCTTTTTCTTGTAGTCAAAGATTTTCTTCAAAGGTCTGAAGTCTGGCAATGCATGTTTGTTCACATTAAAGTCTGTTCATATTAAAGAGCAAGGCCACAAAAGGCAGACTGGAATTTCTGTGTAGATACATGTGGGCCTCTTGAGTTCTGGGGGCACTAAAATACAATGAATAATAATTGTCCCTTTTATTCGGAGACCTGTCACTGTCAGTACATGGAGGGAGATCTTTGCTCTGGGCTATTATGTCTCCAGGGAATCTCCTAATCCCTTATATGAGGGGTGTGGTTGAGATGGGAAGATACATGCCTGGCAGAATTCTGGAAGCCAGATCAGGGAAGGGCCCTGAGGTTCTCTCTGTAGGTATTTCTCAATCCATTTCCCTACTTCGGGCCTCATACCTCACTCATGCTGTCTTCTGTGTTGATGCACATGATAAGTCCTTTCCATTTCCATTTCTGTATCTCCAGAGAATAATCATTCCTGCATCAGGGTGGGGTGGGGTGAAGGGAGCATCATCTGGACACCCAGCACATGGGAAGGTCTCTGAGGGGCTTTCCAGTACAAGGACCTTAAACTGGGGAGCCTGTTGTCAGTTCAGCCTATCATCTCCCACTGCCAAGACACCTGGTGTTTCCACTGGACAAGCAGAGTTAGGGTGGGGTGGGCAAATGGGCTGTTCTTTGACAGTATTCGTGTGCGGGTGCTCAGCTGGAGCTCCCTCTGTCCTCTCAGTCCTTGACAGTCAGTTAATTTGTTCTGTCTTCCAAAAAACTAGTTGAAACTTGTTCTCCTATAATTGTTACCCTTAAAAAAAATTTGGCATCGGGTAGTGGGGTTTAGGGAGAAAGGGAAGAAGGGGAAGAGAAACGCATGTGGTTAAACTGCTTTGTTTAACCAGACAGCAAATGATCTTCATCACAACTTATTACTCACACATTTAAAAATAATATAATTGAATATTCTTGACTACACATAGTGAATTAAAGAACACAGGAGATCCCACCAAAATGCAAGTAAAGAGTTTGTTTGTTTGTTTGTTTGTTCGTTTTTAAAGTATGAACCCTGAAGTACAGAGGAAATAAGAGGAAACAGTAGCACTACCTGAGACTCTGGAAGCAAACTAGAAATGTTAGCTGACTGTTAAGAGAAAACTGAAACCTATGTTGGCGGGTGGCAAGAACGGCCAGATGCAGTCTGACTTTCACCACAGAACTCCAGAAACGTGAAAAATGAATGATTCCAGCCAGATACCTTGGAACGTGGAGGTGCAGATTGGCCTAAAAGGAACAATAGTAGTGAAAAGTCCAAAATCTTTCCGGATTGACGTTGCCAGGTTTAGCAAACAAAAATACAGACTTGGGGGAACGGGTGGGAGGGGAGTGAGGGGTAAAAGGCTACACACTGGGTCCAGTGCACCTGCTTGGGTGATGGGTGCACCAACATCTCAGAAATCACCACTAAGGAACTTATGCGTGTAACCGAACACCGCCTGTTCCACAAAAACCTATTGAAATAAAAAAAATGCAGATGCCCAGTTAAAACTGAATGTCATAAAGATGGGAACAATAGACACCGCAGGTACAAGAGGAAGGAGGAATAGAGTGGGGTAAGGAATGAAAAACTACCTATTCCGTACTATGCTCACTTCATGGTTTCGTATTCCAAACCTCAGCATCATGCAATATACTCATGCACCAAACCTGCACATACACCCCCAGAAACTAAAATAAAAGTTGAAAAAAATCAAAATAAAATTGAATGTAAAATAGATATTTTAATTTGGGTCATACTTATAAAAAAACAAACAAACAAAAATGTTCTTTTTTTTTTTTTTTTTTTTAAGACAGAGTCTCGCTCTATTGCCCAGGCTAGAGTGCAGTGGCACCATCTCTGCTCACCACAACCTCTGCCTCCAGGGTTCAATTGATCCTCCTGCCTCAGCCTCCCCAGTAGCTGGGATTACAGGCACCCACCACCACGCCCCGCTAATTTTTGCATTTTTAGTAGAGACGGGGTTTCAACACGTTGGCCAGGGTGGTCTTGAACTCCCGACCTCTGGTGATCTGCCCGCCTCAGCCTCCCAAAGTGCTGGGATTACAGGCGTGAGCCGCCACGCCTGGCCCATTGTTTATCTTAAAGTGAAATTTCAGGCTGGGCACGGTGGCTCACTTTAGGAGGCCAAGGCAGGTGGATCATGAGGTTAGGAGTTCGAGACCAGCCTGACCAACATGGTGAAATCTCATCTCTACTAAAAATACAAAAAATTAGCCAGGCATAGTGGCACGTGCCTGTAATCCCAGCTACTCAGGAGGCTGAGACAGGAGGATCACTTGAACCTGGGAGGCAGAGGCAGAGGTTGCAGTGAGCCGAGATCACGCCACTGCACTCCAGCCTGGGCGACAGAGTGAGACTCCATCTCAAAAAAAAAAAAAAAAAAAGTGAAATTTCACTGTGTCCTGTACTTTTTCTTGGCAGCCTTACCCCAGATCCTCTCTCTCACCCAGCAACAAGGGGAAACTGTCTCTCCTCTTCCAGACAGAAGACTAGAAATGTACTCCTAGAAGATATGAAGCAGAAACTTTCTGGACATAGAACCATCACAACCAAGAGACTGCTTCCTGGACACAGAGTTGACTTCCTGGAAAGGGAGGACTGCGAGCCTGCTCACTGCTCCCTGCTGCATCGGCTCTCATGCCCTCTTGGCTCTCAAAAGGCTGAAAGCCAGGCTTGCAATGCGCGAAATTATCTGGGGCATATGTTGAACCCATTTAACCAAGAAACTCCTGTTTCTTGCTTAGATATTTGGAGATCTAGAATAGAGATTTCTTTCTGAGAAACTGAACTGAGACCTGCACAGACTAATGGGAAGGGGCCACACAATGACCCTAGCCAGGAAAACCTGCCAGACAAGAAGCTCCTTGAGGGGTACAGAACTTCCAAGAGATGTTTAGTCAGTCACACTTCAAATATTAATGATCAACTAAGAAATCCCAGATCTTTCAGGAAAACCTTTCATATAAAAGACAAAGATAAGGGCCGGGCGCGGTGGCTCACGCCTGTAATCCCAGCACTTTGGGAGGCCGAGGCGGCCAGATCACGAGGTCAGGAGATCGAGACTATCCTGGCTAACACGGTGAAACCCCATCTCTACTAAAAATACAAAAAATTAGCGGGGCGTGTTGGCGGGCGCCTGTTGTCCCAGCTACTCGGGAGGCTGAGGCTGGAGAGTGGCGTGAACCCAGGAGGCGTTGCTTGCAGTGAGCCGAGATCGCACCACTGCACTCCAGCCTGGGCTGGACTCCGTCTCAAAACAAAAACAAACAAAAACAAAAACAAAAACAAAAAAAAAACAAAGATAAAAACAAAAATATTTAAAAAGGGAACTGGAAGAGAGAAAAGCAATATAATGATCAGAAGAAAACTTTAAAAATGTACAGTCTTCAAAGGGACACGATTTAATTTATGGATCATTGAAATAAGAAGAAAACGAGGTGGAAAAAAGATTCAGAGAACAAGAAACTCTTAAAATTAAAAATGTGAATGCAGATATTAAAAATTCAATTCAGGATTGGAGATTAAATCTAAAGAAATATCCCAGAAAACAAACAAACAAAAAGTAAAATAAAATAAAGTTAGGAAAAGGAGAGAAATTATTAGAAAATGCAGTTCTCCTGAATCAAACTAATGTTTTTTTCTGATATAAGTAGCAAAAAGAGAGGACAGAAAAACAGAGTAAGAACCTGTAAAATAAATGAATAATGAAAAAAATGTTAAAATAAAATCACCAGAACCAAAGAACATGAGTTTCTTGATTAAATAGGCTCAACATATACCCAACATAACGACTGAAAAAATAAAATAGCCATGTGAAAGTATATTGTTTCAAAAACATTGGGGACAAGGTTCTAAAATTTTCTAGATAAAAAAAAGTCACAGATAGACAATCAGGAATCTTATTCTCGACATCAATATTAGAAGACAGAAGAGAATGTAGCAATGTCTTCACAATTCTGAGAAAATAGAATTTTCAACCTAGAATTCCCTTCAGCTCAACTATGAAATAAGTATGAGGTGAAGATAAAGACATTTTTAGATGTGTGAGTACTCAAATGTTTGCCTCCACATATTCTTTCTAAGGAGATTACTGAAGGACATGCTTTAGTAAAATGAGGAAGCAAATCATCAATCAATAAGATATGATATCCAAAAAGTGAGGAATCCAATACAAGAGAGAGGTGTGGGGAACTCCTGCCTGATGACAAAGGCAGTTAGGGGACAGCAGGCTCAGAGTAAGCCAGCAAGCACCAGGCTGAACTGGAGAAGACAGAGGGCACCCACAAATAAAGATGGGCAATTCTGAGAAAATGTTTATACTGCTGAAAGAATGTTGGGATGTAAATGGATATTAGGTCCCTGGAAAACTAAGAGAGTGAGAGGAAGAGAGGGAGAGGATTGATTCTGTCATCAACACCAAGGAAAATAAAAAGGCGGCACAGGAAAGGAGATGTAAACCTACATTTCCAAAAGGAAAGTTAAATTTAAAACAACATGGCTCAGCAGTAAGTAATACCTAAAGAATGATGTGTTTTAAATAAAAGTTATAGCATAGCTATGTTGGGAAGATGTGAGAAGATTTAGTTTTTGAGAGTGTATGTGTAAGAGTGTAGGTTTTTATGTGAGAGAACATATGTATTTAGAGTTGTGAAAATTGAAGTCACCCTTTTACAAAGTAAAATGTTGATAGAAGCTATAGAAAAATTAAAAGAATAGAGATTAGAAATGTTTAAATGTTTTTGAAATATTGAGGCTAATATTCAGGGGGAAATCTCTAACTGTTGAAAATGATTCTCATCTGGGAATTGGTGCTGAGGAGGGGTAGGGCCAGGAACTGCTTTTTAAATTATAAATCTTTGATTCTATGATTTTCAACAATACACATATTTATAAAATAATAGATACATTTATATTTGATAAAACAATTATATACATATGCATGTATGAGTATATACATATCTATCTGTCTATCTATAGATGTATGTTGTTTCTCCCATATGATTTCTCCTATATTATTCCACCCCCTGCCCAGGATATAGTAGTGAGGTCCATCGGTTTCTTCCTTGTACTAATTTTCTTTCTTGTACAACACAAGTAGCCTGTACCGTCTTGTTTTCTAGCTTTTACGTGTCCTTATCTAGTCTACCCAGTTAGACTTTTGGTCCACCAAGATAAACATCATACCTCATATTCCTCTTGAGTCTCTCTCACAAAGAGACAACACTGCACTAAACCCTAAAACACACTCAATAGAGTGCATATTACTGATTCTACTGTTCTAATCTTTGGAACAATGTTCTATCTGAAGTTCAACAAGACTAAAATCAGAAAGGTAAGTGCAATGAAAGGAAGGCTCTAGGAAATCTCCCTTCGATTTGAGGGAGAGAATCCATATGGATGTGGTAGTGTGATGATACTAATATAGTAATAGCCCTCGTTAGGGATAACTTTCTCTCGCGTAATCCATTGAGTTAGTGACCAAGTTCATCCAGACCTTCAGAACCCTATTCTAAAGGCTATGGTAATACAGACCATAAGGGAAAGACCAAGGAGTAGGCTCTGTCCTTCAAGGACCTGCTTCTTCCATCTGATTCATAAAGCTAGAGCTAAGTTTCAGATTTCTGGGTTCAAATGTAATTTCGAACGATACTAATAAAATCATTTGGTCTAGAATTACGATGAAGATGAAAGACTATGAATGGCAACAATAAAAGTTTCATAAAGGGAAATTAGATCAAAAGAGGTTTATATACAAAATACTTGGATTTTAGAACTCTAAGGAATCTAGCAATGCTTGGAATAGCTAAGCTAAAGCAATTCAAAGGAAATGCCGTGTTACACAGCAGGTAATAAAGTTTATGGAATTCATTAAGAAGTAAAACAGGAATCAATGTTCCTAAAAGGGTTTAAATAAATTCATAGATGACTGATCTGTAATGGGTTATTAATG
This sequence comes from Pan troglodytes, assembly GCF_028858775.2. Taxonomy (NCBI): domain Eukaryota; kingdom Metazoa; phylum Chordata; class Mammalia; order Primates; family Hominidae; genus Pan; species Pan troglodytes. Next base: position 129,771,134 of record NC_072407.2, on the reverse strand, counting down.
AAAATTTGATTGTGTTTTTAAGCTAACCTTTGAAGTTGATGTTAAGGAAAAACAATAATAACAACAAAAGTAACAACAATAAAAATAATAAAAGCATTTATTGAGTGCAATTCACTATTCCAAGTAATTTATATTATCTTGTTGAATTCTAGAGATAATTATTATTCCCCACATTTTACAAAGGAGGAAAACGAGTCTCTGATGAGTTAATCATGGGCATTAGATTTTAACTAATCCAAATATGTAAGTTGCAGGATAGCTTAAGACTCCCATAATTGCTGGCCCAGGGGTATATGATGGATCTAGCTCAGGATTGCCTTTCCTTATTACCCATGTATTTATCAAGGTGAAAGTTGTTAAATGGGGACAAAGAAACCAAATGGACTACATGCAGCCTGAGGACTATATGCAGGATGGCTGCAAATCCCAGTTTGCCTGGGACAGACCCAGAGTAGCTATTATTATAACCCACTTTCACTCTGAAAAGTGTCCAGATTTGGGAGAGAAACATATGGTCATCCCAGGTATGTCTGAGTAATAAAGAAAAATTGGATTTAGGCACTGAGTGCACAAATATACTTAAGATTTTATCATGGAATACACTGAAATGTATCCTCAACCAAGCAAAATTTCTCAAAAACTGAGGCCCAGGACCCCCAGCACATCACCACTTCCATTGCTAGTTCAACCCCATAACTCCTTCCATATTTGTATATTTCCTCTTCCACAGTAAGAACTCTGGATTCCAACAATATTAACACACAGTCACTCATTTGTTTAATTCTAAAATATACACAAAATAGTTTCATAATTGCTACATCCAGACAACCAACAAAAACATTTAACCTACGAAATGTTCAAGATGTGTTTGTACTCCTTTTTCCTCCAGTACTAAGAACATGTAGTCAAAATTCTATGAAAAAGATTGGTTGGTTTAGTTCTTTTTCCCCCACCTTTCAATGTGGTTATTTATTTTAGATATTTATGGTTTAAATATATCTCCTCTGTACAGAAAAATTGAGTTTAACTTTATTATCCAATTTGAAAATCTACTTTTATAAGTAGGTGAGTCAAAACTATTCTTCTTTAACATATGATTGTTACGTTTGACCTTAACACTGCATTATAACTTATATGATTACTGCTTATATTCTGTGTACATTGTCTTTCTCTATTGAGTATGTCTTCCTGCTATTTTTAAAAGTATATTTTGGAATTTAGAAAAATTTGTATTTTTCTTGGTAATGACCTTTGTATTCTTTTTAAATCATATATCTAATCTTATTTTTTCTGATTCAATATTTTACAGTTGATTTTAATTTTTTACTATTTAGTGTCAGTAGTTTTAGAATCTCACATGTAAACTATACAACAGTCAATGTTATTCTATTTTGTCCTTTTTTTCTAGTAGTTTTCAGTTATATGATTGTATCTTTTTTTCAGAAAATACAGCATTTACATACTACTATTCCATTCCTTATTGCACCTTAAGTCTCAGCTGTAAAGTACGATGGTGTGTATATATATATGCATACCTTGGAGGTATTGCAGGTTCAATTTGAGACCACTGCAATTAAGCAAACATCATAATAAAGTGAGTCGCAGGATTGCTTGGTTTCCCAATGCAAATAAAAGTTATGTTTACATTATACTGTAGTTTATTAAGTTGCAATAGCATTATGTCTAAAGAACAATATGCATACCTTAATGTAAAATACTTTGTTGCTTAAAAAATGCGAATGATCATCTGAGACTTCAGCAGTGGTCATCCTTTTGCTCTTTTGCTGGCAGAGGATCTTGCCTCAATCTTAATGACTGATGACCAATCAGGGTGGGGGTGGCTGAAGTTTGGGGCGTCTATGGCAATTTCTCAAAATGAGACAACATTGAAGTTGATGCAACAGTTCGATCTTCCTTTCGTGAAAGATTTTGCTACAGCATGCAATCCTGTTTGGTAACATTTTTCCCACAATAGAACTTCTTTCGAGATTGGAGTCAGTCCTCTCAAAATCTACTGCTGCTTAATCTCCTAAGTTTATGGTATATTCTAAATGCTTTGCTGTCATTTAAACAATGTTCACAACGTCTTTATCAGGAGTAGATGCTATCTCAAGAAACCACTTTCTTTGCTCATTCATAAGAAGCAACATCACATCCATTAAAGCTTTATCGTGAGATTGCATCAATTCAGTCACATCCTTGGGCTCCACTTCTAATTCTAGTTCTCTTGTTATTTCCACCACATTTGCAGTTACTTCCTCTACTGAAGTCTTGAACCCCTCAAAATCTCTAATCATATATGATGATAAACAATTTATCATATGCTTAATTTCTATCTATATATTTTTTGATAAGATGTCTGTTAAAATCTTCTGCTTACTTATTAATCAGGTTGTTACTTTTCTTACTGTAGAGTTTAAAGTGTTCTTTGTATATTTTAGAAACTCCCTTTTTTCAGATGAGTCTTTTGCAAATATTTTTGCTCAGTCTGTGACTTGTCTTGTCATTCCACCTTGTCATTTGCAGAGCAGAAGTTTTAATTGTAATAAAGTTCAGTATATAACTATTTCTTTCATGGATTATGCCTTTAGTCTTGTATATAAAAGGTCATCACCATATCCAAGATCATCTAGGTACTGTGTGATGTTATATTCTAGGAGTTTTATAGTAGATCATGAAGGGTGTAAGGTTTGTGTCTAGTTTTATTTTATTTTTATGTAGATGTCCAGTTACTCCATTATATTGACTTTGCTTCTTTGTCAAAGATGAGTTGACTATGTTTATGTGGTTTATTTATGAGCTATCTATTCTGTTCCACTGAGCTACTTATCTAATCTTTTGCAAATACTAAACTGTCTTGACTACTGTAGCTTGAGAGTAAGCCTTGAGGTCATTCAATGTCAGTCCTTTGACTTGGTGTTTTTTCAAAATGGAGTTTACTATTCTGAGTCTTTGGCGTCTTCATATCAATCTCAGAATCACTTTTTCAGTATCTTCCAAATAATTTGCTGGGATTTCACTGGGATTGCATTGACTCTATAGATCAATTTAGGAAGAACAATCATCTGGATGATACTGATTCCTAACCAAGAATATAGAATATCTCTCCATATATTTAGTTTTTATTTTTTATCATCAGTGTTTTGTCGTTTTCCCTGAAATAGATTATTATGTGTTTTGTGACATTTATTCCTAAGTATTTTTTGAGTGTTAGTGTAAATGGTAATGTCTTTTTAATTTTTCAAGTTTTGCTTATTTATTACTGGTATATAGGAAAATGATTGATTTTTTATATTAGCCTTGTATCCTTCAACCTTGCTAGAATTGCTTATTGGTTTCAGGATTTTTTTTGTCAATTCCTTTGGATTTTCTGCGTAGACAATTATATCATCTGTGAAGAAAGATAGTTTTGTTTCTTGATTCCCAAACTGCATACATTTTATTTCTTCTTCTCATTTTATTGAATTATCAAGGACTTCCAGTACAATTATTAAAATCAGTGATGAGAAGAGACATCCTTGACTTGTTCCTGATATTACCTGGAAAGCATCTTCTTTTTCATCATTAAGTACAATGTCAGCTGTAAGTTTTTTGTAGATGTTATTTACCAAGTAGAGAGCATGCCCCTCTTTTCCTTGTTTATTGAGAATTTTTATCATAAGTAAGTGTTGGATTTTGTGAATTTTTTTCTGTATCTATTGCTAGGATCATATAATTTTTCTTCTTTAACCTGGTGAAGTGATGATTTACTTTAATTGGTGTTCAAATGTTGAGCCAGCCTTGCATACCTGAAATAAATTCAGCTGGATCGTGGTATGGAATTCTTCTGTTTATACATCATTGATTTATTATTAGTTTGGTATGGATTTATACCTATGTCTCACTATGTCAGTGAGAGATATTCGTCTGTATTTTTCTCTTCTTGTAATGATTTGTCCAGTTTTCGAATTAGGGAAATGCTAGCATAATCAAATGAGTTAGGAAGTATTCCTTGAAGTGATTGTAAACAAATGGTGTAATTTCTTTCCTAAATATTTTCTAGAAATCTCCAGTGAACCCATCTGCATCTGGTGCTTTGAGAGTTTATTGATTTATTATTCAATTTTCTTAATAAATATAGGCCTATTCAGAGTGTTTATTTTTAATATAAATTTAGGTGGATTATGTGTTTCAAGGAATTGTATAATTATATCTAGGTTATAAAATTTGTGGGCATAGAGTTTTTCATAATATTCCTTTATTATCCTTTAATGTCTATGGATTTGTAATGATATCTTCTCTTTCATTTCTAATATTAGTAATTTTTAAATTTTGTTTAGCCTGGCCTAAAGGCTTAAAATCTAATTTTTCAGCTAATCAGCTCTTGGTTTATAGATCTTCTCTATTGATTTCCTGTTTTCAGTTTCATTGATCTCTATACTGCTTTTTGTTATGTCTTTTCTCTGTTTACTTCAGATTTTAATTGTTGTTGTATTTAGATTCCTAAAGTATAAACTTAGAAGATTGAATTTAGATCATTCTCTTTTAAATACATACATACATCCAATGCTATACATTTTTCTCCAAGCACTAGTTTTGCTGTATCTCACAAATTTTGGCAATTCATATTTTAATTTTTATTTAGTTCAAAACATTTTTAAATTTTTTCTTAAGATTTCTTCTTTGACCCAGTTGTTATTTAGAAGCATGATGTTTACGCTCCACGTATTTTGGGATTTTCCCACTATTTTTCTGTTATTGATTTCTAGTTTAATTCCATTGTGGTCTGAAAGCAGATCCTGTATGATATATCTTCCTTTTAATTTGTTAAGATGTATTTTATGGTCCAGAATGCGATCTATCTTGATAAACATTCTATGTGAGATTGAGAAGAATGCGTAATCAGCTGTTGTTAGACAAAATAGTCTATAGATGTCAATTATTTCCAGTTGATTGATGATTTTGAATTCAACCATGTCCTTACTGATTTCTTGCCTGCCGGAGTGTTAAAGTCTTCAATCGTAATAATGAATTACTCTATTTCTTTTTGTAACTTTATCAATTTTTGACTCATACATTTGGGTGTTCTATTGTTAGGTACATACATATTAAGGATTATTATGTCTTCTTGCAAGGCTGCTCTATCTGAAATTAATATAGCTACTTCTGCTTTCTTTTGATTAGCATTAGCTAGATATAGCTTGTCTCACCCCTATACTTTTAATATATATGCACCTTTATATTTAAAGTGATTTCTTATAGACAACATATACATGGGTTTTGTTTCTGATTCACTCTGACAATCTCTGTCTTTTAATTGGCATATTTAGGCCGTTAATATTTAAAGTCAATATAGTTGGGTTAATATCTACCATATTTGTGACTGTTTTCTCTTTGCTGCCTTTTCTCTTTGTTCTTATTTTTGTCTTCCACACTTTTTCTGCCTGTTGTGGTTTTAATTGATCATTTTATAGAATTTCATTATCTCCCCTTTCTTAGTCAATTATATTTCTCTTTTTCACTTTTTAAAATAGGTGCCATAGAGTTTGTGACATATATTACAACGAATCCAAGTGTCTTTTCGAATAACACTATTCCAGTTCACAGGTACCACAAGTACTTCATGATAACAAAATTTTTCTAATTCTTCTTTCCTGTTTGTTGTATCATCACTGTTATTCATTTCACTTATATATAAGTGTCCATAAGCATGTGTGTATGTACACAAATTCTTTGTTGCTATTATTATTTAAACAAATAGCTATCTGTTAGATCAACTAAGAATCAGAAAAATAAAATTTTTTATTTTACCTTTATGTATTCATTCTGTGGTATGCCTCTTTTATCCCTTCTTTATGTAGTTTTGAGTTTCTAATCTATATTATTTTTCTTCTCTGTAGAGATCTTCTTTTAACATTTCTTGTAAGACAGGTCTACTGACAACAAATTTCCTCAATGTTTGTTTGCCTGATAAAGTATTTTTTTCCTCCTTCACTTTTGAAGACTAATTTTATAGTGCACAGAATTCTAAGTTGGTGGGGCTTCTTGTTTGTTTGTTCCTTTGTTGTTGTTTTTTCTCAACACCTTAAGTATTTTATTCCACTCTCTTTTTTCTTGCATGGCTTCTGAAGTCAGATGTGATTTTTATATTCGTTCCTTTGTAGGTAAGGGATCTCCCTGGCCTTCCACTCACCCAGATTCTTTGAAGATATTTTTCTATATGTTTGACTTTCTGCAGTTTGAATCTGGTATTCCTAGGTGTAGGTTTTTCAGCATTTATTCTGCTTGGTGTTTTCTGCACATTCTGGATTTGTAGCTTTGTGTCTTATAATAATTGAAGGAAGTTCTCAGTCATTACTGTTTTAATTTTTTTAGATTCATTTCTCTCTCTCTCTCTCTCTCCCTCCCCACCTCCTTGTATTCTCATGAGGTATATGTTGCACCTTTTGTAGTTGTCCCATAGTTCTTAGAAATTCTTTTTTAGTATTTTGTCTTTGCTCTTCAGTTTTGGAGGTTTCTACTGAGATATCTTCAAATTCAGAGTTTCTTTTCTGAGTCCAGTCTACTAATGAGCCCACCAAAGGCATTATTTATTTGTTAAGTTTTTCATTTCTAGCATTTCTTATTTTTTCTTATAATTTGCATTTCTCTTTTTATAGTATTCACCTGTTCTTGCATGTTGTCTGCGTTTGTTCATTAAAATCCTTAGGTTATATGCTTTTTAATTCCTGGTCTGATCATTCCAAGTCTTGCTGTATCTGACTCTGGTCCTGATGCATGTTCCCTCTCTCCAAACTGTTTTTGCTTTTTAGCGTGCTTTATAATTTTATTGTTGCTGTTGTTAAAAGGTGGACATGATGTACTAGGTAGTAAATAGGTCTTAGTAATATGGTAAGATGCAGGGGGAGGGGAAGAGTTTGATAGCTCTATGATTAGGTATCAGTCTTTTGATGAGCCTCTGCCCTTGGACTGTGAATTTCACCAGTGCTTCTCAGTTCCTCCTGCTGTGGTAAGTCAGGTGGGATGGCTAGACGGAGCTGGAATTGGGCATTCTCCTTCCCCTGGGTTAGTCAGGCTTTGATAAAACATTGGCAGGTTAGGGTATGATTAAATCGTTTCCCCTAAACATAGTAACGTGTCTGTAATCACAGCTACTCAAGAGGCTGAGGCAGGAGGATTTCTTGAGCCTAGGAATTTGAGACCAGCCTGGGCAACATGGTGAGACTCCTATCTCAAAAGAATAATAATAATAAATAAAAAAGTTTCTCTCGAGGGCAGGACTTAATAAGAAGCTAAAGGTTTTAATCTCTCAGACTTGTCCACACTAACCCTCAAGCAATTTGTCAATTACAGTTTAGATTTTTCCTACCCTGGCACTGATTCCCATAGTGGTTTTCCCTACGGGGTTTTTGGTCCAGTAAGTTGCGCTTCTCTGTATTTGTCTGTTGATCTTGCCAATTTAGGAGCAGCAGTTTGCCCTGTGATGGATCTACGCACAGTTGCTTATTTCTTTTCAGTTTGTTCAGCCTTTTACATGTTGTTAAAATGGAAAAGTAATTTCTAACCTTTTTACATGCCAGACCAGAAACCAGAGGTTAAAAGGTTTGATTCCCATTTTATATCTTTATTTTTTTAGAGACACTTTGTATGAATTTAATGTTTTCATTTGTTTTGCTTTTTCTGCTCTATTCCAAGGCATACTGTGGATAGACTACTTTCTTCTAACTGTATCCTCAAGTGCAGCTAATTTAATAGATGATACATATGGTGCAGAGAGAGATAAAATATGGCTTTGCTTATCTAGTTTCTTTTTTTTTTTTTTTTAAGATTCTCAATCTCCCCCCTTGTACTTACTCCTCTCAGATTGCTGATGCATCTCCAGTGGGCACCACACCTTCTCTATTTATCTTTTTTATCCAAAGAAACAATGCTTCTGTGAGGCGCCACCTCTGGTTCTGAGCAAATAAGCAACTTCCCTGCAGCCAATTATGTAAACAACCATATCCCAACCTTTCTTCTTTCTTCTTCCCTCCTGGAAATAAGAGATCACTCAAATCTTTAAGTGTCATGTTTTTAGGTTAATGGGAAGTTAGTGGCACCCTGAAAGACATAATAAAATCTGTGGAAGGAACTGATATGCGAGGAAAAATAAATTAATGCATTACTGGAGGTGGAAAATATACCTTAAAGGGCCATGGCTATTTTGAACATTTCTAGAGTCTGCCCACTTTCTATCTCTGTGGAGATTTTCCGAACAAACAGTGTGGCTCTTTCTTTTATTCATGACATGCTGGTACTGACATTTAACTGCTTTCTGGACACGGCCATCACTTCCCCGCAATCAGCTCACCAGTTGACCCCTTCTGAATTTTACATGTTTGCTTCTAGAGCCTATACTCAGCTGCCCTTTTTTTTATTCACCTTCAGTCTTGCTGTAGCTTAGAACCTGGGGATTCAGTTGGTACCTGAAACTGAACCACAAATGCCAGTTTACAAATGTAAAGTCATAGAATATGCTCAGAGCAAAGGTGCATGTTTCTTCCTGGCACATAGGTTACTTAGGTTTCAAAAGTTGAGATTCAAAAATTATACAATTGTGATAAGCAAGTCCCATTGTATACTTTGCATCCCCAGTGTCTTCCTGAAGTATGAACCCTGAGTATTCATTTACTATTTTACTAAATATACCAAGGTAAATACTTGGAATAAATATGTGATTAGGTAGGAGAGTGTCTGCTCCCAGAGTCTTGGAATTACAGTGGTATGTACAAGAAAACCACTGATTACAATACAGTGTGCTGAATACCATATATAAGATGCTATGATAGTAAAGAAAAAGTTCCTACAAAACTCAGGCAGACAGGGAGAAGGCTTCCTGAAGTTCCTGGAGAAGTGAGGAGTATAAAATCCCAAATGAAGAATTTGGCATTTGCAAAGGAGCAGGTGCTGGTCTGTGTAGTAGAAAGGGTAGCTGATAGATGTGAAGTGGGGCCAGATTGTGGTTAACCTGAATGTCAGAAAAAGGAGCTTGGTGTTGTTCTGATGGAAAATAAAGTTACTAGAGTGTTGGGGTGGAGAATGAGAGTAACAATCAGCTTTGCATTTTAGAAGGGTTCTTTATTAGCAACACCATGGGCCACGTATTGAACTATGCCTGCGATATCACAGCATTCTAGTTCTCACAAGCACTTGAGCACCCAATCAATAAGACTAAACCCATCATGGGTTCTTACCTCTATGTTAACAGATCAAAAGGCAGGCTGTGGATGAATTGCCCAAATTACTTTGCCAACATAAGGCAGCAGCCAGTCTGAGCTATGATCTATATCCCAGCTAGCAAAGAGTCAAAGAGCCTCTTAATTCAATTTCCTATAATCTCCAAGTAAGTGCAAAATTTCAAAAGCTTTCCAAAATTAATCGGTTTCAAAAATTACACTGGATTCAATGCTGAAGCTAAGTAAATGTTCAGGTTTTCTCCACTTTGTAACTTTGCTGATCTTTCCTGTCTCTTATTAATGTTGGAAAAATAATAGATGAACTTTTGCATCATTGATATTGCAGTGTCTTTAGTGAAGATGAAAGTATAACATGTGGTGAGGTGGGGAATAAGGCACATGTGGTAAGCAACTCACAGACTAGAATGCTATCTGGATAAAATACAAGAACCGCTTTAACAGCTTTGAATCTTTTTACTAAAAAGGACTAAAATTTTTTGGCATGGATCTCAGAGTACAGATTCAAATTCTGTTCTATCATCCATCAATTCTGGGATTTTAAGTAAGCTAGTCTGCTTCTCTGAGCCTGAGTCTGGGGGACATTGGGGTTTCAGACATAGGAGGTTTCAGACATAAAAGGCACTTTAGAAGTGCCTTTACTCCTTAAGTGTCCAATTTTTCTTATATTTGCATCTCAGAGTCAGGGATTTATGACCCCAGAAGTCATAGATTTAGTACTTATGTCACCCTTTCCTCAACTTCCAAAGCAGAGTGATTGGTTCCATGCATCAAAGGACAGGACTCTGCCTACTTCGTTAGGCCCCCGAGGCTGTTGAAATCACCAGCCAGACATTTTTAGGGCTGCAACACAGAGATCTTGCCCACATCCTCAGCTTCTCATAGGCTTATCCACGACTTCTGACATTATGGAAAATGCAAATAGACTCCTCATGAGCATGAAACTCCAGTGAAAGAATAAAGTATAAAACAAAATATTTCTCTGTAACCTCCATATTGCCACACACAAGGTTTCCTCTAGAGCAGCAGTTCCCAACCTTTTTGGCACCAGGGACTGGTTTTGTGGAAGACAATGTTTACATGGACTGGGGGTGGAGTGGGAGGGAGGTGGAATGGTTTTGGGATGATTCAAGTACATTATATTTATTGTGTACTTTATTTCTATAACTATTACATGGTAATATATAATGAAATAATTATACAACTCACCATAATGTTGAATCAGTGGGAGCCCTGAGCTTGTTTTCCTGCAACTAGGTGGTCCCATTTGGGGGTTTTAGGAGACAATGACCGATCATTAGGCATTAGATTCTCATAAGGAGCATGCAGTCTAGATCCCACATATAAACAGTTCACAATAGGCCTCACAGTCCTATGAGAATCTAAGGCCACCGCTGATATGACAGGAAGTGGAGCTCAGGGAGTAATGTGAGTGATGGAGAGTGGCTGTAAATACAGATGAAGCTTCACTGGCTCGCCTGCCTCTCACCTCCTGCTGTGTGGCCCAGTTCCTAACAGGCCACAGACCAGTACCAGTCCATGGCCCAGAATTTGGGGCCTCCTACTCCAGAGGATACTGTATCCAAGGAATATATAATATGTCCATTTAGAAACCAAAGAGTTATCTTTCATGCCACAAGAATTTTTTTTTTGCCTGGGCGAAAATCTCAGAACTTTCTTTTTTTTTTTTTTTTGAGGCAGAGTCTCGCTCTGTTGCCCAGGCTGGAGTGCAGTGGCCGGATCTCGGCTCACTGCAAGCTCTGCCTCCCAGGTTCATGCCATTCTCCTGCCTCAGCCTCCCGAGTAGCTGGGACTACAGGCGCCTGCTGCCACGCCCGGCTAATTTTTTGTATTTTTAGTAGAGATGGGGTTTCACCATGTTGGCCAGGACGGTCTTGATCTCCTGACCTTGTGATCCACCCACATCGGCCTCCCAAAATGCTGGGATTACAGGCATGAGCCACTGTGCTCGGCCTAACTTTCTTGCTATAATCACCACTGAACAAATGAGAAGAAAATGAGCCACAAATTCATGAAGTCAGTATGCTTTACCAAAGAGTGGTAAATGTGCAACTCTGTTTTATAGCCTGAAGAAATAAGAAAGTTATACCAAAATAGTCCAGAAAACATTTCTGTGTTCTAGGACCAGGTTTTCCTGAGATGCCAGGCAGTAATGCAGATTGGAGGGTTGGAAGGCTATTCTGGTACACCTGAAGAAAGCATAAAACACACAGATTATTCTACTGGGTAAACACCTACCTGCCTCTGTAAAAGTGGATTCCTTTTATCTCTTTATTATTTGAAGATAAGATTTTCTTTTTTAAGTCTTAGAATTCATAGGCTTTCAGTAAAATTCATAAATGCTTATTCTTTCATGTCACCCCTCATGGATTATAGCTAAATCCCACTGGAAAATTCTCATCATATTTCAAGAGAGCCCTTGGACTTTTGTTAGGATGGACTTAACTCTCATCTTTGAAAAAAGACAGTGTTCCCATGGTGATGAGGATGACATCATCGGGACTGGTTCCTGCCGTGAATACAGTCCCATTGATCACCACGGGAATAGATGGAATAAGAGATAACAGGATTTTCTGTACAAACACAGGTAACTCAAAGATTAGCCAGGCTAACAAGCTATGAATTTTCACTAAACGTAAGCCTGACAGATTGCTTAAGATTATTATCCTCTTCACTGTCAATGGCATTCTAAAATAGCAGGAATTCTCCTGTCCTATTAGGCTCCTCCAAGGATCTGTAACCTATATGGGTAGGTGGCAACTTAAATACATTACTGACGTGCTAATATTAGGCTTTTGTGATCGTGAGAAGTTTTTCTCTATTAAGCCAAGTTACATAAAGCAGGAGCTGGAAAGTCAACTGGAGTGTGTCTTTTTTAGAGAACTGGAAAACTGAAATAAGTTTTATAGCACACTATAGCCAATCACCTAACTTTATTCTAAATGTAAAAGCTATACCCTTTGCAAAATTCTATTACATTGAATTATTCTTCTGTAACCATTTGTAAAAGGAAAGCATCAATTCATGTATGACAGGCATCTTCTCCCCATGATCATAACCAATTTTACTAATATAAGTCTGTGTATAACTTGGCCTAAAATTAGTAGGTTCTTATGTCCTAATACATGCCCTTCAATATCTTAGTTTTCAATACTATAAAAAGAATACTCACATGCCAGTATATCCATCTATCTAACTACCTGTCTATTTATTGATCTTTGGTTGAGTACTGATTCTATTCTAGGTCCCATGATATAGATATGAAAAAAAACTGAATTATGATCTTGCTCTTGCCCTACAGAACTGCAGACTCTGATGAAGGAGATAAACACGTACATAATTACAATGCTATATAATGTCTTGAATATGGGTTTATACTGAGATACACACAAATGAAAGAGTAACTAACTTTTCTGTGAGAGTTAAGGAATATATAACAGAAGAGATGGTATTTGACACAGGCCTGGGACTAGATTAGTACAACCCTTGGTAGTATATTTAATATCCCTGGCTCACAAGGGGTGACTGAAAAACAGGAAGTACAAAAATCAATTGGGGAAAGCTGCAAGAACGTTGAGTCTCTCATTCACATGTAGATCCCTGACTCCCTCAATAGCCGAGCCATATATGAAGTTAAGGATCGGGTTCATGCTAAGCGTATTTCTGGACCCTGTCCAATACACAGAATTGGCCCAAGATGGGCTCAGTGATTTTAATCTTATTTGGACTATGAACTCCTTTAAGAATCTAAGAAAGTGTCTAAATCCACTCCCCTGAAAAATGCAGAACACATTAGAAATACAAATTTGCAAAGAATTTTCCAGCATTCCATGAAACTTTCAAGAGTATCTGTAGAGTCTATGTTAAGAACTTTTAGTTCTTAATAGACAGATACTAGAGTTATATTGCTTGTATACAGTTAGACTATTCAATTACCTCAAAAGATTATGGGGAAAAAATAGATAATCTATAAGCTCGATTATCTTTGTCTCTGCTGTTTAATAGGGCCAAATACATTATTTTCTAGCTGTGTAATCTTGGATAACTTCCCCAAGCCCCAATTTACTCATTTTTATAATGAGGATATTAATCCCATTCTTCAGAATTTGTTGTCAAGATTAGAGATAACATATATGGAGTACCTAGAAAAGTGTCTGGCATATAATTTATTTCATTTGTATCAATATCATTAGTATCAGTATAAGTGTTTGTATTGTATAATGACAATAAAATTGCATTCCTGAAATTCAGGGAGCAAATTATGGCGATCAGATGCAATATCTATTTTAATTCTTTGGCGATATGTTAAACTTGTTTGTCTAGAACTCCCTCTGCCCTCAAGATGATTAATAAAATATTGCAATTAGGTTCTAAACCCTCTGGGCAGAAAGTATAGCTCCTATATATTCTGTACTATGTTCAATAAATGTTTAATAAAATGATACTACTACTTGGGATTTCTATAGTTCTTTTATTTGATAGTCTCCGAGTACTTTATAGATATTAGTTCATTAATTCTCCCAATTCCACAGAGACTAGGAAGTTAGGAAATGTTAAAAGCATCTTCTCTGTCTGTTGGTTTAAGTGCATGCCCTCCCCTCTCCCCGCAAACCTTGTTGTGCCATTCTCTCCAATGGCACCAGTGTTTAACCCCTTCCTCTTAGCATGAAGGCCCTTCACCAAGTCTACCAGACTAGCTCATCTCACTCAACTGTCCCAACCTTTCTTCTTCTTCTTTGTTAAAGTTTGCAGTTTCTGTTCATTTTTCTTTAATGGACCTGATCTCTAAAATGGGCTGATTCCTTAATAGATCCAGACTATAGGCATTTCAAATAATAAATACAAAAATAATAATTATAATAGCTTCTGCCTATTGAAGGTCAGACACTAAGATATGTTAAAAGTATCATGTCTTTTGTGCATCTCAAAAACCCATTATATTCTATCATTATCTCCATATTATAGTGAGAAAAATGGGTATCTAAGAAATTAAATACACTTGTGTAAGGTTACACAGCTGACAAGAGGCCAATCTGGAATTTGAACCCAGGTATGTCTACCCCTAAAACATAAGAAGATTTATTAGAAATTATGCAAATTCTTTATCTATTTCTCAGGGTACTCTGAGAACCTTCCAGAACCATCAGAGCTACCTGTCTGTGTCTGGGAAAATTAGAAGACTTGCTTTGATATTGGAACTTGTAGTAAGGTGAGCTATCACTGAAACTCCTATGATTCTAATCTCCATTTGTCTTTCCTTCTTCCCCTCCCAGTCTACCACTCCCTTAAAGGACCCCAAGAAGATATGGAATTGATGCATCATCCCAGAAGCACTCTAAAGACTACCCAGCAGGGCTTTCCAGCAGCCACATGAATGTCCTATAAAGCCTCTCTTCACACCTGGGTCACACAAGGGTGGGAAAGACTCAGTGCTGTCCTGAAGACTGTCCAGTTCCTGAAATCCATATGTTCACTGGATCTTTACGTGTACAACATTCCTCTTTAGCCCTCACTGGCGAGCATCCTCTCATGCCAGTGTCTCCACTCTTAACTACTCTCCCCTCCTCCCTCCTGGAATCTTGGAGGATTTCTGAGAGTCTACCATCATTGCAACACATTTCTCCTCCATTATAACATCAGCCATGCCACACTTTCCATCCTAACTGCTAGCAATAGACACTTGCATGTAATAAAAAATATTAATTGAATTAATTAAGAGAAAAACAGACATATCAAGGGGTTGCTGTGAGGGACACTATATTGTCTCTTTTCATATATATGTATATATGTAATGTTGCTGTGCTTTTTAAATTTAAATGTTAATTTTTTAATTTATTTTTATTTATTTTTTATTTATTTATTTTTTTGAGACGGAGTCTGGCTCGTCACCCAGGCTAGAGTGAAGTGGTGCGATCTCGGCTTACTGCAAGCTCTGCCTCCCGGGTTCACGCCATTCTCCTGCCTCAGCCTCCCGAGTAGCTGGGACTACAGGCGCCCGCCACCATGCCCGGCTAATTTCTTGTATTTTTAGTAGAGACGGGGTTTCACCTTGTTAGCCAGAGTGGCCTCAATCTCCTGACCTCGTGATCCGCCCACCTCAGCCTCCCAAAGTGCTGGGATTACAGGCGTGAGCCACCGCGCCCAGCCAAATGTTAACTTTTTTAATGCTGCTATTTTGATATCCACACTAGAAACTAAAAAAAAAAAAAAAAAAAAAAAAAAAAAAAAAAAAAAAGAATTTCAGAGACTTAAGATTCCCAAAGCCATATCATGATTAAATGGCAGAAAGGGAACTCAAATCCAAGCTGACCCAGACTAGAACCCTTATCCTCAACTACCTCGTTGGCTTTGCTGTGAGAATCAGCAGTGCTGCAGAGCTGGCTATATTTATATTTTCACTATAGTTTTTTATTTGTGAGTTGACCTTAGACGTTACCTACTTAAGGAACCCTAGCCTTTCTGTGAACAGGTGCTGTGTTTAAGCCCTCAGAGCTTGTTCATCAGCAAAGAAGGAATGAATGGGTGGACCCATTCGTGCTAGGGTTGTGGGGAAATCATCAGGAAGTGAGAGGTGACAGTGACATTCCTGAGAAGAGAATGAGAAAGAGTTGCCAGAAAGACATGTTTTGGGGTGTACTCACTCTTAGTAATTCACCTCCTACAAGAAAGCACAGGGACTGCAGATTCTGTTCATTACCCTCATATTCTCATTTATCAGATGGGGGATTTTTACAAGAAAGATGAAATTCATTTCCCAGGGTAAGCAGCTACCTTAACAATTTATACTGAAGTTCATCCTAAAAGAATTGGGGGCTGATTAAGCATACAACTCTTCGTGGAAGATCCCAGGCTACTTAGATGCTTGGGAGATATTTGCTGCTGCTGTGAATAAAGTTTTTTAAACAGTAATGTTGATACTATCTTTATTTCAGCAGCTAGGAGAAAAAAAGCAAGCAAACCAAAAGGAACAAAAACAAACAAACAAAAAAATTGTAGAGTCCTAAGAGTTGCTTAATAATATACTAACCATGTTTAGAGAATTCAGGTTCCTGCTCCTTTAGGAATATTCTAAATTAACGTTTTATTAACCATAAATTACATTTTCTCTTCAACATGTTCAAATTCAGCTATAACCATTGTTCCCACTAGCAAGGTGCCTGCTGTGTACCAGTCATAAAGATTGCATGAGAGAAGTGAGCTATTGCTCAGAACTTTCTAGTTGTGCCAGACATATGCTGGTTGCATTTTAATTCTCACAACAAGCACAGAGGAAACAGATGATTATTACCCATTCAGAAATGAAGACAGAATATGTCATTGGCTGGATGATGGGTAGATGTGTGGTTTGACCTGACGTTTGTCTGACTCCAAAGTCCAGGCCCTGTTCTTTAATTTATACTCTATCCTCTTCAAAGCCCAAAACTCTACTTCTCTGAACTCTGCAGTGTGAAAAGACCCATGTCCAATAAGGGCCTGTGCAGATTGTGATTCCAATCAGATGGAAGCCGGAGTGAAAGTCACAGAGTCTTGCCTCCAAAATACCACTGAACTCCTCGTTCCCTGTGCATGGCCTAAATGCACCTCGGTAGGAGGATTGAAGAAGCCCAATCATCAGGCCAAGCTGTCTTCAGGGATTCCTGCAGCCAGGTCCATGAAATCTGTGCCTCTGAGGAAACACTGATTATGTCCCCTTTCTTGGCTTCAAATATGGGTCAAGACAAAGACCAGAAATAGTGCCCAGTTTTTTCTCAAGTTGGGGGTAAAGAGCTCTATACATCTGTGAGTAACAAGACTAAACTGCAATTCTATGGTCACCCTTTTTTCAGATATACTTTCTTCAGTCCCCTAGGACAGAACCTTCTTGGTTCCTTTAGGATCAATGTGACTTATTCTAGAGATGCTCATGTGTAAAAGTCTCTTTGAGCTTAAAAATGTGATGTAATTGTTTCTTCCTGTCCCTGTAATTCTAAGGACACCACCAAGCACTAGGCAATTAGCAGGAAAGCAGGACTTCTACTGCCCTTTCCCTAGGCCCAGGATCCTGCATCCTCTCTCCCATATGGAATCATCAGCCCAGTGATTTTCTGAGCATCATGTTGTTTCCCAACTATGAATCCTTCAGATATGCCTGCTATCCTCAACCCACAAAACCTTGATGTGGGTGTAAAGAAAGTAATGCAAGATAAGTCTGATTCACTTCATCGAAACAATTGGGGAGCTAAAGTAAAAAGTATTTTTGCCTTACTAATTTTTTCCTACTACTTTTATTCTCAAAGACGTTTTACATCTTTTGCATTATATAATGTGCACAATATCCTTAATTGTTAGGGAGAAAAGAGATTAGCATCCCTTCTCATAGTAAAACAAAATCAAAACACAAGCAAAATTAAGACCCAAATGGATGCCATGACCAAACTAGACTTTTTTGGAGCTCATCTGTAGCAGGTCTCTTCAATCCAAACACAGGACCTTTTACCAGAGTCAGGATGCTTTTTCCCCTTAGTATTTATCCTGAAAGATAACACTCCCTTAGGTAGTTATTTAGGAACAGATTTATTTATGGGGGTTAATTTTTCTTCTGGAACAATCATAGTAAATATGCATATTACCTATGAACAGAAATAGTAGCCTCCTACTTCTCTCGGCAGGTTCAGAAAACAGTTCTTTTCAGAGTCTGTGAAAGGCTGTTGATACTGTCAGTGGTGTTAACCAAAGCTATACCTCAGTTGAGCCTGAGCAGCAATGCGTCTGTGCTTTCATGTGGCTAAAGCACTAACACAATTACAGTGTCCTAGCTGACTGGCAGTTTTGGTTCCTGGTTTCTTAACAAGAAAAGAGATGGTATTAAACCTGGAAATTGTCTATTTTTACAGGCTTAAGGGAAATCACTCAGGTGAATAAAAACTCAAAGACCTACGTTGAAGAGCCTCATTAGAAGATGTTTGAATATCATATTGCTTTATTCCAAAGGTTAAACACATTTAACCCAGGAAGGAGAAATCCTGCAGGAGGCAAGTGGAGCATATCTTGCTTCTCAGCTAGCTCTGAGGCTGAGAGCTCAATGCCACCCACCCAGCAAGCAAGCAGACACAGTCTTGGGACCTAGAGAAACACTTTAAAGGCTAGTTTTGTTTGTTTTATTTTTATTGATTGAGACAATTTAGAATTTAGGTCAATTGACAGAGAGTGCATAGGGTCATACTCTTTCAAGGCAGCTTATATCTGGTTGTGTTTACATGAACCAATGTGTGGGCCTTGAGCAAAGTGTAGCTGAGGATAATCAGTTTCTTCATTCTAAATCTTGGCTGCAGCCTCCCCAGAACCCTATGTCCAATTCTGTATGTTTCAACAGACAAGAGATATGAAGAAGCTGATAGGGTTTAGGGAAGACATTTAAAGATAAATAATGAGGGCAGGCAATGTGGCTCATGCCTGTAATCCCAGCGCTTTGGGAGACTGAGACAGGTGGATCACCTGAGGTCAGGAGTTTGAGACCAGCCCAGTCAACATAGTGAAACACTGTCTGTACTAAAAAATAAAAAAGTTAGCCGGTGTAGTGGCAGGTGCCTGTAGTCCCAGCTACTCGGGAGGCTAAGGCAGGAGAATTGCTTGAACTTGGGAGGCAGAGGTTGCAGTTAGCTGAGATCACGCCATTGCACTCCAGCCTGGGCAACAAGAGTGAAACTCTTTCTCAAAATAAATTAATTAACAAATTAATTAAAACTAAATAAAGATGAATAATGAACAAATAATATAATTGTTTTAAAATAATGGGTGAAATAGTATTATGTTTAACTATATTAAAAAACTTATTTTCTTCTGGAATATGAGGCATATAGCAATATAGTTTCTACTGAATGGGAGGAAATTGGTTTTAAACTACACTGAGATATAAGGAGTTGCAAAGAAATGTGTCTTAGTCTGTTTTGTGCTCCTATAACAGAATACCTGAGACTGGGTAACTTATAACAACTGAAACTTATCAGCTCCCAGTTTTGGAGGTTGGGAAGTCCAATGACGCAGTGCCAGCATCTGGCAAGAGCCTTCTTGCTGTGTCATCACATAGTAGAAGGCAAGAGGGCAAGAGAGGGAAAGCGGGCTCTGAACCTACCCTTTATAACAGCACCAATCCCACCCATGAGGGTGGAGCCCTCCTGGCTTAATCACTGCTTAAAGGTGCCACCTCTTTATACTGTTACAATGGCAATTAAATTTCAACATGAGTTTTGGAGGGGACAAACATTCAAACCATAGCCAAAAAAAAAAAAAAAAAAAAAAAAAAAAAACCAACTACTTGTGTTGAAAGGTTGAATGCCTTTGCCTTGCCTTGAAGTGGAAGTACAGTTCTACGGGACTGTCCAATGCTCTTTCCATAATGCAATGATGCAGGAACTCAACAGACAGTGCTATGGGTTGGTTTCACTTTTGACTACTAGCAATTTAGCATGATTCAAAGAGTGATTGCCTTTTAAGGTACAGAAGAGCAAGAGGTTGAAATAGAGGTCTTTCCTTCAAGGTCTAGCATAAATACCACCTCCTCTAAAAGTCTTCCCCTACCTCCTGAGAAGGAATTAATTTCTTTCTCCTCATTACTCCCACTAGATAATTAATTTCTCCCTCCTCATTAATTCCACCTTTTCTATGGTGTTTATCAGAGTCTTCTTTATAATATAATTAGCTAGTTCTCTAATAAATACCATATTTCCTCCTGACAGTTGCCGTGTCCTGTTCATTGCTGTGCACTTCACAGTGCCCAGTAGGATGCCTGGCACTAGCAGAAATTCAAAATGTAAACTGGATTTAAATAAACAAAACTATCTGGGTCTCTCAGGGAAATTTAAAGAAACAGATGAAGAAATATTATCCCTGGGGACTTGACTTTCATATTTGGTAAACAAGCTTCATCTACATTTAGGTCAAAATATAAAAATCTCAAGCAGAACACAATTAAACAGCATCAGATTAGAAGGATTCAGAAGAAAGGAGTCAAGACAGATGAGATCTGAAGATTTCCAAAGTGTCTACCATCTGCACAGTGTTAAAATTGTTCTACATACAATCTCATTTAATGCTAAAAAAGTAAAATACAAATTTAAATTGCAAAATAAATGTTATTGTTTCCACTTTAAGGATTGGGAAACTGAGGTTTAAATAGCCTATGTAATTTGTCTGAGACCACGTGGCACTATTAAATGATTAACTTGGACTCATAATTAGAATCCAGGTTATCTTGGCAGCACTTTGGTGACTTTACTCTGCAGATTTGCCTTGTATAATAAATGTAACATGAAGGAGAGGTAAAAGGGTACAGATTATAGGGAAGGTGAGAGTGGCTCTGATATGCTAAGTGCTCATAAAAACATAACTTGTTCCATGCGTGGTGGTGCACACCTGTAATGCCAGCTCCTCAGGAGGCTGAAGCAGGAGGATTGCTTGAGCCTGGGAGTTTGCTTTAGTGAGCTATGACTGCACTTATAAAAATCGCCATTGCACTCCAGCCTGGGTGATAGAGCTAGGCCCATCTATTAAAAAAAGATAACTCCTGATCTCAAGCTCTTGCCTCCCACCCAATAAACCAATCAAATGTTGATATTTCCTGGGGTTTCTTTGTTAAGTTGGTTGTGGTTGCTATCTGTCCCACTGTGGTGAGTTGATAACATGTTTCATAACCATCTTTATCAGGTCTAATAAATGACACTTTAGCCACCTGAATCTCTGGGTCTGAGAGCTAGCCCCTCTTGGTATGATCTGGCCCACACCAGACAAAATCAAGTTTCCTCTCTCACTCCAGGCTTCCTGGACCTGATGAAGTCTTCAAACTAGAGTTCAAACTAAATTTTTCCCATTTCAGTCTCAATGGAAGTGGAAAATTTCTCTGGAGAAGAGTCATTATGCATAGACTTGAGATTCCATGGCTCGTCTGAGCCCAGCTGCTGGGATAAACCTGAGCTAGAAACTTTAATGCAGTGTGAACTTTAACATGACAATCAGCACAGGGATCTTTTCCCTGAGGCAATTAACTTCTGCTCTTCTGTCTAACCATGATTTCAGCACTGGCAGCAGGCAGGAAATGAATGTCACCATTACAGTCACAGTCAGTCAGCTTAGACTTGTACCCACCGGGGTCATTCAATTCAAGATATCTTTGCATTGTTCATGCTTGGAGACCCAAGATTCCCTTCAGGTGCTATCATTACATTAGAAGAGAAATAATCACCAGTGGCCCCCAAACCAAGCCAGACTTCTCAACATCTGGAGAATGCTACCACGGTGCATCCCTATGCTGGCATTTTCTCAGTGCTGTTAATAAATAAATGGAACTCCATATATTCCTCCATTTATGTCCCTAAATGGTAGCTGCTTGGGGATGCATAGATGTGTTCTTGGCCACCAGGGACTCTCTTCAGTGGTGGAATGTCCTATATCCAAAATACGCAAGAGATAAACAGTAGAAAACAACCAATTTGGGAAATTTATAGAAAAAGCATTCAAAACCTATCTCTAAATCAATTTGAAAATGTACTCAACTTAAAAAAGAAAAGAAGAAAAAAGGAAAAGAAAAGAAAGCCTGGGATATATCATCCTGGCAGAGAAGGAGGCGGGGTAATATTGTGACATTATCCTCAAATCTAAGAAGACAGAGAGCCAGCCATCCTTCACTGAGAAAGACATGGGAAGAAATGTGACTGATTGTAGTAGAAAAACCTCAGGTTAGTTATAAAAAATCCCTTTCTGTGAAGTGTAGGAGGTCCTGGAACAAATGAGTAAAATGTAATTTAAAAACGTTCTCCTAGAGAGCATGAGGAAAGTGTCTTAAAGCAATTCTGCCTAGAAACAGGATCTATAGAATTCTTGATACTCAAATGTGTCCCATAGATCAGCCGATCGGGCTTCACATGGTAGCTGGTTAAAATGCAACATCTTAGGTACTACTCCAGATACACTCAATCAGAATCTGCGCTTTTAAAAGACCTATGTATACATTAAGCATCAGGTCCAGATAAACAACTGAATTTATCTATGGCTTAGACAGCATTAATGGTATACAGTCGTTTTTTGTTTTTAAAGAAAATGAACAGCCTGCAAAGCTAGAGATTTTCTCCTGTTTCCTATTGCCTTTCTGGTTTCCTTAGCTTGCAGTGCTCACAGCTGCCTGTATGCATATTCAGGAGCACCAGCGACCTTGAATTGGATGGCAAGACTGGGGTGACGACCTTGGCTACAGTCATCCCTGAATGCCTCAGCATCTCTGTGTCATGATTTTAATTTTTGAAGAAACTTTTTGTCAACTAAGTCATGCATATGCACATACAAACACACGAGCGTAAACACACACAAACAGAATGTGTTTTGAAAAGAAAAAATAAAATCATAGTCTTGATTCGTGTAATGAAATAATGTTATCCCAATATTGTTTGTTAAATTCTGTAGCCTGGCTTCATCTCTTTTATTTCAAATGATTTAACTGTTGATTAGGTATTGAAAAATCTTGATGGGCATATCACCACTTAAAAATCTTATTTCCAAAATTGTAAGCATTTAATATTTTACAGCATATTGATGGTGCCTCTGCTTTTTGTTCCTGGGCCACGTGTCAACTGTATCCATCAAAGGAGAACTTCCATGTTTCCCCATTGCATGGTTGAAACGTGATTTGTGAGGGCAGATCTGAGTGATGGGTGCTCCTCTGGCTGCTTTTTGCTCCTCCTTGTTTCCCAAACTTTATCTTACTGCACTGCTCCTTGTATGTGTTGGGAGAAGCTCACTGCTCCCATGGGGCAGGAGGAGAAAGGCACAAGCACTATGCCTACTCTGGTAATATATTAGTGGCACTACTCAGGAAATAGCAATAATCAGAGAGTCACAGAATTTTAGAAATTTTAAAGGGATTTGTAGATCACCTGGTTAAACTTCTTTGTTCTACTGATTGGGAGACTAATCAGAGAGGGAGTCTGTATAACCCCAACTTATGTAGCTATTTAGTAACAGAGCTGGGACTAGTGTTCCTAGCTAGTTTTCCTAATTGCTGATCCAACTGCCTTTTTCATGCACACATGCAACAAAAAAATATATATATCTTCTAAACTAAATCACACCCTCACAAGATCACACATACCATGAAAGGTCAGGGACCATGTCTATATTGTTCATTACCATGTTCTTCCTGCATAGGCACAAGAAAGCTCCAAAGGCATATTTATTAAACAAAAGAACACATGAGCAGCTTTTTCTTGAATTTTCTGTTCATAGCTTAGCATAGCAAAACAAATTAATATTCAGTCTAGCTATGTCCTGATCTAATAACCTATAGTATTTCTGCCCACATATAACCCTCTCCAGTATTCCTTCAGAACATGAGTGGTTAGTTAGGTTTCCAGAAGTAGTGACGGGCTTATACTTTTTCTGGTCTCAAAGCGACTGCACACTGTGAGATAGCATTAAAAGGACTGGTTGTGTTGGAGAAGAAGATGTATCCTAGATGAAAGGGGGTGGATTACGCATGAGCAGGCAATCAGGGAGAGAGGTGATGGGCATGGTTCTCCTAACTTCATAACTAACACTGAACCAAGTTATTTCTAAAGACGCCTTTCTACTTGTTCCTCAAAACACTAAAATATTAGTGAGAAAAGGAAAAAAGTATGAGTGTACATATATGTGTGCGGATATATATGTTTATGTATGAAAGTGTATGTGTGTATATATATAGTATGTTTATGTATAAGTGTGTGTGTATATACATATATATACACACACAAACACAAAACCACTCCCTCTCCATATATATATATAGTGAGAACATAAATATAGCTTGATCTTTATTATTTTTTCAAGGATGTGTGGGCCAGGGTAGTCATTCTTTGTTTCTGATTTTGTTTTTTCTCTCAAGACTTCTCAACCTTGATAACATTCACCACCACCACCCCCAATGTCTCAGTGGTATGTATGAATCGATGGGTAAATAGTGGGAGGGAGGAATAATATTAGAGTCCCCCATTTCACCTATGTGGAAAATGATGAATAGTGTAGCTTCATATATTGATCCAAATGTGTTATATCTTTCCAGTCATCCTACATAGTTTATTTCTATAATAGATATTGTTCTTTGTCAAGGTCAAAACAAAAGGAAATATTGGACGAACCCATTTTGTTCCACTACCACTGACACAGTTGTAAAATTGTACTGTACTGTGGGATATGGATAATTTAACATGAAAATTCATGTTGAGGTTTATTTCTGAAATATAGGAAAACAACTAGTTTGGGGAACAATTGATTATCTTCGCATGTGTAATTAACACAATTAACAAAGAAAAAAAACAGAAAAAAATAACTTAGTTTTAGTCATTGGATTCACATATTGCTGGAAAGGACTTTTCACCCTGATTTAGATGCAGTTCTGCTCTTCACCTGAAAATATAAATACCAGAGGCCATATACTCAGTCATCAACATACTGAAGATTTAACGTCTTAAAATATTGAAGCATTGGATAATTATCATATATTTTCAATACTTAAATGAAAGCAGTCAAGAAACTTTTCTCACATTTTAATAAACAGCTAAAATGTGTTAATGTTCACTATTTACCAGGCACTCTGCCATTTAATTTCATAATAACTAATTTATATTGTTACTATTATCATACTTTCCAAATGAGAAAATTAGGGTTTAGAGAAAATTTAGAGAGTTAGGTCATGCAACTAGTATCCATAGACTTGGGATAAAAATCCTGCTTTAACTGTTGAACCATAGCTCATAATGAATGTGTGCTTTTCAGAAAAAATAAAACTAATGAGTTCAAGGAGAACCATCAACTTTAAAACCCACACCAACCAATTTTCCAGCCTGATACCTCTCAGAGATAGAATCCAGGGTCATTTTGTCCAACTTGCTCATTTTACAGGTGAGGAAGGTAAGTGATGTAACTAAGTGTATGAAGCTAGTTAGTAAAACTGGAACTGGAATCCACGTTTCAGAATCCTCCCACATTAGCAATCTCTCTGCTGTACCATTCTGCTTCTCCACGAAGCAGAGATAAATTTGAATTCAATGTAGAATTATAGTTATGAATAACAATTTTGAGTCAGTTGTTCAGCGTCCCCAAATTTTCCAACTTAAATTGATAGCCAAACAGCCAGAACCTAGGCTTAGAATTAAGCCACCTTCTCTGGAATCACGATTTTCTTGGGTCATCATTGAAACCAGGTCCTCTGCATCATCACTGTCACCAGGACATCCATCTCCACACTGAACATCAATGAAACGGACCCGGCTGTCCACTGTTCAATACTCCCTTCCAATGCACCTTATGGAACTTCAACTTACAGTTTTCCGTTGGCAAACTTTTTAATATCCTCAGTCTTTCCTTAAATGTTCTTTTCCTCTGTTGTCCTAAATGAAAGTTTTACTACCCCTCAAATGACACAAACCACTGGACCTGATGATTAGAGTGGGTCCTTGTCTTGCTCCTCATTTCCACTTCCAAAGAATTCTTTCAGTTTTCCATGCATTGTTCTATCTCCTCTGGAGTTTGTGCCATCAGGCTATGCCACTCCCCACCCCACATCGTGTTTGTCATCACCAACTGCCCATCATTTCTTCCCTTCGTGGAAGTTTTTATGTCTTGGCATAATATCTTCATCCCCACCTTTATTCTTGTCATCATTGTTGGTGACTTCAACATCCACATGGGTTATCCCTCCTTCCTTGTCTTTCAGTTCCTTGCTTACTCACTTCCACAGTTTTATTCCTCCTCTCCCCGTCAGCCAGACACTTGCCTTGTTCATATTCCTAATTTTGCCATTATATCAGTTAGGAACTAGAACCCAAGTGATCTGGAATTATCCTCTTAATTCATTTATTTTTTGAAAGTCTATTTTCTGTTAGCCCACACTAGATTCTAATTTTCTTCAAAACAGGGACTTTATCTATTTAGTTCGTCGTTTTATCTTCAGAATCTAGAGTAGTACCTGGCATAAAGTGGGCACTCAATAAGTATCTGTTAAGTAAAAAAGGGATGGTAACACACTGAATCCTATACATAGGGATGCTAATAAATCCTCCCAACCCCTGAAGAACTCACAATTTGCTAGAGACTTACAACGTAGCTACACAAGTGAGAGGGGAAAAAAGGCCTTATAAAATAAAATGTTAAATCATAAGAATGGTAGGAGTAATAGGTGTTTATTCATTTACTGTTTCATTTATTTATTTATCCATTCATATATCCATTTAGCCAACACATTTTTACTGAGCACTTTCTATGTACTCAGCTCTCTTGAGCAAAGAGTTTCAAAGATGAGTGAGACATTGTTTCTGCCTTCAATTACATTACTTTGTTGGGAGAAGAAGACATGGGAGAGTCTCCCTTAAAACAGGGAGAAGTAACTACAGCTGACCATGTATGTAAGCACGACCTGCTCACTCTCAATCAACTCCCTCCCCTTATACACAGCCTCCAACAAGAGAGAACTTATATGTATAGACATACAAGTTATTGTGCTTTTCTTCTCAGAGTATCTTTTTAGGTGATAGAGGCAGAGGTGTCATGTCAGAAACATCAAAAAGGCAATGGAGGGACACCCTGTCTCTTAAAATAAAGAAACAAATAATAGAAGAAAAAGAAACATCAAACACTTTTTACATTTGCATTGGTATATAGAAACAAGATGAAATCTAAGAAAAGTGACTGACATATTTGCTTTAAGAGCATGTATTTTCATCTCTTCCAGGTGTGTTTTCTGAGGCTTCTATCATAAGACTGCTGACTATTTCAAAATTAAAAAAGGAAAACAAACATGTGCATTGTATGTCTTTTGCAGCTTTGTATAAACTTACTTGAGGACTGAGCTTACAACAGGAAAAATGGTGCTGACTGAAACTAGAAGTGGAAAGTAAAGAGGAAGAATGGGTGTTGTAAGTTAGGGTAAATTTTGCTGCAAATCAAATGGGTCCAAATCAGCAGGTGTTAAAGGACAGTCCCTAGTCCAGACATGGGGTAGATGCAGTGATTCTGCATGAGGCTGGCAGCTCACAAAGCCAGGCTGTTTGCCCCTCTCGTCTCTGCCTTCCCCAGGCATGGCTTTGTCTGCTGGCTCCTGTTACGTCTGCATCAGGCCCAGCCATGACATTTGAACCCCAAAGTATCCATGCTAAAGGGAAAGAGTGGTCTTTTCTTTTCTGAAGTAAAAAAAAAAAAAAATTCTCTAAAACTTTTCAAAAGACATTCTCTCAAATCCCTGTGACTGGAATTACATCACATTTCTATTCTTGAATTCATACTCATGGCTAAGAAATGGAGTAATACATTGGTTTCTTGGATAAGTCAGGCCCAATCTGGCAGCCATGGCCAAGGTCAACTTCTGCTGTGAACATGGTTGCATGGACCCTGGAAATCATGATTATTTTAAGGAAGGAGAGGGGAGTGAATGCCAGGTAGTCAGGGCCAGCTACATAATGTGCAGAGCCAGAGCAAACCGAAAATGCAGTCTCCCCTTCCCATGACAGAGGGCAACCACCAAGGGAATGTCACTTTGCCCTGGGTCCAGGGTAAATGAGAGACACTTCCCCCACTCCTGCTCCCCAACAAGTTATCAAATGCACCATGGCACGGCCAGCCCAGGGCAAGGATGGCCACCACCTTGCTTTACCCAAAAAGGCTACAGGGTGTAAGTACAAACCCGATCCTGCCAAACCTGCTCCAAGGCCCTGCTAGGGGAAGAGGGAAGGCTGACAGAGGGCTTCGCCTACACCTAGCTTGGACAGCAGAGGATGGCAAAGGCCATCAAGCTAGGGCAGGGAGTGAGAGCCAAGGTGAGCAGTTACTGGAACCAAATAAAAGGTAACAGAAAACAGAGAACCCAGCCACCCAGCCCAGGATGCCAGGAGGCAGCTGGAGGTGGGAGCTCTCAGCTGAAGCTCTCAGCCCCAGCATGCTCTCCATGAAACCCTGAGTTCTCAGAGCATTAAATCTGAGTGTGAGGCCTTTCTGAGCAGGGCCCTGTGTGACTGTGCTGGCCGCATACACATGAAGCTGGCCTTAGATGGCAAGCAACAGTGTTAGAGAACAGGGGTTCGGGAAAACAAAGAAGGAAGGCTCTGAGAATAGCCTGAAAACCGAGGGACCCAGGAAGCTGGTGCGTAATATTTAGCTCTATCGTCACTACTGACAAAAGATTGAGAGGGAAGAAGAGCTTTTTACAAGTTATAGGGAGGTAACAGCCAATCCCATTTGTGCGAGGTGGCAGAGCAGGCACAGTGTTCTGGAAATTCACTGCAGACTTCTCTGGCTCTGCATTTCCTCCCTGTTGCGACCTGATCCCATTCAAGGTTTTTAAGAGAATGGTCTTGAGCCAAAAAGGGGGGGGGGGGGAGGAGAAAAGGAACAAGTGCCACCTCATAAGGAGAGAGATGATTCCTTATTAAAGGGGAATTATTAATACACGCTCCATATCCTGTCAAATCTTAAAAAAGTGGTCAATGCTATTTAGTATCAGTCACATCAGCATATACTAATTCCTCCGGTGCAGGCTTGGCCCAGCACATCTGCATGAGAGAGATTAGTCACATCCCACGGAGAGGGGTGATTTCAAAGCTTTAGTTTTAACCTGGTGGGCATGAAAATGCTCTAAAATGTCTCCCCTGAGATCTTAATGATGTGCCTTTACACACTTTCTACATTAAAAAATGCTTGAGAGATAAAAGTGCGAGCCATTCCCATTTAATATTTACAGGCCACATTATTAAAAGGGGAAGAGCAGCTCTTCTCAATGGGAGTTGCCTATAGAGAGATTCATGTCCTGGGAGGTCTCTATCCCAGCCTGGGTTGCAGAAGAAGATTCTAATACCATTCTCAAACCTTCAGTGTAAGACTTGACATCTGACTGAAGAGGGCTGAGAAATAAAGTGTTTTGCTTAAAATATGCTAAGTGAAAAGAGAGACTTTGCAAAATTGAATGCTAGAAGGAAATATATCAGTATTTTAGCTGTGTGTAGTGGAGCCAGAGGTGATTATTTTTTCTTTGTCTATTGTTCCCAAGTTTCTATGAGAGTAAATTATTTTTAATAGGAGAGCTGTATGCAGACATATGCATACATACACATATATACATATAGCACATATATGCACATACATACGTATACTCAGATATTTACACAGAGATATATTTATATATTGCATACCTATAAAAAAACACATACACAAATTTTGTGAAATAAACCAAAGCATTTTTATTTATTTGCAAAAAAGATAGCTTAAGATAGTCAAGACCTATAAAACATCATGGAATCTAGGACTGGATGTGTTTCCCCCTCCCAGCCCAGCATTTATCAAAGTTCTTTACATATTAAACAACATAATTTACAGAAAGAAGGAAGGATGAGATGAGGTGGGGAAAGAGGGAGGAAAGGAGAGGAGAAGGAAGGCAGGCTACTATCTCATAATGTTTGGCAGTAGATTCAAAAAATACAAAGTTTAGAAAATGTCATAACTCTCAAGCAGTTGTCGGTTTCTTAGAATGTCTACCATTCCTCAGGCTTCACCACTATGGCAGTGATTGTGGCATGAACACTGTAAGCAAGCTTTAAGAAGTTAGAAATGAGGCAGCTGGCCAGACGTGCACCCAAGAACTGATATTTGAACATAAACAGAAAGGAAGACAAAGCAAAATATACAAACAAGAGATTCCACTATTCTATCCTCAGAATACATATTTACCTAGACTCTAATCTTACTCAATACAGAAATTTCTATCAGGTTGTTTAGCCAAGTAACTGCTTCCTTGCAGGGAGAGGGGCCATAGGGAGTGGCACAACAGAGCAACCGAACAGTTTCACACAAAGGAAGAGTCAAGATTAGGACCTCAGAGGCCCCATGGAGAAGCTCTAGCCTTGCAGTTCTTATCTGGACACATTTATCTCCTTCATGTCTCCATTCCCACCATTAGATAAGGCCCCTGCTAGGAGAAGTTACAGTGTAACTTACAATCACAGGACTGATGAAGCCTTTCCTTCTCTCAGATTTTCTCAGAAGGCTGAGCAAGAGCTCGGGAAACCTGGGGGAGAAGTTGGGTTGAAGGAGGGGGAGGGAGGGAAGGAAAAAGGATGGAGGGAAGGAAGCAAGGGCCTGGGGATTTCAGAGACTGCCTGGCTTTTAGTAAAATAAAAAGGGGGCTGGAGTTCTCTGACAACTTTAGGAAAACCATCAGTAGCAGGTCAATGGCCCTTCCCTTTACAGAGATTTTCAGAAAGTCATGTCAAATAGTTTCTTCTGTGTGTATGTCTAAGAAGGAGGTTTGGGGGGCAGAAGGAAGATGCTCTTAAAATAAATGGATACCCGCCATCTGGGATTTTAAAATCCCAAGCAGTGACAGAGGGAGATGTTGGGCATTGCCCCCAGAGGAATCAACCCCTCTCCAACCTTCCCCTGCAGGGCTTCACACTGGGAAAGCCACCTGCCAGCCACCTCTTCTGCCTCTTCAACCTTGTAGATAAGATGGGGAGATGGTTCTAAAGAAAGAATGGTAAGATCTTCCTTAAAGCATTCAGGAAATTGGATTTTCACACTTGCTAAACTGGGGGAAAGGAAGAAGGAGAACAAATTACTTCCAGCTGCTTTACTTCCTCAGCTCACACCAACTGTTAGAACTAAGGTTGTGCATGGTGGGTCATTTACAGAAGGCACAAGTAATCAGTTCACATTCCAGAATGGCTGATTTGATCACCTTGACATCTGAATAAGTACTTATGCTGTTCTCAGTTGAAAATTTTCCCTGAGATCGTTGAGGAATCTGCCCAACCCATTGGGCTCACTTGCCCATCCCAGCCCAGTATTTATGAAGATCTTTTTTTAAAAAAAAAGAATACAGAGACAGGATCCCACTATGTTGCCCAGGCTGGTCTCAAATTCCTAGACTCAAGGGATTCTCCTGCCTCAGCCTCCCAAATTGCTGGCATTAGAGGGACGAGCCACTGCCCCGGGCTCTAGCCCAGTATTTCTGAAACCAAGGAGAATGCAAAGCGAAGTGTTTCTTTTACCCGTTCTCAATATTCTTTTATTATCATCTAATGGTCCTTTGTTTTCTGTCCTCCAAATAGTTCAGAGCAAAATGTTGACAGATTTCTGGAGATTGTCATTCTGTGGAAAAAATACAACCTGGAAACTTCCTGCCTTAACTTTCTCCTCCATGCTGTCCTGGTCTCAGCGCTGCAGCCATATGATCATAGCTCTTAACTGATGAAATGAGTCTGAGCAAATGCTTAGAACAAACAGCTGGATCTTGGAATAACTGGTTTGAAGCTACAAATACACATCAAGGGTGCCCTTTGTTATTTGCTAATGAAGCCGAGGCCTGAACTTCCTGGAGAATCAGTTCAATGTGAACACAAGGATTAGATAGCCCTGGCTCTAGTCAAAGAGAAGAAAAAGAATATGAAAGCACTGTCATTTCTGTAACATATCCACAGTTGTTCTTAATCTGGACTGAGCATTTTTATAGCCTGAAGATCTTTTAAAATATAACCATGTCCTTAGCCAATTTTATTTACTCTATCTGGGTTGGTGCCAGAGACTCTAAAGAGCAACCAGGGTGAGAACCTCTGCTAGTGACTAGATAAGTAATGAGGCAACCTCAGTGGAAAATACAGAATGAGGATTGTATACATTTTATGATGTATAAACTCCTACAGTTGAGCTGTTAAAGTGTTCTTACAAGTCAGTTCTGAATTGTCCATGCAAATGAAAGGGCCAGTGAACCAGAAAATATGTGAGCTGATAAAACAAACCGACAATAAAATTTAAATTTGACTTTCTTGGTCAAATTCAGGATTCAGAAAATGAATGAACACTTAGTATAAACAAGACACTGAGCTAGGAGCTGAGGGATACACATGAATAATACTGCATAGTTGCTATTTTAAAGGAAGTCAAGTTCACTCATTCATGCATGCACTAAGAATTGAGTTCTGCTCTGGGCATAAGTTTAGAAGCAGTAAAGACAACAGACACATTTCCTGCCCCCTTGTATTCTATCAGAATAATAATAATATAATAATAATAATAATTATAAGAATACTAATAAAAAATGTTATACTGGGTCATACTTATGGTCACCCATTCTTAGAAAAGTAGTACTAAGGGACACTGAGGTATAATGTCTGCATAACTTATTTCTCAGGCTTAGGAATAGTGGCATAGACATGAGTCAATAGGTGCAGCAAACCACCCTGGCACACGTTTACCTATGTAACAAGCCTGCACATCCTGCACTTGTACCCCGGAACTAAAAATAACAATTTAAATATTAAAAAAAAGAAATAGTGTCACGAAGAGGTGAAAGGACTAAGAATACTAAGAGTGGGGCCAGGTCTAGAGTCCAGAGTACAGCCCAGACTTAAATCTTATCCTCTGTTCAATGCTGCCTACTTCTGTTCCCTGTATTTTCCAAATGAATTTTGGTACACCATGTATGTAGCTGTAATTTGTTGCCATTCCTAATTCCAACTCTAAGAAATTGACATGGTTACCATGTAAACAGCCTTGCCTTTTGTCCATAAAGAATCACACATCTTTCCAGTATGTATCATGTATAATGGGAGACAATAAGATAGTATTTCTCAATCTTGGCTGCAAATTGAGGTTGCCTGGGGAGCGTTAAAAAGGGAAATATACATACATACAAATATATATGCATACATACATACAGACAGACAGACATGCTTTGGCCACACCCCAAAAGATTCTGATTTAATTGTGGTTTAAGCATTAACATTTTTAAAAGCTCCTAAAGTGATCCTAATACATAGCTAAGATTGAGGACAAGTGTAGTAAAGATAGTGTCTAAAAATGTATTGGTTTGATTATTAACAACTTGAATGACCTTGGACAAATTATTTAATAGCTCTGTGTCTCAGTTTTTTTTATCTTTAAAATGTGGATTAAAAAGCACTTACAGAGATAATGAAGAATGAGGCAATGTATATGAAAGTAATAAAAACTGTGCTTGATATATATACTTTAAAAAGTGTTATATACAGGTTTATCATTTTCAGTGAAATTAGTTTTATAATTATGTGCCCATCAAGAAAGGCAATGCTTTTGTATTTGTCCCAAATTTCAAACTGCTATAGGTAACTTTCCTGGAACCTCTCCCAGTTGCATTCCCCACCCCTCACCCCACACAAATACACATGAAAAAATCCCATACCACAGCCATGAATACACACAGTACTCTAATATCCTAGACCATGTAATATGTTTTCCATAATATTAATATTTTTTACCAGATGTGACTAAGTGTCTTAACTATAGGGACGGCACTAATAACAGAAACATCCTGATTGGCTAGGTATTTCAGACTTTCAGAACTAAGGTGTTTAGATATTATGACAGTCATTTTCCCATCATCTCCCCAACTGACAAGAACAAAGCCACCTACAAGCTACCCAGGTTTGGGATAAAGAAACAGAGAAGTGGATAATACACCTCAATTCCTTTTCCCTAAAAATTCACTTTCTGCTGGTGCATGCAAACACACACACACTCTCCACCCTAGATACTAAAGTGACTTGGTACACTTATTTTAACTTACTGCATATGTGGGACCTGCTATATTTCCTCATCTCCTGATCTGGTACTGTTCTTTCAGTTCTTCCTAATTATGACCTGCTGCATTCCCTTTTCCTGGGATTTTACCACTTACTTATTTGTATTTTTTAACTGATTGAATAATGTTTGTAAGTTTCACTTAATCCTAAATAATAATAATGATAATAAGGCTGATGGTTGCTAGAAGGTATGGTGAGAAACAAGGATCCTTTTCTAGAACTGTAGACTCTCTAAATGACTAGCATGCTTCATTGACTAATTTTCTTTTCTTTTTTCGAGACAGATTCTCACTCTGTCACCCAGGCTGAAATGCAGAGACATGATCATGGCTCACTGTAGCCTCAACTTTTCAGGCTCAAGCAATCTTATCCCCCTCAGCCTCCCAAGTAGCTGGGGCCACAGCTGCATGCCACCACATCTGGCTAATTTTTTACTTTCTTTAGAGACAGGGACTTGCTAATTGCTATGTTGCCCAAGCTGGTCTCAAATTCCTGGGCTCAAGCAATCCTCCACCTTGGCCTCCCAAAGTGCTGGGATTACAGGCATGAGCCACTGTGCCCAGCATCAACTAATTTTCTAGGCCCAGTATTTTTTACTCTTTTAGTCAGTTTTCTTTTCCATTCATTGGTCCTTCACAGGAAAGCTCATCTTTAATTCTTTTATGTCTGTCACCTGATTAGATCATGAACATGGCAAGAGGCATCATCCATAAAAAAAATGGCATGCAGAGGGCCCTTCTTCCAGTCCCAGCTCTGCCATGTTCATGAACTGTGCAAATCTGGATGGGCCATTTTACCTATCTGGACCTCACTGTAAAATAAATAGCTTGGAATAAATGACTTTTGAGTTTATTTCTAACAACCTCGAGTTCCTGAAAAGCCAACTTGTCAATTAACCAATGCTTCAGAAGAACTAATATTTCAAGACCTCCTCAGAGGTGAGGGAAATGCAACGAAGAATTTGAGACGGTCCCTCTCCCCAAGATGTTTATGTTCTGTGTGGAGAAGTAGATTTATGCGTGAAAAGTGAATTGTCTGAGTCTGATTTTTCTTCAGTGGCTGAAGCTACTACTGTCCATCCCTCCCACTGATTACAACCAAAAGCTCTAGAGAAAATATAACATACAAGTACCTGGACCTTCATATGTGTAAAAAAAAAAAAAAAATACAGGTGGATTTTGGAGTGAAGTCAAAACTCAACAACAATGAAGGAGTGAGTTGTTTTCCATTATGTTTTGTTTTCTGAAAATTTTACTCCAAGGGTGTGGACTCCAATTATGAATAAAGTAGTGTCAGTGTAGTTCAGTAAAACATCAATAGAAACCCTATCTTTCTGGCCAGAGAAAACATGGAATAAAAAAGAAAGAAAAGTCCTAGAGACTGAAGAGTACAGGAGAATCACAGAGCAGAGAAAGATGGAGAAAAACAACACCTTGATTCTGTGCATGAATCCACACAAGTTGTAGCTGACACAGCAAAAATGTGGAGACCTGAACTGAGATTTGAACCACTGAACACAGGTGCTGAAACAGATGTTACAGCTGAACCTAAATGAATTGACCGCCTGCTGAAATAAACAACTAGAACGAAAACAGTAGTGAGTAGCAAAGTACAGCATGCAGGGTCATTTGGCCCACTATCCTTTTTTTGTAAATACAATTTTTGTGGAACACAATCATGTCCATTCATTTATGTATTGTTAATGCATGCCTTTACAGCAGTGAAGCTGAGAAGTTACACAGAGACTGCGTGGGCCACAAACCTAAAATATTTACTAACTGGCCTGTGAAAATACATCCACCAACCTTTGCTCTAGCAGATTATAACAGGACCCAGAGTGCGTATCACACAATATTCATAATGTCAAAAACAAAATAAAATATTTCTTGGTGTACAAAGAAACAGGAAAATGTGACCAATTCTCAACAGAAAATCAAATCAACAGATGCCCTAAGTGCTAGAAGTCTTAGAGACTTTAATGCAATTTTTCAACTATGCTTTATGACGTGAAAGGAAACTTTTTAAAAAAAAATCAATGAAAAGATACAAGTTTTCAACCCAGAAATAGAAACTACAGATGGAAGAAAATGGAAATGTAAATTTTAGAAATAGAAAATTATAAGATCTGAAATTTTAAAAATTACTATGTTAGTTCAGGAAAAGAATGGAAATTACAAAGGAACTTTTGAACTTCAAGTTGTTGAACTTGATGATATATCAATAGAAATTAACCAATCAAAACTATATAGATAAAGGAGACTGAAATGAAATTAACATAGACCCAGAGACCTATGGCAACAGGTCTCATAAACAATAGCAAAAGGTCTGGTGTCCATCTTATTGGAGTCCCAAGAGAAGAAGGTAAAGAAATTAGTGTATTAAAAACTAAAAAAAAAAATGGCTAAAAATTGCCCAAATTTGGTGAAAGACACAAATTTATGAATTCAAGAAGCTATGCAAAACCCTAAATATGATACATGAAGAATGAGAAAAACAAAAGAAACAAAAAAACCAGACACATTATAATCACATTGCTGGAAATCAAAGATTAACAAAAATTCATAAAAACTCAGAGGTAAATAACAAATAACAGATAAAGGAGCAATGATTCAAATTGCTGCAGATCTCTCTCCCTAGAAGTCTTGAAGGCCAGAGGCAGTTCTGAAAGAAAAGAACTGTCAGGCTCAAATACTAGATCCTGTAAAGAAACTCTTCATGAATGAAGGTAACATAATGGCATTTTCAGATAAAATACAAATTAGAATAATTTATTGTCAGCAAACTTCTTTTAAAAGAAATGCATGTAATCCCAGCACTTTGGGAGGCCGAGGTGGGCGGATCACGAGTTCAGGAGATCGAGACTATCCTGGCTAACACGGTGAAACCCCGTCTCTACTAAAATGTACAAAAAATTAGCCGGGCGGGGTGGCGGCTGCCTGTAGTCCCAGCTACTCCGGAGGCTGAGGCAGGAGAATGACGTGAACCCGGGAGGTGGAGCTTGCAGTGAGCCGAGATCCACCACTGCACTCCAGCCTGGGTGACACAGCGAGACTCTGTTTCAAAAAAAAAAAAAAAAAAAAGGAAATGCAAAAAGAAGTTCTTAATGCAAAAGGAAAATGACAGAAAAAAAAAAAAAAAACTAAGGCTTTGGGAATAAATGAAAGGCATGAGAGATGATAAATGCCTTGCAAATTTAATAAATTACTTCTTTCCTCTTAAGTTCTTTAAAATACATCATATTGTTAAAATTAAAAATTATAATATTGTCTGATAGATAGTTCAATGTATACAGATGTAATAATATGACAACTACACAAAAGGAGAAGGGCAGGGGGGCCTTTATTTTAACATTTCTATGCTTTATTTGAAGGATAAAACATTATGAATAAATTGTGAAGATTTGAGTGTCTCTAGTGCAAATACAGATAGATAGAAGATGGACAAATGGATAGATAAATAGGTAGGTAGAGAGAGAGAGATAGATAGATGATAGAGTTCGTAACACAAAAGATGAATTAAAATGTAATACTACAAAATGTTCAAACAAAATAGTTAAGAAAGAGAAACAGAATACAGAAAAAGAAAAACTGAAAAAGCAGAGAGAAAATTCATAACTAAACGTAGAACCAAATCCAACCATTGTCAATAATTATGTTAAATGGAAGTATACACCAATAAAAATGTATAGATTTTCAGATTTCATTTGTAAAAAACAGATTCAACTATATAATGTCTACAAAAATTTACGTTAAATGTAATGATAGAGACAGGTGCGTTAGTATATAATGTGTACAACAATTTTATTTTAAATGTAATGATAGAGACAGGTGCCTTAGTCCATTCAGGCTGCTATCACAAAGCACCTTAGACTGGGTAAATTATGAACAATAGAAATGTATCTCTCACAATTCTGAAGACTGGTAAATCCAAGAAAAGGCACCTGTAGATTTGGTATCTGGTGAGGGCGTACTTTCTGCTTTCTGATAATGTCTTCTCGCTGTGTCCTCACAGGGTGGAAGCTGTAAGTGTGCTCCCTTGGTCCTATTTTCAAGGGCACTATTCACATTCAGGGAGGCTTCACCATTGTGACCTAATCACCTCCCAAAGGGCTCACCTCCTAATACCATCACATCAGTGATTCAACATATGAATTTGAGCAGGGGTTGGGGAGGGCACAAACATTCAGACCCTAGCAGCAGGTTAAACAACTTTTAAATATCCGATTTGTTAAAGACGAATGATAATTTCAATTCAAGAGGAAAGAGAATGTATTTTGAATTGATTGAAAATAAAAAATTCAACATAAAAAATTTTTGGAAAGCTGCTAAAGCAATACTCAGAGGTAAACTTATAGCATTAGATGCTTAGATTAGAAATGAAGAAAGGTCACAAATAATCTAAGCTTCCATTTTACAAAACTACAATAAGATCCAAACCAGATCACACAGAAATATTAGGTTGGTGCAAAAGTAATTGCAGTTTTGCACTAACCTAATAAATAAAAAGGAAAACAGAAAAGAAAAAAATAAAATTAAAAACAAAAAAACAATAAAAGAATATCAGTGAAACCAGAAGTTGTATTTGGGGAAGATAAATAAAATTAATAAGCTTCTAGACAGGCCAAAACAAAAGGGAAGTGGCACATATTACCCACATTACCACATTGGAACGAAAGAGAAGATTTCATTCATACAGTAATATGATTACGATAGGATACTATAAACAATATTATACCCCAAAATTAGACAACGGAGAATTAGTTCCTCAAAATTTACATGCTATTGTTGTGGCTTTCCTACTTTCGCTGGAGCAGGAGGGAGTGACACCCAGTGGCTTCTTCACTCCTGTAGTTGGGCTAGGGGGAGAAAGTGCTACAGCTCTGTACCTGCCACCCACACTTGGCAAGCTGGAGAGCTGCATTTCCTGTGCTCCCACAGAATAGTAAGTTCCAGGTTCTTGTTCCACGACCAAGAAGAATAAGGCACGTGGACACCAGAGAGTGAGCAAGGCAGGGTAGGATTTATTAAAGCAACAGAAAAGGCTCTCGGCAGAGAGAGGGCCCTAAAGAGGGTTGCTGGCTGAGGGGCTAAGTTCGGGGTTTTTATGGATTGGGAAGGAGGAGAAGTGTGTTGATTGGTCTGCGGACCGTTTTGGAAAGAGCACCATTCGGAAAGAGACACAATAGTGTAAAGAACCAATTCGAGGCAGAAGTAAAGGCTTGGCCCACAACCAATTGGGGACTGGAGTGACGTTTGACTCTATGCAAATGAAAAGTCGGCCAGTGACCAATCACAGCAAGATAGGTATATGTAAAATAGGTGAAAGGTAAGGACCAATAGGGAGGAAGCACACCAAATGAGCATGGGAGTCCTCACTCTGGTCGGTGGATTCTATCCAGAACTGGCAGCTCAGTTTTCATGCCTTAGACAGTCCTTGGCTTGAAGGTCAAGTTTCACCAGGGACTGTCCCTACCTGCCCAGGAATTTGCCCGCCTCCTACTGCTATCAATATCGAGATTCAGAAGAACAAGTAAACCACCTGAATCTATTAAACAAATTAAATGTGTTAAATAAATTGAAGTTGCACTTAATGATCTTTCTTAAAGAGAATATTATAGACCCATATGGTTTCAGGGACAAATTTTATTAAGGAAGAAATAATACCAATATACACAATATCTAGAAAGTAGAAGAGGAGAAAACACTTTCCCACTCATCTTTAGAAGTCAGGACACCCCTGATAAGAAAATCTAACAAAAACAGCACGAGAGAAAAAAGAGCTACAGATCACTCTATCCCTCATGTACTTAGGTTTAAATTTCTCAGAAAAATATTAGCAAGTCACAGTAATTAAGATAGTGCAATATTGACAGAGACCATTCCTATAGCTCAACTGAACAGTCAGTGCAGAAATAGACTCACACAAATACTACCAAATGATTTTTGGCAAAGGTACAAAACCAATTCAATGGGGAAACTAGTCTGGTTAATAAATGGTGTCAGAACAATTGAACTCCTCAGGTCAAAACACAAACAAACCAAATAAAATCTTCAAGCTAAACTTTATGTGTTATACATGAAGTAACTCAAAAGGAATCATATCTGAATTTATTTAAAACTATCA
This sequence comes from Pan troglodytes, assembly GCF_028858775.2. Taxonomy (NCBI): domain Eukaryota; kingdom Metazoa; phylum Chordata; class Mammalia; order Primates; family Hominidae; genus Pan; species Pan troglodytes. Next base: position 129,731,176 of record NC_072407.2, on the reverse strand, counting down.
AACTTTAAATAGAAAACATGAGAAAATAACTGTGTGATCCAGGGTTAGGCAAAAAGTTCTTAGACCTGACACTTAAATATATTTTGTTTGATAGGAGAACAGTTACCCTAGCTCTCTTTTGGTTACTATTTGCATGGAATATCTTCTTTTCATCCATTCGCTTTCAACTATTTGTGTCTTCGGAGGTAAAGAACGTATATCTCCATCTGCATAATGAGATTATAAAAGATACTTTAAAAGTTACCTTCCTACTCTTTTTGCATATTTCAAATGTTCTCTGATAAACTTATACTACTTTTATGACCATAGACTATTAGCGCAAATTCAAACAAGAAAACTACTATAGGAGTATACTGGAGGAAATGTTAATTCTAACAAATAAAAAAGCAAGTGAGAAATGAAAATAATTTCTTAAGGGCCAGTGAGGATTTTTGCAATTTGTATGAGGATAGCCAAGTAAATTCTAGAAATTTGAAAGATTAGAGGATGAGATTGCTAAAAACAGAAAATATTCATGGAGGAGCTTAAATATCATCTGAGACTCATCATTTAAAAAATCGAAGAAATTCCAAGTGTAGGAAAACACAGCAGCAAATATACAGAATTTGGAAATTCGGAGGTACATTTGGAAGATATGTGCCAACTTGCGTGGTTTGTTTGTAAGATTACATTTTTTTATTTTCTTTAAAATATCTCTTTCCTTAGATGTATAAGGGCAGTGGGATGATGTCTCTGGAGCAGTCTCCACTAACTCCCTGGATCACCGACTCCTTTACTATTTTATAATAGGTAGCTTAGAGAGCTATTGCCCTTTCATAACAGATTTCTCTTTCTGTTTACTTTAGGCTTCATATAAAATTAAAATATGCATCCACTGGCTGGGGATATGTAGTTAATATATAGTTAGTTATCTTCAGAAGGCCATGCCTGCCTGACATACTCAAGGCTGGAGAAGGATCAGAGGATCAGGGACAGTTTCAGTAGCATGCACTAAGCTGAATTCCTCTTTCTTATCCTCTCAGCAGCTTTATTTACAGCTAGGAACCCTAGAAGGCACATCTGAGTACTGATGAGAAGTCACAGCTGATGCTGGTACCTTCAGAGGTCCTTACACTGGGGAGACGCAGCTTCGGTCAAACTGCATAATATTTAGCTGAATACATTTTTCTCCTCTATCATTTATTTCCTCCATTCCTAACACTTGTGTCTGTAGTTAATTTTGCATAAATTCCTGCACCATGTGACATTTTCTTCCTCCCATCTACCTGGCATGTGCCTTTTTCCTCAGGGAACAGCATCCTTCATTAACCAAGTATTAGCATAAAACTCTAATAAAATAATGCATTTTTATCCTGGCCTTTGAATTTCATCATTGGCAAGACTGCTTAGAGGCATGAAAGAAATCCAGAGGTGGATTACTCTTAGGAAAGCCCCAGAAGATCCAGATTAATTCCAAAATGACCTTTTTTTTTTTCCCTTCAATTCTACCTGACTGTTTCTCAACAGTAGTCCTGAGCCTTCACATTGTCTCATTGTCTTCTCATTTGCCTCTACGTAATGATAGCCATATAACTGTTAAGTCAGAATGACATCAAAACACTGCCTCTTCTGTCCCTGGAGAAGGCCTAACACTGGAGGTGACATTTGATATGGGACTTGAAAGGTTAGTAAAAATCCTGAGAACTATATATGATTGAGCACTTACTATATGCCAGAAATGGAATGGGCTCATTTAACCTTCACTGCAACCTGCAAGTTGTATTTGTGCCCCCATTCATAGATGAGGAACTGAAGCCCAGGGAGGTGAAGTAAATTCCTGTGGTCATTCAGCTAGGAAGTAATCAAGCTGGGCTTCATATTCAACCAGCCAGTTTTCAGAATTTAAATTCTAAACACAGAAATAAAAAGATGAAGGGAACATTACACATGCCAAAAAAAAAAAAAAGCATGCAAAGATACCAGCTTATAAGGTCTTTGGGTCTTTGTATTGAGCAAAAGTGAGGATTTCAGTGCAGCTCAAATGTAAGTTGTGTTGAGAGAGAAGCTAGAGGTGCGATAAAGAGTTTTGAGGATAATAACTGGGAGAACAATGAGGATTTGGAAATAGGCAGATAACATTAACCTCTGAAAGTTATAATACGAAATAAATATGTAATGGATTAGAGCTGAGATGCAAATTCCATTTAAATAGACTGGCACTTTCCAAGATTAAGACTTTGACTATGACCTAATTAACTATATTAACTTATATTTTTTAAAAGTCAATCCAAATTTTTTTTTCAGCAATAGAATCACACAGAGAAATGAATCAAAGCCAACAGCTGCATTCTCCATGCACCGCATCCCAGTGAACAGGGTGTGTTTTACTCCAAAACATTCATCAGAACATCAGAAGATGATGAGACGGTTGGTTGTATCATCAAATTAAGAAATTCAGTGGATTGCATTTTTCAGAGTAAATCCTTTTTTCCCATGAAATTTTATGCATAAATTCAGTATACAATACAGAAGAAAAGACTATTTATATAAGGAAGGCTTGGAAGACCTAGATTCCAGGGAACTCAATTTCCCTTTATATCTATAGTAATAATATAATTAATATTTGAACAAGCTACATCTCTCTGTGGCAGTTCTTACTTCATCGAGGAATCTTCTGATTATTAATTTTCTTCTCAAATAGATTCGATTACAGGAAGGCGATGACCTGATCAGAAAACAGATTCTGTTCTTGGTGCCAGGGACGCATCTATGCAAAAACAGCTCATCTAATAGATTTCTCACGTAAATGAATATACTGGAATTCCCATTTGTTTATTGTCCCTTTTGAGCTGACTTGACTCAGTCATAATTGCACTTCTAATCCTTAAAAACATGACCCTCTCTAGGTCACTCTACCCCAGCTCCTCGGTATCTTCTTTAAAACAATGCTTTATGTGCCATGCTAAGAAGCTTAAATTGAATCTGTCGGCAATGGAGAGCCAACATTTATTTTTTTAACTACGGGATTTGCATGTCTATTTTAGTAAATATTTAGAAATGTCAAGTATGGATAGGACAAGGGTGGGGAACATTTCATCTGCTTTTCATCCCACCTAATTTCGCGTGACTAATCACTAGATAGTAATCTTTATGCTAACTCGGTACCCACACAACTCCAAAGGCTGAGAATAGAGTAACGAACAAAAGAGACAAAGGTGGTTTATCCTCCTTGTCCTTACATTCTAGAGTGGGAGATAGACAATGTAAAACAAAAAAAAATCAAACTGTCATACAGAGCACGGGTCAGCCACCTGCAACAAATCTGGCCTGTTACCTGCTTTGGGAAATACAGTTCTATTGGAGGAGAGCACATCCATTTGTTTAAATATTATCTATGGCTGTATTCATGCTGCCGTGGCAGAGCTGAATAGTTTTAAGAGAGGCTGTATGGTCTGCAAGCCTCAAACTTTTACTATTTGGTCCTTTCCTGAGAAAGTTTGCTGACCACTGGTAAACAGTATTTCAGTTTGTAGCAAATACAATAGAATAAAATAAAGCAGAGAAAGAAAATAGTGTGGGGAGATACTACTACAGTATTATATAATATAATAACTATAAGTAATAATATAATCTGAATGAATAAGTGGAGTGTTCGGAGACAGCCTTACTGAGAAGGTGTTAACTGAGCAAATACCACTTATCTTCCAAATCAATCCAGTTGACATATTTCATGGTTAATCTCTCGTGGATAATCTCTTCATGCAATGATAAACTGTCTATATTAGTGCCTTTTTATTTTGCACTTGTACAATTGCAATAACACTGTGGCTTAGCTGTTCAATATCTATTTCTCTCCCTAGTGACCCATTCCACACCATTCATCCAGATGAACCTTTTTAAATTATTTCACTCCCTGCCCAAAAAGCTTCTGCAACTTGGGCCGGGGGCGGTGGCTCACGCCTGTAATCCCAGCACTTTGGGAGGCCGAGACGGGTGGATCACTAGGTCAGGAGATCGAGACCATCCTGGCTAACACGGTGAAGCCTCGTCTCTACTAAAAATACAAAAAAATTAGCCGGGCGTGGTGGTGGGCGCCTGTAGTCCCAGCTACTCGGGGAGGCTGAGGCAGGAGAATGTCGTGAGCCCGGGAGGCGGAGCTTGCTGTGAGCCGAGATCGCACCACTGCACTCCAGCCTGGGCGACTGGGAGAGACTCCGTCTCAAAAAATAAATAAATCAATAAATAAAAATAAAACAAAAACAAAAAAACTTCTGCAACTTTCCATTAACTATAGGGCGACCATCAAACTCCTTAGCCAGGATTCAACATCTTTCTAGATCTTTCTCCTGGTAAGATTTTCAGGATTATTTATCTTTCTATCCCCTAAACCACAGTCAAACTGTACTCTTCATGGTCTCTGCTATTTTTTGAAGGTTTTCAGGTTGACTTTGATGCCTGAAATGCCCTTTCTTCCCACCCCTGCAGGACACGATGAGAAGTATCCCGCTAAGCAGAGGGCTGAAGGAGAGGAGCGAGGCATGTAGACACCTGGGCAAGGAAGAGTTCAGGCAAAAACCCAGCGGCAGGAGTGTGCTTGGTGTCTCTGAGCAGCGGGCTGGAGTGCCCCGGTGAAGGGAGATGAGAAGGCAAGGTGAGAAGTAAGGGAAGAGGCAGGGAAAAAATGGTGGGAGTATAGACTTTGACTCAGTGAGAAGGGAGCCACGGAAGGTGTTGAGGGGCTTCAAATGGCTGAGATGTGATCAGAATTCCGTTTCAGCGTGCTGCAATAGGCTGTAAAGGACAGGCACAAAAGGGGGCAGTCAGGAGGATGTGAGAATAATGCAGGTGAATGCTGTTAGCATCGTAGGCCCAGGCGGTATAACTGTCGTAGAAAAACTGTTGGATCAGTCTGGATAGCTTTGAAAGCAGAGCCTACAGGAGTTTTTGGTGTGTGGATGTAGTTCACATAGAAAGAGTGGAATTAAGTAGCAGCCCAAAGTTTTGTCCCAAGCAAGCAGAACTATAGAGGTGACAGTCACCGAAGGGAGAGATAGTGAAGGAGGAAAGGGAGAGATTATTTTGGAGGGCAAGGCTGGGGGTGGGGAGCATATCAGAAATTTGGTTTCAGACACACCAAGTTACAAGCGCTGTTTATGTCTTTAAGGAAAAATATTTGAGTTGAAATTTGGATATATGAGTACTGAGATCCCAAGAAAATGTAGAGGTCAGAAAAATAAATATGTTCATGCCTACATATTCATGTTTCCATCATGGAGGTGTACAATTACAGTGTGTAGGAACAAACTACTTATAATTATCTGTGATTAGACTGTAGTTCAGTTTTACATAAAAACAAAAAAGTATTCTGTGCACAGTTTTAATATCTATTATATTTCCCTGGAATGCAACTATTAGGTAAATCAAGAAAATATCACCCTTAAGTTTGGTTCAGAAGTTCCAAAAAAAAGTACTATTCACCATTTTGGAAAGCTATATTGCTGACAGCAGTGTTTCCTGTAGTAATTGAATCACCTACGGCATATCTGAATTCTTTTGTTTTGGGGGCTATTGCTTTTAGACTGCTTCAATATATAGAAGAAAGCAACTCATTTTAAGCCACCCATGCCATATACCTGAGCATTTACATATTGTAATACTTATTGTTTTAGTATAAAAAATATTTAATTTTTAACTTTATAGTATAGCTAGTACATTATTATCAATTAATTTTCTTTTATTTCTATTTTATGTTATTTTCAAGACTTTCAGGTATTATAATTTTTCTTTACCACTGCTGTTTTCTGGAAAGTCTTTTCTCTCTGTCTACGCTGATATTATGGTAAAGCCTGCATATGTGCATGGGAATAGATACACTTCAAAATTGTTAAGGGGTCCTACAAAATATCTATAATAAAAAAGAGACCTTGGGTTTGACAGGGTTGAAATCCTTGCCTACCCTGAGTTCCCAGAGCCGCATATTCCAAATCCTCAGCGTACTTCAGGAAAAGCCTCCAGCCCTGCTCCCGGGAAACTCTCAAGGGACAGGGACAGATGATGAATGAGACACACAATTAATGAACCACACAATGGGCATTATCCGAACCATAAGGCTGGCTGGCCTTAGGGGTTTCTTTGCTTTTGCTCCATCGATTTCAGCTTTAAGTAAGTTTTAAAATGGCAAAATTAGCATTTCTACTACCTGTCTTCAAAAACATAAATAAAATGAAGTTTGCCTTTATCCTGTTCTCTGAGTTGAGCACAGTGCATTTTTTAGTTCTTTTCTTCAACAACTCACCACATTCTCAAGCCAGCCCTACTCTGGAATAGCATTGATGGTATTATTTTCCTTTGTCACCAATTATAATTCACCAGCAGATATTATAGGCCTCCTCGTTTGTTTAATCTGGCACCGCTAATTTGATAACATGTTCTCCAGGCTTCACCTCTTCTTACAGTGTCATATTTGGGTATTATATTCCTCCTACTTATGTGCTGAATGTTCTTTCCCTGACAAACAAATTCATAGTGAAAGATTTGAAGTATATTCAGAACGTACTTGCTTAAGCAAGGCTTAGAAAACTCTCAAATCCTTTTTAGTCATTTGAGGTAACATTGCTCGTTTAGAAAACCTGAGGCTCAAGAAAGAGGGTTAACCCAGGGCCAGGAAGATTTGAAAGGAAATGAAACAAGCATATAGACCATTCACACCGAGGCAACAGAAACATGAAGGCTTAACCACCAGGTGGCCGCGGGCACAGGAGAGCATATTCAAAATGAATTGCCATAGGAGACCCAGTCAACTCAGATCCCAGAGCTCAGCATAGACTCTCTACCTATAATCGGTTAAAGGTTTCGAAACATTTATTTTGAGGCTTAAAATATAAATTTAGAAATCTAGCCATCCAATTCACCAGCATAAGAAAGAAATCTTTTAGAAGTCAAAAAAATACAAAGCACAAGCATGCATGCATTGTGTGTGTGTGTGTGTGTGTGCCTGTGCATGTTGGTGTTACAGGGATTACAAGAATTGTGCTTTCTATTATGTCAAACTGATAACATATTCTTTTTCTTTACCTTTTTTTTTTTTTTTTTTTTTTTTTCGGGACGGAGTCTCACTCTGTCACCTAGGCTGGACTGTAGCAGCACAATCTCGTCTCACTGCAAACTCCGCCTCCCAGATTCAACCGATTCTCCTGCCTCAGCCTCCTGAGTAGCTAGGATTACAGTGAATGCCACTACACCCAGCTAATTTTGTATTTTCAGTAGAGACGAGGTTTCACCGTGTTGGTCAGGCTGGTCTCAAACTCCTGACCTCAAGTGATCCACTTGCCTCGGCCTTCCAAAGTATTGGGATTACAGGCGTGAGCCACCATGCCCAGCCCTGACATCATGTTTTATTATTTTTTTCAAATCATTTCTTCTATGCAGGACTTGATAGGCTATTATGTCTTGCATCAGGACCTTTGTATGTGCTATTTATTCTATCTGGAAATAAGTGACACTCATTATTAAAATGGATAATTCCTACTCATTATTCTGGTCTTAACTAACCATAAATTTCTCAGAAAGACCTTTTCAATATCCCAAATCTAAAACATAGTGCCCATTACATGCTAATTTTTATTTTCCTTTAGCATTCTTATAGCAATGTTTGATGCTTTATGTATTTCATCATTTGTTAAATGTCAATTTCTCCTACAAAGCTCTATATTTCATTAGGGGCAGGGATCTTTTCTGCTTAATTTTCCTACCTCCCTGTTACCTAGTAATATCTAGAAAAGAGTTATTGTGAATAGATAAATGTAGGATGTCTAGAGAAATTAGAAATGAAAAATTGGGAATACATATAAAGTTATATTTTAGAGATAATTCTTTAAATTCACAAATTTCCTCTTTGCAAACGTATTCCTGAATACATTCAAGTTTAAATACAATAAAAGAGTGATAATGTGATGGTATAGTTAGTCTTTTGTTTCTTTGCTTTACTTCAGCTGTGGACATTAGTTCCTTTGTTTTGTAACCTAGCAGACCAATCGTATTACTTATTAGCAACTTTCTAAACAGTGATATACAGTTGGGTAGGGTGAGGACAGAATTAACTACCAAAGTAGAATTATAGAGAAATTTTGATAAATTCCAGCAACTCTTATTCTAGATAACATGAAACATTTAATGAACAAACGACTCACATTAAATATCTTAATATTTATACATGTAAGAAACCATCTTTGTCAACAAGTCTTAACTGATATTGAGATAGTTATTTTCCTTGGAATGGCTTTTTAGTTGTTAAGTGAAGAAAACTGTAAGAAAGAAATCATCTCCCAGAAACTCATTACTATATGTGGACCTTAACTAACATGGATTCAATTTACATTTCCATTACTTCTTTGCCTGGGACTGTGCATCAACTTTCAGTTCTTCAGTTCTTGAAATGGTGAAACTAGGAGAATGCTGAGTTAATGCAAACCTTCTCCACTTCATAACACAAGCTGCTCAGACTGCTAGAGAGAAATATCATACATCTGGGTAATTGTCAACACAACACAACTACATCAGCTCGCAGTCCATCTCTTAAGATGCCCCCTAATTATCCTCTTCTCTCATCCCTATAGCAGCTTTTCCAAGCCTTCACCACTCTCCCTAATCACACAGTATTGATCAGGGTTACTTTTTGAGGAAAACAGAAAACACTACCTGATTGTAGTAGACAAGTCTTTGTTAAGTCTAGAAATAGTTTATGGAATTGTTAGGAGGGCTGAAGAACAGATTTTAGGCTAAGGTTCTAGAAATAACTCCCAGAGCCACACCATTGACCTAGTCCACCAAAGGAGTCCACAAAACAAAGGAGCTTTGCCTCTTCCATGCCCAGGGAGCTTTCACATCAGAAATATACAACCTCAGCTGTGCTGCTGTCTTCTGTGTGGGCAAGACATATTCTTCGTGTTCTGCCTCCTTCTCCTCAGAACTCTGCTCTGAATCAGCTTTTCACAGTATATCAAATTGAAGAAACTAAAATACATGTCTAGTCTTTAACAATAAGGGAAACTAGGAGATATAGCTTTGGGGGAGAATTCCACATTGGTAAAACAGGATTTGCACTATGAAAAGCTATCAAAATGTGACAAGGACATTCAATATGCCATCATTACTGCCCACTTCACAAACGTCCTCTTAATTGCTGAGAGGAAATCACACTTCCCAGAGTCCCCTTTCCCATAGCCGCTCGGTATCTGCCAATGAGAGATATTCAGGTGGGATTTTCCAGGTGGAGGGGGAGAAAAAGCCATTTTTCTCTGGAGGCAATGGTAGCCAGGTATGTAGGTGGTAGCCAGATGTGTAGGTAGATAAAGAGTTTGTGGCAGTTTAAGAACAACTCACCTGCTTATGCAGACCAAGATACTTAGTCAGATCTTTCTAAAGGCTTTTGAGATTTCTCACAGTTTTCATAAGAATCTTTTAGGAGTCTCTTGTTTATAATTGAAGGCTGAGATTTTTAATGTTGGCCACTTGACCTTCGTTCTCTCAGCATATGTAATATTTGTAGAAACCACCAGTTCCCTGAAATAAAATCCCTCATTCTTGCATTTGAATAAAGATGCCTTCTGTTTTCCTGACTAAACTTGATACATTCACATTCCACCATTTTCCCCCATAATTTCAACAATGCACAACAAATAATCTCACTTCCCACTTTTTAGAAAAGAAAACAGAAGTATATGGAAAAAAAAATACTGACTTCCTATTCATTATCATATCTGCATTTCTATGTCATGACAGTTCTTTTCATTCTATCGCAAAAGATGAACTGTTTATTTCCTTATTGAAGGTTAATTCTTCAATTATTCTGTAATTTTTCAGTCTCTCTGTCCTCTGTATCTTTATCATTTGTCCTTCTGCTTGGAATGTCCTATGTCTCCTTCTTTAGTGCTTTTTTATCATACGATTATGTAAAATTATCTCCCACATTAAATCCAAATGGACAGGAAAGACATCTCACTCACCAGGACGGTTAAATCATGCTTTGGAAATGCCTTAAAAATATTAGTGTTGTAAAACAAACTAGCTTTACTTCCTACTCATGTGGGCTATGTGTCTATTGTCAGTGGTCACAGAGCTTTGCTCATTCTGGTCCTTCAGAGACTTAGGATGACCAAGGCTCCACCATGTTAACACAATGCTTCAGGGTTCAGTGCTCAGACAAACAGAATATGGAGAAGTAACATATGTCACTTCCTTTTTAAATTTATGACTACAGAAGTCATATGGCTATGTCTAAACTTAGGGATCGAACAGGACAATGTAGTTGTGGGCCCAGAATAAATCAGGTTCTCAAAATGTTAATGAGCACTATGAAACGCTACCACAGACACATATGCCCTTGCTCAACAGACGTAGGTCTCTCCCACAGTTCAGCCAAACTTCTGCCATTGGTGGTCTGCATTTTACCACCTGCATTTCCTTTTATCCCATTTCCTTTCCAGTAAACTACTGACTACTTTTTTTTCCCTAGAAACAGAATTGGCAATCATTTCCTTTGAGGATTGTTAAATTATCCAATGATGCTTTTGAGAAACCTGATGCAGTTCTAATTTTTTATCTGTCATATATGGGTTTTGTCCTGTTCAATGTTTAAGTTATTGTCTTTATTCCTAGGGTTCTAAAATTTTGTGATATGAATTTTTCTTTGTTTCTGATGTGGGTCTTTCTTATTTGCTGTGTGGAGTATTTGCTTCTTCAAGTTGGGTTTTCACAAATTATTTAATAATTTTCTTCTCTCCGTGTTCTCAGTTCTCTGATTTTCTGGAATTCCTATTAGTCTTAGACTGATGTTTTCATACTTTTTTCCCTTTTATATCTTCAATTCTCCTTTTCTGAGATGGTTACTTTTATCTTTTAACACTTCTGTGTTGATTTAATGTCTTTCATAATATTCTCCATTTCCAAGATAATTTATTCCATTCATGCTCCTTTTAGAGCATTTGTTATGATTTCATGGTTACATGTCTTCTTTTACTTTTCTGAGTAGATCCATAGGTGCATTAATGATTCTAGTGAAATTTTCTTTTGTTCTTTACACACTCTCTTTCCTCGCATTTTCCTATTCTTTTCATTTCCTTTGATTTTTGACCATTGTATTAGAAGCTTTCTTTAAAATATCATTTTAATCTTGGTTGCCAGTTCACTTAAGAGATAAATGTTAAAATGCCTTTAGGAAGCTTTGTGTGCTGAGGCAGCTCTTGATAAGAGGTAGACTTCATTGTGGGGATGTGTGAACAGGAACCTTAGAATTTTGTTAGGAAAGCCCCTTACTCTAAGTAACTATTTGCCTTTTCTCTTCCCATCATCATTTTACCCAGAAGGAAGTACCTAGATACCATGACTTGCTGGTACAAGTCTATCTGTCAGTGTTCTAGGAGTCTATTTGAGTTATCTATTGCTGCATAACAAATTAGCCCAAAACAGTGGGTTCAAATAACATTTGTTATCTCACAGTTTCTGTGACCAAGAATTTGGATATACCTTAGCTGGGACTTCTGGCTCTGAATCTTTCATAAGTAGGGATGAATAATCATCCCAGTTTTCCCAGGACTCTACCAGTTTTAGCCTCACAAGTCCTAGGTCCTGCAAAATCCCTCAATCTGGGGCAAACCAGGACACACAGTCGCCCTACAAGGCTGCGGTTATCATAGAGCTCTATTAAGGGTCTCTTCCTACGTCACTTATATAGTGGTGGGCAGGATACAGGTCCATGCAGGCAAGTGGACAAATGTCTTCCTTATTTTCTTTCTCTGAGGACCTCTTCATAGAGCTTGTTTTGTCAGACCCAGTAAACAAGAAGTCAAAAGAAATACCAGCAAGAGTGCTAGCAAGACAGACATCATAGCCTTGTCAATCATTGGGGTGACATCCTATCTCTTTACCATATTCCATTAAGGAGAAAACAAGCCCCCAGGTTCAGGCCACACTCAAGGGTGGGAATTCCAAAAGGATGCAAGCACTCGAAAGTGGGGAATAGTGAGTGTGTGTTGGAAGCTGCCCAGCACAGAGTCCAAGAAGGGAATGGGCTGGATGAGGAGGGGATTTAAGGCAGATTGGGACTGAGTTCACATGATTTCAAAATTGCCCCTCACTATGTGCAGCATCCCCAAAACAACACTCTTTCCAATTCCGCTCCTCCAGAGAGTTAATTACCTGTATTCTATGGAGGTCAGGAAGATGGTGTTATCCTTTGTGTGGGGTGGTGGATGAGAAGTATTTAATGAAATGCATCTTATGAAGATTTTCAACCAATCCTCCTATTCATAGTCCCACCAGAGGCCCTGTCCTCTGATGGGCCACATCCTTCAACTCTTGAGCCTTTCCAGTGTTTGGAAACACAAACTGGTCTACTTATTACCATCACCTAACTTCCTTCCCCTGTAACCACTGAGCTTTTGGCTTTCCCCTCTAAGCTTAGTCATTTTTCACTGATAAAACTGTTTTCTGTCTGCTTACATGTAACCCCTTTTCTTGCTAACATTTCCTATATTGTTAAATCTTCTAACTTTTTACTTTTTACACTCTTTTAATTTCAAAATAGTGATGTTTCAAAGGGAGGTAGGATAAACAAATGTATTCAATCCACCAGGTTAAATAAGAATCCTATTATTTCATTAAAATCTATAATCCACTCTCTTTTCAACTCTCACTGTCATAGTTTTATTTATGCATCTCCAGTGCCTGGTCTAGTCACTAACACAGAGTAGGTACTTTAAGAATTAGATGAAACCAAAGTAATGTGACTTGCTTGGGCATGATGTGACCTAAAATAATTGAGAAGAAATCTTGACATAAAAAGACACAAGCAAGGAAACCAAAATACGTCATCTACTTATTGTTCTCAAGTGTTAAGAAGAAAAATAAACAGAACATGGGGAAACTTGCTTAACACTAGACCCATGAAGCCAGGGATTTTTGTTTTATTCACAGTTGTATCCCCAGTATCTAGTACAGTGACTGTCGTATAGTAGATGCTGAATGCCGAATAAATGTTTGCTTCCTGCATGGATATAGTAGTGACAGTAAGTATACTGTAAAATCAAAACACTTGGATGTGAAGTGACAACAGCTGATTACTTCAAGCAAGGTTGACACCCCACTGAGATCCATGTCTTTAGCTCTAAAACTAGACAATAATGTTTACCCAATAGATATTGCTTTGACATTCTGGGACAATGTATGCCATTGCACCTGGTCAAATTCTCCCATCTAGTATTTTCTTAAAATATATATTTGTTTTTCTATTCCAGTGAACAAACATCACATTCAGAAAAAAAGTATTACCATTTCATAGTCTGTTACTAAATAAATCGTCCAGATCCCTCAGATTATGTGTTATTTTAAAGTCAGATATGGATAGCACACCTTTTCTTTCTCTAAGGATCGTACATGTATGTGTATAAGGAGAGAGAGTCAGCATTTGGAAGGAGTTTGGTGGTTATCCTGACCTGCCATGTGGTAGTGAGGGAGTCTCTCATGCTGGCTAAGGTACTGTGGAGAAATTTATCCTTTCCCAGTAAAAAAATGTGATTTTTTTTTCCTGTTATCAGGGCCAACTGTCTCTTCTTACTCATTTAAGAGACTTGATATTCCCTTTACCTAAGACTCTGATGCAGGTCCCCCCCTCCCCACCCTCCCCACTGCATCCATACTGACCACTTGCTGACCTTAGCAGTATAAGTCAAAGTTGGACCTAATAAAAGCTGGCAGATACCTAAACTCTTAATTGAATCTCTAGGTCTTTATTGACTTTTCCCTCCTCATCCCTCCTCTTCTTTCTATCCCTCTTATTTTAGAAAGAGGTTTTTCATTACTGAATAGAAAATATTTAGGTGTCTGACATCTCCAGAGTGGTAGTGATTGCATTGTGCATTAACTTGAAAGTTCATCCCCAGCTTAATAGGCCTAAAGAGGAATGGATGCACATTGGCTAACCCAAGAGATGGGATTGCTACCTAAATAACTAATTCATCTTCACAGCAGATGGATGTCAAGGATATTCGAGAGAAGATACACCCAAGGTCATGCCAATTAGTTGTGGAGTGAAGCCTGACTAGAAGTTAATTTAAGATATAAACAGCCTCATTTCCCAAACCTAGGCCCATAATGAACACCTTACATAGCTGAAAGGCTTTGGAAAGATCTTCCAGGGCATGTGCTAACTTGGGGATGAATTCTTCATAAAATAATACATCCATTTGGAGGCATTATCAGCACAGAGGGAAATTATGGACTTGGCAATTTCTCCTTAACTGTTTCACAGCTGATTTTCCTTCTTCACTTGCCTTGTTGGACTCAATGTAATAAGCAGATATTGATTATTCATAATGCTTAAAAATGAAACTATAGATAAAGAACATTAAGAGTTCATTATATATTTGGTCCCAAATTGGGATGGTGCTATGCTTTAGAGAAAGTTGTGTGTACTACCTCTTCAACAACCTTTTAACATTGAATACCAATATTCAAAGTTCATGTAGATGAAGAACCTGCACAGACAGATTCTCATCTTACATGAGGGAGCTGCACAGATCTTTATCCCATACTTTCTTGCTCCTGAAAACCGCTAATTCTACTTTGTCAGATAATGAGTTGCCAATTATTAAAGGTGACTAGTGATATATGTAAGACAGCAGGGTATGTGATTGCCTATTTAAAACTTTCCTTTGCTTTTGTGGTTCAAAAAGGCTACTGAGATTGTCTGGTGATGCCACTCAGTAGCTTTACTTACTGTCAAGATTGGGTGCATCTCCAGTTTCTCAGCAGCCAAGATTATGCCAGGTGGAGGAGAATTTTCTACACCAGGTTTAACGTCTTGAGTGCTCTTGATTTCTTTGGTGTCATCAGAGATCAAATGGGAAAATCTGCTCCATGGAAAAGTTCAAAAAAATCAGAACAAGCCAGAGGAACTCTTTACAGCCCTAAAGTATGAAAAGTTTGTCAGAAGGCAACCTCAGCAAGAACCTTTGTTATTTCCACCTTTCACAGATGGATGGCCCCCTGCTGTGTCTGCAGCCCAGCTTGTGCTTAGGTTTTTCCATTTTGCTGAGACCTCTGTTAAGCTAATTTGATATTTTAAAACTCTGTTGCCACCATTCTTATTTAATAAGGAACTAATCAGTTCTGTATTCTGTTGTGCCCTGCTATTGCTGGCAAAGCTAAAACAGGACATTTTGATTAATTTTTGTGTGTGTTGAGCAATATGTTCTGAAAACTTCTAATATATTGACTCTAGAATATTCAAATGCACATTCTGAGTCTGATGTTATGATTTGTGGCAGGTGTTCAGTTATGGAGACAATACACTTCCAGGACGAAAATGTCATCAGTGTATAACATGCATGTACAGACATTTACAAAGCACAGAGCATGGGTATCCAGAGCAAAGGACAGTGAAAACATTTTCCTGAATAAATGTCTCAACAGTGAAACATGCTATGGAGTTTTAGGAGATTTTCCCGAAGGGAAACAACTGCAAAATGCATTGATATTCTCCTTATAGACATAATCATTCCTCATCTTCTCTACAAAATTCTATCACTTTAGAGGCAGCCAACACATTATATTCTCTATATGGATGCCCTATCATGATTTTGTTATATTCTCATTTTTAGAAGACCCAAAATAACAGGAAAAACTGTATACTTGATGAGTGTGGTCATTATAATCATATTGCAAGCAATCATTAGTTTTAAGTTTAAGTTTTAGCCATGATCCCCTTAAACATCCAATTGCATTGTTATCTTTAAACCCGTTCTAGTTTATGAAAATATAGTACACATTCAAATGTTCTAAACACCTGCATTGCATGGAATAAGGTTAGTGTCAGGCCTCTGAGCCCAAGCTAAGCCATCATATCCCCTGTGACCTGCAAGTACACATCCAGATGGCCAGTTCCTGCCTTAACTGATGACATTCCACCACAAAAGTGTAAATGGCCTGTTCCTGCCTTAACTGATGACATTATCTTGTGAAATTCCTTCTCCTGGCTCATCCTGGCTCAAAAGCTCCCCTAGTGAGCACCTTGTGACCCCCATTCCTGCCCGCCAGAGAACCCCCCTTTTTCCTTTACCTACCAAAATCCTATAAAATGGCCCCACCCCATCTCCCTTCGCTGACTCTCTTTTCGGACTCAGCCCGCCTGCACCCAGGTGAAATAAACAGCTTTATTGCTCACACAAAGCCTGATTGGCGGTCTCTTCACACAGACATGAGTGAAATTTGGTGCCGTGACTCGGATCAGAAGACTTCCCTTAAGAGATCAATCCCCTGTCCTCCTGTGCTTTGCTCCATGAGAAAGATCCACCTATGACCTCAAGTCCTCAGACCAACCAGCCCAAGAAACATCTCACCAATTTCAAATCCGGTAAGCCGCCTCTTTTTACTCTCTTCTCCAACCTCCCTCACTATCCCTCAACCTCTTTCTCTTTTCAATCTTGGTGCCACACTTCAATCTCTCCCTTCTCTTAATTTCAATTCCTTTCATTTTCTAGTGAGGACAAAGGAGACACGTTTTATCCATGGACCCAAAACTCCGGCGCCAGTCACAGACTAAGGAAGGCAGCCTTCCCTTGGTGTTTAATCACTGCAAGGACACCTCTCTGATTATTCACCCAGGTTTCAGAGGTGTCAGACCATGCAAGGACGCTTGCCTTGGTCCTTCACCCTTAGTGGCAAGTCCTGCTTTTCTGGAGGAGAGGCAAGAACCCCAATCCCTTCTCTCCGTGTCTCTACCCCTTCTTCGCTTTTCTAGAAGAGAGGCAAGAACCCCTCAACCCCTTCTCCTTCACCCTTAGCAGCAAGTCCCGCTTTTCTAGAGGAAAGGCAAGAATCCCTCAAGCCCTTCTCCTTCACCCTTAGTGGCAAGTCCCACTTTTCTAAAAGGCAAGAACCCCCAATCCCTTATTTCCGTGCCTGACCTCTTATCTCTGCACCCCGATCCCTTATTTCTGCGCCCCGACCTCTTATCTCTGTGCCCCGATCCCTTATTTCCGCGCCCGGACCTCTTATCTCTGCGGCCCAAACCCTTATTTCCATGCCCCAACCCCTTCTCTGCTTTTCTGGAAGGCAAGAACCCCCCACCCCTTCTCCGTGTCTCTACTCTCTTTTCTCTGGGCTTGCCTCCTTCACTATGGGCAAGCTTCCACCTTCCATTCCTCCTCCTTCTCCCTTAGCCTGTGTTCTTAAGAACTTAAAACCTCTTCAACTCTCACCTGACCTAAAATCTAAGCGTCTTATTTTCTTCTGCAATGCCGCTTGACCCCAATACAAACTTGACAGTAGTTCCAAATAGCTGGAAAACGGCACTTTCAATTTTTCCATCCTACAAGATCTAAATAATTCTTGTCATAAAATAGGCAAACGGTCTGAGGTGCCAGATGTCCAGACATTCTTTTACACATTGGTCACTCCCTAGTCTCTGTTCCCAATGCAACTTGTCCCAAATCTTCCTTCTTTCCCTCCCACCTGTCCCCTCAGTCCCAACCCCAAGCATCGCTGTCTTTCTAATCTTCCTTTTCTACAGACCCATCTGACCTCTCCCATCCTCCCCAGGCAGAGCTAGATCCCAATTCTTCCTCAGCTTCTCCTCCTCCACCCTATAATCCTTTTATCACCTCCCCTCCTCACACCCAGTCCAGCTTACAGTTTCGTTCCCTGACTAGCCCTCCCCCACCTGCCCAGCAATTTACTCTTAAAAAGGTGGCTGGAGCTAAAGGCATAGTCATGGTTAATGCTCCTTTTTCTTTATCCCAAATCAGATAGCGTTTAGGCTCTTTTTCATCAAATATAAAAATCCAACCCAGTTCATGGCTCGTTTAGCAGCAACCCTGAGACGCTTTACAACCCTAGACCCTAAAAGGTCAAAAGGCCGTCTTATTCTCAATATACATTTTATTACCCAATCTGCTCCCGACATTAAATAAAACTCCAAAAATTAAATTCCGGCCTTCAAACCCCACAACAGGACTTAATTAACCTCGCCTTCAAAGTGTACAATAATAGAGTAGAGGAAGCCAAGTAGCAACATATTTCTGAGTTGCAATTTCTTGCCTCCACTGTGAGACAAATCCCAGCCACATCTCCAGCACACAAGAACTTCCAAACGCCTAAACCGCAGTGGCCAGGCATTCCTCCAGAACTGCCTCCCCCAGGAGCTTGCTACAAGTGCCAGAAATCTGGCCACCAGGCCAAGGAATGCCCACAGCCCAGGATTCCTCCTAAGCCATGTCCCATCTGTGCAGGACCCCACTGGAAATCGGACTGTTCAACTCACCTGGCAGCCACTCCCAGAGCCCGTAGAACTCTGGCTCAAGGCTCTCTGACTGACTCCTTCCCAGATCTTCTCGGCTTAGCAGCTGAAGACTGATGCTGCCTGATTGCCTCGGAAGCCCCATAGACCATCATGGACGCTGAGCTTTAGGTAACTCTCACAGTGGAGGGTAAGTCTGTCCCCTTCTTAATCAATACGGCAGCTACCCACTCCACATTACCTTCTTTTCAAAGGCCTGTTTCCTTGCCTCCATAACTGTTGTGGGTATTGACAGCCAGGCTTCTAAACCTTTTAAAACTCCCCAACTCTGGTGCCAAATTAGACAATACTCTTTTAAGCACTCCTTTTTAGTTATCCCCACCTGCCCAGTTCCCTTATTAGGCTGAGACACTTTAACTAAATTATCTGCTTCCCTGACTATTCCTGGACTACAGCTACATCTCACTGCCACCCTTCCTGCCAATCCAAAGCTTCCTTTGCCTCCTCCTCTTGTATCCCCCCACCTTAACCCACAAGTATAAGATACCTCTACTCCCTCCTTTGTGACCAATCATGCACCCTTTACCATCTCATTAAAATCTATTCACCCTTACCCCACTCAATGCCAATATCCCATCCCACAGCATGCTTTGAAAGGATTAAAGCCTGTTATCACTCGCCTGCTACAGCATGGCCTTTGAAAGCCTATAAACTCTCCTTACAATTCCATTTTACCTGTCCTAAAGCCAGACAAGCCTTACAAGTTAGTTCAGGATCTATGCCTTATCAACCAAATTGTTTTGCCTATCCACCCCATGGTGCCAAACCCATATACTCTCCTATCCTCAATACCTCCCTCCACAATCCATTATTCTGTTCTGGATCTCAAACATGCTTTCTTTACTATTCTTTTGCACGCTTCAATCCAGCCTGTCTTCCCTTTCACTTGGACTGACCCTGACACCCATCAGGCTCAGCAAATTACCTGGGCTGTACTGCCACAAAACTTCACAGACAGCCTCCATTACTTCAGTCAAGCCCAAATTTCTTATCTGTTACCTATCTCAGCATAATTCTCATAAAAACACACGTGCTCTCCCTGCCAATCATGTCTGACTAATCTCTCAAACCCCAACCCCTTCTACAAAACAACAACTCCTTTCCTTCCTGGGCATGGTTGGATACTTTCACATTTGGATACCTGGTTTCGCCATCCTAACAAAACCATTATATAAACTCACAAAAGGAAACCTAGCTGACCACATAGATCCTAAATCCTTTCCCCACTCCTTTTTCCGTTCCTTGAAGACAGCTTTAGAGACTGCCCCCATCCCAGCTCTCCCTGACTCATCCCAACCCTTTTCATTACACACAGCTGAAGTGAAGGGTTGTGCTGTCGGAATTCTTACACAAGAACCGGGATTGTGTCCTGTAGCCTTTTTGTCCAAACAACTTGACCTTACTGTTTTAGGCTGGCCATCATATCTCCGTGCAGCGGCTGCTGCCACCCTAATACTTTTAGAGGCCCTTAAAATCACAAACTATGCTCAACTCACTCTCTACAGCTCTCATAATTTCCAAAATCTGTTTTCTTCCTCACACCTGACGCATATACTTTCTGCTCCCCGGCTCCTTCAGCTGTACTCACTCTTCGTTGAGTCTCCCACAATTACCATTGTTCCTGGCCCGGACTTCAATCCAGCCTCCCACATTATTCCTGATACCACACCTGACCCTCATGACTGCATCTCTCTGATCCACCTGACGTTCACCCCATTTCCCCACATTCCCTTCTTCCCTGTTTCTCACTCTGATCACACTTGGTTTATTGATGGCAGTTCCACCAGGCCTAATCGCCACACACCAGCAAAGAAAGGCTATGCTATAGTACAAGCCACTAGCCCGACCTCTTAGAACCTCTCATTTCCTTTCCATCATGGAAATCTATCCTCAAGGAAATAACTTCTCAGTGTTCCATCTGCTATTCTGCTACTCCTCAGGGATTATTCAGGCCCCCTCCCTTCCCTACACATCAAGCTCACGGATTTGCCCCACCCAGGACTGGCAAATTGACTTTACTCAACATGCTCCGAGTCAGGAAACTAAAATACCTCTTGGTCTAGGTAGACATTTTCACTGGATAGGTAGAGGCCTTTCCCACAAGGTCTGAGAAGGCCACCATGGTCATTTCTCCCCTTCTATCAGACATAATTCCTCGGTTTTGCCTTCCCACCTCTATACAGTCCGAGAGCAGACCAGCCTTTATTAGTCAAATCAGCCAAGCATTTTTCAGGCTGTTAGTATTCAGTGAAACCTTTATATCCCTTACAGTCCTCAGTCTTCAGGAAAGGTAGAACAGACTAATGGTCTTTTAAAAACACACCTCACCAAGCTCAGCCACCAACTTAAAAAGGACTGGACAATACTTTTACCACTTTCCCTTCTCAGAATTCAGGCTTGTCCTCGGAATGCTACAAGGTACAGCCCATTTGAGCTCCTTTTTATTAGGCCCCAGTCTCATTCCAGACACCAGACCAACTTGTACTGTGCCCCAAAAAACTTGTCATCCCTACTATCTTCTGTCTAGTCATACTCCTATTCACCATTCTCAACTATTCATACATGCCCTGCTCTTGTTTACATTGCCAGTTTACACTGTTTCTCCAAGCCATCACAGCTGATATCTCCTGGTGCTATCCCCAAACCCCCACTCTTAACTCTCAAAGTAAATAAATAATCTTTGCTGGCAAGGCTATGCTGAACCTCCTTAGGCACTCTCTAATTAGATGTCCTAGGTACTCCCAATTCTTAGTCCTTTAACACCTGTTTTTCTCCTTCTCTTATTCCGTTTAGTTTTTCAATTCATACAAAACTGTATCCAGGCCATCACCAGTAATTCTAAATGACAAATATTTCTTCTAAAAACCCCACAATATCACCCCTTACCACAAAATCTTCCTTCAGCTTAATCTCTCCCACTCTAGGTTCCCACGCCGCCCCTAATCCTGCCCTAAGCAGCCATGAGAAACATCGCCCATTATCTTTCCATACCACCCCAAAAAAATTTTCAATGTCCCAACACTTTACCACTATTTCATTTTATTTTTCTTATTAATATAAGAAGACAGGAATATCAGGCCTCTGAGCCCAAGCTAAGCCATCATATCCCCTGTGACCTGCAGGTACACATCCAGATGGCGGGTTCCTGCCTTAACTGATGACATTCCACCAGGAAAGAAGTGTAAATGGCCTGTTCCTGCCTTAACTGATGACATTATCTTGTGAAATTCCTTCTCCTGGCTCATCCTGGCTCAAAAGCTCCCCTACTGAGCACCTTGTAACCCTCACTCCTGCCTGCCAGAGAACAACCCCCCTTTTTCCTTTACCTACCCAAACCCTATAAAACGGCCCCACCCCTATCTCCCTTCACTGACTCTCTTTTCGGACTCAGCCCGCCTGCACCCAGGTGAAATAAACAGCTATATTGCTCACACAAAGCCTGTTTGGTGGTCTCTTCACACGGACGCGAGTGAAAGCAACTTAGTAGATTAGATGATATAATAATAATAATGTCTAACGTTTATTAAACACTTATACATAGAAGCCTCTCCTGCAATGTTTTGAAATCATGGATCACTTATTGGTTTACTCAAAATATCTTTCCATCTCCCTACTGAGTGACACTGAGTTTACCCTTTATGGAGGTAAAAACACTTGTGATAATACCTCATATTAAATAGAGAAACACAAATCTTTGCTTGAGTCACCCTTGGCCGAAGAAAGGCAATTGTTAGAAACTATCTCACTCTCTCAGCTTCAGTGAACAGGAGACACTGAAACTTGCAAGAGACACATATCAGGTAGTCAGAGAGCTTAGGCCATTGGAGACTTCAGAAGGATACTCTGAAGCATGTTTCTGCCTTCAAGCAATGAGTTCCTTAGTTTCCATAAATGAGTCATGAGCCACTATAGAATGATGTACACTTCTAGACTGTCACACACACTCATAAGAGGGGGTAAATAAGTCTAAGAAATACTATGTGAAATAAACAGATTTATACTGCAGAATGCCTCATAGCTTTTAAGGCACCATAATAAGTCTTCAAAAACTTGATAGACACTTTAGTTTTTGTTTTAAACAAATTTGTATTCCTCCCTCCTCAGCTCCCTCTCCAAGGCATGACTAATTTTCTTTTGAATCTCACTCTGGGAAATGTTGTTTTAAATGATTAGATTATTATTCAGAATTAGATACAATAAAAAATACAATACAATACAATATAAAAAATACAATATAATACAATATAAAATTTCACAAATACCTGTTAATTTATTTAGGATAATCGCCATCTTGTTAAACATAATACTCAAATAACTTAAAATGAATGGCAGTATAAACAGATTTGTCCTAATGACAGAAGGGACTGGATGCAGAAAAGGAATAAAGAGTATTTGGACCTTACCCTTAGGTTGCTCACAGAAATAATATCCAGCCTATTATCTTGGTGGTGGTTATGAAGTCCACAAAAAATGGATTACAAACAAGAGCAAAATAGTACTCAGTGTGGTAATAGTGATACCTGGAGTTATAAGACCAGAGCTAAAATGCCAGCATTGTAATGATCATGCAGGTGCTTCTGGGAAGATAATATTACATATTACACAGTATTGTTTTAAGAACTAAATGAGACAATAGACATGAGAATGTACTTGGTAAGCCCTAAAGCACTATTATAAGATTTTCCCAAACTAAAGTTCATGGACATAGCATGAGAAGATTACTAAGTTTTGTTATATTTTGAGTTTTATTTCAATTATAATCTTACAAAACTTACTTTTTACAGAATTTACAGATTTTACTTTTACAAGACTTCTTTTACAGTGATAATTTTTTTATCAAAATATATTTTCAAAGTATGAGATCTTGTTTCCTTAATTCCCTGTTTCTCAAACTGAGATCCATGGCTGTCTTCTTGAGGTCTGTGAGAAACAGACTTACTTCAAGTGGTTCTTGGAACACACAATTTTGAGAATCACTGCTATGTAATATCTGTATTACCTTATCAACAGAACTTTTAAGAGCAGCTGAAAAGGATGCTTACTAGCAGGGAAAATGGATCAACTTCCTCCACATCTTTAAAATGACTTTACAAAGGCCTCATTTAGAAATTTTATTCCAGGAAGTCAAGCCTGGGAGTTCACATGTTTGTTAAACATGCAACATCAGTAAAGTATCCACTAATCAGAAGGAAGCTGTATGTGAGGTCTGTAATTCAACAAGCCATGATGCAATTTAATTTAAAAACAGTCCTGAAGAAAAGTACATGTGATGACTTTATATTATCACCAATGGGAGAGTGAACATTTTTTCCCCACAAATTTTAAATCAATTGCCACACTGTGGTGATGTCATCTTATGTTGAATGTCTGAGCTTCCTCTATCCTCTAAGTGCTGGCAAAGGCCTGTAGTTTGCCTGTCCCCAATAGGGCTTCATCTTCCTGAGGTATGCAGGCAGAATTCCAATTAGGGTGGTCACTAAGGTGCTCAGAATCCTTGGCACTGAGACATCAGGGAAGGAAAGCTCTCTCCAGGTGGGCTTCTGTGTTTCCTCAGATCTGCCCCTTCAGGTCTTTCTCCAACAGATATATTCCCTACACCACACAGGTTAGTCTTAGTACTAGAAGGGAGACTTCACAGAGGGTTCTTGCCAACACCTTGCGCAGGTGTGCGTGCCCTTGAGATCAGCCAGTCACTTGCAGGATCTTTTAGAAGCTTCAAGGATTCTGTCAGTGAAAGAGAATCTCATGCATTTAATATTTAAAAGTGAAAATATCAGGCAACACTCCTGGTCTGAAGCTTTGACTATCTTATGAATGGGCTCCTTAATTCTGATATATATCTTTTTCCCTCTCTTCCTCACTAACAGTACAGCATCCCCCTGAACTTCATAAGAAGAAGTTATGAAAGATTAATAGAGCTAAAGGTTTCTAGTTAATGAGCACTTTATTGTTTGAAAGTAAAATATATGAGGCTCCAAGAGACAGGATGTGCTCGGAACAGGTAAAACACTGGAACAAATAAAAATAGTAGCCAGATTCGGCTCCTTGTCTTGTTTTCATACTGATTCTTACTATTTTCTGTCCCAATTTTAATGAGCTTAATGGATTTATTTTTTGTGTGAAGATTAAAGAGCCTTCAGAAGAGGTTAAAGGTTCTTCATAGAGAAGAACAGATGATATTGCAATTATTTTTAGACTCAGTTCATTTTGAAAATGATCAGCTTGAATAAGTATATTATCAGAACCATAAAGGTAACAGTTATGACCAAACATTTTTTGCGCACTTTCTACATCAGGTTCTGGTCCAAGTGCTTTGAATTTACTCATATAATATATGCAATTTGCAGATAAGTTATTTAATTATGGCACCGTTAGATAAAAAGTGTCAGATCTGGGGTTCAGACTCTTGAAATTTGGTTTCCATTAGTTCTTAGCACCAAGAATCTGCCCGCAGAAAGATAGATTGGATTTTAAAATCAGTGAACTCCAGTATTTTACTCTAGTATGTAAAAGATTACAGGCCAGAGGAGAACAAGCGTTGTATTGAGAAACTGAGAAAGGGGACATAGATTTGATTTTTAATATTACCAATAACATGAGTTTTATACCAATAATATGACTTAGGGAAGTCATTTGACCCTCTGGGCTCCATTTTATTCATTTGAGAAAAAATAAAAGAGTTGGATTAAATCTGGCATGACAAATACCTGGTAAACATGCTAATCCCCTAGTCTATCTTCTTGTTATAAATCATTACCCCCTCTTTTCTACTAAGTTTAAACATAGTATTACAACCTTCAGAACTCAGCTTTCCAAGTAATCTCTTTTGATTGACTGGAGCTGGTGTGTGAGATAAAACCTAGTTTTCATTCCTGGACAATATGACATGTAAGCTCTCTTCCATTTGTAATATTAAACGGTTCTTTCTATTTAATAACATAATTATACAACTGGGGGAGAATCTGAGTGTGCGCTTTAAAAGGAGATGAGCAGAGCAAGCTGCAGATGGATTGGGAGGAGAGGGAACTGAATACTGAGAAATATGAAGACACTGTCTGAGTCTTAAAAAATATTTTCAAGGCTGATTCATGCCTGTGTCTTGAACAGTAGGAACCCTTCTCCAATAAGAAAATTTACTTCCTTATGTAGGCCCTGCTCACTTTCTCAGCACGAAACCAGAACATTGAATTTATTACTAGTACAATGAATTACTCATTTAATCACAGGCTTGGATCTCGCTGTTGCATCTTCTCCCTAATTGTTTTATTTTCCATATATGTGAATGTGTCGTTATCCACAATCTCATATTTGCTTTCAGACCACATGCTAGCAAAGAGCAGGAATGTTGTTCTGTATGATATTTAGACATCCACATGGACTTAGATTTCTAATAAATATTATTCAAGGATAATAGAATAAAGAAAATGAGTAGGAGGAAAGAGAAGATAAATTTTGATAACGGCATGATTCAAGACACTATTGAGATTAATCTCTGGGAGAAGGCCTTACATATGATGAAAAGCATAATGAGTTTAAAATTCTAAAATGAATTCTGTATGCTCTTATTATTTTCTCTTTATTGGAACCCTTACTTCTCTGGGTGGTCTTTGTTTGAGTCCCATGCAGCTGATTTTTAAACGGAATATTCCCCTTTCTTGGATGTCTCTCTTTTTGCTACAAAGGTCAAGGATGAGGAATAGGGAAAAGCAGGCTTAGATAAGACTGATTAGATATGCCTTTAATCTACTGGAAGCCATTTTCTTATAGTGGTTTGTAAATAGGTTGTTTCTGAATGTATCACATTCTAAGTCTCAAAAGTAGTAGGCAGCTGGATAAAGATTCAGAGATTCAAGAACCTTGTCTAACTCATCATACCAATCAATACAAAAAATGGATGAAACATGGTAACTTTCAGGAAAGCTGAGAGGAGCAAATGGCATTAGAAGGAAGAATAGGAAAGTTCTGCTTTTAAAAATGGTGAAGTGGTTTGTATCAGGTAGATCCTTTTCCTGAGACTAACTTTTTAAATGCTGAATTAAAAGGACCCTGGAGAGAAGGGAACATATTGAGGTGAGGAAAAAGTTATTCACTGCTTCTTCCACTTGGGGATTCGCCAATGAATAGCGTGAGGCATAATGGGCAAACAACATCGAAGACAAGGCTTTTTGAAAATATCATGGGAGATAGAAAACAACTATTAAGGATCATGGCTAACAAGTCATCAGGGTTGTGGGGCCAAAAACATGGACAAAAAGACACGACACATGTGACATCAACAATCTTTGTGACTATTTTTCCTTAAAGTTTTACTGTATTCTGTGCTACGTAGGAACAAGAGAAAACAAGAAGAAAGTGGTTTCCAAGAAGATAAAAAGCTAAGGAGGGCTTTTGGCAGTGTAATAGAACAGAGAAATACAAAATTGTAATTCAGGGTTTCTTCCTGGAGATAGATAAATATCCCTGGCTTTTATTGCAGAAATGTGAAAGGTTATGTCTTAGAACTAAAGGCAAACTAGAAATAAATCCACCCTCAAAATCTGAAATTTAGTATTTCATGATTTCAATCTTTCAATAAATAAACGTGATATGCTTTCTTTCAAACATCGAGTCAGATGAAAATTAAATCTTTTCTGAAGAAAGAAAGATCATCCAAAGGCTACATGATATCCCATATATAAGTTCAGGATTCAAATAAAAACTATCAGGAATACCAGGATATAGTTGCAAATGATTGATAACTAATATTAGGTTGGTGGAAAAGTAATTGGGTTTTTGCCATTACTTTTAATGGCAAAAATAGAAAGAATGAAAAAAATGGAAAGGAATACAAGTATTTTCAAAAAAAGAGTTATTTTTCATGGACTTTAGAAGAACTGTCTTTAAATTACTCAAATAATCGGTGAAAAGATACAGAATTTCCCTAGAAAACCATAATCTACACACAATATAGTAAAATAAAAAACTTAGGAATAAAAATGCAATTACTAAAATAAGATTTCAATAGATGGATTTATCAGTAGATTAGGGAAATTTAAAAAGATTGATAAAGTGACAGCTAAGTAGCAAATTTGGACAAAAGCACACAGAGTGTCAGAACCTTATGAGACACAAAAACGTTTAACATACGTGTAATTGGAGCACCAGAAGGAAAAAAAGATACAATATTTGAAAAAACAGTGGCTGAGAATTTTCTAAAACTGATAAAATAAAGACACATATTTAAGGAGCTTTATAAAATCCATGCATAAAATTTTAAATAAAACCACTTCTGGGAATTTTATTGTTAAAGTGCTGAATGCCAAAGGCAAATAGGAAATATTAAAACAGCCAGAGAAAAAGATACACATCGCCATGAATAAATAACAATAAGAACATCAGGTGTCTTTCAGCCATAAGACTATATATTTAGTTTTTTTTTTCTTAAACGGGCAACCTGGAATTCTCCACCGAGCAAGAATATCCTTCATTAAACACCTGTGAATTTCTGCTGCTCAATGTGATAGAGTGACTGGCATAAGACTCACTTTCTGCTGTTAACAATAAACAGTAAGTTGGACAAAATGTGAGTAATTGTTTTAAATTATTTGACAATGGGAAAAAAACACATGAAGCTACTCCCCAAGAGAAAGGAAACTCATTAATTGAGCCCAGTGATCACAATGGTTCTTTACTTGGGCACCATTTTTCAACTATAGTAAAGTAAGCTGGAATGAAACATAGTAGTGCTTAAGAGTTGAAGAGGCAGAGATAAAAATTTACAGCAACTAAAGAGTTTAGAATATACAGGGTGGTTCACTGGAAATGAAGGAATCATGTGGAGAGAAGTGTATCCAAGAAAAGTAAAGAATCAAAATTAAATCTATATAATTCATTACATTAACAGAATAAAGAGGAAAAATCAAATGATCATATGAAGAGATACATGAAAATCACTTGACACAATTCAACACATACCTAAACTCTAAGCAAACTAAGAATGAACAAGGGCTTCCTCAGACTACAGGGTTTACTACAATAAACCTTCAGCTAACATTCTATTTAGTGGTGAAAAACTAAATAATTTCTAACAAAGATCAGGCCAGGCTCAAGGCAAGAATGTGTGCCTCAGTATTTCTATTCAGTATTGTGGTAAAAGTCTATTGCAATTTTCCTCTAATTGGTCTTAAGGTCTCTCTCTGGAGAGTTACTATAAACTCTTGGAGAAGTCCATCTGAAGTCATAACATATCTCAAAAACTGAACTACAGAAACTAAACTTTCAATGATTTCACATTTGATTGATTCAGTCCATGGAGCAATTTATGCCCCAGACCATTGTGCAGTGTACTAAACTAGCAACCAATGGAACTTAACAGCCGAGTGTAATCAGGTAAAGAGATAGAGATTCCTGGCCAAAACCACCATCAACCCAAAGTGACTTTAGGCGTATCCAAGACTTGGCACTCTGAGGTGCAACATAGAGGCTTAACACTGTGGGCGAGGGAGGAAGTCTCCACTAGAATAATAAAGTCAGTACTTAAACAAATAAATAGCATATGACAAAACAATCACAGAGTTGCCACACTATATTACAGAGAGTTGTGCTGTTCAAAGTTGCTACGATGTATTATCTAAAATGTCTAGTTTTCAACAAAAAATTAAGAGGTATGCAAAGAAACAGAGAAGTATGACCCATATACCTGAAAAAAATCGAGGCAATAAAAATTGCCTGTGGAAGTAATCAGATGTTTGGAAGCTTTCAGAGTACTATTGAAGTCCCCCACTACTATTGTGTTGCATGTCTCTCACTTCTTAAGTCTAGTAGTAATTGTTTTATAGATTTGGGAGTTCCAGTGGTAGGTGCATATATATTTAGGATTGTGATAGTTTCCTGCTGGACTAATCCTTTTATCAATATATAATGTCCTTCTTTGTCTGTTTTTTTTTCTGTTGTTGCTTTAAATTCTGTTCTGTCTGATGTAAGAATAGCTACCCCTGCTCACTTTTGGTTTCCATTTGCATCGAAGATCTTTTGTCCACCCCTTTACCTTAAGTTTATGTGAGTCTTATGTGTTAGGTAAGTCTCTTGAAGATAGCAGATACTTGGTTGGTGGATTTTTATTCATTCTGCCATTCTGTATCTTTTAAGTGGAGCATTTAGGCCATTTACATTCAATGTTAGTATTGAGATGTGAGGTACTGTTCTCTTCATCATGTTAGTTATTGACTAAATACCTTGTTGTTTTCATTGTGTTATTATTTTATAAGCCCTGTGAGATTTAGGTTTTAAGAAGATTCTATTTTGGTGTATTTTCAAGTTTTGTTTCAAGATTTGGAACTTCTTTTAGCATTTCTTGGAGCACTGGTTTGGTAGTGGTGAATTATCTCAGCATTTGTTTGTCTGAGAAAGACTTTATCTATCCTTCATTTATGAAGCTTAGTTTTTTGCTGGATATAAAATTCTTTTGCAAACAATTATTTTGTTTAAGGAAGCTAAAGATGGGACCCCAATCCCCTCTAGCCTGTAAGGTTTCTCCTGAGAAATCTGCTGTTCACCTGATAGGTGTTCTTTTATAGGTTATCTGATGCTTTTTTTTTCCACAGATCTTAAGATTTTTTTCTTCATCTTGACTTTGAACAAACCTGATGACTATGTGCCTTGGTGATGATCTTTTTGCAATGACTTTCTGAAGAGTTCTTTGAGCTTCTTGTATTTGGGTGTCTAGATCTCTACCAAGGCCAGAGAAATTTTCCTCAATTATTCTCTCAAATAAGTTTTCCAAACTTTTAGATTTCTCTTCTTCCTCAGGAACACCAATTATTCTTAGGTTTTTCTATTTAACATAATCCCATATTTCTCAGACACTTTGTTCATTTTAAAAAATTCTTCTTTCTTTGTCTTTGTCTGATTGGGTTAACTAGAAAGCCTTATCTTTGATCTCTGAAGTTCTTTCTTCTACTTCTTCTACATAAGGTCAACAAAGAAACAGTGGAATTAAATTATACCCTAGAACAAATGGACTTAACAGATATTTACAGAACATTCTACCCAACAACTGCAGAATATATATTATTCTCATCAGCATATGAAACATTCTTCAAGATAGACTGTATAATAGGCCACAAAATAAGTCTCAATTAATTTAAGAAAATTGAAATCATGTCAAGAGCCCTCTCAGACCACAGTGGAATAAAACTGCAATTAACTCCAAAAGGGACCCTCAAAACTCTAACAATACATGGAAATTAAATTATTTGCTTTTGAATAATCTTTGGGTTAATAATGAAATCAAGATGGAAGTTAAAAAGTTCTGTGAACTGAATGAAAATAGTGACAAAACTTAACAAAACTTCTGGGATACAGCCAAAGCGGTGCTAAGAGGAAAGTTCATAATCTTAAATGCCTACATCGAAAAGTCTAAAAGAGCACAAATAGACAACCAAATATCATCTCAAGGAATTAGAGAAACAAGAACAAACTAAACCCAAACACAGCAGAAGAAAAGAAATAACAAAGATCAAAGCAGAACGAAATGAGATTGAAACAAAAAACTATAAAAGATGAATGAAACCAAAAGTCTGGTTTTTTGAAAAGACAAACAAAATTGATAGACCATTAGTGAGATTAACCAAGAAAAGGGAGATGATCCAAATAAACTCATTAGAAATGAAATGGGAGATATTACAACTGAAAGCACAGAAATTCAAAAGATCATTTAAGGCTACCATGAACACCTTTATGCCTACAAACTAAAAAATCTAGAGGAGATGGATAAATTCCTAGAAATATAAAGTCCTCCTAGATTAAATCAGAAAGAAACAGAGACTCTGAACAGACCAATAACAAGCAGTGAGATTGAAATGGTAATAAAAACTGCCAACAAAAAAAAAGTTCAGGACGAGATGGATTAACAGCTGAATTATATCAGACATTCAAAGAAAAATTGGCACCAATCCCACGGAAAGTATTTAAAAAAATAGAAAAAGAGGACATCCTCCTTAAGTCATTCTATGAAGCCAGTATCATCTTAATACCAAATCCAGGAAAGAAAATAACAAAAGGAGAAAACTACAGACCAGTATCCCTGATAAACATGGATGCAAAAATCCTCAACAAAATACTAGCTAACCAAATCCAACAGCATATCAAAAAGATAACACATAATGATGAATGGGTTTTATACCAGGGATGCAGGGATAATTTAACATATGCAATGAACATTGTTAATTAACATAAACAGAAGTAAAAACAAAAATCATATGATAATCTCAATAGATACAGAAAAAGCATTTGACAACATCTAGTATCCTTTTATGATAAAAACCATCAATAAAATTGGCATAGAAGGGACATACCTCAAAGTAATAAAAACCATCTATGGCACACCCACAGCCAACATAATACTGAATGGGTAAAAGTTGAAAGCATTTCCCCTGAGAACTAGAACAAGACCAGGATGCCCACTTTCGCCAAATTGATTCCCCACAGTACTGGAAGTCCTAGCCAGAGCAATCAGACAAGAGAAAGAAATAAAGGGCATCCAAATTAAAAAAGAGGGAGTCAAAATGTTGCTGTTCACTGATAATATGATTGTATACCTAGAAAACTCTAAAGATTCATCCCAAAAGCTCCTAGGTCTGATAAACAAATTCAGTAAAGTTTGAGGATACAAAATCAATGTACAAAAATCAATAGCACTGCTATTCACCAACAACAACCAAGCTGAGAATCAAATCGAGAATGCAATCCTTTTTACAACTGCTGCAAATAAAATAAAATAAAATACTTAGTAATATACTTAACCCATCGGTGTGCTATTTTCAGGAGACCCATCTCACGTACAAAGACACACATAGGCTCAAGATAAAGGGATGGAGGAAGATTTACCAAGCTAATGAAAAGCAACAAAAAGTAGGGGTTGCAATCCTAGTCTCTGATAAAACAGACTTTAAACCGACAAAGATCAAAAGAGACAAAGAAGACCATTACATAATGGTAAAGGAATCAATGCAACAAGAAGAGCTAACTATCCTAAATATGTATGCACCCAATACAGGAGCACCCAGATTCATAAAGCAAGTTTTTAGAGAACTACAAAGAGACTTAGACTCCCACACAATAACAGTGCGAGACTTTAAGACCCCACTGTCAATATTAGAGAGATCAATGAGACAGACAGTTAACAAGGATATTCAGGACTTGAACTCAGCTCTGAACCAAGCAGATGTAACAGACATCTACAGAACTCTCCACCCCAAATCAACAGAACATACATTCTTCTCAGCACCTCATCACAGTCATTCTAAAATTGATCACATAATTGGAAGTAAAACACTCCTAAGCAAATGCAAAAGAATGGAAATCATAACAGTCTCTCAGACCACAGTGCAATCAAATTAGAACTCAGGATTAATAAACTCACTCAAAACCACACAACTACATGGAAACTGAACAACCTGCTCCTGAATGACTACTGGGTAAATAATGAAATTAAGGCAGAAATAAATAAGTTCTTTGAAACCAATAAGAACAAAGACATAACGTACCAGAATCTCTGGGACACATTTAAAGCAGTGTTTAGAGGGACATTTATGGCACTAAATGCCCACAAGAGAAAGCAGGAAAGATCTAAAATCGACACCCTAACATCACAATTAAAAGAACTAGAGAAGCAAGAGCAAACAAATTCAAAAGCTAGCAGAAGGCAAGAAATAACTAAGATCAGAGCAGAACTGAAGGAGATAGAGATGCAAAAAACCCTTCAAAAAAATCAATGAATCCAGTAGCTGGTTTTTTGAAAAGATCAACAAAATAGATAGACCACTAGCCAAACTAATAAAGAAGAAAAGAGAGAAGGATCAAAGGGTTGCAATAAAAAATGATAAAGGGGACATCACCACGGATCCTACAGAAATAAAAACCACCATCAGAGAATACTATAAATACCTCTATGCAAATAAACTAGAAAATCTAGAAGAAATGGATACATTCCTAGACACATACACCCTCCCAAGACTAAACTAGGAAGAAGTTGAATCCCTGAATAGATCAATAACAAGTTCTGAAATTGAGGCAGAAATTAATAGCCTACCAACCAAAAAAGGGCCAGGACCTGAAGGATTCACAGCCAAATTCTACCACAGGTACAAAGAGAAGCTGGTACCATTCCTTCTGAAACTATTCCAAACAATAGAAAAAGAAGGAATCCTCCCTAACTCATTTTATGAGGCCAGCATCATCCTGATACCCAAACCTGGCAGAGACACAACAAAAAAAGAAAATTTCAGGCCAATATCCCTGATGAACATCGATGGGAAAATCCTCAATAAAATACTGGCAAACCGAATCTAGCAGCACATCAAAAAGCTTATCCACCACGATCAAGTCAGCTTCATACTTGGGATGCAAGACTGGTTCAACATAGGCAAATCAATAAACATAATCAAACAGAACCAATGACAAAAACCATATGATTGTCTCAATAGATGCAGAAAAGGCCTTTGACAAAATTCAACACCCCTTCATGCTAAGAACTCTCAATAAACTAAGTATTGATGGAATGTATCTCAAAATAATAAGAGTTATTTATGACAAACCCACAGCCAATATCATATTGAATGGGCAAAAACTGGAAGCATTCCCTTTGAAAACCGGCACAGGATAAGGAGGCGCTCTCTCACCACTCCTATTCAACATAGTATTGGAAGTTCTGGCCAGGGCAAGAGAAAGAAATAAAGGGTATTCAAATAGGAAAAGAGGAAGTCAAATTGTCTCTGTTTGAGGATGACGTGATTGCATATTTAGAAAACGCCATTGTCTCAGCCCAAAATCTCCTTAAGTCATATACTTAACCAAGGAGGTGAAAAATCTCTACAAGAAAAACTACAAAACACTACTAAAAGAAGTCATAGATGACACAAACTGATGGAAATGCATTTCATGCTCATGGATGGATAGAATCAATATTGTGAAAATGGCCATACTGCCCAAAACAATCTACAGATTCAATGTAATTCCCATCAAAATATCATCATCATTCTTCACAGAAATAGAAAAAAAAATCCTAAAATTCATGTGAAACCAAAAAAGAAGCCACATAGCCAAAGCAAGACTAAGCAAAAAGAACAAACCTGGAGGCATCATGTTACCTGACTTCAAACTATACTACAAGTCTATAGCTACCCAAACAGTATGGTACTCTTATAAAAACAGGTACATAGACCAATGGAACAGAATAGAGAACCCAGGGACAAAGCAAAATATTTACAGTCAACTAATCTTCAACAACACATACAAAAACATAAAGTGGGAAAAGGACATCTTATTCAAAAAATGATGCTGGGATAATTGACTAGCCACATGTAGAAGAATGAAACTGGATCCTCATCTCCTACCTTAAATAAAAATCAACCCAAGATAGACAAAATACTTAAATCTAAGACCTGAAACCATAAAAATTCTAGAAGATAACATAGGAAAAACTCTTCTAGACATTGGCTTAGGCAAATAATTTACGACCAAGAACCCAAAAGCAAATGCAACCAAAATACAAATAAATAAAGGAGGCCTAATTAAACTAAAAAGCTTCTGCACAGCAAACTAAATAATCAGCACAATAAACAGACAACCCACCAAGTGGGAAAAAATATTCTCAAAATTAGTCTGTAATCTAATTTTTTAAAAAGATATTTTATGCAAAATTGTCATCTGACAAAGGACTATTATCCAGAATCTATAAGGAACTCAAACAAATCAGCAAGAAGAAAACAATCCCATCAAAAAGTGGGCAAAGGACAGGAATAGACAATTCTCAAAAGAATGTATACAAATGGCGCCATCGAACTCTGGCCAGGGCAACAACAGTGAAACTCTGTTTCAAAAAACAAGAAAAAGTAAAAGAATCTTGACCTTAGATATAATCATTATTAGTAGATTATTTTCTGTCCTTCCAGAAACTCTCTGTGCATATAAAAAAATACAATTTTTGCAAAAGTGGGGTCCAACTAAATGTTCTGCCACTTGCTTTGTATCTAATGTGTATATTTTAAATTGATATAAAGAAGGCACAGCAAGACAGGGCCCATCATACAGTATGACATTTCACAACATTGTATTCTTTTATTCTTGACTACAACATAATGTGCCTTTAAAGTGACCTTTTGTTTTAGTATGTATGGAAGGAACACAAGAGTTTTACAATAAACAATATCTTACAAAAAAAAAAGAATATATACAAATGGCCAATAAACATATTTTAAAATGCTTAATGTCAGTAATTATCAGGGAAATGCAAATTAAAACCACAGTGAGATACCACCTTACTCCTGAAAGAATGGTCATAATTTAAAAATTAAAAAATAATAAATGTTGGCATTGATGTGGTGTAAAGGGAGTACTTTTACACTGGGGTTGATAATGTAAACTAATACAACCATTTTGGAAAACAGTATGGAGATTCCTTAAATAAATGAAAGTAGAACCACCATTTGATCCAGCAATTCCACTACTGGGTATCTACCCAAAGGAAAAGCAATCATTGCATGAAAAAGACACATGCACATACATGTTTATTGCAGCACAATTCACAATTACAAAAATATGTAACCAACCTAAATGCCCATCAACCAGTGAGAGGATAAAGAAAATGTGGTTATTTATACACTATGGAATGTTACTCAGCCGTAAAATGGAACGAAATAATGGCCTTTGCAGCAAGCTGGATGGAGTTGGAAGCCATTACTCTAAGTGAAGTAACTCAGAAATCAAAAACCAAATATTGTATGTTCTCATTTATAAGTGAGAGCTAATCTCTGAGGATGCAAATGTAAGAATGATATAATCGACTTTGGGGACTTGCGGGGAAGGGTGGGAGGAAGGTGAGGGATAAAAGACTACACATTAGGTGCAGTGTGTACTGCTTAGATGATGGCACCAAAATCTCAGAAATCAGCACTAAAGAACTTATCCGTGTAACCAAAAACCTTCTGTTCCCCCAAAACTATCAAAATTTTCCTTTTGAAAAATAAAAGCCTTCAAACTAGCCATTGTAAATATGTCCAAAGAACTAAAGGAAGCCATCATTAAAGTAAAAGAAAGTATGATGACAACACTGTATCAAATAAAGAATATCAGTAAAGAGCTATAAATTTTTTAAAGTACAACAATATAAAAATTCTGGTGATAGACTGGGCGCGGTGGCTCACACCTGTAATCCCAGCACTTTGAGAGGCCCCGGTGGGCAGATCATGAGGTCAGGAGATCGAGACCATCCTTGCTAATGTGGTGAAACCCCATTTCTACTAAAAATACAAAAAATTAGCCGGGCGTGGTGGCAGGCGCCTGTAGTCCCAGCTACTCGGGAGGCTGAGGCAGGAGAATGGCGTGAACCTGGGAGGCGGAGATTGCAGTGGGCCAAGATCATGCCACTGCCCTCCAGCCTGGGTGACAGAGTGAGACTCCGTAACAAAATAAATAAATAAATAAATTAATTAATAATTCTGGTGATAAAAAGTATAAAAAATGAAATACAAATTCACTAGAGGGGCTCAACTATAGATTTGAATTATAAGAAGAAATAATTAGCAAACCTGAATCTAGATTGATGGAGATTACGCAACTCAAAGAATACAGAAAAGAGGAAGAAAAAAAATGAACAGATTATCAGAGAAATGTGAGACATTATTAAGTGTTCCAATATACACGTAATGGTGGTATCAGAAAGGAGAAAAAGAAAGATGTAAAAAAAAATTAAATAAATAGTGGATGAAAGCTTCACAACTTATTGAACTTATTGAAGAACAATAATGTACACATCCAAGAAGATTACAGACTACAGATAGGATAAATAAAGAGACATAGACTCACACACAGACACATAATATTGAAATGCTAAAAGTTAAAGACAAAAAAATGTTGAGAGCAACAAGAGAAAAACAACTGTACAGTTACAAGGGATCCCCAGTAAAATTAAGAGCTGACTTTTTATCAAAAATACTGGAGACCAGAAAGCAGTGGGATACATTAAAAGTACTCAGAGAAAACACACCTTGAAAACAAAAAGTAAAAGGGCATATGTAAATCTGACTGTATCAAATAATAGTACTAAATGCGAGTGGACTAAATAATCCAATTGAAAGGCAGATATTACATCAGTATTAAAAAAACAAGATATAATTGTTTCATGTTTATAGAAAACAATCTTCAGATTCAAAGAAAATAAAGATTGAAAGTAAATGAATGGAAAAAGATATATTATGCAAAAATCCACCACAAGAAAACCATCATGGCTATACTATCCAACAAAATAGACCTTAAGGAAAAACATTACCAGAAATAAAAGGAAATATTTTAGTAATGATAAAAGGAATAACCTGTAAAGAAGACACCATAATTATAAGTATATATGCACCTAATAATAAAGGACCAAAATATATGACGGAAATATTGACAGATTGAAGGAACTAATAGAGAGTTCTGAAGTAATAGTTGGAGATTTCAATATCTTACTTTCAATAAAGGATACAACAAGTAGGCAAAAGATCAATAAGAATATAGATTTGAACAGCACTATAAACCAAGCAATAGCAG
Organism: Pan troglodytes; assembly: GCF_028858775.2. NCBI lineage: Eukaryota > Metazoa > Chordata > Mammalia > Primates > Hominidae > Pan > Pan troglodytes. The sequence continues at coordinate 129,693,279 of NC_072407.2, read as the reverse complement.
GCATCTATAGGACACTCTGCCAACAGCAGGATATAAACTCTTTCTCAAGTGCACATGGAACATTCTTCAGGATAGATCATTTGCTAGGCCATAAAAATAACCTCAATAAACTTAATAGCATGAAAATGATAGAAATTATGTTCTACAGCTATAATAGGATAAACATTAATAGTCAATAACAGAAAAAAATTTAGAAAACTCAAAAATATGAAAACACCATGAAATAACTAATGGTCAAAGGCGAAGTTAAAAAACACTTTATGCTTCAAGATAAATGAGAATGAAAACACAGCAGACCAAAATGTATACCCAGAAATAAGACTGCACACTTAAAACCATTTGATCATCAACAAACCTGACAAAAACAAGCAATGGGGAAAGGACTCCCTATTTAACAAATGGTGCTGGGAGAACTGGCTAGCCCTATGTAGAAAATTGAAACTGGACTCCTTTCTTACACTATATACAAAAATCAACTCAAGATAGATTAAAGACGTAAATGTAAAACCCAAAGCTCTAAAAACCCTAGAAGAAAACCTAGGCAATACCATTCAGGGCATAGGCACGGGCAATGATTTCATGAGGAAAATGCCAAAAGCAATTGAAACAAAAGCAAAAATTGACAAATGGGATTTAATTAAACTAAAGAGCTTCTGCACAGCAAAAGAAACTACCATCAGAGTGAAGAGTGGCAGACAACTTACAGAATAGGAGAAAATTTTTGCAATCTATTCATCTGACAAAGGTCTAACATCCAGCATCTACAAGAAACTTAAACAGATTTACAAGAAAAAACACAACCCCATTGAAAGTGAGCAAAGGACATGAACAAACTCTTCTCAAAAGAAGATATTTTTGCAGCCAACAAACATATGAAACAAGCTCAGCATCACTGATCATTAGAGAAATGCAAATCAAAATGACAATGAGATACCATCTCATGCCAGTCATAATGGCTAGTAAAAAGTCAAAAAACAACAGATGCTGACAAGGTTGAGGAGAAAAAGGAAAGCTTTTACACTGTTGGTGGGAGTGTAAATTATTTCTACCATTGTGGAAGACAGTGGCAATTTCTCAGAGACCTAGAAGCAGAAATACCATGTGACCCGGCAATCCCATTACTGGGTATATACCCAAAGGAATGTAAATCATTCCATTATAAAGATACATGCACACATATGTTCACTGCAGCTCTATTCACAATAGCAAAGGCATTGAATCAACCTAAATGCCCATCAATGATAGACTAGATAAAGAAAATATGGTATATGTATACCACGGAATACTATGCAGTCATAAAAAGAAAAAAGATTATGTCATTTACAGGGACATAGATGGATTTGAAAGCCATTATTCTCAGCAAACTAACACAGGAACAGAAAACCAAACATCACATGTTCTCACTTATAAGTGGGAGTTGAATGATGAGAACACATGGACACTTGGGGAGAACAATACACTCCAGGACCTATCGGAGGGTGGGAAGTTGAAGGAGGGAAAGCACCAAGAATAGCTAATGGATGCAGGGCTTAATACCTAGGTGATTGGATGATCTGTGTAGCAAACTACCATGGCACATGTTTACCTATGTAACAAACATGCACATTGTGCGCCTAGATCCTGGAACTTAAAATAAAACTTAAAGTGTACCACATTTTGTATTTGAAATGGCTAAATTAAGAAAGAAGAAAGAAATCAAATCAATAACCTTACCTGCCACCTTAAAAATGGAAAAAAGAAGAAAAAGCTAATTTTAAAGCCAAAAGAAGAAGAAAATAATAAAGGTTAGTGTAAATACATGAAAAAAACCAGTAACACAATACATAAAATCAATAAAACCAAAAAGATCAAACAAATTTTTAGTTGAATTGACCAAAAGATGAATTAATAAATAAATAAAACTCAAATTAGTAGAATCAGAACTAAAAGAAATGAGATATTATTACTAACTTGTGAAAATAAAAAGAATTAAAAGGAATATTATGAACAATTGCATGTCAATATATTAGATAAATTAGATAAAATGAACAAATTCCTACAAAGATATAGACTACCAAAACTAACTCAAGAAGAAATTGCCTTTCTGAATAGAACTATAACTAGCAAGGAGATTTGTTCAGTAATCAACAACCTATCACAAAGAAAAGTCCAAATACAAATAGCTTTACTGCTGAATTTTATGAAATATTTGGAGGAAAAATAATGTCAATGATTTATAAACTCTTCCCCAAAATAGTAGAGGATGGAACACTTCCCAACTCATTTGATTGCCCTGATACCAAAACCAGACAAAGACATCACGAGATAAGAAATCTACACCAAAATCTTTTAGAAATATGTATGCTAAAATTTTAAAGTATTATCAAACCAAATTCAGCAAATATTTAAAGAATTACGGATGATGAGCAAGTGTAATTCATCTTAACTGTACAAGATTGATTTAACATCTGAAAATAAATTACTTTAATACACCACATCAATAACACAAAAAAATTTATCTCAATAGAAACAAAGAAATCATTGGATAATAGCCAACATTCTTTCATGATAAAACATAATGAATAAATTAAGAATAAAACTTGATAAAGGACATCTACAAAAAAACACATATAACATCATACTTACTAATGAAAATCTAGATGTGTTCTTCCCAAGATCAGAAAGAAAACAAAAATATCTGCTTTCACTATTTCTATTCAACATTTTACTGGAGGCCCTAGCTAGGGGAATTTGGAAAGAAAAATAAATTTAAAGTATTTATTATACAAAAGATTGGAAAACAAGATGTAAAATTATGTCTATTCTCAGATGACATGATCCTACATATTAGAAATCCTAATACATTCATTAAAAAGTGATTAGAACTAATATATGTGTTCAGCAAGTTTGTAGGATATGTGATTAACATACAAAAAATAACTACCTAACTATAATAATAACAACATATTGTAGGGCTTATATAGATAGGTAATATATGATAATACCAATTTGATGAAAAGAGGAGAAATGAAATTATACTATTGTAAGGCTCTGATACTATATGGGATAGGGCATAATATCACTCAAAAGTAAGTATTCTATAAAGTAAGTAAGTAAGGTAAGTATTCTATAAACTCTAAAGCAATGACTAAAATAATTTTTAAATAATTATAATTATTTTCTGCTTCTGATAAACAGAAGAAATAAAATTTTGTCATAAGAATATTCTATTAATCCTAAAGGAGGCATTAAATTTTTCTGAAAAGTAATCAGAGCACAGAAAGGACAAATAATAAACACATGGTAAGATGACAGTATTGAATCTAACCATACCAATAATCACATTAAATGTAAATAAACAACATACCATAATTAAAAGGTGGGAATTGTCATTCTGAGTTGACAAAGTAGAATCCAATTGTATAATGCCTACAAAAAGCACATTTTAAATATAAATGAACAAATGAAAAATTATTACAGTATTAAAGTCATAGGAAAGTAGGGGGTAGCTACATTAATATGAAGGAATTTAGCTTTCTAAGCAAAAGAAAAAAGTCCCCTGAAATTAAAGACATTTTATAATGGCAAAAGTTCAATTCATCAAGCAGTAATTATAAAAGTGTTAAGAATTGTGTACTTAATAATACAGCTTCAAAATACATGAAGAAAAAACTAATAGGACCTTCTCAGCCAAATAAGAATGGAAAGGAACTTCCTTAACTTGACCAAAAAAGAAAAGAATCTACAAAACTCTAATCTAACATCATGCTGAATGGTGAGAAATTTGAAACTTTCTTGATACGATCAGAAATAGGCAAGGATGTTCCCTTTCTCCACTTCTCAACATTAGGCTGGAAGTTTTAGCTAAAGCAATTAGACAAGAAAAGGAAATAACAGGTACACAGATTGGAAAGGAACAAATAAAACTGTATTTGCTTGCAGATGACATGATGGTCTATGTAGAAAATTGCAAAGAGTCAACAATAAAACTTCTCAAACTAATAAAAAAATTGCAACAAGGTTACAGAATAACAAGTTAAGAGAAAAGTTAATTGCTTTCTTGTGTACCAGTAATAAACAGTTGAAATTTGAACTTAGGAACATAATATCATTTAAATTAGCCATTAAAAAATGAACACTTAGATATAAATTTAACAAACTATGTACAAAATATATTTGAGGAAAATCACAAAAATCTGAATGAAGCAATCAAAGACCTAAATAAGTGGGGAGACATTACATGTCATGGAGAGTGATATAGTTTGGTTGTTTGTCCTTGCCAAAATCTCATGTTGAAGTATAATCCCCAATGTGGGAGGTGGGCCCTGGTGGGAGATATTTTGATCATAGGATCAGATTCCTCATTGCTTAGAGCTGTCCTTGCAATAATTAGTGTGTACTTGTGAGATCTGGCTGATTAAGTGTGTGTCACCTCCCCTTCCCACTTTTTCTTGCTTCTGCTTTTGCCCTAGAACATGCAAACTCCTGCTTTACCTTCCACCCTGAGTAAAAGCTCCCTGAGGCCTCCTCAGAAGCAGATACTGGCACCATGCTCCCTCTACAACCTGCAGAACTGTAAGCCAATTAAACCTATTTTTTAAATAATTTACCCAGTCACAGGTATTTTTTATAACAATGCAAGAATGGCCTAATATAGAACATTGGTACTAAGAAGTGGGGCATTGCTAAAAAAAAGGTACCTGAAAATGTGGAAGTAACTTTGGAACTGGGTAATGGGCAGAGGTTGGAAGAGTTTGTTGAGCTCAGAAGACAAAAGATGAGGGGAAGTTTGAAGCTTCGTAGAGACCTGTTAAACAGTTGTGAGCAACATGCTGATAATGATATGGATAGTGAAGTCCAGGCTGATGAAGTCTTAGATGGGAAGGAGAAACTCATTAGAAACTGGAGCAGAGGTTGTGCATGCTATGCCTTAGCAAAAAACTTGGCTGCATTCTGTTTTTGCCTTAGGGATCTGGGGAATTTTTAACTTGAGAAGGATGACATAGGGTACCTGGTCAAAGAAATTTCTAAGCAGCAAAGCATTCAAGATGTGACCTGACTACTTCCAGCAGCCTACACTCAGGAGCAAAGGAATGACTTAAAGTTGGGTTATATTTAAAGAGGTATTGAAGTGTATAAATTTGGAAAATTGACAGCCTGGCCATATTGTAGAAAAGAAAAAACCATTTTCAGAAGAGGAATTCAAGCAGGCTGTGGAGCAACCACTTGCTAGAGAAATTTGCAAAATAAAATGGAGCTAAGTGCAAATAGCCAAGACAATGGGAAAAAGGCCTTGAAGGCATTTCAGAGACCTTAACAGCAGCCTCTCCATCACATTCCCAGAGGTCTAGGAGGGAGGAATAGTTTTGTGGGCCAGGTCCCGGGCCCCATTGCCCTATGCAGCCTCAGAACACTGCTTCTCACATCCCAGCAGCTCCAGCTCCAGCTCCAGTCTGGGCTCAAAGGGGCCCAAGTACAGCTCAGGCCACAGCTCCAGCTCCAGATGGTGCAAGCAATAAGCCTTGGTGGCTTCCACATAGTGTTAAGCCTGTGAACATGCAGAGTACCAAAGTGAAGACTTGGCAGCCTCCACCTAGATTTTAATGTATGTACAAGAAAGTCTATGTGCCCAAGCAGAAGCCTGTTGCAGGGGGCAGATCCCTCAGAGAGATCCTCTACCAGGGCACTGTAGAGGGGAATTGTGGGGTTGCAGTGCTCAACACTGAGCCCTCCTAGGGCACTGCCTAGAAGAGCTGTGAGAATGAGACCCAAGAATGATAGATGCACTGGCGGCTTGCATCTTATGCCTGGAAAAGCCACAGATACTCAACAACGTGTGAAAGCAACCACACAAGCTGAACCCTGCAAAGCCACAGGAATGGAGCTGCCTAAGGCCTTGAGAGCCCACACTCTGCACCAATGTGCCCTGGATGTGGGACATGTAGTCAAAAGAGATTATTTTGAAACTTTAAGATTTAATTACTGCCTTGCTGGGTTTTGAACTTGCATGGGACCTGTAGCCTCTGTCCTTTGGTACATTTCTCCCTTTTGGAATGGGACAATTTACGCAATGCCTATACCCGCATTGTATCTTGGAAGTAAATAACTTGTTTTTAATTGTACAGGCTCATAGGCGGAAGAATTTGCTTTATTCCAGATGTGACTTTAGACTTTGGACTTTTGAGTTAATGCTAGAATGAGTTAAGATTTTGAGGGACTGTTAGGAAGGCATGGTTGTATTTTTTAATGTAAGAAGAACATGAGATTTAGCAGAGGGGGGCAGAATAATAAAATTTGGATATTCGTCCCCACCCAAATCTCATGTTGAAATGGAATCCTCAATGTTGGAGGTGAGACTTGATGGGAAACGTTTTGGTTGTGGGGACAGATCTCTCAAGGCTTGAAGCTGTCTATGCCATAGTGAGTGAGCACTCATAAGATCTGATTAAGTCTGTGACATCTTCTCCCCCACTCTCTCTAGGTCTTACTTTCACCACGTGACATACCTGTTCTTACTTTTTCTTCTACAATGAGTAACAGCTTTCTGAGGCCTCCCCGGAAGCAGATGCTGGTGCTATGCTTCCTGTACAGCCTTCAGAACAGTGAGCAAATTAAACCTCTTTTTTTTTTTTATAAATTACTCAGTTTAGGTATGTCTTTACAGCAATTCAAGAATGGCCTAATACACTTAGGAAGATTCAATATTTTCTTTCTTTTTTAACTGTAACTTTTATTTTAAGTTCCAGGGTACATGTGCAGAAAGTGCAGGTTTGTTACACAGGCAAATGTGTGCCGTCGTAATTTGCTGCACCTATCAACCCATCACCTAGTTATTAAGCCCAGCATGCATTAGTTATTTTTCCTGATGCGTTTCCCACTCCGACAGGCCCCAGTGTGTGTTGTTCCCTTCCCTGTGTCTATGTGTTCACATTGTTCAGCTTCCACTTATAAGTGAGAACATACAGTGTTTGGTTTTCTGTTCCTGAGTTAGTTTGCTGACAGTAATGGCTTCCAGCTCCATCCATGTCCCTGCAAAGGACATAATTTCATTTCTTTTTATGGCTGCATAGTATTCCACGGTGTATATGTACCACATTTCCTTTATTTAGTCTATCATTGATGGACATTTGGGTTGATTCCATGGGAAGACTCAATATTTTCAAAATGTTAGTTCTTCTTACTTGATCTGTAGGTTCAATGTGAACCCCAAAAAATCTCAGCAAGTCATTTGGTGGATATTGGCTTACTGAATCTAATATTTACGTAGGAAGCAAAAGACTCATAATAGTCAATATAATATTGAAAAAGAATAAAGTTTAAAGACTGACACTATGAATTTTCAAGACTTACTGTAAAGGAAGTAATCAAAACAGGGTGCTTTTGGTGAAAAAAATAGACAAATAGGTCAATGAAACAGAATAAAGATCCCAGAAATAGACCTACACAAACTGATCGTTGACAAAGGTTTAAAGGCAATAGAATGGAAACAAGACAGAATCTTCAAGGAATGGTGCTGGAACAACGACATCCACATGTTAAAAAGCGAATCTAGAAAAAGATTCTTTACAACCTTTAAAAAATTAACTCAAAATACATTATAGAGTTAAATGTAAAATGCACAACTATAAAACTCTTTAGACTATAACGTAGGAAAACATCTAAATAACCTTGGGTTTGGCCATCACTTTTTGCCAAACAGTAAAGTTTCAATCCATGAAAAAACTAATTAATAATATAGGCTTCATTAAAATAAAAACTATATACTCTTCTAAAAACACTATCAAGAGAATGAGAAGACAAGGCACAGATTTGGAGAAAACATTGCAAAAGCCATATTTCATAACATACTTGTATGAAACAAAAAGAGCCTAGCCAACATGGTAAAACCCCATCTCTACAAAAACACAAAAATTAGCCAAGTGTGGTTTTGTGCTCCCATAGCCCCAGCTACTCCTGAGGCTAGACAGGAGAATCAGTTGAACCTGGGAGGCAGAGGTCGCAGTGAGCTGAGTTTGCACCACTGCACTCCAGCCTGGGCGACAGAGCAAGATTCCATCTTAAACAAACAAACAAACAAACAAATAATAATAAAATAAAAAGAACCTTAAAACCAAACAATAAGAAAACAAACACTCTGATTAGAAAATGGACAAAATATTTGAATAGATATTTCACCAAAGAAAAGTCATAGATGAAAAATAATCATATGAAAAAATTCTCAGCATGTATCTCTAAGAAATTGTAAATTAAAACCATAACAAGGTACTACTCCATACCTATTACAATGACCAAAATCCAGAACACTGACAACACTAAACAGTGGCAAAGATATGGAGCAGAAGGAACTCTCATTCTTTACCGATAGAAATGAAAAATTGTATGGCCACTTTGGAAGACATTTTGACCATTTCTTACAAAACTACCCATGGTTTTACCATATGACCCATCCATAGTGCTCTTTGGTATTGAGATTGATATCCTTAGTATTTATGCAATGGAGTTGAAAACTTACGTCTACACAAAAACCTGTACACAGATGTATATAACTATATTCCTAATTGTCAAAACTTGAAAGCAACCAAGATGTCCTTTCAGTGTGAATGAATAAATGAACTATGGTGCTTCCATACAATAGAATATTATTGAACTCTATAAAGAGATGAGCTCTCAAGCCATAAAAAAACATGGAAGAGCCTTAAATGCATGTTACTAAGTGAAAGAAGCCAACCTAAAAAGGCTACATACTGTATGAGTCCCAACTGTGTGACATCTTGGAAAAGGCAAAACTATGGAGACAGTAAAAGTATTACTATTTTCTAGGGGTTAGGGGAATGAGAGGGATACATTGGCAGAGCACAGAGGATTTTCAGGGCACAAAAACTATTTTGTATGACGCTAAAATGGTGGATTCATGTCATTATACCTTTGTCCACACCCACAGAATGTACAACACCAAGAGTGAACCCTAATGTAAACTATGGATTTGGGGTGATAATTATGTGTCTATGGGTTAATTGATTCTAACAAATGTACAACCCTGGCATGAGACATTAATAATGGGGGAGGTCATGCATGTAAGGAAATAGGAATATGTATAAATTCTCTGTATTTTCTGCTCAATTTTGCTGTGAACTTTAAATTTCTCTTTTAAAATTCTATTAAAAATACACAAACTAATAGGATCTCAAGGAAAAATAGACAAGTCCACAATTGTCAGATATTTCAATATACATCCCTCAATAATTGATATCAATAATTGATAGAACAAGTAGACAGAAAATAAGGATACGAGCACTTGAAGATTGAAGAGGAAGAGACCTGAGCTACCACGCTCAGCCCCCTTGCCATGTGATGCCCTGCACTGCCTCGAGAGGAGACTCTGTAGAGTCCCCACCAGCAAGAAGGATCTCACCAAATGCAAGTCCTTGACCTTCAACTTCTCAGCCTCTGTAACTCTAAGAAATAAATTTATTTTTAAAACAATTTACCTGGTTTCAGATATTCTATTATAAGCAACATAAAATGAACAAAGACAATATTTAATATGATATTAATTAAAATTCAATTACACTTTCTTGGAAACTGAGAGGCTGACTCTAAAATATCCTGATTCTAAGATAATTATAGAAATACAAAGGACCTAGAGTATACTAACCAATTTTGAAAAAGAACAAAACTGGAGGAATCACACTAGCTGATTTCAAGACACTACCATATTGACCTATCAATAGCATAAAATTGAAAGTTCAGAGATAGCCCAACACATGTATGCTTAATTAATCTCTGACAAGATGCAAACATCATTTAGTCAAGAAATCACAGTCTTTTAAACCAAAAGTATAGGAATAATTAAATATCCTTATGTAAAAATATATGATTTGATCGATATTTCACACCATCTACACAAACCATCTCAAAACAGATCACAGACCTAAATATGAGACTTAAAACTTTTAAACTTGTACAAAAAAATAAAGAAAATCTTTATGACTTTGGGGTATCCAAAGAACTCTTATACATAATTTCAAAAGTATAATTCATTTTTAAAAAGGTTTATAAATTGAATTTTATAAAAGTGAAAAACTCTTCTGTTTGAAACACATTAGGAGAATGAAAAGAAAATCTATAGACTGAGACAAAATATTTACAAATCATGAAAACAATAAGGGCCTTATATTCAGATTTATGTAAACATTTTAAAAAATTCAATTATACATAAACAACCCAATAAAATAGCAAAATATTTGAACAGACTCTTTATCAAACAAAATATACAGGTCATAAAAAAGGATTTTTTTAGGTATTACATATAAATATATTATATATAAATATATATTTGAATATATATCTAAATATAATATATAATATATATAAATATATATAATAATATATATAATATATATAAGTATATATATAACTATATATAAGTATACATAACTATATGTAAGTATATATAACTATATATAAGTATATATATAACTATATATGTATATATATAACTATAAGTATATATATAACTATATATAAGTATATATATAACTATATGTAAGTATATATATAACTATATATATATAAGTGTATATGTAAATATATAATATATACTCAATCTCAGTAGCCAGAAGAGGAATATAAATTAAGACCCCAATTTGATACTCCTAAATATCTGTTGGGGTATTTAAAATTTAAACCATTGACCATATCAAGTGTTGAGAGGCTATAGCCATAGACTGTTGATGGAAATATTAAATAGTACAATCTCTTTGCAAAACAGTTTGTTCGTTTTTTAAAAAGTTAAACATCCCTCTATCATATGATTCAACCATTCTACTCTTAGATATTTATACAAGAGAAATAAAACCTATGCCCATAAATAGAACTGTTTACAAATGTTTTTATTAACTTTATAGGTAATAGACCAAATCAGGACACAACTCAAAAGTCCAACATGATATGAATAGATAAACAGACTATGGTATAAGCACATATCTCTACTCTGAAATAAAACAAATGGACAGTAATAGCACACAGTGTGCTATTCCACTGATATAAAATAATAGAAAAGCACACAGTGTATTATTCCATTGATATAAAAATAATTAAAAAAATAAAAACAATGGTGGCAAATATGTAAGTTCTTTAGCAAGACTGCAGGCTTGTAATATTTTGCACCAGATAAATTCAAATGAAATAATAAATGTCTTGCAATGAGCATGAATTGAAGTATCAGAGGTATGATTTTGATCTAAAAGAACAGAAACCATAGCACATTTTGTGAGTCATTTTTAATAGTTATTTTAATAATCTTTAATAATGATTTTTAAAGTGTTCAGTAATATTTGGGGCCAAAGTACAGGAAGGCTGGGAAATAATGGAACATTATTTCTAGTACCAAATTTTTCTTCTTTCTATTATCAAGACACAATAATAATTCACAGATCTGATTTGCCACTTTCATTATGCAGCAAGTGTGAGAAAGCACTCCAGGGATATGGTTTTTCCTTCAACTTCAATATCATCTATACAGTAGATTAATTTAACACTGTAAATAAGGAAATTCTAGTTGGGTGATTTGGGAATACACATGGATAAATTTAGGCAGTACTTGGAATGAAACAAAATCAAATCAATGACACTTTATTACACAGACTTTTTTTGTTCTATGTGCAAATGCTCAAATAAAATTATACTCATATTTTTTTAACTGGATTAATAAAACAAGAAGTTGAAACATCAGACTGGAAACATTTTGAGGTCCCAGTACACAAGTGTCAGATGACTGCTGGTCCCTGATAAATATCAACAGTAGCAGAAATCTATCAGTAGCACTTTCCAGACTTCCATGAAGCTGCCTACCGCAATCTATGTTATCCCTAGTATTTGGTAGATCAGCCTATTGGAAAATCTGTGTGCATTAGTCCATTCTCATGCTGCTATGAAGAAATACCCAAGACTGGGTGATTTATAAAGAAAAGAGGTTTGATTGACTCACAGTTCCACATAGCTAGGGAGGCCTCAGGAAACTTACAATCATGGAAGAAGGCACCTGTTCACAGAGTGGCAGGGGAGAGAATGAGTGCCAGCAGGGGAAATACCAGACGCTTATGAAATCATCAGATCTCATGAGAACTTGCTCACTATCATGAGAACAGCATAAGGGAAAGTGCCCCCATGATTCAAATACCTCCCACCAGGTCCTACCTTTCACATGGGGATTATAGGGATTACAATTCAACATGAGATTTTGGTTGAGGACACAGCCAAGCAATATCAATCTGGCTTGCCACCATTATACAACAAAAATCTCTACTTGTATAATGGAAATTAGTAGGGGAAAAAAGTTTTTCCAGGTTTTTTGATAATATGGACACTCCCCAAATTGAAAAAATGCTCACAGTATCTTGGGACGTAGGAGGGAACTGAGAGCATTTCTTTTTCTGCTGTAAATTTCCTCTTTCTTTCTTTCTTTCTTCTTTCTTTTCTTTCTTTCTTTCCTTCTTTCTTTCTTTCTTTCCTTCTTTCTTTCTTTCTGATTCTCTCTCTCTTTCTTCCTCTCTTTCTCTCTTTCTTTCTTTCTTTTTATTCTTTTTGAGACAGGGTCTTGCTCTGTCACCCAGGCTGGAGTACAGTAGCATAATCTCAGCTCACTGCAGCAACACCTTCCTGGGCTCAAGCAATCCTCTCACTTCAACATTCTAGCAGCTGTGACTGTAGGCATGTACCACAACACCCAGCTAATTTTTGTATTCTTTCTAGAGATGGGGTTTTGCCATGTTGTCCAGGCTGGTCTGGAACTCCTGAGCTCATGCAATGCCCCCTGCCTTTACCTCCCAAAGTGCTGGAATTACAAGTCTGAGCCACCATACCTGGCCCCGTCTTTTTCTGCTGTAAGTTTCGTGTCAATAAAGAAGCAGGAATACAAGCCCCAGAGTAGACAGGCCCTTCCAAAACCAGGTGTTATACCTGAAAAGAAACACGAAACACAAGCCTATTTCTGGTTCCTTTCCAATCGTTGACCTTCAGTGTTCTCTCATCCTAAACTGTGGAAACTATCCAGCTCACCCCTAGAGAGGAAACTAATAATCTTCTTTTACTTTTGTTTTTTTTGGAAGTGCCTTAAGGGAACTGAAAATACATGCAAATCGTTAAACTCCTACTGAGACTAAAATACCATTTCCATAGTTTATTAAGCATCATAAGATCACACACGTTTTATTTTTAATTCATTTGAAGAGAGATTTTTATTTTTCCTACCTCCAATCTCTCTCTCTCTCTCACACACCCTCATATGTGCACGCACACACACACACGGACATACAAATACACATATATTTTCTCTTTGTAGTACACGGATATTCTTATTAGCTCATTCTTAGAGGAATGAAATAGTACACATATGACTCGCAGCCAGGCTAGAGACTTAAACTCTGCAGAGATAGAAATAATGAAATAATCGTAAGAACAATTCGTTTCAACAGTTTCCTCTTGTCCTTTTCTATCCTTTACAGAACAGAACGTCTGTGCAAGTGTATTCAAGCAAGCTAAACATGTAGTGTTAAATAAAGCGTTAAATCAACTCTAGCAATCACACACAAAGCTTATTTAAAGCTGTTATTTCCATGTAATATTTATGAATAGACTCAAAAGAGGATGAATTGCCAACCAAACAAAGCTGAGCTGGTGGATTCTGCTCTACACTCTACGGAATCACCAGCTGGAAAAATACAGTCACCCCATCTACCAGCTCTTCACTTTGGAGAGGATCTCCATGTTCTAATGTGATTTGTTAGTAAGTTGATCACATGCCGAATTTAATTTAGCTTTTTGAAATATCAAGCCATATTAATTGTTTTTATGTTGTTTAGATTTTCTTTTCTCTTGCTGAACTAGAAGGCAAATGTTCACCATTTTTTGTATACCATGCTGTTCGAGATGCTGAAGCTTATGTTTAAGGTAACTTTCAGTCTTTCCAAATGAAATTATCAAAGCAGCACTCTCCTGGTGCTCAAAAATCTCATATAACAACCTCTATATTTTATCTTCTCCCACGGGTGGGAAGTGCCTAGAGAAGGTCATGATGAGGGTGGTCACTACATGGTATTGCCTATGGGAAGGTAATGTCTTAGACTTGGAGATGTTGGTTTTTCTTTTCTTTCAGTTTCTCCTGGAAGTGAAGATCATTCATTACCATGTGCTCAAACTCAGAGGTTATTAAATGTTGCAAATTTAGATTCCTGTGCAAGAAACTTACGGAGGGGGAAGACAAGGAGCCATTGAACTGCCTAAGCCATCTCCCATCTGGTTGATAATTTAGCACAGCCTCAAGTGATGACTTTCTTATTGTTCCATAGAGAAAGAGACCCCTCCTTGTCCCTGGGCCATTGGTTCTAATTCTCCAAAGCTGAGCTGTGTGGCTGCATCAGACGACAAGGAGCACCAGGTGTTTTCCAGTCAGGGAACTTAGAAATAGAAGAAAAGCCCACAGACAAAATGAGTTTAAGGGTACTGCAACGCAGGGATGCTGTTCTTCAAAGGGAACCCTGGAACAGTGTGTAAGTGAAGTCAGACAAAGAAGACTTCATGTGATATGATATAAATGTTCTCCAAAGTTTGAAACAAGCTTCCGTGGAACAAGTTGGAACACGGTTCCAAACTTCCATGTTCTACCTTGAAGGTCACACCTTCCTTCTCACTGAGACAGGTGTAATTTCTAAAAATAAGATACTGCTCTTAGGGATAGCATCTAGTAGCACCTGGTAGCATCTAGAATCAGAGACAGCTAAATTCACTCTGCTTGTGCTGGATTTTATCTCTGACGTTGGGCTGCTATATCAATCTTTCTGCATTCCTATTTCTCCTCTGTAACATTGGTAGAACAATAACTTGGAGGGTAGTTATAAGGAGAAAATGAGCTAATGGAAATAAAAATTTCCTTCTATTGTGCCTGTCATTTTCTGTAGGTGCACAATAAATGTTAACATTCCATCTTCTTGAACACGTCACTTTTCATTTCCTTTTTAAAATTAAGGCTTCTGTTTTAATTGTAACTTGGAGGCTTTCTGGACCTAAAATCAGGCAAGAGTATAACTCTTTGTCATCAGTCTCATTTCCACAATGCCATGCTCTTCCCAGGGTGTCTAACTATAGTAGAGGTCTGAACTTAGGACACTTTCCCAAGGAGAGATTAAACACTGCATTCATTATGGCAGCCGGAAGGCTGCATTATTGCTCTTCCAAGAGAGAGAGGGATTTATGGCTGTACTTAATGAATGCTAATAGTTTTCTTATCAGTGGGTAGCAATACAAACATTTTTGTGTATAGTAAGGTTAAAGTAAACCTTCAGAGTATCCTTACAAAGCTTGAAAGCTAGTGATTAGTTCTTGACAAGCCTGGCTAATAACAGGAGTTCCTGGAAGGGTATATAGGCCTAGCATAGCCAGAATACATGATTCTTCAGTTGTTTTACAGTTTCACATCTGTCCTTTCGGAACAGGGCTGTCACAAAAAATCCATATAGCTTTTGTGCTTTTCTTAAACATCTAGGTAGTTTCACTCTTTAAGCAGCGTAATCTGGTTGCTGAGTAAAGGAAAGCCAAAAACCTTTCTTAATCAGTTAGAAAAAAATATATTCATGTAACTTCAATTTGCTTTGCAAATAGATACAGAGTCAAAGAATATGTATCAGGCATCTACTATTTATGGAAAATGTTGTTACACTCTTTCACATAAATATGGCATTTAATTCTTGTTGTACCTCTGTAAAGTTTGGCTCCTGAGGAAACTGGAACTTCTAGAGGGCGTATGATTGTCCAAGGACACATTTGCAAACTTACATCTGACCCCAAGTCCAAATGTACTTGGCCCACGTGTTCACAGTACATTTCAAGGGCAGTTATCCTGCTCTTCTAAGCCACTCAGGAGAAGGCCATGGTCAAATGAGGATGAGGAGCTCAAATTTAAACATTGCCAAGAGTGATAGTTTCTAAGATGAAAGAGTACATATCTCCAAGCTAAAAATGAATGTTTTTATACTGATAAACAAAAAGAGTCCTATCAATCAATTTACACAAATTATATACCGAGATAGGTTTTAAATAACGTTCTATAACATGTAGTTATAGTAATAGCAGCTCAATAAAATAATTACACTTAATAGCTAGCCCCAGTCTTGCTCATTCTCTCTGACACCTTCTACAATGGTTATGATTTAAACCCTGACAGTCAGGTAATTCATGTCAAAAAGCCCATTACTCAAAAAAATCACCCTGAGCCTAATTCTCTGAAAATTTTATAGCTTTTTCTTCTTTTCCTTTCAATAAAGAAATGAATAGAGAAAACAATAGCTAAATATGTATTTATGTAAAAAATCTTAGCTTTCATTTCAAAAAGTGTTTTCATCTCTAGTAGTGGTCTACCTTTGGGGAAGTTAGTCAGCTTCTCTAAACGTGGCTCGTTTTTGAAATTAGACTAATGACATCTACTTCCCAAGACTGTGTTCTGGAAGAATGTTGGTCAAACTTCAGTTTATGGGCTGAAAAACCTCTGCCAACACCACACAATTAATGTTTTTTTCCTTTCTTCTGAAGGGACAAATGAAATTAACAAATCATGACTGATTTCTATTGTACTAAAGTCAGTCACATCAAGAACTATGTGCAGCTTTCCCAGAAGATACATTCCACACCTTGTAACAAATGGAACATGATGTCCCTGCTTAGTGTTTAATGTTGTTACTGACTTGCCTGCATTGGCAGTAAAGGTAAAGCCTCCAAGCTGCCAATCATTTCTGTAAGCAATCAGATAATAGTAAGGGTCAGAATAACTCATGGGTAAATAGTCACCTGGAGTGGACAAAGTTCTATGTCTGTCCCCCAAACCCTCCTTCCCAAAATGAGCAAGGAGAAGGGCTGCAATCAATGTAGTTAACATATAAATTGTAATTCTAGTTTGTGCAGACATCAAGAAATCCAAGAAAAATCCCTGTGACTTCTCATGGCCCATAAGGTCTCAAAATGTTGACTGTATTGCTCATTTTTGTTCAGGGAAAAACATCAGACAAAATACACTTCATAGAGTTCATTTGAGCAAGGAAGAATTTATTAATCTGGTGGCACTCAAAACTGGAAGAGGTTTCAGAGAGCTCTACTCCAGCAGCCCAAGCCGGGAGCCTTTATAGGCTGAATGGCAAGTAAATAAATTACTTGATTAGCTATAGCAACGTGTTTGTCTTATTTGGATATAGTCTGATGGGAGTTCACTAGTTATACAACGAATTGGCTGGTTGGCTATTTGTGATAGGCTGAGGCTCATTTTTTTTTTTAAAGTCAGTGATAAGAAATACCTCCAAGTTAAGTTTCAGTTGCTTACAGAAAGTTTAAGTTGCTTCGGTTTCTTACTGAAGTTATCTTTGAGCAAGACCTCATTCTTGCTCTAAATAAAAAGAAAAATACAAGAGTCATCCTAAATTATGGCATAATCTAAAAACAGAAGACATTTGCAGAGCTCTTAGCTCTGTGAAGGCTTATAATCAGGCATGAAGAAAAAGGTAGTTGCTCTCCACTTCTTGCTTGTTACTAAGGTGAGTGTGAGTGAATACTTCTCAGGACAGCCAGGTACCATCTGACCAGCCAACCATGCTAGTTAAAGAGGCTTTTGTGGTATAAGTCCTTAGCAATAATAGAGTTTAGATTGCTCTAGCCTAGCCCAGAGGATGTACTTCCAACTATGACATGATCTGAATGGATCAATTAAGGAGCTGAAATTTGTGGAGTCAAGACATACAGAAACTCTGTTTATCCTTTCCATCTCTGGAGGCTTCTGCCATGAATTCAGTAACCTGAAGGTGAAAAGAACATCCAAAAGCACCTCATCTATCTCAGAGGTCAACACAGGCCCCAAATGATGTCAGGACATTCTGACTTACCTCATTCATTCCTTTCTCTCTATTCTTTCTGACACATTCAAATATGGTGGCAGGTAGCTTTCCATGACTACATTCAAAGATCATCAATGTCTTTTGTGCAGCAGCACATATATCCACAAATAAAACATGCCTTGGGGAATTCAAGTAGCTGTCAACAGCTGCCTCCAATGGACTTTGCCACTTTAGGTAGCTCCCTCACCTTCTCTATGCTGTTGTTAGAGATGGGTTAAATTTATAGGACCAGCAAGACTTCTGAGAATATAATCTGCCCTGCCAACCAATAGATTTGGAGAAAATGAAACTTCCCCTGGCAGATAATAAAGTCAGAGTGCCAACTAAATCCATTAGAAAAAGTTTGTGTTTTGAAATTCTCCCACTCTATTTAAAAGACGTGAAGTTGTCATATCTTGAACTCAACTCCACTCACAGTCTTTTCTCTCCTAATATGTCAACCATGGTATTATTCTAGGAGGTGGAGTCATTTTGGAAGTGGAGAGAAATTATCCTTGTGTGTGTCAAAATTTGTCAAATATCTCAAAATATCTGGGAATGAGAATGGCAGAGACAGTAAATGCAAGACAGATATAGAAACTTGACAATAAAGCCCTGGAGTTGCAAAGCTTTTGCCTTCATAATCTGCCAGAACTCACATTTTGGAAGCCTGAGATGCTGCGGACATAATGATGAGAATACGCTCTGCTTGTTGCAAGGGAAACTTCAGCTTCGCCACCACTATCTCACTTCTGTCTCTAACCCCCCTTCTCTTGCCCAACTTAAACCTCAAGAAAAACCAAAACAGAACAAAACAGGGTCAGCAGAATATGTTCCTGTTAGATTGTCCAATTTGCAAATCCCCTTGAGGTAGAAACTATGTCCTGATTAGAATCTACACGCCCAAGTCTCCAGCTCACTGTCAAGGTGCTTCCTGTCTCTTTGTCCAGCAGCATTCACGGAGCCTCTTTGAAGAGGGCAATGTCTCCAGGCTGCTGGGAGCAGATAAACGTCTGTTGTTTTACACAGGCTGGGTGGGGGAACGGGTGTAAACCTCTTTGCATTGAATAAAGGCAGTCTGATAATAACAAATTGCCTTGTCAGCCACAAGAGATACTTAGTTATTAATGGAAATAATAACAGATTATATCAGCTTTGCACACTATAATCAAAAGGAAGATCAAAGCAAACTAATATTACAAAGAGTTAACAGTGAAGACATGCTAATGAGATAAAAACCACTTTCATCTCTCCCTTCCCAAATGCACCAGTGGGATAATTATTGATAACAAATAATGTCATTTAAACATGGACAATATTTTTAATACCAAAAGTCCAGCCACACCAATGAGGCTTTTTTCTATCAAATAAAATTGTTTTCAGTGTTTTCTTAAAACTGCTTAATTGCATTCTGCTGGTGTTATAGAAATACGTGATTTTGAATCATCCGTGTTTTCAGCTGGTTTAAGCTAAACTCACGTTGCCTTTGGTTGTGACTACAAACATCTAAGCAAAGAGCTATGTCAGTTTATTAATAATGGAGACAGGACACAGAACCTGATAAACCCCTCCCTGACTTGTCATTTAAGAGTATCGCTATCATAGTAGAGTATTTTTTGTATTTACCCAATCTCCTCACCAGTAAGTCAGCCCTTTTCTCCTTGGAAGCACTTTACAAATATTAGTGAGTGTCGAGGCCATTCTCAAGAGGTAGAAAGATATTTTTATTACCTTTTCTCCTATATAGAAAATGACAAAAAAGATCACTGACCATGGGTTGTTTTCTTCTTACAAAGTCTTAATTTGAAGTTTTACATTCAAATTATTGTATTTGCATCATTCTACAATAAGCATCATTTCATGATAAGCACACAATATTTGGGTATTAATTTATATATCTTAACAGGGATTTTTAATAATCCTGACTTTATAAAATATAAGGCTAAAATGTTTAATATATATGGAAAATAGCCTGCTAAGGACTCCTTCAGTCATAAAATCCAAAATGGGGGCTGTAGATTGACCTTACCTTCCAAGGAATGAAGACACTGAAACCTAATGGGTGAAAGTGAAAAGCCATCGATTTTAGCCCGTGGATATATCATTTGCTTATTCTAGGAACTTGAAAATATCAATAAATATGTCTAATTTCAAAAACCTTATTTTTTTATTTTGGGAAAATAATTCTTAACCTTACTTCATCAGAGTGTAAGGATAAGTTAAAAGATTTATCCTTGTAAACTGTAAAATATGCTGTACAAATTTGAAGTTATGATGTAATATTATTTATGAATCATAAGAGTAACCATGTTTCAAAAGTAGCTTATTTTTACTTTCAATACAAAGCGGAGTAGAGAACATGTACAGGAGAAAACCATAAATATTTCTGGAAAATGGAAAGCAAGAGA
This sequence comes from Pan troglodytes, assembly GCF_028858775.2. Lineage (NCBI taxonomy): Eukaryota > Metazoa > Chordata > Mammalia > Primates > Hominidae > Pan > Pan troglodytes. The sequence continues at coordinate 129,672,980 of NC_072407.2, read as the reverse complement.
ATTCTCAGTGAGGGACAGAGTGGAGGGAAGGAATCTTATTAAAAAAATAAAACAGATGGCTGCAGAGGAGGTGAAAGTTATTCATCCAGGCCTAGTTCCAAGGAAGCTCCAAAATCTACCCTGACAGGTGTAGGGAGCATGACTGGCTTTGTGTCAGAAAAAAAATGATAAATTCTAAAGATTATACTATATTAAATATTTGAGCCACATTTCTTACCTTCTCTCCTCCGTCCCCTGTCACTCTTTTCCCATACAGTGAGATAAGCTACAGTGGCACTTCCCCTATAGAAAAATGTAGACATATCAAAAGGATATACGAACTTGTTTGAAAGCCAAACAGAGAACAATTTGAGCATCAGAGTAAATAATTATAGCAACAGATTATAGTACCTGGAATAAAATAGGAATGCATGAACCTGCACCAAGGTAAATAACGAAGTAAATAAATAGAGAAGGGGAATGTCTACCACACAGTAAAATGTCAACTAATATTAATAAATGTGAATCCTTCTTCATTAATCTTAGAGTGGAAAAGTCTGGCAGAAACCGTCTTAAATATATGATAAAACTGAATACCACATGTCGTTGTGTGTCTTCTGCTGTGGGGCACTAGGAGGAACATAGCATCACTGTTGTGGTATTTCTATTGCAGCTACCTAATCAAGAGGAAACAAATCCACAAGCCTAAGCTAAGAGGCATTCTACAAAATAATTGGCCTATACTGTTAAAAAACGTCAAGGTCAGAGAAGACAAGCAAAACACTGAAATATTTTTCAAATTGAAGGCTATCAGAGAAGTTTGACAACTAAACAGTACACAGGATTTTGGATAGAATCTAATCCTTGAAAGGCATTTTTAGGGCAAACAGCAAAATTGAAATGGGTCTTTGAGTTAGAAGGCAATATGAATCTTAATGTTGATTTTGATTTGGATGGTTATACGGTGGTTTTCTAGAAGTATATCTCTGTTTTTAGGAAATATCTACTGAAATACTAAAGGGTAATGATGACCCAGGTGTGCGACTTACTCCCAAGTGGCAGGGGAAAAAATAGCAGTATGCATAAATAGAGTAATAAGAAAAATGTGGCTGGATGTTAACAGTGGTGAACCTGAGTGTCATGAAGTGAATTGTGTCTCCCCAAAATACTTGTTGAATTTCAAATCCACAGTACCTCAGAATGTGACTATATCTAGAGATAGGGTCTTTAAAGAGATGTTTAGGGCTAAATGAGGTTATCCAATCTGACTGCTCTTCTTATAAGCAGAGGACATTTGGATACATAAAGATACATCAGGCCTAGCACCGTGGCTTACGCCTGTAATCCCAACACTTTGGGAGGCCAAGGCGGGAGGATCACTTGTTGTCAGGAGTTGGAGACCAGCCTGGCCAACATGATGAAACCTCTTTTCTACTAAAAATACAAAAATTAGCCAGGCGTGGTGGCACATGCCTGTAATCCCAGCTACTCGGGAGGCTGAGGCACAAGACTTGCTGGAACCCGGGAGGTGGAGGTTGCTGGAACCTGGGAGGTGGAGGTTGCAGTGAGCCAAGATCGCACCACAGCACTCCAGCACTTAAAAGAAAAAAAGAAAAAAAAAAACATCAGAGAAGTGGGCACACTGAAGAAAGACCACGTGAAGACACAGCGAGAGGGTGGCCATCTGCAGGCCAAAGAAAGAAACCTCAGGAGAAACCAAACCTGTAAACACCTTGATCTTGGACTTCCAGCTCCCAGAGCTCTGAGAAAATAAATTAACAAATTTATTTTGTGTAAGCTACGTGGTCTGAGGTATTTTGTTATGACAGTCCTAGCAAACTAATACATTGCATGTAGAGTATGCGGGTGTTCTTTGTATCTTTATTAAGGTAATATTTATGTAAAGTAAAAATGCATAGATCCTAAAGTGTATAGCTTGATGAGTTTTGATATATATTGCTTTTTTTAACATAGAATCATATGTTATAAAATTGTTTTGTTCATTCAGCAATATATCTTGGACATCTTTATCCACCTATCGCATTCTTTTTTATTTGTACTGATATTACTTCTGATTGGAAAATCCTAATTACATATGTTTTTGGAGTACAACATGATGTTTTGGTATATGCATACAATGTGGAGTGATTAGATCAAGCTACTTAATCTATCACCCTGCTTACCTATCATTTTTTATGGTGAGACATTTCAAATTTATTCTCAAAATTATTTTGAGACATACATTATTGGTGACTATAGTCACCTTATTCCTTCTGTCTATCTGAAACTTTGTATCTCTTGATCAGCGGCTTTCCATTCACTCCCTTTCCACCTCTACTCCCAGCCTCTGGTAACCATCATTCTACTCTATATTTCTACAAGTTCAACTTTTTCAGATTCCACATATAAGTGAGATCGTGCACTATTTGTCTCCTGTGCCTGGCTTATTTCACTTAGCATAATGTCCTCCAATCCATTGATAGATGCTTTGGTTGCTTCCATATCTTGTGAAAAACATGGCACTAAATACATCACAAATAGGACATTTGTGTCATAGTATGAGAATTCAGACAAGGCAGAACATTGCCTTCTTTGACCTCAGCTGGAAACATGTCTGTAGCTCAACTCAAATTTTTTCAGCTCTGCACATGACCATGAGTGACTGAGAATATATAACAACTATTGATTTGGGGGCTACAAATAAATTTTAGCAAGTAGGCAAATTTGCAATATAGAATCTGCAAATAATGAGGATTGGCTGTCTGTGTGACATATTTTTTTTCAAACCAATTTGGCTGAAGCTTCAATATGGTATGATGTTGTAGACCTGACGAGCTATAAGAGTTTAAGTAGAGACGGGGTTTCACTGTGTTGGCCAGGATGGTCTCCCTCTTGACCTTGTGATCCGCCCACCTCAGCCTCCCAAAGTGCTTGGATTACAGGCGTGAGCCACTGCCGCCTCTCTATAAAAATACAAAAAATTAGCCGGGCATGGTGGTGGGCGCCTGCAGTCCCAGCTACTCGGGAGGCTGAGGCAGGAGAATGGCGTGAACCCCAGAGGCGGAGCTTGCAGTGAGCTGAGATTGCGTCACTGCACTCCAGCCTGGGAGACAGAGCGAGACACCGTCTCAAAAAAAAAACAAAAGACAAACAAAAACACACACACACATACACACACACACACAAAGAGTTTAAGTGATAATGGATATCATTTTTTATAGCTCAAATTATAATAATTTTGTAACTAGTATCCTTTACGTAAATATAATCCTGGAAATACTATTTCTTGATTTTAATGTTAAAATCAATATACAAACAAAACACAGACGTCCTAACTGTAATAAAATATCATAGAATAGACAATGTAAATTCTACCTCACAGAAATTAGGTAATGCAAAAGAGAGAGAGGTCAGTTGAAGAAGAGATTAGGGGCTCAAAAGTTTTCATTTCGCCTACTTGGGAGTCAAAATAATTTACAAAATTTCAATTTTCAAAATCTTCCATTTAGATAATCTGATCAATCATCCACATGAAACAATTATACAAGCTGAATAAAATATAATTTAAAAATTTTTTAAACACATCAATGAGTTGGCAAGAAAATAAGAATTATATAAAAGCCAAAAACAAAATGAAAGAAGGAATCTGGTAGAAGTCATTAGTGGATTGAAGCTGGCTTTTCCCTTAAGGCCATTTTTTAAAAATGGTGAACTTTGATTATGATCTCCAAAGCCTGGCGAGGCATAGAGAAAAATGGTATGGAGCCCAGGGCTAAGGAAAATGGGACTATTACAAAAACACACACAGCCGGGCGTGGTGGCTCACATCTGTAATCCCAGCCCTTTGGGAGGCCAAGGCAGGCAGATCACGAGGTCAAGAGATGGAGACCATCCTGGCCAACATGGTGAAACCCCGTTCCTACTAAAAATACAAAAATTAGCCGGGCGTGGTGGCAGATGCCTGTAGTCGCAGCTACTTGGGAGGCTGAGGCAGGAGAATCACTTGAACCCGGGAGGCAGAGGTTGCAGTGAGCCGAGATTGTGTTACTGCACTCCAGCCTGGGTGACAGAGTGAGACTCTGCCTCAAAAAACAGCAACAACACACACCACCCCCGCCAAAGACTGAACCCAGGAAGTTCTGCATTTTGTGGGTCTCTGAAGCTTACACAATTTTTTTTTTGTTTTTTTTGAGACCGAGTTTTGCTCTTGTTGCCAAGGCTGGAGTACAGTGGCGCCATCTCGGCTCACCGCAACCTCCGCCTCAAGTGATTCTCCTGCTTCAGCCTTCCGAGTAGCTGGGATTACAGGCAACCGCCGCCATGCCTGGCTAATTTTGTATTTTTAGTAGAGATGGGGTTTCTCTTATGTTGGTCAGGCTGGTCTCGAACTCCCGACCTCAGGTGATCCACCCACCTCGGCCTCCCAAAGCGCTGGGATTACAGGCATGAGCCACTGCACCTGGCCGCTTATACAATTTTTAAAGCTTTTTAAAAATTTTTAACTGACGCATAATAATTGTACATATTCATGGGGTACATAGTGATGTTGTGATACAGACCAGATAAGGGTGATGAGCTTATCCATCATCTCAAACATTTCTCATTTATTTGTGCTGGGAACATTGAGTATCCTTCTTCTAGCTATTTGAAACTATGTAGTATAGTATTTTTCACTCTGGTCATCCTATAGTTCTATAGAGCACTAGAACCTTAAGGAAAAACTAATACAACCTGACAAATGTGAAGCTGGTTCTACACGAGAACAGGGCTCTGAAGCGTCAGCTTTCTCTGCTTCATGGGAGAACCTCCTCCAACTACATGCTGCAGGCCTCAAGGAAACTCACAGGAAACTACAGGAGACTTCCAGGGCCATTATTTTGTTTGTTTTGGTGAAGTCATAGGGTCAAACTAGCCTCCTTAAAGCTATGGGTGGTCAAAAAAGTCTATCGGGCTATAATTTAAAGGGGTTCCAAGTTGGTAGTGTTTTCATTTACCTTACAAAAGCACCTTCAACCAATGTTGGGCGCAACTAGGAAATGATATTTGGAGTACAAATAAGTGAAAAAAGATTAGAAGGCAGAATATGTAAGTAACTAGTTATAATTAATTAATTAAAGAAATAGGCCAAAACATCATAGACGGGAACATGTCAATAGCAAATAAATATATGAAAAGATGCTCAAGAGCATTAAAATTTAGGAAAATAAAAGTTAAAATTTATGTTGCAGTATGGATAAAACTTGAGGACTGTAAACTAAGTACACAAAAAGATAGTTATAAATGAACAAATATTGTATGATTCCACTTGTGTAAAGTCCCAGGGTACTCAAATTCCTAGAGACAGAAAGTAGAAAGGCAGTTGTCAGGGGCTGCTGGGAAGAGAGAATAAGAAGTTAGAGTTTAATGTATGCAGTTTCAGTTTCTCAAGATGAAAAGAGTCTTGGAGACAAATGGTAGTGAGAGTTGCACAGCCATTTGAATGTACTTTATTACCACTGAATTGTACAGTTAAAAATCGTTAAAATAGTAAATTTTATGTTATGTGTATTTTACCACAATTAAAAATGTAAAAGAAATACAAAGTAAGAGTAAGATGAGATACCTTCATTTCTAACAGAAAACCACAATATAAAATTCTGACAAAACTACTTGTAAGAAAGAACTCATACACTTTTTAATGTGTGTTTTTGTTGTTGCTGTTTGTGGGTTTTTAAATTATCATTAAGAGACAGGGTCTCTCTCTGTTACCCAGGATGGAATGCAATGGCAGGATCATAGCTCACTGTAGCCTGGTACTCCAGGCTTAGGAAGGAATCCTCCCACCTCAGCCTCCAGAGTCTCTGGGATTGCAGGCACAAGCCACGCCTCCAGGCTCAGACCTCATACACTTCCAATGGGAGTACAAATTGCTACTTCCACTTTGGAGAGCAATTTGTTATTACTTGGTAAAGAAGATGTAGATACCTTAGGATTCAATAATTCAACTCCTAAAATAATGGTTTTCAAACTATGGGTCTGATAGTGGGCTATAAAATTAACTTAATGAGTAATAATCAGAACTTCTTTTTTTGTTTGTTTTAAGGGATAGAATATGAAATGGCAGCATGATAGGTAATAAGCCTGGGTATGATTTCACAAAACATTTTTACTCACATATTTATGTGTGTGTGTGTGTGTTTGTGTGTGTATACTGGGATTGTAATATGAAATGTTTTACTTAGTGTGAGTGATGTTGAAATGACTGAAAAATATTGCCCTAAAGCAGGGAATGGCAAAACGTGGCCCTGACCAAAGCTAGGCTGGGGGATGTTCTTACATGGCCCATAAGCTAAGGATGCTTTGTACATTTGTGAGTGCTGGTAAAAATCAAACATATAACTAATAAGAATATGTAACAGAGATAGGGTGTGGCCTGAAAATCCTAAGATATTTACCATTTGGCTCTTTACAGAAAAAGTTTTCCAACCTCTGACCAAGACAGGTTGTGTGTAGCCTCTAGACAGGCTATGTGTAGAGGAGATTAGAAATCAGGCTCTATCTCATACATACATTTTCTTTTGGTTTTCTTCAGTATTTAATTCTTGTGCACAAGGAGACGTGTTCAAGAATATATATTGCAGTGTTATTTGTTTTAGAACAAACACTGGAATTAATGCAAATGCACATAAAACAACAGAACAGGTATGTAAGTTGTTTTTTCATATAAAGAAATTCTATATAACAGCAAAAATAAAAGAATTATAGCAATATGTAAACACCTGGATAAACCTTGTAGACAGAAATTGAGCAGAAAAAACAACTTTCAGAGAAATGCATTCAATATAAGTCTATGTATGCCAAGCTTAAAAGCATGATAAAGTAAAAAATGTATTATTTAGAGTTATAAATAATTGTAGAAATATAAACCAAACAAAAAATAATAAATTTATAATTCAAAATAGTTCTGAAGGAGTCAGGCAGGGAGTAGGATGGGGGCTATGTGTAGAGGAGATTAGAAATCATGCCATGTCTCATACATACATTTTCTTTCGGTTTTCTTCAGTATTTAATAAAAAAAATTTTAACAAAAAATGCTAAAATGATAATTGAGAAAAAAGTAATAAAGTCAAATTACTAAAATTGTCAGAAGAAAGAAGAGACTGTGTGAGGGACACTGATTTACAAAGGCCAAAATTCTCATCTTTTATGCCAATGAATGAATAGATACTCTATAAATATGACAAATTAAGAAATGGAGGAAAAATGATTATATTTTTAGATGTGGTAACAAGTTCTAGAACCGAAAGCAGAAAGAGCTAAAAGTGGTTATCTCTAAGATCTTGGACTAGAGATGGGGAAGGTTGGGCAGGAGAATTTTCTGAAATTTCATACCCTTCCATTATTTTTAAACCATTTGCATGCATACATACATATACTATATATAATATAAAATTACGTGTGTATATATAGCTATATAAATACACATGGTTTATATATATATATGATATTATCATTATTAAAAGTTTAAAAGCAAAAGAAGCATCTCATTAAATGCTCAGATTTAAAATTAACTTGCCTTAGATCTTGAATATTAAATCTTTCAACTTTGCATCTTTATTTGATGAAAGCCCCCTGCGGATGGAGTTTTCCCAACTCCTCATCCCTCTGTCAACAAAACATTATCATCCTTTAAGTCACAAGTTCAATGTTACTTTTTTCACACAGGTTTATCTGCAATGTCCCAGGTCATGGTAAACTCTCTCCCTCCTTCAAACTCCTGAAATCTTCTTTCTAGCTTGTTTAAAAGATGTTTCATTTTCTAGCTAAAAAAAAAAAATCATTATTATAAAAATGTCTCATTTTAGTTATCAGATGTTAAACTACTTGAAGACTATGTTTAATTATCTTCGAATAACCCCAGTTGACTTGTATTATGCACTGCCCATCAGAGAAACAGAAAATTTTGTGAAATTAATTAATTCTTTGGGCATGTAGCCTATTCAGGTTAGATTTACTAAACTTCATTTTGAAAGCCATAGCTATGCAGAAATACAGCACACATACATGCACATATATTCTCATACATACAGTGATACACACCCATAAACGTATGTTTATAAGCACGTGTATATATATATCTATACAAATATAAACACACAAATATACACATGCATAACTATGTGTGCATTTGTGTGTGTAAAATAGTAATCACTGTGCTTTAATAGGAACCTTTTGATGGGTAAAGATTGTTTAACAACTCTTTCTCTACCAGGAAACTCAAGAAGATTGAATAAATGAAGATTAATGTGACTTGGATGAGACCATCTGTGGCCATTCCTTGAATGACTAATTAAACCTCTGTATGGATTTTCCTTTGAGAGCAATATCCAGTTTACATTTTTTAAAGACTATTGACATCATAGTTGAAAAAATATACAACAGAGACTTCTCTTTCTTTAGAATTATTTTAGAGTAGTGACCTGTAATTTCACAGAAAAGAATGCCTATATGTGGGGAAAATAAATAGGATCGCTAAAATAAAACATGTTGCTGACTACTTTCAAAAGCAAGAAACATCATTTCTAATCTTTGAAAAGAAGCTACAAAGAGAATTCCCAAATATCTGTTTTTCCGAGGATCAAAAAACATATTATATAACATATCTTGATAATTCACATGTGTACAAATGCTACAATATCTTCTTTCTTAAACAGACAGAAAACCCAGGCTGGACACGATGGCTCACACCTGTAATCCCAGCACTTTGGGAGGCCGAGGTGGGTGGATCACCTGAGGTCAGGAGTTCAAGACCAGCCTGGCCAACATGGTGAAACCTCATCTCTACTAAAAATACAAAATTAGCTAGGTGTGGTGGCATGCACCTGTAATCCCAGCTACTTGAGAGGCTGAGGCAGGAGAATCGCTTGAACCCAGGAGGTGGAGGTTGCAGTGAGCCGAGATTGCACCACAGCACTCCAGCCTGGGCCAAAAGAGTGGAACTCCGTCTCAAAAAAAAAAAAAAAAAAAATTCAGAAAACCCAAAAAAGCCAATCTTTCACTTGGGCTTTTGCCACTGCTCCCCCATACCTAGTGAAAGACTGCTTCTCAGAAGAACTATCTCTGCCTGTTGTTTCCAATGTCTCTCCTCCATTTGTCTCTTCAGTATATTCCAGTGAGACTTTCACATCACCCCTACAGAAACAGCTCTCTTCAGGTCACCAAGGACCTCAGCATCGCTGCATGCATGGCCACATCTTGGTCAGTCCTCCCCTGCCTGCCAATCAGCAGCCTCTGACACCTCTGAGGACTCCCAACTGGGAAAGCTTCTTCCTCTGGTTTTCAGATTCCTACTGTCTCTTAGCTGTTCTACAGGATCATCTCCTCCTTCTCATATCCCCAACCTCAACTCTAGAGGCCCTTAGAGCTCTTCCTTGAGCTCCACTTCATGAGTACAACCTAAGTGATCCCACCCTGTCTTAGCTTAGGGGCGGTGGGGGGGATGGATATTATGTCCTTTGTGAATGCCCTAATTCAGGCCTTTTGCTTTTGGAGCACATAAATCTTATCTACCAGCATGCCACAGGAGGAGAAGAGTGAGGTGGGGGAATTTATTTGACTTGCTCCCTCCACGTGGGGCCTGCTTAGGGCTGCTGCTTTCTTGCACTTGGAGGGATACAATCTGGTGGCCCTCTTCTCACTGCTGCCTTCTATCAATTTTAGCAAATGTTTTTCTCCCTCATCCCTTTGGGTCTAAGGAAGATTATAGCTCATACTGTCTAGCCTTGGAGTAATATACAACCTACTTTGTAAATATTCTACTGTAAATACTTTATTATGTTCTTCTGACCTCACATTGTCCAGTTTAAGTGTGGCATCTGTTTCCTACTGGGGACTGACGGATGCTGAAGGTAATGCATTTTCATTACTGTATAATATTTCTGTTGTATGAATGTATCAAAATTATCCAATGAACTATTAAGGTACATTTTATTTTATTTTTGAAAAAGTTTTCCATCTGTAAAAATTGCTGCTATGGTTATACATTTATATCATTTCTATACACGTGCAAGTTTTCTCCAGGGTGTACATCTAATGGTGTAATTGCTAGATTATGGGGTACGTATGTTCATTTCCGAGATTGTAGCAAAGTGCTTTCAAATAGTTGTATCTATTTACAACCTCACCAGCAGCGTAATAGACTCCATATTGCTCTGCAAGGTCAATACTGATACTGACAGACATTATTTTTTAGAATTTATTTAGTTTCAAAATGTTATTTCATAGTTTTAATTTTTCTTTGTTTTACTAATGGAATTGAGAATTTTTATACTTACCTAATCCAAGAGTAACCTTTTATATTCTTAGATTACTTTTCTATTGGATTGCTGGCTTTTTAAACAGTTTACCCTGAGAAACTATTTACATATTCTACATATGAACCATTTGTCACTAGCATATGGCAAATATATTCTCCTAGTTTTTGGCTTACCTTTTCACTCTCTTTATGCTCTGTTTTGATGAACAGAAATTCTTACCTTTAATGTAGTTAAATTCATTAATGTTCTTTTATGGTTTGTATTTTGGGGACTTTACAGTACATCGTGCCTACATGAGGTTATTCAAATATCTCCCTATCGTTGTCTTCTAAAGTTGTATAGTGTTGTGTTTCACATTACAGCCCTTGATTCATGTGGATTTTAAAATAATAATAAATAAATACTCCATCTCTGGATATAATCTCCATTATATGTTAAGTTCTGGGGCGTCATCTCCATCATATTTTAATTTTCCATATGAGCGTCTGTTTCTCTATTCCATTTCATTGCCAACTTGTCTGTGATACTTAAAAACTCATGACAAATTGTAGGAGGAAAAAAAAGACTATTTTCTTTTTTTTTCAGAATGGAGTATTGGCACTTCATTCTTCGAATACATTTTAGAATCTCTTTGTCAGGTTTAATAAAATTCTTGTAGGTTTTGGGTTGGAATTGTATTTAATCAATGTGTCAGGGTGAATTGATATTTTTACTGTATTGATTATTTCTATTTATCAGCAAATCTCTCCACTTATTTAGGACTTTAAAAATATCTTTTGTATGATTTATATTTTTCTATATCACATTAACCTCAAATATATTTAATCTCAGGCTCCTTATCTTTTATTAGATTTAATCTTAGGGTCTATATGTTTTTATTGCTTTTTACAAAATGTTCTCCTTATGTAAAATGGTGTATAGAGCATTATTTTGCTATTGAATTTAAATATGTCAAAATTGCTAAGTTTTTTATAATTCAAAATATCTGATTGTTTTGTGGATTTTTAATTTTTTTTTGTTTTTTGACTTCAATTTTCTAAGAGGACAGTCATACCGTCTGCAAATAACAGTTTTTTGAATTCCTTATTTTTAAATGACTTTTGAATATTAGAATCATTCTTATTGTACTAAATAGAAGTGACAATATTGGTCATTCTTATCTTCTTCCTGTATGTTAAGAGAATGCTTTCAATGTTTCACCATATTGTTAATATTTTTACAATACGTACCTTTAATCAAACAAAAAAGTTTCTTATTTTTTCCTATTCTTAAAATAATTTGAAAATGATCAAAAATATCTGTATTTTCTATTTCCAGTGAATTTTTAAACTACTGCTCAATGTATTTGCATTCTTAGCTTATTTTGTTCATTTGCTATTAAGAATTTTCTCATTTTACTCCTATTTTTTATTTGTACATACTTCTGTATAATATTACTTTTCTTTAACTTCTGGTGTATCTGTCCTTGTGGACCTTTTTAAAATTTCTAGTACTGGTAATTTGTGTTGATATGGTTTGGGTGATTGCCCCCTCCAAATCTCATGTTGAAATGGGATTCCCACTGTTGGAGGTGGGGCCTGATGGGAGATGGTTGGATCATGGGGACTGACCCCCTCATGAACGGCTTAACACCATCCACTTGGTTATAAGTGTGTTCTTGCACAGTTAGTTCACACAAGTTGCAAGATCTGGTTGTTAAAAGAGTCTGGGACCTCCCTGCTTCCCTGCCCTTGCTCCTTCTCTCACTGTGTGACACGCCGGCTCCCTGTAGCCTTCTGCTATGATTAGAAGCTTCCTGAGGCCTTGCTAGAAACAGACACCAGCACCACACTTCCTATGAAGGCTGTAGAACTGTGAGCCAATTAAACCTCTTTTCTTTATAAATGATTCAGCCTCAGATATTTCTCTGTGGCAACACAAGAACGGCCTAACACATGTGTCTTCTCTCTTTTTATTTTGATCAGTCCTGCTGGAAATATGTCTACTTTATTAGGCTTTGCAAAGCATCAAATTTTGGGATGTACACTCTATCCATTTTTTTCCATATTTTCGATATTATTAATTTCTGTTTTTAACTTTAATTCTACCTTTCTTCTTGTTCCTTTGGTTTTATTTTATTGTTACTTATCTCTATCTTCTTAAATTGTTCCTTCTGTTCAATACATTTATGCTTTCTTCTTTTCTATTACAGATATTTAAACTTGTATTTTCTCATTACCATTTTAGCAGAAATGCCTACATTTTAGAGATAGTATTTTATAATCATATTGTTCAGTGTTTCCAGTTTTCCAAATGTTTTCTATTTTGAGTCATAAATTATTTTAAAATGTGTTTTTCAAAAATATACAATCATATTTTTAAAATTATTGTTGTCATAGATATCCAACTTATTTGTGAGATGGCTAAGCAGTATGTTCTTTGTGATAATGATTCTTCAATGGAAAAAATAATAATCCATGCATACTTGAAAAGAAAGCATATTTCCCAATTACTGGGTGCAGTTTCCCCATATGTCTTTGTTTTTCCTTCACATATTTTATATCCTTCCTTCCCACTTTTTGCCTGGCTGTTTTATTGATCCCTGAGAAAGGTGTGTTAAAAATCTCTCATATGATGGTCAATTTAATACTTCCTCCTGGCAATTCTGTAGAGTATTGTTTTGAAACTCTAAAATTATGCTATTGTTGTATACAAGTTCAGAATTTTCCTGCTGAATTTAAACTTTAATCAGTATGGAGAAACTAGCTGAAATAATGCCTTTTATTACAAATTGTCTTTTGTTGGATATTAACATACTAGCAGGATGTTTCTATTAGCAGTTTTATATTTTTTTCTTTTTAAATATTCTACATGCATGGGAGCTCATGCTTTACATATGTGACTCTAAGTCACATATAAGTGGATATTTTTAATCTACTCTGACAAGCATTGCCTTTTAACTTGTGAGTTATGTCTATACACATTAATGCAATTACTAATAGATTTGAAATAATTTTTACTGTTTTATTTTTGATTTGTTTTGTTTTAATTTTCTTGTTTGAATATTAAACATTTGATTCTTACTTTTTTAGTTGTTACCCTAGAAATTTTAACAAACGTATCTGCTCTGATCAAATATATAGTTGCTTTCTAGTCTATTTGTTTTGTTACCCATACAACTATTGTTTGCTATCATTTTGTGCGTCTGCTCATGTGCTCTCCATTTTGTTTTGTTTTGTTTTTCTTCTTTTTGCCTTCCTAGATTGCTCCTACAGTCCTATTTCTTCTTTCTAAAGCAAATTACTTAAAAGTTCCTTGAATAAAATCTGTTTATGGTAAAGTTTTTCAGTTTTTATCTGAAAATATATTTCATTCTCATCTGTGAAAGATAGTTCCACTCTGCATAGATTTCTGGGTTTTCTGTCATTGCCTCTCAGTAATTTGAAGATATTGCAGTCTTTCCTGGCTTCCACCGTTGCTACGACGGGTCAGCCGGCAGTGCAAATCACATCCCTTTGGAGGGAATCTGTCTTTTCTTGCAAATGCATTTCATATTTCCAAGATAGACTTTTGTGTTTTGCATGTTCATATTAAGGGCTCTGGTGGTGGATTCCTACACATCTTTGTAGTGTGTGATCCATTAGTCTCTCTAGATCTGAAGGTCTGTATCTTTCATTAATTACAAAACATTTCTTTCTATCCAATTTGTTCTATTGTTTCCTAGGACTTTGGCACCCTATCCTCCGTGTCTCTTCTTTTTCATATATCCCATTACTTTTTCCTTTGTGTTTTATTTTAAATTATTCCTTTAGTTTCGTATACTAGTTACTAATTGCTTCATCTGCTATTTAGCCAGGTCCATAAATTTTTATTTCAATAATTAAACTTTTTCTCTCCAGTTGTTATCTTTTTTAAAAAATCAAGTAGTGGTTTATTTTAATGTCCATTGTTCATTAGTGTATTTTAATTGCCCTTTCATATATTTTAACATATATACCGTACTTTATAGCTATTTTACAAATATCTATCATCTTTTTGGATCTGATTTTGTGATCTGATGTTTCTGCTGACTCTTTCTCATGGTGGCGTGTTTCCTTATTTATCTTATAATTTTTGATTGTTAGCCTCTTTCTTGGAACTTTATCTATTTGAAATTTTAAAGACTATATTTAAAGTACAGTTTCTCTAGAGAGGATTTGACTTCATTTCTGCCGTGAACAAGGGCATTTTCATTCAAGAGTGATTTCAGATTAAAATTTTGGCTTGGGGCTTTGCAGGCCATAGAAGTTTTCTCTGGACATCTAGTTCATCATATCAGTAAATCAATTCTTTGACTCTCACTAATATTTAAAACAGAAAGTACAATTTTAGTAGCACATTGAGATCAGACTTATACATACATGATTATTAATCTTTCTTCATAAAAAATTACCTTTTAAAAGGTGGATTTTTATATTTTTCTGAGGCATAGTTAAATGCAAAAAAAATTGTAGGGGTGGTCATTCTCCTTCTAAGTTTATTCTAATCTTGCTTTCCACTTGATTTAAATGTTTTAACCTGTAAAATTAAAAAACACATTGTTTCTTTAAATTTTATATTATTATCTGGTCTGACAGCATGGATGACGGAGGGGATTCCTCTCTAGATCTGTGGGGACTGAGAATTCAGAGGAATACACACAGCTGAGACAGGAGGCTGAGCCACAGGAAGACACAGTCAAATTCAAGAGGGCAAAACCAGATGCTGAACATTAGAAGAGGATAACAGGTATAAGAAGGCCTGAAGACAGAAAGTGCTTCAATTTAAAAGTAAGTTGGCCCAGCAAGTCAACTTCTATTGGAAGAGAGTGATTTACCTATGTCACACTTAAAAGGGTGAGTACAGGGAGCAATCAGACACAGAGGCCCCAAACTAAGGGCAGACCCATATCATGTCCAAGAATACCCCAAAGGTGAACCAAACACTCCATTAAGCTACAGAAAAACATATTAGAACTTATATTTGTATTTATTTTTATGGCTTTTTAAAAAAGAATTTCCACTTGATACAAGTTTTAGGATACGCATAATTTGTTACTCAGTAGCAAATACATTTATTCATTTACTCACGCATCTGCTCACCAAAGTCAGGCATCTTATATGTGTTAAATATTGCCTTAGCCACGGAGATAGAGGTATGAACAAAAATGAAAAAATCTCTGCTCTCATGCAGGCTCCATGTGGTGAGATAGAAAATAAGTGGACACATAAATATATATTAAGTGAGGATAAATGATATAAAGTAAAAGACAAAAAACAAAACCAATGGATCAAGCAGACAGAACAGGACTAGAGCCTGATGGGGAGAAGCTAGTTTAGGAAGGTCAGGTCGGATAAATTCTCCTTGAAGATCTGGCCTTTGGACCTTAGTGATGTGAGGGAGTGAACCAGGCAAAGATCTAGGCCGACTAGATTGTGAAAGCACAGGCCTTGAGGCAGGAACAGCTCTGACATCTTTGGGGAAAGGCAAGGAAGCTAGTGATGTGGCTGAATCAGAGGAGTACCGTGAGTAAAGTGGTAGGAGGTGGGAGGAAATGCCAGAGAGGCAAGCACGAGCCAGATCACACAAGGCCTTGTAGACCTCAGCAAGGAATTTGATTTTAATCTGGTTTAGAAGGGATGCGATTGAAGATTTTGACCACACGATATGATTTACATTTTTAAAGGATCATTCTAGCTACTGTCTTGAACTCCTGGCCTCAAGCGATCCTCCCAATTTGGCTTCCCAAAGTGCTGGGATTACAGGCATTAGCCACCATGCCCAGCCTTCTATCTTCCGTATTTAAAATAGGCTATAAGGGAAAGAAATAAGAAGAGCAGAAAGGGCCCGGCTCTATAACTCATGCCTGTAATCCCAGCACTTTGGAGGGCCAAGGCCGGCAGATCACCCGAAGTCAGGAGTTTGAGACCAGCCTGGCCAACATGGTGAAACCTTGTCTCTACTAAAAATACAAAAATTAGCCTGGCGTGGTGGCA
Organism: Pan troglodytes; assembly: GCF_028858775.2. NCBI lineage: Eukaryota > Metazoa > Chordata > Mammalia > Primates > Hominidae > Pan > Pan troglodytes. Next base: position 129,656,713 of record NC_072407.2, on the reverse strand, counting down.
TGGTGGCATGGTGGCAGGGGCCTGTAATCTCAGCTACTTGGCAGGCTGAGGCAGGAAAATCGCTTGAACCCAGGAGGTGGAGTTTGCAGTGAGCAGAGACTGCCATTGCGCTCTAGCCTGGGCAACAAGAGCAGAACTCCGTCTCAAAAAATAAAGAGCAGGAAGAAGGGAGGCTGTTGCTGATTATAAGCAAGAGAGAGCTTGGTAGCTTGGACCAAGAAAAATAAACAAACAGTACAAGTTTCAGAGCTGTGTGTGTATTTTTTATAGAGTTGTACAATCAGAAATACTTAGAATCCACTGTAAAAAGGATTGTCAGAACAAGAAGGTGATCGCAGTACAGACTAGAGATACTTCTTAATATTTTATAGAATACAAAATATTCTTGGTGACTTTGGAGTTGTTAATTCATTGTTGATAGTGATTTTTAGTGAGATAGGCCTCTTTAAAATATATACAGAAAAAATAAAGATATTCAAAAAAGATATGCAATTGTTGATAGGCAGGTGTGATCAATTTTCTCCACAGAGATTTCACTTTATCTACTTTAAGTGTGTAAAATTTATTAGGACACAGTGTATGCTCACAATAAGTTTGGTAGGCATGAATGCTTAAGTGAGAGAGATCTTTGGGTTCCAAGTATGTTATTGAATAATGTGATAAGATGTGAATTTTATTTTTTAAAAATCAATGAGAAATGTTTTAAAAAGGCATTCTGTCTTGTAAGGATCCATTGAACAGATTAGGGAATGTGGCCAGTTTAAATTCTGGGCTTCAGCACAGTTGGGTCTGGATTTGTTTCACACATCTACTACATAAGAGCTGTTTGGTCTTGGGCAAATAGCTAAGCCTCATTATCTTATCATTCATAAAACTGTGTTGTTGAATGTGTCTGTAGGAAATACTGTTCATATATGAAAAGCATCAACACAGTATGTGGCACAAAATAAGTCCCCACTAAGTGGCTATTTTATTATCATCATTCTATTATCATTGTTAATGTTATTCAGCTACTAGACTTGCAGTTCTCTGTGAGTCAAAACAAGTGAAGTGGCTTCAGTTTTCCCTGAGTTATGCTTGAGAACAAAATGACATTCTGTGTTGACTTCTACTCTCCACAAAAATGTTTAAAACTGACATAGAAGAGTGCCGAAAACCCAGCATTCCCTGAGCAAAATCACAAGGCATGGACTTCTGTCTAGTTCTCAGATAAGTGCCCTATAGATATCATTTTGAATTAACGACTCCTGGAAGTTGCTCCACTGTTTTCATGGGGTGACTGCTTATAAGCTTATAAAGAAATGTAAAGATTCTCAGACCTCTGACTTTGTAAAAAGGAATTTTACACACTATCTCTTTTGTTGTTTACTGAACATTTTTCCCATGCCAACACGTTATGGACTTAACCGTGTTCCCCTCCAAATTTGTATGTCAAAGGCTTACCCTCCAATGTGACTGTATTTGAAAACATGGCCTGTAAGATGATTAAGATTAAATGACATCATAAGGATGCCACTCTAATTCGAACAGGACTAGTGTCCTTATAAGAAGAGGAAGAGACACCAGAAGTGTACACACACAGAGAACAGGCCATGTGAGAACAAAGTAAGAAGACAGCCATCTGCAAGACAAGGAGATAGTGAACAGTAGTGTTTGATAGTGACTTTTAGTAAGACACACCTTTTTAAAATATACGAAGAAAAATAAAGATATTCATAAAAGATATGCAATTGTTGGTAGGGAGGTGTGATATATTTTCTTCACCAGAAAACAAGCGTGCTGGCACCTTGATTTTGGATGTTCAGCCATCTCTGCTATTTTGTTATGGCAGCCTTAGCTGACTAAGATAGATTTTGATATTGAGAATGGTCCTAAGAAAAACAGAATCTTCAAAATAAATTTCCTGAATTGGTTCTGAGGTCTCTGGCATTGGCTCTCTAATCTGATTAGAGTTAGAAACACTAATGACTTACAGTAAAGCGAGAACTGATGGTCAATAGTGTGATCTGGCAATAAAACTATGCAATGTATCACAGATGAATACTTTACTGAACACCTATAAGAGGCAAGAATCTAAATAATCATGTCTATGATACTTTCAAACATTTTCGTCACAGTTACAAGTAGAGTGAGATTGGCTGCTTGCTCCTAATGTTGCTGGACAAAATAGAGAAAGAAAATGAAGAGCTCAAGGAGTCAAATCTTCAGCTCTAGGATTACATAAAGACTGGAAAGCACCTATGTCTGCCCCGAAAGAGGTGGTTATTTCCTGTGGCCACAATACTAAGATTGCTGAAAACCAAACTCAGAATACTATCAATATCAACTGAATTCCCAGCCTCCCTGGATGTCTATAGTGTAAGTGAGGGCATTGATTGGAAGAATATGCTGATAACTCTGAGGTGATCATTACATAATTTATACATGCATTGAAATATCATGTTGTACCACATAAATACATTTAAAAAACAGTATTACACAATTTATCCATGTATTGATACATTTAATGTAATTAAATGTATCAATAAATTTATCAATAAGTAAAACCCCATAAATAAATTTAAAAAACAGGAATGCAATTCTGAAAGTTGGAATGGGGATGTGTGAGAGGACCCTGATGGAACTAAGGATATTGAGTGACTAAATTCTGGTAAGTCTTTGCCAGGTGAAAGCAGCCTCTCCATCCCAAATAGCATCAGCCTCTTTACCCCCATCTGAGGGAATTAACTCTGAATTGCCTGAGAAAACAGTAATGGCCTCCACGGAGGCAGTTGCCTGGCAAGACAATGCTGATTCTCCTTAGGGCTCCTCTCCTCCCCATCCTTTTTCGTTTCCAGACCTAAAACTAGGCTTAAGTTCCAGCAGGCCCCAAAAGGTGAGCTAAAGAGTGTGACTCATGAGGAAGGGTGATACACTCCAAAAAAACTACTAAAGTTTTCTAATGTATACTGACAAAAATCCAGGGAGCATTTGTGGAAATGGAAATTAAAGGAGTGGGATAATAGTAGAAGAAATATAGAGTTGAATCAAGCAAAATTAACTGATATGGGCCCACTAAGCAGAGAATCTATGCTATTTCCATCTAGAGAATTTAAAAAGGCTCTAACAGTTTAGTTATTTTGCTGAAACATGGATGAAGAAGTGGCCCGGAGTGAGTGAGCTGGAAAGGCCAGACCTGCCTTGGTTTATTGTAAAGAAAATAATTCAAATGCTTAGAGAGATTGCAGTGTTAGAGTGGCTTTGTCACTAAAGGCCTACATATCCACCCTTGATGGGTCCTGAAGACAGCTTTCACTTCAACTGTGAGACATGAATTTGTGAGGGGGAGTCCCAGCAACTTCAGAATGCCTGGAATTTCTCTTCTCTGAAGACCAGATCTTACAGTGAGAATGCAGCCATGGAACTGGGAAATCTAAGTGCAATGGCAGCAGTTGAGTCTCAGAGTGTCAGGGCCCAAGTGGTGGCTCACAGCCACCAAAAGCCAGGTGGGTATGGCTACCATAATGGACAGCAGAGTCAAAGCAACAATCGGAACAGCCTGATTGGTGCAAACTTATTGAGCACTGACAACTGAAGCATGATGTGGTTCAGCAATTTGGAAAGGGATGGCTTTATTTCTCACGAAAGGTTGCAGCCTGCAACATGGCCATTCTGACAGCTGGGAAGCACAAGTCTCCCACCAGAAGCGAGCAACAGACACTTCGAGGGAGGAGCAAAGGGAACAGGAATTTATGCTGACTAGCCATATTTAATAAGCTAGGGGAGGAGTCATGAATACTCATGGAAGAAGAAACATGCGCATGAGCAAAGGAGGTTCACGCCCCTTCGTGGGTCCCAGGTTCAAAAAATGGCAGCATTAGCATGATCCAAGGGTGGCGTTTTTCAGCCCTCTGATGTGAAAAGTTGAAGCAGAGGACATGAAAACCCTCACTACACATCCTCCATGGACTGGCCAGAACCCCTCCATGGTCAGCGATCTCTCATCAGGAAGGAACATTGGTTGGTTGTTGTGCGAAAGTGGCAAAAAAGAGGGGCAGCATCAGGCATTGGTTGATATCAGTGGTGAAGTCTTTTGAATGGGCTAGTTTCTGTTTAGCCCTTAGGGAAGAAAATCCAAAGGGTGGTTAGCAAGGGAGGGAGGAGTAGAACAAGACGTGTCCAATCTCCTTTTTCATCATGGCCAAGAACTCAGTTTTCAAGGTTTCTTGGGGTCCCCTTGGCCAAGAAGAGATGGTCTGTTCAGTTGGTTGGGGTGCTTCGAATTGTATGTTTATTTCTCAGCACTAATTAGGTACCAGATCCTGAAACTCAAGTATCTCAGTTAATCCCACCAACAACCCTATGTGGCAGGGATGATAACCCATCTCACAGTACAAAAGAGGAAACTGAGGAGCAATGACATAAAACAACATGCTGTAGGCCCACAACTTGCAAATGTTCAATTCAGAACCTTAAACCCGAGTAATCTGAAACCAGAGCCCCAATTCTAAGTGATTAGACCTCACTGCCTCTTCAGCAAGTTCAATTACAAGGACAAAGATGACTTATTTTTAGACATCCAGAGTTTGAGTCAACAGTTCGTCTTCTATCCAGCTCCTTGCTGCTTTTTTCAAACTGTGCCTAGAATTGAATTAAACCCAGCTCATCTCACTTCTGCCTCTACCAATACACAAAGCAGTGTCACCTGTCATCCCTCCCCACCCCTCCTTCTGTCAGCATTGCAGAAGAGCTTTGGTATTCTTCACACAAATGTAAAAAGTCATTTTGGTTTCTTAAGCACAATGGAATGGCCTTCCCACTTTAAAATTTCATTAGGAAATACACCCTGAAGCTAGGATGTGATGAACTCAGGTGAGACATAAATCCAGGGAGGCAGGAGAGTGTTGGAAAGAAGGTGGACGTTGCTTGCTCTAGAAATGTGAGGAACAGGGTTTAGTGAGAATGTATGTCTGTAAGAGCAGCATAAAGAGACTCTCAGAGAAGGCTGAAAGCTCTCATTGCTTCGGGAGGCTGTAATTCACAAGTGCAATAACAAAGCCCAGAAGGCTCAAGCTAAAAATAAGAAGAGAAAAAGTAAAGTTATCTAAGGAAAATTAACTCAATTTCAAGGATGTTAGTTGGGCCAGGGCTGAAGGGGTGGGGGGTCGGGTTGGGGGGAGTAAAAGAATACTTCTCGTGTTTTTTGGTAATCCTAAATTATTTAGTGTAACAGGAGAATTTGGAGGAAAATGTGTTTGTATATCACAATGTTCCTCCTAATTGGTACTGAATACAATTATACAGCCTAAATTAAGACTAATTGTGTCATCTCTATTCTGAACCAACTCAAAATCAATGGTCCACTGCAGATCCTTTCATGGGGAAAAGGGAAGGCAAGAGTAGGTCATGTGTGTCTGCTCCAGAGCCTGTTCCTCTGTACATGAAGCTGATAGACACAAATAAATAACAGAAGGAACAGCTCTGTGAATAGTTTCTGATTACAGCAGAAGGCATTGTTGAGAAAGGAAATGAGGTCTGAATAGGGAAGAGATTACAGTCCCTCTACTGAATGCACTGTACAGATTTGCATATTTCCTTTCACTTTCCCAGGATTTCTTTACTTCAGCAAATAGAACAATTCTATTGATGAGCTCACGAGTCCTCTGTCCTCTCCCACGAGTGGTTTTCAAATACTATTGTACATAAGAACCACCCAGAGATCATTTGTCTACATGTAAATTTCTTGACCCCAGGCTCAGAAACATAAACTGGAATACTTGGGAATAAATCCCAAGAATCAGTATTTGTCAAGCATCTCAGCGAATTTGATGCAGGTAATTTGTGGACCACACTTTTAGAAATACCACTGAAGGTCATATATGCATGTATGTATATACATATGTACAGTTTATATTTTTAGTATGTGTTTTCATCAGTGTTGACTGTTCAGCATTCAACATAAATAATATCCCAATAAAGCTTACTATACTCTCCCTGCCTTCACCTCTACACCCTTTCTCCATTGTCCCCAGGAGGAGAACAGGATTGATTAAGTCAATCACAAATGATAAATCTACACTATCAAAGGTAATTTGCTTCCTAATTTAAGTATTTGGATTTTTGAGATGTTATTTATAACCAACATTAACTATGTCCTCTAGATTTCTGATTAGCTGGTTCCTGATTATTAATTATTGATGTAATTGTTGACTCAAATTTGATACAAGACTTCTATCTAAGGTCAATATTTTTTCATAGTTTATTAGCATAATAAGGTGAAAGCTCTTATTTTACTATTCACTCTCATCTGTTTATTTTTTAAAAGCAATTAATCATTCATTGCAGCAATGCTTTTAATTAAAATGCTTTTTCATTTTCAATCAGAGATATATGAAATACAAACAAAGCAAATTGGGAGTGAAAATTAAAAAAATAAACATTTTGGCAACTCAAGTAGTCATCACTTATGATCTGTGTTAGTTTGTGAATCACTGCATAAAAATAAAGCTAGCTGAACAGTGAATATAGAATAGGTTAAAAACAGAACAATCCTATATTCCCTCTCAGGAACATCTTTGGTGAATTCTTGTTTTGTTTCAAAATTTGGGGGAAAAAAAGGTTACAAAACATGCTTAAAATCCATATGCATATTTTTTTTTTGAAAATCCAAGCCAAGATTCCTCAATATCACGGCAGCAATTATGCCTATACTTATGTCTTCTTCTTTATATAGCCATTGCCCACCACATGGAAAGTGCCCAAGAAGTATGTGTGGCTACTGAAAAAATTCACTAATTTGGCCTAAGTAGAGGAAGCCCAGTTTGAATGCATAGAATAATTGTTTTAAAGTGTCACTATCTTACCTTTTATTACATTCAGTATCATAAATTAGTGAACATCAAAAACATCTCCTGCTGGACATGATTAGTAATATAGTTTAAAATGTTGATATTTAAAGATTTGTGTGTCTCTGACCCTTGAGGGTCCTTAAAACACCTGATATGAAAAGACCACCTCCAGTGCACCACCATCCGCACAATGGGATCTTTGGTAAGAAATAAACACAGTACCCAGAGCTAGGCGGAGACTTGCCCTGGAAAAGCTGGAGGGCAGTCAGGAAGAAACTTGAGTGGCAGGCTCCAGGGGGATCTGTGCCACTGGAGTAGGTGTGGCATTATCAGCTTAGATGGGCCTTGCCTCTGTAGAATTCCAGGAAGCCTTGTCTCCAGAGTCCTTCGTTCTAAATATTAGGAAGTCTCTGTGCCTCCAACAATGGTATTCTGTACAGATGGAAGATTTATTTATAAGTGACTCAGCAGAGTGGAGAAAAAGCAAATCCAGGGATCTACAAAGAGAAATACCAGCAATAATAGCAGGCCAATTTGCCCTATAGAGTCCTGGGAGGGATCAAGAATTAAAGGCACCAGGTACCATGGAAAGTAGGGGTGAGACAACTAATAAGGGCAAGAAAGGGATTTACTTAAAAATGTACAGAGGTGCTTCAAAGCCCCCAAGCTCCTATCTACACCCAACAAAGAGAGACACCTACTCCTTTATCAACCATATAGGAATGGGGAGGTATTTTTCTCTCACGGCAATTAAGCCAGGGAGGTTTTGGGTGTAAGGACAGCAAACGCAGAAGAAGGTAGCTCTGAGGTTTTGGAAGAAGGAAAGTTGTTACACTACAGTTATCTTCAGAATGGAGTCAACTACAGTTCCCCTCTTTTACCAGTTCCAGGATACTAACCATGAAGTGTGTACATCCTCCCTCTCCAGGAAAAGAGACAGAAAAAGATACTTTTCTGGAAAAAAAGTGAAAACTTCTAAGACATCAGCTATAAATACTGATACTTGGGAGTCCTCGATTTAAAACAAACAAACAAAAAGATGGATATCCAGCTGCTACTCTACAATGATGCTCACACATTCACCAGACATGCCCTTATGTCATGTTTCCAATCTATGTTTTAGTGTATCACTCTTAAACTATCTATTATCTATTAAACTAACATCTATTATCAATCTATCAATCATCTGTCATCTACCTATCATCTGTCTATATACCTTTCTCTCCCTCCATCCATCTATCCATCAAGAGCCACCAATTAGTTGATAAAATCTTCTAACATGAACAAAAGAACAAAGTAAGAGAATAGGAAAGAAATAGGAAAAATAAATTTGAAGGTAAGAGGCACAGAACAAAAGAAAATTAGAAAAAAAAATTCTCTAATAATTCTTAAACGACAGAAGAAAGTGTTTCATTTTAAAAAAGGATAAAATAATAGAAAAGGGAAAAAATAATAAATGCTGAAAATAGTGAAGAACCAAATGAAATATCATGAAAATTCTAACATGTATAATTTGAGTAGAAGAATGAAAGACGAGTGTGGAAGGGGAAGGGAGAGGATGTTGAGATTCTGACCGAAACTTTTCTGAATCCAGTTGAAAAATTATGACGCAACAGATTCAAGGAGATCTGTAAAACCATAGAGGTATAAATACAAAGAATACCACATATAGGCATATCATAGTAAAACTTTTGCAAACCAAAGAAAAAGAGAAATCTTAAAAGCAATCAGAGGGAAAAAGATAGATTACCTTCAAAGGAGAAACTACAAGCCTGACAGGTCCCTTTTTCAGCATAAAAATTGGAAATCAGAGAACAATGAAATGATATCTCTAAAATGCTAAGAAGTACTTCTCAACCTGGAATTCTATGCCCAGGGAAAATAAGCTCAAAATATATAGGTGAGATAAAGACTTCTTTAAATGCAGCCATAGAAAAGGATGAGTTCATGTCCTTTGTGGGGACATGGATGCAGCTGGATACCATCATTCTTAGCAAACTATCACAAGGACAAAAAACCAAATGCCGCATGTTCTCACTCATAGGTGGGAATTAAACAATGAAACCCTTGGACACAGGGCGGGGAACATCACACACCAGGGCTTGCTGTGGGGAGATGGGCAGGGGTAGGGATAACATTAGGAGAAATATCTAATGTAAAAGACGAGTTAATGGGTACAGCAAACCAACATGGCACATGTAAACATATGTAACAAACCTGCATGTTGTGCACATGTACCCTAGAACTTAAAGTATAATAAAAAACAAACAAAAATAAATAAGTAAAAATAAAAAACAGAGATTTAACCACCAGCATACCTAAAGGGAAATAAATCATAAAAGGAAATTTTTAAGGCAAAAAAAAGTTTTTCTTGGATGAATAACCGTAATGAGGAAGAAAAAAATCATTCTTATTTAGATAAAACTAAATGGCTATTGAATGTTTAAAACCATAATAAACATACCTATGAGATTTAGGATATTTGAAAATTAAAATACATAAAAACATAGCATAAAACTCAATAAAATATAAAGTGTTCTAAAGTCTTTGCCTTACAAATACTAAAAAAATGGTATTAGGTAGACTTCAGTATGCAATGGATAGATGTTATCATTTTTGAAGTAATAAATACAAGAAACGTAAAAGAAGAAAACAGGGTCAATAGAATAATAAAAATTACTTGATAATTCTAAAAGAAAGCAATAAAGGATGAAAAAGATCAGAAAAAAATAGACAAATAGAAAACAAATAATGCCACTGTAGATATAAAATCAAACATATCAGAAATGGCATTAAATATCATGTACTAAATACTTCAGCATATTAATATGCAAAGATTATCACACTGGATAATGTAACAAACTCCAAGTATATTCTTTTTACAAATGACCCATTTTAAAGATAAAGATGAAAAAAATTGTAAGTAAAAGATTTTTTTAAAAAGTTCATACAAACACAAATACACAAAAGCATAGCTAATCTAATATCATAAAATTAGACTGTAAAAAATGAATCACTAAAGATATTAAAGCCATTTCCTAATGATATGTTCCATCCTACCTGAAAATATAATAATTCTAAACTTACCTGTACTTAAGAATATAGCCTCAAAATGTGTAAAGCAAAAGTAAATGCATAGAAAGAAGGAATAGACAAGTCAAAAAAATGGAGATATCGACACATCTCTCTCACTACCTTATAAGCAGCAGATATACAAATCAGCAATCATAAATGAGCTATGTATAACATTATTAACAAAATTACCCTAATTGATATACATACATAGAAATTGACCCATAGAAAATTACCCTAATTGATATACATTTAACACTGTACACACAACAATGGAAGAATCCACATTTTTCAAGTGCATAGAGAATGTGTTTCAAAATAGATTACATTTTGAGCCATAGCAAGTCTGAAAAAAATTTCATAGGATTGGTTTCATATAGAATATATTATCACAGTAGAATTGTTAGGCCTCATTAGCAAAAAGTTAATCAGATAATCCCCAAATACTTGGAAATTAAGTAATACATTTGTAAATCATAATGGAAATTAGAATGTATTTTGAACTGCATAATAATGAAAATAAAATATCACAAAACATTTGGAATGCAGCTAAAATTATGCTTTGAGGGAAATTTGTGGCCATATATATATATACATACATATAAAATATTTGTGTGTATGTGTGTATCTATATAATTTTTATATGTGTGTAAATACATATATATACATATACACGTATACACATACACATATACAAGCATATATACACACAGAGACACACATAAAAATACGCATACACATGGATTTTCATCATATATACATAAAATGTATATATTAAAATATTTATATATGCATATATAAAATATGTATATGTGATAAAAATAATGTAAGCTTCATATAAAGAAAAGTAGAAATAAAAGTGCAAATTAAAACTAAATAAATTAGAAGGAAGGAAATAATAAAAATAAGAGCAAAAATCAATTAACTGACAAACAGTTTGAAAAGTCAAGAAACTTAAAAGTTAATTTTTTTAAAAGAAATAAAAATAACTAATTGAAATTGATGAGGAAAAAGAGATAAAACACACACTTTATCAGGATTACTTTGATCCTACAAACATTAAAATGTAAATAAGAGATAGTCTAAATCTATTTGTGTCAATAAATTGGAAACTTTAAAAGAAATGAGTAAATTTCCTATAAAGAAAAACTTGCCAAAAGTGACATAAGAAATAGAAAATTTGAATATTCTTATATTCATTACAGAAATCAATCTCTAATTACATACTTTTCTACACAGAAAACTCCAGGCCCAGATGGCTTCACCAGTAAATTCTTCCAAACTTTAACGGAGGAAATAACACCCATCTTTCACAAAGTTTTCCAGAGAATAAATACAGAACACTTTACGACACAATTTTAAAAAGTCACTTTAAAAAACATTACAGGACTTTAAATGATACCAAAATTGATTTTAAAGATCTTTTTAAATGAATAAATAAAGGCAATTTAACTTATAGTTGATAAATGTAAGTAGAATATTAAGAAATCACATTCAGAAATAAAATATAATATCCAAGTAAAGCTCATTCCAGAGATGCAAAATTCTTTCAACTTCCAAAAATCAATCAATGTAATTCACCACATTAATGGAATACAGAAGAAAACCACTTGATCATCTTAACAAATACAGGGAAATATTTGATAGAAGTCAACTTCAATTCATGATTACAAAAAAAACCTTTCTGATAAAAAGGTTTTTTAAAATAAAAACCTATAACAAATTGAACTAAGATATAAAATTTCCCCCCCCCCAAGATTGGAAGAAGACAGGAATGCCTGCCATCCCCAATTCTATTCAAAATTGTAATGGCAGTTCTAGCCAGAAGGAAGAAACACAGAAAATAAATAAATAAATAAAAAGTATACTTACTGGGAGAGAATAAAAATTGTCACTATTTGAAGATAACATGATTATGCATTGGATATTCAAAAATAATCTGTAGATACCCTTTGGAATTAAAATATGTATTAAAGTAACAAGATACAAAGTCAAAATACAAAATGCCAATTTAATTTGTTTTTCATAACAGCAAAATTCAATTAGGACATAAAATAGAAAACTTGTTATTTATAAGAGCATGAAGGAAACGTCAAACGCATAGTAATGAATGTAGCAAAAGGTGTTGAAGACCTCTACACTTAAAACTAAAAACATTACAGAGAGAACTTAAAGAAGACCTAAGTGAGTGAGGGAATCCTCACTTTTGGATTGGGAAAAATCCAGTGCTTTTGGATTGGGAAAAAACAATATTATAAAGATGTTAATTCTCCCCAAATTGACCTATATATTCAAAGACCTTTCAATTAAAAACCCAGCAGTTTGTTGTTGTTGTTTCTTTAATGAAAGTGGCAAACTCTTTTTAAAATTTACATGGGTAATATATAAGTTTATATAGAAATTCTTTAAAGAATAAAGTTGAAATACTTGTACTAAAAGATATCATCATTATTTTTAACAAAGCTACAGCATTGGCACAAACTTAAACAACTAATTCAATGGAGGAGACCCAGAATCAACAGATGCTTCCATATACGGTAGGTAACTACATGTATAAAAAAAGTGCCATACAATGTTATGAGAAAATATGTTAATAAATAATAAAGGATGAATTGGATTGGCATATACAAAGAAAAATAAACTTGTTCCTTTCTTATATAATACAAAAATAAATTGAAAATAGTATCTAGACCTAAATAGGAAAGCTAATACTACAAATTTTCTAGAAGAAAACTGAGATTATAATCATGAATATGAATAAGCAAAGATTCCTTCAACAGGACCTCAAAAAGTATTAGCTATTTATGAAAATATAGGTAAGGTAGACTCCATGAAAAAAAAACTTCTATTTGCCAAATATGGCTGTGAAAAGAGCCCCCAAATAAATACTAAATGGAAGATATTTGAAAGCATATATCCATCCATGAATTACATACAGGATACGTATGCACATGTAACTCTTAAGAATCAGTAAGAAAAAGACAAAAAAAATCTGATAAAAACGTTGAGCTAAAGTCTTGAATATCAATTAATAAAAAGAGGTAACCACATGGCCAGAATGCATTAGAAAAGGTGATTAATCTCATTAGTTATGAGGTAAATGCAAACTAAATCAAGATTAGACACACATACACACACACACACCCACACACACACACATACACACACAGGAGAATGATTAATATTAAAAATAAACACCTGACAATACCAATTGTGAATGAGAATATGGACCAGCTGGTATTCTGATCACTTGTAGAAGCATAAATTGATGTGATCACTTTGGAACTGTTTGGTAGTGTTTACTAAACCTGAATATGAACATATCCTTTTACCTAGCAATACCATTGGTAGGTTTATTTCAAACAGAATGTACACATGTTGACCAAAACATGTAAAATAATTAGCATAGCAGAATTTTTCACAGTAGTTCCAAACTTGAAACAACTCACATGTCTATAAATAAAATTTGTTGCATTTACATAAGATGGAATACTATACGAAAATACAATAGACTGCTGCTAGAGAAAATTATGTAGATAAACCTCATAAACATAATATTAAGTGAAAGAATCCCAATATAAAAGAGTAAAAATTGCATGATTCCATTTATATAAAAGTGAAGAGCAGGCAAAATAATCTATAATGTTATGGCTTAGAACAATGGTTACCTCTGGATATGACAATGAATGGATCTTATATGTGAAAATTTGTTTGTTTGCAGTATTTTCTACTCTGATCAATGTGGTGGTTACACAGATGAGTTCACTTAGGAAATATTCATTGCACTATACAATTAAGATTTGTCTTAATCTTAATCTTATATAAATATAGTACCTCAATTATAGACATTGGCAAAGATTTAAAAATTTGGTACCTAAAATTAAAAAACAAGTCAAATAAAAATAATAAGATACCAGTATACACTTACTACAATGATTAAAATTTTAAAAATTAAAAAAAAAACCTGACACCAGTCACTGCCAAAGCTATGTGTAGAGCAAGAAGAGCTCTGATTCATTGCTTGTGGGAATGCAAAATAGTACTGCCTCCTTGGAATACAGTTTGACAGCCTCTTACAAAGCTGAACATAATCTGATCATACTTTTCAGCAATTATTTGTTAGATATTTAAGCAATTGCTTTTGAAACATATCTACACAGAAACATGAACACAAATGTTTATGGCAGCATTATTCATAATCTCTAAAAACTAGAAACCATCAAGATTCCCTTCAATAGGTTAACATTTAAACTGTGGCATATCCACAACCAGAATACTATTCAGTTTTCAAAGGGAATGAGTTATTAATCCTGGCAGTAACATGTATAAATCTCAAATACATATTGCTAAATGAAATAATCCCATCTGAGAATGGAATCAGTGCATGATCCCATTTATATGACACTATGAAAAAGACAAAAAAAATCGATGTAGAAAATAGAAAACAAGAGGTGTGGAGTGGAGGGAAGGTTGACTAAATAAAGCACATGGCATTTTGTAGGGCAGGAAATTATTCTGTGTAATACAATAGTGGTAGATACATGGCGTTATTCCATAGTCAAATGGTACAGTCAAATGACAATTCTTATAGTTCTATGTAAAAACTCATAGATCTTTACATCACAAAGAGCAAACTTATACGTAAATTTTGAAAGAATTTAACTGGGAGGGTGGAGGATCTCAGGATGTATACAAACTATGACAAAAGAACATAACTGCATTACAAATGTATGTCACAACTTCAATGATGGGGATGGGCAAAAAAAAAAAAGAGGTGCTGATCCAAGTAATGTGGAAAACAACTAGAAAGTGTAAGACTAAAGACAAAAGGAATTGTCCATAGCATTGTACTCTAGCTGATAAAGTTGCTTCCCACAGAGGTAGGGGTTAACAATTCTTAAATTGCTGGGCATGTATACTAAAACTGAAAAATAACTAAGTTAATGGCAGATGATGTGAATGAGGTTGTTTCATGTTGGAATGGGTCATTCACAGATAAGGGAGAAGGAAGCTAGAATGAACTTGGGTTACTGGATTAGAGTTGGAAACGTCAGTATGAACTCAAGTTCATCTTAAAATAGACACTGATTAATAGATACAGAAAGAAATATAGATGTGTGTAGATACACAGCTCAGTATCCATACATATGATATAAACAGGAGACAGGGAAATACTGGGTAGGAGAAAGTGGTTCCATGGCAAAGGTCCCACCCTCAAGCCTGGAGACCCACAGCCCTAAATGGGAACAGGCATTTCTGTTTTCGCACCCAAAAAGTTGCCTTTTGGCCTGCCACACCTCTATCCTGTACCCATATAAACCCCTAATCCCAGGCTCCAGAAGCAGATGCTCAAACAAGGAGACAAAGAGATGAGGAGACAAGCAGATGAACAGCACAGCAGAGAAAGAGAAAAGAGGAGGATTGTCTGAACTCCAAAAGGAGTTCAGCTAGGGGTGGTAAGAGATGAGTTTGGCTGCTGGATGGCCAAACTCCAGGAAGGGGAAGATCATCTTCTCACTCTGTCCCACCTCCAGTTCCCCATCCATCCTGCTGAGAGCCACCTACACCACTCAATAAAACTCTGCATTCATTTTTCAAGCCCATGTGTGACCTGATTCTTCTGGGACGGTGGACAAGAACTCAGGATACAGAAAGCTGTCACATTGGCCCTCTGCCCCTGTGAAAACGCAGAGGGTCCACTGAGCTGGTTAACACTCAAACCATCAGTGGACGGCTGGGCTGAAAGAGCACACTGCAACACACGACCACTTGGGCTCCAGCACCTGTCTGTCTGCATTCTCCCCCTCCCCTCAGGAGTTTGAGCAGCGATGGCAACCAAATGGGTGAGCCACACCCCTGTTTCACATCCTGCAAGGGGGATCAGGGAACTCTCCCATTTCACATGTATTTCCTACCTGTGTCCACTGCAAGGACCTAGAAGCAGTGGCTCTCCTGTAGCAATGAGCATCCCACGTGCTCGGATCTTGTTTTCTTACACTATTCACCAATGAAAGGAGCAAGAGCTCCTTAGAGAACTGGCAGATCTAGGGCAGGGGGAGCAATATAGTAGGTGAGTCTGGAGCGTTTTGTATTGCCAGAAAGTAGGAAAATGCTAAAACACATTTAAAACAAAACAAAACAAACAAGAAACAAACAAACAAACAAAAACAGAGGTATGTCAAAGGGACACAGAAGCCAGTTGACAGAGCTCCCAATACTTAAAGCTGGAAGAAATTGAGTAACAAAATTAATAGCATACTATCAGATCATAACTCAAGTATAAAATAAGTACCCATGAACCCACACTATTATGAATAAATAATTGAACACTCAAGTAAACAGGGGAGAAGAAATAAAGCTCTCATGTGGAATTCTAAACAATATATATAGACACTACCTCCTCAAGGAGGTAAAACATAATCCCTACCTTTTAAGTGTAGATTTTACTCAGGGACTTGTTTCCAAAAGCAAAATGTGGAATGAAGAAAAAAAAAAAAGGAACTTTGCAGTGGAGAGATCTGGCAAACTGTACTTTATTGGGTATTTAAAAATAACAACAGCAGTGATAAATCATTTTGAAAATGGCACTTCATCTCTGTGATCTCCCTCCCAAAAATGTTTAACTCCAATTCCACAGTGAGATAAAACATCAAGCAAACCCAAATTGAGGGACCTTCTAGAAAATACCCAATCAGTACTCCTCAAGGTCATCACCAGTACTGTGGAGATTATCAAAAACAAGGAAAATCTGAGAAACCATCACATTCCAAAAAAGCCTAACAAGACAGGAGGTCTAAATGTAACGTTATATTCTGGATGAAATCCTGGAATAGAAAAATAAACGTTGGGCAGAAACTAATAAATTATAAATAAAGTATAGACTTTAAGAATAACATATTAGTTTAGGTTTATTAATTTGGCAAATATACCATACAAAGGTAAAATGGTAACAATCCAGGATACTGGGTGTGGGGCATTAGAACTCTCTATACAGCTTTTGCAATTTTTCTATTCAAAAATTTAAAAAAAGTTATTCAAGTGGAAAAAATTAAAATGGTTTGAAGTGAAGAAATCCCCCCCCCAATAGAATTGTTTAAATGTATAATAAAAGACAAAAAGAAAATGACAGGACAAATTCAGAAAGTTCTAAATTCAACTAATAGGAGTTCCCTGCCCATGAAAAAATAGAACCAAAAAAAATCATGGGAAGAAATAATAATAATAATTAAATAATGATAATAAAATAACGTATTCAATGCAAACATTCCTAGAACTAAACAACATGACTTCAAATTGAAAGAGACCAACCATGAAAAGAAGCATAAAACAGTAAGAAAAAAGGACACCTCCAGAAAACACTCAAAATATACAAAGTGACAGAAATAAGAAGGTTATCATATTTCCACCATGGGGGTTAGATAGCAGAAGAAGAATACATTGAACATGCTAGAGAAAATAATGTCCTATCTCGAATTCTATACCCAGCCAAACTAAGAATCTAGTTTGAGAACAAAATAAAAGCATTTTCTGATAGTAAAACTGAAAATATTGACCTTTCAGAGCTCCACCTAAGGAACCTACAGGAGAATGGGACTCACTAAAGCCAAGCGAAAGAAGAGTGAGACAGAGAATCCACTTGGGAGAGGAGTGAAGGAGATTCTCAGGCTAACTGTGGAGGGGAGCCCCGGCACTGAAAAACTGGACTGCAGAGCTTCAGAGCAAGCAATGCTGATGGAAGCAGGAGATGGCGGTTCCCAGCGGAAATTTCAAGAGAAATATAAAAATGGTAAGTGAACAGACAGGTTTGGTCATGCAGGAAACTTTGTCAACTGACATTTTACAAAGCTGTTAGTAAAGACAGAAATGTTTGGCCAAAGATTCAAAGAAAACTAAGAAGACAAAAGGCAAGTGTTAACTTATTTAAGGGAGAAAGGGGAGGATATGTTACATGAGAAAGGGCTGTAACAGAAGCATTCAATAAGGCTCCACAGTAAATAACATTTGCACGCTCATAAAATCCAATATGATGAATATAGGATCAACTAAAAGGCTAAATGTTATGTTTACAGGATAGGGGAAGCAGAAGGAAGATTTAATGGAACCACCACAATAGGTAGTTTATTGACTCTACATTTGATGAATAAAGAAACTGCAATATAAATACAATAGATACAAACATTAAGGTCAAATGAATAAAATAGTTGAATAAATGAATAAAATAGTTGAAATGTTTCCTATAGGACACAAGAAATGGGTGAGGAGTGATAAGGACAGAAAACTACTGGCTTTTTTGTTGTTGTTGCTGTTATTGTTATAAGCATATAGCACCTTTTTCATTTTCAAACCAGGTGTTTACTTAGATACAAACATATTTAACATTAAAGATAATAGAAAACAAAAAGAAAATGCGTTTAGTGATTTACCTCAGAAAGGCGTATGCATCACAAGTGTGCCATGGCATATCAGTTGGAAAACAAGTAGAATTGCTTTATATTTCTTCACAGCAATTCAGAATGTTTGTTTAGAATTCAGATGGACGTGGTTTCAAATGATCTCTCCAGCTAATGAACTACCACACCCTCAGTGGTGGTATGAAAACCATTTGTTAATTTATGAAAAGTGAGGCTGTCAGGAGTTATGCAAGTATTAATAATTCTTTATTTTTCTGAGCATTTTCTCACCTAACTTTTCTAAAAATTAATCTGAGAATTCATTCAGAGTAATGTCAAACCTTTTCTCTATCAGAATACTGTGCATAAAATTGTTTATAGTGATTATAGGTACTTCCATGCCTGATAGAGACAAATTTTTGATAGAATCCATTTATTCTCTGAAACCTGTATTTAATCACAAAAACTCTATTTTGTTCTCAAGAATTAGACAATTGGACTCATTAAGTGATGTATCAGAGAAGAACAAAGTTTCTAATTGTATTTACAATGAAATATATGAGTTAATAAATAAAATGTGGTAACAGTCTATTAAAATGACTAAAACCTTTTAGAATAGAGTATGCTATGACAGGTATAGTTAGAAGGTATATTGGTACACATAAATATCTCTATATATGTTGTGTTGAAGCCAGTCTTTGGAATTCAAACTAATGACCAATGGACCTAGCAAAATTCAAATGTTAAAATGTATGAAGGCCAGAAAAACTCAATGACTGATTGAGGCAAACATCTCTCAACTCTGAGATTTTGACATTCATGCAGATCAGACTTTCATTCATTGTCTTGTTCATTGGTTGTTGTTGCTGTTTGACACCAGGTAAGACACCTCACATATGCAGAATAAATCTATCCTTTAACACTTAAGGGATGATCTTTTATGCTCTTCCTGATGAGCCTTCCTGCTAGGAGAAGGGGTCAGGCCATTGTCCGGGTGGAGAGCTTTGTGTCCACATGGAGTCATTTAGGAAGAAGCACTCGCTTTTCTCTTCTACGCTGTTGAATTTTGTTTCCAGTTCATGCTATGTCCCAAGATATGGTGTTCCAGATTTGGAGGCCAGGGATTCATTGCGTTTGTAGGCTAAATAAACCAACTGAAGCAGTTATCACTTGGGCATGGGTTTTATTTATTTATTTATTTTATGTAACTTTTATAATGAGACAAATCCAAAAAAACTGACTGATATTAAACTTCCTTTGTATTTAGCAGCATCTTTTGGCACCGTTGCAGTTACACTCCAGCTGAAATACTCTACTATCTGAATTTCATCTTTAAATGTATTCATAGTAATAAGTTTTTCACACCCACATGTTAGAGAAAGAGTATGACAATTAGCATCAGACTTGAGCTTGAATCTTAATTCTACCGCTTATTAACTATATGACCTTGCACAAATCACTTAAATCTTCAAATAGATATTTTTTAATTTGCTAAATAAAAGATACTGGTTTACCGACATGGTATAAAAATTAAAAGTTTCCAAAGAAAGAATATATTTTAGAGCATTTATAAACTACCAAGCACTGTTAAATATTTGTTATTTCTATTCTTTTCCTGGTTAGCCCACATTCAGCTTAGTTTATCTCCCCTCCTTCATAGGAGAAATTCATATTCTTTAGTGCTGTCCCCCAAGGCTCATTACTGATGGAGGCCAAGTCAACGTCGTTTTTGCTATGGGACTCCCAACGTTTTCTATTTCCCATTTGTCTTTTCACATATTTTCTTGAGTCACATATTTTTCTTTTCTTCTGATGTACTTATTTTCTTCCATTTTTTGTCTCTTATTCACTGCTAAAAATACTCACTATTCCACCTAGATCTTGAGCAAATTTGTCTCCCCTCTCCCCAGTATTTCCCCAGCAGTACAATGAGCAGACACTTTGGAAATTTAACTGATAAAGGAATGGCTTGTTCTTAAACTTTTTAAAAACATGGTGCTTAAAAAGAGTTCTACTTCTTTCCTGGAGACTCTAAAATATCTAACCTGCTCCATTCCTGAACCATTGGCTCAATGCTGTCTCATGAAGGCCACCCAGGTTTGCCTATGCTCTTCAGGTACACCCATTCTACCTAGGCTTTGTCTCTTGATTCCAGGTCTTCTAACACCCCTTGGACTGGATATTTATCTTAGCTACTTGGCTTAAATGTCAATGCTAAAGGCTCTTGCAATCTCCTCTTCTGCTCCTGATCAGTTTTCACAGACAACCCTACTCTCATTCCAGCTTATAGAAATTTAAGCACTGACAATGAGTCTCTTGAATAGCATCCCATTTATGAACACACACACATACACAAGCATACACATAAAGTGAATAAGATTTATGTGTAATGGCCAATGTATTATGAAATTTTATAAGTAATTAGGCTAAAAGATCTAAAGAGTTCTCTGTCCTCGCCTCTGCGGTCATGTTGTGCATTTGGGAGTCCGGTGAGAATTCATTGCCTCAGGAACCGATTCTGCAGTCACCTCAGTAATCAATTACAATATTTAACAACTTACATCCTTAGGATTTTTTTTCCTTTTTTCTTTTTAAAACAAATGCAACCTGCAGAGTGTGTGAATAATTCATTTGCTTTTACATTTACATACTTTCCCATTTGGTTGAATTTTGCTAGTTTTTACTTTTCAGTATTTTCAGTTTTTGTTTTCTTAAACCAAAGTTGAATTAATCATTGGTGATATGCTAAGAAGAAAAGCCAGGAATCCTTACTCCTGAATAGGGTTTTCATTACAGGACATTAAGTCAGAGATATTTCTCCCATTATGAAGGCAAAGTATGCATTGACCAGGTTAATTAACTTATTACTGAATTGACCAATAGCCGTATACAAACTATTCACATTTTTTTCTTCCTTTACCCTGTATGGCTACCCAGAGTCTGCAGCACTGTGTGCGATGCTTCCATGCAGCAGAAAGAACTTCAAGAATGGAAGTATACATTTAGTCAAGCTCTGCATAACAATGTTTCAGTCAATGATGCATGACATATAGGATGGTGGTCTCACAAGATTATAAGAAGCTGAAAAATCCCTATCACCTAGTGATGTATTCCTTGTAATATAGCACAACACTTTACTCATGTTTATGACAGTGCTGTAGTAAACAAACCTACTGTGCTGCCAGTCACATAAAAGTACAGCACAAAAGCGTGTACAATACATAATACTTGATAATGATAAGAAATGAATATGTTACCAGCTTATGTATTTACTGTACTACACTTTCATTATTTTAGAATGTACTTCTTATTTTTTTAAAGTTTACTGTAAAACAGTATGCCGTATTACACTGCCAACAGCCTCATACTTTTTGTGTTTACTACATCTCTTCATTGCATCATTTTTTCTTATACTTGATTTAATGTTGTTTGTTTTGTTCATCATGGCCCCAAAGCATACAGAATTCACTGCTAAAGTTGCTTGGCATGTCTAATGGTTGACCTGGAAACAAAATGAAAAAAGTGATTAAGGACTAGGCAGGTAGGAACTCAGTGATGGTAATTACTCACCAGTCAGGCATGCCTCACTCCACCACAGCCACATCTTAAAGAACAAGAACAAAGTGTTGGAAGCTGTTGAATGATCTGCTCCATTGAAGACAATGGGACTAACGCAAATTTGAGAATGGACTATATCAGATATGGAACGACTCCTAGCTGCCTTGATTGAAGACTAGACAGAAAAATATTTGCTTGTCAGTACCATGATGATCATAGCCAAACCAAAGTTTGTTTGCAATGTTAAAAGAAAAGATGGACATGACTACAATGTTGAATTTACTGCCAGGTCTGGGTGGTTTAATCAATTCAAGAATCATTATTTATTACATAGTGTGAATGTAAGTGGTCAGTCCTTGGGTGCTCATCTGAAGGCAGCTAAAGAATTTTTGGAAACTCTAGATAAGCTGATTATGGAGGAAATTTACTTGCCAGAGAAAATCTTCATTGTGGATGAAACCTTTCTATTCTGGAAACAAATACCTGAAAAAAACAAAAACAGGCTTTAACGTTTTTAAGGAAAGGATAACAGTCTTACTTAGGGGCAATATTTCAGGCTGCAAATTTAAAGCCATTGTGATCTGGCACAATGAGAATTACAGAGCAGTCAAGCATATCAATAAGCACACACTGTCGGTGCACTACAGGAGCAATAAGAAGTCATGGATGATGCAGCTCCTCTTCCAACATGCCTTCCTGAATTGCTATGCCAGTAAAATGTAGAAGTACTATTTGAAGAATAATATACCTTTCAAGATTGTACTTACTGTTGACAATGCTCTGGCACATCGTCCTTTTATGAATGATCTTCATCCCAACATCAATGTGGAGTTTCTGCCTCCAAACACAACCTCTTTGATCCAACCAATGGATAAGGAGTTATAGCAGCTTTGAAGACCTACTACCTGAGGAGAACTTTTGCTCAGGCTGTTGCTGCAAGTGAGGAAGACACAGAGAAGACACTGATGCAATTCGGAAAGGATTACAGCATCCATAACTGCATCAAGAACCCTGCTTGGGCTTGCAGTGATGTCACTAAGGAATGTATGAACAGCATCTGGAAGAAGACTTTGAAGAGGTTCACCCATGACTGCAAAGGTTTTTCCAAGGATGAGGAAGTTGCAAAAATCAACGAGGCTGTGGTTGAGATGGCAAAAAACTTTTACCTGGGTGTGGGTGATGATGACATTGAGGACCTTCATTGGTTCTTAAAGAATTGACTAATGAGGAGTGGTTGGAACTAGAACAAGAATGGGTAGCTGAAGAAGAGTCAAAAGAAAAGGAAACTGTGGAGAAGGAAAAGAAGAACTCTCAAGAAAATTCACGGTGAATAGTTCATCAGAAGCTTTTGCATAACTCAACAAGTTCCCTAAAAGGTTCTAAATCATGAACCACAACACCAAAAGTTTTCATTAATAGAGAGGAATGTTCATGTGCATTATCTGCTTACAAAGCAGATCTGGGATGAGGAAAAAAAAACAAAAACAAAAACGAGCAAACCACCATGGATATATTTCTGAATAGAGTGACAGCTTCTCAAGAGGAGTCTCAGGCAGTTCCTTCAGGAGATACTCCAGAAGAAGGCATTGTTATCACAAAAGACGACAACTTCATGTGTGTTTTGCCCCCCATTGAAGATGTTCCAGTGGGACAGGATGTGGAGGTGGAAGATAGTGATACTGATGATACTGACCCTGTGTAGGCCTAGGCTAATGTGTCTGTTTGTGTCTTTGCTTTTTTAAGAAAGGTTTAAAAAGTAAAAATATAAGTAAAATTTAAAAATAGAAAAAAGCTCAACGGGTACAGATAAAAAGAAAGAAAATAATTTTTGTACAGCTGTAGGATGTGTTTGTGTTTCAAGCTAAGTGTTATTATGAGTCAGAAAGTTAAAATATTGAAAGCTTTTCTAAAGTAAAAAAAGTTACAGTAAGCTACAGTTAATTATTGACTTTAATAATATTAAAAATATATTTTATTAATTTAATGTAGCCCAAGTGTATAGTGTTTATAAAGTCTATCACGGTGTACGATAATTGCATAGGCTTTCACATTCACTCACCCCTCACTCACTGACTTGCCCAGAGCAACTTCCAGTCCTGCAACCTCTGTGTATAGTAAATGCCTTATACAAGTATATCGTTTTTTGTTTTTTTATACCCTACTGTTACTGTACCTTTTTATGTTTTGGTATGTTTTGGTGTGCAAATACTTACTGTTGTATTACAATTGCCTAGAGTGGTCAGCAGAGTAACATGCTATAACGGGTTTGTATTCTAGGAGCAATAGGCTACATCATATGGCTTAGGTGTGTAGGAGGCTAACCCAAGTAGGTTTGTTTGCCTAATGATGCATTTTGCAGAACGTATGCCCATCATTAAGTGATGCATAACTACTTCCATATTCTTACTGAGGTAATTATAATAGAAATCGGTCTTTCAGTCCCACTTCATCTTTGCCTTCAAATTTGGTTTGGAAACTGGAAACTAAAAGTTGGTTAGCATGAAGGCAGATACGCAGCTTGTTTGCCATGTCAATAGTAAAAAGCTATATTATAAGGTATTCATCTTGGAAAAATAACAGACATTAATAATCCTAAATATTCAAGACATCTAACCTCCAAATATTTTCCAAGGAAATTTTTTCAGCTCTCATGTTTACTTGCTTTCATGAACAACTTTGTGACGGAAGGAAGTATAAACTTTATCCAATAACACCACTATGAAAACCAGTGCAGACTGTCCTTTTCAAGGGAAATTTTTGTGTGGAGTTTAGTATTAGGCTTACCTATATAAAACCTTCTTCTATGAGCCAATCTACCAATCCACCAAGCATTTCTTTTTTTTTTTTTTTTGACACAGAGTCTCACTTTGTCATCCAGGCTGGAGTGCAGTGGTGCAATCTCAGCTCACTGCAACCTCCACCTCCTGGGTTCAAGCTATTCTCCCAAGCATTTCTGATCTTACTCTTCTGCCTACACCTTATGATATGATTCAGGCAGAGTCCATTTGCTGTAGTTTGGATATATTTTCCCTCCAAACCTCATGTTGGAATTTCACCCCCAATGTTAGAAGTAGGGCTTGGTGGGAGGTGTTTTGATCACGGAGGCAGGTATCTCATGAAAAGATAAATGTCCTACCTGGGAGTTGAGTGAGTTCTGCCTTTAGTAGTTCCTAGAGAGCTGTCGGTTAAAGAGAGCAGGGCACCTTCCTATGCTCTCTCTTGCTGCCTCTCTTGCCGTATGATCTCTTCACATGCAGCCTCCCCTTCACTTTCTACCATGAGTGGAAGCAGCCGGAACCTGAGCAGATGCCAGTGCCATGCTTATTATATATCCTGCAGAACCATGAGCCACATAAACCTATTTTCTTTATAAGATACCCAGTCTCAGATATTCCTTTATAGCAACAAAAAATAGACTAAGACTTCATCCCAACTAGGAAGCTCTGAGCTTTCATCTACATGTACCTTGGATAGATGGGTGCTGTACGCTTTCTTATTCAAGGGAAAAAACAGTAAGCGTCTCAATTACTTTGAGAAAAATCAACAATAGGATAATTTAGGACACTTTGCACATGTAGTGGTTTCTATGATTGTCTCTGTGATGATGATTTAGTCGAGTAAAATCATGAACCCATTTTCACATAAGGAGAAAAGAATTTATTCTTCAAATAAAAATCAACTTATACCCAAAGTGATCTACAGAATCAGTGTAATCTCTATTATAATTAAAAATTATATAAAATTATTTTCTATGAGCCAATCCACCAATAGCACTTTTTACATAAATAGAAAAAGAAATCATAAAATTTATATGGAAACACAAAAGACCCTAATAAACGAAAACAATTTTGAGTAAAAATACAGCAGCTTAAAGTATCATAATCCCTCTTATCATAATATATTTTCAAGCCTAAGATATCAAAACAGTATGGTACTGGCCTTAAAAACAAACATACGAACTAATAGAATAGACTAGAGGTCCCAGAAATAAGCCCATGTATGTGTGGTCAACTAATCTATATCAAGGGTGCCAAAAATACACAATGGGGAAAAGACAATACTTTCAATAAATGATGTAGGAAACCAAAGTAATTAAATTAAACTCTTATCTTATGCCATACACAAAAATCAGCTCAAAATGGATTAAAGACTTAAATGTAAAACCTGAAACAATAAAATGCTTAGAATAAAACATAGGAAAAAATGATTAATGAGATTGGATTTGGCAACGATTATTGGATCTCACACCAAAAGCACAGGCAACAAAAGCAAAAATAGGTAAGTAGGGTTACCTAAAACCACAAGGGTTTTGCACAACAAAATAAATAATCAACAAAATGAAAAGGTCAAACATAAGAGAAAACATGAAAGAACATATTTGCAAACTATACATCGGAGAAAGGTACAATTTCCAAAATACATAAGGAAGTGCTACAACTCAAGACCAAATAATAATAATAATATCTAACACTAACCCAATTTTTAAAAATAAGCAAAGACCTCAATAGACATTACACCAAAGGAGACAAACAGGTACATGAATATGTGCTCAACATTACTAATCACCAGGGAGAAATAAATCCAAACCACAGTGACATATGACTTCCTACCTGTTTAATGACTATTACAAACAAAAATAACAAAGTGTTGGCAGGATGTGGAGAAAAGCGAACCTTTGTATACTATTATTGGGAATGTAAATTGGTACAGCCATTGTGGAATACAGTATGGAGATTCCTCAAAAAAATTTTAAAAATAGAATTACCATTTGATCCAACAATCTCACTTCTGCCTATATATCCAAAGGATATAAAATCAGTATATCAAAGCAATATCTGCACTCCCATATTCACTGCAGCACTATTCACAGTAGCCAATATGTGAAAGCAACCTAAATGTTTATTCACAGATGAATGGATACAGAAAATGTGATATATACATATATACACATACAATGGACTATTAGCCTTCAAAAAGGAAATCCTGCCATTTGTGACAATATAGGTGGATCTGGTGGACCTTGTGGCAAGTGAAATAAGTCAGACACGGAAATACAAATACTACATGATCCTACTTTAATGAGGAATCTAAAATAGTCAAACTCATAGGATCAGAGAGTACAACAGTGTTTACCAGGGGCTGAGGAGAGGGGAAGTGAAGAGGTGTTGGTCACAGGGTGCCAAGTTCTGGTTATGGAGGATGAGTAAGTTCTGGAGTAATAAATACTGTATAACTTGGGTTCTATAGTTAACAATAATTTATACTTAAAAAGTTTGCTAGAGAGTGGATCTTATGTTCAATGCTCTTACCACAATAGAACAAACATTAATTTTAAAAGAAACATTTAAAAATAGGGCAGAAGGAAACGCTGGGAGGCGATGGAGAAATTTATGGTCTTGATTGTAGTGATAGTCTCATGGGTGTACCTTTATCTCCAAACTCATCAAGTTGTATACATTAAATATGTTCAGCTTTTTGTATGTCAATCATATTGTAATAAAGTGGTCAAAAACAAGAAAAAAATCAATTTATTCATCAATTCTTGATTGACTGGTGGTAGCTTTTCCACATTGTAGATTATCCATCACAGAATTTTAGCACTGAATTACTTTTGCTCTTGACACTCAACCAACATGTTGTTATTTTTTTTCTAGGGACATAAATTCATTTTAATATTAGTCTAACTAAAACTGCATGAAAAAGGGGCAGAAACTGAAAAGTTGTCATTATACTGTAAAGCCAAATATAAATGACTTTGGGATCTCTTTGTATTTCTATTCCCCTCTGTTAGAGCAGATAATCAAATATTGGCACCAAGTGCAGGGGAAAGTTGGAAATGATATAAAAATGTGTTTGTGTTGCTAGAGTTTCCTGGCCAATTCAGTGACACAGAACTAGAAATGGCCAGGGTACAAATCCCACTGGATGAAAATGTCTGACATGTACTAAACTAGCAAGAGGCTTTCCAATCGCCCCTGTGAAAGAACTCAGCATGGCAAAGAGGAAAAATTAGAATGGTAAAACATTTATTTGTAATGGGGGGGGGGGTCTGGGTTCATTAGAACTGCCTATATCTTTTGAGCATACTTTATGTTATTACCATCTAAGTGACCGATTTAGAAATTGGACCAATAACAAATGAGGCAGTTGTATCCACTGCATCATTAATTTTCAGTGCTATTGGCCGGGCGTAGTGGCTCACACCTGTAATCCCAACACTTTGGGAGGCCGAGGCGGGTGGATTGCCTGAGGTCAGGAGTTCGAGACCAGCCTGGCCAACATGGTGAAACCTCGTCTCTGCTAAAAATACAAAAATTAGCCGGGGGTGGTGGTAGGCGCCTGTAATCCCACCTACTCAGGAGGTTGAGGTAGGAGAATCGTTTGAACCCGCAAGGCAGAGGTTGCAGTGAGCCAAGATTGCATCACTGTACTCCAGCCTGGGTGACAGAGAGAAACTCCGTATCAAAAATAAATAAATAATAAAATAAAATAAAAACTACAATTTTCAGTGCTACCAAGGTGTCTCCACGTGCGTGTGGGAGGAGGCATGTTTTCATACAAATTTGAAAAGTGAGTCAGTCTAATGGAGTATTTTTCCTTGTAATCTGGGGACATTGGTGTCCTTGTTTTAGTCATGCTTCAAATGTCAAAATACCCAAACTTTTATCCCTGGCATCAGATAATATACTTATTTGTATGTGATACTATATTTTTAAAAAACTAAATGCCATTCTACTTTCAAAATGCTTATTTTGAAAGAACTCACCATTGCTATACATCAGGGACTTCTCTGTGTCTCCCATTCCTTCCTTTAAGAAAAGCAAACTCTAATTTCATTATATTGACCCTGCTTCTTCTTTTTATATTAGGAGGTGTTTAGGGGACAATCATACCTTAATTGATAAATTGCCGTATCAGAGGAGCCACACGTGGATCTGATAAAGAGATCCTAGACACTGAACAGGAAGCATTATGTTTGATTTGAAGTTGTTCCCCTTTCTTTATCATATATTTTTTTTGTGGGAAAAAAAGTTACAAAAGCACATTTAGTGGCCAAAGGGGTGAACTGTGGCAGAGACAAATAGTTGACTACCAAAGATTCATGCTTCCCAGTTACTGCTGGAAGTGGCTGCCCCTCATGGAATATATTTCCTAGCCTTCTTGCTATAATTAGGGCCATGTAAACCAGTTCTTGCTGATGAAATGTGAGCAGAAGTGAATTACATCACAAACAGGTTTAGGTGACCAGGGAGGTGTGACTTCTTCACTCTCTTTTCTCCCATTATCCAGCTGGATGGAGAAGACTCAGCAGGGAACCCAAGGCCCTATGAGATGTTGAACCAAAAAAAGTTTAAAAAGCCTGGGACCATGCATAACAACCAGGACTGATTCCCAATTAAAAACACCTATTTCAGACTCAAATAAATTTCTATGAATTTTAGTCATCTTAAATTTCCTGGGTTTGTTGGTTATACCAACTAATATTACCTGAACTAATATGTCACACCACTCGATTAATAAAATTCATTCTCAATATCCTCTTTAATGTCTTCTAAGTCAAACTCTAAAAGTATTCTATAAATCTCAACCAATCAACACATATTTAGTGAGTGGTAAATATGTGGAAGATTATTAATATATCATTTTTTCTTTAGGAAAATAGATTCCAAAACACCAGATCTATAATTCTATGTATCATATAATTATATAAAGAGACAGTAAATTTGGTACTAGAATATCATTTTTTACATTGCTCAATTTCAATTCTTACCTCTATTTCCATCTTCCCACTCATTCACTACTGGAATGATGTCCTCACGTCTTCATATATCAGAAACTAATTTTGCTATTTTATAAAACTGGATGGGAATAACATGTGTTTGTTGATACTTACCATTTCTACTCTGCATAAATCCTGCTAAATCTTTTCAGTGTCACTGGGATGGCTTGATCCTCCATGGTTTTCCATTATTAGCAAATTAAGATGTCCTTTGGGACCTGATCTCATCACGTAAGTCATTTAAATACTGTATGGAGAATAGGTTTAACCTCCATACTAATCTCTTTGTGTCTGTATTGGAAATCACCAACGTGTACTCTCAATCTCCTGCAATTATTTTCAGTCCAGGCTTCCAAATGGGAAAATATACGTTTCTTGACCAGAATCATGTTCAAATCCAATTAGATAAAGTCTCCAGACCACATGAGGTGAATATTTTCACTCTCAAATAAAAACTCAGGTCAACTTAAGAAAAAGAAAAGAAAAATCTTTTTTAAAAAACTCCATCCACAGTTTGCATAATTACTAACAGTGCCTTTAAGTAAGTCTCCTATGCTGGCTGCACAAATGATTTCTAAAGTTTCTAACACATCAATTTGAAATGAACTAAACTGTTACTAATTCTCTTGATTTTAAGAAGGTTTCAATTAAGACTAGCCTCCCCTCACATTTTATTACAATAATGCTATTCCTAAGAGTTGCAATTTCCATAGCTCTATACAAAACATGTTTCCCATAGGATTGCAGAATAACTAACACTTCTATTTTGTTACATTCCTGCCACATGGAAAAGAATAGATATCATTAGATTAAGACTCTCAGTCAGAGAATTGAATAAAAGACACATAACCAAGTAAATCTCTTCTACCTTCTTCTCTCTGCCAGCACCTTGCTGTCTCCTTCAACAGTTCTCCAGGTGATTTGTGCCTCAGAGAATATTTCAGAGGTTCTGGTCCAGTAGAATTGCAAAATGGTTTTTTCCAGGAGCATTTTTTCTCATTCATTTGAAAGGAAATTGCAACCACACATTTCTGACTCATTTCTGCTTAAATCATCAACATTTTGGCTTCTGGGAGCTTTCTGATGACCAGCTAGGCTAGGTTACCTTTAATGAGCCTTTAAAATACATTTTCCTTAAAAAACAGAAATTACAAAGTGCTGACCATCTCATTTATTATGCAAAATAAGTGTACCTCAAATGTGTAGTAAAAATTTTAAATTGTATTCAGTGCCTATTTTTCTCTATAAAATTAATTCCCTCAAATTTAAAAAGCATTTGCTGTTATACTTTTCCTCAAGTTTTTCATTTATCTTCACCTTCCTTTTAGCATTTATGACAGAAATTGAACTCACTCTTATAGTTCATGTCAGATATTTCAGTAATTTCAGCATCAGGTACAAAATACCAAGGTTCCTTTTAACCTCGAGTTCATATTTGAGTAAGGTTGTCCGGGACCTTCAAATGCTTCGGGTCAGCTCACTGGCCTTCATTCAACTCCTCTTCCTTCATTTTTCACCGCAGCCACGGTTCCACGCCAGCCTCTGGCAAGATGGTTTCTCTTTCAGCATCACTGTGCCTGTGCTGCTGTGTCCTTGGAGAGGCAGTTACCGGATGATGGGAATGAGATGAGATGCTCTGAAATTGACATGATCCAGAGTTTCTGCAGGCATTTATGGATGGTAGAATTTATATTCAACGAACGGTTCCATTCCCTGGATATCAAAGGGGAGTTTTTATGTTTGTTTGTTTTGTGTTCGTTTGTTTTGTGTTCTCTTCATATCAGTAACTATTCAACCCAATTGGAACTTTTTTTTTCTTGTCATGAAGAAATACTTTCTTTCTAATCTATGTAAAGTAAGACTGGACTGGGAATCAGAAGACATGGATTCTAATTTAACCTACCATTTGTTAATGACTGTGACTTAATAGTAATAGACAACATTTAGTGAGTACCAATTATACTCCAGGCACTTTATAAACACTGATAAAACTGCGTGAAATAGGTCCTATTACTATCCTCATGTTACAGGTTATAAAACTAAGGCTCAGAGAGGTTAGGTAAGTCATGATTTGATCCCAGGCATTCTGATTCTGAAGCCGTTGAACTAATTGCTATGTGCTAACATCCTATAATTTCACTTGCGTTAGAACATGAGCATACTCACAGGAAGAATGGAGGCAGCGGGCTGATTAGATTCACTCTTTTTCTCAACAAGTGTTTATTATGCGTCTACTATGTCCAGGTAAAGTAGTGGAAAATGGGAATAAAATGAAAAACAATACAGACAGAATTTCTGTGGCCTTGGAACTTCCATTTCAATGGATCAGTAAAGGTCTTTCCAACTTTAATAACTTTAATATTCCTTATTTAATGATTCTGTGTGGATCCTGCCTAGTCTTCCATGTAAAACTCAAGTCTTATGTCCTTTACGAAGACTTGTTCTGGCTACGTTCACTCTTTCCGACCTCTCTATTTTCAAAAACTATCATCTGTTTTCCATTAAATTGTCCTTTCACAGTTGTATTTAAGTCAGCTCACCATAATAAAATTTAAAAGTTATCAGAGAATGAGCACTTCAGGGCAAATAAAAATGCCTTTCACACAGCAGGTTTCAGTAAACACTGTTTTAGATTTATTAGATGACAGGAGATTCCAGACGATTTAACCTGGGCTTTGTTCGCTTGTTCCTGGGTCATCTCCCTCTGTTTTGTTTTCATTTCCACTTCTATGTGGCTAGCTATGCCCTTTCCTCTCCAAAACTCTACATACTCCACAATTGTTTAATTCATTAATTAATTTAGTAAATCCTTGTAAAGTCTCTCTTACAGGCCAGATATCATACAGGGTGAGATAAAGATAAATTAAGAATCCCTAGACATTGAGGAAATCACAGCTTAGTGGGTGGAAGTTAGTGATAAATAAATTGCAGTTTAATGAAGAGTGGACCATGTAAGATACAGGTGAAGTTCTAAATCAGAAACTAATACTCACTGGAAAGGGGACGATGGCTGTACTCAACAGTGGTTCCATTGAAGTTGTGTTCTGCAGGATAAATGGAAATTTTCTTGGTAGAGAAATAAGGCCGAGAGAATTTTAGGTAGTGAGACTGGAATGTGAAAGAGAAAGATTTGGCAAGGAAATGTTTGGCAGTGATATAACATTTGTGGGTGGCTGTAGAAGAGACTGAAATTATATGTTGGGGCATATTTAACAAACTCTGTAAGATAAACTGAATGCAGTAAGCAGTGGGAATCTAAGCAAGGTTATTAAACAGAAAAGTGCCATTGAAAAGAATTTTCTAGTTTGGAGGACTATGTCAATGTTAAAGTCCCTGCTCTTCTTGATGAATCTCTGCCATTCATCCAAGCATATCGTCCTGCTTTCTTATCTCAACACCAAATGCCCTGGCAACAACATCTGCAGAGAGTGCTTGAATATCAGGGTCGGGAACTAGAAGCAGGGGACTACTTCTGACCTAGAGTTAAGAGAGAATCACTAGAGAGAATCCTCATGCCTTCTAAGGAATTATTTAGCCATATATCACATAAAATTCCATAAGAGTAACATAAATGTTAAATAGAGGATTTTAGAGATTTTCTTGTATAACTCAGATAAGGAAACTGAGACCTCAAAAGATTTTTTTTTTTTTTTTGATGAATCCAAATTCCAGTTCATAGGCCCAGCAGGGCACAGTGGCTCACACCTGTAATCCCAGCATTTTGGGAGGCTGATGCAGGCCCATCACCTGAGGTCAGGAGTTCAAGACCAGCCTGGCCAAAACGGCGAAACTCTGTCTTTACTAAAAATACAAAAAATTAGCCGGGTGTGGTGGTGCACACCTATAATCCCAGCTCCTCGGGAGGCTGAGGCAGAAGAATCGCTTGAACCCGGGAGGCGGAGGTTGCAGTGAGCTGAGATTGTGCCACTGCACTCCAGCCTGGGCGACAGAGCAAGACTCCATCTCAAGAAAAAAAAAAAAATTCAATTTATAGGCCCACATAACAGTCAGCAACATACAAAATATATGGCATGACATATACTTTCACTTTACAATCATTTTGTTTTGTGCAAATATGTCATCCTATCATTGATCTATATTATTTGTGTAGGAATCAGCCCATCATCTGCTTTCCATACCTATATTAGTGTCTGAAGAAAGTAGCTTTTCTCTGCCCCCAACTCTCCTACTTTAAGGAGTCATATTTAAAGTTATTTATTTGCTCAAGTTTACTAGTGGATGGAATTTGGATGTATAAATAGCTTGTAGAGGAAATACGTTTCTCTTTGGGTTTATTTACTTTGTGCAATAGATGTGCATTAGATTTCGTCTTTCTTTAAATCAGGGCAACAAGATCAGATGGTTGGATTTAACACTAGAAGTTTTGAGACAGATGAAGCTGTTTTTGTATCTAATTACCAAAGGAAAAATGACCCTCTATAGTCCAGTTTACTAAAGCTGCTGACTTTTAGTTACTTTGGGGGATGAAGTCTCAGCTAATCAAATATTGCTTGGTCTTCCATTTACCATTATTTAATTATTTTGATATTGTTCCTCATGTGTTGTTTTAGTCAGATGTTAGTCAAGACTCTAAGAAAAAACAAAACAAACAAACAAACAAACAACAACAAAAAACAAAGACAGAAGTAGCTTAGGCCAAACAAGAGATATATTGTCACATATAGCTGCAAAGTTAGCGACCATTACACATGGATGGATAAAGGGACTCAAACAATATATGTTTATTTTTCTTTCTCTCTTCTCCAGCTCTTCTTCCTGCTGTGTTGAATTTATTGTGAGTCTGGTTCTCTCCATATGGTAGAAAAGATGGCTACTAAAAACGGCAAGCCTAGACCCATATTGCCTGCCAATCAAAAAGAATAAACCTTCTGCCTTCAAATGTTGGTATATCAAATCTCTTCATATAAGGACCCTGATTAGACCTACTTGGATATCT
Source organism: Pan troglodytes (assembly GCF_028858775.2). Lineage (NCBI taxonomy): Eukaryota > Metazoa > Chordata > Mammalia > Primates > Hominidae > Pan > Pan troglodytes. The sequence goes on along the minus strand of NC_072407.2, from coordinate 129,622,129 downwards.
CACGACTACGCATCACTCTCCCCACCAAACAATGTATTGTGCACTTCATCCAGGTACAGTGATTAGTCTAGTTTGAGCTGCATGCCATGATTGGGGTGGTGCGAGTGAGGGATAGGGCTGTGATGAACAGTCCTGCAATGGGGGTGTGGTTGTTTCTTCAAGCAATGGAGTCTGGCAGACTATAATGTCATCTGCATAAGACATAATTCCAATAGTTCCTCTTCTATCTCTCATGAAACACACAACCACCACAGCAACAAAAACATTTGCTCCCTTTCCATCCCAAACAGAATTTGAAGACGTGTTCTTGTATTCCATTCTGTTTCATATCTAGAATCCCTGAGTGTGGTGCATTATTCTTGTTAACTCTAGATGTAGTTCCTCAGCATCTAGCTACATAGATGGATAAACAGAAATTTTACCTACGCTCAAAATTCACAGTAAATTATGATAGGATGAAATGAAATAACTTCAATTAAACGGTCATGTAGAAAAGTGGCAAATGTGTATAGAATTCACTGCCTCTTGCTTGATAGGGAAAGCAAAGATTCTCTTCCTTGGTTTGGGATGAATTTCGTGGTAGTTTATCAGTCAGGAAGATTTCAGCAGCACATAAAACAAAGCTTTGATAAAAATTGGTTAAAACGATAAGAGGGTTTATTACTTAATAAAACAAGAGATCCACAGGTAGGACCAAGCACTACTCACAGTACCTCTGGTATCTGGGCATGACTGTCTTAGCTTTGTCCTTCTGGGTGTGATGTTTTCATCCTCACGCTTGTCACAAGGTGGTTGCTGGAATTTCAGTGCCATATCCAGGTGAAGTGGAGATGTCGTCACCTGTTCCAAAGTTCAGAGGAACTGTTTCTTAATGAAAATGAAACTTTTCCCAGAATGTCCCACAAAACTTCCCCTCCCCTCAAAATAATACGTGTCTAGGAATTAGGCACATGTTTATACCTAAATAAATCACTGCCAGTGCTATTAATTGCTACAATTGGTTCACATTGCTAGAGCTGGGAGGGTTTGCTGCATCCTCTGAATCATACGCTGTGTGGAGAAAGCAGGAATCCTTGAACAAAATCAGGGTTCTATAAAGAAGAAAGGAAGAGGAATGAATGCTACATATACAGTCTAACTCCTCAATCTAGCTTGTCAATCCGGCTGACCCCAGTTCTACCCTATAATAGGCTCCTCAGATTTTATTGTCCTTCCTAACAATACCCGGGGAGGAGGTGGTAATGCCTGGTTTTTGAGACGGCAGTCACACATCTTTGTTTACCAGACTTGGGAAGAAATCCAGCAATATGCCAGTTTAAAAACTCTAGTAAGCTGTTGGTATATTTTTTTTCTTGGTCAGTAAATGATACCAGAAATTTGCTGAAGTAAACTGTAATTTACTTTTACGGTTTCTATTTCTTAGCAACAGGCATCAAGGCTTCGACCATCCCCTGAATATTCCACTAATGGTTTCCACCCTGGTTTCAGCTTGTTTAAGGCAGAGATAATTTGTTCTCTGCCACCAGGCTAGATCCCAGTGGAGGGTGATTTTCAGGGGAATATTATCTACTAGGCTATGAGTTTATGCCCACCGGAAGTTTAGTCTGGTTCCTATGTATTTGGCCTTTCCCATTTCCTTATTTTCTGGTTCCAAATCTTATGGTTTTCATTGTCCCATCTTTGTTCATACCAACTGCAGTTCCACTAATCATTTGGCCTTCAGTAATAATGTGTCATTAGCCATAAGACAAAGGTCCATTCTGGTACATACTATTCCTTTTCCAACAGGTAAATTGAGACCAACGATGATGATGATGATGATTTTTGCACCTTACCAAAGACCATAACAGCCTTTTGCATCTCAACATTTTTTACCCAATATCCTAGTAATCTAAACTAAGTAGTATTTAGTAGAAGCTAGATTAAATAGAGAGCAGTTTCCAATGGTTTGTCTTCTACATAATGAAGATTGGCTATTTTCCAGCTAACAATGAGGGACTACCTCTCCCCCCGACCTTCACCTCACTTCCATCTGGTCTTGTTCCTATTTTAGGCTTTGTCACGCATAGTGCCTTCCTTAGAAGTACCCATTTTTCTATTAATGAGAACCCTCTTGGCTGTGATGTTTAAAAGCTTTATTAAAACTGGCTTTCCACAAAATGAAATTAATGATCCTACTTGACCAGAAAGCCTAAGGAATGTTCAGACTTTGGGCACAGTCAGCCCTGTGGATGTAGAGGCTGCCATGAGGATGCTGACTTTATCTCTCTCTCTCGGCTCTGCTCCTCTCTGCATGACTGCATGGACTCCTTCTCAGTCAGGTTTTCTCCATGTGTCAGGAAACGTGGTTTCTGGCAGCCCCAAGTCTACATTTGTACGAATTACAATCCAAAATGAAGAAAGACCATCTGTCTTCCATAACCATATATCACATCCATCCAAATTTTTAATCTGGTGGAATTACTAGGGTCACGTGTTTCTACCTGCACAACACACATTGATCACGGGGTGGGACACATATGATGAGGTAAGTCCGGGCAATGTGGTGCCCACTCTTACAATAAGGATAGTAGGACACATGGAAAGACACATCAATATTACATGAAGGCTGGAAGTGGGTTCACAAGCACAGGCACAGGGACAACAAAAGCAGTGTGCTCACTACGGGTAGGAAAGAAGGAAAGTTGGCGGAGGTCAGATTTGAGTGCTGCATTGTTCGCTTCCCAGGGTATGATTTAAGCACCTCAACTTTATTCTACTCTCTAACACTCAACAGCAACTTGTGCTGTGTGGGAAGATGCATTTGTCTAGTAAGTAAAAACAATCATATGGATGTATCTTAAAGAGTTCTTCAGATGAATGCTGCTTTCCAACTGTAAAGTGTTGTTATGAGAAAACCTTTGCAACTTGAAGTTAATTTATGCAAAGGGGAGGTGGGGGTTAAAAGCGGCACTATGCAGCCATTTCTCAAGCTGTCTTTTTTAGAGCTTACATTAAAAGACTCTCCCTAACTCCCCTAAATTGAAAAAAAAAAATTCAACCACAGAATAACCCTCAATACTATTTTCTTTCCCAACAATATTACTTTCCATCTTTCTGATTTTTCCGGTGAACAGATCATGTGAAAGCATTAATGATTGCACAATGCACAGGGTTAGTAAGGTAAGTGGAGCTCATAATTACCTCATTTACATTCTTTTATTCACTGAAACAGAATTCTTAATGACTTTTATGTGAAATGCAGGGTAATCAGCGCAAATGAAGCTCTCTGGTGCAGGGTGGAGAAGTGAGCCAAGTCACTGCCTGTCAGCAGAAAATGCTTGACGAATGGTCAGACAAAGGCACGCAGCATGGTGCCCTAGGATGCTCCATTGGAAGAGACTTAGCAAAGTCTTATGTTTTAAGAGACTAGCACATTGAGGTTGAAATATAAGAAGCGGGGCTTAAAAGCAGGAAGAACCAGTATAGTATCCGTAACCATCTCCCTGACTTTCTGCAGGAGAAATAAGCACCCTTCTTTCCTCAAAGTATTGTAGGTTAAGAAAGCTAGTCAGTGAATGGGGAACCCTGCATTCTAGTCCTGGCTTGTGCATAGAGCAGCTGTGAAATGTTAAATGAATTACTTCATCTCTCTGGACTTGAGATGGTCCACTTGTGAAAGAACAGGTGCACACTGCAGAATCACCTGGGAAACAGGTTCCCTTCAAACAGAGTCGTTTGATATTTTCCAGGTCTACAGTTCAGTATCTCCTGAGGAAGGGGTACAACAATTGTATTCTGAACAAAATCCCCAGGTGATCTTTAAACAACCAGCATAAAAATGAAAACACTAAAAAGAACAACAAAAAAACCCAACATATTCACGTGAGCAAGAGGCTCTTTAGGTGAAACACTCTTGACCTTCCAAAAAAAAAAAATTAAAAATGTGGGGAATATAAAAAGCATGACCAATTAACAAGGTCACCTATGACAGCATGGGTATTCAAAAGACAAAATGAAATATTTCAAATGTGTGGCAATTATATTGAATTTAATGATGACATAAGGCAGGCAATGGGAAGGACAGATAATTTTTTCTAACATTCAGAAATCTTAATGCTGGAGGAACCCTCCCAGTGAATCTGGATGGTTATCTGGATGGGCTAAGAGGCATAGTCATCAGGACTAGAGGTTTCACCCAATTTCCATACCTCTCTTAATTGATACAAGCAATCAGTCTTGTATTCCAGATTTTAACATGATTAGGTGCACAGCTTTCAACCTACTCATCTTTTGCCAGTGCTTATACAATGTATAAATAAATGCATGTGATTTCTAGATTCTTCCCATTTATAATGTATCACGGGTATGCTGGAACCTGAGTGCAGTGTTGACAAACATTCCAATTATTCTAGAGATATTCTAGACTTTCATATCCATGATGCTGATTTTTAAATGTGGTAAAATTATTCTAGGATTGTTGGAGACCCAAACTGTAAGCAAAACAAATTTCATTGTAAGCCTTGCCTCTTACTTATACAGTAATAATATGCATTAAGAAAACCTATCTATGTTATTTTAATAAGAGTCTTTGACAGTTAATTTTGTCTGTGTACTCTTAAAATCTGTGAGAAATATGATAGGACTAGTGTGTCTTCTTAATATTCTTAGCCTCCATGATTTTATCTGATCTGTTCATGGTCTAGCTTATGAGTGTGTATTGTCATTGTGGCAAATGGTATCACTCGTCTGCAGAGGGAAATGCACTAATACAGTATGGAAACCAAGGTAGTTAATGTCTTTGTCTTTCACTGGGTAAATGTCAGTGTTCTGATTTGAACAGCGAGGTTAGGATCACATTCCCCATGCTTTAAATTAGTGTATGCTCCTCCCCACGACATGATTGCAAAATTTCTACTTCATTATCAAAGTTTATGGGAGTGACTGCTGTATTTCTTTCTATGCCCTCTAATCATTATTTCCCCACTATTTAAATCACCCTATTGTATCTGCAGGGGTACATAATTTAACTATACATGATAGCCTGATGCTACTTAACTTCCTGTATCTCTCGGGACTACAGTCTAATAGTTTTGGTTCCCTGAAGCAGATAGATATGAGACTTGGATGGTAGGCTGCGAAGAGGTTGGGCAGTGGTCAAAGGACTGCCTGTAGCACTGGAATAACAATCAAGCACAGAGTCCGTTCAGCACTCTATGTTGAGTCCATGACCTCAGGAGCTTGGCTGGCTCCTGAACATTGGTTATAGGAAGAAACTCTCTTTTCCTCTTTAATGGCTGCAAAACTTTTTTGAAGGCAAATGCATGCACTTCCTCTCTGCAAAACATGCATGTTTGCCAAGTAGAGCAAAGGTAAGTAGGGTTTTTCTTTGTAGCAGGCATCTGAGCAACAGCTTAAGTGCCGCATTTGGCTGCAAAGCCACCACATCCTCACCATTCTGTGCCTTATTTTCACAAGAGTGATGGATGTGGATATAGGCACAGAGACTGGCTATTCTGAAGTCCCAATATCTCAGTTATCATGCAGCACAAATTGTCTCTGTTTTTGCTTAAGCAATTAAGTCTCTTACAAATATGTTTGCAGATTGATAGATCACAGACTCACATTTGTTTAAGTAAAACATACTTCCAGGACATCCATACTAGCTTACCAGGAATTGCTTCTTCTGTGAATGGACCTTTCAGGCATCTCAGTTTCCCTGGGCTTTTCTGTTAGAATAAGCTCAGTCCACCAGTGTGTCTCACTACTCCCCCAGCCATGGACATTCCCACTAGGCATGGCTTCTGCCAGCTATTACCACATGCCCTCTCTTTGGCCTTGAAACCACTTAGTCTCTACATTGCACCCATCTGTGAGCTTCCAAGAGACTCTAGATTCCCAAAATGCAAGTTGTACTCAATGACCAAGTCAGGGAGAATGTTCTTTGTCATTCATGGTGTTCTCTTCTAAAAATGTCTCAAACCACTGTTGCTTTTCCCTCATTGCCTTGCAGAATTCACTCAAACAAATCTTCCAGATTTTAAAATATTTCTTCTGGACATGTAATTAGTGTAATCAGTTGTCGGTAGATTTAAGTAGCTCTTTGGTTCTTAAAATCCCTGCTCTCCAACGTGTGGGGAGACACAGGGTTTGGGATTCCTGTGTCAAGTTCCTTGTATTTAGCTCTGCATTTTCTTAATGATTTTTTTCTCAGGCTTTAAATAAATATAAATTTATTAAATAAATATATATTAATATATATTAAATTAATATATTAAATAGTGTATATATTAAATATGGATAGATATATCCTGTCCATTCCCTTTTTTAGTCAACATAACCAAGGTGCACTCTGAACCCACCCTGAAGAACACAACAAAATGTCTCAGGAATTAGAAGCATTAGACACCTCTGAAAAGGGGAGACTTATAGGGCTGAATAAAGGATTTATTTTGAGTCTTTATAGAAAAGAGTGGGGCTCCAAGAAGCCCTTCATTTCCTGAGTTGCCAGTAACTACCCCTACTCTTAGCAATAGACAAGGTTATCCTCAGAAGAAATTGAACTTACTTCCTCACTGAATGATCAGTGATAGCACAGTGGAAGAAGTGAGGGTCCTTAGTAGAAATAAAAGATTAAGTGACCACATATATACTGAGCCATGAGGACCCCCTTTCAACCTACTACTTGTCTCTTTCCTTTTAGCCTTGGAAATAAATAGGGACACGTGTGATCCTTACTCCCACGCCCTGCAAGACTGGTATGTTTTCCATTAACTTTTTAATGACACACTTTTGAATAAAAACAGTCTATAGTTACTACATATTTCAAGAACCTCTAAGAGAAAAGACAAAAATCAAAATAAACAGAGGAAAGAAACTTTGAATACATAGAGACAAATGTTTGGAGCAGCAAAACAAACAAAACAAAAAACCAACAACAACAACAAAAAACAGACAAATGCTTGGAGCAGCAGTAGATAAAATCAAATAAAATATGATCATTGGTTCAATCAGATAATATATGGCAATGGTGAAGGAAGAATAGGATACTATCAGAAAAGAAACATGGAAAGTTCTTAAATTCTTATAAAAAGCATTGAAAGTTTTTAAAAACGAGAATACAATATTTAATAGAAGGATAGTACCATCACTGTGAGGTCATATTAAAAGACAGCAAACAAAGAGACGAGACAAAAAAATTAATGATAAAAATTGTGGAAATTATAGGGCTAATGAAGCAGGTCATACATACAGTTGAAAGACATTTCAAAAATTTTTTTTAAAAAGAGCAAACCAAATGGATGGAAATTTATTTTAAAAAATACAAAAAAAAAAATTCAAGAATTGAAGAACACGTATTCCAGATACAAAGACCCACTGGCTTCTTCGTACTCTGAGTTAAAAGACTTTAAAAAGTCTTCCTCCAAACAACAACATCCAGAAATTTCAAGAAAAAATTGGCAAATTAAAAATATTAGAACTATTCAGAGAGCATTAATAAAAAAGTTGTCACATTAAAAAAACTGAGAAAATAAAATGGCATGATCGACTTCACAAGGACAACAAGAGAAGCAAAAAAGACAGTGGAGACATGCCTTCAAAATTCAAAGTGAAATTACATTTCACTCAGACAATGAATGTAAAGAGAATAAAGACAATTTTGGACATGTGAAATCTTGAAAAGGTATATCTCAAAGACCCTTTTCCAGAAAATTGCTGGAATTTGTGTGTGCAATTAAACTTAGGAAGTAAATTAGGAAGGAAAAGAGATGGGATTAGGAAATGACCTACTTTGGGTGGTGAGAAAAGAAACTGAACTGGCATCTGTGTGGCAGTCTAGGTGACAGAGGACAACTGGAAAAAAGGAGGGACATGCATTACCATTTTCAGAGCATATGATTACTGTAAACCTGAAAATCTCAGCACAGCCAACCAAAAATCATTAGAAAACTTAAGAATAGACAGAAGGTGGTTGACTACAGTTTTATTTAGCAAAACATAATAGTTGTCAATTTTGTTCAAACAAAAACCTCTTAGGAAATAAATGCAAGATGAAATATTATCAGTATCAGTCAAAAAAGATAAAATACTTAGCAAAATACCTAATAGATTTGCAGAATCCAAATGATAAAAAAGTTAAAACTCTGCTGAAGGAAACCAAGATATATAAACAGAAATATATATCCTTCTAACTGCATAGGAATAATTAATATTTAGAAAATTTCAACTGTTTTTAAATTAATGCATAAGTTAATACAATCAATTAAAATACGTATTGTTATATATTTGTAAAACTAATCAAGTTAATTACAATTTAAATTCACATAGAAGAAGAAACAGGTGAGAATTTTTAAGGAAAAATACTTAACGGGGAACTTGCTTTATTAGATAATGAAACTATTACAAAATTGTAGTCAATCATTTGTCACTGATACGTAAATAGAAGATCAATGGATTAAAGGATATCCACACACACACATATCTAGAGGATTTAGAGAACTATAAAGGTGATATTTCAAAGCGATGGAGAAAAGAAGGAATGTTGTTTTTAATAGGAGAAAATGAGACTTTCCTTGTACTCCATCATTTGTTTCCTGATAACATTTTACATTAGTATGGTATATTTGTCACATTTAATCAACCAATATGAATACATTATTATTGGTTAAAGTGCATATTTTACTCTGATTTCCTTGGAAATTACCAAGGAAATGTCTGTTTTCTATTCCAGGACAACACATTGCACTTAGTCACCAGATCTCTTTAGACTCCTTTTGGCTGTGAAGGTCTCTCATACTTTCATTGTTTCTAATGATCTTGTCAGTTTTGAAGTCCACTGGTCAGGTATTTTGTAGAATGTGCCTCAATTTGGATTTGTCTGATGATTTTCTCATATTAGCCTGGGGATATGGATTGTGAGGAGGGAGACCACAGAAGTAAAATGCCATTCTCATCACACTAGATCAGGGTAATACCATCAATATGATTTATCCTGATGATGTTAACCTTGACCACCTGGTTGAAACAGTGTTTGCCAAGCTCCCCACTGTGAAACTACTCTTTTTTCCCTTTTGCACTCTTTCCTCTTTGCAGAAGTTACTTTGCACTGCTCACACAGAGTGAGGCATTATGCTCCATCTCTTTGGGAGTGGAGTATATGTATAAATTATTTAGAATTCCTCTTCATGGGAGTTTCATCTCTTCTCCCCATGTATTTTTTATTTGACCATCTATTTATGTCAGTATGGACTCATGAATAATTATTTTATGCTTGAGATATACTTCAGTAGTATGTTATTTATTTGCGTTTGTTGCTCTAATTGTTCTGGCATTGGCCATTGGTGGCTCTTTCATTTGCTTCCTGTGTTTCTTTGACATACCCTGTTACTGTGTTTTTGATGTAGTTGTTTGTTTTGAGTACTTCCTTATTAACACTATAAGATGTTTCAAACTAATCTTGTACATTTCCTGCCCAGTCCTAGAATCAGCCACTTTCCCAAAAGCCCTGTTCCTTTTATTGGAGAAAGGTATTCGAAAACAAGATCTGGGCACTAGGTTTGTTCATTATTACTGGGGCACCACTGTTTCCAGGCCCTGTATGCAAGGAAATGTATGTATGTGTACAAACTCTTCCATATATTCATGTCTATAAATATTTTCAAATGTATCTATTTGTATCGATATTAAGTTAAACATTAATTAGTTCACCCTGGTTTCACCAAATGTAATACATTATCACATGGATTATTCTAGGCTCCTCCTTGCTTATCTGTTTATCTGTAACCTCCCACTCCAAAAGTAAGAAAACTGGATCCCACCATCTGCCATTCATTTACATAATTGTTCAATTCTAATATACTTTTCAGAATTGTTAACCAGTATGCTTGTGAGGAAAGAAAAAAACAAAAAACCTTATCTACTAGAAGACATTGCTATATACTGGTCTTTGGATCTTTAGTGTTATAGACTACTCATTTCCAAAGTTACTTAAGTCAGCCCCTTCAGGATGGTTGTTTCATAACCTTATATTATTTTTCACAGTCTGCATTACATCCGCGGGTCCTCTAAGTGATTTTTAAATTTGCATACATTAAGGTTTCCTGTTTGTTGTATAAAGTTCAACAGAATTGGAAAAATGCATAGTATCCTGTATCCACCATTTGAGTATTACATAGATTCGTTTCACCACCCTAGAAAAACTTCCTGTGCTTTACTTACTCAACCCAATCCCCACCCCAAGCTCCTGGCAACCACAAATTTGTTTACCATCTCAATATCTGTGCCTATTCCAGATTATCTTATAAATGGAATCATGCAGGATAGAGACTTTTCAGACAGACTTACTGAAGCAGCTACGTTGTCTGGGGTAAATACCCTGGGTTCATTGTCTCCCCCAAGAAAATTTAGGACACGGACACACACAGGAGTTTAGGAGTGGAGGTTTAATGGGCAAAAGAAAGAGAAAGAAAAAGAAAGGAAAACAGCTCTTCCTCCAGTGAGAGAGAGGGGACTTCAGAGAGGAAAAGCCAGCCAGCAGGGCGTGCGCCAGATTTTATAGTCAGGCTTGAGGAGGTGATGTCTGATTTATGCAGGGCTCACACATTGGTTCCATCTGGTGTGACGTTTACATAGCACGTAGGGAAGGCTGGTCGCCCTACCGTAATCTTATTATGCAAATGAACTCTCCCCTTGGCCGGTGCCATCTTATCTGCTCCTTATTGTGCACGTGGCTGGTAGAGAAGAGAAGATGGAGCCGCCATTTTGAACATATTTAGTCCCACATAGCTCTTTCCTGACAGCATTCACCCAGGCAAGCTCCCAGCTTGCTTGTCTATGTCTGCAGCTTGACTATGTCTGCAGCTTGACTTTACAGGCTGCTCTTTGTTAGAAAATGATATGGGGCTGCTTTTCATTAAAAGGAAAACCTTACTGAGGACTTCTATACCTTCGCTATCTGCCTAAGCAATTTATTCTTAACTCCTGTATCATTACTTAGTAATGTACAATTTAAATTCATATGTCTTTACGTGGCTTGATAGTTCATGTCTATTTGTCACTGAACAGTATTCCACTAGAAAATGTACCATAGTTTGTTTATCGATTCAGCTTTTCAAAGACATGTTGGTTGTTTCCAGTTTTGGGAAATTATGGATAAAACTGATATAAACAATTATACACAGGTTTTTATGTAGATAAACACTTTAAAATCAGTTGGGTACATACCTATGAAACCAATTGCCAGATTGTAAAGTAAGGCCATGCTTAGCTTTGTAAAAAACTCCCAGTCTTCTGTAATGCCACACCATTTTGTATTTCCATCAGCAATGAATGAAAGTTCCTGTTGCTTCATATCCTTGCCAACAATTACTGTTGTCAATATTCTGCAGAGTGGTACCTCACCATAGTTTTACTTTGCATTTCCCCAGTGACAAATAATGTTGAGCATCTTTTCATATACTTATTTGCCATCTGGATATTTTCTTTGATAAGGTGCCTGTTTAGATATTTTTTCCCATTTTTAAATTGGGTTGTGTGACTAATGAGTGTTAAGAGATCAAACCCAAAATGTCAAAGATGTTCTTCTAAAAAATGTTTACTTTCTCCACTTGTATGTTTCACGTTTTGCATTAAGGTATATTTTTCTGTAGGTTGTAAGGTCTGTGATAGTTTATTTTTGGAGGAAAGGTGACATATAAACATTATGTTTGTTGAAAAAAACTGTCTCCATTGAATTGTCTATGTACTTTTCCCAAAAGTTTGCTGATTATATTTGTATAGGTCAATTTCCGAGTTTAATCTGTCCGTCTAATTTGTCACCAGTTCCACACTGTCATGATTGCTGTAGGTATATGCTAAGTTTTGAAATTATTTATGAATGCTCCAGTTTTGATTTTGTTCGGCATTGTGTTGGTTGTTCTAGGTTTTTGGGTTTCCCATATAAATTTTAGAATCTGTTGATTTGAAAAAAAAAGTACGCTAAGATTTTGATATAGATTTCAGTGAATCTTTGTATTAAATTGGGCAGAATTGACACCTTAACAATTTTGTATTTAAATTAAAGAATAGAGAATCTCTCTCCATTTATTTCTATCTTCTTTGATTTCTTTCATTAGAGTTTTGTAGTTTTCTGAATACATATTCTGTAAAAATACATATATGTAAAAATTAAACAATTACACTTTGTGTAATTTCTAGTTATTTAAAGTTGTTAAGATTTGAGTTGTAGCACAGAATATGATCTATTTTGCTGAATATTCCATATGAGCTTGAGAAAAAGATAAATTCTGCTTTGTTGAGTGAAGTATTCTATAAATGACAATTAGATCATGTTGATTAATGGTGCTATTTAAGTCATCTAGATTGTTACTGATATTCTGCTTGCTTGATTAATCAATTACTGACAGAGGTTGCTAAAATCTCTAACTAGAATAACGGATCTGTCTATTTCTTCTTTTATTTCTATGAGAATTTGTCTCATATATTTTGATGCTCTATTGTTAGGTGTATATTCATTTAGATTGTCACATTTTCTTGCAGTATTGACCTTTATATTATTATGTCATTCCTCTACTTATACCTGATAACATTCCTTATTCTAAAGTCTGGATTTTCTGAAATTAAGAGAAATACTCCAGCTTTATTTGGATTCATGTTAGCATGGTATATATTTCTATATCTGTTCACTTTTAATTTATTTGAATTTTTACATCTAATCTGACTTTTTTGTAGACAACATAGAGTTGTATCTTATATTTATCCTCTCTGGAAATCTTTAATTGAGGTATTTAGACCACTCACACTTAAAGTGACTATAAATATTGTTTGATTAATATCTACTATTTTTGTGTTTTCTGTTGTTTTCTTCTTTGATTTTTCCCTCCTTCTCTGCTTTATTTGGTTTTAATTGAGCGTTTAACGTGACTCCTTTTTATTGACCCTCTCAGCATATCAATTAACTACTTTTTATGCAAAATTAGGGGCTGTCTTAGGATTTACTCTGCAAATTTTTAACTAATCTATGTTCACCTTCAAATAATGCCATACTCCTCATGTTTAGTGCAGGTTTTTTATGACAGAGTATCCTCAGTTTTTCCTTCCTATCCTGTGACACTGTTTTATTTCAGTTATTCATGTACTATAATTACCCAAGACATTGTTCCTGTTATAAGTAACTAGTTGCATGTTACAGCAATTAAGAAGAAAAAAATATATATTTTATTTGATCTTGACCTATTCAGTAACTCTTCCTTTTTTATTTAGATCCATGTTTCTGGCCTATGTAACTTTTCTTCTGCTAAAGAACATCTCTTACTATTTCTTACAGGCAAGTTCTGCTGATGATAAATTTTATTAATTTTTGGAGGGTTTGGTAAGGTATTTTTTCTTCACTTTTGAAGGATACATTCACTGGATATAGATTTCTAGGTTGGTGGTTACTTCTTTCAACATTTTAAATACTTCATTGCACTCTACTTTTGCTTTCATGGCCTGCCAAGAAAACTATCGTAATTTTTATCCTTGTTTCTCTGTAAGTGAGGTGCTTTTGACTCTGGCATCTTTCAAGATTTTCCCTTAGTATGTGGACTTCTGCAATTTGAAGATAATATGCTTAGTGGTGTGTCTATGTCTGTGTATGTGTAGGGTTTGTGTGTGCTTATGTTTACTGTAGTTCATGTCCTGAGCTTTCTGAACCTATGATTTAGTGTCTGTAATTAATTTTTGAAAGGTCTCTGTTATTATTACATCAAATATTTTTTTTCTGCTCCATTATTTCTTCTCTTTCTTGGATTGTAATCATTCATATGGCAGACCTTTTATTATTGTCCCCACAATTCTTAGATATTCTGTTTCTTTTTTTTATTTTTATTAATCCAAAAAGTTTATTTTTCTTTTATATTTTATTTGCATTTTAGTCTGGGCAATTTCTTTTGACTTATATTTAGGGTCACTGATAATTTTTGTAAATATATTCAGACTATTGAAAAGCCCATTAAATATATTTTTATTTCTATTATAGTGTTTGGATAGTATAGGCTTGCCTTCTAATTCTTTCTTAGATTTTTGTCTTTTCTGTTTATATCGGCCATCCGTTATTGCATGTTGTCAACTTGTTTTTTTAGAGCCATTACCATATTATTTATAGTATGTCTAATAATTCTAATATCTACGTTATATCTGAGTCTTGTTACAATATTGCTGTATCTCTTTAGAATGTGGTTTTTCATTGCTTTTGCCATGCTTTGTGCTTTTTGCGGAAATCTGGACAAGTTGAACTGGCAATGGAAACTGAGATAAATAGGCCTTTAGTGTGAAGATTTATGCTTATCTAGCTAAGACTTGGGCTGTGTTTAATGTTTACTGTATCTATAAGTGACAGAAGCTTAAAATTACTCTGGCTTTCTAAGTATTTCCTTCCCTCTTGACTTTGGGCTTCCCTAAATAGTCTTCCTCAAAGTCTCTCTTGCAGCGCTTTCAGCTGTAATCCACTGTTACTGTACTGTAGCCTTGTTGGAGCGTTGGTAAAATGTGGAGGAGCAAAGATCTTTCTATAACACTCTGATTAAATATCAGTCTTCTGGTCTAATGTAACTTTCACAGGGGTTTCTCTAGTGGCATGGCTTCTCTCCCAAATCCCTGACCACTACTCCCTTCCCTGGCTACTATGTTCCGAATCTTTTTCTGTAAGGCCCTTACCTCTTCTGCGAAACAGGAAGGCTGGAGGGAGCTACTGTGTGAAGAATTACCTTCTTCCAGCTGGGATAAGGCTCTGGCAAATGCCTTTCCTCTGATGAGTAGGAAAGGAATTTCCTACACCTGTTACAAAGGTGACTCTGGGTGTATGTCAAAATGATTATGGTTCCACAAATCGTGCTTGAGCTAGGTGATGTCTCTGAGATCTTCACTATGTGAATCTAATGGGATTTATAGAGATCAGGCTCATAAAACGGTGTCCCCTTCAAGACTAAGGCCCACAGGAGATTCTCACTCTCACTCTACTCTAGTCCACATGTACCCTCCAGCAGGTTGTCATAATTACTATTTAAATATTACTACTAATCAATGGCTCCCGTGCCTTCTTCTGCCGGTAAGTAGTTTTCTGCATGTCTCCCGATGCTCTTGTCTTTCCAGATTCTAGAATGATGGTTTGCCCTGCTACTTCAGCTATCTCATAGACCCAAGGAAAGTACTTGTTTTTCAGTTTGTCAAGGTTTTTTTGCTGTTATTGTAAAGATGAGAGTGATGACTTCAAGCTCTTTACTTGTTGAAATCGAAACTAGAAGTTTTATTAGACCTTAAGTTTTGCTCTTTTTCCAAGATCAAGGAGTAAGTTACTTATTTCACTCTTTGATTCAGATAAATTTGCTTTGCAATTTTGATTGCTACCTAAACAATAATGAGTGCTGTTCTTCTGGTCCAGCTTTGCTAACAATGGCAAAGTAGAGTTGCATCCCTCTGTTAGAAAAATTACTAAAATAAAAGGCCATTCTGCCTCCTTTCATACATGCAGAGCAAAATAGAAGAAATAGTCTATTTTCATTGCCAAAGAATTGTAGTTAGTATTTTTTGCATCTTAAAATTTCTACTGAATATCTGAATAATTGTTCCCTTTTTCTAAATCAGAAAAAGTTAATAATAATAGTGAAAAAAATGGCATAATTACCTGCCATTTATTGTCATTGTTTATATCACTCATCTAGTACCTATGCTTACGACCAATGCTGTACAGTTTATTTCATTTCTGTAAAATAATAAACTTAAATGACTTTAAGAAAATTTGCAAAAGGGAATTATTTCTTATCTATATTGATGTGTATGTGCAATGTGTGTGTAATGCCAAGGGAAACCCCTCTAGTCAGAGAAACTGGAAAAAGGGAGCCCTGTGATCTGAAGAGTATGAATGAAAAATATGAATCCCATTATTATTCCTTCTCTCTTTTCCTTCACTTTGCCTCAAGGGTGGCTCCAGTCTACCTCCAAGAGAAGAAAGAGCTAGAGAAGCAGATACCCTAATTCTGTGTATAAATGGACACAAGTTCTTAACTCCACCTTGAGCATCACTGCTAAAAATTGAAAGTTTGTCTCTCCCAAAATTCATATGTTAAAACCTAATCACCATTGAATTGGTATTGAGAAGTAGGGCCTTTGGGAATGTATTACATTATGAGCCCTCATTAATGGAATTAGATTCCTTATAAAACAGACGCTGAAGCACACCCTTGCCCCTTAAGCCACGTGAGGCCATAACAGACGATCATAACATCTGAATCATAACATCTATGAACCAGAAATAGTCCTTCATCAGACACTGAATCTTCCGTCACTTTTATATAGAGCTTCCTAGCCTTGAGAACTATGAGAAATAAATTTCTGTTGTTTATAAGCCACTCAGACTGTTTTTTTTCCATCCTTCTTTTTGTTTTTTGTAATAGCAACCAAATGGACTAAGACAATGCATTTGTGGAACAGACCCAAAATAGCATAGCAATGTCTATGAACAAGAAACTACTCCATGAAATAGACTAATGTCTGAGTGGTGCATTCATGGGAAAGATCCAAAGCAATGTAGTATAGGGTTTGAAAACATTGGGAAAACCCTTCTAGACATTGGCTTAGGCACAGATTTCGTGACCAAAAACCCAAAAGCAAATGCAGTAAAAACAAAGATAAATAGCTGGGATCTAATTAAACAAAAGAGCTTTTGCATAGCAAAAGGAACATCCAGCAGAGTAAACAGACACCCCACAGAGTGGGAGAAAATTTTCACAATCTATATATCTGACAAAGGACTCATATCCAGAATCTACGACAAACTCAAACAAATCAGTAAGAAAACAAACAATCACATCAAAAAGTGGGGTAAGGATATGAATAGACAATTCCCAAAAGAAGATGGCCAACAAAGTGGCCAACAAACATATGAAGAAATGCTCAACATCACTAATGATCAGGGAAATGCAAATCAAAACCACAATGTGTTACCATCTTACTCCTGCAAGAATGGCCATAATCAAAAAATTGAAAAACAGTAGATGTTGGTGTGGATGTGGTGACCAGGGAACATGTCTACACTGCTGGTGGGAATGTAAACTAGTAGAGCCCCAATGGAAAACAGTGTGGAAATTCCTTAAAGAACTAAAAGTAGAACTACTATTTGATCCAACAATCCCACTGCTGGGTATCCACCCAGAAGAAAAGAAGTCGAAAAAGATGCTGTACACGCATGTTCATAGCAGCACAATTCACAACTGCAAAATCATGGAACCAACCCAAATGCCCATCAATCAACTAGTGGATAAAGAAACTGTGGTATACCTATATATAATGGAATACTACTCAGCCATAAAAAGGAATGAATTAATTGCATTTGCAGTGACCTGGATGAGACTGGAGACTATTATTCTAAGTGAAGTAACTCAGGAATGGAAAAACCAAACGTCCTGTGTTCTCACTAATATGTGGGAGCTAAGCTATGAGGACACAAAGGCAAAAGAATGATACAATGGACTTTGGGGACTTGTGGGGAAGAGTGGAAGTGGGCGAGGGATTAAAGACAACATATATGATGCAGTGTATACTGCTCGGTGATGGGTGCACCAGGATTTCACAAATCACCACTAAAGAACTTACTCATGTAACCTAATACCACCTGTACCCCAATAACTTATGGAAAGTAAATAATGAAAAATAAAAATAATAAAATGATATTTGGAAACATTACCCACAGAAAGTGAAACAGAATTTGAAGTCTGATATTAGTGAGATTTATTGTCTGCTAGACAAACAAAATAGCAGCATTCTCCAGAGGATTATAACAAGATCCAGAGTCTCACAACATGATTTTCAAAATGTTCAAAAGACAACATTAGTTATTTTTATGTACAAAAGAACTAGGAAAATAACCAATTGTAAAGGATTATCTTTTGATAATCAACAGATATCATTCTGAGATCCCTAGAGGTTGGAATTATCAAAGACTTCAAATCATCTATTATAATTACATTCCATGAAGTAAAGGTAAACACTCTTGAAATAAATCAGAAGTAAAAGCCCTAGGCATAGAAATAGAAGCTATGCAAAAGAACCAAATGGAAATTTTTATAATTGAAAAATATAATCTCTGAAATAAAAAATTTACTGAATGGACTCATTAGCAAAATGGATAGAACTGAGGACAGTCAATGAACTTGAAGGTAGTCCAATAGAAATTACTCAACCTGAACAACAGATTAAATATTTAAAAATAGCTTATCTACATTTGGATAAAAATAAACACACTTTAGGGTTATTATCAAAAATATATTCTGCATGAGTCTGAAGAAGAAGTAAAATACCAAGACTCTTCCTTATTATGATATAATAAAAAAATTGGATATATACATCTTACTTGGTCATAAAAGTGTGTAATACTTGGGATTGTCCATGAGGTGTATATATTCCCCTGAGGGAGGTACTAAGTAAAACCTTGGATAATCAAAGATTAGAAGAAAGGTTTGAGGTTTGCATAAATATTTAATTTTTATACTGCTGTCTGGGGTCAAGTCAGTGTAGCTAGCAAATAATAAAGTTGTCATTTGACAGTGTTTCAACATTGTTACATCTGTTTTATAACCAATAGTTATTGCTTCACTGAAGAATTCCTAGACTGGGGGAAGTTAGGTGCACCTGCTCCTGATGCATTCACTGGGGACTTGGTCTAATATGGGGGCAATCTCAGCAGCCTGTTCTTTGTACTAATGTTTCCATGCTTCTTCCTGCCTTTGAGGGATTTCAGTTCTTATAAGGCCGTGAAGTTAAGGCTGACCATACAATGGTACATTTCAAATGTTTAACTGTTTCTAATCTGGTGGATCTGAAAAGGTATCTCATGGTGGTTTGATGTGCATTGTTCTGATTAACAGTGCAGGCAGTACCCACTTAGCATAGTGGTGTGGGGATTTAAAAATGACTATGCAGACTGAAACCGTGCAAAGTGATCTGAATAATCAATGGAATAAATTACAGTTGTTCTTTGACCTTTAAAAATTGTTCTCAAGACATTTAAAACTCTCTTACTCTTGTTTACAAATGTATAGAAAAAATGAAAAAAAGTAATGCTAGTATTTACTAAGTACACAGTAATTTAAAACATTAGAAAAATGGAGAATTAGTGTTTTATTTTTTTAAAAACAAATTAACAAGAGCAGTTTAATGCTTGTGCTTTCTTGTTGTGTAACATGATGCAGAGAAAGCATTTTTCCCATCCCTCGGTGAATTGTCATAATACTCCTTTCTAAATTTGGAATATTTTATCCTTTCACTATGATAAAAGTATAAATATCTGACATTTCCATTATGGTGAAGTTTTTTGCAGCACCAATTTCTCTGGGACATCTTTATCCTTTTTATTATAACCGTGCTCCTCATTCACATCAATAAGTTTATCTTCACTATTTGACTCTGGCATCACGTTGGAATCTCTCAAGTGGTGGCAGTGTCAGCACTCCCATCATGAGCTAGCTTCTTTGTAACTCCACTTATATTTGTTTCAAATTTCACTTCCAATGTTATCGCTGTATTTCTTTGCTGCACTTTCATCTTTGTTGGCCAATTCCTTCTCTGTAAAATGTTACATGGTGCTACTCCTAGCAAGGAAGCAACACAGGCTAGGCACAGTGGCTTGTGCTTATAATATCAGCACTTCTGGGAGGCCAAGGCAGGGAGAATCGCTTGAGGCCAGAAGTTTGAAAACATCCTGGGCAACAGAGTGAGACCCTATCTCCATATATATGTATATTATATATATGTATATTATATGTTATATGTATATTATATATATAATATACATATATATATTTAAATTAGCTAGATGTTGTGGCATGTACCTGGAGTACCAGCTACTTGGGAGGCTGAGGCTGAGGATCACTTGAGCCCCAGAGATTGAAGCTGCAGTGAGCCATGATTACACCACTGCACTCCAGCTAGGGCCACAGAGTGAGACTCTGTGTCTAAGGAAGAAAAAAAGGAAGAAGAAGGAGGAGGAGGAGGAGCAAAAGGAGGAGGAGGCGGCGGCGGTGGCACACAACTATATGGATTGTTGACTGTTTATAAATTAGATAACAGATGTGCAATGACCAATTATTCATAGACTTAAAAAGAGGTGAGATAGTCAATCACTGATCATCATGAGCTTCTGTTATTTACACAGTAAACTGAAGAACTAGCAGCAAAGTTTGTACTTCATGTAATTACTCACAGTTAATATACCCTGGTGCTTGAAATTTAAACTATGTTGTTGGAATACTTGTGTTGTTTAACTAAACTTTGTGACTAAAATCTGGGCATATGAGAACTGTGCAAAGTGAGGACTGCCTGATATCTAGAGCATCCCTTAATATGCATATTGGCCTTTCAGATCTCCTGTCATGAAAATTGCTGGTTTCAAACTTTTGACACTTTTTTCTATTTGGTAGCACATCTTTTTCTTGTTGATTTTCAATGAGCTCTTATGTGTGTTCAACATATTTACCTTTGTTAGTCACATACAAAGTAAAGTTTTCCATTTGTAATGTATCTTTCAGCTGTTTATGCTGTTGTCATTGAGATTATATTTTTCATTTTAATGTAGTAAAATGTGTCTACCTTTCCCTTTATTGTGATTTTTATCTTTTCCAGAAGTGCGTTTGTACTCTGCTTGTAAATATATACTCTTATATTTTCTTATAAAAGTTTTTTTAATAAGTGGATTAGAGTTTATTAAGTGAAGGAGGTGTGGCACAAATAAATGTGTGTAACACCAAACTGAACAGAATCTGGGGTTTTTGAAGAAAAAATCTTTCAGTTACAGTTACACACAGGGCCACTTTCTCCCCTAAAGACTCAGGGGACTCTCAAAGGAGAAGAGGAAATAAGTCTAATGGTAGGGCCAATGATTGCTCCTGGGTCTTGGAATAATGTTGACAGAGCTTTCAAGGCCAGACAATGGGCTAAGGGTCAAGACTCCATAGCAGATGCAGCAAGATTGCTGTGACTGTGAAGCCCTGAGTGGTAATGCAGGTGCGTGTCGTGAGCTGAAAGCACTGGCTATGGCCCTGGTGGAAGCAGTAGAGGTTGTAGGTAAGGGTGATGGCCTTGCTCAGGCAACCTATGGGTACTGTTGGGTTCTTGCATGTCTTTGCAAAGGAACTTTTCCTTGAAACCTTCTGGATTGCTGCAGTGGGGCTAAACCCCTCAATGACTGCAGGCTGCGACAGTTCAAAGGGTGCCCCCGGAGTCACAGGGCTGGGATTCACCATGGGCAACTGTGGAGAGAAAATCTATAATTTGCTTTTCTTGTCTTATTGCATTGTATGTATTTTCATTTCCACTGTAATGCTGGATAGGGTGATAGTACCAGATATTCCTAAGTTATTTTCTGACACTGACAGGAATGCTTCTAATTTTTGAAAATCAAATAGTGTGGTTTTTGGTAAGTACTCATAGATTTACATTATAAGAATAGGAATGTTTTCTTTTATTCTGTTAGAAGTATTTGTGTTGAATAGATTTTGCATTTTATCAAATTATTATTCTGTTTGGGATAATCATATGATTTTTCTTCCTTAATCTTAAATTTAATGCATAAAAATATAGTCTAAAAGCATACGAAGGCAATGACAATATATGAGAATCAACAACCTACTGTCTTCACATAGCACACTTAAGCTCCATTAGCCAGCATCATTAATCAATCTTTTCTCTGTAAGATAACTACCATGGGGAACCTCCTTCTAGGGTAATTGTTGTACAGAGCACAGGTGCCTCAGTGAAGTCAACTCTGGTTGAATCTCTGTAATGAGCTCCTTCATCTAGTTCAAAGGAAAGGTGCGCCTTTTATTTTATTTTATTTTATTATTTATTTATTTTGCCTCTGCCTGGCTGTTTGCCTTTCTGTGCTTTCAAACACAGATTGCATTGAGGAATAATTATCTTGAGTCATGGAATCAAACAAAGTAATTTAGAACAACTTGCATTCACCTCATACTCTTACATTCAACTTTGAGCTTACAAAATGGTACGGCACTGAGCCATGTGGTTGAAGTCCCAGGAATTCACATTCATTGATATGCAAGCACAAGATCTACGTTAGTCTAAGCTGTTAGGTTTCACTTGTAAATGACCATCTTCATACTCATGCTCACTCCTCTATGTCATCTTCTTTATCACCCTCGAAGTGAGTTTATGAAGCTCTCTCCTGAAAACTGAAGACTGAACTAGAGGTGACTGGGCAGACACAGTAACTGCCACGTGGAGGCTCACATGCTTTGCAAGTCTGCTTTGCTCACAGAGATACAAAACAGGGATTGATTCTATCCTACTGTGGGGTTTCTGCAGGCTCCTGCCAGATACAATTATGCCTTTAAAACAAAAATAAACCCAACAAAGAGAAGAGTATGATGAGCAGCTCAGGAGCCCAGCTTTTTTGGCAGCGTTTATCAAAATCCAGCTGACTTTCATTTGGTTTTCATTGTGCCTACAAACAGGAAAGGCAGGATTCATAGCCTGCCAAAGAGCCACACTTCCCTTTTGAAGCAACTTTATCAGAAAGGCACATTGCTGATACCTTTCAAATCAGCCTACGGAAGGAAAAGAAGAGGCTGTGTTTAATCCACTCAGCCCTATATCATTCCCACAAACTTCCACCTACACACCACCAACACACATACCAGGCACTCCTTAAATGTAATCCACGTCTCTGTAAGAAGATGAAATGTGCTTCAAAATGGCCACAGAAAGCTCCCTGGCCCCCTGCTCCATACTCTCTTCAGCAACCAGGGAGAGGAAATGTTAGATAGCTTTATGTATTTGTTTACTTGCTTATTATTTATTTTTCTTTGTTCATTTTCTGTAAGCTAAATGTTAATGGGATTTTAAAAAACACTTTTGTTACTGCCTTATTCGTAGAATCCAAAACAGTGTTTGGCATATATTAAGTGTTCAATAAACTTCTGTTGAAAGGAGAATAAATAAAATAATATTTTCTTCCATTGCAACCAGCATGGTGTTTGTAAGTAAGATACTTGCTGGAGAGATTTATATAAAGAATGACAGATTCATGAAATTCTATTATCTCCTATGGTGTGTCTGCGTTGGAGCTCTTCTGAGGAATGTAATAATTCAAGTTTGAGGGTTTGGTACTGATTTAAATTTCTAATGCTGAAATGAGATGAAAACATCACTGGGTAGATGTAAAAGGGAATTTGGATTGTATTTAACTCTCTTCCTTTTCCAACCTCTTTCCTATTGTCCTAATTCCAGGAATACCTCTAAATCTGGAATTGCAGATAGTTGAGTTCTGTACCTGAATGACCTAAGGCTCTTGGGAAAGAAGGTTACAGACTTGGTGGATCGGATCCTTTAGCAAAGAGAAACCTAGTAAAACCAGGTCTAGTCCAGACCTCGTTTCTCAGGGAGGCATTTGGGCCACCATGATCTCCTCAAGATTTAGGATTGTGAAATAACAACTAGCGCCAATATTTAGGGGATTAAGTTAAAGTTTCCTAAGGAAATTGATCAGGCGTCCAATTAATCAGATTTAATATTTTGTAAAGAAGGAAAAGGAATTGGCACAATTTTGTCCCCATGCTGAGATCTTCCAGAAAGGCAAAATATATTAAGTGGCAAGGCACTTACATATCTCCCTACTAAGTATCAGGAAATAATTTTGGTTTCATGTTAAGTGTATATGCCTGTCTGTATCTGTGTATTGAATGTGTATGTTGTGTCTGTATGTGTAGCAAGTGTGTGTATGTAATATGTATATGTGTGCAAATATACATGCATGCACTCATTCAGCAAATAGCCACCTATTTATATATCTAACAGGTTTCAGATGTGGAGATAGAGAAGTGAGCATGTGTAGACACATTGTTTCTTGTTCACTTAAATTGGTGTTATTCTTATAATGAATGAAACAAATCTTATTTTCCTCTAAATATCTTAAAGTAGGCAGGCATAGACCTTTCTTGACTTAGATCAAAATGTTGGTGCCAGAAACAGAATTTAAAGGAAAACGACAGAATGCAATCTAAAGTTATGAGTATCAAGTTTGGCTTTCTCATGATTTGGGGGAAGTCTGACTTTTTTGTAGCCTTCATATGAACCACCACTAATGGTATAAGAAAATGCGGTGTCTCTGAGAGAAATAGGACCTATACAAAGTGACCTGAAAGACACGGGAAAAGATGAATTCTAAAAAGTATTTCGCCTCACAAGTTTTCACTTAATGCTAAGATTTCTACTGCCAGAGTTGCTTTTTAGGTTTATCACTGCCTCTATTAAAACACACATACATTGCGCATCACTTAATGATGGGGGTACATTCTGATTAATGCATCATTAGGCAATTTTGTCACTGTGCTAACGTCACAGAGTGCATTTATACAAACCTAGATGGTATAGCCTACTGCACACCTAGGCTATATGGTATAGCTTACTGATTCTAGGCTACAAACCAGTACAGTATGTTGTTATACTGAACACTGTAGACAATTATAGCACAGTGGTAAATATTTGTGTATCCAAACATGGAAAAGATTAAAAAAGGGTGTAAAAGATAAAAAATAGTATACCTATATAGGGCACTTACCATGAATGGAGCTTGCAGGACTGGAAGTTGCTCTGGGTGAGTGAGTGAGTGAGTGGGGAGTGAATGTGAAGGCCTAGGACCTTACTCTACACTACTGTAGGCTTTATCAACACTGGACACTTAAGCTACACTAAATTTACTAAAAGAATTTTATAAATATTATTAAGGTTAATAATAAGTTAATCTTAGTTTACTGTAACTTTTTACTTTGTGAATTCTTAATTTTTAAAAATCTTTTTGACTCTTTTGTAATAACAGCTCAAAACACACATTGTACAACTATATAAAAATATTTTTCTTAGTTCTTATTCTATAAGCATTTTTCTTTTCCTTTTTTTTTTTCTTTTTTTTTTTTTTTTTTTTGAGATGGAGTCTTGTTCTGTCGCCCAGGCTGGAGTGGAGTGGTGTGATCTCGGCTTGCTGCAAGCTCTGCCTCCTGGGTTCATGCCATTCTCCTGCCTCAGTCTCCCAAGTAGCTGGGACTACAGACGCCTGCCACCATGCCCGGCTAATTTTTTTGTATTTTTTTTTCAGTAGAGACGGGGTTTCACCATGTTAGTCGGGATGGTCTCGATCTCCTGACCTTGTGATCCACCCGCATCAGCCTCCCAAAGTGCTGGGATTACAGGTGTGAGCCACCACGCCCAGCCTCTATAAGCATTTTTCTATTTTAAAAATTATTTTTCTTTTTTACTTTCTAAACTTTTTGTTAAAAACTAAGACATAAACACACACATTAGCCTAGGCCTACACAGGGTCACGATCATCAATATCACTGTCTTCCACCTCCACTTCTTATCCCATTGGAACCTTTTCAGGGGCAATAAGAAGCATGGAGCTGTCATCTCCTATGATAGCAATGCCTTTTTCTGGAAACCTCCTGAAGAACCTGCCTGAGGCTGTTTCACAGTTGACTTTCTTTTTATAAGTAGAAGGAATGCACTCTGAAATAATGACTAAAAGGTATAATAAATAAATACATCAACCAGTAACAGTCATCCCTTTTCAAGTATTATGTACTGTACATAATTGAATGTGCTAGACTTTTATATGACTGGCAGAGCAGTAGGTTTGTTTACCTCAGCATCACCATAAACACGAGTGTAGCGATTTGTACCCTGACTTGGGATGGCTACAACATCACTAGGCAACAGCAATGTTTCGGCTTCATTAGCATCTTTGGAGACCACTGTCATATTTGCATCCATCATTGACTGAACCATGGTTATGCAGTGCATGACTGTAATCCAGAGTGAGTGAGATTGTAAGCTGCTGTAAATTAATATCATCTTAATGTGATTATCTTACTGAAATCTTTCCAAAAGACAGTTCATTGTGTCCAGGGCACAGCAGACAAGAGATGAGGAGGTGCTCTCCAGGGCAAGGCACTGCATTGGGATTCCCTTTGGCCAAAAGGCTGACCCAAGCTGGGGAATGGGAAGGGTGAAGAAGAGAGGAGGGAACTGAGTGGGGGCAGACTGGGGTTTACTCTGATGCAAAATAAGGATTATTAGCTATATGGGGATCATATTTCTTGTATTTACACTCATGAGACCAAGAACGCACGGTAAACATTAAATTGTGCGCATCTGTAATTATCATGTTATACTCACAGAATCAGAAAGTACTGTATGTTAAGTGGCACACAGAGAAAATCCATTGTCCTTTAAGTCCTCATATTAAAGTGACTACAGATTGCTAGGTGAGAATTTATAATTTTGGAGTGTTTTAAGATTATTGGATATGTATGAAAAGCAAGTATAAAAGTCCTCATTGTGTATCAAATGAAAGAGACCCTGGAGGAGACAGCTGGGCTAATTAGAAACTAAATTTTATTCTAAAACCAGAATGCCAATCTGGTGATTTACAAGGGTAAATGTACTTCCAAGATAAGAGGAAACCAAGGTTTCCTCTTACTCCAAGGTAGCCACATGGGAAGCTGAATGATCTGGGCATTTAGGGATGGACTTGAGAGTTGCATAGACATGGCTGTGAACCCTGGCTCTGCCACGGACCAGCTTGTGCTCTGGTTTTCTAACCTTTCTAAACCTCAGCTAATGCACTTGTTCTGTATTTTCTGTAAAATGCAGGAAATAGTTCTTACTTGAAAGGGTTATGATATCATGTGTGTAAAGAGAAGAGCACAGTATTGATACTAGTTAGGCAAACAGTAAATGGTGGTTTTTATCATTACTCATATCATTCAAATAGATGATGACATCAGCTCTGGTGTGGCCCTCAGACTAAGTCCTTCTCCCCTGAAACAGTATTGGAATAGAAACTTGCTGATGTTTAATGGGTTCATAAGTAGTGGATTCCTACCTTTAAATTTTTGCTCTCCTCTGATTCATGAACTTGGTTTAATGTTTGCTATTGAAGGTTAAAGGATTGTGGAAAGATTATAGCAACAGCCAGGCAAAAATTAGTTTTTGCTTTGCTGTGAAGCCTCATACAATGCCAGTATCCTGGTACACTGCCCAGATTTCAGGGTCTAGTCTCAACTCCCTAGTTTCAGAAAGTATAGCTTGTCATTGCCCCAATTTTACTGGAACCACAGAGACATTTTAAGACTAACTAAACACAAGAGATATACAAATTATCTGAATGCCAGTTTAGTTTATTAATATTGATGGAGATTGGCGTGAAAATGTTCCCAGGAAACAGTGTTCAAGCATTTTACTGGGGCATGTTTTCCTCCAAGAATCTATGAACAGTGGGCTATGAGTTGACTGACAAGAATTTGAACAATGGGAAGTCGATTGTCAAGAGAAATGTTTCATGCAGACTTCAACGAGGCCTAAACATCCTTGCACCGAAGCAATAATTTTATTGTGACCTTTCTAACCAACAAAGAGTCGTTATATCCCTGTGACTCAAACATGTTTGTCACAATAGTACTGCATAACAAATCACCCTATGACTCAAGACATCGTAACATTAAACATTTATTTAGCTCACATGTCTGTGGATCAGTGGTGTAGCCTGGACTAGCTGGGTATTCTGGCCTTAGCTGAGTTCACTCTCACATCTGGCAGTGGGCTGTCATTGAGCTAAAGTGAGTGATGACTTAGCCATGTATCTTTCTTCTTCCAGCAGGAAAGAAGGAATATGTTCTCACGGCAGTGTCAGTGGGTAAGAACTGAGCCCAAGGTGCAAGCTCATGTCAAGCTCTGTTTAAGTCATATTTGCTAAGTCTGTTGGTCATGGCAAATCATATAGACAAGCTCGGAATTAGTGAGTGAAGGCACTAAAAGTTACCCAGAAAGGGCAATGGACATAGGGAAGTGTGAAGAATCAGGACCATCAATGCAACTGATTGACCAGGGTCTCACCTTGCTACACATCTATCTCTAATCTTGACTCTGTGAGATGCAGTCTGAACAAGTTTTACGGATGGCCTTTTCATGATATTGACTGGTGATCTCTTTCTTTTAAAACTAACATTTTTTTCTGATTAAAATAATAAGGCTCGGGAGGCTGAGGCAGGAGAATGGCATGAACCCGGGAGGCGGAGCTTGCAGTGAGCCGAGATCGTGCCACTGCATTCCAGCCTGGGCAACAGAGTGAGACTCCATCTCAAATAATAATAATAATAATAATAATAATAATAATAATAATAACAATAATAATAATAAGGCTTATTGTAGAAAATTTACAAAAATTGAAAACGTCTCACCACCTAGAAATAATCTCCTACTTTTTAGCTTGAATCTTTTCAGATTGTTTCATGTGCTCTTTTTAATTAAATGTGAGAAATACAGAACAATACTATTAAGAAAATTATAATTATCTACAACTCCAACTCTAAGAAATAACCACTGTTAGCACTTTATCATATTTCCATCTGGTATTTTCTGTTCTCTCTGTGTGTATGTGTATTTGGATATATATTTGCGTGTATTATATCGCGTGTATGATTTTGTATCCTGTTCTCTCAAAACTGTTACATCAATAGCATTTTTAATTTATATTTTTAAATGATGATTTTAGTGAGTATATTTAATTATATGAATATACTACAATTTAATTAATAATTCCTTAACTATTATGCAATAGGTTGTAGAAAATCATTAGTTCCATGGTTCAACCAATGTTTTGAAGCTCTTACCTACAGTTCAAGGTCCTGTTCTTGTTAGTTGGAATAAAATAATGGCTTTGACAGTCAGGGTTCCTCTTCTAATGTAACTTCTGAAACAGGATTGTAATTGGTACTTTACATTTTTGTTCACATCTCTAATTATTTTTAGAATAAATTCTTACAAGCAGTATTATAAGGTTGAAAGACAGGAATATTTTTACTATTCTTTAAACCTAAATAAACTGCTCAAATACATTTTCGAAGGCCATATCAATTTATGTCTTTCATGTGAATAGGAATATTTCATTATCTCACTGGACCTTCACACACATCACATATATAATTTTTGAGAGAAACTTCTTGCTGTGATTTCATATTTTTTATTGCTAGTTGAACACATTTTCCATACTTATATTTCTCTTTTATTTTTTCTTATTAAACTGTTCTAATTACTTTCTCATTGATTGACATAAGCTTTTCATATATTAAGGATATTGAGCCTTTTCTGCCATATATGTTGCAAATGTTTTCTCTTTTTTTATTATTTGTTATTTATGTTTTGACATAAAAAAGTTTAAAATTTTATCCAGTCAATTATATCGTTTGCTTCCTTAGAGATATCTCCCATTAGTTTTAAACATGAACAGTTTGCCTTATCAACGATGGGACAATTATTCATTTATATTTTCTTCCAATTTATTTCTTTTTTAATGGGAATCTTTAATTCATCTAGATTTTAGATTTTATTTTGATGTTTAGTTTTATATGAGGATCTAAACTGATTTCTTTTTCCTCATAAACTTAGCCTTTTTTCCCAGAACCATTTACTGAACAATTGACCCTTCATCATTGATTTGTGAAGCTTCCTCTGTCACATATTAACCACGAAGACACAAACTCGAGTCTGCTTAGGGGCCCTGTTTGCTGGTAGATTTTAGTACTTGCTGGATATTCAGTGGCAACACAGAATTGCTACACATAGTCTGAACTTTCATAAGGATGCAGAGTCATATAGAGAAAAGAGTATGACTTTTGAGATAAAATCTGGACTCAAATCCAGGCTCTACAGCTTGCTGATTATATGAACCTGAGTAGGCCATTTAATTTTTCTGAATCTCAGCTTTCCCAACTGTAATATAGTTATAATAATATCCTCTTGATATATTGTTATATGAAGCAAGCTAACACATGTGGAAGAACTTTGTGAACTGTAAAAGGCTTTACCAATGTTAATTTTTATAATTAGTATAGATATGACCTGGGCTCCAACTTTATTATGAAGCCCTATTAGACATGGTTAGTTTTGAGTTCAGATAAATTCAGTAAAGGAAGGTGAAAAAGAAACTAAAAGCCTAGCCAGGCCTCTGCTCTATTATGCTTTGAAGAGGAGTCCTGAACCATCTTCTGAAGTGTGTTTCCCATTTTTGTTCTATGTAACTGGAAATCAATGTTGTAAATACCAAGCAGGATAGGTATTAATTAATGAGGTCAAGTGTAAATGACATTAGATGTGGAAGAGACAAAGTAAAGCAATTAATGGGAATGCTATAGAAAATGGTTTAAACAGTAGCAAAGAAAGACTATAAACACAGAAACCTAGCCTTGAGAAAATATTTCACTGTGAAGAAAGGAAGGAGGTGTTGAAGTGACTTCCCCTTCAAACCTGTAAACTCAGCATTAGCTGGATACACAAGGATAAACAGCAAAATACTGCTTCTCAACCAAAACAATTAGCAGAAAACTTAAACTAGAGTTAATGAGTCTGGAGCGTAAAGAAGAAACAAGGTTTATTTACATTTCCCTGCAGCCTTAGCTTGAGAATGAAAAAAGTGTCTTCCAGTGTCCAGAATGTTCTCTACGGCCCAACCTAAAAATCCTCAATGATCTGCATAGTGGAGACACCACTGCTTCCACAATTTCTCAAAATTCCTCGAAGAGCCTGTAATCCCAGCACTTTGGGAGGCCAAGGTGGGCGGATCACTTGAGGTCAGGAGTTCGAGATCAACCTGGCCAAAATGGTGAAACTCCGTCTCTACTAAAAATGCAAAAATTGGCTGGGAACGGTGGCTCACGCCTGTAATCCCAGCACTTTGGGAGGCTGAGGCAGGCGGATCACAATGTCAGGAGATTGAGACCATCCTGGCTAACACAATGAAATCCCGTCTCTACTAAAAATACAAAAAAATTAGCCCGGCGTGGTGGCGGGTGCCTGTAGTTCCAGCTACTCAGGAGGCTGAGGCAGGAGAATGGCGTGAACCCGGGAGGCAGTGGTTGCAGTGAGCCGAGATGGCGCCACTGCACTCCAGCCTGGACAACAGAGCCAGACTCCGTCTCAAAAAAAAAAAAAAAAAAAAAAAAGCAAAAATTAGCCGGGCACACCTGTAATCCCAGCTACTCGGGAACCTGAGGCAGGAGAATCGCTTGAACCTGGAAAGCGGAGGTTGCAGTGAGCTGAGATAGCCCCATTGCACTCCAGCCTGGGTGTCACAGCAAGACTCTGCCTCAAAAAAAAAAAAAAAAAAAAGAAATTCCTTTAAGAATTAGCTCATAGATAAAGCCATAAGGAGTAATCACATCCCGTGTATGCTCAAGGTTGAATCTGTTTAATAATCGCTAAAAAGAACTCATATTCACCTACCTACCGCAGCACGCTTATAGTAGGTATTTGATTCATTAGGGTTGACTTAGATTAAATAAATATGCCATCTCTAGATTCAGTTATATGACTACTTATTGGGACCTCTCTTCCTGGTGACTGTTCTAGGCATGAGAGGGATGCAGAACTAAATCAGACTTATGTTTTCTTCGCTCACGTATCTAAAGTTTAGTAAAGGAATAGTAAATACATTCATATGTACAAGATAAAAAGTTATGGATGGCATAAGCTGGATATAGACAGGATATTCCATGAGTTCAGTGGAAGGAAAAATACACGGGCATAGGGAAAGCATGGAAGCCTTTATCGAAGAACAGACATGTCATGAAACGCAAGAGTGAGTGAGAGAGAGAGAGGAACTTATGACGGTTAATACAGCATTAGCAATGTGCTGGTGGTACAAAGGTGAAGGAGATATAAATAGGAAACTGAAAAAAAGTTCAAATGCAATGTTAGTTTTTGATAGACCAATTAGTATCATGAATATCAAGTCATGGAATACAGCTGGGAACTGAAGCCCCTAGATCAGGGCCCCATTCTTCTGCAGGATGGGGTCCTGCTGTCATTCACATCACTGGCCAAGGTAAGGATTTATTTATTGCACAGGTCGCTATTCCTGATTTCACCAGTGAATCCTAAATTCCCCTATAAAAGCATCTGCCAGCCACATGGCCTTTCAAGTGCTTCCTACTCTAGGCTGAAATATAATCGCAGAAAAATAGGCCATAGTACTCTTCTTTTTTCTTTCTTTCCCGTTTTTTTTTTTCTTACCCTAATTGTCAAATGACTTGTGGTTGTATAATAACATGATATTGTAAAATTAGCTATTACTCATACATAGTAAGAGTTAATATTTATAAAGTGCTTTTCTATAGTTTATTCCCTCTTACTGGTACATCTGTGTGTAGCCAATTAAAGACATGAATATAATTATCTACACGTGTTCCGTCAATGGAGAATTTCAGGGATTCCAAAATGTAAAGAGGTGATATAAGTAAAAAATACAGTTTAAACAACAACTCTTCACATTTAATAAAAGATTAGGTTTCAAACTTATAAACCTAGACCAGCCCTGACCCTGCTTTTTGCCCTCTGTATTACCTTGGGCTAACCAGATAGACACTTACGATCTCAGTTTCCTCATCTATAGGAAAGGAGAAGAAAAATATCTGTCCATCACATGATTAATATGATGATATAACTACTACGGGTAAAAGTGTTTCACAATCTGTAAAGCATCAGGCATATGGAAGAAATCACTCTTGAAAATAAAGCAGGTTATCTAGTGGTTATTGTTTTGTTTAAGTTCATTTCATTATCACCACTTACCTGCCAGGACCTGTCCCTGTGGAGGTGGCATGTTCTCCCCATGTCTGCAGAGGTCTTCTCCAGGCACTCCCATCTCCTCCCCATCCCAAAGGTGTGCACACTTGGTGAACTGGCGTGTCTACACGGTCCTATTCAGAGTGAGTGTGGGTACATATGAGTGTTCCTTGCAATGGAATGGTGGCCTGGACAGGGTTGGTTCCCACGTTGTGCCCTGAGCTGCCGGGACAGACTACAGCGACCCTCAACCCCGAACTGGAATAAGCCAGTTAGGAAATGAATGAACGAATACAAATTATTGTCAAATAGAAATTTATAATGTCAGCCAGGCGTGGTGGCTCCCTCCTCTAATCCCAGCACTTTGGGAGGCCCAGGCGGGTGGATCGCTTGAGGTCAGGAGTTTGAGACCAGCCTGGGAAATATGGTGAAACCCCATCTCTCCTAAAAATACAAAAATTAGCCGGACGTGGTGGCGGAGGCCTGTAGTCCCAGCTACTCGGCAGGCTGAGGCAGGAGAATCACTTGAACCCAGGAGGCAGAGGTTGCAGTGAGCTGAGATCATATCACTGCCACTGCACTCCAGCCTGGGCAACAGAGCGAGACTCCATCTCAAACAAAAAAAGAGGAAGAAATTTGTAATGTCTACAGGAGGAAGTACCCTTGACAGTTTTCACTTTGCAAACATTTATTCTTTGATTTGACCCACTGCCACTATGACCACTGTCACTTACTGGTTCACCAAAAACTGGGTAAATAATTATCTTACTTGTTTGTATTAATCTTAAGTGTCTGTATAGCTCACACGTATTTCAATGTTTAGTATTAGAAGTATTTTTGGTCTTTCTTTAGAAGTTTTGTGATATTGTTGTGACTGAAAATATGCCATAGGAATTTAACTCTTGTTTATATCAATTAGCCTATGGTAAAATGGGTTTTTATTTGATGTTTTGCCTAAAGTTATGGTTTCCAAGAACTTATGTATGGTGTTTGATGAGGACTTGCCATAACAAATCTTCCCAAACACACTTTATTTCCACTCCTTTAATTATTTCTGCTAATTATGATTACATGTTTTCTATCTATCTTGCCATCCATTTTCCTGTCCTGATCCACATCTGTAGACTTCATTTTGGTATCTGGAAATTAACATGCTATTGCTATTTGGCAATCAATGCACATTTCTTCTGGCTTTTAGCTGAAACTACCCTGAGCATAGGCAGCTTTCTTGTCAATTTCAGAGTATACTATTTGGCGTTTCCTTTCCCAAGGTCCAGGCTTTGACATTCACTCTGCTAAGGGGATGCACATTCCTAAGTCTTTGTATATCCAAAAGAGTGGAGAGTGGTCTTTCTGCCCAATGTGGGCCACACTGTGTCTTTCCACCCTCAGTTTTCTACAAGTACCTGTATTCTCTCTCGGGTTACTACATAGCCGCTTCTTGAGGTTTCATCATTTTCTTATATGAATATCATTACAAAGGATGCGTAACATCATGAATGTTAGTAAATATAATTAACATGGATTAAGCATACTACACAGGCCTGGGGTTTATAAATTATTACATCAGCTAACAACTTTGAAGCTAATATTCATTGGGAACTTACTACATATCGAGTACTGTAATTGGTCTTGTTTATTATTAACAACAACTCTGAAAATTGGGTATTATTAGCTTTCTTTGGTAGGTAAGAAATTTGAAACAGTCAAGTGATGTGATTTGTCTAATATCACAAAATGTTACAAGAAATAGCTGGAATGTGGAATCCAATCTGATTGTAAACGTAAGCCCCTTCCATTCCATCATGACATCGTGTTAGGCAAAGGCTCTGTGGTTTGCGGAGACACTGAAGTTCCTTCGCAAGATATATTGGGCTGGGCCAGACACCCTTCAACTTATCATTGTTTTTGAGGAGCAGTTACCGTGCCATTTGGGGCCAAAACAGATAGAAATGGAAATGAGAAGACCATTGATCATTCTTTGCTAAGGGCTGAGAGAAGAAATTTAGAAGCTCAGGACAAAGCTCTCCTGAGCAGGAGATGGAGTCAAGGTCCATTGAGTTTATCCATGTACATATCACCAATCTAGGAACAGCTTGCTAGGGCCTGTGGCTTCTGGAAAGAGAGGTTTCTTCTACAGCTCAGCACTTTAGAGTCAAGTGCTGGGCAGTACCCAGGAATTAACCATCTGTGGCATTGAGGGTTCACCTTAATCAGGGCCTGTTTAGGTTGATTAGTGCTGTAATGGAGGCCAGCTCTTTCCCTGATAAGTCGGGCAGGGCTCTGACTAGGTCCTGTGCACGACAGATACTGCTCCCTACCAGAAAAGTCCTGCATCCACACCCAAAAAGAGCACAGGTTTAGATCAGATCCCCTGGGCTCCTATCATCTGCTTCTTGCAGGGGCTGAAGAGGGCTAGCTCAGTAGCTGACTCACCTTTTCAGCCCTCCAGTTACTGTCTAATCCTGAGGCCATTTGTGATCATCAGACGACATGGTTAAAGGAAAAATGATTAGGAAGGTTGTTACAGAACAGTAAACCAGACAGATCCAGAAGGTTGTTGCAGAACAATAAACCAGACAGATCCAATCTGCAATAAATATTGTTATAAAACAAGTGACCTTAGCCAGCGAGGGCAAGGGCAAAACTCTAAGGATCTGAGGTTGCTGGGTAGCTCATCTTGGCTGTGAACCTATGGGCAGCTGTGGGATGCAACCTTGCTGCCGTTAGATAACTTCATTCTGCTAATTCTCTGGGGATAAATAGAACAGCCCTGAGATTATAAACTTTTGGAGTGGAAACTGATTATCTTGCAGGCCTAGGTCAGTCAGGGCAATGGCACACATCAAAGTGTCTGCATGAAATGTTTATCCCTCTCATCTGCACAAAATACTCTTGTCAAACTAATACAGCAAACTTGTTACAGTAAATGATGGTGCCTGGCTTTTCCTTCCACATAATACGCCATTTATTTTTTCTTATTAGAATTCAGCTTTAACTGAAGGCTTTGCTTTCCAAATTTTTATGGATATATAACATAGGTTCATATATGAAATAGCTAAAAATGTATAGATTTCTTATAAAATTAATGAAATTTAGATGTGACATTATCCTTACCTATATGATCAATGACTCAAGGGTTTACTTCCTTGCAAAGTGAATCAACCGTAACTGCCTTGTTCAGAAAGAATATCTCTATCTCTATCTATATCTATATCATCCATATCTATGTCTATATATAGGGAGAGATCACTGAAATCTCGAATGTCTTATTTTATTTTATTTTTGCTTTTATTTTGTTTTAGATTCAGGAGGCACACGTGCAGGTTTGTTCCATGGGTATGTTGCATGATGCTGAGGTTTGGGCTTCCAATCATCCGTTGCCCAAGTAGCGAACATAGCACCCAATAGGTACTTTTTCAAACCTTGCCTCTCTCCTTTCCTTCCCCTCTCTACAGCCCCGGCATCTATTGTGCCAGTCTTTGTGTCTGTGTATACTCAATGTTTAGCTCCCACTTATTAGTCAGAACATGCTGAAACCCTGAATGTCTTAATTTTTATCGAATCAATATGTACCATTTTTAACCTATTCCAAAAAGAAATGTATTACAAAAACTACCTGTCATTTGGTCTCAAGTAGCTTTATTATTTGCCATATGTTCCGCATGTGTGAAGAGTAGAAGGAATGAGGGGTAGAACTTGGGTAATGTTGGATAACTAAAGCACCCCGCAAAGTGTTTATGAAATAATATTAATCTTAAAAATGGCAGAACAAGTGTCATATAGACTGTAATTGTAAATATATGAAGTAATCATGTACGTGTAAAGCATGCAATAATTAAAACAACTGCCTTCAGATGATGGGATTATGAGATTCTCACTAGTAATAACATCTTTAGTATTGTTTAAGATTGTTCTCGGCCCTTCTCTCTGAAGTCTATGCAGATGACATGATGAGTCCAAAGCCCATTCTCATAACCACTATGCTGCTTTCTGTTCCTCTCCCTCAAATCGGAGGGTCCTGCGTAAGGGTCTGGTACAGAACTATGTGTTTTGCATCGCAGGGCAACATGTTACTCCTAAAGCCAGATTAGAAAAGGGTTGGATCTGGGAGTCAAAGAAAGCTGTGCTCCCTCCCTGATTATATAGCAAAATAGCTGGAAAACATTGAACAGTTATTTATCTCTGGCTAATGTTCTCATCTAAAAAATGAGAGAAAGACGTTTTATCCCATCGTTAAGGATTAAAGAATATCACATCGACGTCATGCTTAACACGGTGCTCAGCCCGCTGCAAGCCCTGAATGAATTTTAGTTCCCCTCCCCTTCTCTCAGTAGTTTCTACCTAAGTCACCATCCTCACTGTGCAGGGCCAGTCATAAGTAATAAAATGTTAGAATGGCAAGAAACCTTGGAAGGCACCTAGAGAGCCCGTATTTTAGAAAAAGAAGCAGAGAATGAAAAATAGGAAGGACACACGGGAAGAATATGGCATATTCCAGGTGCCTGGAATTGTGAGAAAATCACCCTTCAATTTTTCTGGAAATTTACGCTGCAGATGATTTTTGCCAGCCTAAATTTGTTTACCCTACTGTAAACAAATAAGATGTTCCAGGGACACACAAGCTAACCAAAGAAAGGTGAGGCTTACTCTTTCCCTTTCTCTCTCATTTTAACCCACTGATCATAAGGACAACATTTGAATTTCAGTTTACTGTGGCCTCAGTCACCAAAACAAAGAATGCAGTAAATCTTCTGGGGTTTCCCCTCTGTCTACCAGCTGTATTGTAAACCTAGACTTCCCTCTTCTCATGAGTCACATCCTAAGCAAAAACTCCAGCATGAGAGAAGAGAACAGGTGGGAAGTTTGTCCCCTTTTTCCCCTTGAACTGATAGGAAGACTACATATGTACACAAGCATGCACACATGTGTCTGCTATGTTACTATTCCAGGCAGCAGTGCCACATTCACAAGGATGACAGTGTCTCAGAAAGACTATGGCTCAGACAGCTGCAGACAATGTAAAGACCCTTTTTTGCAAGGTCAGGACAAGGACAAATGGCTGATTTAGGCAGTAATAAGAGAGGGCCCTGTCACAGAAACTTTCAGATGTACAATGCAAAATCTGCACTTCCCCCTCAAATGCAATGTGACTAGCAGTCTCCCTCTGTCCAGACCAACAGGGTACTCGATGAAATATACAAATCTACTTTGCTAACCACCTTTACCACATATTCTTGAGCAAACAGAACAGATTCTTCCAGACCACACTATTCTTTACATCTCCCTTTCCCACACTTGAGGGTCTCCAATTTCTTAAATTGCTTTCAGTAATTTGAGTGGCTTTCATCCTAGCCTCTCTAGAGGCCTTGTCAGAAAACAGCACTTGGCAAATCTGTTGTCTTCTTCCCTTGCAGGGTTACATTAGTTTTTATTTCTTACCTCTGCTTCTTCCTAAATGGTGTCATCGGAGATTGACAGAAGCCTGAAATGATTTGTTGGGATTCCTCAGGCAGTAAATGCCTCTTCAGACTACTGCAGAGAAACACCAGTGTTATGGCTTTCCAACATTGAATTTTTTATGTTTGAAATAGAATTGTAAGTGAAAAAAAATCAGAATGCAAAGTAATATGTAAACTACAACTGATAAAATGTGTATGCATGTAGATAGACTCTGAAACATTATAGGCACTTGTAAGAATGATGGTTTGGGGGTGCTGGGATTAAGGTTGATTATTGTTTTTCTGTGTTTCCTTCTGTCATCATTGCTAATATTTCCATTTTTTAAGACCCCGAAAACACTTTCTGGGATTGACTGTCACTGGGATAAACTAAACTCAATCAACGATATGAGTAGTATCTCATAAGTAGCTTGGTTTTCTTGCCAAATGGCTACACCCAGAGTTGTAATCATAGAATGAACTTTTCTCCTAATTAAGCAAAATTCCATCCAAGGTCAATGGAGGAAGAAACACAGAGGAAGGGGTGACTAACTGTTAAGCCGTATAAAGCCAGCTAAATCTGTCAATCATTATGAGTCATTCAAATGTAGGAGTCACTCCAGGGCTTCAAACTTTGGAAGCTACAATAATTACCATTGGCATCCTTCAAAAGACAGTTGAAAGAGCAATTACAGTTCACAAGGATACCTAATTTGAAAAGGATAGGAATTGGATCCTTGAATATTTGCCACAAACTAAGGGCAGAATTAGCAGTCTATACAGTACAGTTGTATTCAGAAAACAAAAGCAGCAACCAAAACCAAGTTTCCTTAACTCTTAATGTTTCCTTCTTTTCAGGACCCGCTTCTTTTTGTTTGAGGGCTCAGCAACCCTCAAACAGGTTTCAGAGATCAAACGCTCCCTTATGTTGCTGTAGAAAATAGATCTGCCTTGCTTATTATGAAATTTGATCTTCCTAGATTTGGACATTGTATAACCCCAGAGGACAGTCCATACTTAGAAGAACATCTTAATTTTGCTTGTGGTTTGTTTGTTTGTTTTTGTTTTTGTTTTTTGACAGAGTCTCACTCTGTCACCCAGGCTGGAGTGCAATGGCCCAATCTCTGCTCACTGCAATCGCTGCCTCCTGTGTTTGAGCGATTCTCCTGTCTTATCCTCCCAAGTAGCTGGGACTACAGGCATGTGCCACAATGCCTGGCTAATTTTTGTATTTTTTAGTAGAGACAGGGTCTCAAACTCATGATCTTGTGATCTTCCTGCCTTGGCCTCTCAAAGTGCTGGGATTACAGCTGTGAGCCACCATGCCCAGCCAAAAGAATATCTTTAAACTAACTAATCATTGGAGTGATGGCTGGTAAGTGATGTAAAACAGCTCCATCACCTCAGTTTCTCCCCTTAGAATTAAAACCAAATATGTAAGCTACCACTAGTATCACCTTCCAACCAAAAGTAACATTGCTTAATAGATGTCATTTGTAGAAGATATGATATAGCCTGCTTTTGTGAGCAATATTTGTACCTGCTACTAAACTCTAAACTTCTACCATTTTGCTTCTCACTAATTTGGCATCAGAGTAGAGCTTCATCTTTTCCTGAGCTTCAGGCAAACATATATACCAAGATCTCTGCCCTGCTTATTGTTTCTAACTTTTCATCCTGCCTGTCTAGAAACCCTTTCAGTCCAAGTTTATTCTTGTTAGATTAAGAAAGCAAAAAAAGACTGTGATTGCTTGATCGCTTACATGCAATAACAGAACATATGAAACTCAGATCTTAATAATATTCAATTTAAAATTTTTCAGCAAATATTTATTGAGCATTGCTTTTGTTGGGGATACACATGTGACTTCAAGAAGTTCAAAGTTCAAAGAGGGAGATACAACAATGTTCTGAACCTTTTGTCTTGCATTGTCCAAAACAACTTTCTGCAATGGTAAAAGGTTTTATGTCTGTGCTGTCCAATATGTGACCTCTAGCACCCATGTCTATTGAGCATGTAAAATATACCTCATGTGGCTGAGAAACTAAAATTGTATTTACCTTTCATTATTAAACATGTAAATTTCCACATGTGGCTGATGTTTATCACATTGCTGGTGTGTTATTAGTCCAGAAGACAGAAATGTATCCAGTGCAAGGAGAACACACAGGACAGACACCTCCCTCAGACTGGAACAGGAAGGGATGATTCCCTGAAAAGACTTTAACTTGGCCTGAGTATTCAGCAATAAGTAAGAGTTAATAAGATAGAGAATGAAGGCAAAGAAGAGTTCTTCAGGTGGATATGACAGTGTATGTAAAGGTGCCGGAGTGGGGAGAGCATGGCATGCTCTAGTGACTGCAAATAGTTCTCGGTAGCTGCCATTCCGGGCTTTTGTGAATTTACTGCAGGGTGAGGCAGGGAAAGAGGCCGATCCTGAGCAGCATTCTAACATTGTTTAAGAAACAGTATTACCATCAGGGGCATCATCATCCTTAGCCTTGCTTTTAGAAAAAGCAACCCACCAGTAATACAGAGAATGGATTCAGTGGGAAAGAGACTCGAGTCAGGGAGACCAACCAACAGGCGAATGACCTAATCCTGATGATGGTGTCAGAGGCCTGAACCAAGGTGATAGTAGACCGATGGTTCTAGGAACACCAGTAATTTTCCAGCATCTGTCTGGAACCACTGCTACCAAAATGACATTCACAGGAAACTTTCTGTTCTACTTCAAAGAGGAGATGGGTGGCATCGCCATGTACTCATTTGATGTGAATGAAACAACCCAGAGATGGAGAGAAATCTAAAAATGCCTTCCTTTATAATATACTGTAAGTGTTTATTTTAAGTCTAATAAGTACTGTCAATGTTTAGCCCAATAGAATATAGCATCCTCTTTTACTCTTGAAAACATTTATTTTGCGGAAAGAAAACAAAAAGACTTTAAATTTATGGAATTTCTTTACATCAACCAACATATCATAAGGAATAAGTCAACTCCAAGGACGTTTTCAAGTATTATCTCAAACATTGTTTCCTCAAGAAAGCCTTCTCTGACTACCAGACACCATGAGGTTCTTTAAACAAATACTCTTGTAGCAACCTGGACTGTCTTTGGGTATTTTACACAATTGCAATCAAGTCTCAAGTTGTGTAATTCTTTGTGTCATATCTGTATCTCCTCCATGAGGCCAGGGTTTAGTAAGTCTTGTGCACCACTGTATTCCAGAACATAGCCCAGGGACACACGCTCAGTAAACATGCCTTGGCTGATGGACGCAATATGCTAAAGTGCAGAGAAACAGTTTCCAAGGAGAATTACTCTCTCCTTGTTTCAATTTCCTTCCTAGAAAGAAGAAATAACCATTGTAATTTCAAAAGATTCCTGTGATTCCCCCATTTTTAAATACCACATGTAGTTTTACACTGAGCATCACAGTGGCTGAATCTTGATTCCACAGTTTCCCATAAAGATGCCCAGGCTTTAAGATCTGATAGCCTACATTCTCCCTTCAATGTCTCTGGAGTGGAGTGAATTGTTTTTAAAAGCTGTATACACCCCATGTTTTGCACTGTGACTATTGTTCATGTGTGTGCACCATAGACGTGGTAAGGATTTTGTTAAAAGATCACAGTGAGGAATGGCAGTAACATGGCTACAGGCTTCTCATGTTGTGCCACATTAAGTGGACTGTAGGGACATGAGCTGATACACTTACTGTTCCAGTAAAGTGTACAGATGAATCAAAAACTTCAATAAAAGAAAACCCAGCTCTACCTTTCCCATTTGCCTCTCAGGCTATAAAGGATTTAAGTTCAGAAACAGAACATATTTTGTGGAGGTTTCTTTTTTTCTTTTTTTCTTTAAAGGAATAATAACAACTATTGATAGTTTGAGCAAGGACTCCAGGAGGTTCTCCTTTTTTGCAAGACAACCTCACTGGCTGATAAGACCATATCAAGGCTGGAAGATACAGCAGTGTGTCTGGGACCAGGACTGCAGTGCCAATAATATTAGGGACATTTGGTACTGAGGCAATCACTTTTCTCCACGTGGGACCATAATTTGTTTAAACAGATACAAGCAAATCTCTGGATCTTAGCACACTTCCTGTTGCTATAACTGAATAGCTGAAACTGGGTAATTTATAAAGAAAATTTTACTTATAGTTCTGGAGGCCAGGAAGTCCAAGATCTAGGGACCACATCTGATGAGGTCCTTCTTGAGGGTGGGGACTCTGCAGAGTCCCAGGTGGCACAGGGCATCACATGGCAAGGGGCCTCATGAAGGATGGCTAAATTAGCTTTTATAACAAACTCAATCTCATGATAACTAACCCACTCCCTCAATAACCCATTAATCTAGGAATGAAGTAATCCATTCATGTGAGCAGAGCCTTCATGACCCAGTCACCTCCCAAAGGTCCCATTCACTTTTCAACACTACTACATGGGGGACCAAGTTACCAACACATGAATTTTGGAGGGACACATTCACTCTGAAAAATCACAAATCCAGGTACTGAACAAACACCTATACCATTCCAAGCCTCTGCATTCAGGTAATGTGAATTCAGAATGGGGAATAGCCCAACTGCCAGGATTCCACACAGCAATACAAACTTCTCCCTATCAAAAGGACCGCAGGCTCATTTTCATTTACATGGATCATTCCTCTTCAACTCTATAAAACTGAGATATAAATTTCTTGAGATTTGTTTAGTCCATTATAAACTTGGAATGAAAAGATATGAGGTCAAGTGCAGACTCCACATTCTTTCTCAATGTCTGACGCTCGTCCAAGGATTCGAGTTTTAAATTTATTTAGAGCTGGTACTGAGAGAGATCTAGAGGTCATGGCGGTAATAAGCCAAACAGAAGGCAATAATGCAGTGCTGTCTGTTCAGTTCAACCTCCGTGGAATTTGGGAACATGAAGCTGGACTCAGAGAAAAGTCCTAACTCTGCTCAACAAGTCAAACTGTAAGTGGCAGATGGCCAGGATTCAGCCAGTGACAAACAAAGCAATTAACAGCATCAGAATATAAAATGCATCTATGTTGCTGGAAAACTTTATAATCTAGAAATTTGTAAATTGTTACTAGACTGTCACTAGTTATTATTCTAAACTTTGCCTAGGTATCGTTAACAACGCATGACAAATACTAACTTTTCTCCTGAAAAGAATAGAAGCCCCACAAGCGTCAGTCTTTGTTGGTTTTGTTCATTGCCCTATTTGGGTGCCTGAAAGGTGACCTGGAACGTAGCAGGTAGTCAACAACATTTATTGCATGAATTAACAAGTAAATGAATGAGACAACATGGTCTACTATTTATTTGTACACTTGTATTTTGAAAATCAATTTTCCAATGGGCTTAAAGTAATCCACCACACTCCCAAATGTTTCTTTCTGGCTTGCTAGGCCTTCCTACCTTGTATCAAGATTATGGGGAAAAGCTTGAAACTCAATAGGATTAATGCTCTTAATCACATCGTTCATTCATATGCTTTATCTGGCACCTCTGGTTTCTTAGAAGAGGAGTCTCATATTTCCCAAGCCCTGCAGAGTGTGTACATGCCAATCAACACAGTCAATATTCATATCCAAACATTTTGTTTGGGTACATTCATGTACATACAGTGCAGAAATGACATTAGTAATTGTGGCCCTGATTAATTCTTACCTGCAAGGCCACTGTGGAGGCAAGTTTAGTATACAAATGGAGACATGCCTATTGATTTGTAACCCTAGACAGTGTACTCCCTGTTTCCCCCAATGAATGATCCATACTTGTATGATTATAGATGGCAAGGCAAGTTATTCCAGGGAAACACATTTCCAGGCATCTTGGAATGTAGTGCTTCTATGAGATCTTTCTTTATCAAAAGTTTCTCAAAGCACTTACTAAACATACAGGCTATGTTACAAGATAGGTACTAAGAAGAATGAAGACTTATAAGACAGTATCTTAGTTAAGGCAATTTATTTTTTTCCTAGAAAAAAAGTCCAAATATGTAATCAT
The DNA here is from genome assembly GCF_028858775.2 of Pan troglodytes. NCBI lineage: Eukaryota > Metazoa > Chordata > Mammalia > Primates > Hominidae > Pan > Pan troglodytes. The sequence continues at coordinate 129,578,021 of NC_072407.2, read as the reverse complement.
TATAATAATTTTACATGGATCAGGAGAGGTGGTAAATGAGATAGATACAGTTTATCAAGATTTCACCTCAATTCTCATTATTCTTAATATGAATAGCAGCCTTTTGCAGGTTAAGGTATCACAGAGAAAGGTAGAAGATAACTACTTTTTAGTCATTTCCATTTTGTTCCCAAGACTGAGGTAAAAAGGTAGTCAAATACCATATTGAATGGGTTTTTCCAAGACTTTCTCCTGAAGGAGAATGGGAGAAAAGATGTAGAAAAAGGAGAAGCAAGACAAAGATATTAGTATTTAATAAAATTCTGCAGTGAACATCAATAATGTGAGCTGTCCCTTCCTTCACCCACTCATTTTGGTAAGGTATTAACTTCACGCCTACAGAGGTCATCTAAATGGGAATGCAATTAAGTAGTTGAAATCATTTTACTTTTCTTAAAAATGAATATTCAACTCTGGAAATGTATTTCAAAACAGACCTACATTGGCAAATTAAAACATACAGAATTTAGTAAATGTGAAAAGGTCTGTTCTATATTCAGAGATATAAATAAGTCTATTAAACTTCCAAGGTTTTGAATCTTAAATTTTGCATGTTGTGACATAAATATATTCTGATTTGTAAGTCATCATAACATTAAGGGAGGTTGTTTTGCATTTGAGATGCAGAAAGACAAATATAAACTGATAGAAAACATTACAATGTATCAGGAGCATGAATAATATAATTACTAAAGGCCTCAATACAGCAGCATGTGCTTCATTTTGCCAATATGATAAATGCATGTAGCTAAGGTTTGTTAAATATATATGTGTGTATATAATTATATCAATGATGTTAATTAAATCATATCTCCAGTTGTCCAAGAAAATGTTAATGTGAGCCCCAAAGCTTCAACTTTACCATTTTTAGTATTTCTAAAAAGCATATTTTTATACATGACCACCCTCTTTTTTCTTAGGTTTGTATTAATCATTTTCCATTCGAAATACAAAATTACCCCAAGCTGTTTAGTTGGGAAAATATAATTGCTATTTTTCTGATTGTTATTGATAACAAATAAGCCTGATCATGAAATGTCTCCTCTGGAAGTAGGGATATTTGGTTTCTAGGAACAGCTCTGCCACCAACTAGAGCTGTTACCTTGGGGAAGTAATGTAACCTGTGTAAATTTCCTCATTTGCAAAACAAAGGAGTCAGCTTAGCCAATCTCTAAGGACCTTGCCAGTCTGAATAGTCTAAATATCTGTGATCTATGACTCTCACTGTTTAGTCTAATTCAAAAGGCAATGCCAACTTTTGATCTGTTTTCTTCTCTACAATTGTAATTATTATTGATCTTTCAGAAATACTCCCTGTTTAAAGCCTCTGGAGGTATTTGTAAAATGGAGACACAAGGGCTATGAAGAAACAAAAGTTGCTGTAATAATGAATATTTCATTCCATTATCTAGTCATAGCATTGCAATGCATTCCCCTCAGTCTCATAGGAATCGAGAATAGGGCTTTACCCATGGACTCTGGTGTTTTAACCCTGCCAGATTCAGGAGTCAGTCTTCACACTCCAGGATTCTGAATTTCAGATTGCTTCCCCTCAGACAAGGAGGAAGCCCAGCTCTAGAAAAGAACGGCCTGGAAAGAGGAAATGCTGCATTTTTTAACTGGTCTGAAATGTACCTGGTCTGAACTGACCTCCTTTTCTGCGCTGCTGAACATCTCTACCTCATTTTTCCTGGACTAAAATGAGTCCTGCTTGAACTGGCCATGGGAGAGGGAAGATTTGGCATGGAGAGATTTTGGCTCTTACTACTTTCCAGCTCTTCTCAGCTTGATTGGCAAAGCTCTGGATAGCAACACCACCCACTTCTTTCTCTTTTTGCCTCCTGTTCCTAACAACCCTCTTTCAGTTCCCCTTGCTGAGATATACAGAGGTAAAATCTAACTCCATGGCCAGTCATTCGGAGCACAGACGCATACATAGGACCCAGGAGAGCTTGGCTTCCTCCAAGCAGCTCGAGCTGTGCAGCCTTTATAACTGTCAGAGGCGCCTCTTAAACAAGAAATGGCAAATCCATTCCAACTCCACTCATAATGGGATCGCACAGTGATTCAGTCTCTAATTGTTCTAAATGTTTATGCAAAGGGCCCATGAGGAGATACAGCTGACTGTTTAACTGATAATTATAGAGTGATTAAGTTTGACATTTCCAGAGAATTAGGTGAAAAACCTACTAGACTTTGCTAGGGTCAAAAGACTAGGCACCTTTATGAATTTCAATACCGCAGCGCTCATCTGGCTAGGGGAAGGAGGAGTATTTGAAAATATCCGCGAATAATTTTTAAAAGATTTTATGCTAATGGACTATTAAACATTTAATGCTCTCTTAACAAATGGTTATTTCTCCATTAAGCACCATCATGACCTATGCATAGTTTATGAACATTCCTGTTGTCCTTGAGAGAAATCACATACTGTAAGGGCTAAAAATAGCAGTCACGTGAGGTGCAGAGCGTAATTTGCATCCGGAGTTCAGCAGACATCATCCAGCTCAGAAGCTTGTTTCCAGGCATCAGACTCAGGAAAAGGCTCCAATAACCTTTCACCAAAGCTGAGCATTCTGGAAGGACCAAGTCCCATTCCTTAGTGGGAGCTAGTTTGGAATGGCATAGCTTCTTTAATGGTGAAGGACATTAAATGACCTTCTTCCAGTCTTTCAAATGCAGCCGTTTCTCCTTTGTCTACACTCTGCTGGTCCCATGACAAATCTCCTTCTTTATGCAGCAAGAACCAACATCCTCCACACTCCTTTCCCTTTAGGGAAACACACAGACCAGCCACCACTGGAAGCTGTTTTAATAATTATCTGCCTTAACACTCTACGATACTGAAACTGATTTGCAGAGAGATGAAATAACCTCAAAAACAGCCACACATTCACTAGTAATAAAGTCTGGAATATAGTGCTGGGTCCTACGTCAGTGTTTTTTGCTATTGCTGTTTCCACCTATTCAAGTTGTGTAACATTTTCAAGAATGCCCTCCTCCATGAAGTCCGTGATGATTGCTCCAACCATTTTTTCCCTATTTCATAACAGCGCATGACACACCCTGATGTCATACCCCTTGCCGCTTGATTATGTTGAATTTTGACAGATCCTCATTTCAAATGGTGGAGGAAGATAGATAGCTGAGAAAGATGAGACAGGAAGATTAATGAGGGTAGGGAAGGCAGGTTAGCTACCAGGCACTTAGAGCATGGGACTAGTAGCTAGGTATAACTTTAGCTTGCAGAAGAACAAAATGTAACTTTATTTTGATTAGTCTCCTTCATCAGAGCATTTAGCTTTCCTAAATCACAAAATGACCTATTTCCCTTCCCTAATTAACACTCTTCAGTTTTGTCCTAATGGCTACAAGATTACATTAAAAAAATCACAGGGCTCTTTTGCATTGCAAACAAAGCCCTATGATGTAGCCTTTATTACATATTTTATCTATCCTCATTTGCTGACAGCCCCTTGCCTTGCACTTTATGTTCCAGTAATATTGAAGCTTTTGCACTCCTTCTCTACACCACGTTGTTTCAGACCTCATTGTCTTTGCTCATCCGGTTCACTTGATCTCCATCAGGATGCTCTGCCTCTGAAATCCTTACCTCGACCTCCAAGAGAAGCTGTCCACTATGTTTTCCCATTGCCCCCTGAGCATCCTCCTCTTTGGACACACACACACTGGACCATAAGTTTCTCAAAATGAGAGGCTGTGCCTTTGTTCTAAGCACAGCATTACACCTATGTTATCTATCCTGTATTCTGTGGAAGTGGTGGGGTGGGAGGGGCATCGTGGGGGAATTGATTTTCCAGATACCTGCTCTGTAGAAATAACTGGGTCAGTAGGTGTAATGGTATGAAATTCACCTCAAAATACTTGTGCTGGCTGGGTGTGGTAGCTTATGCCTGTAATCTCAGCACTTTGGGAGGCCAAGATAGGATTGCTCGAGGCTAGGAGTTTGAGACTGGCCTGGGCAACATTGTGAGACCAAGTCTTTACAACAAATTAAAAAATTAGCAGGACATGGTGGTGTGCACCTGTAGTCCTAGCTACTCAGGAGGCTGAGGCTGAAGGATCACTGGAGTCCAGGAGTTCGAAGCTGCAGTGAGCTATGATCACACCACTATATCCCAGCCTGGGTGACAGAACGAGATCCTATCTTTTAAAAAACAAACACAAAAAACTTATGTTCATATTGTCTACAGTAAATTAGAGGATGGAAATATTTCCCATTATGTTTTCCACCCAAATTCCACATAAAATTAGAATTTGATAATGCTTTATAAACTAAGATCATTTTATACAATATATTTGCTCTCATCAGCATTGACTCTCATTATCATTGTCTCAAGTTTGAATCTAGAACTCAAGGCCAGATATTAAGTGAAAATATATGTCAATACCAAAGGCTTTATGAGAGCAGAAGATGGAAATAAAACTCCTTTCACTAGAGTTCCAGTATGGCTAATTACCCGAGGCACAATGCTTCTCACTAATTTAGCAAGTCCTTCAATATCAGACTTCATTTTATAATTTGTAATTAAGAGATTTCTTTGGCAAGTTGAAAAGTCATCATTCACCTTGGAGGTCAAGATGCTATCTGGGCATTTTGGTAGATCACGATGTGGGTTGACTTTCCTCTGCAGCAGTTAGAGATATCAGTGCTTTTCTCTTCATCATAGCTACTCTCTCCAGTGCTACCTTCTATCACATTTCTGACACTAAAATTGCCCCAACATAACGTTAAGCAGAGTGAGGTTTTTTGACTTCTTGGTTTCTTGGTCTTTTTCTGCACAAAATTCTAAACATTTATACCCTTCTTGATTTTCTGTTCTGTAGGAAACGTATATATTTATCATATATTCTGTGTCAGACGCTGTGCCAAATACTTTAATACATCACCTGCCTCATCACGTCATTCTTCCCAATTCTGTACTATTTATGACACTTAGAAGTATACATTAAGTACAGTTTGTTCTCTCCATCTTTCTTATTTTTTTAATAATGCAAATTAGTTCACTCACAGAGTGGAATGAGATCAGTAAAATGTAGAAGTTTCATTGATACTAAGTGATTTTTTCCCAGCCCACTAAATTTTTTGCCACCAAGTAACAGCACCTGAACACAAAGTACACTAACTCAGTTGAATGTAGCAAGCTACAAAAGAGTAGTATTACAAGTAGTGCCCATTTATCCCGTGTTCTTTCTTTTGGCTCTGTCTCACCACATGCTCTGTTTTGGAAGGGTGGCTATTCCAGTCTTTATGCATTCTGACCTTGTGTTCATACACAGTGTTTCCACCTTTCCTTATACCATCTTCAGCCAAGCTATCTTCATCTTTTTTCTTTTCTTATTTTTTTTAAAATTTTTTTCGAGACAGAGTCTTGTTCTGTCTCCCAGGCTGAAGTGTAGTGGCCCAATCTCAGCTCATTGCAACCTCCAACTCCCAGGTTCAAGTGATACTCCTGCTTCAGTCTCCTGAGTAACTGGGATTACAGATGCGCACCACCACGCCCAGCTAATCTTTGTATTTTTAGTAGAGATAGGTTTTCACCATGTTGGCCAGGATGGTCTCTAACTCCTAACCTCATGATCCATCCACTTTGGCCTACCAAAGTGCTGGAATTACAGGCATGAGCCACCGTACCTGGCCCATCTTTTTATTTTAAAAAAATTATATTTACTTTCTATTTATTGGGACTTTAATTTTTTAAAATTGCTAGCACTTTAAAAAATATTTTTTGTGTTTTGGTTATCAAATTGCATAGATTTTGACTCATTTAACCCCAGCCCTACATTTCCTTTACTCTGTTATTTTATTTCTAGAACACGATTTTTTCAGAATATTAGAAATACATATAGAGTATTATAGCAGAAATATCTGTATAGCAGAATTACTAAGAACAAAATAGGGATTATTATCAAAGTGATATGAACAAATGGGGTCACAAGGCTAAGACCGAGTAACCTGACGACGGTCACTGAACCAGTGAGTGACACAACAGGTACGTGAATCCAGATCCATTTCATTCCAAGCCATTTGCTGTCATCATGATAGCATGATGCTTCCAACTCTCCCTGCCACCTTTCCATCACCTCCTCATCCCCAGAGCTAGAAATAACACATGGGGAAGAACATGCAGTTCCTGCCCGTTCTGCCTGTGTGTGTCTTTGAATGCATATGTATGCTCATCCAAGCATTTATTCCAATGGTCTCAAATCCCACCTCCAGATAGTCAGAAGCTGTCAGCACTTAGGTGACCATAGCGATCTCACTGCACACCCTGTGCCTTCAGGGCGAGGGAACACCTGGCTGGAATCACAATGTTTTACTTGGCTCCCAGAACAGAGGCGTGAGCAGTTACAGCAATTACCATGCCTCCTACAGATGAGTCGCGCCCAGCCAGTTTGAATGGACTAATGAAGGACTGAATCCAGGCTGGAGTAAAATATCTCCACCATAAACTGAAACATTTTGCTGTTTGAATTGTTGCCAGTTTTTATAACAATTTCCATCTTAAGCTGGCTCAATACATATTTAATGAATTCTTCTATAAAACCTTTAACAGCCTTCAATTCATTTCAAGTGGCAAATGACTCAGCAGTTTTAAACGATGAGTTGGGTGCTCTATATTCATTACCTCAAAAGATAAAGTGATTTTTCTTTTTTTTTTTTTTTTTACAAAATGTTCTTTTCTAAACAGAGTTTTCTCCTTGTGCTCACATTCATATAATGTGAAAACACTTATGTCTGCCAATCCTCTTTCTCTCAAGGATGTGATTAAACAAGAGGCGTGCTGTAAGCGTTTCATAATGAAGAGTTGTGATAGATGCTAGGATTACATGTTATGTAATTGTTGTGTCATCATATATCAATAAGCCCTAATGACCTCTTACTGTGTATCACTCATTTATTCAAGTGGGATTGACATTTACACTTTTTAAAGTACAAAAAAAGTAGAAAGTGGTAGTACACCTTATGAAATTTATGAAATATATAAATAAATATATTTATACTAAGCCAGTTAAGAACACTGGCCTTAAAATGCTTCGACGCAGAGTCAGGACTAGAAGGTATTAAACAGAGGAGTCTGACTTTTGACTTACTCCTCATACCATACATATTATGCTTTACCAGATAAAACTCTGATAACTTACAGTGCTAGGATGGATACTGACTTTTGGCCATCTGCAACCTTGAGGCCCCTCACCTGCTGCAAAAGTCTTACATTAGCAATTTTAAATGGGGAATAGGGCAGAGCCCCTCCCCACCCCACCCTCACACATATGTGTGCATAAACACAGCATGCACCACCCCAATGCCCTTTGCTACCTCTCCAGTCTCATCTTCCACTATTTCCTGCTTCCTCAATTGGCTCCTGCCCACTGGTCTAGCATGCTTCTGGCTCAGGACCACACACTTGCTATTCCCTCTACCTGGAAGGTTTCCCCTTCCATAGCTTCATAGCTCTGCTTCATCAAATTTTTGGTTTAAAAATTACCTTTCAGTGACTACTGTATTTAAAATAATCCTGCCAACACTCTCTTCCTTCCTTCGTCTATTTTTCTACACAGAACTGATTGTGTCTGTTATATATTTTACTTGTTATTTGAAACTCCTCCAGGCCTTCCTTGCCCAATTACTATGTAAAAATCCGCAAGGACAGAATTTGCGTGTGTCTTCTTTGCTGCCCCATTTCAGTGCGTAGAACAGTGTCAGCCACACAGCAAGCTCTCCCTCACCATTTGCTATATAACTGACTGAATACATGCAGTATACACTTACACACACATGCATCTTGTTTGCTGTACAAAACCACACTGTACACCAAGGTTCCCACCACATATGCAGAGAAGAAACTCTTAGTGTGGGCGTAGTAGTTGAAGTATCCTAAAACAAATGAGCCTTGGAATCCACCCTGTTTCACTTTAGAAATCATAGCTTTTTGTTTGTTTGTTTGTTTGTTTGTTTGTTTGTAGACAGAGTCTCGCCCTCTTGCCAGGCTGGTGTGCTGTGGCGCAATCTCGGCTCACTGCAACCTCCATCTCCTGGATTCAAGCAATTCTCCTGCCTCAGCCTCCAGAGTAGCTGAGATTACAAGAGCCCGCTGCCACGCCCAGCTAATTTTTGTATTTTTAGTAGAGATGGGGTTTCACCACGTTGGCCAGGGTGGTCTCCATCTCCTGACCTCATGATCTGCCCGTCTCGGTCTCCCAAAGTGCTGGGATTACAGGCATGAGCCACCGCGCCCGGCAGAAATCATAGTTTTTACTGGAGCACATTCTCTCCAACCTGTCTGAAATTGGGTTAAATAATTTTTTTGTCTACTAAATCCACACATTATCACAGTATATTTTATACACACGGTTTCTAGTTTGCATTTACTTGCACGTTATATTCAAAAAGTACCCCCCAATCCAACTACTCCATGTAAAATAAATGAAATCACATGGAGCAATTGTCAAATGTATATTCTAATAAAAGCCTCTTGGGGTTGAAGCATCTTCCTAAGGGGCAAAGGAATTCCTTCTGCGTCTCTTCCTCCAAGCTCATGCTACCATTCCTTGTTTTGAAAACTGGCTAAGAGATGCCATCCTTTGGCCTTATTGGTCACCATAAAACTTTAATAACCATGGTGGCTTCAATAACCACTTAATGGCAGCTTGTTCTTTATGTTATCCATATTTCTAAGTTTTATCCATTGAGAAACTGAGGCACTCCTTGTCCAAAGGCAGGTTACAAAACAGAAAATGTAAAACCGAACCTGTTACTGAACCCAGGTTTGCTCACACAGCCCAGTGAAGCCCAACACTAGCAGGGAGACTTGCAGAGGGAAATAGGGCATTTGCTGCATGGCTCCAAGCAAGGAGAATGGGCAGATAATGCTTAAGACCTAACCTTCCCAGTGGCTTACAGACAAGGGTTTTTAAAGGTCAGGGGTCTTTTCAGGAAAGCAGATGTTACAGGCAAAATCATAAAGCAATCCATGGCAGTTATACATTGGTTTGCCCTGTGGGTGTGACCCTCTCCAGGCCCCTCGGGAAAAAATTTAGAACAAAGAATGGTGGTCAGAGTTCAGTCTTCAGTTCCCCCTTATCTGAGGTCTGTGTGATAGTGGCCATCATTTTCCATCTGGTGGGGATTTCTCAAGAACAACCGAAGAACAGATGTTAAGATCATCTTTTAGTTTCTATTGAACCCAAACACCATGTAACTGATTTGTTGGGGAGGCTGCTGCTGCTATCTTCTTGCTCATTATAATGGTTGCTCACTTACTTTTCAAGACTAGCTAGGTGCTTGCAATTTCCCTTGAAGGGACACAAGACTTTTCCTTATTTTCACTTATTTTCTCTTGAGAGACCCACCAGGCCCCTGAGAGGGGGTCCCTGCATTGTCTCAACCATCTCATATCGAAGCCTGGTAAGCAATATCTTCACTTTCTGCTCTGTGTTGTCCTTGTTATTTTTCATTGGTGGGGAAAATACCAATGACAGCAAGAAGTTATCAGCACTCTTCTAAGAAGTCTGCTTTGGGGTTTTCTTCTTAATAAGTCTCCTTCAAAGAGAAGCTTTCTGAAATTATTGTTATTATTATTATTATTATTTCGCAATCTGGAATCACACATGCACTGGTTAATGGCTCACCCAACAGAGGGGACCCAGCATCCAGTCAATTATCTTCCACATATGTTACTGGCTTGTGAGACAATGCCTGATGAGAAATCAGGTACATTCGTGTGCCACTGATAGGTTCCTGCTTCCTGGGGAGGCAATGCTATTGCAATTTTTTTTTTTTAATTTTTTGTACCTCCACTGCCCTGGTGAAGGTGTCTAGTGTCCCTGAACACCTGCTGGGTTATGATCTTCACTCAACAAAGACACCGTTTGTTTTCTAATGAACTATCAGCTTATTTCCTGGAATCAGAACTTCCAAATCCCCTTTGTGATGTGCTCCTTTCTAAACCTCACAAGGGTTGCAGAATATTTCAGCTTCAAGGCTCACAGAAATGCCTGGACACACGCCAGAGACGGAGCAGACGTTTCTGAGCACAGTTGGCTCGGCGAAGGAGTGAGTGTACAACATTCAAACGAGGACCAACTGCAGTGGGTGTTTATTTGAGACCTTTCTCAGAACCACACCCACAGATCTCTTCTGCCTAATCAGAATGACAGAAGTCATGTGCTGTCACCTTGTTTGTGATTGAAGTCAGGTGAAATAAGAGAAAGTTGAATGATGCATAGTTTCTAGCAAGGATTCTGCTTTGTTGCAGCTGGCCTCATGGCACATTCGGAAGCTGCTCAGCCAGAAGAATGAGCAGCCCCTTGGACTTGCTCTCTCTTTTTCTTCTAGAAAGGCATTTATTACATGTCCTCCAGGTCACCAAGGAGAGGGATGACCTCTGCTGGGAACTAGTGTCTTCTCTTACAAAGGGCTTCCCTTCCATATCATGCCCTGTGTCTTTGTTCATGTCACCCCTTTTGTTCCTCCCACCCCTACACTGGGAATCCCACAGGACCCTGCCCCAAACCTCTTCCTCTATGAAGTCATCCCTGCTTTCCTCCCCAAGGAAATTTTGGCGTTTCTTTTCCTATGCTTTTATTATAATTCATACAGACCTCCAAGATAGAAGCAGAATTCTTTTATTTTCCTTTTTGTATCCATCTCCTTTCCTAAATGGTAAGCTTCATAAGAAGAGGATTATGACTTTTAAATTTTGATTTCTTCATACTCACAAGAGTGACTGAAAGTATACACGCTAAAAAAAAAAATCATTGAACAAATCAATGGTTAATTCTTTGGGTCTCTCCTTGAATTCAGGAATAATCTCTTTTTTTTTTTTTTTTTTAAGTCTTTAACCTTTCTCCCTCCAGGGCTTCAGAAGTGATTGATGAGCATTCTAAATTAGAATGAATGTAGGTACTAAAGTTTAAGACCATGGCTGCAAGGCAGCAACAGGCAGGCGCAGAGACGCATTTTGAAAAAGCATATTTTCTAGTCTTTTCAAGCCTAGAAGCTGTATTCCTTGGCCCCAGGGCTGACTAAGACTAAAGCGGTAGAGCTCTGTGGGACTTCAGTCCCTAGTTAGTCTCACTTATGCCACCTGCAAACGAGTAAGGGAATCAACAGATGGCTGAGGTCTATATTTGTAGAATAGAATTACAGGGGGAAAAAATAACCCTTATAACCAGCTCCTGAACTTAAGAAGAAAATTTCTTTCTTTATATTTTTCTAGATATGACTTTGAGAGAGGACTGAGGTTGGAGGTAGTACATTTTGAAGAGCAGGTGATCTAATTTTCTCAAGAGGTGAAATGAGCAATGTTACCTCTATGGCTTCCTGAGACGGTTTGGCAACATTTGTAAAACTGTGATCAGCCAGTGGCCACTGATGAGGCAAAGGGGGTCATGTTTGGGATAACACTAACATTAATAATGGAGGAAATCATTACCTACTGACCATACAGACTTGTTCTGAGAAGTCTGCAAATGTACAGGTCATACTAGTGACATGAAGACTCATATCATCTTATTAAGTAATTTGTCATCTAAGAATGATAATATCTTAATTCATTTCAGAGTATTCAAACATAGCTACCCTCAAATTATTGCTTTTTAGCCATTGTAAACTACTATTCTTAGTCTTCTAAGTATATATATATTTTGCTTAGTCCAATATGGACTACTTCTGTAAGGCAAGATGCAAGTAAATCATTTCTAGATGAAAAAAGTCATTTCAGTTTATAGACAGCAGGCACTTTTTCTCATTTGGTGGAAGATCTTATTTTACTAATTAAGAACAACTGGTTTAAAGTAGATAAGGCTCAAAAAATGCCACAGACACCAATGAGGAAGGAAATCACACTATATATATAGGCATTACCTTTAGAACAACCCAACATGAGAATTAAAGCAAATTTTCTTTAGTTTTCTTAAAAACTTCCTTCTGGGTCTCTGGGAACTGAACTGAATACAAAAGAGCCATTAAGAGAATTGAATTTTCAGCTCATTGAAACCACAGCTTCATAAAGACACGATAGTTCTCTTATAAATCCTTAATTTTCCGCTAAACAAGTGAAGTTGGAATCAGTTGACTTCCAAGCCTTTGCAGTTATTTTTCTCAGGGAATAGGGCCAAGCCAGTGAGAAAGCCACCATGTTGAATCGGGCCATGTCACATTCAAGAGGCCTGGGGAAAGCCAAACACATTTGGTAGAACAAACACCATCATAAGTTGTTATAGTGTACATGTTTCTCTTAGATTGTATGGCACTTAAAGGGCTAATGTGTGACTGGGAACAACTTAAAAGAAAAGTTCATTACAACTCGTTAAAAATAAATAAAAATCTAAATCAATTTCCATTAGTTAATGTGTAGATATTGCACACGTCTTGAGAATTTTATTATAAATTCATGCTGAGCCTGTGAATAATGGTGGTTAGTCCATGTCTACTTCCCTAATAAAAAGGAACAGGAGGCTGTATCCAGTACTTTCGTATTAAATGAAATATTTAAAACATGTCCTCTTGTTTCTCATGGCCATGTCCTGATTATGTCAAGCCAAATTAGATGAGTATATAAATCAGAGTAAACAAAAGTGACAGATAAATGAAATGCATGGGGACATTCCCATGAAAACCACCTATGAACTCTATACTAGGTGGCAATTTCACAGGCCACCATCTGGGTATCCTAAAGAAGCAGCCAATCTTCCAGAGGTACTATGTTTGTGCCAACACCCTGCCATTCTCTCTCCATCTCTGCCATGTGTTTGATTTTTTTCACCCAAGGTTTATGGCGTCTTCTATGAAGATAAACTGACGAGTAAGAGAGCTCTACAATCCTCTTCCATTTGTCTTTTTGCATTAATAAAACTATTCTAGTTTTATCCTTTTTAAAAATAAAGCTACTTCATGGAATGCATGGAATACTATTTGTAAGTCTGGCAATAAATATTCTTACATTTTGGTCTGTGTTTTGCCTTTCCTCCATGTACAATTGCAAACAATCGTCAAATGCTTAGAAGCCCAATACAGTGTTTCTGGAAGCGTTTTATATTATGAACACTGTGTTAGGACTTAGAAGTAAAACTCTGAGCAGTATAGAGGAGGCCTCTGGCCTAAAGAACTTATAATCTAATGAAAGAGAAAGGAGAAAGGCATAATAGAATATGATCATTTTCACGATAAGGAATTCAAGGTACTATGGAAGCATACAAAAATGTACATAAACTGTTTTGGTGGACCAGAAATGGTTTCCTAGAGGAATTGATGATTAAGACCAGAAGGATAGCTACAAGTTACCTAGATAAAGGGATGAGTTACCTAGACAAAGGGATGCTTGTTCCAATCAGCAGGAACAGTATGAGAGAAAGCAGAGAGGCAAGAAGTAGTGTGATGCTGAAAAAAAAAAGTTTAAAACATCCAAAAAAATCACTATAGCGCTCTTAAGAAATTGGCCTGATGACTCCAAGGAAGGTGCAGAGACAGGTGAGGAAAGGCCTTGTAGACAAGGTCAAGATTGCAGATTTCACCTGAAGCAAGAGGAGTGATGTTATAAATTTGCATGTTGGAAAAGTTGCTGTGGCTACAGCATGGAGAATGCATTGTAGGGAACCCAGCCTAGAAGCAGGGAGATGGGTTCCCAGAGTGGATTTAGCCATAGTATAGAAACAGCTCAATTTTATTGAGAGCTTATCATGTGTTGGACACTATTTTAAGTATTGTATGTGAGTTATCTCCCTTAATTCTAACAATCCCATGAGGTAAATATGACTATTCTTCCTGTTTTGTGGATGAGGTTAGGACACAGAAAGACTGAGTCATTTGCCCAAGTTTACGTAACTAGGAAAGGATATATGCAAAGTTTTTGTTTTATAATTTCAACTTTCATTTTCGATTCAGGGGGTACACGTGCAGAATGTTACATGGATATATCACATGACGCTGAGGTTTCGGGTACCATTGATCTTGTCCACCAGCTGGTGAGCATAGTACCCAACAGTTTTCCAACCCTTGCCCCCTCCTCCCTCTCTCTCCTCTCTGGTAGCCCCCAGTGTCTGTTGTTGCCATCTTTATGTCCATGTGTACCCAATGTTTACCTCCTACTTATAAGTGAGAACACGTGGTATTTGGTTTTCCGTTTCTGTGTTGATTCACTTAGGATAATGACCTCCAAGTACGTCCATGTTGCTGTTGCTGCAAAATACACGATTTCACTCTTTTTATAGCTGGGTAGTATTCCACGGTGTATATGTACCACATTTTCTTTATTTAACCCACGGTCCATGGGCACCTAGGTTGATTCCATGTCTTTGCTGTTGTGAATAGTGCTGCGATGAGCATGCAAGGGTGTGTGATTTTTGGTAGAATGATTTCTTTTCCTTTGGGTATATACCAAGTAATGGAATTGCTGGGTCATGTGATAGTTTTGTTTTAAGTTCTCTGAGAAATCTCTAAACTGCTTTCCACAGTGGCTGAACTAATTTGCATTCCCACCTACAGTGTATAAGTGTTCCCTTCTCTCTGCAGCCTCACCAGGATCTGTTGTTTCCTGACTTTTTAATAACAGCCATTCTGACTGGTGTGAGATGGTATCTCGTTGTGGTTTTGATTTGCATTTCTCTGATGCATATCCAAAGTTTTAACCGAGAAAGTCTTTTTTTTTTAAGATGGAGTTTAGCTCTTGTTGCTCAGGCTGGAGTGCGGTGATCTCAGCTCACCGCAATCTCTACCTCCCGGATTCAAGTGATTCTCCTGCCTCAGCCTCCTGAGTAGCTGGGATTACGGGTGCCTGCCACCATGCCCGGCTAATTTTTGGTATTTTTAGTAGAGACAGGATTTCATCATGTTGGCCAGGCTGGTCTCGAACTTCTGACCTCAGGTGAGTGACCCACCTTGTTCTCCCAAAGTGTGGGGATTACAGGCATGAGCCACCATGCCCAGCCATAACCCAGAAAATCTTAGACCAGAGCCATATTCTTTTTTTTTTTTTTTTTTGAGACAGGGTCTTACTCTGTCACCAGGTTGCAGTGCAGTAGTGTGTCTTGGCTCACTACAACTTCTGCCTCCCAAGTAGCTAGGGCTACTCCAGGCCTTCTGAATAGCTAGGACTATGGGTGTGTGCCACCACACCTGGCTTTTTTTTTTTTTTTTTTTTTTTTTTAGATACAAGTTTTTGCCATGTTTCCCAGGCTGATCTCAAAATCCTGAACTCAAGTGATCCACCTGCCTTGACCTCCCAAAGTGTTGGGATTATAGATATGAGTCACTGTGCCCAGCCCAGAGCCCATATTCTTAATAACCATCGACCTATATATAATACTCTGACCTTGGTAACATTCATGGAGGCAGAGGACAGATCCTAAGAACTCAAGAATAAGGCAGTTCCAGGTCAGAACCAAGTTTTTCATGGTTAAGGCTGAGCTGAGCATCTGGAATCATGCAGTTCCTAGTGGAAATGCACCCAAGCCAAAGAGGTGGAGATAAGGGTGCAGGTCCAATTAAGAGGTCGTCACACACTTCAGTAGAGGAGATCAGACACAGGCGGAGTAGACAGAGAGGACTTCAAAACACACACAAAACCAAACAAAGCAGAGAAAAGCAGGTTGTCAAAAGATGAAGGAAATATTCAGGGACTAAGAAATTCTCAGGCACTAAAGGAATAGAGCCAGGCAAGCAAGAGAACAGATGTGAAATAACAAATCAGGGCAGAATTTGCTATTGGAGACAGATTTTTGCCTCAGGCCTGGTGCTTTTTTATAGTTCTTGTTGAGTTCCAAACCAGAGTCTTTATGGCTTCTGAGCCTTGCCCTGCTGGGGGGCAGAGAAGGGAGTAGATAATTGGGAACATGTGGTCAAATTGATGCCTGTCAGAAGATGGGGAGTAGCACTTTATAACAGGTTCATCCTGAGAAGAACATGAAGGATATACCATAAATACTTGTTATTAACAGACTTGTGAGTTCCTCTACATTGTGGAAACTCAATAAAGATTTGTTGTATGGATGAATAAATAAGTTTATTTATTTTTATTGCACTATCATTGACTAAATGAAAGAGGAGGCCTCTGTACACTTAAATTCCCTTCCTAATATAAAAAGATAATGGACAGCCTTCTTCATAATAAGTCTGTCACTACAGATAAACCTTAGATTCCTGATCCCTTAACCAATATTATAACATTAAAAGTAATATTTAAGGCCGGGCGCGGTAGCTCACGCCTGTAATCCCAGCACTTTGGGAGGCCGAGGTGGGTGGATCACGAGGTCAGGAGATCGAGACCATCCTGGCTAACACGGTGAAACCCTGTCACTACTAAAAATACAAAAAATTAGCCAGGCGTGGTGGTGGGCGCCTGTAGTCCCAGCTACTTGGGAGGCTGAGGCAGGAGAATGGCATGAACCTGGAAGGCGGAGGTTGCAGTGAGCCGAGATTGTGCCACTGCACTCCAGCCTGGGCAACAAAGCGAGACTCTATCTCAAAAAAAAAAAAAAAAAGTAATATTTCCAATATTGTAGAGTTAGTAAAAAGAAAGATTATGAATATTAAAAAAAGGGAAGATCTGGCTTTGGAAGCCTGTTCTACACTGACCAGCCACAACTCCTCATCTGGAGAACTGAAACTCCATGCTAGGTGTAAACAGAGTTGAGACTATACAAATAAACCCTTCAGTATATAGACAATTGACTGTGTTACAAATGTGCCAAGGCAATGAATTCATTGGTGAAAGTAGTCTTTTCATCAAATAGTGCTGGAATAATTGAATATCCACATGAAAAAGATTAACTTAGCTCCTCACCTCATATCATATATGAAAGTTAACTCAACGTGATTAGTGAAGAGATGAAACAATTTTTTATAAGAGACCATAAGAGAAAATCCTTGAGACATTGTGCTAGGCAAAGATTTCCTACATAGGATACCAAAAAAAAAAAAAAAAAAAAAAAGGTAAATTGGGCCTCATCAAAATTTGAAACATTTGCACTTCAGAAGACACAATTAAGGAAATAAAAAGACAACAAGCAATGGATTAGGGGAAAATATTTGCAAAGCAGAAATCTGATAAAGAACTTGCATTCAGAATTTACAAAAACCACTTACAACTCAATTATTGAAAGACAAACAACCCATTTCTTAAAAGTGGGCAAAGGATACAAATAGGTATTATCCCAAAGAGGACATGAATAGCCAATAAGTACATTAGAAAGATGCTTAATATTTTATTTACTAGGGAAATGCAAATTAAAACCACAACAAAATACCACTTCATATTCACTAGAATAGCTTACTAAAGAAGACAGACATTTTGATAAAGTTATGGAGAAATAAGAACCCTCATACATTCTTGGTGGGAATGTGACATGGTGCAACCACTTTGGAAAAGAGTTTGGGAGTTTCTCAAAAAGTTAAACCTAAAATACATCATGATTCAGTAATTCCACTCTTAGTTGTATATTCAAAAGTAATAAAAACTTGTCCACAGGAAGACCTGCACATAGATGTTCATAAAGGTTCATAACAGCATTATTCATAATAGCCAGAAATGGAAATGACCTAAATGCTCATTAACTGTTGAATGGACAGACAGAACACATTCTATCCATACATGAACTACTACTGAGCAATGAAAAAAAAAGGAACTGCTGACACATGCTATGTCACGGATGAATTTAAATCCTTGGGCTGAGTGAATGAAAGAAGACACAAGACACTGCATCTTGTATGGTTCCTTCATATAAAATGTCTCCCAAAGGTACATTTATAGGGGTGGAAAGTAGATTAGTTGTTGCCTGGGTTTAGGGGAAGGGGTATGGATTAGATGATTTGTAGATGGGCAAAAGGGACCTTACTGGGGGGATTAAGTGTTCTAGGACTGATTTACTATGATAGTCATAATTCTACCACTTGATAAGGTTAGTAAAAATTACTGCATTTCACATTTGAAATGGGTAAATTTTATGAGATGTGAAATATACCTCAATAAAGTTATTTTAAGCCAATAGTAAGAATTAAATAAGTTAATTACCCAAGAAATGTTCATTTCTTTACTATCTCTTTCACTTTATTATAGTTGACAAGGAGTGCCAGAAGCAGAGCACCATGCCTTCTCTTTTTCACCCTCTTCTCATATAAACCATTTTTTCCCATTAAAAAATATAAATAACTAAAGAAAAGTTTAAGTGATCAGTTTCTACTCTTAGAAAACTTCTGTTTTCTCTTCACATTTCAAGACAGAGGGCTCTGAATAAGAAAATCTGAACAACGCCTCCCTCTCCAGAGCAGCCTGCCTTCCCACCTTCCCTGTCGGGCTCTTGACGGCACAGATGCTTCGCACAAGCCCAGCTGGTGGAGTCCAATGTCGCTGGCTTTGCTGAGTGCCTGGGTGAGGACGTTGGCCTCAGCATGTTAGCAATCCCTATTTGCTGGTTCTAATAGATACATTTTGCCTCCAGCAAAAAGTCTGCGAATAGTTAATAAGAATAATGAGCAGTAGCAGAGAATTAATGGCCTCTTTATGAGAGATGGAGTTCGGTGTTCAGTGTTCTTGAATAGGAAAATTGTTTTATAGGCAAAATTAACTGGAAAGACCTTATTTAGCCAATTTTAAGGTAATGGGTTTTGGCTTCAAAATGTCAGTAAATGCAGGAAGGAAGAGTCCAGGTAAGGTTTGAGCCACTCACATAGCATTTCCTCAATTACTGAAAAGAGCAGGTTTGCCCCTCTGCAGCAGGTGGAAGCATGAGTAGTTGCAACCCCTTGCAAAGGGAAAACAAAGACAGCAATTTCTGTAGGTGCATTTGAGCTTTATCTTGGTTTACCTTTTGCCTTGCACATGTATTTGTTTTTTCCAGGGATGCTGAAACCATCAGGACATTCATGTTACCTTCAGTGGCTGGCCATGCTATACTCATCTGGGTGAGTGATCCTTACCTACCTCACTGTTTATGACCTATGTTCAGCATAATACATCCTGAAAATGCTCAGCTAGATCCCCAGTTGGCCAGTTCCCAGGTGAGCCCTGGAGCCCCCTGTGGATGGTAGCTCTAGACACCTGGATTTGAGAGATGCTGTCAATAGGAACATAATGGTCCAATTGATAGGGGTGCTGGGTTACGCCCTAAGCAAGCAGGCTTTTCCAGTCATGTATTGATTTAATCTATTTAAAAAACAAACAACAACAACAACAAAAAAGAACTAAAACACAACGACAACATTATACCAAACATTGTTGAAATGCTGGTAAGTCATTACAGGCCACTAGTCCGATTGTTAAAACTGGCCTAGCAAGGATGAGGCCAGTAAACATGGAAAGAAGGTCACCAAAGAAAACCACACCCACTCAGTTCCTCAAAATTGTCATCATCTGGGCAGTGTTCATGTCCATTTACAGGACAATTCCTGTTGAAGAAGGCAGGTGTCAACAACTGCATCTAGTTCCAAAGCTTTTTTGTTGTTGTTGTTTCTGTGCGTGCACCATCAATTTGCTCTTTTACTTCATTAGTAATAATATGATAATGTGCCGGGCACTGTGCTGAGTTTGGCAGGGAAAAGACACCTTCACAACCCTCTCAAAAGTTCTCACAGACTGTCAGGTCTAAATCTGAGGCCCACGGGGAGCTTTGGGGAAGAATATGCCAATTGTCTTCAGAATAGTTTCAAAGGGTAAAGCATGTCAGGACAGTACTATGTACAAAATAGGTACCAAAAAGCTGCACAGAGGGTGTGCTGAGATATGCTTTATAAAATGATTAGAGGCATGAGAGAAAGGAATTTTCAGGACTATTCCAGAGGAAGAAAATAACACAAGTGAGGCCAAGTGACAGGAAGGCCCGAAGGATTCAGGGACCAGTCAGGAGTCCAGCTTGACTGGCATAAGGGAATGGAGGTAGATGAACCTGGTACAAAGCACTGTGGAGAGCACAGAGTAGACAAAGCAGGCGATCATGATATTCCTTTAGTTAAAATCATAGCATGGAGGTACATGAAGAAAATTGTGCAATAATATGGTTAATCTGGTGGTTGCACGGACAATAGATTCAAATGGGGAGAGTTGGGAAGGGGGAATTCACTTGGGAAATAATTGGTCCCGCACAGCTCATGCCAGTGGCTGAAGAGAAGGGAATTTGGAGTGAACCTGGAATCAAGAACAGTGTAGAAGCCAGTGTAGTTAGCAATCCAAGCAAAAGATAATAACATGAATTTGAATTATCCTGGCTTTGGTAACAAATATATATATACACACACATAAAAATGTGGGGGGTGTGTGTATATACATGTATATATGAATGAATAATTTTGGAGATAGGATAGCTTCAGACTAATGACAGAGAATGTTCGAGATATTAACAGAAACTGATCTCCAACACAGATTAGGTGCCTTTTGTCACTTCTTCACGTCAATCTGTTTTCCTCATCTACTCCCTTCAATGTCTCTCACCTTTAGTTTATTGTCTTATGAGGAAGAACTGATCGCAAACTTCCCTTCAATCCTGTTCTCTCTGCAAAAGACTAGAAAGTGCTACACAAAGGAAGATCTTTTAGAACAGACATGTCCCTTAGATTGGAGGCACCTACCTCTAATCTGCGACTGCCTCTAACATGAGGGACAATTGTCTTTAGTGTTATCAGTGCTTGGCATAGCCTGAGACCCAGTAAAGTTTCAATGAACACTTGCTGAATGAATGAATAAATGAATGAAGACCGTGTCTTCATACCTCAGTGCAAATTAAGGTAAATTAATCCCAGCAGCTCTATCTTCTTTAAAGGATTCTATCAGGATCAAAATACTCTTCTTTCTCCCTCTCCTTCTCCTCCTCAGAACACCATCACTACCAACAACTAATTTTTGCTAGGCATTTCCTATGCTTGAGTCAATGTGGTCAGCAGACGTATTCATCCCAATGAATAGTGGCTTCCTCTGCTTCTATAGCTGTCTCTCCTATGGCAGAGTTAAAACCAGCCAATGCAACTCACCTGGACACAGTCTTCTCAATTAAAATTTCAAGAGAGAATGAAATGAATTGTCCTGAGCTCCCTCTAACGAAGCTTCCTTCCCCGCAAAGAGTGCCCCAACAAAACTAAGCAATTAAGGATATTTGCCTTACTCCCAAGCCAGCTCCCACTGCCTTCCTTGAACTGATTTTCTTCTGGGGAATGAGAAAAAATGGAAGAAGGTGGCAAAGAATTCTAGAATACAAGCAGCATGCTCACATCAGGCCCCAGGGGTTCATAGAACCAAGAGGAAGGTGCCGCAGAGGTGACTGGCTTTGAAGGAAACTCACAGAGATAATCAATTTGATCACACAGGCAGACACTGAGGTATTTGTCAAAATGTCAGGGTTATGGTGTGTGCCAATATATTTGCTTTCCAATGCATTCATTTTTTAAAAAGCCTATATCTAATGTGACATTGGACACAGTCCTTTTTCCCCTCATCACAGTTTTCTGTTAGGAAATATGATATGCTGGTTTTCCTTTGGGAGTGGAATTTATACATAGAGACTTCCTGCCACACAAGGAAAGGAGACTTATTTATTTGTTTGTGTGTTTGTTTCTTTTAGGAAGGTTCAAGAAATACATAGCAGTAAGTGAATAACGCCTATTTTTTCCTTTGTGCTAAACCTAAAACCCAGCTGAAAAGAGAATCATAGAGAGAATAGAAGATTGGCACATGACAGAGCCTTGGACTCCCTCCCTAAAGTAAACAGAGCAACATCTCACACCTCCTGTTGGAGTTAACCAAGTGATACCATTTGTATATCTGCCCTGCCCAAACCTCATGTTGAAATGCAATCCCCAAGGTTGGTGGTTGTGCCTGGTGGGAGGTGGCTGGATCATGGGGGTGGATTTCTCATGCATGGCTTAGCACCATTCCTTTGATGCTATCCTCACAACAGTGAGTTCTCATGAGATTTGGTTGTTTAAAAGTGTGTGTCACCCTGCCCCCATTCTTGCTCCTACTCCCTCCAGGTGAGACGCCTGCCTCCCTTTGCATTCTGCCATGACTGGAAGCTTCTTGATGCCTTCTCAGAAGCAGATGCTGCTAGGCTTCCTGTACAATCTGCAGAACCATGAGACAATTAAACCTCTTTTCTTACAAATTGCCCAGCCTCAGGTATTTCTTTATAGCAATGCAAGAATGGTCTAATACACGAAGGCAGCCTCCTACCTGTCTTTCTCATGCTACCTACAGAAAATTTCTTAAGTCCAGATTTGCCCAGAGTCTCCTGGGAAGATGCTTGATTGCCCTACAGAGAAGTCTGTCAGTGTGTTACCATGGATGATTTATTTTATGCCAAAAGATCTGCAGGTTGATCATCCTAACCCAGAGATTAACTTAAAATGGAAAAGGTAAAAATAATCAGCTCCTACTGAAATGACACAGTGTCCATATAGCTACTGTTGAAACACTGAAATTATAATTTATCTTATAATTAATAGGAAAGAAGAACAATCTGTTGCTCCTCAAGTGAATTATTGAGACAACTGGGGAAAATGTGCTAAAAAAAATACTGTGTAGGAGAATTCTTGAAATGGAGACTGGTCAGCTGTAAAAAATGCTATGTGAAAGACTTCTATATATTGGGCCATTAATTATTTTGGTTTCTGTAGATTTCAGAAAAGATCTTTGTTGTCCTCCAGGGAGCAGTGGTGCTAAATAGGTAATGCTCTCTACAGGCTGCTCTTTCATGAATCTTCAGCTTTCTGGCCATCAAAGAAGTCCTTCCCCCAACCCTGCCCCCTCCCTTCTCTGCCAGATCCGCCTACTCTTTTTTGGAATGCGTGCCTCATGGAAGAATTTAAAGGTTTCTCAGCAAATGACATAGAATATTTCAGAGATGTCATTTTGGTCCTACTAAACCTCTAGACTTGGACTTGGGCGTGTGCACTAGTTTCTTATCTGCTGTGCAATCTTGGGAAGTATTTAAAATTCTGAGTTTTATTTTCTGGAGATGTAGATGGTCGTAAGAGATACAATTATAACCCTAAATATTTTATGTGTTGGCTACTGTTGTAAATGCTTTATGTACATCAGCCCATTTTATCCCTTCTATACTTTTCAAGAAGCTATGAGGCCCAGGGAGGTTAAATGATCTACCCAAGGTGAGGTGGTCCTGAGACAAATGGAAGATTATTCAGTACAGATCTTGCAGAGGGAGCTTAATCAGTGTCATCTCTCCTCCCCTTTTCCCCTGATTTTCACATCCTTACAAATGCTTCTCCGCAAGACTAAAAACCACCATGGATATAAAGAACGGGGCACAATGCACTGCTTTCAGAATTCTGCCACTTCTGTAAAGGCACAAAATATATAGTTACAGTTGAAGGTAGGTCATTTTACAACTATGCCACTCTTAGAGTCTAGCTTGGTGTCCTATTTTCATTGTAAAATTTAGTAAATATGTTTGGTAGAGCACATGTGATCTGATTTAAGGGCATCAGTCTGGGGTCAGGAAGCTGGTAGCTGGCTCAGCTTTGTAGCTGATTTTGGCAAATCCCTGGATGATCCTTGGGTACAGCACAATCATGCAGCCTCAGTTTACCCATCTATATAATAGGATTTGTAACAACTGCTTTCTTCTTTCAGCTCAAGTTACTAAAGAAATAAGAATTCTCAAATGGCACAGCTGCATCCATGTCTGCCAGGGAAGGGAAAACACAGCTATAAAACTCCCACCTTTAGCAACTTTGTTCTGAGCACAGGTCAGTTAAGAGTCACCAAGGCAATTGCTATTTTTGGCCATACTTCAAGGGGCCATTTATACACCTCAGCTCAGCTTGCAGTCTCTACTAGGCCCACTGGCTAAACCGCGTTAGAGAACCAGTAACTATTATTGGATTTAGTCCAAAAGGTAGACGATGAAAACACATCTGTGTTCAGAGCATCTATGAAAGCACAAGCTGTAGCATCTTCATTCCTGTGAATGGAGAAACAAGAGACTTGCTGGGATTTCCACAAACAGGATTCCTGCAGAGTGGTTTTGCTAAAAGGCAGACAGCAGGGCAGTAACAGCTGTGCTGTGACCAGGTCCATCTTCAACCACAGGAACTCTCTCAGGATAAATATATAATGTGTGTGTGTGTGTGTGCGCGTGTGTGTGTGTGTAATATACATATTACACAGAGAAAGAGAGAGAGAGACTAATCATTTAAATGCGTATGATATGCTGGAGAGGCAAAACAAACTTCCTTCTGAGACTCAGCCCAAGAATATTCAGCCAGTTGAAGAAGGATACCAGGAGATGAGAAATTTCAGTCTCAACTTTTCATGGCAGAAAAAAAGAAGGAACTAATAGTCTTCCAGAAGAGAAAAAAATCAAGATTCATTCTCCTGCAAAGGTTACAAATAATGTTGACTGTTTCTCTCCCACCTCTTCCTTCCTTTGGTATTCATCAAGCAAAATGCTAATACATGGAAAGCCTTCCAATTTAGGTATTTCCAAATGCAGTCTCGTTCAGACGAGATAAACCCAGCTCTATTACAGTCACCACGTTGTTTTT
The DNA here is from genome assembly GCF_028858775.2 of Pan troglodytes. NCBI lineage: Eukaryota > Metazoa > Chordata > Mammalia > Primates > Hominidae > Pan > Pan troglodytes. The sequence goes on along the minus strand of NC_072407.2, from coordinate 129,553,474 downwards.
GACAGCATGAAAATGGAACTGTATCAATCCTCTCAGGCCCTTCTCCCAGGACTCCCTCTTGAGTCTGAGTTCTGGTCAGCAGGGCAGCCGGGTTGATGGGTTTTACCTGCAGACTGGGGGCCAATAAACAGAACAAAGCCCAAATAGCATCCTCACCAGCGTGCCTCTCCAAGAGGCTCCATATCTAGGAACTATTCATAACAAACCCGTCATGTCCCTGTTACAGCCTTAAAATCGCTATGCAAATTAGCAAGGGAGTGAAAGAAGCCATAGGATTAGGCAGGAGAATTTTTTAAGGCAATATCTATCACTTAGCCATCGTTCTGGTTGTTATTATAAGTGGCATAAAAGAAACATCTACCACATGCCCAGAGTCCATGCGTTGAATTCTGAACAGTTTGCTTCCCTTGCTCTATGCTCCGCTGTCACTTTCACCTTATTTTTCACTCTGTTTTTCCTGAAACTCTTGACTGCCAACCTTCCTGTCTATCTAACATTTACTTTCTCTCCATGCTGCTGGGGCTTGGCGCAATCATTCCTGGGCCTCTCACCTACGCCCTCTCCTGTTCTCCTGGGCTCTTGCTACCTGTGGATAACCTTTCTGGAGCAGCCCTTCCTACTTAGCCTGGCCACCAGATGTCCTGGTCCAAATGTAGCCCTTCCAGATCACATGAGATCTATACCCCACACCCATCTACCCAGACAGGATAGTGTTACAAGGGATGCAAACAGAGTTTATCAGCAAGTAACAAAAATACTGTGCATCTATTACACCCAAAGTACTCTCTCAGCTAGCATGGGGTTACTGAAAGTGATAAAATTAGATCATTGGCATTTTTTCTAAGTTGCCCAAGATAGTCTGGCAAAGAATGTCACATCCAAAATTTGCTCCATCAAATTTTGCTTTTAAAATATGTAAATATATCATTAATATTATAATCGATATATTAATATTAATAATATATAATGTTAGTGAATAATATTAATATATAATTAATTGGTATATAATATATATAAGATCCCTTCTCTCAATTTGCTGTCTTGACTTTGGGACAAATCATAAAAATAAATTTAAATAATCCAATACTAAACAACAACAAAGACTACAAGATAGGAAATGTCACAGGGAGGAGTGTGATCTGTTTCTGAGTGATAGGCTCAGTGAAGGCTGTGAGTTAGAAGTAGGGAGGTCACCATGTACTAAAAGCTCTACGGTGAAGGTGAAGGTGGTGGCCGAGGAGGCAGCTGGAGCAGCCTTTCTTGAAGGACTGCATTAGGTGTATGGTGGTAAAATACCACAGAGAGCATGATAACCCTGGCAGTGCGGGATAGTTCAGCAGACACCTAGGAAGATGTCACCATAGGACTGGTTCAGAAATAGAAATTTAAGATATTACTTAAGACTGAGGTTAAGTGGAATTTTCTTATGTTTTGTTGTTTCCATAAGAAACAAAACAAAACAACAACAAAAAACACACACACAGAAATACAAATTCTTTATGATCCCAGGAACTCGCATCCCCCTTTAAGTGTTTGCAACCAGGCGCAAGAAATCAATTTGTTTTGCAAATGGTCTTTGGAATGACTTAATGTTTGGTTTTGTTTTATTAAATAACACTTCACAGATGACAAGCCGCAAAATTTCATCCTTGCAAATATGGAAATTGCTCACGCACCACAAAGCCATAGCCAGGTTGATGTTTCGCCTATTCAATCCTTCCTCCTTTTCCATACCCCCATAACCCTGATGTTACTGACTTCATGCTTTTGAAGCCCAGCTCTGCCTTTGATCTATTCTGTCTCATTATTAGCTCAAGTTATTTGATGTCTTACAGGTCATAAATATTTTGATATTGCGATTTCCAAAAGAGCCACTTACCTAAGGCAAGCTGGGAGCAGCTCTTTCTGGAAGATCCCTTTGCCCCAAATACTCTAAGATCCATCATCTGCTTGGCTTCTTTGATAAGGCTGTCTTAAGGTGACCTTGGGCCTTCTCTCTACGGATGCCTAATATAATGGCAGTAGAGTTAAGGCTGGAGGTGGAGGTACATTCAGTAGTTGGGCACTGTTAAGTTCTGCACTCCTGATTTTAAAGGCAGAATTTTGTGTTGCTGACAGATCTGGGAGACACTCTACTTCCCAGCCCACAGTTAAAAACAGTTGGTTTTAACAATATAGACACTAAAAGCCATCCATAATGCAAATAAAATGAAGCACAGCTGTGATAAATGTGTCTTATCCAGGGTGGTGCTGGAAACATGATCTGGACTCACAAATCCCGCTATTGGGTAGCGACATAAATCCAGAGGGATGTGCTGTCAGCCGCAAAGGGCAGGGGGAACCTGTGAAGGAGGAGTCTGCCTGTAAATCATGGCAAAGGTAAACAAATATCTTCAGAACCTAGATGATCATCCTTCAGAAGGTGGCCCACGGGAACAGATTTATTCACCCCGCGTTGAAAGCCACCAGAACTGGAAGAAACTCTAATCTGCAATCATTTTTCACAAAGGCGGGGCAAGGTATTTCTCAGAACATACCATTTTATTTTCTTTTACTCTTTCATATAAAGTTGAAACGTTGTAATTATATCTTAAAGTATTGTAATTATTGTAGATTTTCATAGAAATAAAGCCATATATCAGTGGGGGGAAAAAACGCTTTGTCAGATCATGTATTCCAATTTTGGCGTAGGAAATTTATGGACACCATAAACTAGAAAGCTCACACTGTGACAAGGTCTGCCTGGGTAAAAATGAAGAGCTCCTACCCACGGCTTTTCAGTTTCTGGCAGGAAACAAGGGATAAAAGAAAAAGATCATGGAATTTTCATGTTTACTCCCTTCAGCTTTTCTTGTTGTTGTCATTATATTCATGACACAAATAATAATAGTGCTACGCTATTTGTGTACTTCACCATTTATAAACTGTTTCCATGCATATTAGTGTGACACACATCCTAGGAGGATGATCATTATCATGCCCACTTCACAGGTAAGGACATTATAGACAGAGAATAAGATAATTGTATAAGGTTGCAGGGTGAGTAAATAGTTGATCTGAGCTAGCCGCCAGATCATATGTCTTCTCAAGAGATGCTTTGAACCTTGTACTCCCCCACATTGTTATAAGAGCCCTAGAGACTCCCTGGCCCCACTGACCACTGAAAAAATAATGGGGGACAGAAAAAGACATCGCTACTGTGCAAGTTTCCAAAGACCCAAGAATCAAATTGCTTTGAATAGTAGGGAGAGTTACAAGACTGATTTTTAGAAATGTAGAGACCTCAGCCCCAGCCAAAGGGAAATCACACTTGCCTAGATCAAGGCACTGTGTACTTTTTCTCTGATGCATTTATCACAGGAAAATTTAGATTTAATTGTGTGATCACTTAATTAAGTCTGCCTCTCTCAGTAGGCTGGAAGTTCCACCAGAGCAGGGATTTTACTTGCTCCTTTGCACACCATTTCGTCCTCGTGTCTCGTACACTGTTTGGCACTCAATAAGTATTAATTGAGTGGTTGAATGAATGAACTAATGAGGGGGCCTAGACTCTAAAGAAAGAGATAAATATGGCTTTCCCTTTGAAATAAGGAATCTCATATTAAATATGAGAAGAATTAGATGGGGCAGTGTGATCAACACAACCCACTCCTTTTGATTCTATATGTTTCAGAATAGAATCTTATCAATGTTCCTTTTATTTTCAGCTGCTGGCACCTCATTGTAGGAGATCAAAACAGTCAGTTCTGTTGAGGGTGAAAGGTAAGGAAGGCATGGGAGAAATAGTATTCGGATGGAACAAAAAGTAAAATTCTTGGTGGAGCAGGATAGCCACAATAAAAGGAGAATGTCACTTCCAAAATATGCAGGTGGAAATAGCCATTATTATCATTGTTTCTAAAAGAGATAACCTGAACTCCAGTCTAAGCAAGGCATGTACCATGAATTCCTTGGGAGATGGTCCCTTTGCTTTCTGGCTGTAACGGCTTGAGATGGCCAGATTTGTTAAGAATCTAGTCAAGGAGATAGGGAAAGGTAAGCAGTTGGACAGGGGCTTTAACCTCAACCTTGGCCTCATTAGTAGTAAATTTAACTAAACTGAGCCAAGTGGCTTTGGTTCTAACTTCAGCTTCTGTATTTTTATTGTCCTTTTTTCTTCTGTCCTAACTGTAGTTTTAGAAAGGTCACTGTGAGGTCAAGTTGACATATGCAGCATCTCGAAATGGTAAATGGTCTATAATGAGGGAGAAGCTTGTCATGCACTCAGCACCACTGATTTCTTCTGAAAGAATATTAGTTGCTAACAGCAATAGAACATTGTTGGAGTCTTTAGACTTTTTGCTATTGAATGCCAAGTTTTTAATTTGCTGCTCTTAAATCAAGTAGAATTTTGCTTTAGTAAGAAAGAAGTAATTTATATATAAGTTCACAAAAAGTGCTTTTAACTTGGAACAACAGGTAGGGGTGTGGAGGTTGATTTTCCAAGTGTAACTGGTAATGCAAGAAGTGTCTTATTGACGCTTATCTCCAGCTTACACATACGTCAGCCTCTGGATATATTAATATTAATAAGGAAAAAAAGTGCCCTGTTAGTTAAACATTGAAGTGTGTCTTGGGCCAGGCAAGGTGACTCATGCCTGTGATCCTAGCACTTTGGGAGGCCAAGTCAAGAGGATCGCTTGAGGCCAGGGGTTCTAGACCAGCCTGAGCAACATAGTGAGACCTATCTCTACAAAACATTTTTTAAAATTAGCAAGCATGGTGGTGTGCACCTGCCGTCCTATCTACTCAGGAGGCTGAGGTTGGAGAATGGCTTGAACCCAGGAGTTTGAGGTTACAGTGAGCTATGATCATGCCACTGCACTCTAGGCTGGGCAAATGAGTGAGACCCTGCCACACAAAAAAAAGGGGAGGTCGGGCACAGTGGTTCATGCCTGTAATTTCAGCACTTTGGGAGGCCGAGGTGGGTGCATCACTTGAGGCCAGGAGTTTGAGATCAGCCTGGCCAACATGGTGAAACCCCATCTCTACTAAAAATACAAAAAATAGCCAGGCGTGGTGGCGGGTGCCTGTAATCCCAGCTACCGGGAGGTTGAGGTATGAGAATCACCTGAACTTGGGAGATGGGAAACGGAGGTTGCAGTGAGCCGAAATTCTGCCACTGCACTCCATCCTGGGTGACAGAGTGAGACTCTGTTAAAAAAAAAAAAAAAAAAAGGAGGTCTTAACAAACCAAGTCTTCTTCCTCCTCAGTGGCCACTTTTCCCTACCATGGCTCTCTTTCCTTCCGTCCTTCTCTGTGCACATCCCTTCCTCTCTCCCCGTGACATGATTCACTATCTCACGTCCCCATTTCAAGGCTTAAAATGCTTAATACAGGCTGAATACACAGTAGGTTCTCCAAAGGCATCTGTTGAATAATTCAATTAACAGTTGAGGTAAGTCCTCAAAGCCATTGGGAATTATGCTGCTATCTGAGAAGATTTGCGGATATGAAAAAGTGTGCCATGAATTAAGACACCAGATGCAGCTTTATGTCCAGAACTGAACAGAGCTCAAATAAAGGCATCATTACTAGATTGTTCCTAACACGTGCCCCTTCCATATCTGGAATGCCAAATCCTGCTCATTCAAGTCTTCTTCAAAGACAGGTTCTAAGGCTTCATTAATGTTTATAAAACATTTTGAGATCTCCAAGAGTCATTAGAGAATAAAATGATAGTAGCAGTTCTAGCCCAGCTGGAAGGCACATTCATCAAACACCTCCAGGAAGAATTCTCTAGCTAATTGGATTTTGCTTGTCTTCAGACACCTGCCAAATTTTTTTTATACCCGTAGGTTCTTAACTACATTACAATTTCTGGGATTTGGTTTTATCTCTTCTTCCCGAAGGCCCCAGAAAACATCCCTTGCACCAACCTATTCATGCTCTATATGGCCCTATAAGATATGGTGGAGTATGGAGTGAATGAGGATTTGGAGGGGCCAGTTTGAGTTAGGGCCCTTGAAGAAAAGTTTGTTTCTTCATGTACTGAATCTTGGTAAAGCTAAGACTAGATCCCTGATCTGCTGTTCACTGAGCAATTGGAAAAAAATTTGTGGTTGGTGTTATTGTATATACTTACAGGCAATAAAAGTCAGGGGGCAACATTAAGGCACCTGTAAGATGTCACAGTGTAAATGAACTTAGTCTGATAATCAACTCAAGAATAAAGAAATCTAATTTTGCATATTCAAGGCTTGAGTTGATCTCTAGCCCTGTGGATAGTAGAACAAATTTTCTTATATTACCTGTTGGTCACCCTTTGCCTCATTAAGTGACTGTAGATCAATGAGCATGGAGAATCATGAGACAGTTCCATCCTAGGGAAGGCAAATTGCAGTTCAACTTCAAAGCAACACACCTGACCTCATACAAAAGTGTTCCAGTTTATTACTTTGCATGACTGTGTGTTTCAATTTATTGCACTGATGACTTACCTTATACTACTCTGTGTTCAATTATGTATTTTCTGTTCTCATTACAGACCTTCAAACGACCGCAAAAATATATTCATTTAATGCTTTCTCTGTTCTTTTAAAATTTTTATTACTCAGAAAGGAGGAAGCAAATGGTTAGAGCATTAGCACTGGGTATAAACTCAGATTGATTCTATGTATTTAAATTACTCAGATAATTGGAGCAAAGAAACTCTTTCAATGGAAATAGCTAAATAGTAGCTAGAAGAATATATTTAGAGTCTTCACTGCCTAGATAGTTTATATCCACGAATACAAACTAATACAACCAATATGCAGAACAATGCAGGGAAAGGAATATAATGAAAAACTACTGGGGATCAAAAGAGATCAAGTGTAGCAGGATGGTATTTTGGAAACAGATGGGGTCAATAATTTGAGAGATTTGTGTTCTAGTTGAGAATCATCTGCTTACTAGGTTTTGATTTGGGGAAGTCTTATTTGTTGGAATAGAGTATGTAGTTCCTTCCCATTGCAAATTAGATGATGTTTTTAAATGTGAAGAGCCAAAATTAATCTAAATTAATTAATTAGTAAGAAGAATATCATATTTATGATGAACAATGTATGAGTCATTGTTCTATCTTGCTCTGTAGAATGCTCTAGGCTTTGTCTTACTTTAAAATAGGTCCCACCAGTGGGTTGTGGCTTAAAGAACAAAGATTATTGCACTCGTTTCATCACTGAAACTCTCTTTTCTGAGGCTTGAAATTTATTTATTGAGGGCAACAATGAGCTAAGGCTTAAATGCTAATGCCTCTGAGAGAAGTAATCCAATTACTTACATTTGTCCTAAGGGGCAAACGTATGAAGACTAACAGTGAATTGGGGACTCTATGCAGTCTGAGGTTCAAAGCCATTGACTGAATCCATAGGGAAGCCAAGAATAAAAGGCAGCAAGCTCTCTCTCTCTCTCTCTCTCTCTCTCTCTCTCTCTCTGAGAACCTGTCATTCCTCTTCCTGCAAACTTTCTGCTGCTACCAAGGCTGGACAATGCTTGCCCCTAAAGAATATGAGACACCTTTTCTTGGGCTGTCCATTGATAGTTCTGTCTGTCTACTCTCCAGGGAATAACCATCTCTCTTTTAGAATGTTGTTAAAATATCCTGCAAAACCTGGTAATAAAATATTTTTATCCTCATTAATCAAAAAAGCATGCATTCAGCAGTTGAAGTTGAAAAGAAATGATGTTTTCACAATCTGAACATCACGAGAGTATGAATCTTTACTAGAATTTTTAATTCAAAGAAACAGTTTGAATATGAAGAGTATTGGACAAGCAATCATTTATTTAGGTTACACAATGAGAAACAGTCTATTTTCCTGACTAATTCTTCTTACCAATTTAATTCAATTTGAAGCAATAAACCTCATGGATGGCATGATATTTTCCTGTATCCTGAAATTAATTTCTCGTCCTTTACTTCATTCATTATTCATTCACCTGATAAACATTTATTCATTTCTAAAACATTGCTAGGTATGAAGTGTTTGTAATATGGAGACTTAAGGGATGGCTTCTCAACAGGTCTTCTACTAGTGTGGGGCTCCTAGAGATTGTAATAACCCTCTAACCCTCTCTTGCCCCTCCCTCCAGGACAATGTGAGGAGCAAGACTTCAAATTTCCTGGTTACTCAGATTCCCAAGGTCATTGAAACTAATATACAACATCCCTATTACCCAGAGCGTTCCCATGAAGCTTTTTTGCATTTTATCTGGCACCAAACTCAATTTTTTTTGTTCACCCTGACTCTAAGGAACTATTTTTGATTTAAATCATTCTTATTCTGATCCCCTTTTTTCAACATCACAAAGCTATGCTTCAGCATCACCCAGCAGTGCCTCTTCTCTGCCACCTTCTTGAGGTGAAACCCTTTCAGTGGTGTGCAAATAAGGAAACTTCCTTGAAAGGCAAAGGCACAATCTGGCGCTGCCTTTGCTGAGAAACTCTCCTCATTATAAAGGCACATGATAACCTATTTTGAAATATAAAACAGTCCTTTCAGGCTGCAGTTGAAAAACAGTATTTTAAGATTTGTCTTGAATGCCTCCCTTCAAGGGCTCCTTAATGAATTCCTGAGTTTAAAGGGAGTCACAGAAGAAAAGTATCCTCTTTGCTTTTTCTTTGTTCCCTTAAGAAATTAATGCACGTTATGATTTATGGAGACCACTCCAAGGCCTGGTGTATCTGAGATCCCATTTGCTAGGCCCATCTTGCAGCGATTCATGCCTAGAACTATCTACAGGGATGGGCAGTGTAGCAGGCATTCTCCCATAAAGAACAGATGGCACAGCCAAACTTGGATAATTCAAGAAGACTTCGTCTGCACAAAGGCTAGCAATAAAGGTGCAGGTTGGGTGATAGGGAGGCCCCAAAGGATGGTAGAAGAACCCTGGGCTGCCAGTGGCAACTGAAGCCAGCTCCAGGACTAAAGAGATCAGGGAAGAGAAAGGCTACCAGAAACTACCAGGGAAGAGAAAGGCTACCAGAAACTGGAAAGGGAAAGGGTCACATTAGCAGGCTGCCCAGAAAGGTGGAACAAGGGACGCAGCTAGTTTAAGGCAACCTTTAAAAAAGGAGCCAGAGGAACAAATAGTGCCTCCCTTCATCTCCAGCTGGGGTTCCCCTTTGGCTGAACTCACCTTGAAGCCATAGAACACAGGAGCACACCAAAGATTTCCTTATAGGCCAGCTTCCTCGGGCAGAGAGCAAGGCAAAGACAGGTAGAGAGTGTTTCCAGAAGGGCAAATGGAGACTGCCTGGCACAAGCAGGGAGCCTGCTGCCTGACCATCACATCCTCAGGGCTGTGTAGTAGCTTCCAACCGGTCTGCCTGCTTTAGGGTAAACACACACCCAGGTTTGCCCAGCACAATGGCTGCTACAGTTCTGCTGCATAGTAATAAATAGTTTCAATTTTCACTGTCAAACGTGCCCTGGTTTAGGCAACAAATTAAATGGTCATTCCATCCTGCTTCATCTCTTCACCCCGTCGAGTTCTCCAAGCTAACAGAGTAACCCTTTAAAAGAGAGAATGAGACCAGGCACGGTGGCTCAGGCCTGTAATCCCAGCACTTTGGGAGACCGAGGTGGGTGGATCGCCTGAGATCGGGAGTTTGAGACCAGCCTGACCAACACGGAGAAGCCCCATCTCTACTAAAAATATAAAATTAGCCAGGCGTGGTGGCACATGCCTGTAATCCCAGCTACTTGGGAAGCTGAGGCAGGAGAATTGCTTAAACCCAGGAGGCAGAGGTTGCAGTGAGCCGAGATCGCGCCATTGCACTCAAGCCTGGGCAACAAGAGAGAAACTCTATCTCAAAATATAAAAATAAAAAATAAAAGAGAGAATGGAATCATAAGAATGGAAACATGAAAGAGAGAGTGGAATCATATGTTTAAAACTCCGTGAGGACGCCCACATCAATTGCAAAGCATCACAGCCCACAAGGTTCACTCTGCCTCCCTTCTGTCTCTCTGACCTCATCTCCTTCCATCCTCTCTGGCTTCCTCTGCCCTGGACACACCTGTCTCCTTGGTCTCCTTCAACAAGCTGGTCACACTGCCACCTGGGCCCTTTACATTCACTGTTGTCTCTGTCGGGAAACCTCTTCTCCAAGACAGCCCTCTGGCTTGCTCTCTCTCATTTCCTTTACATACTTAATGGAAAAAAAAAATCACCTAGCAAAGAAATCTTCGTTGACCACCGATTATATGCCTCCTCCAGCAGTTAAAGTCTTCCCTTGGCTCTGCTTTTTTGTTTTTGTGACACTTCCCATCATCTCTATATTTATTTGGTTATTTTCTGTATTCCTCCACTAGAGCAGAATTTCCCTATGAACAGGTATATATCTGCTTTGCCAGTTACCATAATCCTAGAGTTTAGTAGAGTGCCTGGCACATATTAGATGCTCAATAAATATTTCTTGGACAAATAAAAGATGAAGATTACTCAGGAAAAAGATAGAGCTGGCTTCAATCTGTGAATCACAGGATGATTTGTTTCATTAGACTAAGCAATTGAAGCATATATGTTATATAAATTCTAAATTACTATGCAAAATAAGGGTGATTATTAATATTGCTCTTGTTACTATCAGCACACAGAGTGAGTGGATAGACTAAATTATATCTGAAGGTTCTTACATCCATTTGTATCTTTGGCTATAATTATTATATTTTTGCACATACTTTCTTAAAACATATTGAGACTATTTCTGATAAAAAATCCCTTTACTGCATAAATAAGTACTTTGTTCATTAAAATAGTCGTGAGTCATATTGAGAATACAGGGTTTTGTGTCTGGTTAATTGAGGCCCAAAAACGATAAGTGACCACAAAACTAATGAATATAGTATTAAATACTATAATACTAGAGTATTTAATACAATAATGAGTATATATTAAAATACAAAGAAAACAAAGAATATTTCAAAGGCGAACACAGCTCAAGGTTAAAATAAGGGGAATATCTGCTTTAGGAAAATTTCCATGGGAGGTGATCTCACTGGGAATGACTGGCATATCTGTATTTTCTCATCAATCTTCCAGGAAGATATTATTTTATTTTTATCCAGCCAACCAAAAGGTGGCAGACTGTACAACACAACATTGTACCTGCCCTAACATTGAGAATACAACAATATTCAACGTGCTTTATATGACCCACATTTTTTTTAACATAAGCCATTTTATATATTCAGAGAACATTTTGAAACCAAAGCTACTATTTAGCTTATTTCAACTTAAGAATCTCTTTTCTTATAATGATTAGCATCAGAGCTTTTAGTTGGCCCATATGCCAGTTTTTGGTCTTGAAGTCAAAATGTAAAAGGACTGAGGGAGAAAGAGAAACGATATCTGAGGACTGACAACTCCAGGTCTCGTCTAAGCCTCACAAGTGTGGTTTTCACCATTGTTATGGATGAAGATGCTGAGGCCTGGCACAGTTGCGTAACTTGCCCACAATTACTCCATAATTCTGGTGTCTGATAAGGCCTGGAGGGTTTTAACCCACATCTGTCTTTCTCTAAAAGCCATGACCTTTTACTTAGACGATGCAGCCTTTTCATTTCTAGACTTAATGGAACTAAAAGGACATTTTATTGCTAGAGTTTAAGCCAAGTTCATGCCCAGACTCTACCAGCTCAGGGATCTAAAGCAATTTCAAAGAATCAGAGTTAACTCAATCGAATTTAGAGCCAATTTGTTTCCATTCTCTTGAGGAAGAAATGTGTCAGCTATTACCATTCCTACCATCAGACTTTATCACTTTCAAAGGGCCATAACTCACCCTGTCCTCACTGAATTCTTGAATCCTTAGGTTTGCATGCTGAGCCCCAAATGGGTGCTCAAGGCTTTGCCTTAAAAATACATAGATATGAATATTTCTTTATATAAAAAAACTTAAGTTATGTTTAATTTTCTAAGTGAGATGATGGGGAAGGACATTTATTAATAAACACATAACTCTAATAAAGATAAATTCAATAATTATTCATGCTACAAATGATTCCTGAACATAAAATATTTGTCCAGAAATTGACTTTAACTTGTGAGCTTTACATTTACTTTCCCAGAACCAAAAGCATAATTTACTTTTAACAACAAAAAAAGTCAATATTCTTATGTGTTTCAGGAACGTACCAGGTCGAATAAATATTTTTTAGTACCACTGCTGTGTGCCTACTGGAGTGCAGCAAGAAGATTATTATTTAATCTGTGACCTTTAGGGAATTTTAATGTCATAGGGAGCCAGGAAATGACAACACATTTGATATCTTTTTATTTTTTAAAAAAGAAATCTGCTTGGAGGCCGGGCGAGGTGGCTCACGCCTGTAATCCCTGCACTTTGGGAGGCCAAGGCAGGCGGCTCACGAGGTCAGGAGACTGAGACCATCCTGGCTAACACGGTGAAACCCCGTCTCTACTAAAAATACAAAAAATTAGCCGGGCGAGGTGGCGGGCGCCTGTAGTCCCAGCTACTCAGGAGGCTGAGGCAGGAGAACGGCATGAACCCGGGAGGTGGAGCTTGCGGTGAGCCGAGATCGCGCCACTGCACCCCAGCCTGGGCGACAGAGTGAGACTCCATCTCAAAAAAAAAAAAAAAGAAATCTGCTTGAATGTCCAAATAGCTCATGGCATAGTAAACTCCTTAGAAGTACAGAAGAAGACCTATGGGCTGCAGATATCAGCGAATACCTGATAGAACACAGCTAGACAATGTAAAGGTCAAGTTTGGTTTTCCTGGGACCTCCGAAGTGCCTCAGAGGCATCCCCTGCTCTTCATTGCTGCTACCACGGCTTCAGCAGGGCTCTTGTTTTCTCTCCCCCAGCTCTTTGCCGCTCAAAACTTGGGTGCTTGTTAGAAATGCAGAATATCAGGCCACACTTGGACCTCTTCCATCAAGGTTACATTTTAACCATATACCCAGGTAATGTAAATCTAAAGTGTGAGGAACACTGATCTAGATTATTGTGATAACCTCCCCAAGTGCTATGTGTGTCAGGGTTTGTCCACTCTCCGCAAAGTTAGCAGAATGATCTTCCTACGGCGCATGTCTGTCCCAGTCTTTCCTCAGATTAAAGCCCTTCCACAGCTCTTGTGCTGCCCGTGTTATGTCCAGACTCCCTGGTATGGTGCGTGTAGCTCTTTAGATCACCCGACCACTCTAAGCTCACTATCTTTCTCCATAATCCACGACTCACCTGCCATTCCAACCCCCAGGCCCCTGGCAAGTACTCAGACATGTTTACATATTCACACTGTCTTGTTCTTAGAGTCAAATCATTCAATCAAATCCAGCAAAACTTTCTTCCTTTCTTAGCACTCCAGGTTTCTATTGATCCTCTAACATTCTCATCTATCACTAAGCTCTCAGTAAGAACTGGCCAGGTTTCCTTACTCAGAGCTGATAGTTTCCTCTTCTGTGATCCCAAGGCCCCTTTGTCTATACTTCAGTTGTCCCACTTATCCCAAGGCTGTGTGCCCAATCGTATACAGGTTTAACCAGGACTGACAGTTTTAGCTTAGGCAGCTGAATAGATGGTGAGTATCATTCTGCATGAGTTTGTTGATTGCATTCTCGTGTGACAGCTGGGTCTGCAGGAGCAAAATGATTTTAAGGCAATTATTCTAGATAATCTGCTCCCACCCTGCAAAAGACCATAGGACTCTGGAGTTATAAGACTCCCTTTTTCTGTCACTTGCTAGTTGCATGATCTTAGACAATTAACCTCTATGAACAAGCTTCACCATCTTTAAAATATGAATAGTAATTAGAGCTGTTTTCCAGAAAAATTGTGAGAATTTAAAAAGATAATTGATGTGCAACACTTTAGAAAACTATTAATAGAAAGTACTGTATACATAATGTTCATTATTTTTCATTTATCCTCATAATATACTTTGAGCATTTATTATTTCCTGAAAACTGTGCTAGATGTCTGAGATAGCAAGATTACTCATCCATGGTGTCAGCCTAAATAACAAAGAGTATCAGGGGAGGTAGAGACAAAGGAGAAACTTGGAGACAATGTGTAAGTTGTTACTCTGGCAGTAAGCAAACTAATTAAGCAGAAGACGTTTTGGAAAAGGCTTCACACAGAGGAGGTGACATTTCAGTTACCCTCCACCCAATACCCTGATTGAGGATAAAATCATGAGAGTCCTCCACCAGAAATATTTATAATTATCAGGTCCTACGTTATCTAGGCAGATACAGCTACAACATTTGTAAAATTCTAAAAGTTTAAAATCACATAGATACTTAGATGTCGGGACTTTTTTTGTCCTTCGCTCAGACACTGCCGTGGTACCTGCCGGTGCTTCTATCTGTCCCATCTCATCTTCCCCTGCTCCATGCCTGCTCAGGGCAGACAATTTCCCAACTATGCTATGCTTGGCCCTACATCCAAGTTGGCACCAACGTTTTCTGCATCAGTAATGCCCTGGGGTTTCTTCTTTGATAATTGAGGGTCATCTGCAGGCCAAGACACTTCAAACCTTTACGTCCTCCATGAGGTGTCCCTTGTTTATCCCAGTCCCTGGGGATCTCTGCAGTTCCTGACTGTATCACCTGGCAAAGCCACTTGCTCACATGCGTGGTGCTGCTACTTCACTGCTTTATATTTACACGGTTGCTGAAGTCTCCATGAAGGATGGAATCTTGGCATTCCTCCACCCTGGCTTCCTCCATTGCTTACTCTGACACTTTGAACAGGAATCCTCCACCTACCCCCCACTACAGTTCTCTGTGCTAGAGTTTCTCCATCAGTAAAAATTAAAGTATTCGACAGTCACATTAGACTAGATGATTTTCAAATTCGCCTACAGCTGAAACAATCAATGGTTCTTTCCATGAGAAAGCTCCCAACTTGTCTTTACAAGGATTCTTCTAGCACAAAACCAAGCTCATTTTGAATCCAAATTCATGTGCACCCCAATCCTGCCTTTGTCCTAATGCTGTGAGAAAATAATGCAGTCTATTTTGCAGCCCCTGTCACTGTTCTACCATATAACATCCTATTATTCTTCTGAAATGGAAGATTAAGTTTTCCAGAGTGTCTGACTGAAGGCCCAATATCACCAAATACATAACCATTTGCTTGCAATTCCCCTGGGGAAGGTTATTAACAACAACTTAGTCGCTGATAAATGACTATGTTTCTAAGGTAGTGGTTTATATCAAGGTTCCTAAATACACATCATTTAAATTTACCCAGACAGCCATGTGTCAAATAAACAGTAACAGATTATTAAAACACACACTCACTCTTAGGCAAGAGGCTGCTCTGCCGCTCTGGATATGCTGAATCACTGATTCACCTTAAACATACAGGTGTATTTAATAATCCATACCCACTCCCCATTTTCTTATAAAAGAACACTTACAATGTTGCTGACAAAGAATACTGGCTCATTGGTAGTCACCTGCAGTCCAGAAACATACCTGGTAATAGGGGGTTAAATGTTGCCAAAGCAAAGTGAAGTCCTCCGTGGAAATATGGGGGTTAGAAAAAAGCTAAGGGCCTCTAGGGCAAGTCCCTATTCAATGGCCAAGTGCCTTCTACTAGCATCTTCACAAAAACAGCCACAGAGCTGCTTGTGCATGAGTATCTCCAACCGGGGGACAGAAACCACCTCATGAGGGAGACCCTCCCAAAAGGGAACTGTTCTCAGGTCTTTAAAATGTGTTTCTTATCGAATTATTGGTGACCCGAAGGATAAATGCTTGAGATGATGGATACCCCACTTCCGCTGATGTGATTATTATGCATTGCATGCTCGTATCAAAATATCTCATGTAACCCATAATTATATACACCTACGATGTGTGTACAAAAATTAAAAAGAAAAAAATAAAATTTTAAAATGGAAATAAAATATGTTCCTTTTAACACTTTCTACCCTTTTTGCTAGTCATTCCTCTATCCACAATAAGCAACCACCTCTAATTTAAAAAGAAAGAATACAAGGAAAGAAGAAAGAGAAGACGTGGTCTATTTATGGAGCATTTACTATGGTTTTTCATGTTATACACATGATCTTAATAATTTGTAGTCACAGTAACGGTGTGACTAAGAGTAGGTCATTTTAAATTGAACAGTCGTGGCTTTAGATTCTAGCTCTTTATGTTAGAACTGGTGACCCTTGGCAACTTATTTACTTCTGTAAGCCTCAGTTTTTCCATGTAAAAAATGGATTATATTTATTTCGATGCATTAATGCAAAGAGTATCTAACATTATATATAGAAAATAAACAGTGCTCCATGCAAAGAAAATGCTGAAAACATGGCTAGTTTAGTAAAACCAGCAGGAACACTGACCCTCACAATAAAGCTTACAGTCACTGTGGGTCTTCTGTTTTGTGAAGGTAGTTGCAATCTCGAATTGAAGTCCTCTCTTCTCTGGGTTTAACATACCCAGTCCACCTAAACCCAGTCTGGCATGTAGAAAGTCTCTTTCTTCCAGCATCCCACCATCTGCTTCTGACAGTCCTCTGGGTCCTGTCTAGCCCTTGCAAAGAGGACAGCATGCACTGGACATAGCACCCCCCAAGGGGACTGCCAAGCACTGACTGATATGAAACTGTGAACTTGCCCGTACCAGACACAATAGTTACACAAGTGTGGTACAGGCGTCCACTACCTGTGCTGTTTCATTATCTAAAGTTCAGTAAAGGTCTTCTGACACTGGTTGATGTACAGGAAATAACTCCATGAAACATTTGAACACATGTGCGAATGAAGAATGAATGAAGGAATCAATCAATCAATTAATCAACCAGGAAGTGGCCAAGCCAAAGTCAGATAAGCAGTGGGTGGGAAGTAGATGAGAACAAAGAAACATGAGTTTTCCCAAAGGCCTGGGGATAGTGTTGGGAGGTGAGGGGTGGAGGAGTAAGCTGTCTTCATTTTACTTTCCCAGTAAAAGAGGGAGCTCTGGACATGGTGTTCTGATTAACCTTGAATCGGGAATCATAGAGGTTGCTTGCACATCATAGTGGCTCCACCTGATGTGAGACGGCACCGTTCTCCTGTTTCCAGTACTTGCCTCCTCCTCTCCATTTCATCAAATCTCATTCTTATATCTTTGCTGATTCTTCTCATTGCTGGCTTCCCTTTTATATGTGGAGTGGACAAAGCACTCCATCACCCGTGCTTTCCATGAGCCCCTGCCCTCAACACCTTCCAGCTAAAAGGTGGGCTTGAGGTTTAAAGTTTCATAAGGCCCCAAGGACTATTGCTTTAACCCTGTTTCTAAGCTAAGAACAGAGGTTTTGGACTTTTTCAGAAATCAGGCACAGTTTTGAATACCCAAGGAAAAAAGGTAATGATTTCGTTAACCAGTTCACTTTCATTTAAAGAGTTGACAGACAGCAATCTGACTTACTTAATATTGTCATAATATTTTTTCTCTACTATTAACCCTCTTCTCTCTACTCTCTTCTCCAATTAGCACTTGGTGTTCACTCAGCAGATCTTTTGTGAAAGCTGTGTGCTACAGAAAACTCCTCCTGAGGCCAGCTGACAGGAAGAGGTGCCAGCAGAATCAGCCTCTGTTATAGTTCTCTGTGGTGGGAGTTAATCCATTCCATGATTGTAAATGGATCATTATTAACTCAGCATAATGAAGCAGTAATTACCTAAGAGGTGATGGATCAGGGGAGATTTTCTAGGCTAAATGATTTGCAATGTATAGTATTGCAGCAATTAAGCTAAAATGATCACAGAAATGTCACACTTGACTGGTGCATGTTTTGTATCCTTTCCCTCCCTTCCTTCCTTCCTTCCTTCGTTCCTTCCTTCCTTCCTTCCTTCCTTCCCTCCCTCCCTCCTTCCTTCCATCCTTCCTCTCCCTTTCCTTTCTTCCTTCCCTCCCTCCCTCCTTCCTTCCTTCCCTCCCTCCTTTCTTCCTTCCTTCCTTTCTTCCTTCCTTGCCTCCCCCTTTCTTTCCTTCCTTCCTTCCTTCCCTCCTTCCCTCCTTTCTTTATTCCTTCCTTCCCTCCCTCCCTCCTTTCTTCCTTCCTTCCTTTCCTTCCTTCCTTCCCCCTTTCTTTCCTTCCTTCCTCCCTCCCTCCCTTCTTTCCTTTCTTCCTCCCTCCCTTCTTTCCTTTCTTCCTTCTCTCCCCCTTTCCTTCCTTCTTTCCATCTTTCCTTCCTTCCTTTCCTTTCTTCCTTCTCTTCCCCTTTCCTTCCTTTCATCCTTCCTTTCTTCCTTCCTCTCTCCCTCCCTTCCTCCCTCCCGCCTTGCCACCCTTCCTTCTTTCCTCTCTCCCTTCCTCTGTCCTTCCTTCCCTCCCTCCCTTCCTTCCTTCCTTTCTCCTTCTCTCCCTCCCTTTCCATTCCTTTCCCTTTTTCTGTTTCCATTATGTGTTCTATTGGAGTTTTTATTGTTGTTGTTGTTTTTTGTTGTTTTTTTGAGACAGAGTTTCACTCTTGTTGCCCAGGCTGGAGTGCAATGGTGTGATCTCAGCTCACTGCAACCTCCGCCTCCCAGGTTCAAATGATTCTCCTGCCTCCCCAGGTTCAAATGATTCTCCTGCCTCAGCCTCCTGAGTAGCTGGGATTACAAGCTCCCGCCACCACACCCAGCTAATTTTTGTATTTTTAGTAGAGATGGGGTTTTGCCATGTTGGCCAGGCTGGTCTTGAACTCCTAACCTTGTGATCTGCCTGCCTTGGCCTCCCAAAGTGCTGGGATTATAGGTGTGAGCCAAAGCACCCGACCTCTATTGGAGATTTAAATTGCTTGGCGTTTTAAATTTTTTGCTAAAGACTCTGTTGCTTGGGTGCTGTCTTTAGAACTGGATGTAGACACACATACACACACACACACATACACACACCTACCTCACACTTAGCTTTAAAGGTTTGCATGTTCTGAGAGAAGCTTTGTAGCATTATATCGTCCGTTACACTCTAAGAAAATTAATGAGATGAACATTCAGTGGTATTAGTCAGTGGAGGAGGCAGGGTCTCAGTTGCCAAGAGCCTCTATGGGACACAGTGCAGTTTAGTAACTCTCTGATTGGCCCCTTTCTAGAAAAATGTTGGACTAGAAACAACTCCTTGAATTTAATCTGTCTTTAGAGGAGTAATAAAGGTCTAGTAACTGGACAAGAGATACAAATCCGTCAGATGCATGAGGCACAAGGGAGTCATTTGGAACATGCATTTGATTCCTCAGGTACACATGGTATTGAAGACATCTTGATCCATCAAGAGACTTTATCCCATTGAGAGAAACAGAGACAAGAGATAAGGTGAGGGAAGCAAACCCCAATGTAGGAATGCTTGGTCTTACATGCAGCTTCCTTCTAAACCCTTGGCTGCATTCCCACCAATTAGGCCTTCTTTCCTATGATGCCTTGGTCTTCACTCTCAGCTTTGACCAAGAAAGATCCTCCTTGCCCCACATCAAGTTTCCCCCTTAAAGGCTGTCCTGCCAGTTGGAATGGCCTCCTATGCACTTTCCAAAAGCTTTCCTTTCAGTTACTCATCAACCTTACTTCAAGGTCAAGGTCACTTTAATATTCACACCAATCCAGTCATGCCACCCTGCCCCCCACATAGCACATTCCTCTCCCTCCACAATAAATAAACGTGTGTGTGTGTGTGTGTGTGTGTGTGTGTGTGTGTGTGTGAGAGAGAGAGAGAGAGAGAGAGAGAGAAAGAGTGAGAGTGAGAGAGAGAGAGAAATAGGTTTGGGTTGATATTAAATTGCCTGTGGGTGTACTTAGGCATGTAATACAGGATATTTTTGCCTGCAAGTGACAGAATCCAAATTCAAAACAGCTTAGATAAAAGACACTATCAGCTCTCTTAACCCAGAGAAGGGCAGTGTCAGAGACAGGAATCCTAGGGAAAATGGACAAGGGATTCAAACACTGAAGGGTCCTTCTTCATCTCTATCCCTCTCTCTACACATCAGCCTCATCCTTCCATGTCTGTTTCTTCCACATGGGAGGAAATAATCATCTTTTCTTTAATTAATTATTTCAACAATATATCATGCATTATTGTAGGAACTGGGGAATATTAGTGCACAGAACATCTCTGCTCTGAAGAGCTTGTATTCTAGTGGTTCCGATAGCTGCCAGGTCAATGCACACACACACACACACACACTCAGATTAAGAAACATACTTTTTTTGCCATAAGTTCAGAATCCTGAAGAATGACTGTGATGGTCAAGTGCGTATGAAATGTCTGACATCTATCCCTGAACTAATTACATACGTAAATCTAAAAGGACCCTTGAGCCACACATTGGTCAGAAGAGACGAAAGTTTCCATTTAAACATCCTAGTTGAAGTAGGAAACAAAGCACTTCTTAGAAACAGAGAACAATTTTAGAGCTATACGGCATCTACCTATATATGAGTATCTCTTCCCAGGTACTCCTTTGGAAACAATTCGCAATAATTTCCAAAAAAACCAAATAACTTCATATTTTAAAAAGACCTTATGATTCTTGCCACCTTGATACCTTCTATATCCAGGAAGTAAGTACTACAGCTTGTGGTGCTACCCTCACCTGTAGCAGTGTCAACAGAGATGAGAGAGGAGGGGCACTAGCTTTGTGGCTTTGTGTTTCTGTGTGTAAATTTTTAAATGTTGTTTGATTGTAAACTTGATGTCACATTTTGTCCATTCTAGGCAAATAAACAGCGATTTTATGTGATAGGAACCTAAAATGTGCAAAAGGAAAGAAGTAGTTAGAGGTTGTTGAACAATAGACAAAGAGCTGAATGTGGGACTCAGTAACCAAGAAAAGAAGAAAAATTAATTGAGAAACAAGAAAAATTCTACAGGTGGAAGTGTCTGAGGGCCTGGCTTGGTACGCTGGTCAGGAAGCATCTGTCACAGTTCCCTATACTGGTGGCCAAGGATCTTAGCCTAGGCTCTAGATTGAGTGGAATTAGAGAGCATGGATTTCTAGAAAGGGAATCACATGTTGAGAAAGGGCCAGACTCTAGTGATTCCAGAGAGACATTGAGGAATTGCAAATTTTGCACATCTTATGAAGCAATGAACTTCATCAGAAAAGAACTCAAAGTCAGGCAACCTGAGGTTAAGCTCTGGCTCTGGCATTTACTTGCTGTGTCACCCAACGAAGGAAGCAAACTATACTGTGGTTTCCAGAACTTTAAAATAAAGATAATAATATACCTATTCTCTCTATTGCACAGAATTGTTGTGCCTCTCCTGTAAGAAGAAAGCTTTCTCACCAAAACTGGTCACACCCTGATATTACACCTACCCCGTGCCTATCACTAAGCCCCATGAAAAGAAGATGCTGAAGAAGTCCATAAAAGTTGGAGGGAAGCCTGTAATTCTCAGAAAGAAACCTCAAATCCTCCACAGGCTTAAGAATAAGTTGTTTTCAAGGCACATCCAGTATAAAAACATGAAAATGAAAACTTGGGCCAAAGGCTATTCTGGGAACATCTGCTTATCACATTCGGCTTTGGAGCTATTACATTACTTCACCTGGGCGCTACCCATCTCTCCTTCCTTCTAGAGATGCCTTACGTCATGGTGAAGCAACACGATATCCCCACATGCTGTACACAACCATAAAATACTTTGGAATTTGGCTAGAGGAAAAACACTAAAAAATATATTATTACTCTGTATATATATTTTTTCTTTTTCCGAGAGAGAGTCTTGTTCTGTCATCCAGGCTGGAGTACAGCGGCATGATCTTGGCTCACTGCAACCTCCATCTCCCAGGTTCAAGCCATTCTCCTGCCTCAGCCTCCAGAGTAGCTGGGATTGCAGGCACACACCACCAGGCCCAGCTAATTTTTGTATTTTTTTTTGTAGAGATGGGGTTTCACCATGTTGGCCAGGCTGATCTCAAACTCCTAACCTCGTGATTCACCTTCCTTGGCATCCCAAAGTGCTGAGATTACAGGCATCAGCCACTGCATCCAGCCTGTATAAATTTTTTTTTTTAAATTCTGACAAAGTAACAGTATTAGATCCATTTTCAATTTCTTGGCAGCCTCAACACCCCTAGGGTTTTTAGTTTTCCCATTATATACCATAGTAGACAGGCTAGCTCATACATGTGGAGAAGCATTGGAGGTCTGCCTCCTGTGTAGAATGAGGAGTGATATCGCTCTCAGTTTCACCGAGAAAGTCTGCAGTTTGAGCCAAGCTCATTACCTCTTAGTAAGCAGTGTCAATTTTCTGGGTTAAATATAGTCCACTCTGATGTCTTTTAATGGAATAAAGCTTCACCAGAGCAATAATGGAAAACAAATTGTATGGGACTCTAATGCAGTTGAGTGATTGCAATCTGCATCTGCACTTTCACAGAGAGTTTGTTGTTGAATTGGGTTTGATAAATATCATAAGAGTAATGGCAAATGGGCTCCTGACAGCTGCTGTGATTGACAGCTGTCAAATGCAGTGATAGATCAGGCTATCTTTCAGGAGGAACATGATTCATAGACCTCATTACAGGTGGATGGATGGCGCATACAGACTGCAGTTGGTTATCTGGGCATTTATTCTCTGAAATGACAATGGGGAGTACACACTTGTATAAATGACCAAGTCAATCCCTTTACCTACTGTATCCAATTACCTCTTCTCTACCTACTCAACTCCTGTCAAGCTAACAGCTGGGTCTTCATGTCCAACCAACTTGAGCAGCTGTTTATATAGAGAGGCTCCACATCAATGGACTTATTTATTGCAAGTCTGCCTCCGTACTTGGGCTATTTATCTCTAGCTCACTGCATCTGCCTATCAATTTTGTTGTTGTTGTTGTTCCCAGGCTAGAATGAGCCAGAATTTAGAAAACAACATAAAATTAGATTTCTCTTGCCCAGAAGGGTTGCTGAGTGTCCTGGGTTCTCATTCAATATGAGTTATTCTCTTTCCTTCTAGGCCAGGTATATGACCAAGTGCCTGTGGAGGTTTATTATGGATCGGATCAAAGCTCAGTTTATGTAGAAGGAGGATAATGAGAAAATGGGGAAGAACATGAAGAAGAGAAGAAAATGCATATGTCTGCTGTTTCTGGTTTGGATATTTTGCAGATGATGTATAACTTGTTAGAGAATATTTATCATTTAAGGGGTAAGGATGCAAATAACATTTATTTTAAAATTTTTGAGTTTTTTAGTCCTGAAAGCTGCTGGGTGCTAAGAACAGACTGCTCACCAATCCCTCTGGGAGGAATCACTTCTTGGGGTGATTGTCAAGCAATCTCAGGGGATAGAGCTATCCACTGAGATCCGTCAATCTTCAGTAGCACCCTGATATTAAAAATTAGGAAGGAACAAAATATCTGTGAAGCAATATGGTGAATTTCTGCTTTAGCGTTCTCTGAGTTAGAATGTTTCTGAGCAGACATTTTAAAGCTTGAAAAAGACTATCATATTTTTAAAAACTTGCCAAGAATTTGACTCCTTGGAACTCTGATGCATATGCGCCCTCTAGGAACTCATGAGGAGCATCTGTGTCTATACTGCAGTAATGGTTACAAATAAGTCTAATAAGAATCCTTTTCAGATTTTTTAAAAAACCAAGTGGTTTCATTAATTGAAATCAAGGTCAGTCTTATTTCTTACCCTAACATATTTTCTATGGCTCTCCTGGGAAGATTTCCAACCAGGCTGCCCTCTTTTTAAACAAACTACTTTGCAGTAATATCCTAAATCATTCTTCATTTTATTAGCGTTATTATCTCCAATGTTAATATATATATTTATTTTTTTTTCTCAAAGTATCCTCCAATACTTTATCTCAGTTTAATCTACTAACAACTCTAGGAGACAGAGGATCTACTACTTAGAAAGAAAAGGAAACAGTGCAAAGCTATTATGTGATACCTAATGGCAACCAAAGAGTTCATGACAAAGAGGAGACTTGAACCTGCACTTCTTGAGTCTGAATCCGCACGTTTATATTTGCAGAGCTTATCAAATACGGGCATGGAGGGAGAGAGAGTGAGTCTCTCAACACCATGGAAGTGTATGTACTATTTTGCATATGTGCATAATGTACTTTATTTTTCCTATGGAGAGAGGATAAGCACCAATGAACTAGATAATGTTGCTAGTCTTTTTTTTTTTCAATCTTCAGGGAAATATCTATTCCTAGAGACAGAAAGTAGCTGTCAGTCCTTATTTGGGTCACCTGCAAGCACCTTTCCACAGTGAGGAGGCAAATGGGGACAATTTTTGAGACAACTGACATCAAAACTAAGGAAATGTGTGTGTGCAAATGTTTATTTAATAAGTATTTTTAATAAATACATACTTTTAGTAAGTAAGCAATTACTTTTGAGCCCCAAAACTTAGTAATCCCTATGGAATCTCAAAGGTTGGAAAAAAAAAAACTCAGAAAGAAAAAAAATTATAGACCCTACCCTTGAAGTATTTTCAATCTTAATCTTATACTGTATAATGAATACACTGGAAAGAATTAAAGACTTCACCACTTTTCCACTTTTATTTTTTAGCTGTAATATGGAAATAATAAAAGCAACAAGGGCAGGACAAGCTAATATTTTCTAAATAATATGGAACTGGTCAATCAGATCAATGAGGAGTTTCACAGTAGATTAGGGCAATTCATAGGCGCATCCTGTAGAAAACCCTCCTGATATGCATTTCATGGTCACCAACACAGTTAGATGCAACCACAGATGTTTTTATAAGCCATCGCAATGAATCATAATCCTGGCACAGTACTTGCAGCCCCCAAGTGGTCTTGCTGGCTTTCTTTTCTCTCACCTTTACACTATAATTTCCTTGTTTGCAGGAATCATACCTTGTACATGGCAGGTGAGCAATAAAACTTTGTGGAATAAATGAATGAATGAATGAATGAATGAATGAATTTCTATGTCTTCCACGTCTAATATAGGCCTTTGATGTATTTTGGTATCTGAATAAATATTACCAGATTTGGAAGGCGAATATGAAAAGGAATCAGTAAAAAGGCATTCCAGGAGAGTAAAAATTACCTGCAAAGGAAAGAAGGGCTATCAATAGAGGGGGAACAAGACAGCTGCCAATGTCTGCATTTTAATATCTTTGTATCTTCCCATTTTGCACTGGCCACGTGATTTCTCAACACCGCAGTCAATAACATCCAAAATGCCATGCTGTGCGGGTGACTTATTTTAAAAAAAGAAAAGTTAAACTTTCACACCTATCATCTAAATCTGTACTTAGCCTCAAATCATATTGTTAGTAAAATGACATTTCTTATGACTTTGGCTGTCTTGAATTTCAGAATAAAAGCAATTTCTAGACCATTCAGGAAATAAACCTGCAAATGGACTGGAGGGAAAAAGATTGGATTCTAGATGAATCTACATGAGTTGAATTATCCAGGCAGTATACCAGTCTCCTGCATTATTTTAACTGTATAGACATTACTGAAGTCTTTATTCAGAATTATCAAAGCCTGTCACTACTCAGTTACTGAAACCATAACCCACCCTATCAAAGCTGACTCCAGTAAGCAAATGCTTCAAAATGACTCTTAAGATTCCACATTCCAAAAAGCCAAGTCCCTGAAGCGACAGAATAAAGTCAACAGCCCTACTATATGTTTTCTATTTTTATTTTTAAAGGGAGTTAATAATGAGGTTTCTCCCTCCAGGATCAACTCTGATTCTGTGGCCAATATTCAGTTTAAGCAGATATTTTTACTCATCTAATAATAATAGATATATCTAAGTGGAAAAAATAGTTTCATGATAGAGAGCTTAATCCATTAGACAGAGCGCCTGAGAAAGTCATGATGAACGGTAACAGAAGCTAGAATTAGACTCTGGCTCTATCTTAGGAGTGATATTTTGCCAAGCAAAGTGTGCAAGATAGGGCAAAATGTGCTGCCTCAGTAATGCATTTGAAGTCCTGAAACTATCAATCCTTCAACAAGTTTTCTTGAGTCACAGCTGAGATTCTCTGGGTGAGGGCTGCCTGAATAATAGGGATTCATTTGGTCAGCCAAAGAAACTCTTCATGAATAAAACTAATACCAGACTCCAGAGATTCCTTCACAAATTGTGCAGGGCGTAGTCTAAGGGCCTCTGCACATGGAGTGTGCCCTTTTAGGAATAACTTTGTCTCATCTCTGCTAATTGAAATGCTTCTTCCTTCTCCTGGACCAGCTCAAATATATGTTCTCCAAAGCTCTCCCTGAATATTTTGGAGAGTGATAATTACTCTTTCCCCTGCACTTTGTGTCACTCATTCATTCAACAAACTATTTCAAGTACCTATTATGCACCTGGCACACAAAAGCAAATAAGACAGGCTCATCTCCTCAAAGACATTGGTGCCACTGCCTTCACACTTCACACTTGCAAGCCAGCAATTACAGCATAGGATGCTGTGGACCATAACAGAGGCAAGCACAAGTTTCTATACGCACCCGATTTTGGTCCTGGAATAATGGGCACAGTACTGTTGGAGCAGAGCTTAAATGATGATATGAAGTTCAAATGACCAAGATGAGCAAGAAAAGCAATCTAAGCAGAAGATTGTGAAAAGGTGTGAGGGAAGGGTATGAGTAATTTTGTACGGCTGGAGTGGAGCAGTAACCAAGGAAAAGGAGGAAAATGAAGCTGAGTAAGAAGGTAGGAGTCAGATCAGGAAGAAAAGCCTGACAAGCCTCTCAAAGGAGTTCAGGTTGTATCCCGTAGGAGATGAGGAGCCATTGAGGATTCTAAGCACGTAGGCAATGGGACCATATTCACATGCTTTCTAAGGACAAAAACTCCTATAGCTACGTGGAAGGTGATTTAGAGTAAGGTTGGAGGCAAGCAGATGAGTATGACGGCTACTGATAGTCCAGACAAGAGAGGGAAAGCATATCTACGAATTAGGAGAATGACAATACAAATAGAGACGAGGAAATTGATTTTAGAAATGTGTGTGCACCCTATTGTGTTTTAGTATTTATCACGTTCTGACTTCCATTATGATTATTGGAGTGCATATTATCTATGTCTTCCTCTAAACCGTGGGGTCCTTGAGGGTAATGATCAGTCTCATTTATAACTCTGTTTCTTACAAGCTTAATAACATAGTCTATCGAAAACAGTGGGGCCAGGTACAGTGGCTCATGCCTGCAAACCCAGAACTTTGGGAGACCAAGGCAGGCAGATCACTTGAGGTCAGGAGTTTGAGACCACCCTGGCCAACATGGTGAAACCCCGTCTCTACTAAAAATACAAAAATTAGCTGGGCGTGGTGGTGTGCATCTGCAGTCCTAGCTACTGGGGGGGCTGAGGCAGGAGAGCCACTTGAACCTGGGAGGTGGAGGTTGCAGTAAGCCGAGATTGAGCCACTGCTCTCCAGCCTGGGCGACAGAGCAAGACTGTCTCAAAAAAAGCAAAACAACAACAAAAAGGAAATAGTGGAAACTCAACATATTAAGTGTTGAAATCTATCAGGTAACCCTGCATTGTCCATTAAAGCAGGCTGTCTTATTTTGGGCACTCCTTCATGGTTTGATGTCATTCAGTGACCTTAGAGAAGCAGGTCAATAAAAGAAGCATGTGCTTTAAGCTCATGTCTTAAAATAAGGCCTGGAATCAGTTGCGAACCCAGTCAATAACCTAAATTTGTCTGATATGAATTCTCTTTCATGGTAGAGTAAGATACGGGATAACTAACTTTAAGTTAGCTCTGCACCTTGGTACCACTTCCCCAGCCGAACTTGAGATCGGAGCCTCATTCTCAAGGGAATGATGTTCAGAGCTTCGGAATTGGGTCACTTCCTGTCAGCATCATTAGGCAGGATCACGTGAGGCCTCTCTGGGAATTCAGTGGAAACTAGTCTCAACATTGAAATACGAGTGTGTGTTGTGTCTCCTAGGGGAGACAGCATCCTAAGTTGGACAGGTTTTGTCTCTGAGGTTGCTTGAGGGACATGCACACAGTGTTAACTCCAGTGAAAATGTAGTGTAATTAATCTATCTTAACAGCTAGTGATAGGCAGCCACAGACTATTAATGATGGAATATATTTATAGAAATGATACACGTTATAAGAATAATCAGGTTGGCAGATATGTGTACTTCCATTGGGCACATATACTGTGTATCAAGGGTACTATTCTGCTAGTTGCCTCATTGAACAGGAGAGGAAATTTCCTAAAAATTAGTTACAATTTCCTGGCTAATTTTTTAACAGGGGATCACGAACATATTACATAACATGCTTTTGGACGAATTATTCAGAACTTATACACCCAGATGTGTGTTGTCCTCCAAAGCTATCCAATTTTGAAGTTCTATACTTATTCAAAGGCCCTCATCTTGCTCAAACAATTCTGGGCCCTTCTCATTAGATCCAGCCTTGAAAATGAGAGCCAAAGGAAAAAAACGCAGATGTTAGGATAGTTAGATCTCATATGAGTTCATGTTCCAGTTATACTCTCCAGATCAGATATCCAATGCTAAGTCAGGCAGGTAAGAGCCACCTATATATCTCACACAAAAGTAAACTTAGACCATATGTAGAAAAATCACATGCTGTCATTGAATGCATAAGAGCAAGAGATGATTTCTATTACAACCTCTTAGATATTATAGGACAATGAGTAAGCCTTGGGAATAGGTGCACCCAGTACCACAGGGATTTGTTATTCTACTTTCAGCACCTAGCAGAATCTCAGCCACAGTCGGTAACAAGTTCATGATTATTAAGTTATTATTTTTCCTAGATATTGCTTTCTGTTTGACATTTGTAACTTCTCGTGACTAAATACTACCAGCTTCTTTCCAGCCGTAGCTGACGCCACTGACTTCTCTCCCCTTTGATGAGAGGTACTTCTTCCAAACCAGGAAGTGCCTAAGTAGACATATGGGAAAGGGGGATACATTAGCTTATACACGGTAAAATTTTGTAAGACATATGTTGTGTGAACTATACAATCACCTAGCTAGAAATCTAATGGAGGGATAAATGGGATTCTGCAATAAGACGTTCATAAATAATCTATGAAATGGAATCTTAAAGATTGAAAGGTTCTCATGATTTGCGTGTGCTTCATAAATATATCAAATATTATAATCTAAGAAATTGGAATGAGGTTTTAGTAATGTGTCTTATTTAGCTTCAGCTATTCATCCAAATTAGTTATCAAGTTTCTACTGACTGCCTTCTCAAGCAACTCAACACTGACTTGGATGCTTGGAGATTTCTCCTTGCCTGAATGAATACTTAGTTGGGCCAAAATAGCTGATCTCTATACAGTCTGTTCTGGTATAACATTAACTTGTAAATGACCAAGATAGGAGATTACTGTCCATTTCACCAGCCACAGATATTTAAGTAGAATCCAGCTGTGAAATCTCATTATTGCTTTGGGTGGCAAGAGAGGGAAGAATAGATGCAGAAGTAAAAAAGCCAATAGGGAAAGCCATTCCAGGTAGCTATTGTTGATATAATTTCATTGGTAATGAAGCCTAAGACAGTTTATCCCATGAGCTCTGTATCCGTAATGTGAATAACAAAAAATAAACAGAAATGGGTTACTTGAGATGTAGGTTATCTCCCCAAAGGACACAACTCTAGTCTTTCTACTCTAGCTGATACAAACTGGTATTATTAAAAGTAACAGTTCAAATCCAAAAATAACTGAAGTTTAGAACTTCTTGGGAACATAGAGAAGTCTCAGAGGTCTAAGGCTCAAGAGGAACCCCACCTCCACCTTTATTAGTCATTTAATTCAGGCCTATTAGCCTGCAGAATTTAGCTGTATACAGAAATCCAAAGCTCTTGGGTAATAATAACAATAATAACTAACATGTATTGAATTATCACTATGTGCCAGGTACTGTGCTGAAAGCCACATGCATTATTACACTGAATTCTCAAAACAATTATATGGGGTTAGTGAAATTTTAATCTCTGTGTTTTCAGATGAGAAAACTGAAGCTCAGAGGAGTAATCATGAAAGGCCACTAAAATAAGAAGCAGAGCTAAGGCTTCAAAACTAGATCTGCCTGATGATAAGCTCACTGTTCTTGGACCTGTGGATACGCTCTTGATTCGTATGGCTCTTATCTCATAAAATCATTAAACATCAAGATTTTGGAGTAGCAAAGCCCATATATATTATTATTTGCTTTTATGCTGCTATGATGCAATCAATGGCAGCTTGGTAATTTTTTTTTAACCTCTGTTAGCCCCATAGTGTCACGATGTTTGGCGGATTCCCACTTGTATGGTACTAAAACAACCGGAACAAGTGTCAAATTTCCTTGTTGGCATGAAAACTACCTTTCTTCAGCCCTCCTTAGCACCACTTGAAATTCTTAGATTATGTGAATAGTCTGTTTCTCAGTTATAAACAGAACTCTAATGATTATTATCAGTAGCCTTACTGAAAACCATTAAACCATGCCAGAAGTGGCTGCATTTTCATATAGGGAAGGTCTACATTAAGGAAGAAATTGCAGAAACAGGATTATAGAAATAAAAAAAAAAATACAAAATTCCACAAGCCTATTGTCCTTCAGACATTTTGGATTTTTGGTCTCTCAACTACCAATTTCAAATGGACATTAAAAAAATCAATCTTTTAGTTACCATACATATTCTTTTTATTTTTATTTTTGAGATGAAGGCTGGAGTGCAGTGGCACGATCTTGGCTTACTGCAACCTCCGCTTCCTGGGTTCAAGTGACTCTCCTGACTCAGACTCCCGAGTAGCTGGGATTACAGGTGCCCACTGCCATGCCCAGTATTTTTAGTAGAGATGGGGTTTCACTGTGTTGGCCAGGCTGGTCTCGAATTGCTGACCTCAGGTGATCTGCCCTCCTCAGCCTCCCAAAGTGCTGGGATTACAGACGTGAGCCACCACGCCCTGCCTCAGATTCTTTTTGGGGAGTACCTGCAAGTCTTTAGCTGTAGGTAAGCCAAGTGTCAGTGTGGCCTTCCTATGGGAATCTCTTTCAAGGTATTATGATCTCTAACACATTGACTATGCCTCAGGTGCTCTTCTGAAGGGACTTTCTCACCTGTTCTGGCAGGTCCCTCATCAGAAATAATGTATTCCCTTATCTGCTAGACATGCTTCCAGAAGGGCTTTCCCTACAAGCCCTCTTTCGGGATTGCCTCAGCTTGGCTAAAGAAAACCTCCTTTTCTAAAGTGACATCTTCTAGACAGCCAGACCCAATGACTGGTTGATTAACATCTAACTCCGCCTCCCCTTTGTTCCATTGAGGTATGATTTTGAAGGGACTTCCAGATACCAGAGCTATGGATGGGATTGCAACTGAGAAAGTCACTGGGACTGCATCCCAGCTCAACTTTCCCTTCCACTCCATCCTGCCTCCTCGCCTGCCTTCCACAGGTGTTGGGCCCAAGAGTCCTCCCTAATTAAAGTCCTGTGTGCTGATCCCTGCTTCCCAGAAAATCCAGCCTGTCACACCTGTGCTAACACAATTTCCTTACCCATCTTTTCTGAGTCTTATACATTAATAGGGTATAGGAAGCCATGGGAAAGAAATATGAAGGGGAAGCCCCAAGGAAATGTAAAGACAGAGAGTACACTGATTAGCAAAGAAACACTTTCACTCCATTGGGATGTCCAAATGCAGTACCATTCCCCAAAAAATTCAATTCACAGGTACACCACCGCTGAGATTTTAATTTATAGCTAACTAACTACCGCCGACAGCTCTTGGGCCATAACGGGTGAGGCAAAATCTGTAAGCAAGAGTCACTGCTTGTGGGAATAGACGAGACAGAGAGAATAAAACTTGCTGTCAGCCCTCTACCTGCCGTGTGACCCTGAAGCAAAGTGATCATAGCCCAGATGCAGCCTCCTTTCCCTAGCCCGAGCCCCTGGAGTCTCACGAGTTCTTGGTCTGCAAGGCTAGTCTGCAAAGAAAGGACTGGTTGGGCAGTGTGATACCCCTGAGGAAGCCTATGAAACCTTCCAGCACCTTCTTACTACTGGTGTGTACTTGATTCTGACTCAGAAGCAAAGGACTGAGAAGAAGAAATAACAGCACATCACAAAGTAGGCACATAAAAAGTCAGAGATGTTAACATCCTAAGTGTAAGTAACATTCTGTGTTGCTGGACAAAATTTATAACTTTCCTTCCCGTGGCTCTATTTTTTTTTTCAGTCTAGTTATGAGAAACCATAATATCTGCTCTCATTGCTGATCTGGAAAACCATATCAAGTTATTTCATACAAATAAAATATAGTGTTCTTTCATAAAATAACCTCAGTTAAATTCTAAATAATGCATAATACATTTATTTTAAATGAACTACAATTTTCCGTAGTCTAGTCGTGGCATGCAGTGCGAACTTCAGGATCTAGCATTCTATCAATGGTCAAGGACAGAGATTCCGCATCTTAATTGAGGGGACAAAAGTTATAAGGCTTTGGAAACCTTGGAAAAGAAAGAAGGTTGAACTAATTAATAGTAAGCAAATGAGAGTTGTGAAATTCACAAATTATAAAGTTAATATATCTGTCTTCTAATCATCCCTGCTGGAGAGGGTCATGGCTCCCAAATAGGTTAAGCTGTTTCTCAAAAATATATTAAATGGGTTGGTTTCCCTGGATTTTCTCATGGGTCCGTTATGAGACTGTATAAAAATTGGTAAGCCTAAATGAAGCCACCCCATTTTATCCTTTATGTCGCTTCTCTCTTTGCACCCACTTTCTGAACTTGTTGGGATATTTTAAATTCAACTTCTGTATTAAAACTAAAATATGGCCCTGGGCGCAGTGGCTCATGCCTGTAATCCCGGCACTTTGGGAGGCCGAGGCGGGCGGATCATGAGGTCAGGAGATCGAGACCATCCTGGCTAACACAGTAAAACCTCGTCTCTACTAAAAAATACAAAAAAAATTAGCCAGGTGTGGTGGCGGGCACCTGTAGTCCCAGCTACTCGGGAGGCTGAGGCAGGAGAATGGTGGGAACCCGGGAGGTGGGGCTTGCAGTGAGCCGAGATTGTGCCACTACACTCCAATCTGGGAGACAGAGTGAGACTCCATTTCAATTAGAAAAAAAAAAGGAAGAAAAAGACTAAAATATGCCTGGGCACAGTGGCTCACACCTGTAATCCCAGCACTTTGGAAGGCCAAGGCAGGCGGATCACCTGAGGTAAGGAGTTTGAGACCAGCTCAACCAACATGGAGAAACCCCATCTCTCCTAAAAATACTAAAATTATCTGGGTGTGGTGGTGCATGCCTGTAATCCCAGCTACTTGGG
Source organism: Pan troglodytes (assembly GCF_028858775.2). Lineage (NCBI taxonomy): Eukaryota > Metazoa > Chordata > Mammalia > Primates > Hominidae > Pan > Pan troglodytes. The sequence goes on along the minus strand of NC_072407.2, from coordinate 129,520,220 downwards.
AGGCTGAGGCAGGAGAATCGCTTGAACCTGGAAGGCAGAGGTTGCGGTGAGGCAAGATCATGCCATTGCACTCCAGCCTGGGCAGCAAGAGCAGGACTCTGTCTCAAAAAAAAAAAAAAAAGGATAAAATATTACTGAAAGGTTGCTTTGAGCCATTGTTTCAGATGTCAGCATGAGGAAGAATCTCAGACTGCTGGCCCTACCCCCAGAGTTTTGAGTCAATGAGTCTAAGATGAAAATACACGTTTCTAACAAGTTCCCAGCAGTTGCTGAAGCTGCCATTTTGAGGACCACACTGAAAATTATTGCTCTCAATAGTGTGCGCTTTTAAGATCCTTTCAGAAGAGATTAGAATAGGGTAGCATGTGATTGCAAGGGCTGGGAAGTAATTCATCGTTTTCAACAGAAGTCCATGATAGGAAAAAAAAAAAAAAAATCTGAATGACAAAGGGCCCCTTCTAGGCCGGATGCAATTCTTCATTCTTGTAATCCCAGGACTCTGGGAGGCTGAGGCGGGCAGATCACGAGGTCAAGAGATAGAGACCATCCTGGCCAACATGGTGAAACCCCGTCCCTAATAAAAATACAAAAATTAGCTGGGTGTGGTGGCTCATGCCTGTAGTCCCAGCTACTTGGGAGGCTGAGGCAGGAGAATTGCTTGAACCCAGGAGGCGGAGGTTGCAGTGAGCCGAGATTGCGCCACTGCACTCCAGCCTGGGCAACAGAGCGAGACTCCATCTCAAAAGCAAAACAAACAAAAACACCCTAAATGAGATAGCGCAAAAGTGCCTAGTAGAAGTGCATAAGGTAGAGCAGAATCTCAATGAACAGTGGGGTGAAACTAAATGGCCTGATGCGTTTAGTCTTTCTTAAAGGGATTATTGTACATTTGGTCTAGATTTTGCAATAAAAAGAAAATTAAGCAAATGTGATCTACCCCAAAAGAGAATGTGTGAGTGTAGATGAAAATGCACAAGGATAGAAAACAAATACAAGGAACTTGATAAGACAAGCAAAAATCAAAGAAAAACTGACCCCCTCTCCTCCTCTCTTGTCTCCTGCTACAAATTGAAATGGAGAGAGTAAGCTAAGAGAATAAACGGTACAAAGTAATTTAGCTGCTTTGCAAAGTTCTTTAACTTTTAATAACAGCAGAAAGATCCCGTTTTAAAATATGAATTTCATCTCGCCTATGTGCCTTTAAGGGAGAATAACTTATTTATACTTTCCTCCTTTCTTCTAATTTACTGACTCCCTCCATCTCCTGCACTCTCCCTTTCAACTAGAACAATAAGGTTTTGAAGATGGATATGTAGTAACAGCAGCATCTTCAGTTCTCTCTATGACTCCTCATTATAAGGTTATTTTCTTCTGTTTGGAAATAGAAATGCTGCCTTTGATGCTACCACTTAAATTTTCTTTTTTCTTTTTCTAAAGAAAGTGTCCCTATTTATTACCTACCCTTGTCACCTTGGCACAATGTGGTAAATAGCATTCTAAATAAATATTTTCTAATATGCCTTCAAGTACAACGTTCCTTTTGAGTGCAAATAGGATAATTGGACAGAGAGGAAGAAAGCAGCATTGAAGGCACTGTTTTAAGGGAGAAGAGTATGATTTTTGTTTGGTTGCTCTGATGTAGGGCTCATCAGCAATTTCCAAGACTGCCTGGTGAACTCATGAACATTTTAGTGATTGGGCTGCGTGTATTTGGAGCTCAGCAGGGGCAAAGATTTGAGACATTCTTCTAACTAGAAAGATAGCTCTTCTCTTTGTATGTCTCATCTTCCCTGAGTGTTTTTGTAGCTTTTTCCATTCCTCATGACTTATTTCCATGGGCCTCTTTCGCCTTTTGCTGTGAACACCCTAGAATTTCTTGCATTCTCTCCCCTTTACTCTCCTTCTTTCCCCTAATTTCAGTTCCTTTACCTGCCTCTGCTCCTCTCCGTCTTTCTGGTCTTTTCCCTGTCTGTCTCTGCTATGTTTCCACTGACATATGGATCTTCTCAACTTGCTACCAAGGAGCTGCTTTTGGCCTCCTGACAACACAAGGTGCTGCCACCCTGACAGGCAGGAAAAGGCAGGCGAGGCAAGCATATGTTAATGGAAGGGAGGTGCGGGGAACAGATAAGCTGTTGCCAGTCTCAGGCATAAGTTACTTAATTAGAAGCCAAAAACTCTTAGCTCTGGTTGTCACTTTCCTCCTTTGAGAGCACAGTCATCCATTTGGTGTCCTCACTTTTGAGTAGCACCCGTCTGGGCTCTCTCAGCTCTGTGAAGTTGAGTCTAGTCATTGCAGCTGACAGGTAACAGGCAAAGCAGGAAAAAAAAAAAAAAAAAAAAGAAAAGACAAGAAAAGAAAACGGAGCCAGGAAGCTGGAAATAGCAGAACATCTATTTGCACATCGTGAGCCACAGGCCAGAAACCCAGATATTGGACTTACTAGAGAGTCTCCAGGCATCGGCTGTGCGTCTCCCTGGTGCCAGGCACTACCTACCCCAGACACCAAAGAAGACCCCCATCTATGTTCCCGTGGAGACTGTTTTGTAGTTGAGGAACCAGATATATAAATTCTTAGGGTCTTCACTATCCCCTGTAAGAGTCTGAACCCTACTGCCTTCCTCCAGCCTCGGCTTACCCAGCCCTCAGCCATTATTTCTTCTTTCAGTCCCTTAAACTATTCCTCTGTCTTCCCACAAGGCCTTGCTATATACAATTCTCTCCCCAACTTCATCTACTAATTTCCTTCCTGTCCTTGAAATCTAAATTCAGACGCTCCTCTCTTGGGTCAGAGTGACCAACCCATCCCTGTTTGCCTGGGATCTTCCCAGTTTTACTGCTAGAAGCTCCAAGTCTTAGGAAAGACATATTTCAGGTAAATCAGGATGGTTACTGACTGTAGTCAAATCTCTTGATGATACACACTATAAAATATTTAACAGCCTTATTGAGCTATAATTCACAGATCATAAAATGCATCTTTTTAAAACATACAATTCAGTATTTAGTAAATACGCAGAGTTGTACAACCATGAACACTATCTAATTTTGGAATGTTTTCATTAATCCCTAGAAACACCCTACTCATTAGCAATCACTCCCAGTTGTCCCCTCCCTTCAGCCCATAGCAACCATTAATCTACGTTTTGTCTCCATGGATTTGCCTATTCTTAACATTTCAGATAAAAGGAGCTACACAACACATGGCCTTTGGTGACCAGCTTCTTTCACTTAGCGTAATGTTGTCAAGGTTCATCCCTGTCGTAGCATATATCACTTTATGTTCATTGGGGGTCATAGTCTGGTTTTTCTTACCTGTGTTGACTGTCTGGTTTTGGAATCAGGGTAATATTGGTTTCACAGAATGAGTTGGGGAGTGTCTCTTCTAATTTTTGGAAGAGTCTGCAAAGTATTGATGTTAATTCTTATTTAAACCTCTACTAGAATTTACCAGTGAAACTATTAGGTTGGTGCAAAAGTAGTTAGGTTTTGCCACTGAAAGTCATGGCGAAAACCACAATTACCTTTGCAATAACTTAATATCTAAGCCTGACCTATTTTTCATGGGAAATTTCTGATTTCTAGTTTAACTTCTTTACTTATTGTAGATTTACTTGTGTGTCTCTATTTACCTATGTCTTTTGTACGTGGATATCCACATTATCTGATTTGTTGTCAGGCAATTGTTGATAGTATTTCCTCACACTTTGTTCTTTCTGTAAGATTATTAGAAGGAACCCTCCTACTTTCATTCTTAACTTTAGTAATTTGAGCCTTCTACCATTTTTGTCACTCTAGCTAAAGTTTCATTGATTGTATTGATCTTTTCAAAGAAAATAACTGTATTTCATTTATGTTACTCTTATTTTTTATTCTCTATTTTATTTTTACTCTCATGTTTAATATTTTTTTCCTTCAACTTGCTTAGGTTTAATTTGATGTTTTTTTTTTCTCTAGAGAATAAGAGCAAAAAATTAGGTTATTAATTTGAGATCTTTCTTCTTTTTTAGCATAAGCAGTTGCAGCTATAAATTTCCCTATAAACACTGCTTTAGCAGCATCTCAGATGATGCTGTTATACGTGCTTTCATTTTCATTCATCTCAATGTATTTTCTAATTTTGTTGTAATTTTGTATTTGATTCATTGCTTATTTAATAATGTGTTGTTTGATTTTGTATATTTGTATATCTTCCTAATTTCTTCTTGTTAATGATTTTTAATTTTAATCCCTTGTAGTCAGAGAACATTGTATAATTAATCATTTCAAATTTATTAAAGTTTATTTTGTGGCCTAACATCTAGACTATCCTGAAGAATGTTTTGTGTGCACTTGAGGAAAATGTGTATTTTACTGTTGCTGAGTGGATTGTTTTAGATGTCTTTTAGGTCTAGTTTTTTTATAGTGCTGTTCAAGTCCTCTATTTCCTCGTTTTCTGCCTCATTATTCTACCTATTACTGAGAATGGGAAATTGGAGTCTGTAACTGTTATTATTGAATGACCTATTGCTACTTTTATTTCTATCATTCCTAGTTTCCTGTATCTGGGGACTTTGTTGTTAGCTGCATATATATTTATAATTATTATGTCTTCCTTATAGGTTGGTATGGTTGGGCTGTGTCCCCACCCAAATCTCATCTTGAATTGCAGTTTCCATAATTCCCATGTGTCGTGGGAGGGACCTGGTAGGAGGTAATTGAATCATGGGGGCGGGTTTTTCCTGTGCTGTTCTAGTGATAGTGAAAAATCTCATGAGATCTGGTTGTCTTACAAAAGGCAGTTTCCCTGCACACTCCCTCTTGCCTGCTGCCATGTAAGACAAGACTTTGGCCTTCCTTTGTTTTCCTCCATGATTGTGAGGCCTCCCCAGCTATGTGGAATGCTGAGTTCATTAAACCTCTTTTTCTTTATAAATTACCAAATCTCAGCTATGTCCTTATTAGCAGCATGAAAACAAACTAATACATAGAATTGACATGTTTATTATTGAGAAATGTTCTCCTTTGTTTCTAGTAATAATTTGTCTTAAAGTCTATTTTGTTTGATATTAGCATAGCCACCAAGCTCTCTGTGGTTGCTGTTTGCATGACATATCTTTTTCCATCCTCTTGTTTTCAATATATTTTTGTCTTGGAATATAAAGTATAAAGTAGAAAGCACATAGTTGGATTTTTAAAAAATCCATTCTGTCATTCTGCCTTTTTATTAGAGTGTTTAGTCCATTTACATTTATTGATAAGGTAGGATTTATATCAGGCATTTTTGCTTGTTTAGCTTAGTGCTTAGTTAATAACTAGACAAATATCTCCTAACATTTCTTGAGCCAATAAGTCTCCCAGCCCTTGCCAAAGGACTCTGTGTGTCAGGGCACACCTTCAATACTTCAGTAGGGACTTTGTAATTCCATCTTCATCTTAAATCTCTGCCTGCTTGGAGCCCCAAAATCAGCCAGAGATGAGAAATTAGAGTTTTCTCATGTCTTTTCTGGAAACTTGTAATATCTGCACTTGCACATTCTTTTTGTAGATGCCCAGCTTTAAAACTCTAATTAATACCTTATCCAACAGGTTTATCTTTTAAGATTTTTAGTAAACTTTTGTTTTGCCAACTTGTATTATAGCCTCAGGCAGATGCAATGGTAAATAATTGCCACTGATTGTTCTTGACACATGCTCAAGAATAAGGTGATTCACACGGAGTAAGTTTTAAATCAAGTCAAGTAAAGGCAGTTCCTGTGTATGAAATTTTTAATGGAGCTTCTAAGCGGGTAAAATAGTGATAATTCATGGGAGATAAAAATTTTGAGAGCTCCAAATATGTCCTTCCTGTTCCTACAGCTTCTAGGCTGCTGATTTTCATAGCTACCATAGTTACAAGGCTACTATTAATACTATAAATTTTCAAGGGAACTACAGAACTGGGAAAAGAGAATGAGAATTAGTCAAGTTAAAACACAACAAAATTTGCTGTTCTTACTGAGAGTCAATAATTTTTCTTGAATAAGCATTGTTCAGATTGTTATATGCCTTTGTTAATCTTTACAGTTCTAACAAAGCTGAGTTTGATAATATTCGCCAGTATTTTTGTTGCTTTATGAAGAAGAGACTTTTCAGAGGTCCTTATCCCACAATTCTGAAAGTGTTTTTCCTGATTATACACAGCTATACTATTGTGTATACCTCTTTTTAGTAACAAAAACATTTCTTAATATAATTTATTTTTAGAGCAGTCTTGGGTTCATGGAAAAATTGACCAGAAAATACAGAGTTCTTATATACACCCTACCCACCACCACAGCTTCCCCCACTTTCAACATTCTATATCAGAGTGAAACATTTGCTCTAATCAATACATTTACATTGACACACCATTATCACCTAAAGTTCATATTTTGTATTAGGTTGTACTCTTGGTGTTGTACATTTTATGAATTTTGACAAATGTACAATGACATGCATCTACCATTATACTATCAAACAGAACAGTTTTACTGCCTAAAAATACTCTGTGTTTCCCCATTCATTCTTCCCTCCACTCCAACTCTTGGCAACAACTGACTTTTTTACTTTCTCCATGGTTTTACCTTCTCTAGAATGGCATATAGTTGGGTTCATACACTACATAGTCTTTTCAGATTGGCTTCTTTCACTTAGTAATATGCACTTAAGATTTTTCCTCATGATCTAAAAGCTCATTTACTTTTAGAGTTGGATAATAATCCACAGTCTGAAGATATCATGGTTGATTTATCCATTTACCTACTGAATAACACTTTGGTTGCTTCTAAGTTTTTACAGTAATGTAGAAAGCACCTGAAACATTCAAGTGCATATTTCTGTGTAGACCTAAGTTTTCAAATCATTTAGATCAATACCTGGGACTGTAATTGCTGGGTTGTATAGTAAGAATGTGTTTAATTTTGTAAGAAACTGCTAAACTGTCTTCCAAAGTGGCTATATCATTTTGTATTCCAGTAGGAAATGAGAATTTCTGTTGTTCTACATCCTTGCTAGTAGTTGTTGTTTTCAGTGTTAGTATTTTGGTCAGTCTAATAGGTGTGTAGTAGTGTCTTACAGGTGTTCTAATTTTCAGTCTCCTAATGACATATAATGTTAAGCATCTTTTCACGTGCTTATTGCCATGTGTATATTTTCTTTGGTGAGGTTTCTGTTCAGGTCTTTTGCCCATTTTTTAGTTGGGTGATTCATTTTCTTATTGTTGCATTTAAGAGTACTTTATATATTTTGTATAATAAAAGTCCTTTATGAGATGTGCCTTTTGCAAAATATTTTCTCCCACTCTGTGTCTTTTCTTCTTATTCTTTCACTATGTCTTAAAATAACATAACTTTTTAGTTCTAATGAAATCCAACTTATCAATTATTTCTTTTATGAATCAAGGCTTTGGTATTGTATCTAGAAAACTATTGCCATGCTGAAGGTCACTTAGATTCTCTCCAACGTTAGGTTCTAGGAGTTTTGTAGTTTTACAGTTCACATTTAGGTTTATTATATACTTTGTATTAATTAGGTTTCTTCAGAGAACCAACACTGATAGGAAATAGATACATATAGATTAAATTTAGATATAGTTATAGACGTATATATATGAGGGGCTTTATTATAGGCATTGGCTCACATGATTATGGAGGCTGGCAAATTCCACAAGCTCCTATCTACAAGCTGGAGAATAAGGAAAGCCAGTGGCATAATTCGATCAGAGTCCAAAGGCCTGAGAATGGGGCAGGGAGGGAGTGTGGCAATAATGTAAATCCCAGTATGAGTCTGAAGGCCTGGGAACAAGGAGTGCCAGTGTCTGAAGGCAGGAGTAGATGGATGTCCCAGCTCAAACCGAGATAGAGCAAATTCACTCTTGCTCTGCCTTTCTGTTCTATTTGGGCTGTCAAAGGATTGGATGATATCTGTCCACATTGGTGAGGGCAATCTTCTATGCTCAGTCTATGAACTCAATCTCTTCTGGAATATCCTCACAAACACACTCAGAATTAATGTTTTCCCACCTATCTGGGCATCCCTTAGCTCAGTAAAGTTGACACATAAAATTAAACACAGAGTTAATTTTTGTGAAGGGTATGAGGTCTGTGTCTAGATTTTTTTTTTTTTTTTTTTTTTTGCATGTGGATGCCCAGTTGTTCCAGCACCATTTGTTGAAAAGACTATCTTTTCTCTATTGAATTGCCTTTGGTCCTTTGTCAAAGATCAGTTGACTATATGTATGTGTGTCTATTTCTGTGTTCTCTATTCTGCTGCATTGATCTATTTATCTATTAACAAAACACTTCTAAAGCACAATTTTAAGCCTCTATTATAAGCATGAATCGCAGTTATAATTTTACATAAAATTTGATATCTATTGCTTACTTTCATTAAATGGAAGGTTTTTGTGGATCAGATATATTTACTTTAGTTACCATGATATCCTCAGCTCTTTGCACTGTATCTGACACATAGCGGGAGCTCAATAATATTTGCTGATTTAATGAATAAATGGAAACCTCTCATGGGAACTCAAAGGTGGAACTGATGAAAGAAATACTGGAAGCATGAAACACAAGTAGGACCTATTGTTATATGGTGAAATAGATTTGGCAGAAAGGTCCAAAGTAATTCTCTCAGGAATCATAAAATGTCAGCAAGAGGCCTGCAGCTCTCTACTTTCCAGACATGTCCCAACTGCCACAAGTAAAGATGCAGTGGGTCTCAATTCCTTGATCTCCTGCCCCTAAAGTTCCATAGAAGTCTCTCTTATAGCAGTAAGAGTGGTGACAGCTTCTAATTTGCATAAAAAATGTGTTTCCAATATCACCTTCTTTTTCAGGTGAAAGGAATGGTAAAAGCAATCTGACATTGTAATCAGCTGAGAAAGGTGTTAGATTGAATAATGACATTGTAGTGAAGCAAAAACAAAACAAAACAAAACAAAAAACAACAAAAAAAAACCAGTTACTATTTTAAGGGACTGGGATTGTGAGTTTGTTAATGATTTGCTGTGGATTCATAAAGAAATACAGTCACTTGGGGAACCCGAAAGCCTTGTCTGCCCCACAGTGAGCCTCTCTGAAAAGGAAGGAGGTTCTCACCACAGGGAGACATGACTTCTCAGGTTTGTTTTAATTGCAAGCAAAGTCATTTACTGAGATGCATAAAAATTCCATTCATTTTGCAACTCCTCAAACACTCCAGCGTTGAGCAGAAATTTTTTTTTAGATTTTCATTCCATATAATAACTGTTGCATATTCAGCTCTTCAAGAAGCAAGGGGAACATTTGTCATGGTGCAGCTCTGAGTGAGTGAAAAGTAAAGGAAATACAAAAATGAAAGGAATTGTTCACACATTCTTAAAATACCTGCTAGGACCCTTTCTTCCATTCACTGGGAAAAGAAGGCAAAGCCAGCAGCATTTCAGGTAGCCCTAGAGCAACTTCATCCAGCAAGATATCTCCAGCAAAAGCTAGCTGATGCAGTGTTTTTTTCATAGATGAGTTCTACAATACAGCCCAAGGTAGTGGTTATTAAATATAATTCTGCATCCCATTGGTGTGGAATAAGTAGCATGTGTTGTTAAAACAGTATGTTCTTAAAAATCATTAAACCTCTCTATATGTTGCAACTGATATTTTAAAATATAAATTAGACCAGATTCAAGACTATATCGATGATAATATCAGTCTCACCATGTTTCTGCCTATAAGGGTTACTTGGATTTAGAGAAGATATTTTATTTTCCTCTTTTCAAACTGTTTTGCATACTGTTTAGATACATTTTAATTATATGTATTTAACTATGACTTATGAGGCCATGCTATTCTGCTTGATTTCATCATTTGTCCTCAATTATATCTAAAGCCAGAATGAGGTTATATTTGATGAATCGAACCCAAAGGATTAAAAATAAAAGACTTTGAGGGTTTCAAGTTACCATATTAAAGGGCATCACTAATTCTTATGTAAATGTGTTTTTAAATTATTCAAACTATTTCTCAAAATGTTTATAATGGATCAGAAATGTATTTCTTTTAAATAAGAGCCCATGCCACCATCTAATTTGGAGTAAGATAAAGCAAATGGTTTGTTAGAGAGTAATCTTTAGTTGCTCTCTTCAAAATAACTTTTATTTACAGACCTGTGTTGGGAAGGATGATAAGTGATATGGTTGCCAAGGGAAACTCTTTCCTGATTGGAAGAGAGGTCATCACAGGTTTTTACAAAGAAAGGAGAAGAGAGGGCTTTATTTCCTAAGATTTTTTTTTTCTGCTCTTACAGTGCAAGAAAAAAGCAGCAGAAACAAAAATTGCGTTGTCTGCTCCTTATTCACTCTGTGAATTCACAGAAAGTCTCTAGGTAATGAGCCTGTAGAGGTACAAACCCCCATGACAAGTTTTCTTAGCATTGCTTAAATTATTATTTGACTGTGATGTTGTTTACCCCTGTGTTTATGTTTGTTCTGTCCAATTAGAATGCATAGTAGGTATAGCTAACGTTTACATTTCATAATTGGTGTGTTGCCCAGGTGCCTTGTGCATAGTTAGATACACAAAAAATGAATTAACTTTTATTTTATAGCACTTAATCCATAATAATCATAATATAGTTAGAATAATTTTAGATAGAATTACGAGACAGCGCTATGTCTCCCTATTAGTTGTTTAGAAAGGTTAATATATAATGGATCTAGAGACTCATAAACAGGCTCCACTGGGATGTATGCTCTCAGAGGGCAGGGTCTTTGTCTTATTCACTTGTATGCCAGCCCAGGGTCCCCTATCTGGCATATATATAAATACACACACACATATTATACATGCTTAATAAATCACTGTTAAATAAATAGATCCCTCTGTTTTTGAGTATGATCAGTGTAAGTGCAAATACAGAATCAAGGACAAAATAACATTTTACATCCAAGCAGTCTTTAAAAGAAAAAATAAAATTTAAGAAATATAAATACCAATGCACTTTTAAAATATCGAAAATTTTGGAGGTGACTCAGAAACAAGATAGAGATTTTTTAAACAAGAACAGAAATATGTAGGTAGAAGTAATTCATTTGTAACCACATAGCATATGAATACCTGATAAGAGGTCATTAGGAGATGATTTCTTTAAAAAGATTCTTAGTGGTGGGTTTACCTAAGAACCTATCTTCGTGGTATGGAGACAGTTTGCTTTCTTACTCAACTGACTTTCTTTAGGAGCATTTCCTATCAAGCTGCTCTTTTGCCTTGAAGATAATGACTTGGCTCAAAGAACACCTGGCTGAAATCTAGTTTTCCGGTAGTCATACCCAGAGAATGAGCCCCAGAGAATGACTTTATTGAAGAGAATTCACCCAAAACATGGAAAATACAGTTCCTTATCTAAGTCCAATCCCAAGGCATGTAGGCTCAATAATGAAGACACCAACAGAACTTTAGCAATTGATGGACTAACAATAGAAATTGCCATTTATTGGACACTTATTGGAGAGCCAAGGATTGTGTAAAGTGATTTTCATAAACTGTTACTTACTAATTTTATGAGGCAGATATTATCATCATTTTTCAGGGAAATGGCATCTCAGAGGCATGAAGTAACTTAGCTAATAAAACTTTGAAGTAATAGAGTTGACATTTATATTCATGTCTGTCTCACATAAATCCAGATGCCTGACCTCATCCCAGCCAGACCTTTGATCCTCTGTGACTGAGCCCATATTTTCACCCTATTCACAATTTTGACCAATTCTAGTTACTGCCTATTCAATCTCAGGTTTGCTTCATGCCAGCTGAGTCATCACTGAACTCAACCGCTAACCATGGAAAATAGTAGCTTAGTGCTTGGCCCCAGTGAGTGTTTTTAGAGGGAGACTGGATAGCACAGCGAAAATAGTTTAGCCTTTGGGCTTCATGGTCAGATAGCATTGAATTTACATCTCCACTCAGTAACTTCAAAGCATCCTCAGTTAAGTCATTTCACGTCTCTGAGCCTTAATTTCTCCATCTATAAAATACATCTCTTCTGGAAGTCAGTCTCACTGTTGTTGCTTGTTGAAACCATGGCTGAAACATTGCAGAAGCCACAGAAATTCAGAGCCACCTGGCATTCCTGCAGCTAAGAATAAGGAGGCGGGGGTGCTGAGAGGTTGATGCTCTGACAAGGAGATAGCACATGGATTTCTGTCCCTAGTAACTACTATTCATTTTGAGGAAGGTCAATATCTATAACTTGAAATTGCCCCTGCCGATGATCCAGTGGTCAGTCTGATAATATGATGCACGTTTTTTCTACCTAGAAATAGTTGGGGAAGATAGTGTTTGTAAGAAAAATGTAAGATTGACCGCTGTCATTGAACGTTAATTGCTGTCACAGAGGAACATGGAAAGTAGATATTTAAGATTACACAAATAAATAAGATTTAAGAGACAAATGCATCTGTGACCTTTCTTAAAATACCTATTCATTTATGTGGCACCTCCCTAATCAGGAAACTAGTCATTTCTCTGGTTATAATGACCAACTCACAATGGCAAAAGTCAGATAGGGGATATATAATCCCAGGCATGTAAGTAAGTTTTCGTCAAGATTATTGAGTGTGTGAGAAAGAACGTTTTAAGGGTTAGTAAAGGTCTCCTGGATGACCACATCCATATTTTAAAATAAGGAGACTTGAGGTAGCCTAATGCATACATAATATAGAATAAGATTTTTTTTTTAAGAAAAAGAGAGACAGGAGAGCAATTAATTGTTGTTGAAAGAAGGAGGAGAGCTAGAGTTACCACAAACCTATGATAAAACTATTAAAATTAGGCACTACACATGATGTGCCAAGGCAAGAGGAGAAGCTTAAAAAATGGGCCAAAGAGAATCATATGTTTTTCTTACTTGTTATAAATTGATTTTATTTTATTCACGAGAGAAGGAATCAGGGAGGTACTCTTGCTAAATGCTTACTGTCTGTTGGGAATTATCTCCTAACTTAGAAAATGGTAACAGATTTAATTTTCACAACAATCTAATGAAATGAGCCTCAGAGGTCAGCAAACTACAGCCCGTGAAACCAGATAGCTGCCTGTTTTACTACAGTTTGTGAGCTAGGAATACTTTTTACATTTTTAAATGGTTACCTTTTAAATGGTTAAATAAGTACCTACATAATATCCTCCATTACACCTCTTGGCTGCAAAGCTTAAAATATGTATTATCTGATTCTTTTAGAAAAAGTTTCCCAGTTACTGGGCTATAGTATCATCCCTGTTTTACAGAAGAGAAATTTAGACATTTCTTCTCTTCTGCTTCCAAGCGGTAGGGCTAAGGTTTGAACTCAAGCAACCCATTCTAGATTGTGTATTCTTAACTGACATATTGCACTGCTACTGAGGGATGAGGAGCATCTCTCTTTGACTATGGCTATAAGAGAAAAGGTCAGTTCAAAATTATGCCCACCACCTAAAGACTCAAAGTCACTGGGGAATTTAATTATAGACACTGACTTAGAGCTCCTGGTGAAAAGCTGAGCCTTGCCACAGGAAACAACTAGCTTTCAGAAAAGGCCAAAGATAGGTCCTAGAGAAACCTTGACTGGAAGGTATTGGTCAAGGGTTAGTCCCTTGACCAGAGGATTGGGAGTAGGGTAAAAATAGAACTCCCATAGGACACTCTAGAAAAAGGACAAAAGAAATGAAATGTGGTCAACACAGTATGGTCTGGACTTCGCTAAGTCTTGGGGACATTGAGAAAGGTTCTTTTTTATTTCCAGGAGGTGAAGATCAAGACAATAATGAAGATGGCCCAATGAGACTGCATGGAGACAGCTCAAAGAAGCATGTTCTGACATTCCTGCCAACCCTCAGCTCAATGCCAATGAGAGATCTCCTCAAACAACCACTGAATATCTATGATTGGCTTCCAGACCAGTTCTGAAACCAACATCCAGTGAGCTTACCTCTTTTGAACCTGTATCCTTCATGTGTAAATATTTTTCTATCTTTGCACTTTATGCTACTTAGTTTAAGACCCTTGATTGCAAATATTGGAAATACATCTCTAGTTCCTTAAGCAAGAAGGGAGTTTATTAGAAGGATTCAAAGTTAGGGTGGCATGTGCTTTTAGAAACTAAAGAGGCTGAAGGTGGTGGCTCATGCCTGTTATTCCAGCACATTGGGAAACCTAGGAGTTTGAGACCAGCCTAGGCAATGTAGTGAGACCCTGTCTCTACAAAACCAGAAAAATTAGGCAGGTGGTAAGTGCCTGCAGTCCTAGCTACTTGGGAGGCTGGTGTGGGAGGCACCACTTATAGGTACCATTATAATCCTCCAAGAAATACTGGATTTGTGAAAGGGGAGAAACCAGTACTCTAGCACCTCTTTGAGTGCAGAGAGAGAACCTCTGAATAATTTCAATGCTGTAGACTGCAACTGTGGTGATCAATAAGCAAATCATAATTGGTTAAAGAAGCCAGTGCATAGCAGGATGAGAGGAATGTGAGCCCGATTGGTGACTGCCTACCAACAGGACAGGTCACTCCCCAGTGCTTTCCATCAGGAAAACATGGCATCAGGCCTTCCAGCCATTAGGTCTAGACTGCCTGTTTCTAAAAGAAACCTCATGAGCTTTCACCTCTAAAGTGAAAGCAGACACTGATGGTGAGTAGACAGAAGCGGGGACAGGAAGACAGAAGTCTATTTCATTGGTCACATGGTCATGTGATCTCTATCCCAGGGATTTTGCTATGATAAGAGTGAAATATTTTTGGTACTTTTCTGGAAATATAGAAGGAGCCTCATAAATGTTAAATTCATTATATCAAAATTCTTTTAGTAATTCCTTTTTTTCTTTTAAACACCTCCAAGAAAGATCACACGATTCGCCTTAATAAGGCATTAATGGCATCCTAACCTCTTTAAGATGCTCTGGAATGTGTTTGAGAATTAAATGGTACAGAAAATAAAAAAGGGTCCAAGTTGAAATCCCCTTATCTCTCAGAGTGTTCTGAAGCTAGCAAAGCACTGGTCTCCTCTGTAATGAAAGCCTGTTCTTTGGACCCAACTGTCGGATGCCTGCTTTTACCAACAAGGCAAGGAGAGGCTTTGATTTGCACCATTACTAACAGCTTTGGCAGGAGAATTTTTGTTTGAACTACACTTTAGAGAGGAAAAAAGGACAGTAAAGAAAAATCACGATTCCCCCCCTTCCCCCCCGTTAACCTCTTTCCTCTGTTTTTTCCCCCTTTGGACAAATAAAAATTAAAAAAGAGAAAAGAAGATCAATAAAATGCTGTAAGCTCAAAATTATTGATCTTTCTCCAGCATTTCATTTGGCATCAAAAGAAATTTATGACAGAGTAAAAAATTAAAGAAATAAAATAAAACAAGAGGAAAAATTTCTAAGTAGTTGAGGAAAATTAAATTCTATGTAGTTTCTCATAGAAAAACCTCAATATTCTGGCTGAAGAAACTTAAAAAGTCTGTTTTCTGTTTAGTCTGTCCTGGCTTCATTTTAGCTTTCCAGTACTTAGAAATATCTGGAAGTTTTTGGACCCCTGAACCACAAAACATAAATAAAATAATGCTGTATACATGTAGAGTCTTAAATAAGGCAAAGTCATTTTCTGGCTGAGATGATCTTCAAAGCCAGTTTTCTGCATGCCTGTCCTCCCCACTCCCTTTATAATTGAGACAATTTGCAACAGAAAAAGAACATGATGCCAGCATAAGACAGGGCAATTCAAGTTCGCATTCAACCTGGTGGTATGAAGGGAAGTTTTCTTTACTTGCTCACGGGTTCCCATTTTTCCTGAACATTCTTCCTGTGTTTCATGACCAGTGAATGTGTTGGAAGCACATTTCCACCCTTTTGTTTGTCATAGTGAGAGCAGCTTTCAGTAGGGGAGGAAGCCTTCCTTGTGTGCATGCCACACCTGAGTGCATGCCACAACTTTTTCCTAATTTCAAGAAACTTCTTCTGAAATTTGCTTTTTCTACTACTTGGTTGTTTTGTTGTTTTGTTTTTAGCACAGTTGTCACAAAACGGTTGTTCCTCTCGATGCTTTGCCATGTGTTGTGGTTTGGCTGATCCCTACAAGCCCAGCAACCCTATTTCCTTAAACATTACCACAGTGATTGTCAAGAATAGAGGGACAAGCCTGGACTGTGGCCCACGAACTCAGACATCCCTGAAAGACATGGAGTCTTGACTGCTGGTTTCATGGAGGAGTTTGCTGCAGCGTAGCCCCTTATTTATTTTATTATTATTATTATTATTTTTTACAGCCGAGTTTCAAAAGTTCAGGGAACTTTTTGGGTTTTGTCCAAAATCACACACAAGTTTGGAAAAGAGAGGGAACTGGAACTCAAATCTCTCCAGTCTCTGTCTTCCTCTTTTCCCATGATGACAGAGTACCTCAGCCTTTCCCACACAGGACCCTTGGATGCAAGTACACACGCACATACACACACTTTCTAGAGTCAGCATTTTGCCTTCACAGACCTGGAAAGATTGCCCTTTGGTTTGTCACAGCAGAGCCTGTTGGCAGATGGTGAATCAGCCGCAGGCTCAACGTCAGCCTTTACTTAAAAAGAGCTCCCCTGGTATCCCTCCATCTTGCTCTCTGGAGGATGCCTGTCAGGCTGGTCCCATCTGCTCCCACTGTTTTCCAGGAACTGTGTATCTGGGTTTCACATAGGGCTGCTATGTGCCTGGGAGCATTTTTCCTGACTACATTGCATATGCTCATTTCCTTCTTTGGCTCTCTCTAGAGCAAATGTTTCAGTATATCCTCCGATTAAACTTTGAATAAGACAAAGACTTCATTTTCCCACCACCCAATCCACCAACCTCCCTTCCATTGGGACCATACTCCACCTTCCTTCCTGTTGCAATGACTGCACCATCTCTGTTCCCACAAAAGCCAAATCCACAACTTGAACATTGTACCTTCATCTCCTTGAGACTCCTCAAGTCCTTTGCTGTTGCAGTCATATCCTCTCTCTCATGCATCAAGTTGACACTCCCTAGTGTGCTTGTGGTCATTCCCAGCAGCACACTATCTTATACAGTGATATATAGTCCACTAGAAGAACACACCTACCCCTCCGCTTACCACCTGAAAACTTTATTCCCCTAATAGCAAAGCTCATAGAAGAGTGGTTTATACTCACTATTTGTACTTCCTCACCCTAAATGTCTCTTTTTGGACTTATTCCACTTTATTCCCTGCCATTCTGTCAATGTCACTCCATCTTTTGTCAAGTTCACCAACTACATCCAGATTATAACACCAAATGGTCAATTTTCAATTCTCATCTTCCTTGGCCTCTCAGCAACATTGATCACGGCACATGTTCTTTCTTGTAACACTTTTTTTACCTGGCTTCTAGGCTTCTCCACCTAGAGAAGGTGCTATCTTATCACGTTGCTCTTTTTTTTTTCTCTGTCTTCTTTTCTGCCTCCTCCCTTTCCTACCGACCTTAAAGATGTTGGTATTTCTCAAGTTTGTTCCTTGCTCTCCTTTTCTCCACTAAATGCTCTTCCTGAGTAATCTCATCCTGACCCATGGCTTTAAGTTACTCTCAGATATGTCTCTATCTCCAACTTCTCCCTGGAGCTCCAGGTATATATGTACTTCTTACCTGAAACTTAATTTATCAAAAACAGTTCTCACAACCACACCCTGCCCTCTAGTTGATTTCACTTCTAGCTTCCTCTATTTCAGTAAATGCTCTCTACATTCACCTAGTTGCTTAGGCCAAAAAAAAAGGTACAATTTCTCTTTCCCTCCTGGCCCATATTCCAACCCATGAACAAGTCCTGTTAGTTGAAGCTTCAGAACATTTCCTGAACACAAGAAGAATACTTTTCATATCCTTTACAATTGTATCTTATTGAGAGCCAGCATTAAGGATTTTCCAAAGTACTTTTACTTTTGTCCTGCTACAGTTTATTCTTCACACAGCAATGGGAGTACTCCTTTTATAGTCAAAATAGCAAAGAATCCTCCAATAGCTTTCCTTCACACATAGACTATAATCCTAAAATCATGATCTCCAAGGCCCTATATTATCTCCTTTGCATTTGCTAGCTCCTTTGCAGAAAATATCCACTCCCGCCTTCAAATCTTTACATGGCGTGATCCCTCACTTCATTCAGAGACTTCCTCAAATTATATTCACTCAGAGAGCACTTCTGTAGCCCCCCCATTCAAAACAGCCCTCATAAATGCCTTTATCCTGCCATTAAAAAAAATACTATCTGAAGTTATATTGTAATGTGTTTATCAATTAGTATATCAATTAGATTATATCAATTAGATGTTTATTTGCAAATTGAAAATATTCCTTCAGGAAAGAGACTCTTCTGTCTCTTTTTTACCCCTAAATCCTGGAGCTCAGAATGGTATTTAGCACCCTGGAAGTATACTCAATTAGAACTTGTTTAGAGAAAAATAAACACATTTAAACACAGGTACTATGAGACACATGATAGATGATTCAATATGAAGTGCCTGGGTTGAGACTGAGCCTGCCAATCCAGTTGATGTTAAAGATAAAGGAATGATTATTGTGAGATGTCAGAGATTATGTTCACCCAATGTTCTCCTCCTAAATGATCCAGAAAAGTTGATTTTTCAAACAAATGTACATTAAGAAACATATTCCTTGTGTATTGACCTGTGTTAATTTTCCCAAAATGCAATATAATTGATACTACTTTTATTTTATTTCCTAGTATTCAGTTCACATTTTTCAGCCTGCCAGACCAAGTAAGACCATTGTCAAGTGACTATAACGTTCTTGTCTTTGGCTATTTCTCTTCTATCATCATTCCCCTTGTAAGTGACTCAGATTTTATATGGATGTGTATATACTTGAGCTATGCCCTAAGTACCATATATCATCCTACTTCTTAAAAAACTGACAACATATCTCCTTTCTATTCTCTGTTCTAATAGCATACACCATAAAGACCTTCCCTGTTTCTCATTCTCAGAGCTTCCATAGCAACTTCTCTCTACTTCCTGTAAGTCACTTGTTATTTTCTGCTTAGTAATATAGACTAGTGTTATATTTTCTATTCAAGACTATATCTTCTTGAAAGCAGTATAATTGTATGCCCAGCAACTCGGAGGCTGTCTGGCAAATAATAGATGCTCAATGAATCACTACTGAATGAACAAATAAATCATTAAATACATAAAGAACTATTAAATAAAACAAGATTATTATCTGTAAGTAAAAGCTGAGACCAAAGAATAAAAAACTTGGTTATCATTTGGCAGTCTGGGTTGCCTCTGTAGAAGCTCGTGAATATGGTACTAACTACCAAGCAGTTCAGTAACCACACACTCTTCAACTGTGAAATGCCATCCATCCTCAGAAGTGTGTGTTAGTGTGCATGTATGTATGTGTGTGTATGAGTGAGTAGTGGTGACAAAAACAGGGAGATCCTTGGTTTAATCATTTTTCCTTCTCATTTTTGGTGCAAGAAATGAATTCTGTATCTGATTTCCTGATGAGCCCCTCTGCTTCCTCACACACTGATGAGGAATCGTGGAGTTTTTTTTCAGTTATTATTTTAAGTTCTGGGATACGTGTGCAGAATGTGCAGGTTTGTTATATAAGTATCCATGTGCCATGGTGGTTTGCTGCACCTATCAACCATCATCTAAGTTTGAAGCCCAGCATGCATTAGGTATTTGTCCTAATGCTCTCGCTCCCCTTTCCTCCCACCCCGCTACAGGCCCCGGTGTATGATGTTCCCCTCCCTGTTTCCATGTGTTCTCATTGCTCAACTCCCACTTATGAGTGAGAACATATGGTGTTTGGTTTTCTATTCCTGTGTTAGTTTGCTGAGAATGATGGTTTCCAGCTTCATCCATGTCCCTGCAAAGGACATGAACTCATTCTTTTTTATGGCTGCAGAGTTTTTTACAAAGAAAATCATCCCTTCTATGCATGGCTCTTGCCCAATAAGCTCCTTCATCAATTAGGAGAGGGCTTGACAACCTCTCCCATGATAAGGGTCTGCATCTGATTTCAATGTTGCTCTAGGTTAAAGTCTCCTCTGCCCTGCACATCATGGAGAAGAGAGAAGATCTGAATTCTCTGGATTGATTTCTGTCCCAGGCCACAGATTTCCACTATTTGTTACTATTGTAAAGGCTGTGTTACTTTTGGGGGCTTATCCAGGTGTCTGAAATCCTAACAAGGGTCACAGAGTAATGCATTTTAAAGAACAAATACAAGTGTTGCAGATTGACTTCTTAAAGCATCTTACAATCTTACTTTACTCTATAAACTGGTAATATTTTTTGATATAGGAGCCATTTGTAATGATGCTAACCATTGTAGTTACAGATGAATTTGATATTTAATTTAAAATTTATACACCCTGACCTTGTGATCCACCCGCCTCGGCCTCCCAAAGTGCTAGGATTACAGGCGTGAGCCACCGCAGGAGATCGAGACCATCCTGGCTAACACGGTGAAACCCCATCTCTACTAAAAATACAAAAAATTAGCCGGGCGTGGTGGCAGGCACCTGTAGTCCCAGCTACTCAGGAGGCTGAGGCAGGAGAACGGCATGAACCCGAGAGGCAGAGCTTGCAGTGAGCTGAGATCGCGCCACTGCACTCCAGCCTGGGCAACAGAGCAAGACTCCATCTCAAAAAAACAAAAAAAAATTTATACACCCAATAGTGAAATGTATGAAGTCAAAAAAGTAGATGGAACATTCTTCCAGCTACTTTGTGTGGTTTGTAATGTTTCAGTCCCTACCACCAGTGCCATGTATGATTTTTGGAAACACATACTAAAGGGAAGCCATTGAGCTATTACCTTCACTTGGAATGGAAGGTGAAAATCCTGAACTAAAATAGAGGCACCAATTTACAAAATGGAATGACCCATAACAGGGAAGTCAGCTAACTAGTCCCTCTGGAAATTCCTGTCCTTGAAGTGGGAAGCTCAGGGCTGGTCTGAGCTCCACAACAGTAGATGAAGGGAGGCATCTTGCCCCATTCTGAAGGAACTTCACCATTTCAATCATCATAGCACTTAGAATTGAGGGAGGAAAAAAAAAGCACCATGGTCTTACTACAGGCAGCAAAATCCCTTCATTTCTTAAGGATTAATAGTAAATCTTTAACAAAGTGTTTCAGATTCCCAGTTAATCTTAGAACACAGGTGTGCTTCCCCAAATGGCAAACCCGGATGTCTTCTGGCTGAGCTATATTTCATCTGTACATGGGCAAATATTTTTGTGTTGACAGATGCAGGCAGGCCTTGCAAGCAACCCCTTTTTGCCTTGGACAAGTCAACTATATATTGTTCTTCCAGAGTTTCTGGTGAGGGCTGTGAATGAAGAAGAAACGTACTTCCTAAATAGCTTGTTTTGAAAGGCCTCTATTTTTTCAGTTTAGAACCTGAAGATATACTCCTCCTCTGTATGGGATTTTCATAATGGCGTATACTTAGGCAGTACTGAAGCCTGCCCTTGTTTAATAGGTTTGGAAATGGGAGGCTGACACAAAAGCGTCTTCTGAATGTCTCCTATCCTAAATTTGCCTGCCGTTCTGGCAGGTGCCATCACATCATCGTGTGACCTCTGGGGCTTTGTGTAATTGTACAGCTTAACACAGAAGACAGAGAGAGGGAAGCTTGCACAATCAGAATGATATGGAGAAATACAATAACTTCTCTTAAATGCACTTTGTATTTTTCACACATGCATACATCTATATGTAAGTTTCATGTTGTAGGTTCTTTTTGCTCTACATCCCCTAAAAGCTGTTATGAAATTAATGATTCATTTTAAAATCAATCATGTCTTGAAATCCAGGAAATATGGCATTATTCTACATTTAACAATCAAATTTATAGTAACAGATATGACAAAACAAATGTAATATAAATAAGGCTATTAAAAAACAACTGTGCAAACTGCCTTACTAAACATAAACATCAAAACGGATCTTAATATAAATTTTGGAGTTATCCCCAAATATCTTGTGAGTTTACCTTCCCCTGTTTTTCTGCTCCACGGTTGGCAGAGCTTCTAAGAGGTTCATTTGTTTGGATGCCACTATAATTTGCAGAAAACCTATTGCTTGGGAAAACTATTTCTGGCTTGTTCTTATGTTTCAGGCTTGGAGTCTTTCTATTAGCTTGTTTATTTGGCCTTAACTAGGATCAGAGTTGCTCCAATACCTTGGGCATTTGTGATCACAGATCCAGCTGAAGCTTCCCTTCATGCTCTAATGAGAACAAAAACAGCTGTGTGTCCTACTTCATTCTGAATGCAACTCCTCCTACTTCTTCAGTGTAGTAGCATCGGCTTTGTGATGCTTTAAGACAAAATTACTGGCCTGGCATGGTGGCTCACGTCTGTACTCTCAGCACTTTGGGAGGCCGAGGTGGGAGGATCACGAGGTCAAGAGATCAAGGTCATCCTGGCCAACATGGTGAAACCCCATTTCTACTAAAAATACATAAATTAGCTGGGCATGGTGGCGGGTGCCTGTAGTCTCAGCTACTCAGGAGGCTGAGGCAGGATAATTGCTTGAACCCAGGAAGCAGAGGTTACAGTGAGCCAAGATCGCACTGCTGCACTCCAGCCTGGTGAAAGAGCGAGACTCCATTTCAGAAAAAAAGAAAAAATTATAAAGGATGTTTTGTCTTCAGTATGACCAGTCTCTGACTCTTTTTTTCCTGAGACTGACCCCACCCCTTCCCTTATAAATGAATCACATTTATATTAAATAACTTTTGAGTATAAATCCCTTCAATAGGTAGTTGCATTTGAAGTTTTTTAACCTTAATTATAGAAATGGAAAATAGAATTAAAAACTATTTCCTTCTTAATGGAACTCCATGCATCAGCAGACCATGGAGAATTGGAAGAAATTGATTTTAACCTTAAAATCATAAATCAATATTTTGAATATGTAAATCCCATCTAGGCATAAATTTCTAAAAGCCTTTTTTGTGCAGTGGGTAAGAGTGAGTAGGAAAGAAATAAAAAATATGGTCCATTCTCACTCCTCTCCACATGTCCCAGTGTCTTCTTGCAGGAGACTAATGAAGTCAAACTGGCTGTGGCCACTTAAAGACTACATGTTCTTGGGAACTATTAAAGGAAAGGTAATACAAGTTGAATTAGGAGCTGCTTTCTCTTGCAGGCTTGGGAGCTGAGCCTGCCCACCACCATCCAAACTCAATGATAGCTGAGAGATGAACCTGCCATTATCTGCCTCTCACCCCGTACTCTCCAAAGACACTGCAGCTTGCATTGGAATAACCAGGCCCCTTGAAAGGGGCATATTTCCTGGGGAGGAGCTCAGGAATCAGAATTTTAATAAGATAATTAGGTGATTATTAAGTACACTATTTTTTTTTTCTTTTTTGAAACAGAGTCTTACTCTGTCACCCAGGCTGGAGTGGAGTGGTGCTATCTTGGCTCACTGCAACCTTCACCTCCCAGGTTCAAGCAATTCTCCTGCCTCAGCCTCCTGAGTAGCTGGGATTACAGGCTCCCACCACCATGCCCGGCTAATTTTTGTATTTTTAATAGATTTGGGGTTTCACAACCAGGCTGGTCTGGAGCCCCTGACCTCAGGTCGTCCACCTGCCTCGGCCTCTCAAAGTGCTGGGATTGCAGGTGAGTCACTGCACCTGGCCAAGTACACTAAATTTTGCAAACCTCTGCTTTGTGTCAGTTCCTAAATTTCCTAAGTTTTTCTCATAGTTTTCTTTCCTGTCTGTCTCTTAACCACTCTTGAGTTGACCATAACATTCTTAGGCTTACCCTATCACCAAATTTGGAGATATAAATTACGCAAAGCCCTTTTCTAATTTTGTCTGCTGCTTGTCCCATCCTTTCTTCTGACCCATCTGTGGAGGGAGATCACACCATCACTTCCAGCACAAATACAGCTTTGTGATCTCAATGCCATAGAATCTAAGAAACTGTAAGCATGATAAACAGAGGAAGCCGAATGTGTTCCCCAAGATCATCTCTTAAACAGAAGTACACTACGAAATCCAAAATTCTTTGCTATAGCTGGTGGTTGCACGAGAGGTAAAATAAGGACCTGTGGCTATTGAGGTCTTAGATCCAGGGCGTTTGTTCATACAGATGGTGAGTCAGGATGATGATGCACATAAGAATGATGGGAGAATTACTCCACATGTAGATAGTATCTGAAAAAAAAGTGGTGAATACTGATGCTAATTTATATTAGGAAAGATTTGTTTTTTAAGCTGTAATTGTATGTTTGTTTATGTAAAAGCAATGTTAATTACTGTCATCGATATCTACAGTTTACAATTTTGGCCTAATTGCTGTGTAGAATGATACTTATTATACATATCACAATTATATATTTTTTTCATTTTCATTAGTATATTCATTTCTTAAGGGCAAGGACAACAGTTATTTTTTGTATCTCTGCACCCTCCAAGCCACTATAGCAGTAGCTTATATATTTTATTTTCAGTAAGTCATTTAATGAATTAATTAACGTGTAAGTCTTACTCTTGTTACATTTGCATCTACGCATGTTTACCTAAGTGGCCTCAGGAAATTATTTAGTCTCCAAATCACCACCACAGATGCATAAATACTTTTTCTAGCATTCCTGGTTATGTCAGAAATAGAGGGTAGAGACCTTTACCTTAGATATTGCTGTAAGAAGGAGACAGGGGAGGAGGAATACAGAGAGGAAGAGAATGGAAGGACATGGGGCCAAAGGGAAGGATGAAGAGAATTACGTTTGAAATCGTAACTGACAGAAAATGCTATATAATGTGTACAGCAATTAATAAGCATGTAGTTGCCCAAGTCCACACAAAAAGTCTTGGACCACCACAGCTGTGTATGTCCCTTCAAGCACATCAACACTCTGCTCGTCTCTCAAATTAGAATGTGAGACAGAATTGTGTTTTCTTCTCTGTTCAGGACACATTGTTTAACAGTCTCCCTCTAAGGACTGCAAATGCTAATTTTAGTCTCCTTCAAGACCCATACGGGGTATACCTTTCTAGTCTGTAGTCCTAGCTACTTGGGAGACTGAAGCAGGAGGATCACTTGGGCCCAGGAGTTGTAGGCTGCAGTGAACCATGATCATGGCTGTGAATAGCCACTGCACTCCAACCTTGGCAACACTAGCCCTGTTTAGTGGCATATGTATGATATGTTTTTTTCTTTCTTCCTTACCACACATTTTCACAAGCTTTAAACAGCAAATCTTAGAAGAAGAAAAACAATGGAGGAGGATGAGGAGGAAAAAAAGGAAGAGGAGGAGGAGAAAGAGGAGAAGAGAAAGGAGAGCACAAGAGGGGAAGGGGGAGAGGAGGAGGAGAAAAGGAACACACACCATGCACACAACCACGCACACATACACAAAATCAAAAACAAACAACAAAAAAATTTCAACAAATTCTGATCCATCCCAACAAATAAAACCTAGTCATCAGGTGTTCTAACTATGAACTGCTCCTTATATACATTTCAGAAATTCAAATAATATATTGCTGGTTTTCCAGGGTCTCCAATTCATGTGGAAATTGAACGAGGGATTTTTGTTTCTTTTGAAAATTGTCATTGTCAATTTTTCCTTTATCCCTCACCACTAGCCACCCCTAAAATGCTTTACAACCGGGAGGCATTACTTCCACCCCTTTCAAATTCATTCATTTCCCAACAAATCCCAATTTCTTTGTCTCTGTATCTCCCATGATGCAAGACCCTGAGTTTTATGTTTACATGATTAGAGGACAAACTCTATTTATGGATGTTCAGAATTTAGAGATATTGCCCATATATGGATTTCTATCCATAACTTGGATAAATGGATGAATGAATGAATGAAATAGGGTTTACGAATCTCTCTTTCCCAATCAGAGAAAATTTATTTTAGCTTCCTTAGCCACCAAAGTGTCAATCATTCTCTCCCCATGACAAATCCCTTCAGATTTCACATAGAGCAAGAATTTAAAAATAGAATTATTTCACAGTCTATTTAACTTCTAGAGTTTATTAACAACAAACTTTCTACCAAGTTGAATAGTTTCTTAAAGAAACATTTCTTTTTTTCTTCATGAACATTTTAAAGATATTTGAATTGTACAAAAGAATTGTGAAGTGCAATTTTAACCTAACAGGCATCTGAAAGATCTCAATTCCTCCAAAAAGGAGGATATAGCTTTCTTTCTATAAACAACAAATTAAAAATTAAAATGTTAAACAAACACAAGTTATTTTGTAAATATATTTTGTAAATTTACATTATATTTACTGATAGATATAAATATATGTATATAGATAAAGATAATAGAAGCATAGAGTATTAATATCAGGATTAGTCAACAATTTAATTATAAGATTAAAGTGTTAATTACTTGAATACAAACAAGTTGGTGTTGTTTTAAATCATAGGTGTAATAACCCATGCATAATGGGAAGATTGGAAGATCAGGAGCATGGACAAAGTGACAAAGAAAACTCACAAGTGCACTATGAGAAATAAGTAGTTGTTCGTAAGTTTTAAATATTTTTCCTCACATATATGTAACCATACTATAACACAGTTTTGCATCCTAATTTTGGATTGATGCTACACTGAATATTTTGATACCTAATATTAGTTCATTGTGTGGATTTTTAATTTTTTTCTCCATTTCTTGCAGTTTTTTATTTTTGTTATTGTTACAAGGTTGTTGGAGACATTTCGTCTTGACAGATATTTTATTTATTTAGTTAGTTGGGATAGAGAAGTAGAAATATAATTCCTAGGCCTGTAGATATGAAATTTGAAATATTAGTACATTCTCGACTACATATTTTCCCCAAATATTTTTACTATTGGTGCATTTTTGAGAGGCATGCGACTGTCTGAATAACTTCAACCTCACCAACAGTGCATATACTTCCATTTTCTCCAAATTTGATAGGGAAAAGAATATCAGATTGTGGATTTTCTTTTTTCATTTACTCATCTGATACCAACCCGTTTTATGTGATTTATAGCCATTACTATTTCTAATTCTGTGAATCAGATGTTAAATTTTTGTACTTTATTAAGAACTGCTTATTTATAATAATGAACAATTTTCTTTCTAAATAGTTGATATTCTAAATTTCTCTTGTGAAGGGAATTTTTTTCATAATTTTAAACTAGTTTTCCACATTTTTATTGGCCTTTTGAGATTCTTCTTTTGTGATTTGCTCATACGAATGCTTTGATCCCTTTTATTTTGGCCTTTTATTTGTGATTTGTGTATTACAGATTCATATTCTTTCTATGAATTCTTTATTGGCTATATACATTTCAAATGTGTTCTAGATAGTGACTTGGCATTTTTGTTTGTTTTGCTTGCTTAGGATATCTTTTCTGTACAGAAGTTTTAAAGTTTCATATACACAAAATATTCCATTTGGTTTAGTAAGATGTATTCTTTTTGCAATTTGTTTAAGAAATTAATTTGTTCTTCTTCGAAGGCTATAAGTTATTATAGTAAATACACATTTTTAAATGTTTTAAGTTTTCCTTCTAACATATGTCTTTAATTCACCTGATATTTATTTTTGTGTGGATATGAAGTATGTGGCTAATTAATATTTTTTTTT
Source organism: Pan troglodytes (assembly GCF_028858775.2). Lineage (NCBI taxonomy): Eukaryota > Metazoa > Chordata > Mammalia > Primates > Hominidae > Pan > Pan troglodytes. The sequence goes on along the minus strand of NC_072407.2, from coordinate 129,492,598 downwards.
TTCACAAATAGATAATCAATTGGCCCAGCATTACTTACACTCTAGCCCCTCACTGATCAACAATTTATGCCTTTAGGGAGGCTGGGGTGGAAGGATTGCTCGACACCAGGAGTTCAAGACCAGCCTGAGCAAAATAGTGAGAACCCTATCTCAAAATAATATTATGTATTTGATTATCAAGTTTTTGCATATATATGTTTTTCTACGTGACATAGTTTATTGATTCCCACATCAGTGAGACACTGTTTCCATTAATAAAACACTAAAGTATTAATTTATAATATAACAAGTCTGATTGTTTTTTTCTCAAAAGTGCCTTGACTATGTTTAGCCCTTACTCTTCTAGGTAAATTTTAGAATTAACTTTTCAAAGTCAACAACAGTAAACCACACATTGAACTTTAGAATAAATTAACTAAATTTACAGATTATTTTCAGAAAAATTGGTGTCTTCATGACATTGAATTATCTCTGACTCTCTAGACATGGTATATCTCTCAAGTCTCTTTTATTATCTTCAATAATATTTTGTAATTTTCATCATAAACATCACATACATTCTTTTAGCTTTACATTATGCTCCCTTATAGATTTTTGTTGCTATAATTATTGGATTTTTTTCTTAATATTCTGCAATTGTATATTACAGGTATATAGAAAAACTATTGATTTACTTATGTTGATATTGCATCTGTCAGGCCTCTGAGCCCAAGCTAAGCCATCATATCCCCTGTGACCTGCATGAACACATCCAGATGGCTGGTTCCTGCCTTAACTGATGACATTCCACCATAAAGGAAGTGAAAATGGCCTGTTCCTGCCTTAACTGATGACATTATCTTGTGAAATTCCTTATCCTGGCTCAAAAGCTCCCCTACTGAGCACCTTGTGACCCCCACTCCTGCCTGCCAGAGAACAACCCCACTTTTTCCTTTACCTACCCAAATCCTATAAAACGGCCCCATCCCTATCTCCCTTCACTGACTCTCTTTTTGAACTCAGCCCGCCTGCACCCAGGTGAAATAAACAGTTTTATTGCTCACACAAAGCCTGTTTGGTGGTCTCTTCACACAGACGCGAGTGAAATTTGGTGCCGTGACTCGGATCAGAGGACTTCCCTTAAGAGATCAATCCCCTGTCCTCCCGCTCTTTGCTCTGTGAGAAAGATCCACCTATGACCTCAAGTCCTCAGACCAACCAGCCCAAGAAACATCTCACCAATTTCAAATCCAGTAAGTGGCCTCTTTTTACTCTCTTCTCCAACCTCCCTCACTATCCCTCAACCTCTTTCTCCTTTCAATCTTGGCACCACACTTTGATCTCTCCCTTCTCTTAATTTCAATTCCTTTCATTTTCTAGTAAAGACAAAGAAGACATGTTTTATCCGTGGACCCAAGACTCTGGCGCCAGTCACAGACTAAGGAAGGCAGCCTTCCCTTGGTGTTTAATCATTGCAAGGACACCTCTTGGATTATTCATCCAGGTTTCAGAGGTGTCAGACCACGTAGGAATGCCTGCCTTGGTCCTTCACCCTTAGCGGCAAGTCCTGCTTTTCTGGAGGAGAGGCAAGAACCCCAACTCCTTCTCTCCATGTCTCTACCCCTTCTCTGCTTTTCTAGAAGAGAGGCAAGAACCCTTCAACCCCTTCTCCTTCACCCTTAGCGGCAAGTCCCGCTTTTCTAAAAGGCAAGAACCCCCAATCCCTTATTTCTGTGCCCCGACCTCTTATCTCTGTGCCCCGATCCCTTATTTCCACACATCGACTTCTTATCTCTGCACCCCAATCCCTTATTTCCGTGCTCTGACCTCTTATCTCTGCGCCCCAACCCCTTCTCTGCTTTTCTGGAAGGCAAGAACCCCCCACCCCTTCTCCGTGTCTCTACTCTCTTTCCTCTGGGCTTGCCTCCTTCACTATAGGCAAGCTTCCACCTTCCATTCCTCCTTCTTCTCCCTTAGCCTGTGTTCTTAAGAACTTAAAACCTCTTCAACTCTCACCTAACCTAAAATCTAAGCATCTTATTTTCTTCTGCAATGCTGCTTGACATTACAACTCGACAGTAATTCCAAATACAAACTCGACAGTAGTTCCAAATAGCCGGAAAATGGCACTTTCAGTTTTTCCATCCTGCAAGATCTAAATAATTCTTTTCGTAAAATAGGCAAATAGTCTGAAGTGCCCGATGTCCAGGCATTCTTTTACACATCAGTCCCTCCCTAGTCTCTGTTCCCAATGCAACTCATCCCAAATCTTCCTTCTTTCCCTCCCACCTGTCCCCTCAGTCCAAACCCCAAGCATAGCTAAGTCTTTCTAATCTTCCTTTTCTACAAAGTCATCTGACCTCTCCCCTCCTCGCCAGGCCGAGCTAGGTCCCAATTCTTCCTCAGCCTCCGATCCTCCACCCTATAATCCTTTTATCACCTCCCCTCCTCACACCTGGTTACAGTTTCCTTCCATAACTAGCCCTCCCCCACCTGCTCAGCAATTTCCTCTTAAAAAAGTGGATGGAGCTAAAGGCATAGTCACGGTTAATGCTCCTTTTTCTTTATGCCAAATCAGATAGCGTTTAGGCTCTTTTTCATCAAATATAAAAACCCAGCCCAGTTCATGGCTCGTTTAGCAACAACCCTGAGACACTTTACAGCCCTAGACCCTAAAAAGTCAAAAGGCCGTCTTATTCTCAATATACATTTTATTACCCAATCTACTCCCGACATTAAATAAAACTCCAAAAATTAAATTCCGGCCCTCAAACCCCACAACAGGACTTAATTAACCTCACCTTCAAGGTGTACAATAATAAAGTAGAGGCAGCCAAGTAGCAACATATTTCTGAGTTGCAATTCCTTGCCTCCACTGTAAGACAAACCCCAGCCACATCTCCAGCACACAAGAACTTCCAAACGCCTAAACCGCAGTGGCCAGGCATTCCTCCAGAACTGCCTCCCCCAGGAGCTTGCTACAAGTGCCAGAAATCTGGCCACCAGGCCAAGGAAAGCCCACAGCCCAGGATTCCTCCTAAGCCATGTCCCATCTGTGCAGGACCCCACTGGAAATCGGACTGTTCAACTCACCTGGCAGCCACTCCCAGAGCCCCTAGAATTCTGGCCCAAGTGTCTCTGACTGACTCCTTCCCAGATCTTCTCGGCTTAGCAGCTGAAGACTGACACTGCCCGATCGCCTCAGCAGCCCCCTAGACCATCACAGACGCCGAGCTTTAAGTAACTCTCACAGTAGAAACTAAGTCTGTCCCCTTCTTAATCAATACGGAGGCTACCCACACCACATTACCTTCTTTTCAAAGGCCTGTTTCCTTGCCTCCATAACTGTTGTGGGTATTGACAGCCAGGCTTCTAAACCTCTTAAAACTCCCCAACTCTAGTGCCAATTTAGACAATACTCTTTTAAGCACTCCTTTTTAGTTATCCCCACCTGCCCAGTTCCCTTATTAGGCCGAGACACTTTAACTAAATTATCTGCTTCCCTGACTATCCCTAGGCTACAGCCACACCTCATTGCCGCCTTTTCCCCCAATTCAAAGCCTCCTTCACATCCTCCCCTTGTATCTCCCCACCTTAACCCACAAGTATAAGACACCTCTACTCCCTCCTTAGCGACCATCATGCACCCCTTACCATCTCATTAAAACCTAATCACCCTTGCCCCGCTCAATGCCAATATCCTATCCCACAGCATGCTTTGAAAGGATTAAAGCTTGTTACCACTCACCTGCTACAGCATGGCCTTTGAAAGCCTATAAACTCTCCTTACAATTCCCCCATTTTACCTGTCCTAAAACCAGACAAGCCTTACAAGTTAGTTCAGGATCTATGCCTTATCAACCAAATTGTTTTGCCTATCCACCCCATGGTGCCAAACCCATATACTCTCCAATCCTCAATACCTCCCTCCACAATCCATTATTCTGTTCTGGATCTCAAACATGCTTTCTTTACTATTCCTTTGCACCCTTCATCCCAGCCTCTCTTCGCTTTCACTTGGACTGGCCCATCAGGCTCAACAAATTACCTGGGCTGTACTGCTGCAAAACTTCACAGACAGCCCCCATTACTTCAGTCAAGCCCAAATTTCTTCCTCATCTGTTACCTATCTTGGCATAATTCTCATAAAAACACACGTGCTCTCCCTGCCAATCGTGTCTGACTAATCTCTCAAACCCCAACCCCTTCTACAAAACAACAACTCATTTCCTTCCTAGGCATACTTAGATACTTTCGCCTTTAGATACCTAGTTTTGCCATCCTAACAAAACCATTATACAAACTCACAAAAGGAAACCTAGCTGACCCCATAGATCCTAAATCCTTTCCCCACTCCTCTTTCCATTCCTTGAAGACAGCTTTAGAGACTGCCCCCACACTAGTTCTCCCTGACTCATCCCAACCCTTTTCATTACACACAGCCAAAGTGCAGGGCTGTGCAGTCAGAATTCTTACACAAGGACCGGGATTGTGTCCTATAGCCTTTTTGTCCAAACAACTTGACCTTACTGTTTTAGGCTGGCCATCATGTCTCCGTGCAGCGGCTACTGCCGCCCTAATACTTTTAGAGGCCCTTAAAATCACAAACTATGCTCAACTCACTCTCTACAGCTCTCATAATTTCCAAAATTTGTTTTCTTCCTCACACCTGACGCATATATTTTCTGCTCCCCGGCTCCTTCAGCTGTACTCACTCTTCATTGAGTCTCCCCCAATTACCATTGTTCCTGGCCCGGACTTCAATCCAGCCTCCCACATTATTCCTGATACCACACCTGACCCTCATGACTGCATCTCTCTGATCCACCTGACGTTCACCCCATTTCCCCACATTTCCGTCTTCCGTATTTCTTACCCTGATCACACTTGGTTTATTGATGGCAGTTCCACCAGGCCTCATCGCCACACACCAGCAAAGGCACGCTATGCTATAGTACAAGCCACTAGCCTGCCTCTTAGAACCTCTCATTTCCTTTCCATCGTAGAAATCTATCCTCAAGGAAATAACTTCTCAGTGTTCCATCTGCTATTCTGCTACTCCTCAGGGATTATTCAAGCCCCCTCCCTTCCCTACACATCAAGCTCAGGGATTTGCCCCCACCCAGGACTGGCAAATTAGCTTTACTCAACATGCCCCGAGTCAGGAAACTAAAATACCTCTTGGTCTAGGTAGACATTTTCACTAGCTAGGTAGAGGCCTTTCCCAAAAGGTCTAAGAAGGCCACCACGGTCATTTCTCCCCTTCTGTCAGACATAATTCCTCGGTTTGGCCTTCCCACCTCTATACAGTCCGATAGCAGACTGGCTTTTATTAGTCAAATCAGCCAAGCATTTTTTCAGGCTCTTAGGATTCAGTGAAACCTTTATATCCCTTACAGTCCTCAGTCTTCAGGAAAGGTAGAACAGACTAATGGTCTTTTAAAAACACATCTCACCAAGCTCAGCCACCAACTTAAAAAGGACTGGACAATACTTTTACCACTTTCTGTTCTCAGAATTCAGGCCTCTCCTCAGAATGCTACAAGGTACAGCCCATTTGAGCTCCTGTATAGACGCTCCTTTTTATTAGGCCCCAGTCTCATTCCAGACACCAGACCAACTTGGACTGTGCCCCAAAAAACTTGTCATCCCTACTATCTTCTGTCTAGTCATACTCCTATTCACCATTCTCAACTATTCATACATGCCCTGCTCTTGTTTACACTGCCAGTTTACACTGTTTCTCCAAGCCATCGCAGCTGATATCTCCTGGTGCTATCCCCAAACCGCCACTCTTAACTCTTGAAGTAAATAAATAATCTTTGCTGGCAAGGCTATGCTGAATCTCCTTAGGCACTCTCTAATTAGATGTCCTCGGTCCTCCCAATTCTTAGTCCTTTAATACCTGTTTTTCTCCTTCTCTTATTCCGTTTAGTTTTTCGATTCATACAAAACTGTATCCAGGCCATCACCAATAATTCTAAATGACAAATGTTTCTTCTAACAACCCCACAATATCACCTCTTACCACAAAATCTTCCTTCAGCTTAATCTCTCCCACTCTAGTGATCTATTAATGTTTCTAAGACTTTTCTCGTAGAGTCTTCACAATTTTTCTACTTGAGGAAGCACAGTATTTGTCAGTGAGATAGCTTGCTCTCTTTTTCTTTTTTCTAATATCATGTTTTGTGCATGTTTGTCTTTTTGTTTGGGCTCAGCCTCCCAGATAATGTTCAGTGGAGTCCTTGAAACCACATGTTTTTCTCTTATTACTAGCTTTTTAGCAAAAACATAATATTTACATTTTGATAGATGAGAACAAAATAAGAGTGAAATGCCACACTAAATTACAGGCTTGAGCAGAATTACCTAAAAGGTATGTCCAATATTCAGTATGGCCTTGAATACTGAAACATTAACCAATTAGCAAACCTTCAGCTGGTTTGAAATGTTAAGCATTCCTCTTCAGGTTAGGTGAGAAGAATAAGAATCCCAGGAATAAGTTAAAACTGAGAAATAGAATTAGAACCATAATTAGAATCAGATTGGAGATAAGACGGTACAAATTGTAATCTATGTGTTTTGATAAACAATTCATTGTATGGGCAGTACTGAATTTTGTAACTGTATCATGTTTCTGCTTTTTAAGATATGCTTTTGATAAAAGATATAGGAAAATCTGGTATGTCAGTCATCTAAAAATTTAAGTGCCTTAATTTATAAACATATTAAACATTTAAGAAAATATAAATTCATGTTTTGATTTGAAATTAGTGTTTGATTAGAATGATGTTAAATATAATAGACTATCAATCAGACAAAATCAAACAAAATAATCTTTATTTAGTAAATAATCTTTTCCTTACAAAATTGTCTAATAGTGTAGATTCTATCAATAACTTTTTTTCTTATGAACTCTCCATGTGCTTTGCACATTTGGCTATCCTGTTGTTACTATTTTTCTTCTTAAAAATATTAGCTTTCACAAATTTTAAAAAATAGCATTGTCCTTCATACATTGTTCAAAGTTTTTCCCTCATCGCTGCTTGCCACTATACTCAGTTTTTAGCACTTTTGATAAACAGAAGATTTTTGGGTTTCATTTGTCTTAAATGTTACAAAATCAACATTTTCATCCATTTTCTTTATGACTTTAATGCATTAAAGTTTATCAAATAACGTTTATTGACATTTCTCAATGATCAACAACAAAACCAAAAAAATAGATTTTTCTTTATGTATGACAAATAACTTCAGATCCTTGTGATGTTTCCTCATTCAAGTTTATTTATACTTAAAATTTGATATGAAATTAGTAGTTTATATTTAACATCTGATATCAAATGAATCTTATTCATTCAGAGAAGGTAATTATTTCACAAATTTTCTTAGAAAATATGCACATTTGAATATTACCATTGCGCACCAAGGAGACTTTGGCTGGATATACAATTTTCAGATTATTAGCCATTTTATCTAAGTATTTAGAGATTGACATAGGTCTTACAGAAACTTGATATTATGAGAAGTCTGAAGTTAGTGTGTTTTGTTTAGTTTTTAAAAATTTTTTATGCAATTCCATACAGGATTCTAAACTTTTATCATTAAAATTATAAAGGAAAAGCTAAGAAATAGCTAGATGAGGTTTCTTTGATTAACTTTGCACAAGCAGCGTTTCTTTTCTAATTGTAGCTTGGGCTTTCTTTTTTCAGTTTTGGAATTCTTTCTGTGTCCTCTTTGATTATTACCTCTCTTTATATTTCTTTGTGGATTTTTTCCACAAATACTTCTAATCGTTAAATTGCATCTCCTCTCTCTTGCCACTGTATTTATAATATTCTACTTTTTGTTCATATCTTTACCCTGCATTTTATGGGGGAAACCACTGGTGTGTCCTGTGCATAGCTGATCTACTTGAAATAAGTATATTTCTACTATCATTTAAGAATTTCCCTTGTAGTCTTTTGTTTCATCACTTTCCTTGAACCACCATTTTCATCTGAGTGATTTCTCTTACTATATTTCCCTTTCACATTCTACAAAGGTCAAAATCTGTTTTACTACAAACTTCAAGTAAGAGTTTTATTTTATTTTCATTGATATTACATCTTTCAGATCCATTTTCCTGAAATATGTTCTTTTGGATTTTCTGGGCTATGCACTGTCTCTCCTTACGCTGCAATATGTTTTCCTAAATCCTAGACTATTTTTACTTTTCTCTGTTTAGTTATTATAGAAAGGTGAAATATCTATTCAAGCTTGGCATTTTCCAAAACATTGTAAATGGGGATGGAGGGTTAGTTAGCATCCTTATCTTCTTCCAATAGCCTCTTAGATGCTAGCACCAAACAACTATCAGATTTAGATACAAAAGACACACACAATCCCTTGATAAATTATAGTTAGCATAATTTATTTGGAGTGAATCTACCACTACTTCCGTTACTACTACTATGTCTTGTAAGTAAGAGAATCAAAAGCACATTGTGACATTTGTATTATGTGAAATATAAAAGCCACTGTTCCCAGTAGGCATGCCCTTAGAGCTATTTTTCTCTTGCTGTCCTTGCCTTTAACACTTTACTGCAAATCATAAAAGATCCCAACATGGGAATAGCACTGCCTTCCTTTCCTCCCACCCCCATTTTTTGGTATGCCGTGTGTCAACACACGCAGAAAGAGAGATCCATTGATGAGAGCACAGATGTTGAGTTTCTGCCCATCTTGCCCCTCGCATGCATTCTATGGATGGAGTTTGGTGGCTTGTTTGCCTCCCTGTGAGATCCCTGCATTCTGGATTTAGGGGTGTAAAGATGAGAAAGTGGTATGGTTTCTCCACCTTCTTGGATACTCTCTGGGCTGTATTAGGTGAAAATGGGTTTCAATTGGCCAGTGGTACAAGGGCACATGCCTTGGGCAACCCCCATCAATATGGCAGCTAATAAAAAAATTATCTAAGCATTGATATGTGATTTGTTCTTAATTTTAGTTTACAATTCTTTCGTTAAAAATAATTTTGCATTAGAAGGAGGAAGATTACAAAAATTTTTTCATTTCTATGAAATATTTTCATTAAAAAATTTCAAAGAGATATATTAGGCATGACCAATGTTAACCTAGAAACTAAACATAGACTATTCATATAAATGACAAAAATAATAATTGCAATTTTATACTGTATATTGACTTTGCAAAATTTGAAACTTCCAACAAAAGGAAATTACCAAAATTTCCCATTAATAACATGTCAGTTCATGAAAGCCATTTCAATGTGTGAGCCTTCTATGAAGGACCGCACTGAATTTTGAGTCCATTGAATGTAATGTTTTCCAAAGTAGGACCTTGGCATCCATGGCAGGTTTGGTATATTATCTAGGAGGTGTTTTTATCTGTGTTTGTACTGACTGTGTGAATTTATGTGTGTGTTATTGAAATCAGTGCTATAATCCCCATTAATTCCAGTGGGATTTTTTTTTTCTTTTTGAAGTAACAAGGGAGAGCAGGTGGGGTAAGTGTTCCATGGACTACAAATAGGAAATCACTTATTCAAAGGGCATAATGGAATATGTGAGTTGTGTATCAATGTTAAAGTGATATTTTTAGACGCATAAAGTTAGGCGGTGTGGTGGAAATAACATAGAGTCAGAAATGTTGAATATTCAGCTCTTTCTTGTTGCCTTGGTTCTAGTAACACAGAGATAAAATATGTAGTTTTTCTCTTCAAGAAGCTTATCTTCTGTGTAGTGGCCATTACTTACAGTATGATAAGAATTTTAATGGAACTCACTTCAGGATCCAAAGGGAGTTTAAGGTGGTCAAATTCAATAACCCAAACTGAAGAGACCAGAGTTCACAAGGAAGATTGGCTAGAAAAGGGCTTTTTAAGACTAAGAGAATAGCATGTTCATAAAAAAGGAGATAAAACAAGAGTTTGGGAAGTGGGAGGGGTTGGTAAGCCTAAAGAAATAAGGGAAGGGACAAGGGGTAGCTGGTAAAAGCTTTATACACATGCAAAGGAGATATCAATAATTTAAATAGCAAAAAAATCTATAAACAATTCAAATGTCCATTAACGAGAGAATAATATGTAAATTGTGTTATATTTATTCAATGAAATACTATACTATACAGCAAGGGAAGTGAATGAGTTACAGCTATGTGCATCAACATAGATAAATTGCAGCCAGAGAAAGTTAAGTGAAAAAAGCAAATCATCAGTGACAGTAAAAATGCCTTTTTCCATTTAGGTCATTAAAAACATTCTGCCAAACAATTTTCTGATTAAGCATACATATATGATAAATGCACATACACACATACACATGCAAGAAAATCATAAACCCAACTTTTAAGTGATAGTTCTAAGAGAAGAGGCAAGGAGTTGGGAACCAGGAAGCAGCGAATTTCAAAAGCATTAGCTTTATTCTCTATCTTAGATAAACTGGTAGGTATCTTGGAGTTAATTATGTTTATATTCTTTTGTCTGTAAATATATATTAAAATACTTGTATATGTCTATTGAAAATTTAATAAAAGCAATGCAAACATTTCTATCATAAAATTAATTATGCAAATTATCTTTGGTATTTCAAGGAAAAATTATTGTGAGTTTTAAGTGTACTATAATAGACAATTTAATAATGTTAAAAATCTTTAGATTCCCAGAAACTTAATCTGAAGGTCCAAGAAATTTTTAAACCATTTTTTTAAAGCAGGAAATAGAAAAGTAAAGGAAAAATACTCAAGTGTCAAAGACAGCAAAGGCTGCATGGTTGAGAACTCTAAAGCCCTTGATTGTATTGTGGGTTCATAGCTTTGGTCACAGAGAAGACTTCACCTTTCCATTTGAAGGACAAAGCAAATGTAAATTTGTTCTCAATCACAATATACCCGGTATTAAATTTAGTAAGAGAAAATTGCACTAACAGCTGAATTTTAGGCTTAACTTTGTGACACTCTCTTTCTTGTATGGAATTGATCAGCTCAAACTGAGAGCTCATGACTGGGAAAATGACACAGTCTGTTCTTGCCTCGTTCTAAATTTTAATGGTACCAGGGCCCACTCTGACACTAATTTTACAGTCACTGTGCCCTCTGATTGTCTCGCAAGAACCAGCATTCTTCCTTTGCTTCCCTGTGAGCAAGGCAGCTGTAGGACCGAGTACGTTTAGTATTAATGATTGCTATTTCCCAGATAGCCCTGTGCAAATGAAATACGCTTTCCTCAGAATGAAGAAAAATGATTATTTGAGGGAAAGGTGAAAATGTGAAGCTTTGTCTTGACTTATCCACTTTAGCACATGTCTTCCCTGATGTTGGATCATCTTTCTTTTTCTTTTCTTGTATTGCTCTGGAAAAAGAAACAGGATTATGTGGATGTGGATGGTCCTTTCTATTTTCCCAAATAACTTATCCTAACCTCATCTTTTGTTAAATGATGTTTAAAAAATATTCTGAAAAGCACAGCAAATATGATATATTCCACCTAAAATTGATTGCTGGATTAAAATTAAGTTCATGATGTGTGATTACAAGAATGCTTAATTACACTCACTTCAACATAGCTTTCACCACCGACATGATACTATTACCATCCAGATTTTTCAATATTGGTTGCCCTTTAAAACCTGTCACCCATGATCTGGCATATGCTAGAACCTTAGGGACTACAGAGAACAAAGATGATAGTCTGAACTAGCAGGAGCACATGCCAGAGCTCTTCACCCTGACTCAGTACAGAGTAAGCAGGCAAAAAACATCAGCTCCCATCTTCTCTCTAGGAAGGAAAATAATTGGGCCATGCATCCAAAGTCCCAAATTTTCTGGGTGCTATATGAGGAACTGACTTCTGTCTTGTTTGTCTTGGAACACTGACAGAACCTAGCATACGCTGGATCCCTGAGGGTGACAGAGACCAAGGATGGCAATTTGAAATAGTGTGTGGGCATTCACCACAGCTCCTCCCTTGGCTTGGCACGAAGTGAGTAGGCCAAAAGCCCCAGCCTATAAAAGTATAAAACTTGGTAAATTAAATATAAAGATAAATACCAAATACTGTCTTACTGTAATGGTGATGGGTAAATCACCTTTAATTCTAGTATAAAAGTTAAAAGACAAAAATATTAAGAATAACTATAAATATAAAAGTATTAATATACACTATAAATAGATGTAAATTATAGCACCAATGACAGAAACTGTGAGGGGAAGAGAAGTAAAGTCATAGACAGCTTAACTATAAGATCTTTTTGGTAGTCTCATCATAACTACAAAGAAAATATCTGTAGTAGATACACAACAGAGAAACAGAAATTAAAGCAGATTATTATAAAAAATAATGAAACACAAAGGAAGACAGCAGGGGAAAAAGGCTAAAATAAATACAAGACAAGTTGAAAACAACAAAATGGCAATAGCAGATTCTTCCCTATTGATAATTACTTTAAATATAAATGGTCACAACCAAAAGGCATTGAGTGGCTGAATGAATGAAAAAACAAGATCAAGTGATATTCTATCTACAATTGACTCACTTTATTTTACTTCATTTTATTTTTCTCCTTTTTTTTTTTTTTTTTTTTTTTTGAGACAGGGTCTTGCTCTCTTGCCCAGGATGGAGTACAGTGGCTTGAGCATAGCTCACTGAATCCTCAAACTCCTGGGCTCCAGTGATCCTCCTGCCTCAGCCTCCTGAATAGCTGGGACTACAGATATGACTCACCACACCTGGCTAATTTTTAAATTTTTAGTGGAGATAAGATCTCACTATGTTGCTCAGGCTGGTCTTGAACTCCTGGCCTCAAGCAATGCTCCTGCCTCGGCCTCCCAAGTGCTGGGATTACAAGCATGAGCCACCATCCCAGCCTACAAAGGACTCACTTAAATTTAAGGATATATATAGGCTGAAAGTTAAGAAATGCAAAAAGTTATCTTATGCAAATGGCAAATGGCAACCAAAAGACTATTCATATAAGACAAAATAGTTTAACTTAAAAATCATAACAAGAGACAGATAAAACATTGTGTAATGATAAAAGAATCAATTCATCAGAAAGATACAATAATTACATATGCACCTATCATCATAGAACATAAATATATGAAGCAAACCTTAACAGAACAGAAAAGAAAAACAGCAATACGATAATGGGAGGAGATTTTAATCCCCCACTTTCAATAATGAATAGAACAATCATATAGAAAATCAATAAGGAAAGAGCAGACTTGAAAAACACTACAAACCAAATGGACCCAAAAGACCTAACAGAACATTCCACCCAACAGCAACAAAATATGTATTCCTCTTAAGCACACAGTCAACATTTTCCAGGACAGATTACATGTTAGGTAACAAAACAAGTTTCCACAAATATAAGATTGAACATTATATCAAGTATCTTTTTCTGACCACATTGGAACAGGACAAGAAATCAACAGTACAAAGAAAACTGAAAAATTAACAAATAAATGGAAATTAAATAATGTGCTTTTAAACAACTGATATGTCAAAGAAAAAATAAAAATAAAAATTAGAAAATATTGTGAGACAAGTGAAAACATAATATCAAATTTTATGAGATATAGTAAACACATTATTAACAAGAAAGTTTATAACAATAAACACCTACATTACAAAAAAAGAATTAGCAATCTAACTTTACACCTCGAAGAACTGAAATAAAACGGTATTTCTGCATAGATGTAGAAACAAACACGATAAAATTCAAAACACTTTCATGAGAAAAATTCTCATAATAAAAATTCTCATCATCTCATGATAAAAATTACATCAACATAATATAGGCCATATGTGAACATTTAATAGCTAGTATCATAATCAATGGCGATAAACAAAGCTTTTCCTCTAAGATCAAGAGTAAGGCAAGGATATCCACTTTCACCATGTCTAGTCAACAAAGTAGTGAAAGTTTTGGCTAGAGCAATTTGGCAAGAAAAGGAAACAAAAGGAATTCAAATCAGAAAGGAAGAACTAAAATAGTCTGTCTTTGCAAATGATATGGTTTTTATAGAAAACTCTAAAGATTCCCCCCCAAAACCTGTTGGAACTGATAAGCAAATTCAGTGAAGTTTCAGAATACAAAATTAACACACAAAAATCAGTTGCATTTTTGTATGCTGACAACAAACTATCTGAAAAGAAAATTAGGAAGAAAATCACTTATAAAATTGATTTTATAGTAACATTAAAAAGAATAAAGTACTTAGGAATAAATTTAACTAAGAAAGTGAAAGAATTGTGCACTAACAACTACAAAACATTAATGAAAGACATTAAAGAAGACAAAAACAAATGGAAAGACATCCCATCCCATGTTACTGAATTGAAAGTCTTAAATTGTTAAAATGTCTATACTATTCAAAGCAATCCACAGATTCAGTGTAATTTCTATCAAAATCCCAGCAGTATTTGGTACAGAAATAGAAATAGACATTCTAAAATTTTTATTTAACCACAAATGATCTGAAACAATCAAATATCTTGAGAAAAAAGAATAAAGCTGGGCATATCACACTTTGTGATTTCAAAACATATTCCAAAGACACAATAATTTAAAAAATTTGGTATTTGTATAAAGACAGATAAAGTGACCAATGGATGGAACGAATAGAGAGCCCAGAAGTAAATCCTCACATATGTATACAGTAAACTGATCTTCAGCAAGCATGTCAAAACTACACAATGTGAAAAGGATAGTCTCTTCAACAAACGTTTACAAGAAAACTGTATATCTAAGTGCAGAAGAAAGAAATTATACCTCATTTACATCATACATGAAAATCAACACAAAATAGATTAAAGACTCAAAATGTAAGACCTAAAGCTGTAAAACTCCTGGAAGAAAAATAGAGAAAAAGTTTTATGACATTGGTCTTGGCAATGATTTTGCAGATATGACATCAAAACTATAGGCAACAAAAGCAAAAATAAATCAAACCACATCCAATTCAAAAGCTTCTACACAACAAAATACACAATCAGCAGAGTGAAAAGACAACATATAGAATGGGAGAAAATATTTTCAAGCCACCATGTATCTGATAAGGGATTGTTTTCCAGAATAAAAACAACTCCTACAATCAATAGCAAAAAATACCAAAACTCAACTTAAATATGGGCAGAGGACTTAAATAGACATTGCTCCAAAGACATACAAATATCCAACAGATACAGGAAAAGACGCTCAACATTACTAACCATCACATAACTGCAAATCAGAATCACAATGAGGTATCTCATCACACCTATAATGTTGGCTATTATCAAAAAACAAAAGACAACATATTGACAATGATGTAGAGAAATTGGAAACCTTGTACACAGTTGGTAGGAATACAGAATGTTGCAGCCACTATGGAAAATAGTATGAATGTTCCTCAAAATATCAAAAATAAAACTATTATTTGATCCAGCAATCTCACTTCTGAATATTTATGTAAAATAACTGAAATCAGCATCTTTTTAAACTTTTAAGTTCAGTGGTATATGTGCAGGTTTGTTACATAGGTAAACTTATGTCATTGGGGTTTGTCGTACAAAATTATTTAATCACCCAGGTATTAAGCCCAGTACCCATTAGTTATTCTCCTGACCCTCTCCCTCCTTCCACCATCCGATAAGCCCCAGTGTGTGTTGTCCCCTCTATGTGTCCATGTGTTCTCATCATTTAGCTCCCACTTATGAGTGAGAACATGTGGTATTTGGTTTTCTGTTCCTGCATTAGTTTGTTAAAAATGATGGCCTCCAGCTCCATCCATGACCCTGCAAATGATCCTGTTCTTTTTTATGGCTTCATAGTATTCCATGGTGTATATGTAACACTTTTTTTTTTTTTAATCCAGTCTATCATTGATTGCCATTTAGGTTGATTCCATGTCTTCGCTATTGTTAATAGTGCTGCAATGAACATATGCACACACGTGTCTTTATAATAAAATGATTTATATCCCTTTGGGTATATACTCAGTAATGAGATTACTGGGTCAAATGGTATTTCTGTCTTTAGGTCTTTGAGGAATTGCCACATTGTCTTCTACAATGGTTGAACTAATTTACACTCCCATCACAGTATATAAGTGTTCTTTTTTCTCCACAACCTTGCCAGAATCTGTTATTTTTTGACTTTTTAATAACAGCCATCCTCACTGGTGTGAGATGGTATCTCACTGTGATTTTGATTTGCATGAAATCAGTATCTTGAAGAGATTAACACTTCCACTTTCACTGCAGCAATATTCACAAGACCAAGATGTGTAACCAAACTAAATGTTCATCAGTGGCTGAGTGGGTAAAGAATATATGGTTTATACATACAATTAAATTTTGTTCAGCCTTAAGAAAGAAGAAAATCCTGCAATATGTGACAACATGAACCTTGAGGACATTATGCTAAGTCAAATAAGCCAGTCACAGAAAGATAAATACTGCATGATTCCACTTATATGAGGTATCTAAAATAGTCAAACTCATGGAAGCAGAAAGTAGATTTGTGGTTGTCAGGGAGAGCCAAAGGGGGAATTGCTAATCAACAAGTATGAAGTTTCAGTTATGGAGGATGGATAAGTTCTATAGATCTACTATCTAATATTGTGCCTATGGTTAACAATACTGTATTGTCTAGTATTGTTAAAAATTATTAAGAATACAGATTTCATGTTAAGTGGTTTTATCACAAAATGAAATGAAATGAAATAAAAAACTTACTTCAATTTCTCTTAATTAAGTAGTTTTTCCATTATAGATAATGATCTCATGGGCTTAAAAAATATGATATATGGGAGGCCAGGCCCAGTGGCTGACACCTGTAATCCTAGCACTTGGGGAGGCCGTGGTAGGCAGATCACCTGAGGTTGGGAGTTCAAGACCAGCCTGACCAACATGGAGAAACCCTGTCTCTACTAAAAATACAAAATTAGCCAGGCGTGATGGTGCATGCCTGTAATCCCAGCTACTTGGCAGGCTGAGGCAGGAGAATTGCTTGAACCCAGAAGGCGGAGGTTGCGGTGAGCCGAGATCGTGCCATCGCACTCTGGCCTGGGCAACCTGAGCGAAACTCCATCTCAAAAAAAAAAAAAAAAAAAAAAAAAGTGATACATGGGAGGTAGGCCATGATGGAAGCTTAGCTTGTAAGTTAGAGACAGGGATGGTATAACCAATTAGAATTTGAGCATGTGGTTTGAGTATGTGGTTGAGATTCCCTTGCTCATCATCACTGGAGAGGTAACATACAGATAGTAAGTAGATTGACTGGTTATGAAATGATACATATTTGGAGCATGAGAGAGAGAACAAGAAAAAGAGAGTAAGAGTGAGATAGAAAGTTTGCACCAAGAAGCAGGGGAGGAATGTACTTAAACAAAATTTTAAAAACGGTTCTCTTAGATAGATTTATTGATTATTTTTATTTTCATTTGTTTTCAAGTGGACTGCCTGTACATTTTCTTTGCCCATTTTTCTTTCGGCATGTCTGTCTTTTTTTCTACTTAATTATGAGGGCTTTTGAAATTCTAGAAATTTTCCTTTGTCATGCATGCTGCTTACATTTTTTTCTGAGTCTGTCATTTGTTTATAATAGTTGTTTCTATTCTGAAGTTTTTAATTTTTATTATATTAAATTATATTGGTCTTTTCCATTATGGAAGATTTTTAAAGTACATCACTGATTATTATTTTCAGTTTCATATACAGATGCCATGACTCAACTATTCTATAAGTGCTGTGTAGGAATGTGGTATGCCTTCTTCTTCCCCTGTGCCTTTTAGGATGTCCTTGACACATATTGAATTCGTCACCCAATACCAAGCTGTGAAGTCGAATAGCTGGTTTGAAACTGAGGAGATGACTGTTGCAAGCAACAAGTGAAACATTAGCAAAAGCACTGGCTTCCTGTCCACAAATGCCTGAGTGGACAGGAGAAAACAATGCACAGGAAAATTAGCTGATAGCTTTTTTTTTTCTTTTCTGATAGCATTGTTATTTTTATTTATTCTGTCTGCTTTTTCCTGAAATGCTCATCAATTCTTAAGGAAGGCTTCTGTTATATATATGCACACACACATTTGCAGAAATGTAAAATAAGTAGTACTCACAATTAGTTTCTGAGTAACTGTTAATTCACACAGATGTAGGGGGCAGGTTTCCTACAGCTGCATGTAATTGAGTTCAGTTCATCACCAGATCTCAAGGAATACTTTAATATTTTACCCGCAAGCAACATTTTTGATGGCAATGACTTCTCCAGATTTACAAAGTCTAGAATGCAAAACCCCTTGTTGAGAGCTTTGAAACTTATCCTGCCAGGTGTAGTTGATAAAGATTACTTGAAAGGTGATGCAAATTAAATCCCCATTGCAGTTATTTCTGCAATGATGTTTTACCATTACATGGTACAATGTTCTTCTTATGACATGCTCATGCACATAATTTTACCGGGTCCTTCAATATCCCTTTGAGACAGTAAGGCAGTTTTTATTTTCCACATTTATCAAGTGGGACAATAGAGAGTCAGAGTCATTACATGACTTGTCCCATTATATCTGTCAAATACTTATTGAGCATATACAATTGGAAGACTGAGTTGACCATCCTGAGTTAAATACAGTCCCAGAGAGCAAAGCGCTTACCACTACCAATTAGAGATGTGATCATTATGCAAATCACTCTATTAGATGGCAGAGCAAGGGTAGCTTTTATGAGAAGTATAAACATCCCATGATGTTCATAATGAAGGGAGAATTTGAGCATGTGGTTTGGAATCATAAAATGCCAGGCTTAATACCTAGGTGATGGGATGGTCTGTGCAGCAAACCACCATGGCACACGTTTACCAATGTAACAAACCTGCCTGTCCTGCACGTGTACCTCGGAACTTAAAATAAATGTTGAAGGAAAAAAATTATGTTGGATAACAATTTTACATATCTAAACCTCAGTTGCTTCATCTATAAAATGAAGCTTCAATGGGTTGTCAACAAAACATCTTAGAGTCTGAATATTTTTGTTTGCAATCTGCCACCACTGCTTACCAGCTCTATAATCTTTATTATGTTACTGAACCTTTCTATACTTTGGTTTTCTTTCTCAGTACATAGGAATAATAGTACCAAGTCATAGATATTTTGTGAATATTAATGACATAAAGCTTTACAGTTCCTGTTGCCTAGTAAATGCTCAGTGTATATTAGTTGCCATCATTATTACAGTACTAATAATAGAATGTTGGAAACTGAAAAAAGTAGGGGGTCTTGATTGACAATATGACATTGAATAGATTTGAACTGTGGGTTGGATTATGATTGACAGAGGGTGGGGAAAAGGCACAACTTGAAATGAAGCGTGTGCTGAAGAATACCAAGTTATCCTCTGTAGTGTGACATATATTTATGGCAGGTTAATAGAGGGGCATTTAGTCTGGAGAATTGTGATGCCCTTTGAATGGTAGTTTAGAAGTTTGTAGTTAATTTGGTAGCCATTTAGAGACCCCTAGCACGTTGTCATCAACAGTTGATTTTGCCAGACTTTGAAATATTTGTCAGTCTGATTGGTGTAAAATTGTATATTGTGGTTTTAATTTGTTTTTTCTTTATTACCAATGAGATTGTAATTTTTTTTTTGAGATGGAGTCTCGCTGGTATCCCTAAAACCTATCACTGTTTCTTTGTGTGCATAATCGTTTAATAAATATTTGTTGAATAAATGAGTAAATATATGAATGACTGAAATGAGCTCCAGGTACACATATCAAAGGTACTTTTAACACGCATGTGTAGAGACCATGTGCTTACCGTCTAAGCCAAAGAGGTAACTTCGGTGATGACCCTCTCAGGCTGAGGGAGATGTAACTGTGAAAGATCCATCTGAGACATTCTCTTAGGGGGAAAACTTTTAATCACACTATACAGGCAACCACCTCTACTAGATATATGAAGAGATGGCCCTTTCCAGAAATGAGCATTTTAACCCAGGGAGCAAGGATCACATGATTGAAAGAGAATTACGAACCAGCTGTTTTAGCGTGAATTGATTCTAGCCCAGCAATGCCAGTCCTTAGCAAGAGGGTCTGCTATTTCAAATGGATTCCTCAGCTTTTCCCTTTCCTTAGTGCCTAAAAGTACCTCAGAGGAGGGAACCTGTTTTCAAATATAGGTTTTATTATTATACATGTTTGCCCAGGTCAACAGATGAAGATGATTGCCATTGAAAAAAAAATTTGTTATTGTCCCAGATCCCAAGAGAAGGGAGTAGACAATGCTACTGGTAGCCTCACAGGAAGCACTGGGGTTGATAATAAGGCAGAGAGAGAGGGGAAAATGATGGCTAGGAGGCTTCCTTGTGGCTTCCACAGAAAGAAACCATGAGGCGGGGTGAACAGGCTCAGGATTGGCCAATTTGAATAAATTCAGCAGGCTCTGGGGCACAGGGAGTGTCCCTAGTTGTCTGGTACTTTAAAATCTACTATACACTGGACCTTGAACTAGTTGCCTATCAATTTTTTTCAAGAACTTGGATGTTATAGTATCATAAACAAGTACTCTAGATTGTCTCAGACATTTTCAATAGCGGGAAAGCATAGAAATAGTCTGTGAGATCCAAAGGCAGAACAAGGACCAAGGGGTGAAGATTATGGGAAGACAGAACTCAGCCCTACATATATGGAAGTCATCACACAAATAGAACTATTCAAAATGGAACCTCATGTCACGTGACCTAAAGAAGCCATCATGAGATGTGCTAATTCTATTGCCTGACATTCAGTTGAGAGAATTATTGCCCTGGCTAGATTTTTAAATATAGTGACCCCTAGGGTCTCTATTGTCTTTAAGCTTTCTAAACAATTTCACATTCAAAAAAGCCTTGAAAATTCGAGGCAATTGGAAAATATAATTTGGCTGAATGCTGAATGGCTGGGAGTTAAAGTCAATTTTTGGCAAAAACTTATACTGATGAACTTCTAGGATATAGGAAAAACATAAAAATGTTGTCTCTCTTTCCCCTCCCCCAAAATTAGATGATACAAGGAAGATATCCTGAAATTTAATATTGACAAAGTAGTCTTCTCAAATGGAGGCGCCAATTCAGTTTAACGTTTCTGCCAAATAAAAATTTTAAAGTTAGAATTATATTCAAGATTTAAGTTACAGCTAATGCTTCCCTAAACATTTTACTGAATAGTATGGTAACCTCACCCCCTCTCTACACCACTTTCTTATATTCTACATGTTTGATTAAATTACTGATTGGAAGTATAGTGTGTTAGAAGGAAATTTTAAATGATTAAGTATGCACAGCCTGCCCTTGCTAAACCCAAACTGAAGAAATTTTAAATTTTAACAACATGTTTTAATGATTCTAAGAACATTTGCCAAGTTAACATTTCTACTTCATATTGCATCATTATTTTTAAGGATTAATCTTATTAAAATACAAATTTATCTTCCACCATGAATGTCCATAGCTTAATAAGTGAAAGTATGCAATTTTACCACAATTCATTTCATATTCATGGTGAAATTATATTATTTCTTTGGAATAATTGCCTATTGGTCTAATGTACCTGAATTTTTCCGCATGCATAGCAACCTCCTAGCTTATCCCCAGAGGAAAAATATTTTTTTCTTAACTACCATCATTTGTCCTTAAAATCAGCAGTCTGTGTACATTATATATGGTAATCCGTTACCTCCACTTATCATCTTAATGCTCTCGGTTCCCTAGAAAAACGTCTGATCCATAAGAGGTACCAATAAATATGTAGTGAATGTCAAGTAGCCACAATCTTTGTCTCATTTGGTAGATCTCAAAGGTCAAGGGGGGATGAACTTAAACCCAAAAGATGTGGAAATTTATTTCATTCATTTATTTCACTGTGTGTGATTACCACTCGATTCCCTGGCAGTAATGTCTCCACATCATCAGCCCAGACTGGACAAGAAAAGGGGCAGTGGGGCAAAATTGAGGGATAGTTCTGTCTTCTAAACTGGAAGCCAACATCAGAATGCAGGCCACCATGACTGAGAAGGCAGAGCCCATCTGACATCTCAGGGCCCTCTTTATGTAAGCTGTCATCCACTCCAGGGCTACCTTTACCTCTTGTGGGACTCAGATTAACTTCAACAAGGACAAGATCATAAAGATCAGTCTGGCTTAAGCTTAATCTTTTTTTTTTTTACTTTCATGTTGCCTCCCTGGACTTCATGGAAGTTAAGTCAATGGATTTTTTTTCAACTAAACTTCAAAATGAGCATTCAGAACATGACTCGTAATAATAACTATTTCCACCATAATGTTTAACCACTTCCTTTTAGTTTTAATCTCCTTTCACTATCACAATAGCCACATCATACAATAAGGTAGAGAGAACATAAGAAAGATAAAAAGCTGCATTTTGAACTCAGAGATGTTTTTCCTCAGATTTTTCAACCTATCATCACCTTCTTGGATCTTAGCATCTTGAGACCATGTACCCAGAAATACTGATATAGGCCAGGATTTTCAGGTTCTCATTTCACTGATGCTGTGGTTTGGGGCCTCTACACAATGACCACAATCAATGGACTACACACATATTGAAATTACAGTGATTGCAAATATTGAATGGGAGAACATGAAGGAAAAATATTCTAACTGCAAACTGATAAAGTATGAGATTGGTTTTGTTTATTTGGTAAACAAATGCATGAGTCTTCAGTAATATTTTCGAAGAAATATTAATGAGAGCATCTTTGATTCCAGACACCTGTCTTATAATTACAAATCCTGTATTAGATCCTAAATGATTATCTAAAGTACCATGATCAGATAAAAGTAAGAAAAAAATGATGAACTAAAGGACCCTTAATAGTCAAAGCCAAGAGTTTACAGTAAGAGCAACAAGAGCTATGTAGGATAAGGAGCCAAGTAACAACTAAACTGCCTTTGAATAGAAAAAATGGGCTTAAATAGCAAAAGAACAACAAATGTTACCACATGACTTTTTGCTGTCTACAGTGGCTTTCTTTTCTATTTATTTATTTGTTTATTTATTTATTTTCAGCAGTTTCTCAAGAAGCCTCTGACATTGACAGGTCAATGTCAATTTATCATCAATTCTTTGATGATGATGTGAATGATGACAATAAAAATAAAGATTATACTGATGATGACCCCTATCACAATGTATGTTAAACACTGTAGTAAATCATAAATATTCCAGGCCACCTGGATTTTCCTCCCCTGGAGGGCTAATGTCATAAGCTGAAATTATTAGCATATGCAGTGTAGTTTTCAAATTCTCTTGGACCTATCTCCTATATGTGAATACAGCGTAAAGCTTCAGATATATAGTCAGTCTCTCCTCAAAATATATATTTACATTTAAATATGCATATATATAAGCTGTACACGCAAAAATAAAAAAGAATATACCACTTCTACAAGCATTATATAATTTATGCTTTAGAGAAACAATGTAAGGCAAATATTTTAATCACCATGTTATATACAAAAAAACAAAGACTCAAGCAGTGTTGACTGACTTTCAAAGACTAGAGGTAGTCTCCAGTAACAGCAGTCAAATAGAGGTATCTGTTGTCAAGTCCTGTTCCATCTAAGAGGCAGATAGTTTTTAAAAAGGTCAGGTTTTATCACTATAAGCTTCCCCAGGTAGATGGCCAAGTTACAGCACTAGTTTGTCAGGAAATTCTATCCATATAGAGTTGATCAAGCTCTCACCCTAGAGCTGAAAATAGAATATCATTGTAAAGCAAATATTTAAACGTGTGACCAAGGCAGCCTCAGTTTTTTTCTCACCTGTAGATATAATAATACCCATTTAATAAATTCATGGTGAGAATAATATATACAATGACTGATGTGATGATGAGGGGTGTAGAAGCCTTGGTATAATGCCTTATATTTTGCAAATAATCATTAAAGTTTAAACACAATTACTTTTATTATTGTTAATGTGATTCAAAGGGTACATCTTGTGCCAACACTGCAGAGAATTTGTGATGTACCCTAGAATGAAAGCAAGATTTTGCTTTTACCTCTTAGGGTTAATACGGATGACATGGGAGGAAAGTGGGCACTAATTCTCCTTAACTTACTATGAGTTGCTACATAGCCAAGAAGACAAGATGCTGCAGTATGTGTTGTAAAAATAGGCATAACCTCAGATACAGAAGTGCCACAGGCTGAAAAAAGAGGGGCTAATTTTTTCATATAAAAAGATGCAGGATAGATATCTAGAAGAAGAGAAGAACTGACACATTTATGGGTGCTCTGTGACACAGGCTGCATTTAGCCCCTCTGCTGCCTTGTGCCAGTTGATTAAGGCTGGGAACATTTTCCCAAGTTGTGTGAGAGAAGCACAGCTGTCGTGTTCAGGAACTTGAGCAAGAAACGTATGCTTCCTGCCAAGCTTTCACTGGGTACAAGCTCAAAGCTTCACAAAACAGAATGGTTTTAAAAATGATTGGAAGGATTCATTCTCGCAGACAGATGGAAAGTATCAGAGATGAGGGAAGTGTGCTTGTGTGTGCAGCATATATGTGTATATGTGTGTGTGCACACCCACGCTCAAAAAATGTGTTTGGTGAGGAGGCTGTCAATAAAAGTTGGAAAATTTATTAAGAGCATTGAGCTTCTGTTACCACGTTGTGTTTTCTCGCAAACTAATTTTGTTTTAGGGAACAATAATCACAATCAATTTCCTATGAACCTGAATGGCTGCAGACTAAGAATTTTCCCTGGCCTTGACATACATACATACATATATACATATATACATATATATATACACACACATATATACATATATATATACACACACATATATACATATATATACACATACATATATACATATATATGTATATATGTATGATAATAATTTGTAAAACCTGTTTCAAAAGCTTAAAACACTCGCATACACAAACACAAAAAGTACACAGACATACAATTTTGCCAACCTGTCATTATAAACCCAAAAATGGCATACCCCTCAGCTCTAAGATATTAGAAAACTTCCCAGAAAAAGTAAAAACCAGACATGATTTTTTTTCCCCCTAGACCCAGCTATTCTTTGGATACTTTAATCTCACCCCCCATGTGGGAGAATTATACCAGTCAAGGTAACTACGGCAACAGTCAATCCTAGAGTTGCTGTGTTGGCTGCAGTCTAGCCAATAACCAACTGTCTCATTGCCTCTTTGATTGTTAGCAATTATAGGAGCAATTGATGAAGGTTTTATATGCTCCATGTGACCATTATAATTAAGGGACGTTTTAAGGTATATTTTAAGTCTTTCATTTTTCTGGAACCTTAAAGCTAACTTAACAAAATATTCGTGTTGGTGGAGTCAGGAATTATAAATATACATGTGATCTCAGGATCAGAGGATCACTGTTGGAATAATTTTTCTTGGCTGCCTGTTGGATACCAGATCATCAGTGACTGCACTGCAATGGCAAGATGGCAGTACTTGTTACCGGGTTAATAAAGCTGCAAAAAGCTGAGGCGCAGGTTTATTAATGCTTATAAGCATTATTTCTATGACAATCATCCTTTTGCCTATAAAGAAATAAGTATCACTAGTGCAAATAAAATTAGAATGGTCACTTTAGCTTTCAGGAAAAGTAATAAGATGAAGATCTTTGGGGAAAAGGAATATGATCTTTGGGGAAAAGGAATATTTCAGATTCTAAGATTTGGACCTAATCCCATAACACTAGGACAAAGATATAGGCAAGAAGTCATTCTTTATAAATGATTTATTGTCTTTGATGGTACGAATATTCCTCGATCTAGAAATGGGAAACACAAAGCTCTCTAAACTCTGCAATCGAAAGCTCTGGAGAGCTTACTTAGAAACAGAGCCAAACCAGAGGAAGATTGAGTATTACTAACGCTGCAAGCCAGCATTTTCCAAGATTATTCCCTCATTAGATTAAGATGCTCATCTTCCTTCTCTATATGCCTAGCAGACAAAAGGGTGAAGTATTTTTCATAAAAATAATATCTTTTGGAACCTCTACATTTTTAAAACACAATATTCAACACTTAAAATGAAATTACCAGGCATATGGATCAACAGAACCAAATAATTGATAAAAGAGAGAAAAAAAGATAAAATAGAAGCTGGTACACAAGTTAGCCTCGTTTTAAGGTTAGCAGAAAAGCCTTTCAAGTAACTCTAAGTAATTTATTTTTAAAATAGAAAAATAGTTGAATAGGTAGATGAACACGTAGAAATTTAAATAGAGCACTGAAACATAAAAATTAAAATATTTAAAAATTAAAAATAAAGAAAACTAATGTTAGAAATCAAGAACGTAGAGATTTTTGCTTCTTTCTTTGTTTTGGATGGGAGGAGTAATGACTATAAATATTATTTTAAAAAACAAGCACCAGGCCAGATTTAGCCTATGCACTATAGCTAGCCAGTTCCAATAATACATTTTAAAATAAACCAAATTATGATTATCTTAGTAGATGCAGATAAAATATTTGATTACATTTAAGTTAAAAACTATTAGCAAAGAGGCAGGACTTCCAGAATAGCAGAATAAGAAATTCAGCAAACCGTCTCCCCAGCAAACAAATAAACAAAAAAACCCCCAAACTGAGAATTATTAAAAAACAAAACAAAAACAATCATTCCAAACATTTCTGGAACTGTCTTAAGATCGGCATGCAGGAAATAAAGAACTTTCACTTAAGAAAATCTACTAAATCTCAGTAAGACAGTGATAGTGTTATTGAGGCACGACATATTTCCCCACTCCCTACTCAGGTCTGTGTTGTGGAAATTCTATCCTGAGTCCCTACTTCATAGAAGTGTGGCCAAGAAGATGGAGGCTCCCTCTTTCCCCATCTCCCAGTCTGAAGATATGGTTTCACCTCAGATGGAACAGGCTCCCAGTGTTTGCCCCCCTCCAGCCCCATGTCGATGAAGCTCTATTCTGAGCGGACATTTAGAGAGGGCCAATTTCCTTTCTCCCACACAGATCCTACTCAGAGAGGAAGCTTTAAGACACGTGCTGCAGGCCAGGAATACGGGGGTTTGAATCACCCTAAACCCAGCTAATTCGTAGGGGGAATTCCATGCCAGGAGGATCAAGATGAAAGGACAGGCATTGTTGCCATCCCCATCCAATGCCCACTCACAGAGTATAGGTGTCACTCTGGGGAAAACAAATACTCACCCCAGCTCTGATGCAGTGTTGCTGAGGGTCTGCCCACCAGGAAGGCAGCCCAGAAGGATGAAGAAGTCAGCTCAGGACCGACAGTATTTGGAACAGAGTATAGAGGACTCCAAGCCAAAGAGCATTGTAGTAACAATGGAAAACTTGTGGAGGGCATTTAAGAAGAGGCTGGTATCACTTAAACAAAATGGCAAAGCATCCAGGAGTTTACTAAGGAGGACCGTGGAAAAAGATAATCAAGAAGAGCCCTTGGAATTTTAGTCAACTCTGAGATTCAGGAAGGCTGAATTCACTCAGAAGCAATCAGAGAAGGAGATGGGGCAGACTTACATGGAGTGTATGCTTAACTAGCATAAGAAGTCTAAACACAGCTCCTGACCAAACACTCACTGGACAGTAAGCTACTCTGACTCAGAGGAGATTCCTAGGAAGCCAGGCATAAACATAAAATGACACTTCCTCTTGGCAGTGGGGAATTACGTGACTGTGTTATGTTGTGCCACTTCAGAAGTGAGTAGAGAAAGAATTTAAAACTATGAGTTGCTGGTTGATCATGTGGCAAATATGTAAACACCCTGAACTGTGGAACAACCTCTAAGTCTCCCACATATTCAATGATAAACGGTAGAAATATAATATGCTAAGGAAGCTTAAACACAACCTTTGAACAATAACTGAACCATAGGCAACCCCTTGGTATCCAGAGTAAGATAAAACAAAGGAGGGAAATCTGACTACAGGAACCAGAGAGTGCCCATTACGGGAGGAGGGGAAACAGAATTAAAAGAAATAACTAACCAAATCACTAAACAAACTAAAAAATGGCCAAACAAAAACAACGATAATATACCCGAAGGAGAGGTGTGAGAATCAGTATACATATTTGCCACGATATATTATTTAAAATATCCAGTTTTCACCAAAAACTGGGACATGCAAAGTAACAGAAAAGTATAATGCATACAGAGGGAAAACTAGTAGGCAAAGAAAATACCTTTGAAGGAACACAAATGATAAACATTGGGAGATAAAGACTTTAAATTGGATATTATAAATATGTTCAAAGAACTAAAGAAATCAGTTGAGCACAGTGGCTCATGCCTGTAATCCCAGCACTTTGGGAGACTGAGGAAGGAGAATTGCTTGAGGCCAGGAATTTGAGACCAGCCTTGGCAACATAATGAGATCCTGCCTCTATACAACATGCAAAAGTGAGTTGGGTGTGGTGGCACATGCCTGTAGTCCTAGCTGCTCAGGAATCTGAGGTGGGAGGATTACTTGAGCCCAGGAGTTCAAGGCTGCAGTGAACTATGATTGTGCCATTGCACTCCAGCCTGAGTAACAGAGCAACATCCTGTCTCAAAGAAAAAGAAGAACTAAAAGACTCTGTACATATAGAATTAAAGAAATATGCAAAAATTAATCATCAAATATAAAATATCAGTAAAGAAGAAATTATTGAAAAGAACCAAATGGAAATTCTGCAGTTGAAAGGGCTACATTCAAAATGAAACAACTCACTAGAGAGGTGAATAGATTTGAGCTGACAGAAAAAATCATCAGTAAACTCGAAGATAGAGCAGTAGATATTATACAATTTAAAAACAGAAATAAAAATAACAAAAAAAAATTAACAGAGCCTTGAAAAAAAATCAAGTAATTAAATAGTCGGAGAGATTTTTATGATCATTGATAGGAAGACTCACAATGTTAAGATACTAATTTTTCCCAAATTGATCCATAGTTTTAATACAATTCAAATAAAAACTCCAGTGTTATTTTGGTATATTGACAAGGTGCTTTTATAGTTTATATGGAGAGGCAAAAATCACAGAAAAGCCAACACAATGGTAACAAAAAGGACAAATTTGGAAGACCATTACTACTTGACTTCAATACTTACTATAAAGCTATAGTAATCAAGAAAGTGTGATACTGGTAAAAAAAAATAGATAATAGATCATTGGAACAGAATAGAGAATTCAAAAGTATACCCATACAAATAATAGTCAACTGATCTTTGACAAAGAAACAAAAGCAATTAATAGAAAAATAATAGTCTTCTCAACAACTGATTTGGAACAACTGGACATCCACATGCCAAATAAATAAATACATAAATCTAGACACAGACCTTATAACCCGCACAAAAAATAACTCATAATGGATTATAGATATAAGGGTTAAATGTAAAACTATGTAACTCTTAGAAAAGAGCATAGGCGAAAATCAAGATGACCTAGGGCATAGCAATGATTTTTTACACACAATCCACGAAAGAAATAATTAATAAACTGGATTTTGTTAAAATCTACAGTTCTTCTCTATAAAGGACACTGCTAAGTGAATAAGAAGGCAAGCCACAGACTGGGAGAAAACATTTGCAAAAGACATATCTCATAGAAATAATTGTTATCTAAAATATTTGTTATCTAAAATATACAAGAAACTCTTAAAACTCTACAATAAGGAAATAAACAACTCAATTGAAAAATGGGCAAAAGACCTCAACAAACACTTTACCAAAGAAGACATATTTATGGAAAATAAGTATCTAAAAAGATGTTTAACATACTATGTCATTTAAAAAATTTCAAATTAAAACAATAAGATATCATTATAGATAATGATTCTTCTGCCATTCTGCTAATGGTAGAATGCCTCAAATCCAAAACACTGACAACAACGAATGCTGGTGAGAATGTGGAGCAATGGGAATTCTCATTCATTGCTACTGGGAATGCAAAATGGTACAGGAACAAAACCAAACATGCCCTTACCATAAGACCCAGCAATCATTATCCCTGGCATCTGCACAAATGAGTTGAAAACACAGAAATTTGCACTGGGATGTCCATAGCAGTTTTATTGATAATTGTCAAAACTTGGAAGCAACCAAGGTGGCCTTGAGTAGGTGAATGGGTAAACTTTGGTACATCCAGACTGTGGACTATTATCTGGTGCTAAAAATAAATGAGCTGTCAGACCATGAAAAAACTGGAGAAATGTTAACTTCATATTACTAAGTGAAAGAAGCCAATCTGAAAAGACTACATACTGTATGTCTCCAACTGGAGATAGTAAAAACGGCAAAACCATGGAGATAGTAAAAATATCAGTTGTTGTCAGGCACTAGTTGAGAGAAAGGGATGAATGAGTGGAGCCAGAGAATTTTTAGTGCAGTGATATTATTCGGTATGATACTATAATTGTAGCTACATGCTATATATTCTTGTCAAATCCCATAAAATGTAAAATAGGAATGAACCCTAATGTAAACTATGAAATTTGGGTGATAATAATATGTTGATGTAGGTTTATGAATTATAACAAATGTACCACTTTGGTGCATGATGCTGATGATGAGAAAGGCTATGTGTGTGGCAGGGGAAAGGGGTATATGAAATCATCTGCACTTTCTCTTCAATTTTGTCAGGAACCTTGAACTTCTCTAACATATAAAATCTATATTTAAAAAAATAAAGGAGCCCTATTGAAATGTGGGTTAAATGTACATCAACATACACGTAATAGGAGTTTCAGCAGTAAAAGAGAAAAAGTGACAGAAAACATATTTGAAAAAACAACAGATAAAACTACCTAGATTTGATTTAAAAAAATTAACTTATGCATTCAAAAATCTCAAATAACTTCAATCAGGATAACTTGAAAGAAATTCACATCCACATACACACATTATAGTCAAACGATAAAAACCAAAGGTACAGAGAATGTCTTAAAAGGCGTAAGAGAAAAAATGACACATTATGTACAATGAGAACTCCAACAAGATTAATAGCTAATTTCTCACGAGAAATAAATAAGGCCACAAGACAATGGATTGACATAGTCAAAATACTGAAAGTAAAAAACCTGTCCACCAAGAATTTTATGTTTAGCAAAATTATCTCTTTAAAGTTATAGTAAGATAAAGACCCCCCTTGGGTAAACTAAAACTAAGAGAACTTATTGGTACTAGACCTGCCTTACAAAAATTATGAAAAACATTCTTCAAACTGAAAGTAAATTGATGCCAGAGAGTAATTCAAATGCACATAATAAAACAAACAGTTACAGCAAATACTTACGTAGATAATTACTAAAGACAATATAAATCCTCATTCATTTCTCTTTCTATGGTTGATTGATTTAAAAAAAATATATTGCATTTCTCTATATTGTTGGGACTATGATATACAGGAAGGTACTATGTTCAATAATATCAGCATAAAGGAGGTGGGTGGGAACAAAGTTGTACTGGAATAAGTCTACAGGAGGAAATGAAGAGGATCAGAAAGAATAAAAAAAGGCTAATGTAATAAATTATATAAATTTTACTTGATCTCTTTTATTTGCTCAGCCTTTTAAAACATACATAAGATTGTATACAATAATAATTAAAACAAAAGATTGTATTTGTAACATGTGTACACCTAATATGTATAAAAATGATAGAACAAATATATATATAATAGAACAAAGGAGAAAGAATGGAGCTATATAGAAGTAGAATTTGTAGACATCATTGGGAATATATATAAATATTAAA
This sequence comes from Pan troglodytes, assembly GCF_028858775.2. Taxonomy (NCBI): domain Eukaryota; kingdom Metazoa; phylum Chordata; class Mammalia; order Primates; family Hominidae; genus Pan; species Pan troglodytes. The sequence goes on along the minus strand of NC_072407.2, from coordinate 129,460,865 downwards.
TTGATTATGATAAATTAAGACCAATTCTGAAAGTTTGACAGAAATTGTTAAGAAAATGACTCAAAAATAATCTAAAAATCATTAAAGGAATTAAAATGTTACACTAGAAAATATCCAATTAATAAAAAAGATGACAATAATGGAGGATCAGAGGAACAAAAAGGCATCTAACTTATAAAAAACAAAATATAAAATCCAGAGGCAAATCAAACCATATCAACAACAAAATCAAATGTAAACGAATTAAATAATTCAATCAAAATTCTGACATTGTCATATTGGACTAAAAACAAAAACAGAATTAAAGTTGTTAAAATGACCATACTACCCAAAACAGTCTACAAATTCAATGCAATTCTGATCAAAATACGAATGACAGTCATCACAGAAATAGAAAAAATCATCCTAAAATTTGTATGAAACCACAAAAGACCTTGAATAGCCAAAGAAATACAAAGAAAAAAGAACAAAGGTAAAGGCATCACATTACCTAACTTCAAAATATATTACCTAAGTTATGGAAATAAAAACAGCACAGTATTGGTATGAAAACATACATATGTAGACCATTGGAACACAATAGAGAACCCACAAATACATCTACGCATTTACATCCAACTGATTTTCAATAACGTTGCCAAGAACCTATATTGAGGAAAAGACACCCTCTTTGAAAAATTATGCTGGGAAAACTGGATATTTACATGCAGAAAAATGAAACTAGACTCCTATCTCTCACCATATACAAAAATCTATTCATGATGGATTAAATACATAAGGTTAAGACCTGAAATTTTGAAAAGAAAGAAAACAGGGGAAACACCTTAAGACATTGGTCTACACAAAGATTTTATGGCTAGACTTCAAAAGCGCAGTCAACAGAAACAAAAAATAGACAAATGGGACTATATTAAAACATTTCAGCGTAGCAAAAAAAAAAAAAATCAGTAGAGTGAAGACGCAACCTGAAGGAGGGTATAAAATATTTGTGAACTATCCATTCAACAAAAAACAAATATCCAGAATATGCAAGAAATTCAAACAACTCAATAGAAAAAAAAATAATCCCACTGAAAAGTGAGCAAATAATCTAAGTAGACATTTTTCAAAAGAAGAGATACAAATGCCTAAAAGATATATTTAAAAATGCTCAACATTTAAGCTTATCATCAGGGAAATGAAAATGCTCCACATTTGATATGCTAATCATCGGGGAAATGAAAATCAAAACCAAAATGAGATAACATTTCTCCCCAATTAGAATGGCTATTATCAATAAGACAAAAAATAACAAATGTTGATGAGAATGTGGAGAACAGGAAGCTCTTACACACTTTTGTTGAGAATGTAAATTAGTACAGCCGTTATGGGAAAACAGTTTGCAGATTTCTTTAAAAACTATAAATTGCACTAACATATGATGTAGCAATCCCACTCTTGGGTATTTATTTAAAGAAAAGAAAATTAAGATTCGAAGGAATACCTGCACCCAATGTTTATTGCAGCAATATTCACAATAGCCAAGGTAAAGAATTAACCTAAGTGTCCACCAGTGAACAAATAGATAAAGAAAATGTGGTATATATACAAAATGAAATTCTATTCAACCATAAGGAAGAATGAAATCATGTCATTTATAGCAACATGGAGGGGACTGGAAGTCATTATGTTACATGAAATAAGACAGGCACAAAAAGAAAAATATTGCATGTTCTTACTCCTATGTGGGAGCTAAATAGTTTTTCTCATGGAGGTTGAAAATAGAATGATAGTTACCAGAATATGGGAAGGGTGAGAGGCAGAGTAAAGAAAGGTTGGTGAATTGGCACAAACATACAATTAGAAGGAATAAGTTCTAATATTGGATAGCACAGTAGGGTGACTATAGTTAACAATAATGTATATTTCACAATAGCTAGAAGAGATTTGAAATGTTCCTAACACAAAATAATAATAAATGTAAGGTGATGGATATCCTACATCACCTGCTTTGATAATTATGCATGTATCAAAATATCACATATACCCCACAAACATGCATAATTATTATGTATCAATTGATCAATCAACACATTCTTTAAAAAAAATCCAACTGTATACAAGAGACACAATTCAGGATCAAAACTACAAACAAATGAAAAGTACAATAATGAGAAAAATAAATTATTTAAAAAACAAATAGAGTAGCTAGCAGATGGGGAAGCAAAATAAACTGTAAACCAAAAACTTTTAGACATAAAGCAGGACCTTTTATGGTAATAAGAAGAGTTAATTCATTAATAACATTAACATTATTAACATAAATGCATTTATTAACAAAATTTAACAATAATAGTTGGGGACTTTAAAACCTCAATTTCAAAAATGGATAGAGCAATGAGGCATAAGATAAACAAGGAAACAGAAAAAAATGAACAACATTAAAAACAAACCAGACTGAATAGACATCTACACAACTCTCCACATCAAAACAGCAGAATACGCATTCTTTTTTTTTTTTTTTTTTTTTTTTGAGACGGAGTCTGGCTCTGTCGCCCAGGCTGGAGCGCAGTGGCTTGATCTCAGCTCACTGCAAGCTCCGCCTCCCGGGTTCACGCCATTCTCCTGCCTCAACCTCTCAAGTAGCTGGGACTACAGGTGCCTGCCACCACGCCCAGCTAATTTTTTGTTTTTGTATTTTTAGTAGAGACGGGGTTTCACCATGTTAGCCAGGATGGTCTCAATCTCCTGACCTCGTGATCCACCCGCCTCGGCCTCCCAAAGTGCTGGGATTACAGGCGTGAGCCACCGCGCCCAGCCCAGAATACGCATTCTTTTTAAGCACACAGAAAACATTATCCAGTTTAGATTATATGCTAGACCAAAAATAGAAGCCTCGATATATTTAAAAGAATTAAATTTATGGTATATTTTCTGATGACAATGAAATGAAGTGGATTAAATTAGAAATCAATAACAGGGAGATATCTGGGAAATTTACAAACATGTAGAAGGTAAACACCACACTCCTAAATAACCAATAAGTTAAAGAAAAGTTTGCAAATGTAATTAGAAAATACTTTGAGATAAAGAAAAACATATTTACAACATACCAAAAGTGCATTAAATGCTACTAAAATAGTGTTCACCAGGAAACTTATAGCTGTAAACATTTCTATTAAAAAACCAAAAGATTTCAAATCAATAAACTAAGTTTATACCATAAGAAAATTGGAAAGTGCAAACAAAACCCAAAGGAAGAAGTAGAAAGGAAATAACAATAGGTTAAAATAAATAAACGAAATAAAGTATAGAAAAACAATAGAGCAAATCAATAAAACCAAAGACTAAATTTTTGAAAATGTTGTGAAACCTAACAAATTTTATCTAGACTGACCAAGAAAAAAGAGATTTAGTTACTAAAATCAAGAATGAAAGACGAAACATCAATTAACAAACACAGAATTACACACATTCACACACACACATATATATATATGAATAACTGTATGCCACTAAGTGAAATGGACAAATCCCATGGATAATAAATTACTGAAACTGACTCAAGAAAAAATCAGAAAATATAAATTTACATAACAAATAAGATGAGATTAATAATTTCAAAACTTCCTATAAATAAAAAACAAGGCCTCGATGTTTTCACTGCTGACTGAATTCTATCAAGCAGTCAAAAACTTAGAACCAATTGCTCTGAAACACTTAAAATATAGAGCAGGAAGGGACACATCACAGATTATTCTATAAGGCTTGTACTATCCTGATAATTAGACAAAAACATCAACAAGAAGACTACAAATCAATATCTCTTATGAGCATGACCAAGAAAATCATAACGAACATTAAAAAAACAAATTTAGGAAAATAAAAAGAAAGTATTGAAAGTATTATACACCTTAACCAAGTGAGATTTATCCCAGGAATGCAAGCTTAGTTTAATACCTAAAAATCAATTAATCATAGTAGTGGAATAATGAACAAAAGCTATATAGTCTCTCAAACAATGCAGAAAAAGCATTTGAGAAATCCAATACTTATTTATAATTAAAATATTCAGCAAAATAGAAATGGGAAAGAACTTGCTCAAGTAGTTTGACGGCATCTATGAAAAACAGACGAAGTTAACATCATACTTAATATTAAAAGACAATGCTTTATCTTTCTCATTGAAAATATTATGCTAATTGAAATAAGCCAATCACAAAAAAGCATGATTGCCACCTCTATTCAATATCAATACTGGAGTTTCTAGCCAGGGCAATTAGGCAAGAAAAAAGATAAACAGCACCAGACCAAAAAGGGAAAAATAACATGATCTTATGTACAGAAAATCATAATGAATCCACCAAAAACTCTATTAAAACTGAAAAGCAAGTTCAGCTAGATTTCAGACAATGAGACCAAAATAAAAAATCAGTTGTGTTGCTTTAAACTAGAAGTGAATATTCTGAAGGTAAATTTAAGAAAATAATCTGTTTACATAACTTCAAACAGAATGAAATACTTAAATATAAATTTAACAGAGGAACTGAAAGATTTTTACACTAAAAATACAACACATGGTCAAAAGAATGTAAGGAAGGTTTGAATAAATGGAAAAGCATCCCATGTTCACAGGTTAGAAGACTTACTATTGTTACCAATAATAGACAGAGCCAAATCATGAGTGAACTACCGTTTGCAATTGCTACAAAGAGAATAAAATACCTAGAAATACAACTTACAAGGGATCTGAAGGACTGCTTCCAGGAGAACTACAAACCACTGCTCAAGGAAATGAGAGGGCACAAACAAATGGAGAAACATTCCATGCTCATGGATAGGAAGAATCAATATCATGAAAATGGCCATACTGAACAAAGTAATTTATAGATTCAATGCTATCCCCATCAAGCTACCGTTGACTTTCTTCACAGAATTAGAAAAAACTTCTTTAAATTTCATATGGAACCAAAAAAGAGCTCTTATAGCCAAGACAATCCTAAGCAAAAAGAACAAAGCTGGAGGCATCACGCTACCTGACTTCAAACTATACTACAAGGCTACAGTAACCAAAACAGCATAATACTGGTACCAAAACAGATATGTAGACCAATGGAATAGAACAGAGGCCTCAGAAATAACATCACACATCGACAACCATCTGATCTTTGACAAATCTAACAAAAACAAGCAATAAGGAAAGGATTCCCTCTTTAATAAATGGTGTTGGGAAAACTGGCTAGCCATATGCAGTAAACTGAAACTGGACCCCTTCCTTACACTTTATACAAAAATTAACTCAAGATGGATTAAAGACCTAAACCTAAGACCTAAAACCATAAAAACCCTAGAAGAAAATCTAGGCAAGGACATAGGCATTGGCAAAGTTTTCATGACTAAAACACCAAAAGCAATGGCAACAAAAGCCAAAATTGACAAATGAGATCTAATTAAACTAAAGAGCTTCTGCACAGCAAAAGAAACTAGCATCAGAGTGAACAGGCAACCTACAGAATGGGAGAAAAGTTTTGCAATCTGTTCTTCTGACAAAAGTCTAATATCCAGAATCTACAAGGAACTTAAGCAAATTTACAAGAAAAAACAACCCCATCAAAAAGTGGGTGAAGGATATGAACAGACACTTCTCAAAAGAAGACATATGAAAGCAAACATATGAAAAAAGGCTCATCATCACTGGTCATTAGAGAAATGCAAATTAAAACCACAATGAGATACCACCTCATGCCAGTTAGAATGGCAATCATTAAAAAGTCAGGAAACAACAGATGCTAGAGAGAATGTGGAGAAATAGGAATGCTTTTACACTGTGGTCTGGAGTGTAAAGTAGTTCAACCATTGTGGAAGACAGTGTGAAAATCCCTCAAGGATCTAGAACCAGAAATACAATTTGAACCATCAATCCCATTACTGGGTATATACCCAAAGGATTATAAATCATTCTACTATAAAGACATGTGCACACGTATGTTTATTGCAGCACTGTTCACAATAGCAAAGACTTGGAACTAACCCAAATGCCCATCAATGATAGACTGGATAAAGAAAATGTGGCACATATACACCATGGAATACTATGCAGCCATAAAAAGGATGAGTTCATGTCCTTTGCAGGGACATGGATGAAGCTGGAAACCATCATTCTCAGCAAACTAACACAGGAACAGAAAACCAAACACACATGTTCTCACTCATAAGTGGGAGTTAAACAATGAGAGTACATCGACACAGGGAGGGGAATATCACACACTGGGGCCTGTAGGAGGGTATGGGGCCAGAAGAGGGATAGCACTGGGAGAAATACCTAATGTAGATGATGGGTTGATGGGTGCAGGAAACCATCATGCCACATGTATACCTATGTAACAAACCTGCACATTCTGCACACGTATCCCAGAACTTAAAGTAAAATAAAAAATATGACAATAATTCCCAAATTGAATTATGGATTTAATGTAATGCCTATTAAAGCCTAGCAGGCTTCTTTGCAGAAATTGACAAACTGATCCTATTATTTGTATGAGAATGCAAGGAATCCAGAATATCCAAAACAATCTTGGAAAAGAACAAAGTTCGAAGGCTCATACTTCCCAATTTCAGAGTTTACTATAAAGCTATAGTAATCAGGCATTGTGGCAACTAGCAAAAAGATAGGCATATAGATCAGTAAAATAGAATTGAGAATCCAGAAATAAACCATTACATCTACAATTAGTTTTCCACAAAGGTGGAATGAATAGTATCTCCAACCAATGGTGCTGAGAAAACTGTAAATCCACAGAAAACAATGGACATGTACACTTAACTCACAATATATACAGAAATTAATTTCAAATGAATAAAAGGACTTAAGACCTAAAACTATACAACTATTAGAAGAAAGCATTCATTTCCTTGGGTTAGGCGCTAGTCTTAATACGACACTAAAAGCACAGCAAATGAAAGAAAAAAAATAGATGAATTGGACTGAACTGCATAAAAATTAAAAACACTTGTTCTGCAAATGATATTATCAATAATGTGAAAAGACAATCCACAGAATTAGAGAAAATACTTTTAAGTTATACTTCTGATGAGGGACTTGTGTTCGTATATGTAAAAGACTCTTACAACTCAACTATTATTTTAAAAAACAGATTATCCAACTTTAAATTGGACAAATGATTTGCATAGACATTTCTACAAAAAGTGTAAGCTAATGGCCAATAAACACATAAAACCATGCTAAAATTATTAGTAATTAGAGAAATGCAAATCAAAACCTTGATGAGATACCACTTTATAACCGTTAATATGACTACTTAAAAAGGCAGGCAAAAACAAGTGTTTGTAAGGATATGGAAAAATTTGAATCCTCATCTATTGCTGTTGGAGATGTTTGGCAATTTTTCAAAATGTCAAACATATAGTTATCATATGACCCAGGTATTTTACTCATAAGTATATACCTGAGAAAAATAAAAATATACACACAAATATGCTTACAAAAATGTTCACAGAATTTATTAAATGTGGAAATAATCCATATGTCCATCAATTCATGAATATGTAACCAAAATGTGGTATATTCATCCAAATGAATATTGTTCAACAATATAAATAAATCAAGTACAGCCACATGCCACAACTGGATGAACCTTGAAAACATTCTGCTAATTGAAATAAACCAGTCACCAACCACCACATGTTGTATAATTTCATAGGCAAATTTATAAAGACGGAAGATAGATTGGTTGTTGCCTCCGACTGGGGTGAGAGGGGCATATATGTAGTTACTGCTAGGGGGTAGAGGTTTTCTTTAGAGGCGATAAAAATGTTCCATAATTAGATTGTGATGATGGTTGCACAACTCTGTCAATATACTAAAAGTCATTGAATCCTACAGTTTAAATTGGTGAATTGTATGGTACGTACATTGTATCCCAATTAAGAGCAAGAAAAGAGTCACAATCTCTTCTAGCCTAATCATGAAAGTTACATTATTTTAAATTTGCCATATTCTATTGGTGAGAAGCAGGTTAGCAGGTCAGCCTGCATTAAAGGGCAGGAGATTACACAAAAGAGTAAATTCCAGAAGGCAGGGATCACTGTGGCCATGTTAGAAATCTGCCCACTACAAAAAGCTTTCCTTTTGATATCAGAGAAAAATGTAATAATTATCATGATCACTACTGCTATTTGACACTTTACTGGTGGTGTTACCAACAATTAAATATGACACTCCCCCAAAATGGTATAAGGATAGATCTGAAAGAACAAATCTCTCATTATTTGTAAATGAAATGAATGTGCAGATAGAAAATGCACAAATACCTGCAGATAAAAAAATTATAATAAAAAAGCAAAATAAAATTGCTACAAATTAGTATGAAGAAATTTATTATATTCCTATATAAGAGTTAGTTTGAAGATGAAATTCTAGTATATTGTATAAAGAAATGGCAAAATATATAAAGTATTATTAATAAATCTATACAGAAAAAAATATGAAAAATTTTAATAAAAAATTTGCCCAGGCATGGTGGCTTACATCTGTAATCCCAGCACTTTGGGAGGCCGAGGCATGCGAATCACCTGAGGTCAGGAGTTCCAGGCCAGCCTGGCCAACATGGTGAAACCCCATCTCTACTAAAAGTACAAAAAACTTAGCAGGGCACGGTGGTGGGTGCCTGTAATCCCAGCTACTCGGGAGGCTGAGGCAGGAGAATCGCTTGAACTCGGGAGGTGGAGGCTGCAGTGAGCCGAGTTCGTGCCACTGCACTCCAGTCTGGGTGACAGAGCAAGACTCCATTTCAAAAAAAAAAAAAAAAAAAAAGATAGCATGGTATTGGTGGAAAAGTAGACAGATAAATGAATGGAACAGAACAGAAAGCCCAGAAAGTGACCTACTTTCTGATAGAGTTGGTATTTAAGATCAGTAGGAAAGGATACACTTTTAAAAAAATGTTTCTAAAACAACTGGATAGCCTCGTCAAAGGAAGAAAGGAAGGAAAGAAGGGAGGAAGGGAAGAAGAAAGTGAAGCACTATCTCACATCATATATAAAAGAAATTTCCAGATACATTAAAGAAGTTAATATAAACATTAAAATTATAAAGATCTTACATGATAATACAGGAGAAAGTCTTCATTATCCTAATATAGGAAAGAATACCTTCTGCTCATGAAAAGATACCATGAAGAAAGTGAACAAAAAAAAATAGACAAAGTGGAAGACTCTGTAATTTATACAACTGGCAAAGGGCATGCATACAGAATAGGGGAAAATATAGAAAATACGAAGTGAAATGAACAAAAGCTGTGAATGGGTGCTTCACAAAAGCAGAAATCCAAATGATTAATAAGCATTTGTAAAAAGTGTTTCCTCTCATTAGTGATCAGAGAAATGCAAATAAACCACAATGAAGTACTACTAAACCACAGTGAGATACCACCAAATTGCCAAAAACTAAAACATCTTAGGGTTCCATGGAGTCCGTGAGAGAAGCCTGGCTCAAAATAATACATATAATATGATTCCAATCATATGGTTTGCAAAATGCAAGCCAAATACATATATAACTTTCTACATAAAAACATATACACATAATTTTGTAAGGGATGCATAAACAGATGGAATAAGATTTTAAAAGAGAAGCAGGAAATAGCTATCACTAAATCCAGGAAAGTGAGATTGTGTTCACAGAGGAGTACAATGAAAGAGACATACAAACAAAAGAAATAAAAATAAGTATTAGTTTTATAATTAAGTGTTAAACTAGGAATATGCTTTATTTTTCTGTACTATATTATTGATACCACAAAAGAAATTACAATAAATACTTAGAGACAAAATTTACCTCTTGTTGGAGGTAAAAGAGAGCATAGCATGGAGGAAGTTCCAGTGGCTACAATGATATCTACAGTTTATACTTTTTAAGCTGGTGTCAGTTACACATTTTTTCTTTTTAATATTATGTTACATCTTTTATATATGTTAGGTATATACTTTTAATGTGGAAATTATTTTATGATTAAAAATCCTAACCCAGAAAAATCGACTGCACAGTATTGTCCCTGGTGTTCAAGAGCCACTCAAAAATGTTCAGTTGTTATTTGAAATTGCAAGTTAAAAACGAATTGACTCTCTAAAGCAGGGGTGAGCAAACTACAGCCTGCAGGCCACATCTGGCCCGCTACCTGCTAAGAATGGCTGAGAGCTAAGAATGGGTTTTACACTGAAAATCATCGGGGGGAAAAAGTCAAAAGAATAACATGTTATGACAATGAAAATTACATGAAGTTCAAATGTCAGTGTCTATAAATGAAGTTTTTTGCAACAGAGCCACAGATATATTGCTGTCTGCTTTCTCTACATCGGCATAATTGAGTAGTTGTGAAAGAGGTAGTAAAGTCCATAAAGCCAAAAATATTTACTACCTGGGCCTTTTCAGAAAAAGTTGGCCTACTCTGTTCTAAAATACTTTATGGTTGTCCCTTGCTTTCAGAAGCCAGAGGGATGAGTGGCTCCCCATGTGTTCAGCTGCCTGAGGAAGATGCTCTCCTGAGCTGGGGCAGCTTGCATGGAGATGAGCATCATCACTTACAACAGGGGCTGCTTTTGCAAATTACCTACAGCCTCCATCTCTTTGTTCCACCCTCCACCAGGAGCCCTCACAAGGGCTGACAGGGAAGCTGGGAGCCCTCTCCAAGAGCACAGTAAATTTTGATTTCTGTAGGGGATGCTGCTATATGAAGCTTTGGGCTGAGTTGAGAACTGAGAAAAAGCCAAGGCTTCTAGGTTTGAATTGTAACTCTGTGGTTTATCAGTTATGAAATTACAGGAACTTTGTTTTTTTTATGGTTTTTGGTTTCTTTTTCCACAAAGGGACTAAGACCCACTTTAAAGAATTTTTATGAGAATTAGGGATACAACATGCAAACTTTCTGCAAATAGTAGGCATTCAATTAAAAGAAGCTATTAGTATTCACAATTATCAATTCAGGAGGTATCAGGGCAAAAGAGAAAAATTCAAACTAGCCTCTGTGGTATTACTAGATTTCAACTCTAAGTCCTTAAAGACCTCAGGTGCCAGGAAATGGCACAAGAGTGTAATTAATTAATTCAGGAAGACAGGGCTGGGAAGTCCCCAGCCAGCTCTTTTATCATCCTAAGTGATTTACCAGCCCCTTATCTAGACTCTGGTCTGAATTCAGTTTTATAGGGCCCCTCCCAAGGCACTTAGGCACCTCTTCCTCAAATATCTCAACTCACTTTACAATTTCAGGTGATCCTCATTGTATCTAGGGCACTAAGGTTAAGAGCCAAGATCTCAGCAAGTTACCAAGAAAATAAAAGTCTTCGAAAATACATCACTGTGAAGAGAATTCCTCAGACAGAGGTTGACCTTTTAGGGCCATTCAGGAAGAAGGGCTGTTTCAACCTTAACTATAAAAGAAGATGAGAGTCCATGGCATTATCTGTTTATTCATATTAAAATACTTGATAATTAGGATAAAACATGGATATTTAAGAATGAGAATGACTGTAATTAAGATGACACTGAATTCAGCCTGCTTTCAATTTAACTAGGTATAAAATTAGATTATTAATGTATTGAAACATGACATAGCAAATTATCCCTGTTGCCAATTCTTGGAGTCTTACATTAGCTGGCTTATTTGAAAGGATTAGAAGTAAGTGAGAAAATTATTTCAACATTATGTCAAACAAAGCCAGACATCATGTAGAGAAAAATGAAAGGTCCTTATTTCTGGGGAGGTGACGGTGGATTAGGAGATAGAGTTGTAAGAGTCCCACCCACACACAAGGTGAAGAGCCTCCCAGAGAACCACAGTTGGAGGCTTGGGCCACTGCCAACAGAGTCCTCCTTGCCGGATGTCTAGGAGTGGAGTCCAGACATAAAGTCTGTGGAGATGCCTCTACATCTGTTCCTCCTGGGAGAAGCCTAGAATAAAAACACAGGCTCCCTTTGCACTTCTTACTCTTCATGGATGAAGGAAGAGCCGACGGCCTTTTCAGATACCTCAGAAGTCTCAGAAATAATAACGGTGAGAACAAGAGTCACAACACTCATAGTGTCCGGGGGTGTTGCTGTGCTGGGACTTGGGCCAGGTATTTCACAGGCAGTATCTCATCCAATCTACAAAACAACCTTATGGGAGCCTAAAAATGTTCCTGTTTACACACGAGGAAACTGAGGCTTGGTGAGGAGGAGGAGGGTTCCACACCAAGCAAGTGACAGTTCTGAACTCTGTCTCCAAAGCCCATGGGTTTGTCTTTACACTATTGTTGCCCTCAGACCCTCCTCATGCACCTCCCTGATACACGCTCACCATCACCCTTGTGGCGGGCAACGGTTCCATTCCATAAATGCATGTCACTGCAATATAAGAATATCTGCAAGTCCTGGTTTGTTTTAGTTTCACCTGGTTTTTTGTTTTATTTCTTTTTATGATCTGCATCCACAACTGTCTGTGACACTGGCTATTTATTTCTCAGTTCTTGGAGATCATAGATTGTATTTACAGAACTTTCCTTATATACCATTTAGCTAAGTGTCACACACTAAGAGATCAAGAAAACATATTTTTGTGGTCGGAAGGATGTGCCTTTGCTCTATTCGATACCTAATTCTATTTCTCAGGGAGAAGGATAGAGAGTCCAGCCATTGTCCAACATGGAGTGCCTGCCCCTCAGATGATGTTACTCTGAGCAAGTCAAAGAATTTGGCTGTGTGACAGAAGAATAGGTGGCTTTCAACTTATTAGGAAACTGTACCCGAAAGACTCATCCCGTGTACCATAGCAGCCTAGACCTAGGATTGAGTTCTGGCTTGACCGCTTACTGCATTCCTAACTTCGATGGAGTTACCTAATCCGTCCAAGCCTCAGCATTCTCATTTGTAAAATACAGGTCCGCTGGTGATTTGACCGCTTGTTCTCCAGGCTGGGTCAAGATCAGCTGGACCACTCTTGCTGACCAGGCTCACTTTATCTCCTCTGGCACTGAGGAAGCCCTTTTGGTCCTGGACTACGTTCTTCATCACGTCTGAGGTTTAGACTAAACACTTGCAATGGAGATGCAATGGGGACATCTCTCAGCCAGACTCAGCATCTCACTGTCAGGCGCCAAGCCTCTGAAATCAGCCACCTCTGCTCTTCCTGAAGAACGTTCAGAAGCCCATAGAGGCTGACTCATGTCTTCTCTGCCTGAATGTGCCACATTTCCACTTTTGCTACTCATGCCCATGGTGCTTGTGAGATGACCCTGAGGAGTGGCTCCTCGTAGATGCACTTAAGGAAGGGGCATTTACTTCTTCATTTTTAACTCTCCCATCAACCTGCCTAAGTCTACCCTTCCAGGATTTTCCCTAAGGCAGGAATACGAATCCTGAAACCCATGCTTCTCGGATGACTGCCTCTTCTGCCTCACATGTACTGTCTCAAAACTGGAAAGGCTTCCTTTTCTCTCCCTTCTTCATGGAGATAATCTTTCCTATAGCGTGTCCTCCTCGGCAAGAGGTGGCTCGTGCCTTAAGGTTCTCAAGGATCCAAAGGGCAGGATGGCTGTAGGGGAACAGGACTTGCGATTGGGAACATGGGGAAAATAAAAATTAGTATACATTTAATATCTTGACAATATTATTATCATCATGTACTTTTTCATCTAACAATCATGGTAATCCAATGAGGTAAGCATTACTCTCCTTTCACACAAAAATACTGGGGCCCAGGGAGACTCAGTCTCTTCTCTAGGTCACGTAGCATTTGACCTCTGTTTTGCCTAAGTACAAAAACCTTGCTTTTAGCACTCCACAATCCCATCTCACACCACTGAAGATATCAAGCAGAGGACAAACACTCCCTTATCTTGTCTTATTCAGGTGGTTAAACTAGTTGTTAGAAATTTGAACTCAATGACCTCTGAGGTCTTTCTAAGGCTGAAATTCAATGTTTCTATATTTCTGATTCTCTGTTATGTGAGTTTACAGATTCCTGTGACTCTTTTCCCTTTTCCATCTTCTCTTCAAAGAACGTCTGAAAAGCCCAACAGAAGTGGATTAGGTCCCCTTTAAAACTCTCTGAAGGACCCTACAATCGCATCATAGCAGCCACATAACAGTCCTGAGAGGAGGTTTTCTCCATAATTCACTCCATGCACTGGAGCTGGATAAGAGATACATAATTTATACAGGCAATTACACATCAATTGGTTATTAAAAGTGCCCTCATTGAGATGTACTGTATTGAGGACACAGAGATAAATCTGGTTCCCCAGGTAACCGGATCTAGCTCGCAGACAGAAGACAAATTTTCTGATTTGGGATTGGCATAACTTCTCCTGACCCTGCTGGTCTCTGCCTGCAGTGCGGTGCTCTGCCCGTGTGTGGGTGGGTGAAGGCGGGAGCAGCCGTGAGAAAGCCACAGTATCAATACTACTCTGGCACTTTTCTCGGGGCTCTTTTCTCCTAGGAAAAATAATTATTTTTCTAATTAATTAAACATTCACTCAATCATTCATTCATTCATTAATCCATCTATTTAAATAATAAATAGTAATACTAACTACCGAGCTAGATGCTGGGGAGACATAAGGATGAAAACGGTGCTATTCCTCCCTTTGAAGAACTGACTGTTAGCGAGGAAAGACACAAGCAAACAAATAATTGTGAATATTTTGAAAAGTACAGAAGTGGAGTGAAATACAAATGAAAATGTGGTGGAGGGAGCCATTTGCTCTCTCCAGGGCAGCTAGAAAAGGCTTCACATAGGAGGTTAGAGATAAGCAAAGCCCTGTGGTAATAAATGAAAGATCGCCACACAGATAGTGGAGAAGCAATCTAAAAAGAGGAACAAGGAGGTGCAAAAGAACAAAGTTTTACATCTAATTAAGGGTATAATGTATATCTGGAGGAAATAACTACAGGTATACCTTGGAGATACTGCAGGTTCAGTTCCAGACCACAGCAATAAAGCAAAGGTCACAATAAAGCAAGTCACACAAATTGTTTGATTTCCTAGTGCATATAATAGTTACATTTATACTACATCATAGCATATTAAGTGTGCAACAGAATTATGTCTTAAAAATGATATATATATCTTAATTTAATAATACTTCACTGGTTTAAAATGCTAACAATCATCTGAGCCTTCAGTGAGTAGAAATCTTTTTGCTGGTGGAGGGTGTTGCCTCTGTGTTGATGGTTGTTTACTGGTCAGGGTGGTGTTTGCTGAAGGTTAGGGTGGCTGTGGCAATTTCTTAAGATAAGACAATGAAGCTTGCCACATTGACTGATTCTCCCTTTCATGAAATATTTCTCTGTAGCATGTGATGGTGTTTGGTAGCATTTTACCCACAATAGAACTCTTTGAAAATTGGAGTCAATCCTTTCAAATCCTGCCACTGCTTTATCAACTAAGTTTGTATAATATTCTAAATCCTTTGTTGTCATTTCAACAATGTTCACAGACAGCATCTTCACCAGGAGTAGACTCCATCTCAAGAAATCACTCTCTTTGATCATCCATAAGAAGCAACTCCTCATCCACCAACATTTTATTATGAGATTGCAGCAATTCAGTCACATCTTCATGTCCCACTTCTAATTCTAAGTCTCTCACTATTTACAACACATGTGCAGTTACTTCTTCCACTAACATCTTGAACCCTCAAAATTATCCATGAGAGTTGGAATCATTTTCTTCCAAACTCCTGTTAATGTTTATATTTTGACTTCCTCCCATTAATCATGAACGTTATGAATAGCATCTAGAATGGTGAATCTTTTCTAGAAGGTTTTCAGTTTACTTTTCCCAGATCCAACAGATGAATCACTATGTATGGCAGCTGTAGCTTTACAAAAAGCATCTTTTAAATATAAAGACTTGAAAGTCAAAATTACTCCTTGACCCATGGGCTACAGAATGAATGTATTAACAGACATGGAAACAATATTAATCTCCTCGTACATCTCCATTGAGCTCTTCAGAGACCAGGTGCATTGTCAATGAGCAGTAATAGTTTGAAAGGAATCTTTTTTTCTGAGAAGTAGATCTCAACAGTGAGCTAAAAATACTCAGTAAACCATGCTGTAAACATATGTGCTTTCATCCAGACTTTGTCGTTTCATTTATAGAGCACAGGAAGACTAGATTTACCATAATTCTTAAGAGCTCCAGACTTTTTTGAATGACAAAGGAACATTAGCTTTATTTTAAAGTCACCAGCCACATTAGCCCCTAACAAAAGAGTTGTTTTGTCTTTTGAAGGTTTGAAGACAGGCATTGGCTTCTCCTCTCTAGCTATGAAAGTCCTGGATGGCATGCGTATTAGTCCGTTCTGCTATAAATAAATATCTGTGACTGGGTAATTTATAAAGAAAAGAGGTTCAATTGGCTCATGGTTCTGCAGGCTGTACAGGAAGCATAGTGGCTTCTGCTTCTGAGGAGACCCCAGGAAACTTACAGTCATGGTGGAGGGTCAAGGGGGAGCAGGCACATCTTACGAGGCCAGAGGAGAAGAGGGAGACGGGGAGGTGCCACACACTTTTAAATGACCGAATCTCATGATAACTCACTTGCTCACTATCATGAGAACAACACTGAGGGGATGATGCCAAACCACTGGTGAGATCCTGCCCCCATGAGCCAATCATTTCACAACAGGCCCCACCTCCAACACTGGGGATTACAATTTGACATAAGATTTGGGTGGAGACACAGATCCAAACCATATCAGCATTGTCTTCCAATTAAAAGCTCTTTAATCTACATTGAAAAATCTGTTGTTTAGTATAGCCACCTTCATCAGTTATCTTAGCCAAATCCTCTAGACAACTTGCTACAGCTTCTACGTCAACACAAAACTACTACATCTTGTAATTTTACGTATGAAGATAGCTTCTTTTATTAAACCTCATAATCAATGTCTGCTATCTCCAAACTTTTCCTGCAGCTTCCTCACCTCTGTCTATCTTCAGAGAGTTGAAGAGAGTTAGGGCCTTACTTTGTATTAGGCTTTGGTTTAAGGGAATGTTGTGGCTGGTTTGGTCTTCCATCCAGACCACTCAAACTTTCTCCATATCAGCAATAAGGTTGTTTTGCTTTCTTATCATTTGTGTGTTCACTGAAGTAGCACTTTTAATTTCCTCCATGAACTTTTTCTTTGTATTTACAACTGGGATGTTTCTAGCAAGAAGCCTAGATTTTGGCCTATCTCCACTTTCAAAATGCCTTCCTCCCCACATTTAATCATTTCAGGGGTTTGCTTTAAAGTGAGAGATGTGGGACTCTTCCGTTAAACACTTAGAAGCCATTGTAAAGTTATTAATTGGTATAATTTTAATATTTTTATGTCTCAGGGAATAGGGAAACCTAAGCAGAGGGAGAGAGATGGGGAAAACGCAGATCAGTGAAGCAGTCAGAACACACATCACATTTATCAATTAAGTTCGCTGTCTAATATGGGACTGGTTTGTGGTGCCCCAAAACAATTAGTCAAACAGTAGCATCAAAGATCACTGATCACAGATCACCATAATAGATGTGAGAATAATTAACAATTGTAAATATTTCAAAAATTACCAAACTGTGGCCCAGAGACACGAAGTGAGCACATGCTTTTGGAAAAATGGTGCCAACAGATTTGATAGACCCAAAGGTTGCCACAAACCTTAAATTTGTAAAAAATGCACAAGGTATGTGAAGTGCAATAGCGTAAATAATAAAATGAGGTCTACCTGTACAGAGGACATGCTGGTGCATTTATACCTCTTGGCAACAATAGGTGTAGAAAAATTTAGTAATTCTATTGCTAGTGAACTGGATTCGCTGCACCAACATCTTCTGAGAAGGTTTTGTTGTTTTTGTTGTTTTGTTTTGTTTTGTAAATACAGAAATCTTGATTTAGCAGGTCTAGGGCTGGACATATGAATCTATGTTTCAAAAATCTCTCTGAGTGATTCTTTTGAAAATGAGGCTAACACCTGAGAAAAAATGTGTTCCTGTCTAGGCTGTTACCTTCCTGAGTCCTCTTTCATATACCTGGGCTGGACCCTTGAGGCTTTGTTTAGTCATCAACTCCCAAGCAATTTGCTTAATGTCATCTATCAATTGTATCCCCAGAAAAGCCTATGTTTTTCCACTTGTGTTTGAGATTCGGGAAGGTGCCCAGACATACTGACAGTCCTTTGGCACCAGCTCCCAGGGAGCTTCCTTAGAAATATGGCAGCAGTGAATCTAGAGACCCAGGCATGCCAGAGGTGCAGAATAGCAGGATGCCTCTGCCTTCCCCATGTAAACCTGACCCAGAATTCCCATGATGGGGCTCAGGCATAAGACTGATGTATTCTATGCTTTGGGATTTAGGGGAACTTCTCTTCATTAAGCACAGCATGTGACGTTTAATAAAATGTTAGAAACTATTAAACAACCTGTGAACAAAATATATTGGCCACGTCCACACAAAGCAGTATTATAAGTCACTATGGAAAATACAGGTAGCTTTTATAATCTAATTGAAGAAGGAAGTACCCTACACACATGTGAATAGTAGCTGTAGTAAGTCAATAATCAAATGATAATATTTTTACTTGCCTCTGATAAGATAGGTTAATGGCCTGGAAAGTAATATTTAGTGATGATATAGTTTCTTTGAGTACTCAGAAGTAAGAAACTGTTAAGAACTCACAAAAGAAACAATACTTACCCCCTAGGAGCTATTGCTGTGAAAAATGCATCACTTTATAGCTTGTTTCCCCCTTGGTTTTATTGCCTATCAAAGTTAGAAGAGAAAAATTAACATTTGTAGAATGCTTATTTTGTGACAAACAACAGGCTCACCACTTGTGGCATGTATTACTTTGTTTCAGTCTCTCAAAGATACAGTGAAGTTGGTACTTTTATCATTCGTTAGAGGTTGGGAGATACATGCACTTTGCCCAGGGTCACCAACCAGGTAGTCAGGGAAAGAGCTGGAATGACCCAGCTGGTATGCTTTCCATGACATTCTTCTCTCTCTATTAGTGGCTTCCTCGGATATCGTCATCCAGTACAGTTAAACTAGGTCGGTAGGGGGTTTGGAGAACCCCTGAAATTCTCTGCATTCATTCTGGGACAAGAAGAGAATGTAGATAAGATAGGAACTCTAGGCCGGGCACGGTGGCTCACACGTGTAATCCCAGCACTTTGGGAGGCCGAGGCAGGCGGATCACCTGAGGTCGGGAGTTTGAGACCAGCCTGACCAACATGGAGAAACCCCGTCTCTACTAAAAACACAAAATTAGCCAGGCGTGGTGGCACATGCCTGTAATCCCAGCTGCTCGGGAGGCTGAGGCAGGAGAATTGCCTGAACTCAGGAGGCGGAGGTTGTGGTGAGCCAATATCACATCATTGCACTCCAGCCTGGGCAACGAGAGTGAAACTCCATCTCAAAAAAAAAAAAAAAAAAAAAAAGAAAGAAAGAAAGAAAGGAAAGATAGGAACTCTATAACAAATTACTGGCTTGAATTCAAACTTTGTATAAATACTCATTTTGTTTGTTGTTTTTCACAATAAATATTGTACTTCCTACACTGTTTTAGAGGCTTGGGTTATAACAGTGAACAAAATATTTGAAAATCCCCTATCCTCATGGAATTTCCATTCTAGAAAGAGAACTAACACAATCCAACTAACACCATAAATAAGTAAATAATGTAACATATTAGAAGATCAAAGTGTTATGGAAAAAGAAATAGTACTGACATAGCCAATCACAGCTCTGATCAGCTTCAGATAAGCAGAATTGCCACTTTGAACCAATTCAATTCCAAATGAAGGAAAAAGACACAGATATTTTAGTTCACCTGTTGCACTCTTCCTCAAATAAATACATATTTTTCATGTTTGAAATAGTAAAAATACTTCACAGGCCCTCTAAGGACCTTTATGAATGTGTAGGTTGGCTTTCGTTTATCTGTTGGTCTCCTTTCTTCTCTACCCTAATTAGTCTTCAAAACTTAGGTACAAGAGAATCATAAATGAAATATGAAGAACCAAGAAAAAATAAAAAACCAAGAAGATGTGAAGTCAAGAGTGAGTGGGGCTAGGCTGTGCACAGTGGCTCTCATCTGTAATCCCAGCACTTTGGGAGGCCGGGGTGGGCAGATCACCTGAAATCAGGAGTTTTTGAGACCAGCTTGAGCGACATGGTGAAACCCCATCTCTACTAAAAATACAAAAAAATTAGTTGGGCCTGGTGGCAGGCACCTGTAGTCCCAGCTACTTGGGAGGCTGAGGAAGGTGAATCTCTTGAACCCGGGAGGCAGAGGTTGCAGTGAGATGAGATTGTGCCACTGCACTCCAGCCTGGGCAACAGAGCAAGACTCAGTCTCAATAAAAAAAAAAAAAAGTGGATAGTGGGGCTCAAATGCATGCCTAAGGCAGGCTCCCTCCTTCACTAAAACTCTGTCCTCTACTCCTTTGACCAAGACTGAAAAATGAGTAAAATCTTATCCTGTGTGCAGAAGACGAAAGGAGGTGACTGTTCCAAGACACGGCACCCATACAGTGCACTCATCCAAGAAATCCAGTTTACTCTCAAGGATGTTTATTTTCCAGAAACAGTTGCCCCAGGAACCTCTGAAATTATAAAATCCTCAACCTTGAAATTAGAGTTAGTTCTAGTCACTGAGCTACTGAATCGGGGGTAGGCCTGACATTCTCACCAGCCCCTTTCGGTGAGTTGTGTGTGGGGAGTCTTTGGGCAGCAACAACCTTAATAGCAGAGATAGACTCAGAGAGGATCACAAAGATAAAGTGAATCTGATGAGTTTCTGGACATGAGGACTTTTCCTGGGGTCCCGAAAAGAAATTGAGCTGCATTTTCTTTCTTGGGTCAGAGAAGAATTTGCTCCTCTCTTTAACTCACCCCACCTCTTCCAGAAACTGGTCTTATCTCTAGAGTATTTCTTTAAGGATACATAAGGAATATAGAATGAGACCTCAAAAACCTACATTCCATATGAAAGGAGATAAATAAGCTGATTTTTTTTCCTGAAAGTCTCTAGTGGTTGCAAAGGGACCCGATTAACAAGAGAAGGTGAATCAGAATAATTCAGTTTTCTCTTCCATTTCCCTGTGGCCATCCTCCCAGGACTGTTTGTCGCTAGGCATTTTTGAAGAGCAGGCTCCTCTTGGACTCTGATCCCTTTCATCCATCCCGCTGCTGGGCTAGGCATGCAAACCGTGGCAGGGGAGATGACAGACACGCATCACTGGTGCCGCTAATGCAGGAGGTGCAAGGCAACTGCAGGGTTGGGTGAAGTGATTCACGGTGGCCTCTGTATCTGAGACCCCTGTCTCTCCTTCTCTCTGATGCTTTTTCATTTCTGCAACATTAATGGGAATGAATACAGTCATACTTTAAAATAAGATGTTTAAAAACTCCCTCTTCTGGAATGACTAACCGTTTCCTCTCCTACAGTCCATGGGTTCCAAGTTTTTCTCAAAGATCCTCTTCTTAATGGACTCATCGGCCCACGCTAGCTGGATCCTCCCAACCCTCTTCTTTTGACTGTCTAACATATTCGCCAGTGTCCAAATTTCCATGTCACTCTTTCCTGGTTTTCAATGAGTCCTAAATTAATAACCAGACTGCAGAAACAATTGAAGACTGGGAGTGCAGTAATTCTTCCGGCATCACCATTAAAATCTAAAACAAACAGTTTTCTACATAGTCAGGGTGCGTATAATGGGTACGGGGTAGGTATGTGTCGGGGAGACGGTAACTAATCATAAATAGTTTACTGGGTCTCACAAATGACCTCAGTTAGCACACATTCTTCAGGCAAATCTTGTAATATTTCTCTATCTTTCCTGTTTTCACTCTGTCTATAGCCAGCATTGATGATAAGATTTCCCTGATACCACATTCAATGAAGTCTTCAGTTCATCCTTGATACTTGCTGCACTGACATGTATTAACAAACAGCATCTCTGTTCTGTCTTTTGGAAATGTTCTTCCCCATCACAGTGCTCCCTATATCCACCTTCCCCATCACAGTGCTCCCTGTATCCACCTTCCCCATCACAGTGCTCCCTGTATCCACCTTCCCAGAGAGCCAGCAACCCTCATAGCACCCACAAGACTGGCCTGCAAGATCCAGCATCATTACTCCCCTCTGGACTTTCTCACCCACAATGCCCCTATTTGCTCTTTCCCATCTCTAAGCAGTGGGACTCCACTGATGTGGGAAAAGGAGAAGGAAAGAGATCCAAGGCATTCAGGACAGGCTGATTCACCTACATGCTTTTCTCTCAAAGGCCACTCTCTAACTCCAAATATGCTTGGATAAATGAAAGCTATAGCAAGAGGTTTGGCTTTTCTGACCTTCATGCTTGAGCACCTACAAGAAAGGAGTTCATTAACTGGTACCCTTAAATCACTCCAAATGTGGCCTTCTGCTGGAGCCCCCATCACAAAGTGTAATTATTTATTGTGTCTTTAAAGATTCTTGTTACCTTCACTGTCTTCTCTTACTCTTTTGCCCTTGAGAGCTGAATTTGTTGGAAAAGAAAGAAACCCCACTTCAGGGGTGCAGTGGTTCCATAGGAGTGTGAAGTTACATCAGAGACCCTGAGCAAAAACAACCCTATAAGTTTCCCGAAAAAGCATATGAAAAACATTGCTATTTAAGACTTTCTGTGACTCAGGAAAGCTAGCAATTTTACCCTATATTTGCATAGCTATCATTTACAGGTATTTTCCTCTAATTAATTTGGTTTAATTTATTTCAGCCCATACAGGTATAAATGTTATCCACTTTATATATAAGGGAAACTGAGACTTTGAGAGGTAGAGTGATGTGCTTAAGGTCCCATACTGCTAGATGAGACCAGCTACAGAATTTGCAGAGTGTCTTGTTAAAAACAAATGAATAAATAAATCCAAGAATTTCAAGACGACAACAGCAGAGCATTAAACCAACTTGTAGTCCCTCTAAGCAGGGAGCCCATGTGACAATCACGACCCGGCTACTAGACAGACACGGAGCCAGGAATCACATGCAAACCTTTGAAGTCCAAGTCCATCTTTCTCATCACCCTCTGGCTGGGTTAGGATTCAGTCCCTGGCTTTCCTCCAATCACGGCTGTGACATTGCCCATACACTGCTTAAGTGACATGGATCCCAGCTTCTCCTCCTATAAATCAAGGGATTAGAGAAAATTGTCACTGTAGTTTTATAATCGTTTCCCCCTAGATCCTTGAGCTCTAGTGGACAACTATCTCTACCATGATTCTGTGAATGAAGGAAAAAAAATTCATAAATAAATGTCTGTATTTTTAAATAGTCAATGTATCTTACATTAGTTTGAAATTCTCTATCTCATATCCAGCTCCTCCTCCTACTTGGGTTTATTCTATTCTTTAAGTCTGATTATTTGAAAAGGGAAAATAAAAGAAAGACAGACAAACAGAGAGAAACAGAGAAAGAGAGAGAAAGAAAAGAAGCCCTAAAGACGCTGGCTGTGCAGATGGCTCCAGACCTCCACTTCTACTCTATTATCAGCAGACTTCACTCCAAGGATGATACACTCTGCAATTTGTATGAGAAAGACACGTTTTTGAAACCAAAGTGGTTATTATTGCAGAAGCTCCTGCCTCAAGCAGCCGTTTTAATGTTTTTCTCCCTGAAATCTGAACATATTCATCAAACTGTGTTGTGCTCCTGGACTCGCAATTAATCACGGCTCATTTCAAGCTTTGTTAATTAATACCAAGGCCAGGGACCCAGTGGAGGCCGCAAATTTAATCTGCAGTGTTTTAAAATTATTATAATCTGCTAAAGGAAGAGCTGTTGGATTTTAAATAGCTTTTAAAAAAAATTTCAACACCGCATTGCCAAGAAATTAAAAGCGATTTATGATAATCTTGGTGAAGGAACCACCCTGAAATAGCATCTTTTTGTTATTGTTAGCTGACATCTGGCCAGCAGAGGGAGTAGAACTGAACTAGAGGCACCATGTTGCCGGAGCTACAGACTTAATAATGTAAAGATGGAGAAAGAAACCAAAAGGAGACCGACCATGAGGTATGTTCTGGCAATAACAGAATCAGCATGAGAAGGGAGGATTCCCAGTAGGATCTGGTGTGGTGAAACTAGGGTAAAAAATATTTTATATTTCTTTTTCTCACCTTGAACTACTAAATGGGAAGAATCTCTGAGTATGAACTCCACTTACTGAGAGAGAGGGCATTGCTAAACTTAAATGATTTCAAAGGGATGAGGAAATAGTTTGTCTGGAATTACACTCAATGGAGTGGTTTATCTCATTAGACTGAGATTACTGTTGTGTTTCATGCTTTGTTTTTGGGGGCTGCACTCCCCCCTAATCTGGAGGAAGGTACTCATCCATTTCTGATGAGTACTTTATTTCATGATCTGAACATCTGCAGCAGCACCATCCAGCCGTGATTTCTACATTGCTTCCTACTAGTGCTTCACATGTTAGCTCAGTTGTTGAACATTTTGATTTTGAAATAAACCTCAAGAGGACAAATGATCTCAGGTTATTAATAGAACAACACCAAAATATTCCAGAAAAATATAAGAATTTGTGAGTAAATAAGTATTCATGTGTAAAGACCTTGAAGGAATGACTTTCTACAATGCTGAGCATGGTATACACAGCTTTCTAAAAACTGTCTCTGGTGGAACCTGCCTACATCACCTGCCCCACGTTCAGTCATTCCAAATTTCCTACATCCCAAACACCTTGATTTGTTCAGTCATCCCAAATACCTCACATGATGTTCCCTTAGCCTTGAATTCCATCAAGATTCTGTTCATACTTCAAGATCCACACAAAACTTACCTTTCCTCTGAGGATGTCCTCATTTCCTGCAAGAGTTCTTATTCAACAATTGCACATGTTTGTGTGCATATGTACTCCCACCCTTACCATGCTGCTTTCTAAATAATGTGTATATATTTTTCATTACAGGTACAGATACTTACAATACATTATATTAGATAATAAACAGATAAATAAAAAGGCATAAGGCTCTGCCTGCAGACTTTAAGTTGCTGGAGTGGTGCCATTGCCATTTCCTTCTTTTATATTCTCAGCCCCTAGGACGGTGCCTTTGATGTAGTAGGTGCTTGATACTTTTTTTGAATGAATCACTTACATGATTTACTAGAGGTCACTCTAGGTCTAGTCTTATTTTATAAAAAGGAAACTGAAGCACTAGCAGGGCAAATTGCTTGTGTAAAGTCACGTAATTAATTATCAAACACATTTGGCATAATTCCAAGCCACAGAGTGCTCATTTCCTTAGGTAGACAGCCTCAAACAAATTCCTGTTCTTTAGAGCTGCATAATCTTCAAGAAACCACATAATTACAAGCAAGGCAGGACATGGGGGTGGGGAATAAAGAATACTGAAGTCATCTATAAGCGATATGCAGAGCCACA
Source organism: Pan troglodytes (assembly GCF_028858775.2). Classification (NCBI taxonomy): domain Eukaryota; kingdom Metazoa; phylum Chordata; class Mammalia; order Primates; family Hominidae; genus Pan; species Pan troglodytes. The sequence continues at coordinate 129,435,405 of NC_072407.2, read as the reverse complement.
AATAGAGCCCACAGCTAATCAATTTGGGGGTGGAGTACAAATTAAGAGTGAGTATGAAACCAGTCCGATTGTCCCATACAACTAATATGTATGCTTTTTTTAAGTAAACATAAAAATTGATTCTCCCTGGTCTTAAAAGTTGTAGCTTAGATTGTTTCATTTGAGTTCCTTCCTCAGGAAACCAACACTCAGACAAAGGAGTGAAACTTACTAGATCACCACATCCAGACAATGAGACACCACACCCCTCATCCATCATGATGACTTCCTTACTCCCCTCTAATTCCTGTTTTCCCACGTCCCTGCTCTATAAACCTCCCAATTTTATTGGTCAGAGGGATGAATTTGAGACTTTATCTCCATTTTCCTCAGCTGCAGCACCCTATTAAAGCCTTCTCTTTGATAACACTTGTTGTCTCAGTGATTGGCATTCTGTGCAGTGGGCAGCAGAGCCTATACTGAACTCTTGGTGTTTTGGTAATGAGTCTAGCTGGAGAGCTCTCACATAGGTTGAAAGCTCCAGGTCAGGGTTAATGAGTCCTGTCTCTGCCCACTCTTCTCCATTTTTGAGACCTAGGGAGAACAATTTAGAGATTCAGATTTAAAAAAAAATTAAAGCAATCTGAGGTATTATTTCCACAAGCAAATGCCCACAGATATTTCCCAGATGGGGAAATGGACCAGCTCATGTGGCCCATGACTATTCTTTTTAGTCTAAATCATGAAAGCAAACATTTGTTTGGGGCCAAGAGCAGAGGCTACTGCTCTAAGACAAAATTGTAATGCTTTCAAGGCCCTTGAGGGTAATATAAAAGGGAAGAGCTGAATGTGAGAAAGGAAAGATGCCAGAAACCTGAACTCAAGGGTAGATACACCTAGCCTTGCCTCAATGTCAAAGACACAGTGAGAACTTGAGGTGGGTGGTAAGCCTGCGAGCTGTCAGGTTGCAAGGGAACAGCACATGATGATGTGGCTCAATGTTGCTAGATATTTCTATTATACGAAAAAAAAAGCCAAAACCCAGATATGTGTGTGTCCTCTCTTGATTTTTTTAATACTCAACAGCTATTTCTCTGTGTGGATCAACTCAGAAAGAGACATGTCTTCAGGCTGTGAATCACAGAAGCATGGCCCATGTCTGAAAGCTACACATTTCTCAAGGAATGCACTTTGCTATTGGGCCGAGGAAGAGAATCTCATTTCTAAGCAACTTTTTTGGGTGGCAGATGTTGGGGAGGAGGAGGGGGGATTTTATGCATTTTCCTTTGAGTAGTTTAGGTAGGAATTTATACAATTTCTTCTACATGTTGTCAGGAAAAATAAAACCTCTGCCTCAGGAAAGTAGGCCAATTTATAAATGGTAGATTTTTGAAAAGATCTCAATTTAAAATTTTCTTTATTGTAGTCAGATGAATCACTTCTTTGTGGCTTCTAAGAGTCACAGAACACTGCAAGGTGGGAGTTGTCCACAGTGGGTAAATGGCCCGGGGTAGGCCAGTTCTGGTAATGTAGACAGCTGCTAGGTAGTCACTGGGAGAGGTCCTGCTTACTTTGAAGGAAGTCCTCTCTGTCCCAGAAGGTGCTAGGAGAAGGTGGTGGCAACAGTGGTTCTGGACTGAGCAGCTGTCTCTGCAGAGGCCCCCTGCCTATTGGGCAGTCTTTAAACAATGGCTCCACTCCTACCCAGCATCTGGGCATGCAATCACTGCTGCTTCCAGCTCAGTGCTCTCCCACTGGAGAATCCTGACCTCCTTTCTCATCTTTTCTCCTATGTCTCACTTCCCACCCACTAACATAGAGACCTTTTGTTTTTGCTATTTATGGAGATGGGGGAAGGAAGCCCTTTCTCTCTTAAATGATTCTAGATATTTCCCTTAGAGCTACTTACACAAAAGTAATGTTTATGCTTCTCAGACACTATTTCATAGTACATGTAGGCTGAGCAATCCAAATACAAAAATTCAAAATCCATAATTTCCTAAAATCTGAAATTTTTCGTGCTGACATAACACACAAATAAAATGCTTTTTGGAGCATTACAAGTTTCAGGTTTTTGGATTTGGCATGCTCAACCAGTACATGTAATGCAAATATTCTGAAATCCCCCCCAAAATCCAAAATGCGTCTGGTCCCAAGCATTTGAGATAAAGGATACTCAACCTGTACTATACTATATATAATGGTATAATATTAGCATATAGTCTGCTTAATAGTTTGGGAATTTGGAAACTCCAAAGTCCCGAGATTCACAGGCTACTTTTTGCTATGTGCCCTGTCACAACCCCCCCTGAGCCATATCCAAACTTGATTATCTGCTAGAAATTATCTGCTTCCATGGGGAGGTGGGTAGAAGGAATGAGATAATCAGTAGAAAATAAAAATGTGTATAATTATATTTTTAAAATATTGTCCTGGGAAGAAAAAAAAGAAAGGAAAAGGTAAACACCAGTTTCCTTCCTAAAATAAATTAGATCTATACCTTTGGTCTGGAGCTTCAATAATGGGCCCAGAGATTCTGCACTAAAACCAGAGCTTATCTGTCCCCCTGGACTAAGTGCAAAATCCTATGTACCCATGAGACCTGATAGCTGTCTGAGAGCTTCCCATTCTCTTCTCTGTCAGGCAGAACCAAGCACAGCACCCACCATGCAAATAAAAGGCCTCCAGAATTCACCTCTGCAAATCTCTAAACAAGGTTTTGATTGGGTCTGTCTGTAAATGTCCACAAAGGAGGCTGGTTCAAAGCAAGTGAGATGAGGGAGGTGCAAAAGGGGTGGGAGTGGGGAAGAAAGGAAGCTGTGAGCCCAGGCCTCAGCAAAGGGCCTCTGTGGGTGCACCTGATGAGGGCGACTGTTTTCTCATCCTAACTGGCTCCCTCCTGATGCAAAGGCCTTGTACAAATCCCACCTTCTCTTCTAAGCTTCTTTATTCCTGGAGTCTCATGCAGAGTCAGGAGAAAAAGCAACTGCTGTGCAAAGAAAACAGCAAGGCAGAAAGGAAGAGAGCACAGAGCAGTCAGCTTTTGAGGACACATTAAAGATTTCACTGAGCACCAGCAGTGCCCAGCATCACCCCTTTCAGTCCACGCCTCCATCTTCCCCCACCCAAATGGAGAGAAGTGTGTTAAGAGGCCTGAGAGCTCTGCATGTGAATTTCAACCTGTGATTTGAGGGTTAAATGAAGACCCCCACAACGAACCCTCAAAATAGACTCCTACTGCCCAACTGATATGATTTAGCAATGTCCCCACCCAAATTTCAAATTGTAGCTCCCATAATTCCCCTGTGTTGTGGGAGGGACTTGGTGGGAGGTAATTGAATCATGGGGGTGGGCCTTTCCCATGCTGTTCTCATGATAGTGAATAAGTCTCATGAGATCTGACGGTTTTATAAAGGGCAATTCCTCTGCACATGCTCCCTCTTGCCTGCCGCCATGTAAGACATACCTTTGCTCCTCATTTGCCTTCCACCATGATTGAGAGGCCTCCCCAGCCATGTGGAACTGTGGGTCAATTAAACCTCTTTCCTTTATAAATTACCCAGTCTCAGGTATGTCTTTATTTGCAGCATGAGAACAGACTAATACACCACCAGAGAGTTTGCCCATAAGAAGGGCTTTGCTCTTGGATGAGGCGTCTGTCTCCATGGACCCCTGTTAATATGTAGACTGGCGTAGTCATCTGAGAGAGCCACATGCACACACACATACATACATACACACGTACTCCACACATACACACATACACAAAGATGTGGCTCTGTGTTTTGAGATTTAAAAAAAACAAATAAAAGACAGAAATTGCTTCTGCCTTCCAGAAGCTCACATCTCACTTAAAATCAAAATACATTTTGCAAGTGATATGTATTCGTATTTATAAAGTACACATCTTGTACTTTAAGGTTTTTTTTGTAATATGGCAGAAAAGATTCTGGATTTAGAATCAGAACACTTAAATCTACATTTCAGTTTTGCCCCTTTGCCAATAGGTGTGCAAACTTGGACAATTTCCTTAATCTCCCTAAACTTGTAGATGAGTCCTGAGTGGAGAATAGACACTCAATAAATGTTGGTTATTTTGTGATTTAGTATTATTATTGTCTTTATTAGTATTACTGTTATTATTATTAAGTGAGGAAAATAGTGCACTCTACACAGAGCCATGCAGCTCCTCAAGCATCCATCCACCACCACCAACCTGTCCCAACATCCACTTGTTTTCGCATTCACCACATCGTAATAGCTTCCTAACTGGATTCCAAGCTTCCAATCCCTTTTCCTTCCAACGAGTGCTGCATTCTCTTTCCAAAGTTTTATTTTTAAAGGAGAGATCTATTTGCCATGCCAATCTCCTCCTCAAACAACTCCAAAACCTACCTTACACCTATAGAACAAATTCTAACCTCAGTCAAAGGCTCTTGACAAAATGGTAATTTAATCTTCAAGGGGGAGGAGGAGCAGAGAGCAGGTAGGGCCATATTTAAGTTTAAGGTTTCACTTTTAAAACTTTGAAACTTTTTTTTTTATTATTTATACTCTAGAATAAAAGAAGACAGTGACCTAAATATGCCCAAAAGCATTTTCATACATTCATTCAATGGTTATTTATTGAGTAGCAACTGTGCCACATGCTGGAGGTACAGCAATGAAAGTGACAAAAGATGCCCTTTCTTTATGGAATGAACGTTCTACTGGGAAAGAGAGACATAAACATATAAATAAATAGATAAAGCAATAGTGAGTGATGCTAAACTCCAAGCTGAGGGCTCAGAGTCCTTCTGGAGGCAGAGAGTCAGGCACTGCCAAAGTACCCAAGTGGACACAGGTGATTAAATGTGTTTATCGCATTTTGCCATTATTTGTATTCCTTTCTCCTGTAGAATCAGTTCTAGGGTGCCTGAGCCGATCTGATTCTCTGAGACATAGTTCTACATGTGTATGTTGGATGTGTGTGTGTGTGTGTGTGTGTGTGTGTGTGTGTGTGTGTGTGTGCTGGTGGGAATGCATTCCTGAAAATGGGAATAATGGCTAAATCACAGCTGTCTGAGTCCTTATGGAGATACCTTATTTCTGACTCCCTACACTAGAAAAATTATGCTCCCTTTCTCTTCAAATGCTTCTGGCCATAGACTCAAAGGTCTCTTTGACTTTGGGAGTAGTAGCACCACACTACTCTAGTTGTTAGATTCTGGAATTAATCCTTCCAACATAAAGTGTACCTATTGTGACTTGAGTGTCCATGCGCCTTCATATTTACAAATGCTGCCCTCACATCTTCCTCCTGGCCCTACTCTGTTGCCTCATTAATCGGTATGACTAAACTTTATTTATTTATTTTAAAACGGAGTTTCGCTCTTGTTGCCCAGGCTGGAGTGCAATGGTATGATCTTGGTTCACCGCAACCTCTGCCTCCTGAGTTCAAGTGATTCTCTTGCCTCAGCCTCCCGAGTAGCTGGGATTACAGGCATGCATTACCATGCCTGGCAAATTTTGTATTTTTAGTAGAGACAGGGTTTCTCCATGTTGGTCAGGCTGGTCTCGAACTCTCGACTTCAGGTGATCTGCCCACCTCGGCCTCCCAAAATGCTGGGATTACAGGTATGAGCCACCATGATTGAACTTTTATACAGACATTTCTCTGATAGAATCCTCCTCGTATATTAGCCAAGTGAACTGATGTAATGGCACCTGGCTGTCCCTGGACAGTCCCCTCCCTCAGCCAAGTGGGCACAGGACTGCCTTCCTACCCTCTTCCCCAGTGACTTGCTGGAGGATTGTGACAAACTAATCGATCAACTACCATCACGTTGCCAGGATTTCAGTATTGCTTACTGCCTGGAATCTCAAAGCTGGTTCTTCGTCTGATTGAAATATTTATCTTGCTAGAAATTTCACACATATTAGCAATTTTAACTTTCAAAACCCCTACAAAGATACTATTATAGAGGGGGACAATGAGGTTCGATGTTGTTGAATGATTCATCTAAAATATGCCTGGTAATGTTAAAAGGAATGGGATTTAAAACCATATTCATACGACAGGGCCATGATGTCATGGCTTTAGCTATTGAAGACTTCACAATGCAGGGGTAGAAAACAGGTTCCTCTCTCAGTGCCTGGGTGCTGAGCCCTGCTCTTTTGCTTTCCAGCTGTATAAACTTGGGTTCAGCAACAGTGGTCAGTGGTTAATTAGCCATTTCAAGTCTTGATTTTCCTACCTATAAAATAGGGATAACAATACCTGATTCATAAAGTTGACTGCCAAGTAAAATGTTCTGCAGAGTGTCTAGAGCATGCTATGGAGTACACAGAGCATATTTTAACGATGAGTAATGCCATTGTTATTGTTAGTATTGCCACTCCAACTCCCTGAGCTAGATTTTACAAAACAAATTAGACCTCCTTTTATATTAAGGTATCCGGAGCTGGAAGTCCCAGCGTGGCTCACTAAAATTTGGCAGAACTTGGAATCAGGCACTGGCCTAAACCAGGCATGCACATCACTTACTCAGACTTTGTAGAAGATGCTTAACCAGTAAACACCACTGTTTGTCCCAAGCTTCCCAACTTCATTGAGCACTCCTGATTGCTGTTATTTCCTTGAAACTGATATCTATCAGTTCTTTCTTTAAAAATTAATGTTTCTCCATCTCCTAAAATTTAAAAAATGTGAAATTTCACAGCCTTTTATTTCAATTTTCACAAAATGTACTCAATCTACCTCTCTAATCTTTATCTCATGACCATATTTACCCACCCGTGCTATAAATGCATTATTAATTATTTGGGGAACATTTTGGGAACCTCTCCCCTAGCCTTTTCTGAAACACTGTCTTCCTCTGAGTGCCCTCACTCACCTCCCTTCTATATCTACCAAAGTCCACATCGTCATCCTTTAAGGCTCAAGTTTAAATTCTACCAAAATCTTTGCTAGAGCCCCATACCTGTCCCTAATTAATTGAGACAATGCGGAAAGGACACAATTTGCAGAGTACAAGGCCTGAGTCCAGCTCCAGGACAGCAGAAGCACAGTATCAACTGAATGCAATAGTTACCTTGGGCCATAGAGTGTTGCAAACTAGCCAATACTTAATCTGTTGCTTTCCCAACTCCTTCCAGGTATTTCCAGAGGTATAAACTGCAAAATGAGCCAGGCTTGTATTAAACCCAAAAGTTGGAAGGAATTATATTTGGAAGTAGTTGAGAAGAATATTCGATAAAATGTATTTCATTTTGTCAAACAGGAGGATATAAACCATGCAAAAATAAGCATTGGACGAATTACTTTCTGCGTGAAGTGGCATCCACACATACATGTTTCATTATATTGGTAACTAACATCTTTTAATTCCAGGCTCCATAGTGTGATTCTGTCCTGTGTAATTCTGAGGAAGACATTCCAAATGACTGAGCTTAGATTTCTCTCATAAAAGAATATCACTGTGTGTTGCATATGTTGTCTGTGCTGCTCACACTGCACTTATTATGAACTTTTTATACTGCAGACTTTTTTTTTTTTTTAGTCAGGGTCTCCTTTTGTCACCCAGGCTGACGTGCAGTGGTGTGATCACGGCTCACTGCAGCCTTGACCTCCCAGGATGAAGCAATCTCCCCACCTCAGCCTTTCAAGTAGCTGGGTCTACAGGTATGTGCAGTTATACTTGGCTAATATTTTATATATATATATATATACACACACATATATATACACATATATACATATATATGAAAATACATACATACATGTATATATACATGTATATATATGTGTGTATATGTATATATGCGTGTATATATGATGTATATATCTGTGTGTATATATATATGAAAAATATTAGCCAAGTATAACTTGGCACATATATATGTGTGTATATATGTGTATATATATGTGTGTATATATCTGTATATATGTATGTATGTGTGTGTGTGTGTGTGTATATATTTGGGAGAGTCGGGGTCTCTCATTGTTGCCTAGGCTTGTCTTGAACTCCTGGACTCAAGAGAGCCTCCCTCCTTTGCCTCGCAAACTGCTAGGATTACAAGCGTGAGCCACCTCTCCCAGACTTATTTCAAACCTTTTTGCTCATGCCTAATCTTTTGTATTTGATTTTAAATTCCTAGAAGTCGAAACCCACGTCTTACTTATCTCTGTCAAGTCTCACAAGACCCATTAGAAAGTCTTACACACGGTAGCCACACAGGTAAGTTTTCTTGAATGACTGCTGCAAATTGAATAAATATATCATGAACTTTGGAGTTGTCTTATCTTAGGTTTGGTTTGACTGTTATCTGTAGTGATGAATAAATCTGCAACCCACTAATATTCTCTTATAGAATTGTTATGAAAATAAGCAGGATGAAGTTTTTACAACACAACTTTAGTGTCTTCCATAGAGTAGGTGAACCATTATAATAGATTTTATTTTAATTATATGTGACAGGATATACATTTTAATATATCATACACATTTTCCTCCACTGTTCTCAGAAGTGAACTCTGGTATCAACATCTCAATTATTTTATTTTCCAGTCTTCTAAGAAGAGTCGTGCTTTGTCACAATAACTCTTTTATAACTCTTTTGGGCTTTTTCTAGTAAAGAATTATGAAAGAAGGAGAAATGGAAGAGAAACAAATAGTACTTAAGCCACGACTGGGAGGCAAAGGGAAGGATGGGAGGATGCAGCAAGGGATGGAAGTAGATGGGTGTTGTAGTTTGGATGTTTGTCTTTCCACAAATCTCATGTTGAGATGTAATCCCCAGTTTTGGACGTGGGGCCTGTTGGGAGGTGTTTGAGTCACCGGGTCAGATCCCTCTTGGCTTGGTGCTGTACTCATGTTAGTGAGTGAGTTCTTGCAAGATCTGGTTGATTAAAAGTGTTTGGCTTCCCCAGCCACCTTTTCCTTCTCTTGCCATCTGACGCACCTGCTCCCACTTCACCTTCCACAATGAGGCTCCTTGAGTCCTCCCCAGAAGCTGAGCAAATGCCAGGCCATCCTTGTATAGCCTGCAGAACTGTGAGCCAATTAAACCTCTTGATTTAATTGAACAGGATAAAAAATTTTAAATGATAAAACTTTAAAAATTACCCAGTCTCAGGTCTCCTTTTATAGCAATGCAAAAATGGCCTAACATAATGGGGGAGAAAAGGCAGTTTGGGAATTTTTTTGTGGTCTCCGTATCCCCTAGTATTTATTAGTGTGGTCATTGTCTATATATTCCCTTCTAAGGCCTTGAGCTATTTTAAAATTACTTCTTTGGCCGGTTTGAGACTAGAGTCTGTAGGTCACGAATTTTTAAACACTGACAGACATGACTAAATGATAAATCCTACTAAATCCTTCAGTGTCCATAATGGGATCAAGAGTACACAGATCGAAAGAGGCAAACTAAAGCCATGCTTATTCTCTTAAATAAATGCTTCTCCATGGGCATACACACCCAAAACAGTGTGCCCTCTCCACCCACCATTGCAAGGACTGATGTGGAGTCTCGATGCAGGCTGGCACCGAGGAAAAAACAGTAGAAGCATCTTCAAGATCCCAGCCTGTTACAAGAGTTCCTCATTGGTCAGTTTGGTCTATGTTTTAGGCTCCCACACTTTTCATCTTTAAAAATAAAGTCTGCTGACTCCTTGACCATTCTGTGAGGTCTTCAAAGGATAAAACATGTAAAGTGGAAAAAGACAGACAGCAGGATGGAAGAAGTATATTTTAGTCTCCCGAGAATTCAAGAGGTTGTTTTTTGTTGTTGTTGTTGTTGTTTGTTTGTTTTTGTTTTTCAGACAAAGCTCCACAGATAGCCCAGGAGCCTGTGAGATAGTTTATCTCTGTTCATTTATTTAACCAATGTTTGCTGAGATCATACTCTTAACAATTGCTAAGCTGAGTTGTAGGTACATTGTTACAGTGAATCTTCCAAATAAAGTTATGCGATAAGTCATATTGCCATCCCCATTTAAAGATAAAAAAACTGAGGCACTGAAAGTAGCGGGAACTTGTCTAAATCAAAGAGCTAGCAAGTGAAAAAGGTGTCTAATTGCAGTTCATGTGCTTTCACCCATGGAGTGTGGAAATGGTAATCGAGTATAACACTAAATGTCTCAAAGAATGTCCATGGGGTTTGCCATAGGGTTGGATACTTAATTTGTAAGCCTCAGTGCAAAATGAAAATGCAGGGAACCTTTTTCATAAACTCTTAAGAATTTCAAGATAACAGCAACAGTGCATTAAGCCAAGAATGGAGCCCTTCCAAGTGTAGGATCCTGTGCAGCTTCAGGGTTCACAGCTCTGGCTTTCTGATTCAGTGGCCCAAAATACCATGGGATTAACTGCCTCAAGGACAAGATCCCTAATTATGAAGTTTCTGTTCTTTTTTATTTAATCTCCTTTTTTTTTTTTTTTTTTTTTTTTTGTAGTGATTTGAATTGCATCCTTAAGTTGGAGGAAGCAGGGTTTGCCCAAATGCTAGACAGAGAAAAATTGGACCTGGTCTTATCAGCTAGAGAAAGCCAGGCTTTTGAAGTAATGACATTTATTTGAGCTTTGTGTAACATTCCCTTAAACAAGCTTTTTCTAAAGAGAAAAAAAAGCAAAGTAACAAAAACAAAACAGAAAACACTCAGAGAAAGGGAAAAATAGAAGGCCTTCCTGATGAGAAGGATCAACCACTATGAACTCTGCAGAATAAAAATAATTCTCTTGGCTGCCTAAGCTGGCCTGTGAACTGGACCAGCACAGCAATCTTCCAAAGCACATTCACTGCCTTCTGACGGCCATTATATTTGCTGAGATCTGGGCTCTAAAGATGATGTGTATCATTATGTAAGTAACATATTTAATGCACAACGGTGCCGTGTTTTGAGCAGAGTCAGCCAGGCTGAGAGACTATTGTGCCAGTACTACACATTCTGTTGTATGTATTCATTTATTTTCTAAGGCATGTTCCTTAAGTACCTCATGCTGTGGCAATTTGAAGCTCTTACAAACTTTAAGGGACACGTATATTGTCTATGGCTGCCCACCACTACTGGCATTAAAACCGTAGTTGCTGCCATACCATAAGGCTTGCCCCTACCTGATTTATCAGAAGTCAGATTAGTTACTGAATCATGCCCACTTTCCCAAAGCATTCCAGAAGCTGAGAGTCTAGCCTGCCCAAGAAGTCCAAAGGAGCCATTAAAGTATAAATCTTAATACAGAAATCATCACTGAAATCAATAGGATTTGGCAGGTCCTATCATATATCAAAGAATGTAGAAAATAGGAAAGAAGTAGCGGTCACCCTCTGTGACTCTATACCATAGTTCATTCACCCGTCACTCAAGCTAGTCTTGGAGTCAGGAATTATTCTTGCCTTATTCCTGGAGTGACCGTATATTATGGGTTTTCTGGGATGGTCTCAATTTCAAATATTCTGGCCCGTTGTCTCCATAAGTGTACCTAGACTTATCAGACCTTGTGTCCTGATTTTTAGGTTGAGGAAATATGGTTTTTTTGTGCTTGTTTCTCATCATATTCATAGTGAAATTGAGCTGCGTAACCTTGCATGAGTTTCTTTCCCCTAGTTGGGACTCAAAATGTCTTACCTGAAATATGTTGGAAAAGCAAGAGGGCTGACTTGGTCCATTATATCTTTTTTTTTTTCTTAAGAGAATACATTTTTAAACAGCATCTTATACACACGCACCATATGTAATACCGAGGAAAGTGAAGATGTTCTAGTTAAAGTACGTGACTCACCCACTCAAGCACCAGAGACAGGTGTCTCTTAAAGCATCTCCTTTGAAAGATCAGCTTCTGAAACATGCAGCTTGATAGTTTTTGGACTGATGATTTCTAAATCCCCTTTCAACTCTAACAAATGCCTTAGGACTCTGAAAGAGGAGCTGGGTGGTCAGAAATGGGCTAAGCTAGAGAAAAACATTGAAGTAAGCAGGCCCAGTCTTTCTGAGGCCTCTCATACACATTAGCTAATGAATATAAAATGTACCAAAGTGTTTCTGGTCCGTTTTCCAGTGCATTAAATCACTAGAGAAGTGACTTGTGGTTTACTTAAAGAAAAAAGGGAGTGTGAGTTAATGGAAAATCTGGTTTGGGTGTAAGAATATCTAGGTTCTATGCTTGGTTCTTTCACACATCAGCTTGGCAAGTCATTTGACCTACCTGGATTTCCATTTTTGCAACTATAAAATTATTTGCTTGTAATATGTAATCAGAGAGGTCTCTTCCACTTTCAAAAATCTAATGATTATATAACAAGATGCAAAAAATCTTATTAAGAGTTCAACCCCATTTCTAAACCTAAAGGGGGAAGAAAATATGTGTGTTTCCTTTTTTCTCATTTTCGTCCCAACTCAGCTCTCAGCTCTGTTCCATTACTTTGTACATTCTGATTGCCCTTGCCTGAGGTTCAAGAGATATAAACAACAGTTTCACAGGAAAAAAAAAAAGAAACCAAAGTAATTCTATACTTGGTAAGAAAGCAAAGAGGACAAAGAGGAAAGAGCACAGGGCTTGTATTCAGATAAACATGGACTTTCACATTCACCGGCTGCTCAGAGAACAGGACTTTGATAGGGCTGATGATCTCTAAAGATCCTTCCTAATCTATAATCCTATTTAAAGTGTTCATAACTACAGATAAAGATAATTTATTAATATAAGGGCAATCTTTAAAACAGGTTCAGCAGCATTATTTTGTCCACACATCAGTGGAAAAACCCTAGATAGTCCCATTTTAATTGCCACTTGCGATACTCAGTGACAACTCAGTCTGGATTGTCTGAAATATTCAAGACCCAGAATCCATACTAGTACAGTAGCCTTGAATTGACTCAGCTCAATTCCCTCATGCTCTTCAACCCCACTGAGTGGATATATTTCTGACACATATTCTTAACTAACAGACACTGGTGTTACCAACAAACCTATTCCTCAGGCAATTCTTATTCTTGCTAATGAGTGACAGAATCAAAGAAACAAATATGGAAGCTCAGAAACTGATGTGTAACTAAAGGATATATTTCCCCAAGGCCATCTGCTAACATGATGTACTTTAGGATCACTCACGAAATTTCTCATGGTTAGACGTAGCATTTTATACATAGAAAACATGGTGTTCCTGTACATATGGTAGTTTTTAAAAAGAAAAAGTTCCTTCAAATACTTCTGGGCCCTTTTGACTTCTTAGTTTGGCTACGAGATGGCACAACTAGACGAGTGATTCTAAAACATGAAATAAGAAAAGATAAGAAAATTAAAAATCAAACCTAAGAAAATAAAGTGTTACAATTGGTAAAATGGAGATCATGGTTTGGTAGGTCTGAGGAAAAACCAAGAGACTGCATTTCTGAGAAGCTCTGAGCTGATGCTGATCTTGTTGCTCTATAAACCCCACTTTGAATAGCAAGTCCCCCAAAAGTCGGCCAATTCTAAGATTATCATTATTATAAGGTATTTTGATATATGAGCTCTGTAACTAGACTGCCTGTGTTCAAATTCAAAAGCATACATTTACCATTGATGTAACCTGGGACAAGCTTCAAATTATCTGATTTCCCATGTGGTTATAAGCAAGACTTGAGTTTGTGTGTTGAGGGCATAGAGCACTGCCAGACACACAGTGCGGGCTTGATGTAGGTTAGTAGTTATTATTCTAAGGGTAGACCTTTAAATCTTCATTGCAATAGTGGGAGGTATCATGAGGTGTCTGGGAACCACAGTTGAGGAATACATGTTTATTTATGCTGCTTTATTTGGAAAATGATTTAAGGCAGCTGGCTGTTAATTGCTTTCAAGTATCCATATCCATAACAGCTGGCATGAATATAAATATATCAATGTAGACCAGAAAATAACTAGGAATATGTATATCCCAAAAGGTGGATCAAAGCCCAGGTAAAGATTAAACTGTTAATATTGTTGATTGGCTGATCTTAAAGTCAGATGATATTGATTAAATTGTTAGCTTATGAAATTAGCTTATTTTCTGAAATGTTTCATTCTTTGGATTCCAGTTAGGGTTAAGATTTGAGACTGCATTTCGTTTCAGGATAAACTGAGAAACAGACTGTGTGGATGTCTTCTGTTCCAGTCATTTAATTTTCTTATTATCAAAATCATATGATGAATTTTGGCAAGATTCTGTTACATATTTAATGGCAAAGAACTCCTATGGGAAAAAATATCCTGGATAAAAAGCCAAAGGACCCTGAAAATATTATATTTGTGGAATGGGGATGTGGGTGGCTGAATTTAGGTTGTCTATGGGAGGTTTTGACTATGGGCAGGATTTCTGTGTAAGCAAAATGTTATGACTGTGGTTTCCCTGAAAAAAAAAATGCAATTTATCTGAGGCAGCAAGACCTGGAGGCTAAAGCGTAAGCCTAGGAAGCACTAAATCCCTTTACCAATCCCAAACACTGATCTAAGACATGGTTACTTTTAAATCATTTCATCTCTCCAGTTCTCCATGTGCAAAGGAAGGATTAAAGGCACCCATCTCACCTCAGCAAAGCTCTGGCACAAATTAATTACAGTTTATAAATGGTTCCAGAGGACTATCACCAAGAAATGTATAAGACAAGGGGATGTTTACACAACACACATGCCCCAGTTGGAACATAAGTAAATGCCATAGAAAATTGATGACAAATACCACAAGGCAAAGTATTTACTCAAGGAATGAGGTAGACGTGGTATAGTGCAGGAAGACAAAGGATAGTTTAGTACATTGGTAATACAAATGTCCTGCTTAATGGTATGTAGAGTCCAGGTGCTGGAATACAGGCACTACTTGTTAGAGTCTGTCATCTAAAACGATCGAATTAAATACAGTCACCAAACGTTATTCATTCATTCATTCATTTTCTCAGCAAAACTTTATTGAGAACCAGTCATAGACCACAAAGTCCAGTATGTGCCAGAAATTCCAAGTCAACCAGTACCTTTATTGCCTTTCACTTTAGAAGCCCAGAGGCCAGGGGTAGAGACAAACATGCAAAATGATGATCTCAAGAGGGTATCATAAGTGTTACAGTAGAATCATACACCAAGGTGCTATAAGAGCAAAGAAGAGATGCACCTGTTTTAATCAGACTCAGAATTGAGAGAAAGATTTCTGGAGATGATGTTTGGATTGAATTTGAAGGATGAATGACAGTTTGCCTGATTGAGTGAATTCAAGATAGGAAAAATCTCTCAAACAGCCAAACTCAGCAACTGGCTGAGGTTCCACTTCCTCATGCTTATAAATATATGGGGGTTCTCTCTTTAATAAGGAAGGTTAAGATTGGACTGGAAATCTTTCCATATGGGATATGAAGGGAGGTAACCTGGGTGTCAGAAGGTTTCAGAGGTTTTCAGGTTACAAATTTTGCAAAGCTCCCTTTGGGTTCCCTTGTCTACTTCTTCCCCAATCACAGAAGCTTGAGATTTTCCTCGTTTGCATATTAGTCACCGCTGTTAGAGTCCACTTCAAAAAGAATTCTGTAGCTAAGGAAGTTTAAGAACCATAGCATAATGCTCAGAAACACCTTGCCCCAAGGAAAAAGTGGGCCGTCTATTTGAGCAAAGTGTTCCTGTCTTCAGCCTCTGTCAGGTCAGAGCTCTCCTGATTCTCTTTAACTGCCCAGAATCTCTCTGATCTTCCCAACTTCGACTAGCTACACTGATGTCTATGCCCACCTCAATCCATCAGCAGACTACTCTATGTACCCAGGTATTTTCTTCCAAAGTTATACAATTCCACTTTTTGTTCAAACTTAATGATAAATTATGGTGTTAGCAAATGATGACAACTTCATACTGTAATCCTCTAAGAGGGCACATGTGCTTTGTTTTTCCGATTGTAAGTTTCACCTCAAAGAAGTGATAACATGGCATTTGAAGCGCTGGGCATTTTCTGGGGGAATGTGACTTAAATTATATATTGAATTCAACCATCTCTTCATTCTGTAATGTCCTCTAGCTGTGGCTCCAAAGGCAGAGATGCACTGAGGCTTCTTTCTTGCTGCCAGCAGGTGCAGCATGTGGTCAAGGTGAGCACCCCTGCATCTTCCAGTCTACCACGGCCAGTGGGTCTTTCAAGTCTTGAATATCTTCCCTATCAGGAACTCACGTGTCATTCAGGAAGACACAGGGTTACAGGGAGGGGGGAAGAGGGAGGGCAAAAAGCAGGAAAGGGACACACTAAGAGAGGAACTAACACAACACCAGAGAAAAGAGACATTCAGGGAGGTTAGCAAATTGTCTGAATGCCTAGAAAGGAAGAGTACAAAAAATATAAGCTTACATCACTGGAAATCTCACTCCCCTAGAATAAGGGAAGTGCTACACAGAAAAAGGAAGAGGGGAGAGGGGAAGAAAGGAGGTGGAGGATGGTGGGGGGAGAGAGAGAAAGAGAGAAGGTAACTTCCCCCACCAAACACCACATTGCTTTTTACTTAACAGTTTAGGTCAGTTTCAACTAGGTCACAAGGATGTGTGTATCTTCAGAATAAAGTCTTTAATCGGCTGATGGATATGAAAAAATAAATTACTGTGGCAAAATGTAATAAACGTTAAAGGGAAAATGATGAGGGTAATATAAGTACATTGATTTAACTAGGATGATATAGAGGAATTGTCTGTTTTATAGGTTTCTAGATGTCTATTAGTGGCTCTGTATTAAGGAATAGGGCTGTTCTCTTGATATACCTAAGAGCTGTCAGTAATTCCTATTTCACAGTCCACTGCTTCAATTCAGAAAGTGTGTCAGCCCTTGGTGACCCCATCCCGAAGGCACTGGAGGGTGACCAGCTGCCAAAGGTTTGTGTTCAGGCAGCTATTGGGTAAGCAGCTGTATTATTCAAAATTGAGCTGCATTTAAGGGGAGCCAATCACTTCAGCCACCTCCTCACTGCCCTGCCACCTTGCTGGACTGCAGTATCATTTGTTTTAATCACTCAGCATAGGGCTCATTATGTCCTGATCTTTTCTGTAGAGAGTAGCTTCCTTGATGGGTGGAAATGGTAATTGAGGACGTTTAGGGAGCAGACGCCATGCCAGTCCCTGGGGGCATATGTCCCCTAGAGATAAGACATATTCCTAGGATAAAACAAAAGCCATGAGCTGCAGGTAGAATGTCACTTTCCCACTATGATAATGCACTGACCTATAAAAAGTGTCCTGCAGCTCCCCATGGCCCACTGAATTAAGCCCAAATTATCATCAGGAAAGGAAGGAGAAAGCATCGTTTCTGGTAACTTACAAGGCACCACATACCATGCTGGACACTTCCTGGTGTCGACTCCTTTAATACTCACATTAATGCTTTTTAAATAAGATGACATCCGTGACTCTCCCTGTCCAGACTAATGATGCCTTTTGCTCCTTTACACCTAAGTCTCTTTAATAATCTATTTCTTTCTCATTCCACTTACTCTGGCAAAGACTACCTGGCTGCTTTTCAAGCGTGTAGAGAGGGATGAAGCGCTGGGAGCATCTGGACCTGGTTCAGCAGTGTCAGGCTGTGTGTCTTTGGTCCAGGCAAGCATCTTCTCTGAGTGCCAGTGACGTTCTCAGCAAAGGTGAGAATATTAGACTAAGGCAATTGTTTTCAACCAGGAGCAATTTTTGCCCCCAGGGAAACATTTAGCGGTGCCTGGAGATACATTTGTCTGTCATGAATGGTAAGAGGTAGGTGCTGAGGGCATGTAGTGGTAGAGGTCAGAGATGCTGTTAAACATCCTACAATGCACAAGACAGTCCCCCACAATAAAGATGTATCCAGCCAAAAGTGTCAATAGTGCCAATGTTGAAAAGCCAAGGCTTTTCACCATGGCTTTTCCTGACCTCTCCCAGCGTACCATCTATTGCTTTCTCTATATTTCCCATGCTGGAGCCCAGTTGAACTACTTTCTGCCCCAACTTCATCCCAAAACAAGTGACCCCTTTCCTCCTCTCTAACACTAGGCCTAAAATGCCATCCTTCTCGCTCCACCGCTGAGACACTGGCTGTTCTTCAAGCCCTACCTTAAATGAAAGGAGGCTTTTCCTCCTCTCCTACTTGTGAACCACCTGGGACATCTCTGTCCCAAAACAAGTTAGTTTTTCAATTTCAGTCTGTTGTCGAAGATCTTCTTTTACTATTAATGGGGGCTATGATTTATTAAATTCCCATTATCTGTATGGCACTATGTTTTGTGAGATTTATTTTAAAAGGTATATCATTTAAAATCTTCACATAGCCATGCAAGATACTATCCTTGTTTTACAATGGGGGACCTGAAGCTCAGACATGTTCCATAATTTGTGCAAGGCAACTTCTGAGTCACTGTTAATAAGTGGCCAATGATGGATTCAAAACAGATATGCCCGATTCTAAACCTAAAGATTTTTTTCCCACTATGCAGCAGAAACTCTTACTCTACCTATATTTTACAGTGAATATGGCCTCTTTAAACTTCTTAAAATAATCCAGCATCCAAGGTTATTGCTAGTGGGAACTGAGTATTGCTTGGTAGATAAGTAATCTCAGTATCCTATGCAAATCAGTCCAGTAGCTATAGGCCTAAGAGGTGAATTTGGGTGTAAGAGAAAAGTCAATTTAACCCCTTTCCTAGAGGGAGAAGTCATAGAAATACTTCTGTGATTACAGCAAACTAATCATAGGGATTGCCAAATGGCTTCTGGCAGCAAGAAACTAGTTGAGGATGGAGAACTCTCTATATGTTAGTCATTTATTACTGCATAAACAATTACCTCTAAATGTGTGTGCCACATTTTCTGTGCATCTTGGAAGCAGCTGAGCTGGGCAGTTGCAGTCATCCACATGCTTGAGTAGGGCTGCAGGACTTGTTTTCAAGGTGGCTCACTCACATGATTGGTAAGCTGGCACAGGGGCTGACAGGAGGCCTCAGGTCTTTGTTGTGGGAGTCTCCCCACAGGACTGCTCGAGTGTCCTCATTACACGGCAGCTGCCTTGCTCCAGAGTGAGTGATCCAGGAAAGAGTAAGGCAGAAGGCACAGTATATTTTCTGACCTAGCCTCAGAAGTCACGCATCCTCACTTCCACGCTATACCATGGGGTGAAAAGGCCAGCCATATTCAATGCGGGATGGGAATACACAAGGGCATAAATCCTGGGAGGTGAGTCACACTGGGGCTGCACCATGACAGCATTATTTTAAAACAGTGCACCAAGAAGTTCAGTCACAAAAAAGA
The DNA here is from genome assembly GCF_028858775.2 of Pan troglodytes. Lineage (NCBI taxonomy): Eukaryota > Metazoa > Chordata > Mammalia > Primates > Hominidae > Pan > Pan troglodytes. The sequence continues at coordinate 129,416,203 of NC_072407.2, read as the reverse complement.
TTCCCTAGACTGCCATGCTCACACCTGGACTGGAGGGGACACCACTATGTGAGACTTTGATACTAGGGTAGTTCAAAGCTGGACTATTCCAGTGTCTGGACAGGATTTAGAGGAAGATACAAAGTTTGAATTTTATATCAGTTCTGGAATGTAGGGGCTATTATAGTTCTAGGGAGTTGAAGGACAGAGTCATCAGAAAGATCCCTGGAACCTTCAACATGAATGGCCTAAGTAAAGAAAAGACATTGCAAATAGAAAACAGGAACTACCAGCAGAAGTAAATATATACATTTACAACTACATGTCTATCATTCTTGTTTTCCTTCTAGAGATATACAAGAGGATTTTGGTGACATGTTTGCCTCTGACTGACAGGAGATTTTAAAGCAGACAGAAGCTACTATACAACCTACAGCTTCCATAAGACAGAAAGCAACAGGATTGCATTCCATAAGACAGGGAAGCCAGGATAGAGGGCCAGTTCCAGCAGACAGTTCATAGTTCCATGAAAAAATAAACAAACAACAACAACAACAAAGAAACCAGAGAAATACTGGCTCCTTGTGAGACTTAATATATTTTATAGAGTCCCATAACCATTGGGAAACTGAAGCCAAAAGTCTATCATCAATCTTGCGCCCCAGTGGAAAGGAAAGGGTATCTGAGTTCTGGGTAATATGACTAAGGCTGCCCAGTGGGTTTTCCTATCAATAGGCAGCGAATGTAAATAATACCAATAAAATGGTTAGCATATATGTTGTATAGTATTTTCTATTAATTAAATTCCTTAATATAACCTTGTATTAGAAGGACTTTGCTCACTTTTCAGATGTCCCAAAGATCCTTATTCAGGGGTAATAGCTACTTATAATATCCTGTGAAGCTAATTATTGTGGGAAACCCAGAAGAAAATAAACCTGAACAAAATGTTACAGTTAGTTATAATGTATACAATTAGTATATAAGACTAGCGTTAGAATGTATAGTAATAGTCATCAGAGAAATAAAAGTCGAATAGAGGCAAAGTAGCTTCGTTAATAGTAGGGGCCCTGTAGATAGGACGCCTGAGTATGACTCATAAATCTATCTAGCCATGTAATTTGTTCATATTACAGGAGGTCTCCAACTTAAGAAGATTTCATTTACAATGTTTCACCTTTACAATAGCATAAAACTGCCTCAGTTTCAATGAACTTTGAATTTTGATCTTTTCTAGATCTAGCGATACATGGTACATGAGATATTCAACACTTTATTATAAAATACACTTTGTGTTAAATAATGTTGACCAGCTATAGGCTAATGTAAGTGTTTGAGCACATTTAGCACAGGCTAAGCTAAGCTGTGATGTTTGCCAGGCCAGGTGTATTAAATGCATTTTCAACCTCCAATGAGCTATCAGGATGTAACCTCATTGTAAGTCGAGAAGCATCTGTAATTTATCCGTGACTTGGTTTCTTCATCTAAAAAAAAAATAACATTAATAGTACCTACCTCACAGGGTCATCAAGATCTTTCAATGAGCTACAGCTTCAAAGTGTTTTGACCGGTTCCAAGTTAATGGCATGCTTTTGATAGATATTAGTTATCACCAGATCAAAGTTCATTTATATTATTCGCAAAATATTAACTGTTTTCACATTTATTTTGCTTTAACTATTTTAATAAGATATTAAAATAATGTATGGAAAATAAAGGTTTTAATGCAAGTAAGTGTTGGACTAGAGCAGCCGTATTATATTCCAGAGAAAGTATACTCCACGTAGTTGGTGCCACTTTAAAGTTGCCCACTACCACTCCCTGGTGGCTGCATGGCTAAACTGTAGCTTTCTGGAAATCACCTCCCTTGAGGTTGAAAATGCATAATACAAACAAACAAAACCACACAGTAACAGGATGACACCTCTATGTGAGTCCAAATGGCCATTGTCCAAACTGCATAATTCTGTAAGAAACAGAGAAAGTAGAAGTAGCATTTTTTTTTGCACTTTTAAAAATAATCTGAAGAGATTGGCAGTGAATTGGCCTAGTTCATCTGTGTTCAGATCTTTCAGGCTGTGCCCATCAGAAACCATCATCCCAAGTCTTTCTCAGAATAAACCAAGACCATGCATCTGTCAGGAACAGGCTATTTGATGTCGCTTATAAAAAATCAAGAGAAGAGCTTTTCTACTTTCTTTGCCATGTCTTCAGTAGATTGAGTTACAACACTGAAAAAATGGGCAGCTATAACCCTCATTCCGCACAGTTTGTGCTTCCAGCCAGTCCCAGGCCTTAATATTAATAGATTTTCCACTCCAAGTGTTCTTACTTGAGTGACTGCAAGTTAAACTGATGAAAGGAAAGTAGCAATTACTACTTAGACATGTTCTTGTGGACAGCTATTGGTCTTCAATGCTTTTTTTTTTTTCCCCTAAGACTCTTAGTTGTCATTAACTTCTATCTTGCTAAAGAGTGAAGTAATGCTGAATAAAGATGTGGACAACAACAAAAAAAGAGCTCCTGGGGTTTGGGAAAATTCTTCCTCCACTGACCAACTCAGATTAAAACCGTATTCTTTAATGTGTTCCCTTGACTATCCTCAGAACTGTTGCTAAGCCCTGAACTCTCTCTCCCAACCATGGAAGATGAATCACCCATCCTTTATTCAACACTATGGAAACAGATAAACCAATTATCTACTGGCTCAATTGTGCTTATTCGTCTTACCTCCCAAGGCAATTGTTTTTAATCAATATGTAGATCAAAATCACCTGGGTGTTTGCAAACTAAGATTGCCCTGTTACTCCTACCCCCCAAAGATATACAAACTCAGAGCGTCTGAGTGGATCGCCCAAGAATGCACATTTTATAAAATGTGTCTAGGAGTTTCTGAAACACAACCCTCCTTAAGGACTAATGATATCCCAGGTCGCCCTAGGGAAGAGCCTTGTTCCCGAAGGTCCTACAACAGGCAGCGTGGCTTCTCCTGCTCATCCACTGCATCTCTGCACAATGCTATGTCTCTACTTCTCAGCAGATGCAACTATTCCACGCCTTTCTCCTGCATTCCCTTTTTCAAATCCTTTTCTTTTCCTCCCAAACCAAAGTAATAGAGAGGCTACACTTCTTAGTACTGGGGCAGAATTGGACATCATAAAATCGTGTTTAAAAATGGAAGGCATAAATCACATGAATAGAGTAAGATGTATATGATCCAATTAAGGGGATACAGCTCTAGAATCACAGAATAACAAAGTAGAAAACTCTTTTTTAAATAATTTAAGATTTCGAAGCCACCTTACTTAATAGCAGCAATTCTCAAAGTATGGTCTGTAGACCCTCGGAGGTGTCTGAGACCTTCTCAGGGGTCCATGGGAGCAAAACTATTTTTATAAAACACCAAAATGTTATTTGCCTCATTCATTATATTGACATTTGCACCAATAGTTAAAAGCAATGCTGGCACCTTAACAAGAATTGTGGCTCTGTCACTAAGCTGTACCACTAGCCACTGTATTCTCCACTGTCATACGCTGCAGAAATTTTCTAAAAAGCCAGTTTCACATCAGACTACTCTTAAAGAAGATGTAAAAATTATTAATTTTATTAAATCTTAATCCTTGATTACATATCTTGGTTTCTTTTTTTTTTAAGACTGTGTTTGACAAAATGGAACGTACACACAAAAGAGTTCTGTTGCGTCACTGAAGCATGACGGCTTTCTTAAAAAAAAACGTGTTTATGCAGTTGTTTGGGGTGTGTGTTGAACTAGCTGAGTTTTTCATGAAACACTATTTTTTCTTGAAAGAATGATGGACAGGCTAACTATAGTTATTCAAACATGAGTATTTGACCAAGCCTGTCATATCATGTTTTCCAGTTTTATCATTGGCAACAAATACCATTGTACTGTTACAATTGGCAGTATTTGTTACCAATGATAAACCTGAAAAATTCAAAAGAAAATAGAATTTTGGAAAACTTTATCTTTCACCAGGAGCTTTAAACACCCACAATACTAGTGACTGTGACTTTTTTGATGTTTTATAATAAAATGTGCCGACATTTGGAAGACTTAAATGAATCAGAAAACCAGTATTTTTTAAATGACTAATATATGTCATTTAGGTTGTTATAGAACCATCTTTGGTAAGAGATTTTCTCAAAGTGCAAGACAGACCAGGCCCATGGATTTTAATGTAACATTATAAAACATTCATTGATTCATTTATTCATTCATTTCAGATTCATTCATTTTTTTCAGATTCTACATCACAACTAATATTTAAGAAACTAAAACTTTTTGAAGTTTGGTGTTCTATCAAAGAAGACCATCTACAATTAGCTAAAAGGCTATTAAAATACTCCTCCCTTTTCCAACGGTGTATTTTATGACTGAATGTAAAAGCAGATATGAGAATCCTGTTATCTTCTAGTAAGTTTGGTATTAAAGAGATTTCCAAAACTATAAATGTACTCTATTCTTTAAATGTATTCTATTTACTGATGTATCATTTAAAATATTACCCTCCAAAAGAAAGCATGTTATGTCAGACATGTTCTGATCAATACGGAATAGAGGCAACATCTTCCCTATTCTAAGATTCTGTTAGGATTTTTTTGACAGACATCTCAGCCTTTTTATTCATATTGCTCTTATGACATTGGATATTTCTAAGCTTCTTGTTGTTTGTTTGTTTGTTTCACAAATCCCTAAGAAGCCTTGTCGCACCCATGATGAATAAGTGAGATCATATTTTTATGGTAAGCTTAAGTACCTAAAGCTTACCATATTTTATGGTAAGCTTAGGTACCTTAGGTACCTAAATCTAGTAAACATTATCTTGTTAGAGTTGACACACCAATATCACTTTAAGAAATCTCTTTGGATCTCAATTCTATCCATTCAACACATCGTGTAACTTTCTAGTGTGAAGTAGCCACAGATTCAATGTTTATCCAAGTCACTGATAAAATATTTAACAGGATAAGATCCTTTAATACTCCACTAAAACTTTTTCTCCTATATGAAAAGTTGAGGCAGAGTTATGGAAGTCCAGATATGCAGACCATTGGTAACAAATACTGTCAGTTGTAACAGTACAATGGTATTTGTTGCCAATGATAAAACTGGAAAACATGATAGGACAAGCTTGCTTCCTTCATTTTTTTAAAAAAGGTCAAATACTCAAGTTTAAATAACAGTAGTTAACCTCTCTATTATTCTTTCAAGAAAAAATGCTGTTAGAGAAACATCATTCTGGATTCACCAATGTAAATTTCTTAGTTTTGAAAATCGCAAACAAATACACTTATTTTCTGTTTTCCACATTCTCCCCATTCTCCAAAATTCCCGAAAGATTTCCAATCATGGTTACAGAAGATACAATATCCTTTCCATTAATTGTTCATTTGCTTGGGATGAAAGATAGGCATACACTTTCTTACAAACCCCTTCATGGGTTTTGTTTCCCCATTAAAATAATTGGGTCTGTCATCTTCAACAGGAAACTCATGATTTTTGTCAAAAAGTAGCATATCTGAGAATTAAAAGGGTTGTGAAGTTTTGTCAATGTTGAATATGAGAGCATTTTATGACAAGGTCCATTTTTTGTCAAGAGACCAAATGGGGCTGTGTCCCATTTCAATACCTTTTGTCTCCAAAGAAATGCCATTGTTTCCAATTCATTTTGCAATTTAGCATTTCTAGCATTTAGGTATGCCAACTCTATACTAATCACTAGTTATTTTCTTTATTTCTATTGCCTGTTCAGAGAGCTCCCTATGCATCAACACTGATTTCAAGTGCCTCTATTTTTGTTTTAACAGACTTTCTTGCAATTTTGTCTTCTGTCTCTTGCTATGAGATCATGTTTTGGTAGCTTCCTTCTCTCTAGAATACTCCTCTGATTCAGCCCAGATTTTCATTCTCTGGACATTAGGAGCATCAGGATGGCATGTTTACCCTCTCCCAAATTTCTATCCATTCCATGACACTAACAAATTTTTCTTGTTGGCATGCAGGTATGGCATACAGCCATACCATTTGCTGGTTCCTGTGTGCTACAGAAAATTACCAAAAATCTAACTGATTATTTAAGTTTCTTCCTGCCAGAGCATCATGTTTCTATGCTAGTTGAGTTGCTAGATTTAAAAATGCAGCATCCACTACTTCTGTCTGGGTGGGCAAGTTTTAATATATTCCCACAAATATACCCCTCTATTTCATTTTCTTTCTTTCTTTCTTTCTTTCTTTCTTTCTTTCTTTCTTTCTTTCTTTCTTTCTCTTTCTTTCTCTTTTCTTTTTCTTTCTTCTTCCTTCCTTCCTTCCTTTCTCTCTCTCTCTCTCCCCCTTCCTTCCTTCCTTCCTTCCTTCCTTCCTTCCTTCCTTCCTTCCTTTCTTTATTTTGAGATGGACTCTCACTCTGTCGCCCAGGCTGGAGTGGCATGGCACCATCTTGGTTCACTTCACTGCAACCTCTGCCTCCCGGTTCAAGTGATTCTCCTGCCTCAGCCCCCTGAGTAGCTGGGATTACCAGGTGCATGCCGCCATGCCCGGCTAATTTGTCTTTGTTTTGTTGTTGTTGTTGTTGTTGTTTTGTACTTTTAGTAAAGACGGGGTTTCATCATGTTGGCCAGGTCTTAAAATCCTGACCTCAAGTGATCCATCCGCCTCGGCCTCCCAAAGTGCTGGGAGAACAGATGTGAGCCACAGCACCCGGCCTTATTCCCCTTTTATTCTTATTCTTATATTCTCACATCCATGAAGTCTCCATCGCCAGCTCCTTGCATTTTCAGGCAAGTATGTCTTTTTGGCAGACGTAATCATAAAAAAGAAAAACTTTAGACAAATTAAAAGTAACAGTTTAATTGAGGACATAATGATTTGCTAATCTGCCAGGCGCCCCTGACCCAGAGTAAGTTGGGGGCAACCCTGACACTGCCACCTGGTCAGAAAGAACTGATGGACAGAAAAAGGAAAGTGATGTACACAAAATAGAAGTCAGATACAGAAACAGCTGGATTGGTTATAGCTTGGTATTTGCCTTATTTGAACATGGCTTAAACAATTGGCTACCTGTGATTAGCCCAAAAGCAGATTACAATCTGCTGACATATCCAGTTAGGTTAAAGTTCACTATGTATGGAGAAATCTTCAGGCTGAACTTAAAATATGTGAGGAGGCAGCTTTAGGCTAAACTTTATTTAACATAACTAACTCTGACACCCCTACAAATAGCCTGTGTCTTCTGAATTTTTTTTTCATTTTTGGTCATATTTCTTTAGTCTTGGGTCCCTTGAGAAGTTTGTATTTTATCACCAGATGCCATAGGGTTCATTTTCCTTGTTACTGACCCAAACCCTCTGCATCTGCATCCAGGCACCTGAGTTCATGAGCACTGTTTTCCAACCCCCTTTCCATGTATGTGAACTGCCATTTCCCCAATACTGCCCTTCACTTCTTTCTATCCTATATATTAATTGTTCTGTTTTGGACTATCTGCTAGTATTGGCAGTGACAAAAATATGGTGAGAGAGCAAGGAGGCCTTTACAGCCTTATTAGGACCTTGTTGGACCTAAGAATAATTTTTCAGAATTTCCAGTTTAAAAACAAAAGTTAGGACTGGGGCTGGTAGGCATCATCAACATACTGTTAAAGGAATAGGGTTTAGGAGGGAGGGGGCAGGCATATGAGAGGGGGCTTTTGTTAATCCTTGCAAATATGGCTTTAAAAATTGGATCTGTGGCTTACTAGAAACTGCATTCCCATCATTATTATAGCAATGTCTGTGTTAGAAGAGAACATTCCTCAGCATTTCATTAACATGAATCGGGCCTCTGTGGCCGGGAATTGCAGGTGAACATCCCAGCATAGGCAATGCCGCGTCCAAAATGACCCATTCTTTCAGGCCCGTGGAGGGGCACAGCTGGCCTGTTATTGCAGCCTCTTATTACTGTTGTCATCACCATCAGCATCTCAAATTGACTAATTATTCAAAGTGTGTGAGGCACAAAGTAATGTTCCTGCCTGGAAGCTTGTGATATAACAGCACCACTGGCAGAAGTGTGTTTTCAGGGCCGACTTTTCTGGATGATAGAAATATCTCATGAAGGCCTGAAAATGTGCTGTGGTTATTAAAGGGGTTCCTAGTGATTCATCTCCTGAAGGTCCCCAATAACTTTTGAGACCCTGATATTTTTGCAAATTAGCAGCTGTGGCCTTTTCTGAGCTAGTGCCCAGCATGAAGCTTTCAATACCGTTACAATGCTATGCATTTGCCACTTGGATCAATACCATGGATTCCATTAAGCTCTGCTTGGCATCCTGTTTTCTACCTATCCTTGGTGACCTCCTTTCCCTGTTTCCATTTTCAAACCTCTGCAGGCAGTGTGCAAGAAAGCTATTAAGTGGCCTGAATCAGGGAGAATTTATGCAAGACTCACTCCTCATTCTCTGCTATGAGATTGGCAGCCAGAGTAAATGACACTATAGACTCACAGAAACGAGCCTGCATATAAGGTATCATTCCCTGTAATAAGAATAAGTAACTAGAGATAGTAACGTAAGGATAGAGCTTAGGGACTGACTTCAAGCTAGTGCCTCCCCATGTCCATCCATGGTGACAAACTCAAACAATTATTCTCGCTTTTTCTTTTCTCCTGAAAAATAATGATTGATAATTTTCCTTCATCCCTTCCTCCCTCCCTCCTTTCCTCTCCTTTCCTTTTCTATTGTCCTTTCTTTCTTTATTTTTCTCCTGATTGTTGTTCTTGTATGGGAGATGGACAGTAATCCACAGTAACTTTTGACCTTCTACTTAAAACTGTGAGACATCTCCCTAGAAAAAATTCATTTGTACATGTTTGTATGAAATTACAGGTGATTTTGAAACCTTCACATCCCTAGAGATTCAGTGGGCCCCAAGTTCTAGGGATGACCCTGTGGGATCCTCAGCATCTCACAATGGGGACAAGTCATATAATTCTAGAAGAGAGAGAATAGAAATATTTGCCAACTTTTTAAAAAAATAAGTTTCCTGAGGTACAATTTACATATGGCAAAATTCACCCTTTTAGGTGTACATTTCAAGAATAAGCACCATCATAAATAAAAAATAGAATATTTACAAACCCTGAAAAAAGTCCTTGTTTCCTGCTTCAATCAATCACCTCCCCGCACCTTTGTCCTTGACAACTACTGATCTTTGTTTTGTCTCCAGGGTTTTGTCTTTTCCAGAATGTCATATAAATTGACCAATATGGTATGTAGCCTTTTGTGTCTGACTTAATTAGTATTGCATAATTATTTTTTACCATTTCTAAGGGAAAATACATTAATAAAATACAGCAAAAGTTACTGTATGAATTTGCTGCCTGAGACGAACATGGGAGGTGATGTGTTGAGGTCAGTCCCTGAGGCTTATCATGAAGTTAATATAAGTAGGTGGCTATTTATTAAAAAGAATGATAATGTATACATGTTTTCTTATGTTTCAACAGTTCATTTCTTTTCTGTACTGAGAAGTATTCCATTGTAGGGATGTGTCACCTTTTATTAACTTTTCATTTCTTTAGTAATGACTTTTATTTTACCTTTATCATCCTCTTATTTTAGCTGAATACAGGCTCAAATAGAAGTGGGATAACCTTTGGCTTTTTTCAGAAGGAGGTCTTCCTCACCTTCCTTATATGCATGAAGTAGAAATGGCCTTGATTCAACTGATGTCTATTGAAAACCTATTAAAGGTTGATTGTTACACTAAGCATTTTTCTATTAATTCTATAAGCTTCCTGTGAAACAGAAGGTATTATTCTTATTTTGTTATCTGGGAGAACTTAGAGAGGTTAACTGATTCTCAAGGCATAGACTAGGGGCAGCACTCAAGTTATTTGACTCTAGATTCAGTTCTTTCTTGAGTTTTCAGAATCCCTCAACTAACTCTGATCATTGTCTTAGGATAGAGAAGAGGTGGAAGGGACAAAATCAGGACACACGTAGATAGACATGGTGATTTACTTGAAGTTTGCATAGAATCCCAACCAGCTTTTCCCTTCCTACCCATTCCTTGCTGCACTCCCTGCCATGCCAATCGGACTTCACCACAGCTCTTCTCAGCCACGAGCAGGATAAGTTGAATTATCTCTGGGGGTCACAAGCTCATATATTTCAGAAAAAAAGCCAGAAGTTCCTAGAGAGAAAGAGATCCTTTCCTCTAAATCTAGTAGGGAAGACTTTCTTGGGCCCTCTCTAGTTCGAAGAGCATCGTCTTGAGCCAATTATTCAGCTCATTTAAGTCCTCAATGGGACACAATAGATCCCCGCTCTTTCTATTTTCCAAAACAGTAAGAGGTGGTGAGAGCAGGCAGGATTATGTCTCTGGAAATCGGTAGAGCTCAAGATAAAATACACCCCTTTCCCTCATTCTTGTGGCCTGAAGGTTAACATTCAACAACACTAGGGTCTAGGAAATTGCCGCCTTTGCCTGAATTAAATGAAATCTAATGAAACAGAAATCCAGGTCAGTGCAGTTCACTATCAAACCTTCTGCTCCGCTTTGCTGGCAGCTCTCCTTGCAATAATTAAACAGAAAGTCGTAGGCAGGCAGCAGTGAAATCCATTGCTAATCTTGCCCCTCATCAGCCTATCTTCCTAAATGTTCCTTAATTAAGGTTTCTAAATGCTCTGCATTCCCTCTGCACCCAGGGTACCAAAATGAAGCTGACTGCTTCAGGGATGCCCAGTAACTAGGGGTGGAAGGTCTTCCAGGGCATGTCTTATCCAAAACATTAAAAATCAGAGATAAAATCCAATAAATGGAAAGACGTGGGAAATGAGCAAGGAGATGAGGACAGAGAAGGTTGGGAGAGGATTTGATTTTATTTTCTGGAGGATTTCACTTTAAGGATTCTGAAGGCATATCACTGGCTTTATCACAGCTTCTCCAACACACCAGGGAGTGAATGAAACAGCTGTCACATTTAAACACACACAGCGGTAATCCTCCACTGAGCACAATGCCAGGGCAGAACAGAAAATCTATCAACACTTACAATGCATTCTATTTATTTAGCAACTCGTCCCCCTTTACCAAGAGTCCCATCTGTGAGGTTGAATCTGGGGCCACATGCCACTGGTGGCTTTTTGTGGTTTGGAGGCTACGGAGGGGAGAGTGCAAGAAGTGGTCAGATTTACCAGGTGGGCATCTGAAGATGTTAAAATCACAGAACGTGGATTTTAGGACACTCAAATGTCTGTGGCAGAGTGGAGCCACAAACCTGTCACATCCGGAGGCAAAAGGCATGTGAGAATTGCCTCAAGCACCCCTGCTTCCACTTTCTTCTCTCTTGCAAGGTCTTCATTTAAAAGACCTGGATTTCCACGTATTCACCCATGAGCCTGGTCTCAGGGGATGCCTGCTGATCACACGGGGCCTACTAAGGAAAACAAGGCTGCTTCGAGGGGCCATGGACAGCTGCCTGGCCGGGTATTGCTCAGACAGAATACTCTGGAGAGGGCCTCCAAAGTGCCTCCACATCAAATAGGATCTAAATTCGACTTATTAGAATAAGTAAATATTTACTTATTAGTTATGTACATTAAACAATGAGATTATACATGGTAGAACTGGAATTCTGTATGCAGTCTTCTTTTTTTTTTTTTTTTTTGAGATGGAGTCTCACTCTGTTGCCCAGGCTGGAGTGCAGTGGTGCAATCTCGGCTCACTGCAAGCTCCACCTCCCAGGTTCACGCCATTCTCCTGCCTCAGCCTCCCGAGTAGCTGGGACTACAGGTGCCCACCACCACACCTGGCTAATTTTTTTTTTTTTTTTTTTTTTTTTTTTAGTAAAGACAGGGTTTCACCGTGTTAGCCAGGATGGTCTCAGTCTCCTGACCTCGTGATCCACCTGCCTCGGCCTCCCAAAGTGCTGGGATTACAGGCATGAGCCACTGCACCCAGCCTCCTGTATACAGTCTTCTATAAGGAAACTGAGGCCCGGAGAAGGTGTGGTTGTCCTGGAGCCACCTCAACTGCCCAGCTAAGGGGAATCAGAAGCAGAGCCAGAATGGAAGACCCCCAAGTCCTGGCTTCACAGTTGCTTCAAGGACTCTGCGAGTACTGGGATGAGTTAAATTTGGTGGCAAAATGGTTGTCCATAAGGGAATCTCGAATGGAAAAATGAAGCAGGGAGGGAGAATGTGAAGAAAAGACAAAAGACACAGATAAATCTACCACGATCCGCCTTGAAAATGCTCTCGGCTGATCGCAGCTCTGGTCTCATGGAGACGTTCAAAGAACAAGTGTGGAAGTCAGGAAAGAGACATGAAGATTATTAAAGGACTGACAGACAGAGCTACCAGATTACAGTCTACACAGGAGGCTGCAGAGAGATCGGTCAAGTACTGGCTTTATAAACATGTTTAACTTATTCAATTATATTAAAAGAAATGTAATTCACATAATGTTTTTGGCCTAGTTTGAGGGGGGTTTTATGCCAGCTACCATAGGGGTCACAGAGGTGAGTAGGTACAGTTCTCCTTTCAGTTTCTGGGGGAATTCAGGAAACAGATTCATAGTAAGTTGTGTACTCTGGGAGAAAGAGCAGCAGATTTGAACTTGGACAGAGGGAGATCCAAATCATAGCAGATTCTACCGTGTGATTTCAGGGAAGACCACCTCTGTTGCCTCCCCTTATGCATCACAGGGTGCTTGTGAAATGGAAAGGAGAAGACGTAAGTAAAGAGGCATGCAAAGGCCTGTCTGTTAGCAAGGTTCAATAAAGACAAGCTTCCTTCCCCCCACAAATAGTGTACTGAAAGGCAAGAAAGGGCAGGGCATGGCGAGGGGAGTGGAATAATCAAGTTTGTTCTGGCTGAAGCACGGGATTCATGAAATAGAGGGAGCTGGAGCAGAAGCAGGCTGGGAATAATACACACAGGGCCACACTAATGGTCCAGAAGCTGATTGCGTAGGTAATGGGGGAGCCGTAAGACAGATTCTGTTTAGGTCAATGATGATGGGAGAGTTGGGCTTTAGTTGAAGCAAGGGAACACCATTAAAGAGACCACTGTCCTAGTCCAAGTCAGATTTATGAATTCCTTGATAACTCTGATCTATCTTCCTTTGCTCGTCTTATTCTTTTCTCCTTAATACTAATTAGCTTTTGCCATACTATACTGTTTACATATCTGTAAAGTAAGTTTCATGACAGCAGGAGTTTTTATTTTGTGTGCTGATAATCCAAGCACATAGAACATCACTTGGCAATGATAGGTGCACATTAAGTAAATGCTTCTTGGAATGAAAAGAAAGTGAATAGAATAAGGCAACCCCATGATCCCACACCTGAGGAGCTAAAAGATGGTCTTTACAGAGAGTTATAGAGGAAAGGCAGGGGAACAGCTTTGCTCAGCAAACTAACCAGCTTGTTTTCTGTTTCCTCTGAACAAAAGTGAGCCTGAACGCAATTGTGGAAGATTGGGGTTGAAGATTTTCCAGATCGAGTTTGTGCATGGTGCCTGATGGAACAGAGGGACCACAGCCAGACTCTTCAGTTGTTCAGATGCCAGGATGTGTGATATCAAGGGGCTTTTTGACATGTCTGGGAAACAGCAGGATCTAGTGGTTGAGCTGAGGTGTGGCCCATCCTCCCAATGCCCAGTCTCTCCCGCTGAGCAGCTCTGAAAGGAGATGCAACTTGCCTCAGGTGCTCCCCACGGAGAACACCAGGCCCAGACTTTGTTGGCTGGGGTGCTGGGCTGGGCTGTGTCTGTCCCTGCATCTCAGGCTCCTCTCAGCACCCACCCCCATTAGCAGCTTTGGAAATGTGGAACACGTGGTAATCCTTAACTCCACTGTTTTGAAATGTCCCTGCAATGGCTATAATAATCATCTTACAAACAACCTAGAACAAGCTCTAATTGCTTTTAATGTTGTATTACAGCTGGGAGATGGGGAGAGCAAAGACATGCTGTCACAGGCCTGCTCTGATTATATGGTACCTCTGGGAGCATTTTCACGGAGGAAAAGGCAACAAGCGTGTAGGATTTTTTTCTTCTTTTCAGGGAACCTGGCTTAGTGGTGGCCTCCCCGCACCCAAGCAGTAAAAGGGAGAGCCTCCTGAGCCAGCAGAGAAACTTAAGCCTCCCAGTACTCTGGAAGCAATAAAGAATAATCTGATATACAAACAAAGGTGCGGTGAGGTATTCTCACTTCTCTTAACTACTCCTGGTGATGATGTTTGTGAGCCAGCTCTTTTTACCACTGAAAAAGTTCTTAACTGTTAATGACTCCCAGGTGAAGGCACCAACCCAAGACTGAGATGTTCTGAATAAATGAATGAGTAAGTGGATCACTGACTGAGCCAACTCCTATTGAGAGCCTAAAATGCATAAGGGTTTCACAAATGACTACAACTATCCCTTCCTACAACTCCATAAGGCAGGTTCTAAAATCACCCCCGTTCTAAGGATGAGGAACTGGTGCTCAGAGAAGTTAAGTGGACCTTGCCAAGGACAATAGGAAAACATCATGAGTAAGAGACTCAGGACTCATGCATCAAGCCCCACATTGTTTCTGTTATGCTGTCTTACCTTCTTGAAAGCTCTGACTTGAGAAGATTGGTTCAGATTTTGTGCAACTGGTCATCCCTGGTGCAACCCAGAGACTGGCACTCAAATTCACTTCATGAGTCTCTTCTGTCCCCCAGAAGAGGGGGGACAGAATGTTCAGATCATAGCACTGCTGTTTACACTTCAGTGCCAGCACCTCCTGCCTCCTCTTTGGGACACCTTTTCTTACCTTTGATGCTATGACAAGGGGGCTTTCCTCCCTGCCTCTAGCAGACTGTTTTGCTTTTCCCATTCTTTTCGTAACTTTCCAAAGACACAAAATCAGAGCTGTAAAAACGGCATGTTATAGCTATTGGTTGCTCACATCTTTCAAAGGGCTTTCCCAATTATTTTTTCATTTCGTCTTCACAACAGCCCTCTGTGGACCAGGAAGGCAGCTGTCATTACCCACCATTGCATGGTCAGGGAAACTGAGACCTCAAAAAGGGGAATCTCCCACGGGAGTCATAGGTAAGGTTGGTGACAGAGGCAAGACCTGCACTCAACTGCTTGACTACCAGGGCCAATGCTCTTTCACAAAGACACCACGACCAACATGGATAGAATGTGCCTCTAACTGCAGCTCCAGTTTATAGGGCTATTTGAGCAAAGGGGATGGAGTGAGGCCTCATTTGGAGAAGTGGAGATGAGGATGGGAGGATCTGGCAGAGCAGCGTGGCAGGTGTTGGTTAGATTCTCTGCACCTATGTATTCCTTCCGTAGGCAATTTCGTATCCCAGAAAAAATGAAATAAAATTATAATCCTAAAGCCATTCATATATCTTCTTTGGAAAAAAAAATGTATATCCAGGTCCCTTGCCTATTTTTTATTCAGATTATTTGGGGTTTTTTTTATTTTTATTTATTTTTTGCTATTGAGTTGTATGAGTTTCTTATATATTTGGATATCAATTCTTAACAGGTATGTGGCCTGCAAATATTATTTTCCCATTCTGTAGGTTGCCTTTTCATTCTGTTGATTGTTTCCTTTGCTGCAAGGAAATTTTTAGTTTGATGTAGTCCCATTTGTTTATTTTTGCTTTCATTGCTTGTGCTTTTGGTGTCATATCTAAGATATCTAAGAAAGTATTGCCGTGACCAATGTCTAGGAGGTTTTTTCTATGTTTCCTTCTAGGAATTTTACAGGAGATCATATGTTTAAGTATTTAATCCATTTGAGCTAATTTTTGTATATGGTACAATTTTATTATTTTGCATGTGGGTATACAGTGTACCCAACACCATTTATTGAAGAGGCTGTCTTTTACCCATTGTGCATTTTGGCACCCTTGTCAAAGATAAGTTGAACATATATGCAGAAGTTTACTTCTAGCTATCTATTCAATTCTATTGGTCTATGTGCCTGTTTTTATGCCAGTACCACATTGTTTTGATTACTACAGCTTTTTAATATTGTTTTAGATCAGAAAGTGTGGTGATGTCACAATAGGTATATAAAAAGGTGCTCAACATCACTACACATTGGGGAAATGCAAATCAAAACCCTACTGAGATATCACGTCACACCTCTCAAAATAAGTCTTAGCAATAGACAAGAGATAGCAAGTATTGGCAAGGATATGGAAAACAGGGAAACCGTATTTTGTTGAGGGAATGTAAATTAGTACAGCCACTATGGGAAACATAGGAGGTTCCTCAAAACAAAAAAATAAATGAAACTACTGTAGAATCCAGCAATCCCAACTTCTGGGTGTATACTCAAAAGGAATGAAATCAGTATCTCAGAGAGATATCTGTACTTCCCCATGCCCACGATCATTGCAAAGATCACTGCAGCATTCTTCATAATAGCCAAGATATGAAAAACAATCTAGCTATCCATCCATGGAGAAATAGATAACGAAATTATGGTACACACACACGTACACACACAATGAAATATTATTTATCCTTAAAAAAAATCCTGCCATTTGCTACTACATGGATGAATTTGGTAGACATTATACTAAGTAAAATAAGCCAAGTACAGAAAAACAAGTACTGCATGGTCTCACTTATATGTGGAATCCAAAAAAAAAAAAAAACAAACAAACAAAGTCGAACTCATAGAGGCAGAGAGTGACCTGTGGTTGCAAAGGGTCAAGAGTGGGGGAAATGAGGAGATGTTGGTCAAAGGGTACAAAGTTTTAGTTACGAGATGAATAGGTTCTGGGGATCTAACTACAGCATGGTGATTACAGTTAATAACACCTCATTGTTTACTGAAAATTTGCTAAAAGAGTAGATTTTAAGTGTCCTCACCACACTCACACACAATAGTAACTAATTGTGATGATAGACAGGTTAGTTTGATTATGGTAAGAATTTTACAATGTATATATATATATATATATCAAATCATCATGTTGTACACCTTGAATATATACAATTTTTATTTGTTGATTATACTTCAACAAGGCTAGGGAGAAAAAATCCTAAAATCTCTGAAGATAAAAACCACGCCACAAGAGTCCTGCCTGCTGCTTACCTGTATTTGAGAGGAGCATGAAGGGTTAACTTTGTGGGCAGCTAATAGAATTTGGCTCTCACAGTTTTCTGTACAGAATCCCTCCACAGAGACCATTTCCCCACCTGGATCCAGGTGTTCTGGGAGGTGTGCCCAGCATGTATGCCCAGGTGGGTCTCACCTGCCTAAAGGCCAGGCTCCTCAGCCTCACAGACTGCACGGGGGCCTCCTGCTCCTACTCTCTGTCTGGAAGCCATCTCATAAAGACAAAGCAGTAATTATTTACTCTGCTATTCACACAACATTAGCCATTCGCCTCCACTCTCCAAGCACTCTGCAGACATTAACCCCTTCAGATCCTGCCGCAAAACAAGATGGTGAGTGCAGGAAGCATTCATTAAACTAACAGTTCACTGAATGAGTCACACTCTACGCCCCACAATGTACAATCTGATACACTGAAGTGTGAAAGTCACTTGCTGCCAGTGTTTTGACAGGTTGCAGGGAACCACAAAAGCAGGCGAAAGATACCTAGCTGTAGTTACATATTTTATTCATTTATTCCATAAATATACGTTGTCTGCCTACTATGTGCCAGGCACATGTTTGTCAAAGGCTGGTATAGAGATTGACTCCCAGGTAAGGTACACAGCTACCATTTCCTTTTATAACTTATTATTCACCTATTTGAAACTTTAAAGTCATGATACAGTCCAGAGGATGTTTGGAAATCAGATTGATAAAACAAACGCAATACATGGAAGAAAGACTATGTCTACAACTGACATGCGTAATCTCAGGCTTGCTGCAAAAAAAAAAAATACATAAATAAATAAATAAAAATGAGAACAAACAGCAAAAAAAAAAAAAATCCAACTCACTCATATCAGTTGACACTTCCCACAGTGCACTGCAAAGTCAATTTGTGTAGTGACACTTCCCACAGTGCACTGCAAAGTCAATTTGTGTAGACATGCTCAAAAGGGCTCCTTTCATTTGCAATGGTGAATTGTAGCACACTCCGTATTTCATTCATGTAATTAAGCTCACATGTCAAAACAATTACCTCTTATCTAGATAGGGACTAGCAACGTATTTCTTTCCTTTTTAAGTTTCCTTTGAGTGATCAAGAACGCCGTTAGCAGAATGTGAGGACCTCATTTCAATTTGGCTTTCTCTTAAAAAGGCCACCATGTCATTCTATGCCTGGAGACCTCAGCGTCTGCAGTCTTATCCCACTGATATTGCATGAGGGGAGAACCAGTGTCAGCGACGTGCATGATGCCAGGTGTATGAGCTGTAGGACAGCAATTTGGCAAACAATCTAGGATAGTGTATGGAACAATCCTTTATAAATGAATACGTGCTGTTGGTGGCTGGAACGTAAAGGCATCTTGCAAGAGTATGGAATTAAAAAAAGCTGCCAAATCAGGTTGAGGCGTTTTGACACAGGAGCTATGAATGCTACAACAATCTATGACCATAGAAAGCATCCTCCGCTCTAGGTGTGTGTTTGTTATAAATCACTCTGCTTCTTTATTTTCTCCTACAGTTAATATATTTTCCTTCAGCAAATATATTTGCTGTGCATTACCAGCTATGTTCAGCTGTTAATATTTGTGTCTATAGTTAGCATTTTTATTCAGCTAATATTTTCATTCAGTGACACTCACCAAGCATCAGTTTGATTCTCATCATATTTGCTAGAAATGTTTTCTTCCATTAATGTGCATTTCTCCTTTTAAGGTTCTTATTTTCTAGGTGTTTATAAGCTGTAAGGACTGTCAGCTTCAGCTAGCATTACAAGAAATTCTGATCACTTGCTGCAAAGTGCTCTGAGTTAGTGGCTCCTCCCCAGATGAAACATCTATCCAGGGCACAGTCTTTGGCATCTTTAAAATGGGAGTCATAAAGGTATGAAGATAGGTGCGCCCAATGCAGGACTTATTTGTAGCAGCTGAATGAAAGTATAAACGTTTAGGGTATTAAAATTTTAAAAAAGGATGAGCTAGAAACAATGGGATGGGAATTCCAGAGAAATAGATGTAATCGAACATGTAATAAGGAGAAAGGAAACTATTACAGGAAAGCTGTACAAAGATAGCATTTGCTGCCTTGGGAAATGGCAGGCTTTCTCTCACCAAAGACTTTCGAGAAGGAGGTTTCAACATTTTCACTGGGCCCCAACACAGAGTTTTAGATTCATTCTGCCTGGGGTAGGCCTAAAATTTTGCAGTGTTAAGGAGTTCTCAGGTGATGTTGTCAGATCTAGGGCCACACATGAGAATGACTGATGACGGACAGGCAAAGAAAGCAATGTCCCTCCTTCTACCTCTTCCTCCCCTGATGCTTTTTCTGCTCTTTTCTCTGGTGGCTTTTGTTTCTTCAGTGCCCTACGCCAAAGCCAGAGACCCAAAAAGTTGACATTGAGGTCCATGCTGAGACTGGTAGGGAGGGAGTTAGGTCTGAGTAGGGCAGGTCGTGAAGTAGGAAAGATGGACAGGACACACGGGCATATTTGCAGCAATATATAAGCAGAAGGAAAGTATTCTGATTTCTTTTATACCCTCTGCAAGCCCTGTGACATCTTAAATAAAATAAAATAAAATAAAATAAAATAAAATAAAATACTTGTAGCCACATAAGATCCATTACTAGGTAACAATGCCTGCCCCTTATCCCTACTTTGCCTAGTGCATTTCTCCGTGTTATGATATGAAGAATAAACGCTCAGTGCAGTGCTGGCCCCACCCTCAATGCCGTCTATTATTAGGGCATTTCTCTAGCCCTTCTTCAAGCCCTCTTACTATTGAAGGTATTCCTGCTCCAGCTGGGTGTCTTACTGCGAACTTGGTAGAAGGCTTTCTCCGATTAGATGAGAGATGGCTGAGGAAGGTCTTGCCACTTTTAAGATTATTTGCCTCCATGCCAGGACAAAAACTCAGTGTATCAAGGAGGCAACTGCCAGGCTGTCAGTGGGGACCCAGGAAGTTGACTTAGAAATCCACACATTTATGGAGCTGCTGGGGTGACCAAATCTGGTTGACACAGGCAGAATCTCTGAACTCCGCTTCAAAATGCTTTGTATTATTGAAGCTTTCACACTCAGTCTCTTTCTGTTTTTTTGTACTTTCCACAATCGCTTCTTGGAGACTGGTCCTGGGACTACTGAAGTGAGAAGTTATCCCCAATGCCAAGCTGGGATTCCGCCAAGCCCGGTCCATGGGAAACAACACGGTGCCAGATGGGAGTAAAGTGCAGCTCTGCTCCAGACGCGAGGCCTGAGAGAGGCCTTGTGCGAAATCCAGGGACTCACAAAAGAGAAGGCGCAGAGCTGGTGGCCAGCTGCCTTCTGAAGGGTGCATTCTGGCAAGTACAACTGCAGAACTCACCCTGGGCTCCGGATGACATTAGAAAGCTGTCAGCCTCCAATTAGTTTCTGGCAGACTCTGCTTGCATTTGAGCTTCATGAGAACACTGTCCCCCCTTTCTCACCAGTGTCCAGCATCTCCAACTCGGCCCACAGCCAAGCCCCATCATCACGCACCTATTGTGATTCTGCAGAGCCCTAGCTAAAATGATCATCCTTCCCCCAAAGTAGGAACTCAGGGATCTGTGATCCTCTTTCTCTTTTGAGCACCTGTTGCCCAGAAGAGGATGCCGATTGGTCATCTGGGAGGAGTAGCAAGAGTTATCTGGACATGGGTCCCTTGCCTGTCATTCTCAGACACCTGCTGGGGTTTAATGAAACTGGTGTGATTCTTCAGGCACTGCATCCCTTGGGTTTTTTCTTTGTGTTCTATTTTGCATTTCTCAGTTGGTTGACATCACTTAGCTGTCAAAATCATTTTTTTTTTTTGGAGGCTGTTAGGAAATCTGTGTATGAAGCTTCTAGGTATATGCATTCTGTTTATCAGAGAAGAGCATATCTACTGGAGGTACCAGGAAGAATAGTTTTCAGCAAGAACTCCAAGGGAGGAGGGATGGAAAAATGGTTCTGAGGACAGCAGCATGAGCTGGGAAAAACTTGCTTCTATTCAGGATGATACAGATCCCCAGATTTCATACAGTTCATTGAAGGAATATGGGGAGCAAACATGAACCTGAGATGAGAGCTGTCTCTTTCTTCCCAATTCTGATAGTGGTAGTCATTTAGGTTCATATATTTCAGCAAGCTGATTGTTTCCCATCTGTTGGGATTAAGGCATTTATTCTGATGTAGTGGGAAAAGCATCTTTTGTGCACAAACTTCAGCATTGTTTAATCTTCAATTCTGGTTTTGGCTGTACCACTTACTAGTTGAGTGATTTTGAGCAGGTCCTACTACCTCAGTGTGCCTCACTTTTCTCGTCTGTTAAAGGGAGAAAATCATGCCTAACACCACAGGGTTCTTGAGGGGTAAGTGAAGCCACATGGTAAAATGACTCTATGTCTGCTAAAAACTTAAAAACTGTTGGATTCTTCCTGTCTGTCCCCTGCCTCTTTATTGCACAGGAGAAAGGAATTCACCCTCTATATATATGCTTCCCAGCTCACTGCCTTTTCCCCGGACTAAGAAAATGCATATCCTATGTCTATATCTGGTAGAAAAGCATTTGGCTACAAATAATGGAAACCCCAGTTTAGTGTCTTAAGCAAATAGAGATCTCATTTCCTCACATAGGAATCTGGATGAGGGTTTTGCTGGCATTGGCTCAGAAGCTCCACAGGTCAGGGCTGCTGTCTCTGTGATTCCTGTCATCTTTCCCCTATGGGGCAAGACTGTGATGGCATCTTCAAATGCAGCATTCACCTTCAGACGAAAGCAGAGCAGTGGTAGCTGTGCCTTTCCTTTTGACTGGGAGAGCTAAAAGCCTTCCTATTGCTGCCAGGAGACTTTTACTTGAATTTCATACATCAGAGCAGTGTTAAAGGACTAAGCCATCTCTAGCTGCAAGGGAGTCTGGGGAACATTGCTTTAATTTCCCCACTTCAGTATGGGAGAAAAGGGAGAAGGAGGTTAGAAATGTAGTATCAACCAATAAACAGCATCTGCCACAATGCCCAGCAGAAATGAAGTCTGTATTTTCTCTGGTCTAGTTCAGTATACCAGTATTGTCTTATATACCTATTTAGCACTGTATAGCTAAGTATATAGCCGCAAGTATAGGAGACTGGGAAGCTTCATGGAATCTAACTGCAACAAATATGATTATTTGTCATGGAAGGAGCAGCTACTGCCAAGAATAGAGGTTAATTATACTACACTACAAGTGTCATCTGCTTTGCATTTCCCTCCCACTGGAGGGTCATCTCAGTAGCAGTAGTATTATGGGCTGAATGTTTGTGTCTCCCCAAAATGCACATGCTGAAATCTTAGCTCCTAAAGAAGGTGAGATTTTTGGCAGGTGATTTAGGTCTTTGGGTGGAGCCCTCATAAATGAGATTAATTTTCTTATAAAAAGAGACCCCAGAGAGCTTTCTCTCAGTGTTTCTGCCTTGTGAGGACACAGTTAGAAGACAGATAGCTGCCTGTGAAGCAGGAAGTGGACCCTCACCTGAAACCATCTCTGCTGGCTCCTTCACCTTGAACTTCCCAGCTTCCAGCACTGTGAGAAGTAAATGTTTATTGGTGAAGCCACCCAGTCTATGGCATTCTGTTATAGCAGACTAAACTGACCAAAACAAATAGCCAACATTTATTGCATTTTGACTACATGCAGACACTGTGCTTAGTGTTTTAAACACTAACAACACTTTAAGTGTTGTTTTAATTCCTCAAAACTAGACATCGATACCCACCTGAAGGAGTTTGAAACAGAGCCTTGCAAAGTGGGAGGCTAAACGAGAATGCAGAACACATATTAGAAAGACAGGCAGAGCATATTGAAGTAAATAAGCCTTGTAAATAATTGAGTGGTAAGGAGTTGAGGTGGGGTGGGGGTATAGTGGGAGGGAGAGCTGAGAGAGACAAGGGAGCAAGAGTACTAAATTCATATTAGACAAACCTCGGTTATAATTTAATTCTGCTATGTATTTCTATGGGCAAGGCACTTATTACCTATCCTCTCTGAACTTCTATGTCCTCATCAATAATAATAGTGCCTGTGTCATAAGGCTTCTGCTGTAAACATAAATAATGATAGCAAATATTTGAATAGCACATTTTATGCTCTGTTCTAAACACTACAGACCAACACACACAGACACGCACACACACACACACACACATACCCACATACCACATACTCTCTACAAGGAACTTTTATCCTCACTTACAAACAAGAAAACTGGCATAAAGATTGTAACATCTCAGGAGTCAGGATCCATGGATCACACTATGCAATTACTATGCTACACTGGTGATATAAAATCGAATCTTTATGAAGCATGCCTGCAAAACATTGGCCCACACAGCACTCAGTAGGTGCTTTCCTCTTTCTATCATCAGTTTTATCTTCTCTGAGTGATCTTTGTGCAAATATCTTTATATTTGTGGTTCTCAAATATAAAGAGAACCCAGGGATGATCCCCCTCACCCTTCCCTGAGGGATATACATATATATATATATATATACATATATATATATATTTGAGATAGTCTCACTCTATTCCCCAGGTTGGAGTGCTGTGGTGTGATCTTGGCTCACTGCAATCTCCCTCTCCTGGGTTCAAGCGATTCTCATGCCTCAGCCTCCCGAGTAGCTGGGATTACAGGTGCCCACCGCCGCCCCCAGCTAATTTTTGTATTTTTAGTAGAGAAAGGGTTGGCCATGTTGGCCAGGCTGGTCTCGAACTCCTGACCTCAACTAATCCACCCACCTCAACCTCCCAAAGTGCTAGGATTACAGGCATGAGCCACAGCACCTAGCCTACCCTGATGGATATTTGGAAAGGTCTGGAGAAGTTTTTGGTTGACGCAGTGGGGAGGGGAGACGATTTGCATTTCTGGTGTCCAGTGAGTCGAGACCAGGGATTATCAGATGCTGCTAAACATCCAGCAATGCACAAGACAGCCCCCACAGCAAGGATTTATCCAACGCCAAAGGTCCGTAGTGCCAAGGCTGAGAAGCTGCTACAGACAAAGAACCATCTGCAGAGAGTGATCAGAATGACAGCCTCAGGAAGTAACCATGGCAAGAAGACTATATGGAGTAATCTGAAAGGAGCAGGCCCCAGGCAGGCCGGACAGAGGCTATCCCCTTAGGGCTGAGGGGGTGACTAGGGAAAGAAATTGGAAATTGTGAGCAAAGTGCTCCGTGAAACTTACACTTTATGGGACAGGTTTATGCCTAAATTAAATGTATAGTAAAATATATGTTGTCCTTAGGCCTCAGCGTTGGCTTATACTTTCTCATAAAATCCTTTTGTGTACGTTCATAAACTTTAGGTAGCTTTAAAGTTAACTCTCTGAAATGGGTTGATCCTTTCTGACTCTTAAGCCTCAAGATTTTGGTACCCAGACTGGAAAAACCATGTAACTAACACTGTTTATAAGGCCCCCTTTAGCAAGGTGTTTTCAGTCTGAGTTTTCTATATGCCATGTACAACTTAGAGTGGTCCTCACCAAAGAGGCAGTGATCCTGGAGGCTAGCCTTGAAACTATTTTTGGAGGTGGGAGCTGGGAAATACTAGATCTCTCTGCCTCTGACTTAGCCTTGACTTCCAGTACCTGACCCAATCTTAATTATAACAAGCACAACAATAGCAACTAACAGCATTGATGGAATGCTTACGTCCTGGACACTGTGATAGTCTTTATGTGAGATTGCTCATTTAATCTTCACAACCAATCTATTGGTAAGTACTATTATTATCTTTGTCTTACACACAGGGAAGTGAAACAGAGAGGTTAAATAACTTGCCCAAGATCACATTTGTGATATGTGTTAGAACCTTGATAGGAAATTGAACAATTCCAATTGCAGAAACCATGTTCTTAGACATAACTCTACATTCCCTCCCTCTGAACTTCTAGACTACTTCGTTAGTTGGGGTGGTGCTGGGTATAGCACAGACATTTGTGGGGCTAGCTGCTCTTTCCAATGCCAATGACAAAGGCCCTCAAAGACTGGATCTGCATCAGCCCTGGGACCAATCAACAGTATTTTGTCTCTCAAGGACAGGATCATGTGATTAACTATGAACGCCCCCTCCCCTGCACACCCCCACCCCGCCCAAACCTCATTTCCATCCATAACCAAACAATGAGTTGATCTCACCCTAGCTAATCCTTTAACATTCTTAACCTGTTCCACCTTTTGTGGGACTGAATTCCACAAGTTTGCTCCCTCCCGTGCACTACATTTTCCTTTTACTGCTAAATTGCCTCTTCACTGCTTCAAAGGAGGGCTCTAGTTCTTCTCCACCCAAGAAGCTGTGACAACAGTTCCCATATACCTATTTCTGTATCCTTCACGTATAACACGTTTCTTCTCATTGTCAATCTTTCTACCTCCTTGATCACTGAAGTGGCCCTTCTCTGATTGTACTCAATTCTGTTTCAGAAAATGCCTGAAGACCCAGAGGAAATGAGGAGCACTCAGTCAGTCAGCGTCATAGGCATCAGCTGCCTCTGTTTAATCAACTCCACCCCTCTTCAGGATGTTTTCACTAACACCTGCTGTAGGAAAGCATGGGGTCGGAAACACTTGGAAGAATTGCATATGCTTCTACGTCTATTTGTATAACAAAGAGAAGAAAACGGTGGGAGATTATCTATGAGGACCTGAAACAGGGAGAGAATGAGACTTGGGGAAACCACTGCATATCTGTGTTCAGTTCTGGATTCTGATAACTGGGATTCTACCTTATTTCTCAAACCCAAGCCCGCCCCAGCTCCTCACCCAACACCTTGCAACTAGTTATAAAGGCTATTGGCTTTTTGCCTTTTGAGTACTGTACCTGATTCTGTGTTGCTACAACCTCCCTAACTGCCCTGTCTCTATGGGTCTGAGTCCTTACCTTGCTTAATTTTCAATTTCTTTTCTGGAGACTGAGTTCTTTCCTTAAACCACTGCTAAAGATTCTTTGCTTGGTCAAAACTTAGTCCATCTTCTGAAACTTCTTCTGAGTCCTCTGTGTACTTCCTTATAAAATCCAACTTTAACAAACAACCGAAGTCAGTTTAGTAAGATCCCCCAACCCGCCCTTACAGATCATCCTCGGTACCTGCTCGGTTCCTCATTCTCCACTGCCCCCTACGTGACGTCTGGTCACTCTGACCTATCTCCAGCAAGAATTCTGTTTCATCAGCTTAGGCAGAACCCACCTACCTCACCTGTTTCCTCTTCATGATTTTCCACCTGCTGACCCCCACCCTGCTCCTTGGTTTTAAATTCCTCTCTGCCAATGTTACACTGGAGTTGAACCCAGTCTTTCTTTTCCGTTTACAAAATCCCATTGCTGTCGTCCCTATGCTTATCACAGTGATCCGGAATAAAGTCTGCCTTACTGTGCTTTAACAAATATCATTGAGTGTTTTTGTTTGTTTGTTTGTTTTTTCTTTTTTCTTTAACACCACATCTCATCGGCTGGAGAGGAGCAGGATGGTGCCAGGTACCAGAATTTCTCACATGTTGACTTCTGAATGCTGCCCATTTCAGAAGTCCCTTATTGCAGGCTGAGACTCACTGTTAGCCAGCCCTAAGCCAGTTCTGCACTAGGCTTGTTACTGAGGCCTGGGCCAGAAGAATGCTCTGCTGTAGCCTGACCTTAGGGCACAGAGCTCTGTCTGCTGCACCGACCTTCTTCCCCCAGCAGCTGTCTCACCAAGTGGGTGGATCTGGCTTTAGGTCTCAAAACATCTGTTAACTACTCCCCTAAATAGACCAATCTCATCCATGTCCCGAGATTAGGTGAAATAAAGGAATTTAAAACCCAGAGTAGTGAGAGGGACAGGGGTATTTTTTGGAGGTTTTGAAGAAAGCTCGGTGTCCATTTGGGGTTTGGTATATTCTTCTAACATTTTGGCCTGTATTCTATTGGCTTCTGTTGTATCTACATTTATTTTTGTGTCCATAGCTTTCCTTTGTATGAGGAGTGCATTCAGATCTAAAAATAACTATTTTTGGAGTGTGAAAGGCCCAGAGTTGGGCATAGAAGACAAAATGTGGAGGTCATGCTGTTAAACGAACCATAAACTCAAGGATAAGTAATTAATTATTAGCATGAAATTATTTTGTGTAGTTGTTATTGTTGCTTGAATCTTGACAAAAGGCAAAGATTTTGAGCCACCTCATTCTATTTTTCAACAATTCTAATTGTTAGAAAGCTCACCTTTAATTAGTTGACATTTGCCTCCCTATAATTTTTAGTCATTGCTCCTACATCTGCTGGCTGAAATAACACAAAACAAATATACTACTGAGTCTCCAAGACAAAGTCTTCAAGTATTGGAAAATAAATCTTGATACCCTTAACGTGATTTTTTTCCTTTCCAAATAAGATTTCCTTTCCTTGCCACATTCTAGTCATTAATATCATCCAATTAAAACCTCAGGGATGGATATGAAAGGGTATCCTTTGTCTTGTGGGAAAGCATTCCATTGATTTGTTTTGTTTTGTCTTCTTGCTAGTAAGCTGACATAATGAGGCTGGCGGAGTCAAGAAAGATGCTGAGTGTGGGTAGAGACCTGCTTAGAAGGAGGTAGGGAAATTCTGGGTGGTTCAACCTGAGTTGACAAGCTTGGGCTGTAACTCTCTGCACAATGTTAAAATTGGAATGCATCTAGTGGTCAGCAATATAGAACGTCTTATGGCAGGAAGGTCACCTGAGGGGCAAATTCTAAGTGGCAGGCCAGTGTGCCAGTTGATGGGGCTTTGAGAAGCAACAAGAGGTTCATACACACGTGTCTGGGTTTCCGGCATCTGATCTCCTCTAACAAAAGACACTTGGCAGAACATTCAATTAACAAAATAATATTAATAATGAAAAGAATAATAAAATGAATAACAACAAACAAGTATTGGGTCATTATGATGAGTTAGGCAATGAATGAAGCTATTACACGTTTTCACTTCTTTTAGATTCATAAGCACTGTAATAATTTACATTTTATAAAGGAGGAAATGGACACTTACAGAGATCAGCAAATCCGTATGAGTAGGATTCCATCTTAGTTTGTCTGACCTCCAATCCCTTAATCTTAACATTTGCACCATAGTGGTTTAGTCACTTTCCAGAATTTAGGACCTATGTCTGATTTTAAAAAGCTGAAGTATTACATGAGTCAAGCAGACATGTTTAAAAGAAGGTAATCAAGGCAGAGGCTCAGTTCAAAAGATCAGAGCTAAGGCACGGGTACAACTGATGTCTGTGCAGATTACGAATTCTCCCTGTGGATCACTTCAGACTGCAGCCTTATCAACAGGGAAGAAGAGCTGAAGCGGATACACTTAGAATCCTGTTAGTGGTGGCAGGCCCCCCAGGCATAGCATGCCTTTGGTCGAGGCTGAGGTGTCTTGGGTGTATTACTTGCATCTGCCCAGATCAGAATTAAATCAGGAGCCCAAACGGTCTATCTGACTCTAAAGCCAAAGCACACCATCAGGCTGAGAGGCAGGAGCTGGCAGAGAGCAGATGAAAGGGAACAGGGCAGGGGGCTGACCTGAATTGGAATATGGACATCTAGGGCCAAAGCATCTTGATCTCCTGCCCTCCTATTTTCTCCTAAAATAAGAGAATAGAGACTGCATCATGATGCTTCTCTCTGTGTCATCATTATCCTCAGGGGCATCTAGTTTTGCAGTTTTTTCTGGGCATTTTTCACTTTCTTCCACAAATTTCATTTTAAAGCTCTTTGGTCAGGTCAGTAACTCTCCTCCCACGTCTCCTGTGATATGAACACCGTATCTTGCCAGGAACTCTTTGTTCTGGAAAGCCATGGTCCAGAAAAACAAATCTTGCTTTGACACCATCTATACAGCCAGCTGTTCCCTACTCATATCTTACTTTCCCTGCCAAATTGACAGCTTCCAATTGGAAATGGAGTAGAAAAAGCAACACTTATTATCCAGTTATTTCCTTTTTTCAAATAATTTTATATCCAGAACTCCAAAATTATTAAAGATACACATATTCAGTTTTGCTCTGATTGCATCATTTAGTCTCATGTTAACCAGGAGAAAGGTAAAAGTCAATGAATTTTATGTGTTTTTGGAAAACTATCTATTTCTGATTCCCTGTGAATATCTACCCTGGAATCATGAGAAGCCTGCCATGCCACCCTTCCTTATAGTCATCCCTCTCTCCTGAAGTATGGAGATTGACTATTCTAATTATTCTTTTCCTGTTGGGAGATAATAAAGAACACTGCCTTGGGCTAGTGTTTGTACATCATTTAAACCATCCTGTGAAGCACAGGGCATTTCGTCCCAAAGACTAAAGATCTTTATGCTTACCATTAAGTATGAAATAGTTCCATAAGGTAGTTCTTCTTAGTTCTTCTTCTTACTAAGGTTTGAGATAGTAAGTGGGATGGAATATAAACGGATATGGAGAATGAGAGAAGGGAGTCTAATTTGATGACTATATAGATGTAGATATAGATATAAATATAGAGAAAGAAAAAGAGAGGGAGAAAAGAAACCCAGCTTGTTATGCTTAGAAGACAATCAAAAATCTAGCTTTGCTGGGAAACTTTGTATTAAACAATAGCCAGAAATCAAGCTTGGTTATAACACATATCTATACATGACTTTTCAATCTTGCATGCTAGTTGACATGTAGACATGGGGTGTGTGATAGCTTATGAGTACAAGACATGCTTGATGGAAGTCATGTTTTATAAAGACTTTCTCAGGGATTATTTTAGTCTTTCAGGCAGCTATAACAAAATATCATAGACTAGGTGGCTTATAAACAACAAAACGTTATTCCTCACAGTTCTGGAGGCTGAGAAGTCCTAGATCAAGGTGCAAGCAGATTTGGAGCTAGGTAAGGACATCTTCCTCATAGACAGCTGTCTTCTCACTATAACCTCACATGATGGAAGGGTGGAGGACTCTCTCTAGACCTCGTTCATAAGGGAACTAATCCCACTTATGAAGACTCCACCTTCATGACCTAATCCCATCCCAAAAATGCCACCTCTTAAAGCCATTGCCTTGGGAATTAGGATTTCAACATACCAACTTTGAGGGAGGGGCAAAAACATTCAGAGCACAGCAGAGATTATATGGGTTTAGGTTGCAAATCTAGTGAATGGATGGAAAGAAAGAAAATACAAGTAGTCATCACGCTACTTCGGTGAGACTTTGCATCTAGAACAGGAACTGGATACACAGTGTCAAGTAAAAGATGGGAGATGAAAAATGTGGCTTAGTGTTCATTACCTCTCAGTACCTATGGGAAGACATACAAAAAGGTATAGGAGGGCTTCTGTTTTACCTGGGAGCTCTCCCTCCATTTTCTCAATGGGAGAACAGAGACATTAAGGATGGAAACTCCCTTTGTAAACTCTAAGATGATGAGAATACTATCCAGTTCTTGAGCCTCTGTGTTGAGCCCAGGGCTATAGTCAAACAAGCATATTACCAATTTCTTTTGGCAATGAAGGAAAGTTGTAATTATTCCTGTATTTAGTCTCTGATCTGTGTTCTGTTGACCTCCACTGATATCACAATGGAGGAAGGCTCTAGGTGCTTTCTGCTTTCCCAGAAATGAGGCATTGTATGTCGGCCCATCATACAAGGGATGTTTACTCTAAGCCATCATATCTGATGGGAATAAACCAGCATCTTACTGGGGTGTTTAATTCCCAAGAGTTGATTCCAAGTACTGGGGTCTCATTCTGGTTTATTCGTCCACAGCACACCAGAGCTGAACAAATGGACCAAAAGCTTCCGGGGCTTAGTAGGATTTACGAGCAATTACTGAAATTCTGAAGGCAGCACATGCTGTAGGAGAACACCTTACTGAAGAATGCGAAGTTGCTGCAGGAGCTCCTGGAGATTGTGCTCTTCCCATGTGAGCACTTGCGGTAGCTCAGGGAAGAGGCATGAAAAGGCCAGTCATTCACACGATCATCCACTCAGCTAAGGCTTCTGCTGTTTTGAGCCCCGCTCTGAAAATTGGACATTTATTGTGTAATTTTTTGACACTTCAACTTATACCAGGTGGTTCCTAGAAAATACAAAATAAAAGTGCCTGGAAATCAGTTTCTTTTCTATGAGCTGCATTAGGTTTTGTTATTTTGTTTTGCTTTGTTTTAAGAGAAGCAGCCTCTTCTGTCAGGGAGACAGTGATACAAATGACTAAAAGCACAAGTCTTGTATAGTCAGTCAGACCTAAATTCTAATACTCTCTCAGTCAATATTCCAACTGGGGACACTGAATAAACAAATGAGTTGCTTAGCCTCAATTTCCTCATCTGTACAATGGAAATAGTGACTTCCAATTTTTGTAAACATTAAATGAAGTGATGTATGTAAATCACCTAGTACACTTGAACATAAAATTTGGCAGGTTTACCCACACAGGGACGAGAACTGCTGGACAACTGTGGACCTCCCTATTTTAGGAACTGCCATTGAAAATCTTTTACATATAGGAAAAAGTCCAGAATGTGGGTTCTCTGAGCCAAAAAGATATGAAAATAGAAAAGCAGAAGGAAGAATTGAGTGTGCAAACTCATCCATCTGTCAAGTTACTCCTTTCAAGGAGTGAAATGCGTAAAGTAAGAAAAAAAGACTAGAAGTAATGCTAATGGATGTGCCCTCCATTTCCTGCAAGGAAGGAATCATCAAGAGTAAGAAATAAGTGTCCATCCCAAATAATAATGTATATAAGTTGTTAGATAATTTTTCACTTAAGCATCATCCCTATTTTTCCACATCATTACATTTTTTGTAAACATTATTTCTAATGGATGCAGACAGTCTAACATGTGGATGATTTATATAGTCATTCCCCTACTATTGGACGTTTAATTTGTTTCTAGTGTTTTGCTGTGATAAACAACACTTTGCTCAATATCTTTCCATATAAATCTTTGTCTGAATTTCTGATCATTTCCTTAGGATAAATTTGTATGAGTGGAATTACTATATTAAAAATGATTTTAGGATTCTCACTACATTTTGCGACATATGGCAAAAACAAAAGTACAAGTTACATTTTCAGTAGCAGTAAATGCAGTTGCTAGTCTCACAAGCTTTTTCCCAGAACTAAATATTATTTTTTAAAAGAACAATGATTGTATTTGAAATAAGTATCCTATTGCCATTTAAATCTGTATTTGAGTTAGTAATTTTTTTCTTATGTTCAGCGATTAGCAATTTACCTTTTTTTTTTCTTTTAAGACAAATTCTCATTCTGTTGACCAGGCTAAAGGGCAGGGGAACAATCTCAGCTGCCTATAGCCTCTGCCTCCTGGGATCAAGCAATCCTCCCACCTCAGTCTCAGGAGTAGCTGGGACTACAGATGCGTGTCACTACATCCAGCTAATTTTTGTATTTTTTATAGGGGTGGGATTTTGCCATGTTTCCCAGGCTGGTCTCGAACTCCTGGGCTCAAGCTATCCTCCTGCCTCAGCCTCCCAAAGTGCTGGGATTACAGGAGTGAGCCACAGAACCCAGTTGCAATTTATCTTTTATGTATGTGTATCCATGTCCTTTGCCCAAATATTTGAGTGCTGGGGTTTGAGTTTATTTGAGTTTATTATTACAAAAGTTTTGAATGTTATTAACTGGGATTCTGACAAGTAGAGAAGTCAGGATAGGGCAGTAATATCAAGCTTGCTAATGAAAACATTATGAGCAGAAGTATACTTATGGAAGACGTCAAGTAACATACAAGTATAACAGGTAGTTCAGCTGGATAAGTATCCATATGAGAATGCACTAAGAATTAAGATTTTAAACGTGTTTGGAATCATAGTGCTTTTGAAATGCCACATTAAAAAACTGGAACTTCTTTCAATGATCGGTGAGAAAACACTAAAACTTCTCAAATGAGCTAATTCAGTGTTTTTATTTTGTTTTTTTTTTTTATTTTTTTAAAACTCTGGCTATATATTAAAGCTGAAAATACCAAGGCTCAAGTCCCAGTTTAAACCAATTATCTCAGAATCTTTAGGAATGGAGACTTGAACTGGTAAACCAGGAATGAAAACAAATGCTTGGGCCAGGCATGGTGGATCATGCCTGTAATCCCAGCACTTTGGGAGGCTGAGATGGGTGGATCACCTAAGGTCAGGAGTTTGAGGCCAGCCTGGCCAACATTGTGAAACTCCATCTCTACTAAAAATATAAAAAATTAGCCAGGCATGGTGGTAGGCACCTGTAATCCCAGCTACTCTGGAGGCTGAAGCAGGAGAATAACTTGAACCCTGGAGGTGGAGTTTGCAGTGAGCTGAGATCATGCCAATGAACTTCAGGCTGAGCAACCAGAACAAAACTCAAGAAAAGAATAGAAAAAAGAAAAGAAGAGCTTGGAGGGATATTGTAGATCAAACCAAATCTACCTAACTAATAGCAGTTAGAGAAAGGGAAGAGAAACAGAGGGGAGGGGTGGAGGGGAAAGAAAGGCAAGGGAAAGGGAGGGACAGAATAGAACAGAACAGAGATCGATTGAGAGAAAGAAGGAGAAACTATGAGAAGACGAAGTAGCTTAGGAAGGGAGTAGCAAGGGCCTGACTTAGGGCAATAGCAGTGGAAGGCAATGGAGGGAATGGATGCAAGAAGTCACGCAATAGACAATATGCTGATTTAGCCACAAGCTGAGAGAGATGAAGGCAGGGGCAAAATTTGAGGTTTGAGGGAGACAAAATGCACAAATGAGTAGTCACAAATATTTCTGTGAGGAGTTAATATGAAATTCATACAATGATTTTCAGGCCACAGTGAAAACTAAAATAAGAATAGAAGAAAAGGAGAAGGAAAACTATCGAAGATGACACATAGAGGTAGTACCTAGTACAATATCTAAGACACAGAGGTGCTTAATGAATATTTGTTTAAAACTAAAGAAAGAAAAGAGTAGTTGAGGACAGAGTCCCCTTTCAGTGGGCAGAAGGAAGAAGGCATAGAGCTGGGGGGAAAAAAAGGAATAATCAGGGGACACAAATGGGATGTTTTAAGTGTCAAAAAGACTGTGGGGGATGGAGTGTTTGTGTGACAGAAGTTGAGACAATTATCTTTCACTAGGACAGCAGCTGTACTTTGAAAGTGGGCTAAATGTTGGTAAATGAAGAAAAGGTGAGGAATCTGGGAAAAGCATAGGCGACGCCCAGTAAAGAACGGAAAGAGAACTTAAGGGCAGAAAGGATGTCAGCATTTGATGTTTTGTTTTGTTTGGGGGTTAATTCTTATTATTTCTATAGGATAGGTGAGATATAGTTATAGCTACATCAAAGGGGTAGAAGTTATTGAATAGGAACAGGAAAAATGGAACCTAGGATGGAGAAGTTTAATTGCTGTAACAATGTCAGGGAGAGGTTTGAGGGAAGAGGCCTCATTAGCAGAGGTGGAAGGGTGGTCATCAGAAAGAAGGCCCACCCCCTCCTCTGATACAGAAGAAAAGGAGGAGGATGTTTAAAAACACAGGGAAACATCAACACTAAAAGAAGGGATTTGGAATCCCTGGGGATGGCTAAGGTTAAACTTCTCACTAAAATCAGAGGATGAGTTAGCTGAGAATGCTACTAGTAGAAGAAAGTTTGAAAGGTACTCAGTAGCACTGAAAGGAAATCATGAATAAGCAAGCTCCTTCCAGGCAATGGTGAAGACCAAATTAAGGTTAGATAGTACAAGGTTATAGGACTTCCAGGTGGCAAGATTTTAAAATATCTACAGTGTTCAACATCTTGAACTTGAAATGAGAGAAATAATAGAAAAGGCAACTAGGTGCGCTAGTTATCTACTGCTATGTAATAAATTTTCCCTAAAACTTAGCAGCTCAAAATGTCATACATATTGTCATGACTTAAGTGGCTCTGCTACTTCAGCATCCTTCACAGGTTACAGTCAAAGTGTTGGCTGAGCTGTGGTCATCACAAAGCTTTCACTGGGGAGGAGATTCTATTTCCAAGCTCCTGTGAGTGTTTGCAGGATTCAGTTGCCCATGGGCTGGTAAGCTAAGGTCCTCTTTTCTTGGCTGGATATTGGCCAAAGGGTGCCCTCAGTTCCTTATTATGTGGTATCTCTGGCATGACAGCTTGCGTCATCTAAGTGTGCAACCCAATAAGATGAGGGAGCTGGCTAGCACCACAGAAGTTACAATCTCAACCTCTTCTTGTTACTAACTTGTTGACTTGTTACCGAATCATAGAAGTTGATTTTCCATCACATTTTCCTAATCCTATTGGTTAGAAGAAGTCACTAGGTCCAACCCACACTCAAAGGCAGGGGAATACTCAAGGATGTAAATACGGAGAGGCAGGATCACCAGGGCTGTCTCAGTGGCTGCCTATAAGATAAGGATTGCAGTAGATATGAATTCACTAATATTCTAAGAGGTATCCAAGTTTATTTATTTACATTACCTCTCATCTTTTTAAAAAAAATTATACTCTCCATAAGGATTTTTTTTAAACTAACTCTCTGGAGATTAAAAAAATTTATAGTCACATGCTGCATAACAACTTTCCATCAACAGTGGGCCACATACACAATGCTGATCCCATAAGATTATAAGGGAGCTGAAAAATTCCTATCACCTCGTGATGTTGTAGCCATCATAATATCATAGTGCAATGCATTGCTTACGTGTTTGTGGTGATGCTGGTGTAAACACACCTGTGCTGTTGGTCATATAAATTATGTACAGTACCTAATACTCAATAATAATAATAAATGACTATGTTACTGACTTATGTATCTACTATACCATACTCTTCTCATTATTTTAGAGTGTACTTCTACTTATAAAAAGCCAACTGTGAAACAGCCTCAGGCGGGGCCTTCAGGAGGTTTCTAGAAGAAGGCATTGTTATCACAGATGACAGCTCCATGGGCGTTACTGTCCCTGAAGACCTTCCACTGGGACAAGATGTGGAGGTGGAAGTCAGTGATACTGATGGTTCTGACCTTGTGTAGGTGTAGGATAACATGTTTGTGTCTTGCTTTTCAACAAAAAGTTTAAGAAGTAAAAAAATTAAATAAAAAGTTTTAAAAATAAAAACAATCTTATAGAATAAGGATATACAGAAAGCAAATTATTTTTGTACAGCTATAGAATGTGTTTATGATTAAGCTAAATGTTATTTGAAAAATCAGGAAGTTAAATTAAAAGCTTATGAAGTAGAAAATGTTACAGTAAGCTAAGATTAATTTATTATGGAAGAAATACAAATAATTATTTATAATTTTAGTATAGCCTAAGGGTATAGTGTTTACAAAGTCTACAATAGTGTACTGTAAAATATCCTAGGCCTTCACACTCACTCACAACTCACTCACTGACTCGCCCAGAGCAACTTTCAGTCCTGCAAGCTCCATTCATGGTGAGTGCCCTATACAGGTGTAGTATTTTTTAAATTTTATATTATATTTTTACTGTACCTTTTTATGTTTAGATACATAAATACCATTATGTTAAAATGGCCTACAATATTCAGTACAGTAACATTCTGTACAGGTTTATAGCCTAAGAACAATAGCTATATCATATAGCCTAAGCGTGTATCGGGCTATACCATGTAGATTTGTGAGGTACACTCTACGATGTTTGCAAAACAATGAAATTGCCTAATGAGGCATTTCTCAGAATGTATTTCCTTTGTTAAGCAACATAAGACTATTTTTGTTTTGGTTTTGTTTTTGTGAGATGGAATCTTGCCCTCTCTCCCAGGCTGGGGTGCAAAGGCATGATCTCAGCATTCTGCAACCTCCACTTCCCAGGTTCAAACAATTCTCCTGCCTCAGCCTCCTGAGTAGCTAGGATTACAGGTGCGCGTCACCATGCCTGGCTAATTTTTGTATTTTTAGTAGAGACAGGGTTTCACCATGTTGGTCAGGCTGGTCTCAAACTCCTGACTTCATGATCCACCCGCCTCAGCCTCCCAAAGTGCTGAGATTACAGGCACGAGCCACTGTACCCGGCCCACAAGACCGTTTTTGAAAGTAGGATGGTATAGGTACAAATATCAGCAAAAAAGGAACTTGGGTAAATAAAAAGGAATGAAGAAACGAAGAAAGACAGGAAAGAAAAAGGGAAAGAGATCATTTAAATGTTTGCTGCAGTGCCATTGTGAGTAAAGATGAGATTTGGAGTCTGTTGGTGTTGGTCCTGTGAGACTCAAGTCAAGATTAAGTGAAGATGAAGGAGGTGGTGAATGTGAGAGTTCTTGGGTGTCATGTTGGTGATCAGGATGAATGCCGACGCCATGGACTATAACAACAGCAAGTATAGAGGATCTACCTGTCCCAAGCACTGTGCTAAATGCTTCACACAAGAGTCACGATGACAATAATAATGGCCCTCAACTATATGATTAGCTTGTTTTAGGATGACATATTGATAGAATTTAGTCCTCAAAAATAACTCTTTAATATTATGTTCATTACAAAAATGAGGAAATTAAAGATTTGAAAGTTGAAGTAACCCACTCACGGTCACAAAGCTAGAAAGTGGCATAGTAATGATGGTAATCTGGATCTTAGTGTTATAAAACCCATTAATACTTCCAATTACCTTGCTGGAAGGCCCCAATTGTTGAAAATACGGTGGGACGGAATCAAGAGTGTAGACCTAGAAGTCAAAGTATAAATTTAAAGAGAGCATATAGAGAGATGAGTGCATTTTAGAAGACAAAGAGGGAAGAAATTCAGGTGGCCTGATAAAAATGGTATATAGTTTTTTTAAATGTGAGACAGAGAGAGAGAGAGAGAGAGAGAGATGAGTGGCGAATAAGGATAAGAGAAGCACGGTGTCATTTTTTTTAATCTAGTGATTTGTTTAGCCTAATTTCAGCAGTTTAGGATGAATGGAGAAATAAAAGTTTTCATAGGGGAGAGAGGGAAAAATAAATCTCAAGGGCCACAGTAAAGTAGAGGTGAGTTATAAACATTGTAACACCTGAGTGTTATAGTGTTCTGGAATATCCCTTTTGTGAAGATTTTGATGATGATAATTTAATCATGCATTAGTGAGGTCCTCAAGAGAGTTTTTCTTTTCGAAACTTGATATGCATTGATGAAATTAAAGAAGAAGGAAAAGCATTAGTCTTTGATTTTATAATGCTTATAGTCTAAAGACTGGGGTGACCCTTTAATTTACTGACTAAACCTGGACACTTTTAGAGTGAAAGACAGCACCTTTAATAATTTGCTGGGACAGCAGATACAGAATAGAACTGTTCCAAACAGACTATAATTTATGCTTATCCTATGAATGGAGATTATAGACAATAAATTAGTAAAGGAACAAATACATATGCAATTATAAGTTTATGAGTCCTTTAAAGGAAACAAAATTTATTTGAATAGGAAGATCACAGAAGGACTCTCTGTGGAGGTGATTAAACTAATACCTGAAGGACAAAAAGGAAAGACTCATGTGAAGAGGAAATAGCAGGGTAGTTTAATAAACCCTAAACTGAGATAGCTCAGGTAGTCCAAGGATCTGAATGGGGTGCAGTTTTGCTAAAGCACCCCTGCAAGGGGAATGGCAAGAGAGGAGGCTAGGAAAAGATCTCAGTGAGTAAGTAGGTCACACGGGATTTAATTCTAAGTGCAGTAGGACGTTATTGAAAGTGTTTATGCAGTCTAGTGAGATTATCCAACTTATGTTAAAAATGTGGATTGTGTGGTTGCTGTGTGAAAAGTATTCCACAGAAGGGCAAGAATGGCAATGAAGATAATGAAGACTGAGACAAATGAACAGAGTCTACATATCATCTGGGGGTAAAATGATCAGACCTGTTGATGGCTAAAGGCAGGGGTTGATGAAGAAAGGAATTAAAAATGCCTTCCAGTTTTCTGGAATGTGCCAATGAATGGATAGCAGTGGCAATGTCTGAGATGAAGAAGTCTTTCAAACAGCAAGCCATCTAAGTAGGAACAATGAGAGCACTGATTCCAAGTTTAAGAATTAACTCAGCCAGGCACAGTGGCTCACGCCTGTAATCCCAACATTTTGGGAGGCTGAGGCAGGAGGATCACCTGAGGTCAGGAGTTCGAGATGAGCCTGGCCAACATGGTGAAATTCCGTCTCTACTAAAAATACAAAAATTAGCCAGATGTGGTGGTGCACACCTGTAATCCCAGCTACTCGGGAGGTTGAGGCAGGAGAATCACTTGAACCAGGAGGCAGAGGTTGCAGTGAGCTGAGATTATGCCACTGCACTCCAGCCTGGGCAACAGAGTGAGACTCTGTCTCAAAATCAAACAAACAAAAAATCTCAGTTTCTCTCCACCAGTGTGAAAGTAGGAGCTCAAACGCCCACATTATCTGTTAGAATTCTTTGGTTGAAAGCAACAGAAATGGACTCTGTATAGTTTAGGCAAAGGCAATGCATGGGAAAGATAATGAGGACTCGCAGAAGCAAGGGGAAACTGGAGACTCAGGCTTGGATGCAGGCAGAAGCCAAGGCACTTGTAAAGGCAGAAACCACAACTGATTAGAACCTAAACCTACTTCTGTAATGAATTGGAATGACAGCCATTATCAATCTTTTTAAATCTCTGCTTAAGAAATTGTATTCAAGATGGTAGTCTCCAACTGGCTTCATTTGTGTTGTGTGTCATCTTTTCATCAGGCTGTAAACATGGGGAAAAGGTTAATTTCTCATATGAAGTGCAGAGAATGGTCATTGAGTAACCAAAATCAACATCTGACCTGTCTTGACCAACACAAGAGGCTGTTGGGAGTAGACATAAAACTGAAATTGCCAATGGTCCAGCAGCAATCATGAATCTTCCCAACAACTTGGGAAACTCTGAGATGGAAACGGAGTTAGGGGATCAGACTCTTCCCAAATTTTACTCAGAAGGGTACAATACAGGACAATAACAATGTTGCCCTCAATGTAAAGGAAAGAGTCATTTTCCACAAACCACTTTACTCTATGCTGATAGAAAAATAGAATAAATACTAGCATTTTATAAGACATTTAATTTTGAGTCTACATTTGACGATAATCCAGGAAAATTATTGAACCTGGGCCCTCTTCACTACATTGGGCTGATTTAGCTAATGATCTGTTAATGAGTTGTTAATCACTTATTCAAATTGGGAGGGTTGGGTGATTGAGCAGGTGCTGAACCTGGAGGAAGAATCTGCTGCAATAATACCTCGCAATTTCTATTTCTCTGAGGGAAGGCTCTTCTTGCTTGAATTCCTTATTTTTTTTATTCCACTTTCTAGCAGAATCTCGAGCAAAATTGTCTCCAGATGTGTCCTGAAATTCTGGTGGCCAGAGTCTAGCCTTGAATGTTACATGTTGTTTGCTAATGCAGACAGTAATTATAGTACAGCAGCAGTTTGGCCATTTCAACTGAAAAGCCATATAACTTCAGAAAAGCAATTACTGATGTATCAATACATCTTCTGGCAACAACAAACTATAAAACTCTAAACAATTGTATGAAATTGTATATGAAAATACGTTTACAGGCACTATCTCATTTGATCAGATAAAACAACCTCATGACATGAGAAGATGAGGAATTACTTTTCAGGTGATGCAATGGAGGATTAGAGGAGTTAAGAAACTTTGCCCAGGTCACTTAACTTGAAAGGAACAGAACTGAATTTCAATCCAGATGTTACTGACTCCAAATTCTATGTACTCCGTGTGGGTCATGTTGTCTCTCCTAGAATCTGAAGTAAACATTTTAAAAGATAAGGAAATTGATGTAATTTATTTCACTCATGAACCATATAAATTTTGCTTCTAAATTAGTGTTCATTAAACTCTGGACAGGAGAACACTTCCTTCAGAAATACTTGGGATGTTGGTTAACATGAAATTACAACGAAAACAAAAATTGACAAGTGGGACCTAATTAAACTAAAGAACTTCTGCACAGCAAAAGAAACTATCAACAGAGTAAACAGACAACCTACAGAATGGAAGAAAATATTCACAAACTATGCATCTGACGAAGTTCTACTATGCAGAATATATAAGGAACCTAAACAATTCAACAAGCAAAAAACAAATAACCCATTAAAAAGCAGGCAAAGGACACAGACACTTCTCAAAAGAAGGCATATGCACAACGAACGAACATGAAAAAATGCTCATCATCACTAATCATCAGAGGAATGAAAATTAAAACCACGATAAGATACCATCTCGCACCAGTCAGAACGACAATTATTAAAAAGTCTAAAAACAATAGATGATGGTGAGGCTGCAGAGAAAAAGGAAGGCTGATACACTGTTGGTGGGAGTGCAAATTAGTTCAACCACTGTGGAAAGCAGTTTGAAGATTTCTCAAAGAACTTCAAACAGAGCTACTATTGAACCCAGCAATCCTATCACTGGCTATATACCCAAAGGAAAAGAAATCATTATATCAGAAAGACAATGCATGCTTATGTTAATGGCTGCACTATCACAATAGCAAAGACATGGAATCAACCTAGGTGTGCATCAATGGTGGATTGGATAAAAAAAAAAGTGGTCTATATACACCATGGACTACTGCATGCAGCCATAAAACAGAATGAAATAATGTCTTTTGCAGCAACATGGATGCAGCTGGAGGCAATTATCCTAAGCGAATTAATGCAGGAACAGAAAACAAAATATCACATATTCTCATTTATAAGTGGGAGCTAAACATTGAGCACACATGGTCATAAACATGGGAACCATAGACACTGGGGACCACTAAGGAAGTGGGGGAAAACGGATTCAAAAACTACCTATTGGGTACTATGCTCATTACCTCGGTCCAATATACCCGTGTAACCATCCTACGCATGTACCTCCTGTATCTAAAATAAAGAATTTAAATTATTAATGCAGATTTCTGAGCTCCATCCTGATCTATCAAACCAGAATCTCTGTGAGTAGGTTCCATGAATTTGTATTTTACACACTCCCCAGGTAGTGTTTATGTACACTAAAGTTTGACAATTTTAGTCTCTCACTGATTTGCCTTACCTATTACTATGGCCAACACATTTAATAAGATTAATGACCTAACCTCTCTGCCTACAGTATATTAGAAGCATAACATTAGAAGATGAAATGGGAAAGAAAAGGAAAAGCTCTTTGAAGGTAGCGCACATATCAGGAGAGGTGATATTTGACAAACTGCTATTGAGAAATAGGAAAGAAACACTAAAAAATAGATGTAGACCTGTATTTACCTCAGCAAAACAAATCATAGAAATTACTTACGCCCATCCTGAGTCACAAAAAGAGTTTAAATTTTATTCAGTGCCCTTTTTCTGTTAATACCAGGAAAGGAATAATAAATGTTTAAAGGATTTTGAAAAACAACTTTAGATTAAAACTTATTCTGGCACTTCTGCAGATAATTTTTATGTTTGACAGCTCCTTGAAGTTTTTTTTGTTTTGCTTTGTTTTGTTTTTTTGAACATTTGACTGTAAGTTAAATTACCAAGGCTCAAACCTCACCCCTGATGACAAGGGATTTTGTAAACATGGGCAAGTTTCTTAATCTCAATTTTCTCACAACTGTGCAATGACAGAAGTTGTGAGGATGAAGTGAAATAATGAATGTGAGCCTCGTGCATATGGAAAAGCTCTGTATGAGTGTGAGGTATAATTATCGTCTGAATATTTTTGTATGACACTTTGATCATTGTGGATTAATAAGGCATCATTGCATTCTATTTAGCAGCTGGCATATGAATGCAGAATAACCTATTAAATAAATAGTGTTATGAGTCGCATGAAACAATTCACCCACATATTCATGTTCCCGACCTCTGTTCCTAGTTGAAATTAGTGACCTGGTACTAAAACCCCTTCACTTACAAGTTTTCTTATTTTCAGGATGGGGCTGTGAGTTCTTACTAAGTGTCTGTCAAAAGTATGTCACAAGGATACTGGAGAATGATGTCTTGGAAAACTGAATTATTTGGTTATTCCTATTTTCTAGGTGTAAAATAGTATAAGGCATGAAAAATTATTTTCATTTAAGGGGGTGGTCATCAGAGATTGTAGGTGACCCCAGACTACTTGTATAATTACATTTTTTAATTAAACATTAAAATTCTTTAAAAAATCATTCCATTGAGAAGTTTTATGGAAGACTTTCAGTTGGGTTAAGTTGGGGAAATGATAAGACTGTGGTTGTTATTGTTTTGGTTATTTGCTTTACTCTTGTTTTTTGGTGTATTTTTCTTTTCCTGATTCAATTATTTTTCAAATTATTTGCCTGAAAGAATCTAACTAAGTCAGAGCGTTTAAAAAGATGAACAATATTTTGTAATCTTTTATTTTTCTGCTGAGGCCTAAATTTTCTCATTTTCTAGAGAAACAAAAAGGATGCTTGAGGCCTACTAAGCATCAATTTTTGTTTAAAAAAATGGAAAATTTTTAAATCAAGGTTAAAATGGGTAAACCTTTCACTGCAACAATATGTGCTGGTTTATTCCTTTTCTTAACTCCTTGTTGACAAATGAAATTCAAAGGAACAAGAGAGCCGCATTTTCTAATAAGCAATTTGTGTTTACAAATGCTTGTCTGATATACATTTGCCAGATTTATTAAACTCATGGTTTTAAGATACCAATTGGTTGCATTTTATTTTCCCCAAGGACCAGAAGGGAGAGATTCTTTTATTCTTTAATCATATCATCCAACAACATTCACATGAAACCATCTTGAAAATGTCTTTAATACTACAAGTATGAATATTTGATCCCAGCCAAGGAATTAAAATTTGCCTTTAAATTATTTTTCAGGACCATGGATTCCTTTTAGACAAATAGGAACCAGAATTCTAAGAGGTTAACCAAGATCCCCAAACAATACCACTTTAAAGTATGGAAAAGGGCTTGGATAAGGGACATTGTTCTCCTCAGTGTTCGAAAATTCTGCTAATCCCCATCCTTCAAAGATAAATGCATTCATTACAGTAATCGGAGAAAGGGACATAGTAAAATAATGAAAGTTATTAAAGGAAGGGAGATGGATGGCAATTGAGGCAGCCATTTGTTTTGCCACCACCAAATTCATTTCCAGAAAAAAACCCTTATCAATTTCTAGGGAATGGTTTGTTTTGTCAAGGTGGATGTAGTGTTAATGTTCTTTACAGCTCTCTCAGAGCCAGTGCAGTGACACCAGTCTAAATAAGAGAAAAGGGAAGGCTTAATCACACTTGTCACTGACCAGTTATTAACATTTTCCTACAAGGGCATTAGAGGAAAAATTCTGAGAAGTCAATTTGTATTTCAAGAGTGGAGGCAAAAGAGAGAAAACTTACTTGAAAGCAATGTGCTTATGGCAAGAGCAGGTGTGTTAAGTCCACTTCAAGTTGGCAGGCCTTTATTAAGAATCTTCTGTGTTACAGACAACATTCCAGGTCCTCTGTTATTCAAG
Organism: Pan troglodytes; assembly: GCF_028858775.2. Classification (NCBI taxonomy): domain Eukaryota; kingdom Metazoa; phylum Chordata; class Mammalia; order Primates; family Hominidae; genus Pan; species Pan troglodytes. The sequence goes on along the minus strand of NC_072407.2, from coordinate 129,371,692 downwards.
GAGTTTATTGTCTAGTAGGAAAAACTGTAAAGAAAAAAAATAAATTCAACAAACATTTGTCAAAGCAATTTGAATAGACATATACACAAGCTACAAAGGAGGGATTGATGAATTCTTCCTGGAAAACTAAAAACAAGGAAAGGTTTGAGCTAGACGCTTGACTGTGGGAGAGAAAATGTCTCACAGGAGAGAGAAAGGGGAAGTTCCAGACAGAGAATATGCCTGAGCAAACACTCAGGGATTAAAAAGTAGCATGGTAAATTCTGGAATACATGGGTCCTATATTGATAAAGCATAACATTCCTGATGGAAGGAAAGAAGAGATTTGGGAACAAATGGCACCCTATTAAGCAGAACCTTGTGTTGGGAAGGCTGTAATAGGCATTTTGAAGAGCAATTGTATGATCAAACTGACTTATGTAAAGTTTATTCAAGAAGTGTTTTAGAGCACGAGTTAAAAGGGATCAAGAGTGGAGACCTGGAGGCTGGTTAGGAGAATATGGTAAGATATGCAAATGAGAGATATGGTGATCTAAATTAAGACAGTAGAGGTATAATCAAGAATAGAAATCACGATAGATGTTGAGTGTATTTTTAATAATGTCTGGATTTTGACATTGTTTTGACATAGGATAGGTGACTTATTAGATGTAGACTGATTGCCTACCTATTTCAAAGTGACCCCTGAATCAAAATCTACTCTATTGTGTCAGCATCACATAATCCTGTGTAATCCCTTACTCTTCTCTCAGGCTCCCATTTACAAACCATTCTGCTGTACCCTCTGAAACTGTTAATACTGCTGTGTGTGTGTGTATGTGCCATATACTAACTACCTTCTTGTCTTGGTTGGCACTTCATCTCCCTTGATGCCTTTGTACATGATAAATGATTATTTTCTCACATCTATTTTAACTCTAGATAAAGAAGTACAGATACTGTCCTCCTGAATCCCAGTGGCATCTTTTTGCTCCCCCTATTAAAATTAAACTGCCTCCTTTGAAGTTTCTACACTTTGAGTGCACTGTTCTCTAAATATTATCTATTGACCTCCAATTTATTTCTCTTCAGTAATCAAGTAGTCTGTCCCAAACACTTTCAGTCATTAAATATTCTATCCCATTCTCTTTATAGTCAACCCAGGCTCTGCCAGAATTCTAGCATCAACTCCCATTACCTCCAATTCCCCAAGAATGATTTATTGAACACTTTAGTTCACTTCTTTAGCCTCTTCATCTACAAATGATCCTCTCTAATCCACTCAAGTTTATTCCTTGAACTTGGTTATATGGTAGACTTCTCCACATTGCAAAATCAATCCCTAAGGCAAGCATCCACTTCTCTAATCAAAACTTGTTTTCTTACATTTTGCTTATTAAATTACTCCCATTTCAACCTTACAGTCATCTACACTCCACTCTTCACTTTTTATCTTAGGAATCCAGAATATGTCATTCAAATAACACTGACTATAAAACCTAAACTCATTTTTCCCCCAATGTTTTGCCTCTTGTCTCTTTCAAACCCCTAACACTGAAAGACCCCAAGCAAATGTGTTCTCCATTCCTGCAACAGAGTTGCTGAGCACAAATAGAAAAAAAAGAAAAAAGAAAACACCCAACATTACAACCCCATGTTCAAGCCAAGATGAGTTCTCAACATTGACTATCAAGACTTCTGCTCCTCGATTCAACTCTTGCTCTCACTCTCCAAGTTTCTACCTCTGTTGCAAAGAGAAAATAGATGCTAACAGAAAGGAACATTTTCATCTTCCCATTCTCAGACATAATAATTTTCCATCCTCTAAAATCCTTCCTTTCTTCCTCTTCCGCTGCAGGATGAGGCTTGTCCAAGTTCCTGCAACATATGCTTCAATTCCATCCCTTCTGACCATCTGAAAAAATTAACCCTATTTTTAGCCCTTCTTTCTGCAACAGTTAACCTCTCCTCCTCAAATTCTTCCACTAACTTTTAATTAAGTTGAATTTACTCCAGTGTAAAAAACAAATTAGAAACGAAATACAACAAAACCCTCTCTTGTCTCCAACACTTATCTCCAGCTACAGTGCTGCCTTTATCCTCCTCTTGAAAAACATATCAAAAAGATGTTTAAAATCCTTATATATAATTTCTTCATGTCTCATCCAATCCTCAAGCCACTTCCATTTGACTATAATTCTAACCCTCAATCCTCCACTGAAACAGCTTGCACTAAGAAAACCAATGATCTTCAAGTTGTTAAATCCAAAGAAGAGTGCTCAGTCCTGCTCTTAATTGATCACAGTTTAAAAACAGAAACTCCTTCTTCTTTAACTTCTGTGAAATCTGTGCTGTTTTTTCACCTACTCCTCTAGCTGTTTGATTTCTTTTTCCTTGGCACGTTCAGCTTACTTTTCTGGTACAGTAAATGTTAGAATTACTGAAGACTCAGTCAGAGGCTGGCTTTTCCTCTGAACGGTTCTTGTGTCTCCACACAAGGGGTTAGCCAGGTTTTTTTGTAAAGAGCCAAACTGTGAATATTTTAGGCTTTGTGGGACATACAGTCTCTGTCGCAACCACTCAAATCTACTGTTGTAGAAAGAAAGCTGCCCCAGACAATATGTACATTAATAGGCATGGCTGTGTTCCAATGAAACTGTATTCACAAAATCAATCAGCATGCCCAATTTGTCCCAGGACATTTGCCGGACCCTGTTCTAGACAATATCTTCCATATCCATGGCTTTAATTTCTACCTAGAGATGAATCAAAAATCATCCATATCCATCCATGACTTCTCCCCTAAGTTTCAGACTGACAAGTGACATTTCCACTGGAACAAGTAAAAGACACCACAAACTCAACCAAAGTTCATATAATTAAAATAAGAGCCCACAATGCACTTAACAAGGGCCCGCAAGGTCCTATACAATATGGACACCCACTCATTAATTTCAGACACGATTCCTACTATTCTCTCCCTCACTCACTCCTTTCAATTCCCACAGCCTTCTTGCTGTTGCCTGGACATAAACATGTCAATCAAGCTTTTGCTCCAGGGTCTTTGTACTGGGTTTTCCCTCTGTCTGAATACTCCACCCTCAGATGTTCACATCACTAGCTAATTTACTTTCTTCAAGTCTTTGCTTAAACATAACTTTCTCCATGAAGACTACTATAACTACACTATTTAACATTGTATCCTCCTCACTTTGATGGCCTCAATCCTTCTTATCCTTCTATATTTCTATTTCCATTGCATCCACTTTACAGGACACTATATGATTTACTTATTTATGGTACTTAATTTTTGTTGTCCACCTCCTATCACAAGAGTGTAAGCTCCAAGAGGGCAGTGACGGTTTGTCTATTGTTTTCATTGATATATCTCAAGAGCCTAGACAAATGCCTGGTACCTGAGCTGACTTAATAAATATAATAAGAACAAACACCTAAAAGTATCTAAAGCCAAACTCACACTGCTCTCACTTCGTATTCCCCATGTAACAAAAATAAAAGAAATACAAACAAATACAATCAAAAACAAAACAACAAAAAACCTGGTCTTCTTCTAATGTTAGTCATTCTTGCCTTCACTTCCCATAGCCAGTCTTTCAAACATTCTTTTCATTTTACCCTAAAAAATTTGGGGGGATTCATTCACGTCTTTTTTTCCCCCTGAATTTTTGTTCACTGCCCTGTCTAAGGAGCCACCACCTCTCACTTGAATTAATGAGATAGACTTCTAACTGGTCCTCTCATTTACTTCAGAATTTTTCCAAAGTCATTATCCATTCTGTAGCTAACTGTATAATTTTCAATATAGAACATTTTTAAATCTCTGTGCCCTCTCCATGCCACTCCTGCTTAAAACTAACCTTTAGTAGAGGGGCAGAGCAAGACGGGTGAATAGTAGCTGCCACCAATCATCCCTACCCACCCCCCAGAAACCAAATTTTAACAACTAACTACATACAAAAAAGTACCATAATAAGAATCAAAAATCAGATACTAGTTTGGCCACACTGGGGTAGAGCACCAAGCAGGCGTTTTGGGTCCCCACATCTAGGTAGACTCTTGGATAGCATTTCTGGACATGCCCTGGGCCAAAGGAGAGCCCACTGCCCTGAAGGGTGAGTCTCAGGCCCGCCACCATTCACCACAAGCTGACTGAAGAGCCCTTGAGCTTTATGTGAACATTGGTGGTGGCCTGCCAGAACTCCCCATGGGCCAGTGGTGGTGGCCACCAGGATAGGTTTCTCTGCATATGGAAAGGGGAGGGAAGATCAGAGAAAACTTTTTCTTGTGGTTTGAGGCCAACTTAGCTGAAGTAGAATAGAACACTAGGTAGATTTCTAAGGTTTTTGACTCCAGTCCCTAGCTCCCAGATAGCAACTGTGGACCAACTTGGGGACTGAAGGAACTTGCTGCCCTGAAGGGAGGAGCCCTAGGACCTATAGTAAACATAGGTGGTAGCCAGGTAGTGGTTACGTGGGTTTTGAGTGAGATCCACTGCTGTGCTGGCTTCAGGCCTGACCCAGTACAATCTCAGTGCTGGTGGTCACAGTGGTACTTGCATAACTCCATCTCTAGCTCCAGGCAGCACAGCAGAGAGAAAGACTCCCTTTTTTAGGAAAAAATAAGGAAAGAGAACAAGATTCTCTGCCTGGTAATCCAGAGCATTTTTTCTGGATTGGATATTATCCAAGACCATCAGGGTGGTAATTCTATGAGTCTACAAGAACTACAGTACTATTGGGCTTGGGTCTCAAGTCCCTTTGAATACGTGGAAAGCCTTCCCTAGAAAAACAGGCATAAATAAGCCCAGACTGTGAAGATTATAATAAATACCTTACTCTTCAAAGTCCAGACACAAACAAACCTCCACAAGCATCAAAATTATCCAGGAAAACATGACCTCACCAAATGAACTGAATAATACCAAGGGCCAAACCTGGAAACACAGAGATATGTCACCTTTCAGAGAGAGAATTCAAATTAGCTGCTTTGAGAAAAGAAACTCAAAGCAATTTAAGATAGCACATAGAAGGAATTCAGAATTTTATCAGATAAATTTAACAAAGAGATTGAAATAAAAAGAATCAAAGAAAAATTCTAGAATGAAAATATGCAACTAAAATACTGAAGAATGTATCAGACTCTCTTAACAGGAGAATTAATCAGGCAGAAGATAGAATTAGTGAGCTTGAAGACATGCTATTTGAAAATACACAGAAGAGACAAAAGAAAAAAAAAAGAATAAAAAAGGATGAAGCCAACATACAAGATTTGAAAAATAGCCTCAAAAGGGCAACTCCGAGTTATTGGCTTTAAAGAGGAGACAGAGAAAGACATAGGGGTAGAAAGTTTATTCAAAGGGATAATATAAAAGGACTTCTAAAACCTAGAGAAAGATATCAATATTCAAGTACAAAAAGATTATATAACACCAAGAAGATTGAGTCCAAAGAAGACTACCTCAAGTCATTTAAAAACCAAACTCCCAAAGGCAAAGGATAATGAAAAGATTAGAAAAGCTGCAAAAGAAAAGAAACAAATAACATACAAGTGTTCCAATATGTTTGGCAGCAGACTTTTCAGTACAAACTTCATAGGCCAAGAGAGAGTAGCATGACAAATTTTAAGTGCTGAAGGGAAAAAGCTTTCACCCTAGAATAGTATATCTGGCAAAAATATCCTTCAAGCATGAAGAATAAATAAAGACTTTTTTAGACAAAAAAAAAAAAAGCTGAGAAATTTTATCAACATCAGGCCTGTCTTACAAAAAATGCTAAAGGAAGTTGTTCAGTCAAAAAAAAATATGTAAATGGGCAATAAGAAATCATCTTGAAGGTACAAAACTCACTGGTAATAGTAAGCACACAGAAAAACACAGAACATTATAAATTTGTATTTGTGGTGTATAAACTACTCTAATCTTAAGTAGAAAGACTAAGTGATAAACCAATCAAAAATAATAACTACAACAACTTTTCAAGACATAGACAATACAATAAGACATGAAGAGACAAAAAACAAGAAGTTGAAAAGTGGACTAACAGAGTTAAAGTGTAAAGTTTTTATTAATTTTCTTTTAGCTGGTTTGTTTTTGCAACCAGTGTTAAGCTGTCATCAGTTCAAAATAATGGTTGTAAGTTAGTATTTGCAAGCCTCATGATAACCTCAAATCGAGAAACATACAGTGAATACACAAAAAATAAAATCATACTGCCAGAAAAAATTCACCTTCACTAAAAGGAAGACAGGAAGAAAGGAAAGAAGGAAGAGAAGACCACAAAACAACCAGAAAATAAATAACAAACTGGAGAGAGTAAGTCCTTACTTATGAATACTAGCACTGATTGCAAATGAAATAAACTCTCCAATCAAGACACAGAGTGCTTGAATGGATTAAAAAACAAAAAATACCCAATGATCTGTTGCCTACAAGAAACACACTTCACCTATAAAGATACATGTAGGCTGATAAAAAGATGGAAAAAGATACTCCATGCCAATGGAAAATAAAACGTACCAGGAGTAGCTATAATTATATCAGGCAGAATAGATTTTAAGACAAAAACTGTAAGAAGAAACAGGAAAGGGCATTTCATAATGATACAGTGTTCAGTTTAGCAAGAAGATACAACAAGTATAAATATATATGCTCCCAAAGCCAAAGCACCTAGATAGATAATGCAAATATTATTCCAGCTAAAGAAAGGGATAGGCTTCAATACAATAATAGCTGGAGACTTCAACATTTCACTTTTAGCATTGAACAGGTCTTCCAAACAGAAAATCAACAAAGAAACATCAGACTTAATCTCCACCATAGAACAAATTGACCCAATAGATATTTACAGAATATTTCACCCAACAGCCGCAGAATGCACATTCTTCTTCTCAGCACATGGATCATTCTAAAGGACAGACGTTATGTTAGGTAACAAAACAAGTCTTAAAACATTCAAAAAATTGAAATAATATCAAGCATCTTCTCTAACTGCAATAGAACAAAATTAGAAATCAATAACAAGAGGAATTTTGGAAGCTATACAAACCCACAGAAATTAAACAATATGCTCCAGAACAACCACTGGGTCAATGAAAAAATTAAGAAGGTAATTGAAAAATTTCTTGAAACAAATGATAATAGAAACATAACATACCAAAACCTACGGGATACAGCAAAAGCAGTAGTGAGAGACGAAATTATAGCTATAAGTGCCTACATCAAAAAAAAAGAAAAACTTCAAATAAATAACCTAACAATTCATCTTAAAGAACTAGAAAAGAAAGAGGAAAGCAAACCCAGATTTAGTAGAAGAAAAAACGTAATAAAGAACAAAGCAGAAATAAATGAAATTGAAATTAAAAATATACAAAAGAACAATGAAACAAAAAGCTGATTTTTTGAAAAGCTAAAGAAAATTGACAAACCTTTTGCCATAGTAACTTAAAAAAAGAGAGAGAAGATCCAGATAAATAAAATCAGAAATGAAAAAGGAGAAATTACAACTGATACTGTGGAAATCCAAAGGGCTATTAGTGGCTGCTATGAGTAACTACATGCCAATAAATTGGAAAATCTAGAAGAAATTGACAAATTCCTAGATACATACAACTGACCAAGATTGAATCAGGAAGAAACTCAAAATCTGAACAGACCAATAACAAGTAACAAGATTGAGGCCATAATAAAAAGTTTCCCAGAAAAGAAAAACTGAAGACCTGATGGCTTCACTGCTGAATTCTACCAAACATTTAAAGAACTAATGCCAGTCCTTCTCAAACTATTTCAAAAAATAGAAGAGGGGCTACTTCCAAACTCATTCTACAAGGCTAGTATTACCCTCATACCAAAACCAGACAAAGACATATTATAAAAAGAAAACTACAAGCCAATATCTCTGATGAATACTCATCCAAAAATCCTCAACAAAATGCTAGCAAACCGAATTCAACAGTACATCAGAAAGATCATTTATCATGACAAGTGGGATTTACGTCTGAGATGCAAGAATGGCTCAAAATATGCAAATCAGTCAACATGATACATCATATCAACAGAATGAAGAATAAAAACTATATGAGCATTTCAATTGATGCTGAAAAGGTATTTGATAAAATGCAATATCCTTTTATGATAAAAAAAAACTCAAAAAACTGGATATAGAGGGAATATACCTCAATATAATAAAAGCCATTTATATGACAGACCAACAGTTACTATCATACTGAATGGGAAAAAAATGAAAGCCTTTCCTCTGTGACCTGGAACACAAGGATGCCCACTTTCACCATTGTTATTCAACATAGTACTGGAAGTCCTAGATAGGGCAATTGGACAAGAAAAAAAAGAGGCACGAAATTGGAAAGGAAGAAGTCAAGTTATCCTTGTTAACAGATGATATGATCTTATATTTGGAAAAACCTAAAGACTCTACCCAAACCATATTAGAATTGATAAACAAATTTAGTAAAGTTGCAGGACAAAAAATCAACATACAAACAAAAATCAGTAGCACTTCTATATGCCAACTCTGAGCAATCTGAAAAGGAAATTTAAAAAGTAATCCCATTTACAATAGCCACAAAAAGTTAAATACCTAGGAATTAACTTAGCCAGTGAAGTGAAAGATCTCTGCAATGAAAACTAATAAACACTGATGAAAGAAATTGAAGAGGACACCAAAAAAGGAAAGATATTCCATGATAATGGATTGGAAGAATCAATGTCATTAAAATGGCCATACTACCCAAAGAAAATGTATCTATACATATAAACAATGTATCTATAAATATAGATACGTTGCAATTCCTATCAAAATAACAATGACATTCTTCACAGAAATGAAACAAATCCTAAAATTTATATAAAACCATAAAAGACCCAGAATAGCCAAAGCTATTCTGAGCAAAAAGACCAATACCAGAGGAAGGACATTCCTGACTTCAAATTATACCTCAGAGCTATAGTAACCCAAACAGCATGATACTGGCATAAAAACAGACGCATAGGCCAATGGAACTGAATAGAGAACCTAGAAACAAATCCATACACCTACAGTGAACTCGTTGTTGACAAAGGTGCAAAGAACATACATTGAGGAAAATACAGTCTCTTCAATAAATGGTGCTGAGAAAACTGTATATCCATATGCAGAAAAATGAAAGCAGACATCTATCTCTTGCCATATACAAAAATTCAATCAAAATGGATTAAAGACTTCAATCTAAGACCTCAAACTATGAAACTATTACATGAAAACACTGGAGAAATTTTCCAGGACATTAGCCTGGGCAAAAATTTCTTGAGTGATACCCGACAACTACAGGCAACCAAAGCAAAAATGGACAAATGGGATCACTTCAAGTTAAAAACCTTCTGCACAGCAAAGGAAATAATCAGCAAAATAAAGAGACAACCCACAGAACGGGAGAACATATTTGCAAACTACCTATCTGACAAGAAAATAATAACCAGAATATATAAGGAGCTCAAACAACTCTATGGGAAAAAATTCTAATAATCTGATTTTAAAATGGGCAAAAGATCTGAATAGACATTTCTCAAAAGAAGACATGCAAACAGGCATATGAAAAGGTGCTCAACATCATTGATCATCAGAGAAACGCAAATCAGTACTACAATGGGGTATTATCTCACTCCAGTTAAAATGGCTTTTATCCAAAAGACAGGCATTAACAAGTGCTGGTGGATAGAAGAAAAGGGAACTCTTGTACACTGTTGGTGGGAATGTAAATTAGTACAATCACTATGGAAAACACGTTGGAGGTTCCTTTGAAAACTAAAAATAGAGCTCCATATGATCTCACAATCCTACCCCTGGATATATCCAAAAGAAGAAAATCAGTATGTCAAAGAGATATCTGCACTCCTATGTTTGTTGCAGTACTGTTCACAATAGCCAAGCTTTGGAAGCAACCTGTGTTCATCAACAGAGGAGTGGATAAAGCAAATATGGTACATATACACAATGGAGTACTATCCGGCCATAAAAAGAATGAGATCCTGTCATTTGCAACAACATGGGTGGAACTGATGGTCACTATGGTAAGTTATGTAAGTCAGGCACAGAAAGACAAACTGCATATTCTCACTGATTTATGGGAGCTAAAAATCAAAAAATGAATCTCACAGACAGAGAGAGTAGAAGGATGGTTACCAGTGGCTGGGAGGGTACTGGGGAGTGAGGTGTGGGGGCAGGGAAGTAGGAATGGTTAATGGGTACCAAAAGTAGTTACAACAAATGAATAAGATTTAGCATTTGATCGCACAAAGTGTGACTATAGTCAATAATAATAATCTAATTGGGCATTTTAAAATAACGAAAAGAATATAATTTGATTGTTTGTAAAAAAAAAAAAAAAAAGGCTAAATTATTGAGGGGATGGATATCCCCACTTACCCAGATGTGATTATCACACATTGCGTGTCTGTATCAAAACATCTCATGTACCCCATAAATATATACACCTACTATACCCACAAAAATTCAATATAATTTTTATTAAAAACAACAACAACAACAACTAACCTTTAGGTAAAGCCCAAAGTCCTATTCTCTCCCTTACCATTCCTGCCATTTCTAGAACTCTCTCTATTCTTGCTACAATTGGGCTTATTTTTGTTCCTGGTCTTCACCACGACTCCTCTCTCCCTAGGGCCTTTGAACATAGTATTCCTTCTGCTTGGAATGTCACTCACTTTGTCTAACTCTTACACTTCTCTTAGGCCTAACCAAATCATCAGTTTCTTAAAAAACCTTCCTTGACTTTTATAAGTCAATTACCAACATTAAGTGTTTTCACAGTGCACATTTATTTTTGATTTCTGTAGACTTGTGTGTCTCCTCCACAGAGGCAGCAAACTCTATGGGGTCAGAAATGGTCTCTCTTTCTCTCTCTCTCTGTCACACACACACACACACACACACACACACCAGTGTAATCTGAGACATTCACATAGTGGTTGGCACATAGTGGGTCTTCATAATGTAAGGAAACAGGGTGAGAAAAAAACCCAGATTTTACTTTTGAGTAGTGTGATCTCCAATTAAGTTAAGGAAAACAGAGAAGATAATGCATTTGAGTTATAATTTGTCAAGTTAGAGAAGCTCATCTATTTGATTATTTATTATTTGGTTATGTAGGTATGGAACTTGGAACAAGTCAAGTCCATGAATAGAGATTTTAGAATTCTGTTGGGATTCGATGATATTCCCTAAGAGTGGGCTGGATGATAAAGAAATCCGGAGATGGCACACCAGTTTGAATGGTTATCATTAAAAAGTCAGGAAACAACAGGTGCTGGAGAGGATGTGGAGAAATAGGAACACTTTTACACTGTTGGTGGGACTGTAAACTAGTTCAACCATTGTGGAAGACAGTGTGGCGATTCCTCAAGGATCTAGAAATAGAAATACCATTCAACCCAGCCACCCCATTACTGGGTATGTACCCAAAGGATTATAAATCATGCTGCTATAAAGACACATGTACACGTATGTTTATTGCGGCACTATTCACAATAGGAAAGACTTGGAACCAACCCAAATGTCCATCAGTGATGGACTGGATTAAGAAAATGTGGTACATATACACCATGGAATACTCTGCAGCCATAAAAAAGGATGAGTTCATGTCCTTTGTAGGACATGGATGAAGCTGGAAACCATCATTCTGAGCAAACTATCACAAGGACAGAAAACCAAACACCGCATGTTCTCACTCATAGGTGGGAATTGAACAATGAGAACACTTGGACACAGGGTGGGGAACATCACACACCAGGGCCTGTCATAGGGTTGGGGGAAGGGGGAGGGATAGCAATAGGAGATATACCTAATGTAAATGTCGAGTTAATGGGTGCAGCACACCAACATGGCACATGTATACATATGTAACAAACCTGCACGTTGTGCACAAGTACCCTAGAACTTAAAGTATAATAAGAAAAGAAATCAGGAGATGGAATTTTTATGAATTCCCTCATTTAGGAGTGGCAAAAATAAATGCTTCAGCCAAAAGGACTGAAAAGAAGGGGTTAAAGGAAGACCACAGATGGCAGAGGGTGTCAATAAGGGGACAATGAAAGGAAATTATATTAAGTTGGAAGATACAGTAATATTGTCAAATGCTACAAATAGGTGATTTTCAATAAAGCCTGAAAAACGTAGAGAACATTTCAACAAAATTGTAAGACTAGAAGCCAGATTGCAGTAGGCTGAAAGCGAATGTAGTGAAAGAAGGGTGGGGGGTTGGGGGGTGGTTATGTACATAAGCATTTTAAGGGGCTTGACTGAGAAAGAAAAAAGAAGAAGCATGGTAGAATAAAAATAAGCAAGAATTGGTTTAGTTTATTATAATATCTTTCCCAAGAGTATTTGCATTTTTAAAGAATGGTAAAAATAACACCAACCATCTTTGAAAATGTCATCACTTCTCATATACTGTGTTAAGCATGCTGTCCTTACCCTTGAAGGGAAGTATTATTATCCCAGTTTTGCAGATGAGGACACTAAGGAATTAGAAAGTTGTCTCTGAAAGTACACTGCTAATAAATGATGTACCAAGGATTCAACCCAAATCTGCCCAGCACAAATAGCTGTGTTTTGTTTTTTAATACTTACAACCCTTAAAAAAATGTTTATCCAAATATCAGTTATCTACATGTTTTCTTCACTCTTTTGGCCTTAAATCCTCAACCATCTTTATCAATATTTACTTAATTTTTTTCAATAAATTTGCTTTTTTACTGTAGATTTGATTCAAGTCCAAGGGATTTATCTGCATAAACAAAAACCCCTATCAATTGTACTTCATTGAATGCTCAATTTATTAAATATATATTTAATAATCTTTAAACAAGTTTATATAGACATGAATGGACACATATTATTAATATTTTCTTAAACAATTTAAGCCACATTTACAAATTTAGTATGACTGATTCTTTTAGATGCTTTAAATACTTTAATAGCAAGTAAAATATACAAAAATATAGATATTATCTGTGTTCTGAAAAAACCACCATGCTTAGTCTAAAACCTATTCTAACTTACGAGTACCATGGTTTAGTTGATTTTCTCATTATTTATGGACTTTTTAAATACTTACTTAGCCTATAGTTATTGTGATACCTACCAAAGATTGTTAAACTTATTCAGATATTTCTCCAAGGTTGAAGATTTTACCAGACAAAAAGGATAAATAATAACATTTCAGACCAGTCAATATTACAAGACCTGGGTTATAAGTTAATGGCTTACTGGTCAGGATGTAACATGTGGTTGCTTTTTCCAAATATGACCCAACCTTAAGGCCTTACATCAGATTCAGCTTCCTTCTTATGTTTTAACTTCATTAATTATATCGATAAAGCCTTTGGACTCCATGTATTCTATTTAGCTTTGCGTATTTTTCCACTTGGGACCTTTCCACAGAATGACAGTCTCTTGGAGTCTTATTTACCTGGCATTGCTTGCTGTCCTGCAACCATAATATATCTATCTCCCATCATAATATATTTATTCATTTTGTTAACATTTTTTAAAACAAATGAATGCCTCACCAGCACCTAGTTAGAAGTGTCAGTTGGAGGTCGTATGTCATAGGTGATGTCAAATCCAGTGCACATTTAGACTACTTTCAGAGGTAGAGGGTATTTGACTCATATGTTATCCTGAAACAAACTAAAATTTGGTAATAAGTTATAATTTTGCTTATTAACCAATAGACCCTTTTATAACTGATAGTTTAACAAGATTTATATGACAAATTTTATAGATTTATTCTTAATGAGTTCTTGGTACAGTTCCTAATTTGCCTAGGACTATCTGACTTACTTCAAGTTTCCTGTATTTATGAAATTATATTTAAAAACATAAAAACAAGCACATATCTGCGCCTTGCAATTATGTACCTAAAAGAATAAATTACTCAGATATGATAGTATTTGTCAACCAATTAAACAAGTAAAATTAAACTATTTTCGATTTCATTTTTCTTTGGTATGAAACACTCTAGCTTTTCATAATTTTTGTAATTAACCACATTACTATTTCCTTTAATATCCAAATTATCGTAACTTTCCCAGTAACGTTCTTTAAGCCAGTTTTTTTTTTTTGTTTATTATTACTGCTCTTGAACTTCTTAAAAATATACCTTCTTTCTGTCACTAATAGTCTTTTCTAGAGCTATATTGATTTTTTTTCTTGTCTCAAACTGTTTTCTATAAATCTTGATTCTTCTTTAATGGGGAACCTTAGAAACCAAAACCAGGGTGCTAGGAGCGAACATAAATGTTAGTGACGGGCAAAGGCACTGTGGATGATGCTGGTTTATTTTAGAGTGAGAGCTAAAAGGGGTCATTCATGTCTTTCCTTTTTCTTCAGTTTGACATGATAATTAATGTTCTCTATTTTAGTAACAGCTAGGATTTTCATTACTATTATGCCTATTATGTAGACAAATAATTTGCTTTTAAAATGAAACTTTGTATCAGTATTGTAAACAACTACCAATACTATTTGGCATCTGTAAAAGAAAACACTAAAAATAAATACAGTAATAGAGTTTAACAGTGCAGTTTGTAACACACACACACACACTCAACCAAAGATACATGTCTAGAATAGTGGTTTTGATGGCAGTGGCCATCTGGAGTGGCTGCTGCCATCACGTTGGCTGCAGCCGGGAGGCACAGCCGGGGCTGCAAACTCCATGGAGCCAGCAGGAGCTGTGGACAAGCGGGAACCCCATCCCTTCCCAGTCGGTGCAACAGCACCCTAGGTGCCCGTGCAGCTTCCCAAGCCACAGCTGCAGACCTGGGCATATCTGTGTACTAAGGACCCAGAAGCAGGCCAGAGCCCCACCCTCCCAGGCACAGCTGCAGCTGTCCCAACAGTGGTTACAGACCCGGGCCTCCTGCTCCACGAAGCAGACAGAATCCAGGTAGAGCTACAGCCACCCAAACCTCGGCTGCAGACCCAGGCTTCCAACTCCAGGGAGCAGGCAGGAGCCCCGTCCTGCCAGTGCAGATGCAGCCACCCAAACCACAGCTGTGGACCCAGGAATCCCTGCATTCTTGGGGTCCAGGAAGTGCCCCTGCCCTCACAGGCTCAGAAGTTCCTGCTCTCAATGCCTGGATTCTCCCTGCTGTCAGTGCCCACTCCAATCTTGGAGCAAAGTTGGGGCTGAACTTGGGTGCTGTTGCAGCCTGGCTGGGGGTGCATATGCTCAGGGCAGTGCCGCCTTCGGCCCCTAAGGACTTTGGGCGCTGACGAGCATAGGAGGAAAGTTGAGAGGTGGGGCTGAGGGCTGCTCTGCACTGGCCTGCAGATGCCCCTTGGCACCTACAGCCTGGGCGCCATGAACAGCACCAGGAGGCAGACAGGCTCCTGGGCAGGAGGAGGTGGGTCCCCACTGAGGCCCCGCCTTCAGGCCAGGAAGGGCCTGAAGGCTGGGTGCCAGGCTGCCAGTTCCATGGACCAGAGTAGGAACTTGTGATGCCTTTTTCGGGCCCACCCACGGCCACCCATGGACCAATTGGAGTGCACTTCCCCCTCCCTGGGACCCATAAAAGTCCCAGACTCAGCCAGAGCTGAGCAGACAATGAGATGACCAATGACCAATGCAGAGAGGAGCACCACACTCTAGGGCCTCCTCTCTCCTGAGAGCTGCAGACGATGGGACCACCTTCCTGCAGACAGGAGTCACCCACTCTAGGGCCTCCAATCTGCTGAGAGCTGCAGAGATGACAGAGAGACAATGGGAGGAGGTGACGGGATGACCTGCCTGCAGAGAGGAGCCACCCACTCTACGACTTCCTCTCTGCTGAGAGCTGTGCAGATGATGGGACAGCCAGCTGCAGAGAGGAGCTACCCTCTCTGCTGAGAGCTGACACTTGTCAGGGCAACTTGCCTAGCAGAGGAGCTACCCTCTCTTCTAGAAGCTGAACACTCATCAGGACACCCTGACTGCCGAAAGGAGCTGCCTCCTGCAGGTTTCCTCTCGGCTGTTCTATCACTCAATAAAGCTCCTCTTTGTCTTGCTCACCTTCCACTCACCTGCATACCTCATTCTTCCTGGTCACAGGACAAGAACTCAGGACCCAACAAATGGTGAGGCTAAAAGAGCTATAACACTAACAGGGCTGAGACATGCCTCTTGCTTGCCACCTTGCGGGCAAAGAGATGGAAAGAAGGGCTGTGGCCTTTCAGGGAGCCCAGACCTGGGAGCTCCTCAAGCCAAGGCTGTGCCTCCCTCCTTGGGGCCCTGTGGTTCCTGGCATCTCCATGTTCCCCAGTGCCAGCCATGGAAGCTGCTTGTTGTGCAACTGGTCTGACTCCAGCCTTGCAGAGAGCCAGTGTTCGTGCCAGCACCTGGAGCTGCCTGACCTGCTGTAGCCAGTATGTCTGACTGTGTTCAGTGGCTGGACCCCACGCTTGCTCCTACACCCCTCACTGTTCCATGCCTGACTCACCCTTGGCAGGCATAGGACCAAGGTTGGTAGCATGAGCCAAGCGCAGCCTGCCAGCCTGAGTGGGAGAAACGAGCTCAGTGGGCCTCAGCAAAACTTGGGCAAAGGCGCCACCAGCCACAGAGGTTTCTGGCCAGAAAAGATCCCATAACAGTTTAAGGAGCTTTGAGGGGCCACTCCACAGTGAAACAATCACAACTGCTGACAATTATTTTTAAAACAACTATTTGAAGTCTCTGGAAATTGTTATAAGGTCATGCAGCAAATGAGGAAACATTGATTCAAGAAAATCAAATAAATACTGATACAACAGGAGCTATGGCACTTGAACCATGACATGTTCCCTCTGCTCCCTTGGCCCAGATCAGCATGATGAAAGCCCCACTCTGTGGAAGGTTGCTAAGAAAACAGACTGCACTCTCCTACAACTCCCAATCAAAGGCTACAGTGCTTCTCTGGGAGGAGCAGCCTGCAGGCATTCCTCATTACCCATAACTTCCTGTTAAAGAGGCTAAATTCTAGATCAGTATGGCTAAGAGGTCAATAGCTCCCTTTCTCCTCCCAACCCCCACCCATAGAGTGGAGGTTATGTGCCTAGGCATGGCCGTCAGAGAACTTGGGGTCCCAGATTCTCTTTGCCACAGCTTGCATGTCAGGAAGAGTTTCCATGCTGTGAGAGAAAAGCCCAGAAGAGCAGAGCAGAAGCTACTGCCTACATCCAGCACCGTGACTATAAAGCAAGGTGTCACTTTTGTATAAGCAGGTCACTGTGCCTGACCCCATCTCCAGATCAGTGGTGTAAAGATTTTGCCCAGGGAAAAAGGCAGGTCATAAGAACAGAAAATGTGAAACTTTCCCAAAGAAACAAACTTTATTTGAAACAGAGCATAGGAAAGTTCAAGCTTTGAAAACCATGGAGATTTTTGTGGTAAGTAGTTAAGAGAATGTTGGTAGCTCTATGAGAGCAATAAGATAAAGTAGAGTTCCGCTATTTTATTTCAGAGAGAACCAGAAAGAAACAACTAAGAAGAGCCCTTCTAGGTCAGAACTAAGCTCAAAGACTGGCTTCAAAAAGTACCGCTGTACAGGGTCACAAGTTTAACTGGATAAAACTATGAAATAATTTATTCCCCAGCTATAGTCAAGAACAATAGAACAATTAACCAACAATTAGTGAAGCTAAAGCTGGATATAATGCCAGAAGAGGCAGAGTTTAACATGAAGAGAGACAGTGGAAGAAAGCCTGCTGAAACACTGTCATCCCAGGGTGACTGTGCGCATGCCCAAGGCTACACCTTCTAAAGAGTGACTTCAGAGGCTTCACACTATGAAAAAAAAATAGTTTAGCTAAACCACTAAGAAAATAAACAAGCAAACAACAACAGGAAGCCCTAGAAGGGAGGGAGCAGTATTTAGAGTTGCGAAATTATCTAAAAATGTCCAGTGAAACAAACAGAAAAGTATGACTTGTATATAAAAGCAGGCAACAGAAACCACCTTTGATGCTTTTGAAGGGGCTCAGATGTCAGACTTAACAAAGATTGAAAAACAGTCTCCCTATATTTAAAAGGGTAAAAGGAAACCATGATTAAAGAAAAAAAAGAAGGTATGATGATAATCAGTAATCAAATAGGACTATAAATAGAGAGATATAAATAATTAAAATAAAAAAGAACCAAATGGAAATCCTGGATTTAAAAGTACAAAAACTGAAATAAAAATTTTACTAGAAAGGCTCAACAGTACATTTGAACTTGCAGAAGAAAGAATTGGCAAACTTGAAGATAAATATAAAATATATAATCTGAATAACAGAAAACTAATGAAGAAAATTAAGAGCCTCAGAGAAATAGATGATGATATAATGTGTACTAAAATACTTGTAACAGGATTAGTAGACATAGCTGAGTAAAAAAGAAGGAGAAAAACATTCCAAAAATTTTCTAGAAAACGATGGCTGGAAACATCCTAAATTTGACAAAAAGTATTAATCTCCACATTTAAGAATATCAAGAGGCTGGGTATGGTGGCTCACGCTTGTAATCCCAGCACTTTGGGAGGCTGAGGCAGGCAGATCATAAGGTCAGGAGTTCAAGATCAGCCTGGCCAACATGGTGAAACCCTGTCTCTACTAAAAAATACAAAAAATTAGCTGAGTGTGGTGGTGCGCACCTGTAATCCCAGCTACTGGGGAGGCCAAGGCAGGAAAATCGCTTGAACCCAGGAGGCAGAGGTTGCAGTGAGCTGAGGTCACGCCACTGCACTCCAACCTGGGTGAAAGAGCAAGACTCTGTCTCAAAAAAAAAGAAAAGAATATCAAGAACTCCAGGTATATTACATGCAAAGTTATCAATATCCAAACATATTATAGTAAAAACACTGAAATAAAAAGACAAAAATCTTAGAAGCAGCAAGAAAGAAATGACTTGTCATGGACAAGGAAACCCTAATAAGATTAAGATCTTACTTTTCGTCAGAAACAATGTAGGCTAGAAAGCAGTTAATTATATATTCAAAATGTTGAAAGAAAAAATGTAAACCGAGAATCTTATAACCAGAAAAACAATTCTACAAAAGTTAAGGCATAATAAAGATATATCCAGATAAACACAATCTGAGAGAATTCATTGCTAGCAGTACTAAAGGAAGCCCTTCAGGCTGAAAATGCAATTTTGCCAAGAAAGACCAACTCCAAAAAGTAAATTGAACCAATATGGAAAAAAAAAAGAGCACCAGAAAAATTTATTATGTAATTATAAAAAAGTATATTTCTTCTTTCTTCTCGATTTATAACTACAAATACTACAAAATAAAAGAACACCAGAAAAGTTAATTATGTAATTATTTAAAAAGTATATTTCTTCTCCTTTCTTCTCAATTTATACCTACAAATACTATAAAACAAAAATCACCAGAAAAGTTAATTATGTAAGTATAAAAATTATAAAATTATATAAATGTATATTTCTTCTGCTTTCTTCTCAACTTACAGTATTTATAGCTATAAATTGAGAAGAAAGCAGACGAAGTATACAAGATCTAAAATCAGGAACCTAATTTTCCAAATAAGGTACTGGTATAAGAAAAGCAAGCTAGCCTAAAACAAGCAGAGAAATGACATCATAAATGTTAGTATGAAAGTTAATGAAATACAGAAAGAAAAACCATAGTGAAAATCAACAAAAGCAAGAGTTGGTTGTTGAAAAAGATCAACAAAATTGACAAACTTTAGCTAGACTGACCAAGAAAGATAAGAAAGAAGACTTAAAATAATAAAATCAAGAATGAGAGCTTGTTTGGAGGTTGTAGCAGGGGAGCGCAGCTACTCTTAGACCCTTGACTGAAGACCAGTCCTCTTCTGTCAAGGATGGTCATCCTTTTCCACTAAGCATGCAGCTTCAGAAGGGGCGGACATGGAGTGGTGAGGGGGACAGCTGCCTAGCCAAGCGGATCAGCCAAATCAACCCTGGCAATCGATGGGGTGGCAAATGTCACAGCCACATCCCCCTCACATCCATAAAATCAAGAAAGAAAGAGAGATATTACTAGCAACCTTACTGAAATAAAAACTAAGAGATACTAAGAACAACTATATACCAACAAATTAGAAAACCTAGAGGAAATGTATAAATTCCTAGAAAGATACAAACTACAGAATCAACAGAAAATGTACATGGACCTGTATCAAAATTCTTTAGAGAGGTCAGAGAATGAGGCCTAAGGAACGGTTATTGTATTTAGTGATCTAGAGATTACTCCTATGACTTTCTGGAATTTATCCCAGAAAAGTAAAATAAATTTAACAAGAAAATCAATTAATATGACATACTCTTTCAGTAGAAATAGAGAGAAATGACCCCCCAAATAGATGCTGAACTAAGTATTTGACAAATTTCAACACATATTCATGACAAAAACACTCAACCAACTACGATTAGAAGGAAACATTCTCAAACAGACAAAGGATATCTATGAAAAAAAAAGAAAACCCATAACTAACACCATACTTAATAGTGAAGAGACAGAATACTTTTCCCTCAAGTTCGGGACCAAGATAAGGATGCCTCCTCTTGCCAATTCTGTCCAACATAGTATTGGATCTTCTATTCAAGACAATTATGCAAAGAAAAGACATAAAATCATCCAGAGTAAAATTATTTCTATTTGCAGACGACATGATTTTGTATGCAGAAAATACTAAGGAATCCACTAAAAAGCTGTTACAACTAACATACAAGTGCAGCAAGGTTGAAGGATGAAAGATCAATATACAAAAATCAACTGAATTTCTACACCCTTGCAATGAACAATACAAAAATGAAGTTTAGAAAACAGTTCTAATTATAATAGCATAAAATAGAATAAAACACTTAAAAATAATTTAATAGAAGGAGAAAAAAATATGCTCTAAAGAGAAACCACAAAACATTGGAAGGGATTACAGAAAACTTATATAAATGGAGAGACATTCAATTTTCACGGATGGGAAGATAATGTCGTAAAGATGGGAATGCTTCCAAAACTGATCTCCTCGCTTGAGCCTATGAGGTCAAGGCTGCAGTGAGCCATGTTCACATCACTGCACTCTAGGCTTGGTGACAGAGCAAGATACTGTCTCAAAATAATAATAACAATAATCTTCAAATTAAATAGAGTGTCAATCAAAAGTCCCACTGATTTCTTTACCAAAATTGACAAACTGATTTTAACATTTATATAAAAATGTAAGGGATCTCATTTTCTAAGAGCATAGGAAAAAGGTTTCCTACTCAGCCTGGACATCTGGGGATTCAGTGAAGACTTTCTTCTGGCAACAATTATTGAATTTAAAGCCATCATCCCTGTATGTGAGAGAGAGAGAGCGTGTGTGTGTGTGTGTGTGTGTGCATAAAAGAGAAAGTGAGAGAGAAGGAGAGAGGGACCACATCGTGGTGGGGTATTCCATAGAAAACTACATAAAATTCAGAAGTAATATAGAATCAGATGAAAAGTTAGCCAAGGTTCTAATAGAGTTAAATTACTCAAACTTGGATGTGAGGGTGATCTAGCTATAACATATGTCATCCCATTGATCACCAGGGTTGATTCCGCTGATCTGGCTGGCCAGGCAAAAGTCCCCTTGTCCCCTCACCGCTCCATGTGTGTCCCTCCTGAAGCTGCATGCGCACTTGAAGAAGACGACTATCCCTTGTAGAGGAGGACCATTCTTCAGTCAAGGGTATACGAATAGCTGTGCTCCTCTGCTCGAATCTGCAAACAAGCTCTCAAAATTAATCCTATGCCCACTGTAACTATTGATGGAATTGGGGTAAAAAACATGATGTGACCCAATTTACATTTTGCTTCTGAGTTTTGGTGGATGGATTCTTTGGGGAGAATAGAAGCAGAGAGGAGAGAGAAGAGGAGGAAACTGAAGACAGTGTAGCTGATTAAGGGATTACTGCAATAATAAAGGCAAGAAATGATGACAATATTGGTGAAGCAAGCACTAGAGGGAGAGCAGATTCAAGAAAGATTGAGGAGGCTAAGAGAAGGTGTTATGATGTGTCTGGGAGGTGGGTGATATCGCGAGTGGTGGGTGAGAAGAGGGAGGAAACAAGGATCAGGCCCCGATTTCCAACAGAATGACCCAGTAGTATCTGAACTAACAAGTGAGCTAGAGAATATTGGAGAAAGACTGAGTTTAGGAAAAGCTGCAACATTTTTGTTCTTGAAGATCAGGCACGTGTCTTTCTCATCTAGTAGCCCCAACATATATCACAGTACCAGTCAAATAGCTTACTAAACAAATTACAATAGTACTAGATTCCCAGACCCGCCATCCAAAGCTTCAAATTTCTGCTGTGCCAACACCCCAAAAGCCAAAAAGGAAACAGTTAGTGTTAGGGGGAAATGTGGGAAGCAGTAGCCAACATTCTACTGGTTTCTGAGCCTGCCTGGTATTCCATAAAATGAAGTGCTTGCCAAAGTTCATGGTGACAAAATTGCAGAGGAGAGAAGGTTGCTATTGGAGTGGAAAAACAAGGCTGCTTTGCAGAATTTTGATTTACAGCCTCGGCTGTAAATGCCAGTTGTTCCACTAACTTCCTTTTGCTAATGCAAGAACAGCTTTTGCAGTAATAACATATTTCAGCGTGAATGTCTTTTTAATAATCCTTAATTTGAGTCCTAATTCCCTTGATAGCCACTTTGAGGAGACAACTGCATTCCAAAAGTGACACTGTATGAGCGCATTTGAGGAAAGACCAACCATATGCACACACACACACACACACACACACGCAAGCACAGACACGATCAGAGAAAGATGTTACATGTATTTTAACACATTATCATATTTCTTAAATTCGATGACATCAAAGGATTACCCTGAACCTTTTAATAAGTAATCATTCCAAATTTCATAGGCATCAGCAACTAACAGTCAGAATCTGATCAGGACGGAGGTAAAAGATGAAGATGCTGTGATAAAAAGAGCAATAATAAAGACAAAAAGAATAAGAATAAAGGCAAAAGCACAACTCATAATGTAGCCACAGAAGTCAGGGAAAGTCTACAGCAATGGGGATAGCTGAATATAGTTTATCATGGGATCCAGTATAATTTAGAAACATTTTTTTAAACCAGTGGAGAGAGCCAACAAGCTAAGTTGGGATCAATGAGTTGACATTGATGGGTCCGAGTAACAAAGCTGCCAAGAAAACATAACTGCCGACAAAGAAATATGTGTGTGCCCTCATCTTTCCCCTCCTGAGCCCTAGGTAGAACAAATTTATTTTTGTGTAATAGAAAATGGCTCACAGCAGCACCCTCACACTCCTCATCCATTCCCAACTGTCTTCCAGACTTCTCACCTGCAGTAATTCTTAACTCTTGCTCTGAGAACAGCTTCATGAGACCAGCCTTGCAATTTAGGTCACAAGGCTCAGAGAGGCTCGGACTTCATGCAAGAAACATCAGTAGTGCTGTGCGGTTGCACAGCACACTTCACCTGGCCTGTTGTGTAGGAAGAAGAAAAGCCCATTCACTAATTAAGGGTAAACCAAAGATCCACCTATTGGTATTCATTATTATTTCTTGTTTTACCTTCCAGGCAGAGTCAAGTTTCCCCGTCATCACAGTTTTTTGCTTGTTTCTTTATCATCCTACATTCTTCCTTTATTACACTTATCAGAATATTCTTGAACAATTACTTTTGTAGGTAATTTTCTGTTGTCTTTTTCCCGGACTCTGAGCTCCATGATAACAGGCACCGTGTCTGTCATATTCACTGACCGCTTCTCAGAATCTCAGCAACATGCAACAGGTATGTGTTTAGGGGTGGAGGGAGGAAGATAGAAATGAAAAAAGAGAGGTAGGAATAAGGAAGAAAAGGAAACAGAAAAGGGGAAAGAAAAGGACAACTCGTAGTTACTCATGAGCTGACTATACAGCTAAAACATTTCTCAGGTGTTTCGGTTCCATAAATTTTATAAGCATTTGGGCCACATAACCCCCATCAGATTTTTGCTTATATAAAAAAATAAATGGGCAAAGTATGATTCGGGTCCCACTTGTTCCAACATGTGCCTGCTACTGGCCTGCCGTTTTTGCGTCTATTATGGCAGAAGAGGGAATGGATAGTCAACTCTATATTCTATGGAATTTCAGGCCCAAGGACCAACAATGCAAATATTTAACCAGAAACAAAAGCACAGCATGGTGAGCTGAAAAAAAAAATACAAAGTAAACACAAGTTTATTTGCCACAGTTACCTATCTTATTAATAATAAGAGGTCACAAACATCATGAAAATCTTTTAGCTTGAATAAAATAAACCAATTTTTTCTGGTTTCTAGTAATGCTACAAGTGCCAAAAATATTATGGTGGTCTCCTAAATGTATCCTCTCATTCTTTCAAATTTTCCAAAGCACCTGAGTTCTACAGGACTGCCCAATAGAACTTTGTGCAATAATAAAAGTGTTCTTCACCTGTGCTGTCTCCAATATGGTAGCACTAGCCACATGGGGCTACAGAGTACTTGAAATACGACTGGTGCTACCGAAAATTAAAATTTTATTTTATTTTATTTTATTCACTTACATTTACATTTAAATAGCCCCATGTGTCTAGTGATTACTGTGTTGGACAGCTCATGATAACACCAAAATGACTTGGCTAATGGGAAAGACTGGCCTCTGCTTCAAACTCTGTGACTTTCTGATTTTTATAACATTCTGAGTAGGCACTTATAGCAATGTCTGACTATACTGCAGCTGACAAGCCAACAACTGCAGATACATTAAGATATACAAATAAAACTTGGTGCCTCTTTTCCACAACCTGGATTGAAATGGGCATCTCTGGAGTCACCCCTTTGGTTTACACAACAAAGCATGGGGCCATTTTCTCTAAAATATCACATTAGAATACACATGACTTATGTGGAAAGAATCCTGTAACTATATGTGCTGGTGGGTGGAGGTGATACCAAATGTGAAAGACGGTCTTGGGCAAGATGAATCAGGGGAGATTTGGGAGGTTCTAATTGAGAGAAGTAAGATTGTTAGTTCACATTCTGAGTCTTGGAAAATCAGAACATGAGAGTGAATATATTAGTTTATGCCAGATTATACACTAGTGCCAGCTGGTTTGAATGCCACCACCAACACTATAGGCTGCCAACCCTTATCCTAGATCATGGGACACGTAGGGATAAATTTCCATGGATAGCTAATTCCAAAAGTGCAAAAAATTTTAGGAATTATCAGAAGACGTTAGTTATTGACATTTTCTCTCCCTTTTTTTCCTTTTTTACTCCCTCCCAATCTTTTACTTAATCAGTAATCATTTATTGGCTGTCTATCATGTTCCAGACACTGTAAGGAGCATTAGTTCTATGCTAGTTCTATATTAGTCTTAGATCTTAACCTTACGAAAGCCACATTATGTTGAAGAAGCAAACGAGTAACTTAAAAATCATTTTAAAAACCGGCTTTCAAAAATTATGGGCTTTTGCTTCATACGAATTTGAATGAACACATTGAATTGGGTCTAGAGACCACTATCACCACTCCCACTGCCCTCTCAACACGCACACACACACATACACAACGATTTTTCATACACTAGTGAAAAAAAATCCCTGGAAAATGATGTGGTGGGCTGTTTTTTTTCTTCTTTTGCTTCACTTTTATACAAAATATCCATATGATGATTTTTCCTCACCTTTACTCTTCCAGACTTTCAAAGGCAACCACTGTTCAAAATTTCTAAGCCTTTTTATTAATTCACTTTGATTTTGCTTCAGATTTTACACTACTAAGGATACGAGGTCCTAGTCAATGGGATGAGATGGGAACCACACTAAGATCCTCATGCTGCTATCCAGGCTGGCAAGCTCTGCAGACACACACATTTGATAAAAGCATTAGCTTGGGCAATGGTATTATTGGGTTGTTGTCACTAATTTGGAGATGTTATCCTGACACACTTCTATTCCGGAGAGACCCATAGATTCTATAATTGAGTGAGTTTAAAATGTGAAACAGATTGGCTTTGCTGGCAAGCTCCGAGCACAGGTGTGTTTATTTCTTCATGAAACAATGGTACTCCTACTCAAAGCCCCAGGACCCCAGATGGATCCCCTGTTTCTCTCCACACAGCCTTTTCACCTGAATCACAGATGGAAACCACTGAACTCATTCCTTACTCCTCCTATTTTTCTCTTACACTCGCCTAATTACCCATAAATATTGCTGAGTTAGTTTTCAAGGACATATTTATATATTTTTAATCATATCTCTTAGTTTCCCAGTAGAGCATACAAGATGTTTTAATAATCTGAGGCCCGATGTGAATGAATAGCTCCCTTCAGTAGTGAAAGTACAACCAGTTCTCTACAATTTCAGTTTATTGGAAGTACTAGCTTTGGTTTGGCTGACCTTGGCCCTGACCACCACATTATCTTTTCATAATATTCGCTTCCAATATACCATTGTAGTCCCCACCAAAAGCATTCCACTTTCCCAGATTTATCTATATTGAAATAAACAACCAAACTACCAAGTTGCCTCCTACTTATGACTTACAGTATTCATAACACAAGCCCTACTTACCTCAGCTCATAGAGAAGAATGTGACAAGAGGCTTTTGTTTCAAAGAACACATTATAGGTAAAGGCAAATATACAAATAATTGTAATACGTGGTGTTGCATACAATAATATAAGTGTGATAACAAAACTGGGATGTAGACCTGAGGAAGGAGAGTAACTCAGTTGGGAGAGTCAAGAAAGTTTCACAGTGATGGATCCTCCTTTGTAGGGTTTGATAGATACAGAGGTCCCAGGCATATGCAAAAGCAGGAAAGTATTCAAGGTAGAAAGAATATGAAGTTGCATGTTCACCACTATAGATAGGTACCGGAAACTAAATATTTACCGAGTACTCGTTAGGTGACAGGCATTTCACTGTGACTTTGAATATATTATTTACTTTGTTCCTACTGCAATGCACTGCAGAGCCATGCTTTTCCATATGACGTGGGAGGGAACTGAGGCTTAGAGAGTGTCAATCACTGCCTAAAGTCACACAGCAAGAGTTGTGTCCAAATTTGAAACCATGCCCGAAGACTATGTAATCTTTCCACTGTAAGTACTCTCTTGGCATATATTTTGTAAAATTTTCTCAGCTGATCCTGCTTCTTGGGAAACTAAATTCAGGACCAAATATCTTCCTTTGCTGTCCTCTGCCTTCATCCCAACACACATGTTTCTTTTCTGGTCATCGGAAAATAAGCACCAAATTCAGTTTCTTCTAGGAAATGACTACTCTTCAGACCTCCCTAGAGAAGCTCTGACATGCCCACAGTCCTTTCTGGTGGGATGTCACCTCTTATGGAGCTCTCTGTTTTCCTTTGCCATTCTTTCAAACTTTTCGGAAAACTGCTGGCAAAGTTATGCTAAAGATAAAGTTGAACGCTGCTTGACTTTCTTTAGGCTCTAGGCTCTGGAAGTCAGTCCAAAGTCAAGAAAGCCCACGGTGGCTTTCCTGGTCATTAGGTTTATCAACTCTCTGCATATAGTATACGCTCCATTAAAGGAGCTGCGTGGTATCTATCAGAGAAAAAGAACAACAGTCAGGATGACAGCAGCAGCCGCTCTGAAGATAACGCTTCCTTGTGGGGGCGGGGTGGGGACAGGGACCAAAAACCTTACAAGTTAAGTCACTTTCTTGTTTCTCTATCTCTGCTCATTTCTCACACCAAAGTACAACTAGCAAAGGAAACACAAGGCAGTCAATGGATTCTAACTTGACACAAGATGCCAATTTTCTGACCTTCGTGGTGTTGCTCTTGGATCCTCTTCTTTCTGGGGATTAGACTGAGGTCTCCAGGTTAGCTCTGGTGATTTGGGCACTGTAATAATAAGACCAGGCTTGTGGGTTTGATGCCAGTGATGCCCAGTCAGGGTGTTTTATCCCTTTCCATTCATTCCATGGCCATTCGTTGAACATTTACTAGGTGCCAGATCAAGTGCAAGGCAATAGACAACTGAAAAGGGGCCAGGCCGGGTGCGGCGGCTCATGCCTGTAATCCCAGCACTTTGAGAGGCAGAGGTGGACAAATCACTTGACGATAGGAGTTCTAGACCAGCCTGGCTAACATAGGGAAACCTTGTCTCTACTAAAAATACAAAAATCAGCCAGGCATGGTAATGCATGGCTGTAATCCCAGGTACTTGGGAGGCTGAGACACGAGAATCGCTTGAACCCAGGAGGCGGAGGTTACAGTGAGCTGAGATCGCACCACTGCACTTCAGGCTGGGCAACAGAGCAAGACTTGGTCTCACAAAAAAGCGGGGGGGAGGGGTGCTGTTCTTACTCAGAAGGAGCTCACAGCTCAATGAAACAGGACAATGACAGTAAAGTAACACAGACAGAATAAGTCATCAGAGGACGAATAATCAAAGTGCTTTGATGGCGGCCCAGAAGAGCAATCCTAGAACCTTGCCTGTTGTCAGGAAATGGGAGTGTCCTCACAGGATGAATTAGTTGTCCTGTGAAGAAACTATGGGCCTCACCAGCCTGCCAGAGGCTCTGGGGTCATGCACATATGCACGGAGATACATGCTGTGAAATATGATGTGGTCCTTCCATGAGACATGTATAAAAACCATCCTGGAGGAGCTGTGGATAATTCCACCACCCCTTGAGGTTACGGCCATGTCACAACCTGGGAATTTCAACTAAAAGTAGCTCCAAGTGAGTGAAAAGCTCCGAGGTAGACTTCAGCCTATGCCAGCAGTCCTTCTTGCAAATATCTATCAGGGTTAATGGGGTTAGTAAGGACCAGTGCAGGTCCCCAGCCTGATTCCTGGGGGCACTGAGGCCATAAAAACTATGACCGGCCACTGATACCATGGAGTGAGACAGTATCTACATGCCAACACCTATGAGATGAGAGAGTGTGAATGGATCAATGTAAATCGACCACTCCTGAAACACACACACACGTTGTATATCATACAAATGCTAGGCACATAGCACTGTTCAGTAATATAGTATTAATCCTATTAAAAATGCTCTGGCCAAATTACCCTGTTGAATTTATATTTGGAATAAGGGTTCACACATTTAACAAATGAGGACACTGAGTCATATGGCATAGGAATGACTTCCACAGGGCTTTGTGGTAGTGCAGAAGTAAGGACCAAAATATTCTCAGTAAATAGGTGCCCCACTAGAGGGAAACCACAGTTCTATCCTAGGCAGCAGGCTGATCTGTCTGGGATGGGAAGACAGGGGGGTCCTGAATCTGGATGTAGTCCTCTCTCTGCTTCTTACCAGCTGCGTGACCTGGTACAAGTTTACAGGATGTTCCCTCACCTCGATTCTTTACTTGTAAAATAGAAATAATAATTCTACTACCACAGGATGGTCATGAGGGTTAAATAAGAGATTGGGTATAAAGTATCTCAGATGACACATACAAATAAAAATATGCCAGTTTCTTCCCTCGTTTTGTTTTTATTTGAAAAAAATGTATACCACTTCCCCGGTTCTGTGAACTTTGAGGTTAGGAGTGATAGATATTGTAGAAATCCAAAGTGATTATTTGAGCTCTGGCTTTATTCTGATACCCCGAAGATCTCTTTAGAAAAGCCCCAGCCGGTGATGGGGGATCGCATTAGGGATTTGCATTCTCTTGCTCCTGCTAACCTCCAGTCCTCCAAAACATAGGAGGATAGCGCTAACTGACACATGATATGTTATACAAACAGGCAGCTTGCATTCAGGCTAAAGATTAAACTGAACCTGCCTATAGCTAGTGTCTTTGTTTACAACTCCCGCATGTTAACCGTGGCGATTTAGCAAGCCTGGGTGCTGTAATTATTACCTGAAGCAAATAATATAGTCAGCACTTTATAAGAAATGCACGCTCCTCACCCTTCCTTTGGTTCTCAACGCAATGCCATTAATTATGATAAATTTTTCTGATATTTGTGTTACTGTGGTAGGTAATTTCTTAGGTATTCCTCTGCAATTTGGCATCAATCATTGTCCACTTAGCATAAATTAGGGCCGAGACTCCATGACTGAATTTCACCACTTACTAAGCCTCCTTCAGGGAAGCTAATTCCTTTCTTAAATATGTATTAAATTATTTTTAAGAGGAATTTTTTTTGTGTTTTTAGCAGTGGATGTTTTCAGGGTTTTAATTCTGTCATTTCAAATGCACAGAACTCACATGGGGATTTTTAGCCATTCTAGCTTTCAGCCCTATGAGAAGAATGCACCTCCTGGAAGAGCCCTGGAACTGTCATTTGCAGAGCCCTTCCAAATCCTTTTACACAATGCCAATTAATATATCCCACCACCGTGTCTAATTGTCTATTGCCTTCTCCTTATTTACAACTCATTTAATGAACCAGACAGGTTGATTTTTCAGTCATGGAAAATCTGTGAAAGTCCTGAAGTGTTGATTGCTTCCTTTTGGTGAACTTACATTCTGAGTCAGTCCAACCCAGTGTTTCCAGAATTGGTTCCTTCTGGTGGGTTCTTAGTCTTGTTGACTTCAAGAATGAAGCCACAGACCCTCACAGTGAGTGTTACAGTTCTTAAAGATGGTGTGTCCAGAGTTTGTTCCTTCAGATGTTTAGATATGTCCAGAGTTTCTTCCTTCCGGTGTGTTCGTGGTCTCACTGACTTCAGGAGTGATGCCACAGACCTTTGCAGTGAGTGTTACAGTTCTTAAAGGTGGCACGTCCAGAGTTGTTCCTTCCTCCCGGTGGTTTCGTGGTCTCACTGACTTCAAGAATGAAGCTGAGGACCTTCGCAGTGCATGTTACAGCTCTTTAAGGTGGCGTGTCCAGAGTTGTTTGCTCCTCCCAGTGAGTTCATGGTCTCACTGACTTCAGGAGTGAAGCCGCAGACCTTCACAGTGAGTGTTACAGCTCTTAAAGGTAGTGTGGACCCAAAGAGTGAGCAGCAGCAAGCTTTATGGTGAAGGATGAAAGAACAAAGCTTCCACAGCATGGAAGGGGACCCGAGTAGGTTGCCACTGCTGGCTCAGGGTGGCCAGCTTTTATTCCGTTAATTGGTCCAACCCACCTCCTGCTGATTGGTCTATTTTACAGAGTCCTGATTGGTACATTTACAAACCTTTAGCTAGACACAGAGCGCTGATTGGTGCGTTTTTACAGAGTGATGATTGGTGCATTTACAATCCTTTAGCTAGACACAGAGCACTGATTGGTGCATTTACAATCCTCTAGTTAGACAGAAAAGTTCTCCAATGCCCCACTAGACCCAGGCAGTCCAGCTGACTTCATCTCTCATCAGGAAGGAGAGGTATAGCGGTGACTCTCCATACAGCAGTCAGGTGACATGAGGAAACCAGGAAGAGCTTACTGAGGAAACATATCTAACCTCTTCTTCCTTCCCTCCCAGAGATTTAAAAAAAAAAACAAAAATTCAAGTTTTCCCTGGAAAACTGGTGGACAGCTCTCCACAGTAACATGGTCATACAGAGGAATCTCTTTGCTTATCTGAATTTGTACTTGAAGTTAGAGAAGTCTTATGGCTTCCATGATACAATGATTTATCAGTAAGCATTGATAGAGCAATGTTCCAGAACTAAATAAGGCATTGCTGACACTAAGCAAGGGTGGGATATGCCCCACCAAGGAGTGTGCAGGCTGTTGTGCTGGGAGACTTATGCTCCTGAAACAGAATATGAAAATGACAATTCCCACAGCTCAGTTGCCTACAAGTGAAAATAGCTTTTCTACTTAAAGAGAGACAGAAGAAACCATGGATCTGCAGAAATTAGTGAAGACTTTTAAGGAAGGTGAAATTTGAGCAGCAGCATGAAGAATTCTTGTTGGGGAAGCTCAGTTGGGTGAGGTGGGTATTAGGAGGACCCATCAACATGAGAACCGGTAAAAAGGTGAGAAGAAGAATGGCTCATAAAGTGCTTCACGAGCCAGTGAGAAGGTCAGCCTACACTGGGGAAAAAGTCTGACAGGAGAGTATAATTCTGGCTGGGTTTGCTGAAGACAAACCTAAAATATTCATGCTCTTTCAAACCTAGGATCTTAAAACAAACAAACAAAAATTACAATTTGAAGGAGAAGCAGTGAGAACTTCCCATATTAGATAAGACAGACACTCAGCCAGGCGTGGTGGCTCATGCCGGGAATCAGCACTTTGGGAGGCCGAGTTGGGTGGATCACGAGGTCAAGAGATTGAGACCATCCTGGACAACTTAATGAAACCCTATCTCTATCAAAAATACAAAAAAATTAGCTGGGCGTGGTGGCGCATGACTGTAATCCCAGCTACTCAGGAGGCTGAGGTAGGAGAATCACTTGAACCCGGGAAGTGGAGGTTGCAGTGAGCCGAGATCGCACCATTGCACTCCAGACTGGGTGACAAGAGAGAAATTCCGTCTAAAAAAAAAAAAAAAAAAAAAAACAGAGAGAGATACTCTACTTACCGCCCCATAGAAATACATATCTCACAACTAGAAAGCCTTAAAAAGCCCTGGCTATTTAGCAAGGGAAAACAAAAGACCACTAGACATTAAGGTTACAAAACTCAAACTTCTTATCTTACAGATAAACCTGGGCTCTGTGCCCTTCAGTGACTCATTAAGCTCAGATAGTCTGTTAGTGGCTGAGAAAAAAACTCTTTTCTCACCTTCGATTCAAGGCTTTATTTATTTCTCTTTTCAATACCCTCCACTCACTCCAACCTGTTCTTTTCTTTAGGAAGGAAATCCTTCCTAGATATTGTTTACCGAGGTTGTCTCTCACCTAAAAATCCTTCTTCGCTAATGTCACCTCCTTAAAAATGCTTTGCTGATTGTGGGACCAGTCATGATATCTCCCTCTCTTCTAAACTCATGGAGCTCACCACCTATTGCTCCCATGGCTCTTGTTCTAGTCAAGGCTTGTTCTTAGTTGTTGGTGTACTTATGTTCTAGATTATACATCTGTATTAATCTGCTTTCACACTGCTAGTAAAGACATACCCAAGACTGGGCAATTTACAAGATAATGAGGTTTAATTAGACTCACAGTTCCATGTGGCTGGGGAGGCCTCACAATCATGGCAGAAGGCAAGGAGGAGGAAATCACATCTTACATGGATTGTGGCAGGCAAAGAGAGAAAGGGTTTGTGCAGGGGAACTCCTCTTTTTTAAAATTATCAGATCTCGTGTGACCCATTCACTCTATCACAAGAACAGTGCAGGAAGGACCCACCCTCATAATTCAATCACCTCTCACCAGGTTCCTCCCATAACATGTGGAAGCTGTGGGAGTTACAATTCAAGATGTGATCTGGGTGGGGACACAACAAAACCATATCAACATCTCTCTAGGATGAGAACCTCACTTTGTTCATCTTGGTATCCCCTGTTGGCTTTGCACAATGTCTTCACATAATAGGCTCCCTAAATACTCAATGAATTTGTTGTAGTACCAAATGTATTGCTAGCTACTAGATCCAAGGTACTTGAGCCACAACTAAAACGGCAAAGTATAAAATATAGCTAAGGTTGATGCCTCTAAAATGCATTTCAGAGCATTTCCTAGGATATGCATCCCAAAACAATAAAAACTCTTGTCATTGTTATTGCCTACAATGTGCTAGGTACCCATTGTGACTCAGAACATTGCAAATGTATTAGTATTCTACCTAGAAAGGAGCTCCCATTTGAGACAAGATATCCTCCCCTCTATACAACCTCTGTGAAATGCTGGCAGGTCTGATGGATTTGCCAAGCTAAGCTGGCTTTGGTGGGAACTGAAACAATTTGTCAAACTCTAAGGAGTTGTGAGCATGAACATGTATGGCAGAGAAAGTTTAATGTTTCCTGGGAAGTGATTCCAGAACTTTTAGCCAAGACCAGGCAAACCAGAAAGGAAATAGCCCAAGGACACTGAAGTGGGCAACACAAATCCCCGTGCAATTGGCTCTGGTTAAAGGTTGACAGCAGGGAAGATTGACATCCTTGATTTATAGGCAGTGAAAGTGCCAGGTTCCCATAGAAATGGGCCCCAGCCTCAAATTAAACCAGCTATTTATAGGAATGAAAGGGGAATTGAATCCACAAACCACCAATCCAGCCCGTGGCTTCTCTTCTGAAGCTTCAAGTGTTTGGGGAAAATGTTTGCTGAGTCAACAAGTAAAGTGAATCGGAGAATTGTGTGTTACAGCAATGCCCACTGGTGAACAGATATGGTCCTAGGGCCTCTGTCTTCAAGGAGACTGTCATCTACAACAGGGGTTGAGATCATGGATAAAGGAATAACATATGAATTAATGTGAGCATTCACTGGGAAGAAAGGGCAAATTGGAATTGATCTACACGATCTGGAGAAGAGTTCGAGGGTGAAGATGGGCTGAATACAGAGGGAGGGAGATATGAGGCCTGGAACTGCTACAAGTGATTATCTGCCCATTGTGAGCACCTAGACTTAAATCTGTATTACCTAGCATTGTGATAGGGATTCATCAACATCTTTGCCCAGTCCTCCTTAGGTTATTAATATGGTTAGAAATGCCAGGATGGTTTATTAATATGCCTCTATTGAACTGTCAGTGAAAGTCATAACAACAGGTAATATTTATCAGCTATATTTAGAACAAATATTCTAAACTTTTTCCACCTTGTTTTGTTTAATCCTCATATAAGCGCCAAGAAGTAGAAAATAGTGTTATGAGAAAACTGAGACCAGAGAGGTTAGACAGCCTTGTTGAAGTCTCATAGTAAATAAGGCAGCTGGGAGCCTAAGCAAGCCAGTCTTCTCCAGAGCTGAGACCCTTAAAGTTGTACAGCAGAGCTCCAAGGGCCAGGACCACCAAGGGCTGCTACAGTAGCTGAAGATGTGTGTATGGCAGGCACACCTACTGAGACTTATTCACACAAGTCTAATCCAATATGGTAATCAGCACTTCACTCTCCATGCAAAGACCAAGCTTCTTTTCTCCCCAGCCTGTCTGTGGCAGGGGATCTTCCTGTCATGTAGAAAGGCAGCGTAGCTCACTGCTTATGCTGCCTTTGTTTATGTCTCTCACTCACTACTGTTGTTTTCAACTCTGCTGGGGGCTGATGAGGGGAACAGAAAGAAGAGAGGAATGCTAAACTTGTGCATAGAAAAGTGCTTATCTCTCAGTGGCTCACACTAGTAATCCCAGCACTCTGGGAGGCCAAGGAAGGCGGATTGCCTGAGCTCAGGAGTTCCCAACCAGCCCGGGCAACATGGTGAAACCCTGTCTCTGCTAAAATACAAAAAATTAGCCAGATGTGGCAGTGTGTGCCTGTAGTCCCAGCTACTCGGGAGGCTGAGGCTGAAGAATTGCTTGAACCCAGGAGGCACAGCTTGTAGTGAGCTGAGATCAGCCACTGCACTCCAGCCTGGGCGACAGAGCAAGACTCTGTCTCAAAAAAAAAAAAAAAAAAGAAAAGAAAAGAAAAAGAAAAAGAAAAAAAAGAAAAGTGCTTATCTCATGGAACTATCTTAAGGCGTTGATTCTATAGTCTCGGGATGTTTTCTGGGGTTCTGAGAGTGTCTCCTGCTGAGCCCCTACAAGGCAATTTTCATATAGAGGACCATACATTCTGCTCCTTTTTGGTAGAGTCATCAGTTCACCCCACACAGACTTTTTCTATGGGGATCTGCACTCCTTCAAAGTCTGCTAGGAAAGAATGTCAATGCCCCCAAGCTGGCTCTTATTCTATGGGGCTACCGCCTGGCTCATAATCCCAATGAAGTAGCTGTGGTCTCCTTTTTCCTAAGCAGCTCGTAAGCCCTCCTCTGGTGCCCTCTTGATTTTCTAAGTGTGAATCAGATGAGGGTCCACCATATCCCACAACTGCCAAAATCATACAGGAAGTTTTGCAAGAGACCTCTGGACATGGGCCAACAGGACTCCCATGTTGCGCTCAGAAATTCCTTTTACAAAAACCTCCCAAATATTTGACTCCTTTCTAGCGGCTCTGCGGGTAAGGAAAATTCAAGAGTCACACAAAGAAATCCTAATTGGCAAATGCCCCACAGTGAGCGGGCATCTCATTTTGGAATTTCAAATTGATTGTATCTTTATGCTTCAGTCAAAAGTTCTAATTCAATATCCGCATTTACTGAGCACAAATCATGAGCCAGGTACTTCTTATAAGTCTTCTAGATATGTTGTCTAAAGTATGCTTCAAAATAATTCCATGAAGAAGGCGAAACCAATATCCATATTTTAAAGAAAAGGAACCTGAGACCTTGATTCTAAACTCAGTTCAGTACAAAGTCTAAGCTCATAACTATCTCAAGCAAAGGACCTGGACATATTCAAAAGTAGTCTATTTTGTTATTGGCACCATTTTACTATGAAGCTCATTCAAATCTGTCTTTCCTGCCTCCCAACTCCATTAAAATAACTTTGTTGAAAGTAATCAGGGTACTCCCTGTTGCCAGATCTTAGCATTTGACACAGTATGAGCACTTCTGTCATCTTGAACCACTTTCCTCCCTAGGATTCCAAGACAACACACTCTTCTGATTTGCCTTCCACCCCACTGGCTGCACCTTCTCAGGTGCCCCTTTGATAGTTCTCCACCTGACCTCTAAATGTTGAAATGTCCTAGAGCTCAGTCTTGAGCCCTTTTCCTTTTGTGAATTACATTTTCTCCCTAGGCACTCTTATTCAGCGTGATGCCTTTAGAAACCATTGCTACGGTGATGACTGCCCTATCTAAATCTCTCAGGCTGACCTAAGTACCAAACTTGTATATTTCCACTTGGAAATATTCATAGACATATCAAACAAAATCTGTCCAATGTGGAGCTGATGATAACCTTTTCCTATCCAAACATCTTTTTTCTGCCTTCTTTCTTTCCATTTTTCCCATTTAATAAAATGGCATCACAGTGCATCAAGCCAAATACCATTGTTACACTGCACATAAATATACTGTGCCCTCATTCTCCACCTTTCTTCCATCATCAAATTCCACTGGTTTTGCTTTCAAAATATATGTCAGATACTTTTAATCCTCTCCAACTTTATGGCCATCACTCTAGTCTGAGCTACCCTTGTTTCTGCAGATTATGGTGACAGACGTCAAATAATCTCCCTGTTCTAGCGTTACGACATCTGCTCACAGGGCAGCCAACGTCATCTCTTAGAATTGTGAATCAGAATGCATTACTCCCTAGATTAAACTCTCTCAACACTATCCTATGGCATTTCAAATGCAGTCCACACTCAGTTTTATAGCCTACTTCTTTCTTCTTATCTCAAATTTCTTCTTGTCTCTAACTATGCTTCAATTCCACTGCCTTCCCTTTATTTCTGAGCAGATCTGGAAATTTGCATTTGCCATGCACTGTCCTTGAAACACCCTTCCTCCAGCTTTTTGCAGCAGGGCTGGTCCCTTCTTCAAATATCAGCTCAGGGAGCACCTTCTCCCAAAGGCCATTGCTGTTTTATTTGAAATGACTTTTTTCAGTTACTCTCCAGCTCATCGATCTCTTTGTGGCCATCATAATCTTATCACAATCTATAAATAGTCTGCTTATGCGTAAGTCTGTTGAATTGTTGGTCTACACATCAGTAAATAAGGTTTAGGGGAATAGGGCTCTTGTCTATCTTTTTCATTATTATATTCATGTAACTTCTCATATGCTAACTAATCAACAAATATGTTTGCTTGAGTGAATGAATGAGTGAATGAATAAATGATGTAGAGATAGATGGAATATACCACAGAGCAGGTAACATATGACATTCCTGATTAGAATCTGACAAAAATGAATAGCCCACGAAACATTAAATAGAAATATTGACCCTGTTTTCAACTGATCCCCAATTTTTCTACAAATTGTGCCCCCCCTTCCCCTTTAGAAGCTGAAGCCACAGCACTCTTTCTAGCTAGTGTTCTGGAAGGAGCAACAGAGCAGAGTACTCTGGGCATCTGATGAGCGTGAGGCAGCCCAGGGGAATGGCAGTTGGAGGAAAGTACTACTTCCATCAGAACAAAAGTCTCCAGTAAGGCTTCAGGTTCCTGAACGATGATAGCACCGAAGGCTCCACTTGGAAGATTTTAATCCTAGAAAAATGGCTCTAATGCATAACCTGCTGTGGGGATATTTATTTGGGAGCAGATTGAGCTTAAGTCAAATACTCTGCATGTACAAATCCAGCTGATTAATACATAGCCACAGAATTTTGCTTTTTCTCTGCAATACACTCAGTAAAATGAATGGCTTTTATTATTCTACTTATTATTTTTTATCAGCAAAAGTTAAAAAAAAACGTGATTTCTCCCATCCCGCCCAAGCTGTAAAATGAGAGTGGCAGTGTGATTATACACTGCTGGAAAGAGATGCAATTGTAGAGAATTGTAAATCATATTCTTTTGTTTGGTTGGCATTTTTTGTTTATTTGTTTCTAATGCAAAGAGCAGGAGATTTACCATAATTTGCGTTCTATAACCTGCCGTACATGTGACAGGAGAAAAAAAAATCTATTAGCAAAAATATATTTTGCCTTTCTAGACCAAAAGCAAAATAGCACCGGGTTGAAATACTCATCTGTTTCTTCTGCTAGGGCTTATTCCTTTTAGTGACAGTCTTCCACCTTTAAAAAACAAACAGACAAACCACAACTCTTGGGGATTTTCTCAAGAATAGATTGGTCAAAATACAAAGCTTTGTCTTCTGGTCTACCCTTTGCAGATCATTAATAACTGCAGTGATGCTCTTCTTTCTAAGGAGGAGAATTATTTCTCTTAGGTTTCGTTTGTTAAAAAAAGTGTGAAGGACTAAGTGTATTTTGTACAGATTCTGAGAGTGGAACAATATGCTGGGAAGTACTTCTGCAGCATTATGTGCACCCGAGGTAGGAATACTAGCTAAGGGCTAATTCCTCAAGTGGGTTTATGTGTGCTTTACATTCTGAAACCACATCTCATGCCAGTATTCAAGCATGTGAGGGAATAATGCATGAATGGTTGAGCAGGTTTTGTGATCATTTCCTTTATATCCACTTCAGAGCAAGCCAAGAGGCTATATATTTAAATTTTAGTATAAAATCTTTAAGCTACACAATTGGAAAGTCTTTGAAACTCTGAAGTTAATAAGACATGAGACACTGTTCCTAAGGAAGTCAGGAAGTCTTAATGTTATAATCTATCCCAAGGAGTTTCAGTTTTGTGTTATCTATCCAATGACATGCTCAAAGCAGATATAAAATGAGTCAACCAATATGTCACTTTGTGTGTCATTTATGCATTGATATACAAGGAAGTACTGAGATACATACATATGTAAGTGGTGAAGATACTCATAATAAAAGAATGGTCAAAATGGGATACAGATACTGGAGATTTTTTATGGCAAAATAAGTTTTGGTCATGTGTGATATGATACATACATTTGACAGAATAAAAACCAGGAAAAGATAGGGTATGTTGGTTCTAAAGAAGCCAATATTAAGCGTGATGTCCAACCCAAGATCTAAGATCAGAGGTATGCAGAGGAAGAAAGGGGGGTTGGCATAAGAAATCAAGTACTAAAAGTTCCCTAGGAACTAACATGAGTTAAGCAGGAGAGCTTTTGCTACAAAAGAGGAGCTGAGGGTAAATAACCAGGAAAATACCAAAAGAATCTGCTGAGGGTAGAAAAACAATTTTTTGTGCAATCAAGTATAATCTTCCTGAGATCTGTTCTCCATCCTAGAGCTGTACTCACATAGGCTGTAGCTCTAAGGCATCCTCAAAGCACCACCTGCATGCTGACAGTTTTCCGGGACAGGTTAATTGCTGGGTTGATATGAGTTCGGTTAAATCAGGAGGAGATTGTGTTTTAGTGAATACACACACACACATGCAGACTCACCAGCACTTAACTTCAAAAATTTTATTAATGCCATGTTGTTCTGCTAATCCATTGTCATATAATAAAGCAAGTGAAAATGTACTATTTTTATTATGCTTATTGAATTGATGCATATGAAATTTGGACAGTGTGCAGCAAGGATGGCTTGTGCAGTTGCATGGTGTCTGGGGACTCAACTAGAAAAATTCAAGGCCTGGGTGGTTTGTTGTCTGGGGCTGGAAGTCATCTTGGAGGTGCCTGTGATCACACATCTGGCACTCGATGCTGGCTGCTTGCTGGGACTTCAGCTGAACTGTCAACCAGAACACCTCCACATGGCTTCTCCATGTGGTCTCTCTGCACAGGCTAGTTCAGTCTCCCTCACTGCTTGGAGGCTGGATTCCAAGACAGCAATCAAGGAATGCATAGCTTTTTTCTTTTCTAATCTAGCCTCAGAAATCAGTATTACTTCTCATACATTCTATTGATTGTGGCAGTCAAAAAGTTCTTCCCAGGTTCAAAGGGAAGTACGTACAGACCACCCCTAATGGGAGGGATGTCAAGGTCCCACTGGAGGAGAAGCTGTGAAATATAAGAGATAGTTGTGACCATATTCAGAAAACACATACTGACTTATCAGCTCATCAGCACGAAGACTGGGGACAATTTACCAAGAGTAGAGCATTATAGAGCATCTTCATTTTTAAGAAATCCTCAATATTAAGCTAATAATAAGACATTTAAAATTATCTCACCCAGCAGAGTTTGATGCAACCATTCAGTAAACCAGTGGCCTCCCCCAGTTCCCTACTTTGGGAAGTTCCATCTTACCGCATTGATGGGCAATTGTTAAGAACCAAATTACTGAAAGACAAGGGTGGCTCTACAACTGGTTGCTTAAAAAGGCTTATGACTCATGTGTGTACTCAGGAAATCCTGAAAGCAAGATGGTGTGTGCAGCCTTCAAAGGGGCCTGGAGGCATGATGGAGGCTGGTGGAGGAAGTTTTAAATAAGCAGATCTCTTAAAGGGAGACAGGATACCTTGGTACAGGGTGCACTAAGCTTCACAGTTACTGAGGGATCGGGCACCAGGAGGATGGTCTTCATATCCACCTCGGGCACTGCCAGGACACTGGGAGACATCAGCATTCATGTGGACCATCTCCAACATGAGCACCACCTGGACTCTAAAACTCATCATCTCCAATGGTGTTTGCCATTCCCATAGGCTACCGCTTCCCATAATGACATCTCAAGCCTTGTTATCACTCGCAACTGCTGTATCTCAGAATCTCCCATCCTCTTCTTACTATTCATGTTCTTTGTACTCATAGAGACTTTCAGTCCACTAACCATCTATTTTGAACTAATCTGTTGCCCCTCTCTTTTTTTTCTTTCTCTTCTTGTCCATCTTAAATTACCTCATTATTATCTATCTCAGATAACAAGGTCTATCTTTTTCATAATATTTTTTACCAATGCTCTTAAGCTCTATTCCTCCCTTTTTTAACCATTCATTTTTTAGAAACCAAATCTAGGAAGATTCCTTTATTCCCACCCTCTCATAAGCCCTCCTGGGGAAATGCTTGAATGGGGAAAAAAAGGAGAAAACTACCTAGATAGAAAGAACAAGTCGACTAATATTTCAAAAAGAGTATGTAGCCTCATTAGTTTACACAATATTTTAAAAATAAATGTACTCATTACTGTAAAGAAGTTCAATGTACTATCAGGACATGTAATCATGATCCTAGCTCTTCCTTCACCAAGAGCCCAAAGAGTAGCCTGAAAGCTTCCCATTGTTAAAAAACGAAGTTCATCCTCTTCTTGACATTTATACCTCAAGTTGGCAAGCTGACTCCCATCAACCAAAAAGTATAGGTGGCTTAGCCTTCATGCCTCCTGTATAAACATCTCAGAATCTTGCCATCTGTGACTTATTCTTGTTTCAAGAGCTCCCCTAGAAAATGGTTTACCTTCCTCTAATTTTGTCTTTAAAAGAATAACAGGTTTTACATGTTTGTGATAATGGGGTAAAGTCAGAGAGAAAAGTAGAAAGCTCCCTAAACCCAGCCTCCTCTTAGGACAGACATTGGCTCTGCCTTTGCAGCCCAGCACCAGCCAGCAGCCACAGCTGCAGAAATGATCATGCGTGCAGATGATGGTGTTGAACCAACCTGACATTCATCCTCTGCTGCGCTTTGACAAAGAACATTAATTAACGATAAGTAGTCTTTCTCCGGGAATTAATGAGAGACAAATATTGACTTCGAATATGGAAAAGATATGCTGGTAATATTCTAAGCCACCAATAAGAATCAATGGCAAATCCTGAGTTCTGGCTCCAAATGCCTTTTCCCTTTTCCACCAGAATGATCTGATCCTCTACACCTACTGACCATCAGCTAGAGACAATTGCCCTGTCCTGTTGTAAAGTCGGTACAAATGGGAACCTTGCTTCCTCATTTGAGCACTTAAGAAAAGTCTACAACCTTCTCCCTTTCAAAATCTGCCCTCCCCCTCATTTATCTACCTGCATCAAATCTGTCATTCTCCAGGGTCTAGGAGGAGCAAGATAAACACAAGGCCCCACCATTGTGTATGGTCTGTCAGTTGCTAACATGGGCCCGTGGTGGCTGGTCCTTCTATCTGTATTAGAAATCGTAGCAATTCATTCAGAAACCGCTGTTCCTTCCAGGCAAATGTGAGATAACGCAGTTGGCCCATTAACATTGCAGCTGCATAGCAGATTAGACACATTGTGCGGTGCTGCCTGGTTAAAGCATCCACAGCCACTTATGGAATTAGGGGCTGGCACCACTGCAGTGAGCTGGTGCGCTGTTTACAATCATTCCCCAACACAGACAACACAATCGTGATTTTCTGTGTAGACTGGATGGCTGAAAACGTATTCCACCAAGATGGTACTTTCTTTCCAGCTCCAGAGTAAGTAAATATTTTTTAAAGCAGAGTTACAGAGGCTTTTCACTAAAGTAAAAACAAACAAACAAAAAAGGATGGCCTTTATCGACTCTGTCAAGTAAGGAGACTAATAACTTTCTCAAATAAACTGTGTTTTAATAAATACAAGGCTTCTGATTGGTTGCAGTGTATCCTGCAATGTCTTAGAGGGCAGGAAATTGGTGTAATTCTCCTACTGCAGCATTCAGCATCAGGACATATGCCATTAGGCTCTTTGGTTTTAATTTATCTTTAGAAATACATTCTTTTTTATTAGAAATACAAATATTTCATAAATATCTATGGATTAATGTTTTAAAGATTTTTGGGAGAAATGGAAGACCAATACGCAGAAGCTACTTCCATTTTTGCTACACTTTTTTATTTTTTATTTATTTATTTATTTATTTTTTGAGATGGAGTCTCTCTCTGTCGCCCAGGCTGGAGTGCAATGGCACGATCTCAGCTCACTGCAACCTCCGCCTCCCATGTTCAAGTGATTCTCCTGCCTCAGCCTCCTGAGTAGCTGGGACTATAGGCGCTTGCCACCACACCTGGCTAATTTTTGTATTTTTAGTAGAGACAGGGTTTCACCATGTTGGCCAGGATGGTCTCGATCTCCTGACCTTGTGATCCACCCTCCTCAGCCACCCAAAGAGGTGGGATTACAGGCATGAGCCACTGCGCCCAGCCTACACTTCTTAAATGTAAGGGAGAAATGCTCTTGGCACAGACTAAGCATATTTCCGAGCCCTCACTAGGGCTAGCATCCTTCGTCCTCTCAGGGCTGTGCAAGGCATGATGTGGAGGAGCTCCAGGTGCAAACATAACTAACAGAAACTGAAGAAGTTAAGCCAAAGATGGCAAATACCTCTCCCAGGTTTGAGGCTAAAAGTTAATCACGCTTCTCACATTTCTAAGCTTGGAACAAAATAAAACCCAGTATAGCGGTCAGAGAGACCAAGGAAATACTTAGCTTTATTACTGGTAAAACATATTTAAGAATTCTTCTCAAATGTGTTGCCACGCTGAGTTTGCTAATACCTTCCCTAAAATGACATTCTCACCCTATTGTCACAGGACATCACAGACAGCCCTCTGCTGTAAGTGCAGGCTACCACTGCAAGGAAGAGCAGAAGAGCGATGTGTCCTGGGGGCAGCTTGGCTCATGGTTTCTTGGAACTGGCTGCACACTGGAAGCAGCTGCGGAACTCTGAAACGGTCAACACCCAGAGCTCCACCCCAGATGAACTAAGTGGGACCTGGACTTGGGGATTGTTCAAAAGCTCACTAGGTGATGATGATGTACTTTTAGGATTGACAACCACCAGACTGAATCAAAAGAGACAAAAAGGAAGGAGCTGGGGAGCACATTCTCACTTATTTCTCCCAGTCTCACTAATCACAGGAGTTGTTCTTCTTCCCAGGAAAATGAATGAGTGAAAAACGAGACCAAGCATCCTCTAGGTCTACACTACCATAGTCAAGACTCTTTGGGAGCAGGTAGGTTGGTTCAGCAGAAACAACCACCACACCTGGTCAGGTGGAGGGGCGTTGTTCCCT
Source organism: Pan troglodytes (assembly GCF_028858775.2). Classification (NCBI taxonomy): domain Eukaryota; kingdom Metazoa; phylum Chordata; class Mammalia; order Primates; family Hominidae; genus Pan; species Pan troglodytes. The sequence goes on along the minus strand of NC_072407.2, from coordinate 129,327,318 downwards.
CTTTCACTGCTCTTGGCATCTGAAAGCAGGGACCTAGGTGGTGGCCAGTCTCTAATAATCAAGGCTCCTATTTCAGGTATAGGCATAACACTTTCAATCGTTTATTTCATACCAGCTCATGGGGGCAGAAAATTGTTACACCCTGTCTTTGCACAAGACACTTATGGACCATGGAAAGCTGAGATTTAGTTCTCTACTCCCTGCACCCCTCTGGCAACTGGATCTCAATTCTGGGCAGCCAGTCAACACGTCAGGAATCCACTAAAGCAAATCATTTTGCTTCTCCACAGCAAGCTGACTTCGGTAACCACCAAGAATTCATTACTGCTCTAGTTTGTTTACACTGGCTAGGAACAGACACTGTTGTGAATTACTTGGAGATACCCCTTTCCCTACAAATTAGTTTCAAACTATGCTTCAAATCAATAGGCCAGCGACAGGAGTTTCTTCTTTTCTCTTTCTTCTTTAGGCAAATGAACATACAGACACTTCCCTTTAAAGAGCATATCCAGTCAAAACAAAAATGTTAAGTAAAATTTAATTTTGGTAAACCAAATCCTACTTTACATTTACTTGTATTTATTTGCAAAGGCATATTTTAGCATTACTTTGATGGTTTTCCAGTTAAAAGCATCACCTGTCTCTTTACCTTTAAATATATCTGTCTTCCATTTCTGTTGTGTGGCTTATGTATGATCTGTCAGGAGACACTTGAATGATCTAAAGAAAATGACTAAATGACTCTTTAAAATAAACTTTTAAATTTAAAAGTTTGAATGAAAGTTTTAAAATTAAAGGGATAAGTCACATTTTCAAGTACTAATATAGTAAGAATGTTGATTATTGTGTTTCATTTAGTTTTGTTGTGCATATTAAGAAGGTAGCACCAATTAAGGTTAATCTGGCATATAGTTCAAACACCAAAGCCATGATGACTGGTGCTTCATTTCTATTTCTTTTTCTTATCACCCAGGCTGGAGTGCAGAGGCATGATTTCAGCTCACTGCAACCTGTGCCTCCTGGGCTCAAGCAATTCTCTCCTCTCAGTCACCAGAGTAGCTGGGACTACAGGTGCATGCCACCACGCCTGGCTAAGTTTTTTATTTTTTGTGGCCATGTTGCCCAGGCTGGTCTCAAGCTCCTGGGCTCAAGTGATCCATCTGCCTCTGCCTCCCAAAGTGCTGGGATTACAGGCATGAGCCACTGCGCCTGGCCTGGCCCTTCATTTCTAACACAAATCCATTCAACACTTAACATGTTGGCACAGGAAGCAAAGCTGAAAGAAGTAAAAATCCCGTAGCATTGCGTTATGTTGCCCATTCTAAAGGGGGAATTTAGAAAGAGCAGGAGTTACAAATAAGTCTTTTTCTACATCTTAGTGGAAGCAATATATAATAAAATGTTCAGCTATATCCTGCAGACCAGAAACGTTTAAAGAGGCTCTGCAAATGAATTGGCCATTTGGTGAGTTGATGTGAATCTTTCCTGGAATACCCAGGGTAAATCTTAACTAAAAGCTCGGTGCAAATGCTGAAAAAAGAGAAATAACAAATATTTTATGCTGAATGGTGGCTCTGTACCACAATCTACTACAGAAGTCAGAGGTGGAAAGGGGCTGGTCTATAGAGATAAAAGAGTTTGAGTTTATTGGGTTTTTGTTTTTGTTTTGGCTCGTGCAGTTTTAATTTGAGTTCTGTTCATATGATTCTCTAATTTTAATTAGAATGATTTTAATATTGTTACTTTGCCTCTAGACTTGAAAATATCCCAAATGCAAGAGTCTCTACAGAAATTCTTATGTACCTATCACATGTCTTCTGGACTGGACTGGACATGACTCTGGTCATGCCTCTAGGACCAAGGGTTCCATGGTAATAAGTTATATTTTTTCCCTCCAGAGCCTCATTTTCCTTCCCTATGAAAGTAAATTAACTACATGTATAGCTCTGACATATTGCAGGTTTGGTTCCAGGCCACCGCAATAAAGTGAATAGCCCAATCACAATACAAAGAGTCATACACAATTTTTGATTTCCCAGTTCCTGTACAGTAAAAGTCGTATCTACAAAGTGCATGCAATAAAACAGGGTAAGCCCGTATTTACATCGAGATAAACAGTTGTACCAAACCAGACATTCAAAAATATCCCATCAACAGATAGCAACTGCATGTCCAGTGAATGCCAATAACTGTGTTCACTAGGTGTCACTTCCGTTAGAGAAATACACGTGACCTTAAGATGTATTAAGCCAGTATCTCCCCTATTAGGAAAGAATCTTCTCCAGGAATAGTTTATGTCTTATTCATCTCTTTATCCTCTGCGTAGGCAGTAGCAGATAGTAGACACTTAGTAAATAAATAAATATCTTACACATCATATGTACAACTGTGGGGCTGCAAAACTCCTGGGTTTTAACCCCAGCACCAGTGCTATTTATATAAAATTTGGAAAGGTCACTATATTAGTCAGGGTTCTCTGGAGAAACAGAACCAATAGGATATAGAAAGATAGAGAGAGAGGGAGATGAAAGGCAGTTTATACAGAAAATTGGTTTACTGTCATGATGACAGAGGCTGAGAAGTACCAAGACATGCTGTCTGCAGGTTGGAGACCCAGGGAAGTTGATAATATAACTCTCAGTCCAGAGTTGAAGGCCTGACCTAGGGGGGCTGCTAGGACAAGTCAGAGTCTGAAGACCAGAGAACCTGGAGTTCTGATGTCCAAGCACAGGAGAAGATGAGTGTCCCAGCTCCAGAAAAGAGAGTGAATTCACCTCTCCTCTGCCTTTTTAGCTCTGTCCAGGCCCTTGGCTGATTGGATGGTGCCGGCCCACACACTGGGTGACAGCGGATCTTCCTTTCTCAGTCCACTGATTCAAATGCCAGTCTCTTCTGGAAATACCCTCACAGACATACACAGAAATCATGCTTTAGCAGCTTAAGTTTACACTAAAACTAACCCTCATAGTCACTTAGTTCATTTCCAGGAGGATGGAAATATTAAACTGGCCGTGGTGTACATGATGTGGAAATCTCTGTAAGAATAATGACAAAGGAAGATAGAAGAGAAATATTGGATTTTTATTTAATTAAATTAACTGAAGGGTTATTGATCACCTGTTATGTGCCAGGAGTTATGCAAGCACACAGAGAAAAGATACAAAGAAAGGGCATGAACCTGCCATGAAGAATTTCACTTTTAAACACAGACCTTGGTTAGCCTGGTATCAAATGTGGATACCTACAGGTCGTGACAGTTATAAAGATGCCTTAATCAATTTCTTTAAAAGAGCCAAATGTTAGGGTTCTGGCTTCATTTATTTAATTTTTGGGGGTGAAGGGGAGAATTTAAGAAGCACTCTTTCTCCGGAAATATCACTCAAAAGTAAAACAGAAGCCCAATCTGAAAGAACAGCATCAATATTTAATCACAGCAGGCTAAGGGTTGTGGAAGCAATAGGTATTAAATGTAATTGAAACAAGGTATCCTGATTCCTTGTGGGGTGGAAGGTGGAGGAGGTAGAGGCTGTTCTCTGGGTGTCTCCATCTTACAACCTGCTGGAATATTCCCTAAGTGGATTGTGTCCATTATAAACACATCAAATCAACATCCTAGGAAGGTTTAGTGTGTGCGTGGCCGAAAGACACCTGAGGTAATTTCACCTCACATTACCAATTGGTCTCTTATTCATACAGTAGGAAGCATTTTCTTTCTACAAAATGGATAATGCAGAAGAATAATCTAGCCAGCATACTAATAAAGGGAAATAAAGGTGTCTGGGAAAACTCTTTGAAACCCTCAATGGCTAATTTGGGAATTCTAGGCGTTGTGTGCTAGAGAGACACAGTAAAGATATTATTAAATAACTCTAACACATGAGATGTATTACATCCAGGATGTACTCTTATTTTTGTAATTGCTACTTATCTCAGACCTTTTATTCATTTTCTCAAAGGACATTTCCAAAAGCTAACACTGTCACTACATCCTGAACAGGGTTATTGGAGAGTTTCCTTTTCTTATAGAAGCACTACGTTCATGCTCCCCTGTCCCCAACAACCCAGTTTAATAACTGTGTCCTTTCTGTACATTGTTATTAAGCTGGGGTTTGTTATCCCCTTTCCGGAACATCCGATTAACATTTTTGCCTACCATGCACTAGGGAAATGGCAGGCACATTCTTGATTATTCCCCTTTCTGGATGCCAAAGCTGGTGAGTCTTAACTATGGTTGTATGTGTTTGTGTAAGATAGATAGATAAATAGATAAATACAGAGATGATAGATAAGATAGATAGATGATAGATTGATAGATAGATAAGATGATAGATAGATAGAATTAAGTCTCAGATTTGGAAGTGTGTTTAAAGGCCAATAACTGTGGCTATCTCTTGGCCCATAATCAGAAGCAGACCACTCCAGGCACAAACTGCATATCTGCAGGCTTCAGTGACTCACTTGGCAGAGCTAGACACAACCAACCTAGAGACATTTTGCAGTAAAGAGGAGAGACATAGTAACCCCCGGGCTCAGGTGCAGCCACTTTGTAGACGGCCCCTTCATTAGACTCAAATACTGTTAAACATAAACAATGACACTTGTGTGTCATCAGAAGACCCCATGACATTGTTACAGTGATGTCAAGCGAATCAAGAGCAGAATTTTATTTCCTAATAACTCTTATCTTTACAAGAATTGTGCTTTCAAGCGATACGCAAACTAAGCAGCCAAAAACATGTTTTGCAATCTGCTGGACCAAAGTTATTTAAGGATTGTTTTCCCAAAGAAAGAGAAAAAGTCTAAGGAAAGAATACATACCCATTAGTGCACTTCATGTTACTAACTTGAAATATTCCCAACTCTGTCATAACAAACACCAAGACACGAGGCAAAATGCATACATTTTTGGTTCTCGATTTCCCTATCTGTAAAAATTTTCCCTATTTTTAAAAATTTAAGGGAAAGGTGGTCCATGTGCCATATGCATTATATATAGTGGCAAACAAATAGAGCATTGGGTTTGGAATATATGTTGTATTTATATTTTCAAATTATTTTAAATGTAAAAATATAGTGAACATTTCAGTAATTGGAGTTATAAATTACCCTTCTCCTTTAATTATGGAATGGAATCAAAAGTGACTGTAATTTCTTATTTATTGAGTTTTCAATGCATGTCAGTTTCCATGAATGCTATGGAAATCTAACAGACATAAGATTTCCCTGGGAGAGAGAGGGTCTGCAAGTGTCTGCAGTGAAAACTTGCCATCCCTAGTGTCATCCAGAGAGCTCTTGGTAATACTGCAGATCTATAGAGTTTCTGCCTACACTCCCTGGGACCTGAGGTGTTTCAGGCCATCATAGGACAGCTGCTGTGTCTTTTCCACCAGTAAATGGTCTATCTGGAATTCAGAGATGTATATGGCCTCTCTCTAGAAGAGACTGGCTGAGTGGAGAGAGAAGCACTCCAGAGTTGTCATATCAGATAGGAGCAATACCCGCATAGAACAAGACAAAACAGGAATCTGTAATTGAGAGTTGAGTTCAGAATGGAACTTTGCAGAGGACAGTCACACATTTGCTGGACAAAAGATCCAACCATCAGACTTTATAAAGACTGAGGGATGATGTAGTACAATCCCACTGTGTTAAAGATTCGTTTACAAGGAGCCAGAGAAGTTGACTGACTTGCCAAGTCACATTACTAATAAATGAAAAGGAGGAAATGATACCAGATCTTCTGGCTCAAAATCCTGTATCTTTCTTCACCACAATGTGCAGTCTTCTTGGGACCCCGAATACTCTGCCTGGGTCTGGCTTCATGAAGCATTGTTTGATGTGCTCAAAATAGTTGGTTCACGCAAAATTGAACTGCCTCTAGAGAAATGTCATGTTGCACTGCCAATCTACCTGTGGGCTCAGCTCACTATGGTTATGACCTCTTTATTCATGGCAGGGGTAAGGGAGATAATTAATTCAAAAAATAAATAGGAGGTATGAACTTTATTAAGCTACACAAAGTTGAAAAGACTTAGTCCCTGGCCCAGAGGAGATTTCAGTGCATCAAAGGAATTAGACAAACAGGGACAAAATATATTGCAATAGGTGCAATGAAAGAGGTCATCAGAATGGGCTATGAGAGCACAGAGGAGAAGCATTTGATCATATATGGAAAGTAGGTAAGATTCACTAGGGAAGATGGTGCCCTAGCTGAATATGGAAGGTAGATAAGAGTCACTAGGGAAGATGGTGCCCTAGCTGAATATGGAAGGTAGGTAAGATTCACTAGGGAAGATGGTGCCCCAGCTGAATATGGAAGGTACGTAAGATTCACTAGGGAAGATGGTGCCCCAGCTGAATATGGAAGGTACGTAAGATTCACTAGGGAAGATGGTGCCCCAGCTGAATATGGAAGGTAGGTAAGATTCACTAGGGAAGATGGTGCCCCAGCTGAATATGGAAGGTAGGTAAGATTCACTAGGGAAGATGGTGCCCCAGCTGAATATGGAAGGTAGGTAAGATTCACTAGGGAAGATGGTGTCCCAGCTAAATTTTAAAGGAGGGAATAGGAGATAGTCAGGTGGAGAAGTGAAGAATATTATTAGTACCAGAGACAGCGGAATGTTTAAATGCACAGGAATGTAAAAAACAATGCAAAGTTTAGGAAAATGACAAGCATTTGCACATGGCTGGAACGTGGTTGTGGTGAGAGGTGTGGATGCACTTGTGACGAAGGCAAGTGACAAACTCTGAAGGAGCTTTATACCATACTGTCAATAGGCTTCAGCTTTTTAGTTGGAAGGCAATGGGAAGCCACTGAAGTGATACAATCAAATATCTTTTTAAAGGTTCATTCCAGCAGCTGTGTGAGAATGGGTTTGGAGGGGAGGGGAAGCTGGGAGCTCAGAGAGACCAGCTGGGAAGGAGGTTACTTCAGTGACTCAGAAAACAAGTGTGATGGACAGTAGGATGTGCCACCCAGACTCCCCTTCAGGGACCAAGAACTTGTGCCCTCAGCAGCTGAGAGTGCTTCCAAAAGACAGGCCTCAGCTGTCAGCCTTTTTTGAGAATTGCCTTGGCTAAGAAAAGTTCTGTGGTCAATGTCACACCCTCTTCCACGAGCAACTCACATCTAACATCTGTTCAGTGTGGTGTAGAAAAGCTCAGCTTCTCCACCCCCAACTTGGAACAAGTCTGAAGGACCATCCCAGGTTTTAATGGAGTTCCCTGCAGCCCAAGTTGGGACTGCATTGAGATTCAGCTTCTCCTCCTGCCCAGCCCTGCTTCTGTCCACTCCCTCCCAAGGTGGTGATACCAAAAGCATTTCCAGTCAAGTACCTGTGTGCTAATTGCTAATCTCCATCTCCAGGTCTGTGTCTCCAGGAAACATGCCTATGGTAATAAGGACAAAGACCTATACCAGGGTATGGGTACTAAGAAGTAGGAGGGAGCACAAACTAATTCAAGACATAGATGGTATAGGACTGACAGGATTGGGGGACCAACTGGACACAAAGAAGAGGGACAATTTTCTAACATGAAATATTGACTGGCTGACTTTATCATGAACAACCTTAAATACAAGGATGGACTATATCACCCTGGAGATCGCATATTTGAGTTGAAACACAGAAGAAAAATCTTTGAGATTATATATATATATAATCTCAAAGATATATAATCTCCAAAGAATATATATATTATATTCTTTGGAGAATATAATATATATATATATTCTTTGGAGAATATATATATTATATATATAATATATAATATATATAATATATTATATATAATATAATATATATTATATAATATATTATATATATAATAAATATATATTATATATATAATATATATTCTTTGGAGCCTTCACATCAGATTCTAGATGATTCAAATGAAATCATTAAGAAAGAGAAGAAAAATGTCTCAGAATGGAGACCTGAAAGGATCCTACCAGGTTCATTCTGGTAGGAGCAGAAGGACCAGTAGAAGAGAATAGAAAAGAGAAATGAGAGAAGTAGGAGGAAGAGAAGGACACTAGGGTGTCACAAGAAGTAAGAGAAAAGAGTAAGGCCAGTGTTAATTAAATTAAAATGTATTGAGGAGTCTAATGAGATCAGGACTAAGAACTCTCACTAACTTTTCAACATGGAGGATGTTGGTAACCTTACGAGGGCAGTTTGGATGGTACAGGGGACACCAAATTGAAGTGGGCAGAGGAGTGAATGGGGGAGATATTTTTGAATAAAGGTATTGCAATGGTACAAGATCCTTCAATGAGATAAGCTGCAGGCTACACTTATACTGCAAATCGTAAAAATTATAAGAAAGATCTATTTTTAAAGATTGACTTTAAGAATGTATAACAGTACTGGGAAATGAGAAAGCGTGCCACCAATGGGCTAAGAAGTATAAAGAATGTCTCCACAATGGAATGTAGATGGGATGGACAGAATGAGAACACCAAGTCCAACCCGTGCAGGAGGGGGCTGATGGGCAAAGTAGGAGTGAATTTAGAGTCCTCCCATGCCATTAGATGGTGGATTTTAAAAGCAGAGACAAAGGGGCCAGTCGGTGGGTGTTTGGTTGTAGAATAATAGAAAGAACAGCCAGGCAATTTGGTCTCTCTCTCTGCCTCCTCTACCAGCCCCACCCTCAGATACCGCTGAAGGCTGGGTCTGGAAGGGAGCAGTGCCCTGTGTCTGGTGATACAAAGGAAAGGCGCATATGCTCATAGCAGAGCAGCTACCTGAACAGCTCCCAGGTAGCACTATCTTCCCGTCATCACAGAAAACCAACACTGTAAAGAAATAAAGATAAATGTATAATGATGATTCAATATCTGAGGCAGAACAGCCCCAGAAGGACAGACATTTCAACAGGGATCAACTGATGGGGATACTTCCAACATAGCAACATGATATGATGGGATTCATGACCTGAGACACTGAGTACCATTAGGGCACTTAAAAGACAATGTTAAGGATAAGAACAGAGTAAACATAGCTGTGGAGCCAATAACTGAGCTGGAAACTCCTGCTGAGGAATTATCCTCCAAACACAGGAAAAATTAGAACTATGAGGGATAGATTCAGAAGTTTTAGCAGATATTCAACAGCAAATTCAGAAGGGGAAGGTAGAGAAATTTTAGAACACCATCAAATAAAGAAAATCATAATAGCTTACGGAGATCACCTATGCAAGAATGAAGAGATTAAAATAAGATTTATTACTGCCACCACCTGTTTCAAGAAAAAAAATGGAAATTATCCATAGATTAATAAGACAAAAAATTTTGGAAGAAAAATGTGTTATCCCCAGCCATATTCTCATTCAAATATGAGAACTAAGCATATCTTCAGAAATTACGGGTCTCACGAGTTTTATGGCTCTGAATGCTAAGCTACTGATTCAGGTGAATAAAAATCAAAGAAGATGAGGTAAAGATAGTAGATTGGGCACCTACAGCAACTTCTTTTTTTCTCCTAAAATGTCGTGAAAATAACTATAAATGTATTTTAAAAGCAAAACCCTCCAGAGATAGGAAAGATGAGGAAGGGGTAAATAATAACGAAATTTTGGATAGTGCATATCAGATGGCAATGAATATTTCTGAGGCTTGAGAAGACTGAATTCCAAACAAGCAGGAGAGATATCCAACAGCAAACACAATTTGTACTAGAACCTCCAAAAGTCTCAATCATTGAGGAAACCATGCATGACAGAAGCCAGTTTGAAGGAAAGGAGCTAAATTAACGAGGATCGGTTGGAAATTGATTTGAGCAGTAATCAGATCCTCTCACCAACTCAGGTTAGCAGGCTGACAGTCTTTCCTTCGCCCTGGTAAAGAACTGAGACTTGTATTTTGAGAGAATAAAACAGCAGCTCTGTACTCGTGGATAATAGGTTCAGTTAGGACATGAATCTGTACATTAAAAACAGGGGATTTAAGTGCATGCATGGGTACTGGGAACTGATAGCCCATGTCCTATTTTCTATTCAGCCCCATAAATGATGAGAATCAGTTCTTCACTCACTAAGCAAGAGACTAGTAGAGTTTTCTCTGGGGAATTTCACCGTGCCAAGAGGAAAGACGTAAAGAAATTGACACAAGAGGTTTTCCCACTAACTGTCTGAGTCTGATTCCCCCAAGTCTACATCCCACAGCTGCACTATGAGAATTTCCAGTGAGCTTTGTAACAACGACTCAAAAACAGGATCTGGTAATTAAGGACTACCAAACACCTGAGGATAGTTTATACAGGTTGACCATCCTTTATCTGAAATGCTTGGGACAGACATGTTTTTCATTTCAAAATTCTTTTGGACTTTGGAATATTTGCATATATACAATGAGGTAACTTGGGAATGAAACCCAAGTCTAAACATGAAATTCATTTATGTTTCATATGCACTTTATACACATAGCCTGAAGGTGATTTTATATAATATTTTTAATAATTTTGTGCATGAAACAAAGTTTTGACTACATTTTGACTGAGACTCATCACATGAGGTCAGGTGTAGAATTTTCTGCTTGTGGCATCACATCAGCACTCAAAAAGCTTCGGATTTGGGAGCATTCTTATTTCAGATTTTTTAATTAGATATGCTCACCTTACGAAAAATACAGATCAAAACAAATATAAACAGACACAGCTCAAAGAAAACAGTGACTCTGCAAGGAGAAGAAAACTCTTATCTCTATACTTTTAAATAAGAAAAAAATTGCAACCATGAAACAGGAACAGACGTCAAGTAAAGAAACACTAGGAGCTCCAAAAGGAGGCCCTGGACGTTCTAAAAAAATCATATACTGGGAAAGAAAAACTAAAGAGAAGTTTCGAAGACAACATTGAGAATCTCTTACAGAATATGTAGCAGAAAGTAAAAAGGAGATGGAAAACAGGAAAGCAAAGATGAGGAAATACGAGGACCAGTCCAGGTGGTACAAACATAGATGATCACAGCCAGGTCGTTGGATCCAAGGTCCTTGTGATATCAAAGGATCGTCACTGGGGCTGGGAGGTGCTTGAATGAGTGAGTTGAGAAGATAGCGTGTGGGAAGAAAACTAACAAATTGTAGTGTTAGAAGAGAAAACATGAGTGAGAACTTCACTTTAGTCATCTCAAATGCTACAACAAGGGCATATAAAATAAAGGTGAAAAAGCAATCATTAGATTTAGGTTGCTGGTCATTAGGAACTTGGCAAGCAAAGTTTCTTACAAGACATAGAGGGAGAACCCAGATGGCGCTGGGCTGAGTAGCGGTTGATAAATGAGAAAGTGAGAAAGTGCCTTTGGCTACCTTTTAAAATGTTATTTCTAGGGATGTAGGTGTGAATAGGAGTATGCTGTGCAGATGATGAATCTGCGTGACTTCATTGTCCATCATAATGCATAGTCTACAAGAAAGGTTCAGCCTCGGCGAGAGATTGAAGAAGCCCTCCTCCCATGCAATCTGCTTACAGTGAACTAAAGTTTCCGCAAAAACTAAACTAAGCTAAAAAGGACGCTAAAGTGTTCCAAGAACTACGAAGGACACTAGAGTGTTCCAAGAACTAAGAGAAAAGAGTGAGGCTAGTGTTAGTTAAGTTAAAGTCTACTGAGGTGTCTGATGAGATAAGAGCTAAGAACTCTCATTAACTTGTCAACATGGGGGATGTTGGTAACCTTACAAGGGCAGTTTGGATGGTGTAGGAGACACCAAATTGAAGTGGGCAGAAGAGTCAATGAGGAAGATATTTTTGAATAAAGGTATTGCGATGGTACAAGATCCTGTAATGAGATAAGCTTCAAGCTACACTTATACAATAAATCATAAAAATCATGAACATAGGGAATAACCGCCATGTCTCATCGAGGAGTCTGGAAGCTTGTTCCTGTGGGAAATGCCTCACAGCTGTCCTCCTCACAGGCTCAGTCACACACACACCATGAAGACTCCTGTGCCCTGGATACAGCTGGCTTTTGGAATATTTCCAGGGTCTTTCCCTGACTCCTCTTTGAGCTATCTTGACAATTGAGTACTACAGATTTTTAACCTCAGATCTGAATCTCCCTACATGTGGACCTTGTTATTCAGAGCTTCCCTTGCTTCTTGACACAGCTTCACTGAGAACCTGGACATCCACAGCCCTGGATGTCAAGCCCACACTGGCAGGAGCCCAACTGTCCCCACAGCAACCCTGGCTGCTAGAACCCAGGCTTAGAGCAAGGTCTAGCCCAGAAATGGAGAAGAGAGATGAGAAAGGAAGGAAGCAAATTGTAGGAAGAGGTGTGTATAGAGCACCCTTAACATAAGTGACTCCATCTTAGAAAAAGACTCCATTTTACATTTCAAATGGTATCATGCCAACTAGGACCAGATATTCACCTAATCAATAAAAACTGCACCCAACCAGATAAGAACATAAGCAGGCATACTCTTTCACATCAGTCCTCACCAGAGCACTCTGGCAATAAAAAGAGCAGGACTTCACCAGCTTGAGACAGGTGTCTTGACTGACCCCAACTTGCTGTCATTCATGATCAGCACTCAGCATCTATGGCTGAAGGCTCTGCCCAAATCAGAGACTGTTCCTTGCAAGACATTGCCGTCCATGAGGATCGGGCCAAGACACTCTCCTTATCCACGTCACTCTCCATGGACTGGTTTATTAAGCATTTTTTTTCTATCTCTTTTTCTCTTCGTGTTAAATGTTACTTTGTTTGATGGGAAATGTTTAATCTATAACATTTATATATTGATTAAGTACACTATTATGCATAGTTTGCAGTATTGACTGACTTGTGAAATGGCTTGGGCCTGCGTGCCCACAGCTCTGACTACTGAGTGAACAGGACATCCTAAAGAGAAATGACCTTGGGAATTCCTTGTAGCTTGTGGCTTTTATGATTGAAATTGCATCAATAAAAGTCTGATTTTCTGGAATGACACAAACATGCGTGGACCTGGTTATGTCTGACCTTGCGCCACTCATGACAAGCTGTGTCTATGACAAGGGTGTTAATCACACAGTAGCATCTTGGGATCGTACCGGGATAACGGGATGATCAAGTTTGAGCACAGCGCCTGGTATATGGAATGCACAAGATAAAAGTAAGTTGTGATTGTTGTGTTGGTGGTTGATATTGTTCTTCATACAGAACAACCAGCTCACCTGCCACCACTAACAGCAAAAAGGAAGGGGTCATGAAGAAATGAAGGTGAGGAATTGTCATAATAATGCTGTAAGTTTAAGGTGCCAATTCACCTCAAATGTCACTGATGGGGAAAATGAGTCTTAGAGAAGGAAGAAACCAGCCCAAAGCTAGTAAGTGGCTGAACCAGCATAGGAGCCAGTTTGACTGCTTCTACACCACAGGGGAAACATTTTACAATTCATCAAGATGCGACTACAGCACTTCATTTTTAAGGCATTTGCTTTTCCAATTAATGTAAACTTCCAGAAGCAGATGCGCCGTCTACAATCTGAACTGAAACAAGCTGACTGCTCTTCAGGAGTTGAATGAGCAAAAGGTATTCCAGGGGTATTTTGTTCTCCAGCCGCTTTCAGCTAAAGGACTATCAGATTACAGAATTGGACCCAGAGGCATTCGTTCCTCTCCCCTTTTCCATTTCTCCCTAAGTTAGTTTTCATTTCATAACAGTCATTAGCTAAGCTCTGGGAATGAAGTGTAAAAATTTCCCCTCACCCCGGAGCCCTAACTGGCAGCAGTTCCTTGAAACTCCTGCAATCAACGCTCCATTTAAGCATCAAAACCTTATCAATTAGGCCTCAATGTACAGGGATCACGTGGCCGGCCGGTCACGCTGAGCCGGCCGCTGAGGAGTACCAGAGGCCTCATTACAGCCTTGAGCTTTTGTAAAATTCCTGAATAAGCAGCCCATGGAGTGTCTGCAGAAGGGCTGCATTTTATTTTTTTATTTTTTTTATTTTTTTTTCACCCAGCTTTAACAACTGCTTTTACGGACAATTTAACACTGTGGGTTGCCAGCTGTGTTAATGCCTGACCCCCATCCTTCATGATGTCGCGCCTTGTGAAATGGCTGTCAGATGCGGAGCCCACGCCCCCCTTCCTGAGAAATCTATGCTTTTCTTTTTTTTCTCTTCTTTTTTTTTTACCTTTTTTTTTTATTATTATACTTTAAGTTTTAGGGTACATGTGCACATTGTGCAGGTTAGTTACATATGTATACATGTGCCATGCTGGTGTGCTGCACCCACTAACTCGTCATCTAGCATTAGGTTTATCTCCCAATGCTATCCCTCCCACCTCCCCCAACCCCACAACAGTCCCCAGAGTGTGATGTTCCCCTTCCTGTGTCCACGTGTTCTCATTGTTCAATTCCCACCTATGAGTGAGAATATGTGGTGTTTGGTTTTTTGTTCCTGTGATAGTTTACTGAGAATGATGATTTCCAATTTCATCCATGTCCCTACAAAGGACATGAACTCATCATTTTTTATGGCTGCATAGTATTCCATGGTATATATGTGCCACATTTTCTTAATCCAGTCTATCATTGTTGGACATTTGGGTTGGTTCCAAGTCTTTGCTATTGTGAATAATGCCGCAATGAACATACGTGTGCATGTGTCTTTATAGCAGCATGATTTATAGTCCTTTGGGTATATACCCAGTAATGGGATGGCTGGGTCAAATGGTATTACCAATTCTAGATCCCTGAGGAATCGCCACACTGACTTCCACAGTGGTTGAACTAGTTTACAGTCCCACCAACAGTGTAAAAGTGTTCCTATTTCTCCACATCCTCTCCAGCACCTGTTGTTTCCTGACTTTTTAATGACTGCCATTCTAACTGGTGTGAGATGGTATCTCATTGTGGTTTTGATTTGCATTTCTCTGATGGCCAGTGATGATGAGCATTTTTTCATGTGTCTTTTGGCTGCATAAATGTCTTCTTTTGAGAAGTGTCTGTTCATGTCCTTCGCCTACTTTTTGATGGGGTTGTTTGTTTTTTTCTTGTAAATTTGTTTGAGTTCATTGTAGATTCTGGATATTAGCCCTTTGTCAGATGAGTAGGTTGGGAAAATTTTCTCGCATTTTGTAGGTTGCCTGTTCACTCTGATGGTAGTTTCTTTTGCTGTGCAGAAGCTCTTTAGTTTAATTAGATCCCATTTGTCAATTTTGTCTTTTGTTGCCATTGCTTTTGGTGTTTTAGACATGAAGTCCTTGCCCATGCCTATGTCCTGAATGGTACTGCCTAGGTTTTCTTCTAGGGTTCTTATGGTTTTAGGTCTAACGTTTAAGTCTTTAATCCATCTTGAATTGATTTTTGTATAAGGTGTAAGGAAGGGATCCAGTTTCAGCTTTCTACATATGGCTAGCCAGTTTTCCCAACACCATTTATTAAATAGGGAATCCTTTCCCCATTGCTTGTTTTTCTCAGGTTTGTCAAAGATCAGATAGTTGTAGACACGCGGTGTTATTTCTGAGGTCTCTGTTCTGTTCCATTGATCTATATCTCTGTTTTGGTACCAGTACCATGCTGTTTTGGTTACTGTAGCCTTGTAGTATAGTTTGAAGTCAGGTAGCATGATGCCTCCAGCTTTGTTCTTTTGGCTTAGGATTGACTTGGTGATGCGGGCTCTTTTTTGGTTCCATATGAACTTTAAAGTACTATTTTCCAATTCTGTGAAGAAAGGCATTGGTAGCTTGATGGGGATGGCATTGAATCTGTAAATTACCTTGGGTAGTATGGCCATTTCCATGATATTGATTCTTCCTACCCATGAGCATGGAATGTTCTTCCATTTGTTTGTATCCTCTTTTATTTCCTTGAGCAGTGGTTTGTAGTTCTCCTTGAAGAGGTCCTTCACATCCCTTGTAAGTTGGATTCCTAGGTATTTTATTCTCTTTGAAGCAATTGTGAATGGGAGTTCACTCATGATTTGGCTCTCTGTTTGTCTGTTGTTGGTGTGTAAGAATGCTTGTGATTTTTGCACATTGATTTTGTATCCTGAGACTTTGCTGAAGTTGCTTATCAGCTTAAGGAGATTTTGGGCTGAGACAATGGGGTTTTCTAGATATACAATCATGTCATCTGCAAACAGGGACAATTTGACTTCCTCTTTTCCTAATTGAATACCCTTTATTTCCTTCTCCTGCCTAATTGCCCTGGCCAGAACTTCCAACACTATGTTGAATAGGAGTGGTGAGAGAGGGCATCCCTGTTTTGTGCCAGTTTTCAAAGGGAATGCTTCCAGTTTTTGCCCATTCAGTATGATATTGGCTGTGGGTTTGTCATAGATAGCTCTTATTATTTTGAAATATGTCCCATCAATACCTAATTTATTGAGAGTTTTTAGCATGAAGGTTGTTGAATTTTGTCAAAGGCTTTTTCTGCATCTATTGAGATAATCATGTGGTTTTTGTCTTTGGCTCTGTTTATATGCTGGATTACATTTATTGATTTGCGTATATTGAACCAGCCTTGCATCCCAGGGATGAAGCCCACTTGATCATGGTGGATAAGCTTTTTGATGTGCTGCTGGATTCTTTTTGCCAGTATTTTATTGAGGATTTTTGCATCAATGTTCATCAAGGATATTGGTCTAAAATTCTCTTTTTTTGTTGTGTCTCTGCCTGGCTTTGGTATCAGAATGATGCTGGCCTCATAAAATGAGTTAGGGAGGATTCCCTCTTTTTCTATTGATTGGAATAGTTTCAGAAGGAATGGTACCAGTTCCTCCTTGTACCTCTGGTAGAATTCAGCTGTGAATCCATCTGGTCCTGGACTCTTTTTGGTTGGTAAGCTATTGATTATTGCCACAATTTCAGATCCTGTTATTGGTCTATTCAGAGATTCAACTTCTTCCTGGTTTAGTCTTGGGAGAGTGTATGTGTCAAGGAATTTATCCATTTCTTCTAGATTTTCTAGTTTATTTGCATAGAGGTGTTTGTAATATTCTCTGATGGTAGTTTGTATTTCTGTGGGATCGGTGGTGATATCCCCTTTATCATTTTTTATTGCATCTATTTGATTCTTCTCTTTTTCTTTATTAGTCTTGCTAGCGGTCTATCAATTTTGTTGATCCTTTCAAAAAACCAGCTCCTGGATTCATTAATTTTTTGAAGGGTTTTTTATGTCTCTATTTCCTTCAGTTCTGCTCTGATTTTAGTTATTTCTTGCCTTCTGCTAGCTTTTGAATGTGTTTGCTCTTGCTTTTCTAGTTCTTTTAATTGTGATGTTAGGGTGTCAATTTTGGATCTTTCCTGCTTTCTCTTGAGGGCATTTAGTGCTATAAATTTCCCTCTACACACTGCTTTGAATGTGTCCCAGAGATTCTGGTATGTTGTGTCTTTGTTCTCGTTGGTTTCAAAGAACATCTTTATTTCTGCCTTCATTTTGTTATGTACCCAGAAGTCATTCAGGAGCAGGTTGTTCAGTTTCCATGTAGTTGAGCGGTTTTGAGTGAGATTCTTAATCCTGAGTTCTAGTTTGATTGCACTGTGGTCTGAGAGATAGTTTGTTATAATTTCTGTTCTTTTACATTTGCTGAGGAGAGCTTTACTTCCAAGTATGTGGTCAATTTTGGAATAGGTGTGGTGTGGTGCTGAAAAAAATGTATATTCTGTTGATTTGGGGTGGAGAGTTCTGTAGATGTCTATTAGGTCCGCTTGGTGCAGAGCTGAGTTCAATTCCTGGGTTTCCTTGTTGACTTTCTGTCTCATTGATCTGTCTAATGTTGACAGTGGGGTGTTAAAGTCTCCCATTATTAATGTGTGGGAGTCTAAGTCTCTTTGTAGGTCACTCAGGACTTGCTTTATGAATCTGGGTGCTCCTGTATTGGGTGCATATATATTTAGGATAGTTAGCTCTTCTTGTTGAATTGATCCCTTTACCATTATGTAATGGCCTTCTTTGTCTCTTTTGATCTTTCTTGGTTTAAAGTCTGTTTTATCAGAGACTAGGATTGCAACCCCTGCCTTTTTTTGTTTTCCATTTGCTTGGTAGATCTTCCTCCATCCTTTTATTTTGAGCCTATGTGTGTCTCTGCACATGAGATGGGTTTCCTGAATACAGCACACTGATGGGTCTTGACTCTTTATTCAATTTGCCAGTCTGTGTCTTTTAATTGGAGCATTTAGTTCATTTACATTTAAAGTTAATAGTGTTATGTGTGAATTTGATCCTGTCATTATGATGTTAGCTGGTTATTTTGCTCGTTAGTTGATGCAGTTTCTTCCTAGTCTTGATGGTCTTTACATTTTGGCATGATTTTGCAGCGGCTGGTATCAGTTGTTCCTTTCCATGTTTAGCGCTTCCTTCAGGAGCTCTTTTAGGGCAGGCCTGGTGGTGACAAAATCTCTCAGCATTTGCTTGTCTGTAAAGTATTTTATTTCTCCTTCACTTATGAAGCTTAGTTTGGCTGGATATGAAATTCTGGGTTGAAAATTCTTTTGTTTAAGAATGTTGAATATTGGCCCCCACTCTCTTCTGGTTGTAGGGTTTCTGCTGAGAGATCCGCTGTTAGTCTGATGGGCTTCGCTTTGAGGGTAACCCGACCTTTCTCTCTGGCTGCCCTTAACATTTTTTCCTTCATTTCAACTTTGGTGAATCTGACAATTATGTGTCTTGGAGTTGCTCTTCTCGAGGAGTATCTTTGTGGCGTTCTCTGTATTTCCTGAATCTGAACGTTGGCCTGCCTTGCTAGATTGGGGAAGTTCTCCTGAGTAATATCCTGCAGAGTGGTTTCCAACTTGGTTCCATTCTACCCATCACTTTCAGGTACACCAATCAGACGTAGATTTGGTCTTTTCACATAGTCCCATATTTCTTGGAGGCTTTGCTCATTTCTTTTTATTCTTTTTTCTCTAAACTTCCCTTCTCACTTCATTTCATTCATTTCATCTTCCATTGCTGATACCCTTTCTTCCAGTTGATCGCATCGGCTCCTGAGGCTTCTGCATTCTTCACGTAGTTCTCGAGCCTCGGTTTTCAGCTCCATCAGCTCCATTAAGCACTTCTCTGTATTGGTTATTCTAGTTATACATTCTTCTAAATTTTTTCAAAGTTTTCAACTTCTTTGCCTTTGGTTTGAATGTCCTCCCGTAGCTCAGAGTAATTTGATCGTCTGAAGCCTTCTTCTCTCAGCTCGTCAAAGTCATTCTCCATCCAGCTTTGTTCCGTTGCTGGTGAGGAACTGCGTTCCTTTGGAGGAGGAGAGGCGCTCTGCTTTTTAGAGTTTCCAGTTTTTCTGTTCTGTTTTTTTCCCCATCTTTGTGGTTTTATCTACTTTTGGTGTTTGATGATGGTGATGTACAGATGGGTTTTTGGTGTGGATGTCCTTTCTGTTTGTTAGTTTTCCTTCTAACAGACAGGACCCTCAGCTGCAGGTCTGTTGGAATACCCTGCCGTGTGAGGTGTCAGTGTGCCCCTGCTGGGGGATGCCTCCCAGTTAGGCTGCTCGGGGGTCAGGGGTCAGGGACCCACTTGAGGAGGCAGTCTGCCCGTTCTCAGATCTCCAGCTGCGTGCTGGGAGAACCACTGCTCTCTTCAAAGCTGTCAGACAGGGACATTTAAGTCTGCAGAGGTCACTGCTGTCTTTTTGTTTGTCTGTGCCCTGCCCCCAGAGGTGGAGCCTACAGAGGCAGACAGGCCTCCTTGAGCTGTGGTGGGCTCCACCCAGTTCGAGCTTCCCGGCTGCTTTGTTTACCTAATCAAGCCTGGGCAACGGTGGGCGCCCCTCCCCCAGCCTCGCTGCCGCCTTGCAGTTTGATCTCAGACTGCTGTGCTAGCAATCAGCGAGACTCCGTGGGCGTAGGACCCTCCCAGCCAGGTGCGGGATATACTCTCGTGGTGGGCCGTTTTTTAAGCCGGTCTGAAAAGCGCAGTATTCGGGTGGGAGTGACCCGATTTTCCAGGTGCCCTCAGTCAACCCTTTCTTTGACTCGGAAAGGGAACTCCCTGACCCCTTGCGCTTCCCAAGTGAGGCAATGCCTCGCCCTGCTTCGGCTCGCGCACGGTGCACGCACCCACTGACCTGTGTCCACTGTCTGGCACTCCCTAGTGAGATGAACCCGGTTCCTCAGTTGGAAATGCAGAAATCACCCATCTTCTGCTTCGCTCACGCTGGGAGCTGTAGACAGGAGCCGTTCCTATTCGGCCATCTTGGCTCCTCCCCCCATCTATGCTTTTCTTAACAACCGGAACTCGGGGCTCCACACCAAGGACAAAGCAAGATTTTCTTCCCAGTTGCTGTGTGCACGCAGGCCCTTGTACACACTACTACCTGTTAATTTGGGGGGCGTGGAGCAACTAAGCGAATGAAGTCTGTGTTGCTGGCACTGAGAAAACGTTAGGAATAGGAGTAGAGTGAGGAGGGAGTCATATCCAGAGCCCAGCTGCCTCTCGGTGGTGGAGCGGCAGAGGAGGAGAGGTATACATGGTCTCCATAGGTAACTGTTTGGAGCCTCCACACTGAAGGGGCTGTTTCCGCACATTTATCGCTTTGGTTCTTGGCCCAGCCAAGAGAGGAACGTGTCTTATG
This sequence comes from Pan troglodytes, assembly GCF_028858775.2. Classification (NCBI taxonomy): domain Eukaryota; kingdom Metazoa; phylum Chordata; class Mammalia; order Primates; family Hominidae; genus Pan; species Pan troglodytes. Next base: position 129,306,793 of record NC_072407.2, on the reverse strand, counting down.
TACTGTCCGGCTGCTCCGGCTAAGCCTCCTGTAACTGAATCAACCTAGATCCAAAGCTTGCTTCTTCTAGTTAAAGACTCAGGAACTGACCTTTGTCAATTTGCTTAGTACTGATTAGGCTCTAGGGGCATCTAACATATTGACCAAGTTCCTATTTTACTTATGGATAAAACAGACTGCCATTAGGTTATTTTACAGTGAGAAATATTAGAACACTCTTGTTCCATGGTCCGCGTCTTCTATATTCTCTACCCTTAAGGCAGAAAGGCTTGAAATCTATTTCAAAGCTGTTAGAATACTCTGCAAATTTGTACCTGCAATTGCATCTAAAGAAACTCGAACTAAGGAAATCATTAGGACTTTATATCAATATTTAGTTACAGGAAGCATTGCTTATAGAAATCTAGTATTTTGGGGGAATAAAAAACCTAAAAAGGATCATCTTTAAAAATACAATTTAGCCATGCATATGTATATTAAACTTTAAATTAATATTCATGTTGTAGAAATATAGTATGACTCTCCAGTTAACCAGCAGACAATAGACTTCATTTTCTTGTAATGTGTTAGGCAAAATAACCTAAGCATTTGTCCTGCAGAGAAATAAATTCAGGACAAAATATATATAAGTATCTTGTGAAGGTATATAAATGATGAACAACCAAATAAAATGAGCATTTCTGTTACTTAGACTTTGGTTTCGAACTATAACTTCTCACTAAAAGAAAACAGAACTTCATGGAAAAGCAATTGATTCTAAGTCTGGGGCAGGAAATTTACAAGATGAGCCTGAAGCATCCAGGGTCCTTTTGCAAGGGCTTCAGAAACGACTTGAAGAGACTCAGTGGCCAAAGATGAAACAATTTTTGTTTCAGTAAAGGTAATACTTTTCATAGATTTAAATTTATCAAATATATTTAAATCTATGGGTTCACATATATATGTATATAAACACACAGTAACAACGCATGTCTGTGTGTGTATATGTGTGCATGTTTGTACTATAATCGCTTCAGGTGAGTAAGAAACTAATGCATTACAGTAAACATTGGTACATAAACAAAGTAAACATGTATTCTCCCTGTCCTATGTAAACTGCATCACTAGAAAATCATCTAATTGATAAACAGAAGTATCTCTTTATAAAATTATTCAAATTTACAATGCAAATGAAATGATAAAATAAAAATATCACCATTTACCACCCCTGATTAATGAATAGATCAATGCATTGAGAATAAACAGATGCTAGTATCACATAGAGACAGGCAACCAGACACTGTGTGGCCCTTGGTGAAAGTGCACATCACCTCCTACAGACCTGCCAAAGGGATTCAGCCTCTGGACCCAGGGAACAACCTGCAGGAAACACAGAGGACAGAGGAAGATGTGGAAACATCACCATGAATAGACAATCAGCAAAATCCGTGCTGTAAGTGTTTGTTTTCAATAGATAATTGTAAAGAAAAGGGGGGGGGGGGTCATAAATTAAAGAGTAAGAAAAAAGGAAATAAAAGATTAACACAACTAAATGTCTATGAATGCACCCTTGGGTGATTAAGCTGCATAGAAATCCAAGAACATGAATACTACAAAAGTCAGGACAATGACTACTTTTGGAGGGAAAAGAAGGATATGTGGTTGATGCAGAGCAGATGGATATGGTGGTCAAGTCCTATTTCTTGTCCTGAGTGTTTGTATAAGGATGTTTACTTTATATCTTAACCTATACATGTTTGTGCAGTACTCTGTATATGTTTTTAACTTTACACTAAAAGGTTAAATATATTAAATGTGCCATTGATTTGGCAATAAGGCAAAAAAATCCAGAAAGCTCAAAACGAGAATAAAAAGGGAAATTCATAGAGGTCAATGACAGCTGAAGTCGGCTTTTGATCCTGAGGCCAAATGCTGAAGTTTGGTGTCTTTCAGCCTCTGCTTTGTGGGTAACATCAGGCCTCAGTTGGTAATATCCCAGGGTCTCTGTTGGAAGCAGATTAAAATCCTCTCTGGGCCGGGCGCGGTGGCTTACGCCTGTAATCCTAGCACTTTGGGAGGCCGAGGTGGGTGGATCACCTGAGGTCAGGAGTTCGATACCAGCCTGACCAACATGGAGAAACCCCGTCTCTACTAAAAATACAAAATTAGCCAGGCGTGGTGGCGCATGCCTGTAATCCTAGCTACTTGGGAGGCTGAGGCAGGAGAATCGCTTGAACCTGGGAGGCAGAGGTTGCGGTGAGCTGAGATTGCACCATTGCACTCCAGCCTGGGCAAGGAGAGTGAAACTCCATCTCAAAAAAAAAAAAAATAAAATCCTCTCTGAAACAGCACAGCTTCAACTCTAGCATCAAAAATTCCCATAGATAAACAGATAAAGTTCCAAAGAGCATGAGCTTATAGTAAAAATGCCAGAACTCACAAGAAAACAAGGACCTCTGATAGGGAGACAGCAGAAACAACTGACATCAGAATCAGGCCTGTGAAGAATTCAGATGCTGAAGTTAGAAAAAAATCATAGATAATTAGTGTGCTCAGTATGTTTAAAGAAAGCAAAATACTGAAAGTCTGACAAGTAGATTTTTTAAAGCATCTAATGAAATTTCATAAATAAAAATAAATAACTGAAATTTACAACGTGACAGAGGCACATCCAACTAGTTTCACGGATGATGAAAAGCCTGTGGCAGAGCAATGGTCTTGCCAAGATTAACTGAAAAAGAGAATAAAATACAGACAAACATCTATTTGAGGAAATATTAGAATGAAAAAGGTAGTCAGGTTTTAAGAGGAAAAAAATTGGGAAAAATGGGAAACCTCAGAATGAACTGACACTCTGCAGCAGGTTTTTACCTCACTGTATTCGTTAATTTGTGGTGCAGAACAACAGCCTGATGGCCAAGCCAAAGATCTTCAGCCCAGAGACAATAACCAGTAGGTGGAGAAAACAGGGCATCTTCTGACAGTAAAGAAAGAAAAAATTACACACTTGAGGGGCCAGATGCTTAAGTGAGAAGGGAAAGGTGAAGATCAGAACCTAATGTTATCATTTTGTTTTTCTTTCAAGACGTAGAACAAATTCTGAAGCTGCTTGGGACAGAAGGCTAAGAGACCAAACAAAAGGTCCTTGTATAAGCAGAGTGGTGTTTTTGGTAGTTTCACATTGCAGAGAATAAAAAGATCAGGTTTTGAGGTCTGCCAGTGGAAAGAGGCCTTTGTGAGCATTCCAGGCTGCTATTTGGAAAACTTGGAGCAAGGACAAACCAGAGCCAGAAGAAAGCAGGTGGAGCACAGTAATAGCCAAACTGTTGTTAATGGTGTCAAAACATATACAGAATTAAACTGCAAAGTAATATTAACATAAAAGAAGAATTTAATAGAGTTAAAGTATCATGTGGTTTATGCCTTCTCAAATGATTTTTTTAAGTTCTATTGAACCTGGGACAGCATGTTGCAATCTCTATATTTACCGCGGAAATTAAGTAAAATATATGCATAATCAAACAGATGAAAACAAAAATAAATTATAATATCTGATTAATCCAAAAGTAGGCTAAAATAAACAAACACAAGTTACTGGAACAAAGATAAAACAAATAGCAAAGTGGTGAATAGATAACTATGTTAACAATTTCATCAAATGCAAATTAGATTAAATCCAATTAAAACGCTAAGATGGAAACAGAATAGGCATTCTTCTCAACTTCATGTAGAAAAATTTCTCCCAAATTGGCCAAATGCTGGATCATAACCCAAGCCTCAATAAATTTCAAAGAATTAAGATCTTCAGAATGTATTGCCTGACCAAAATGAATTTAAGCTGCAAATAAGTGAATAAGATAGGGAGAAAATCTCTATTATGAAATTAACCAATATGCTTTTAAATAAACTATAGGTCAAGAAGAAATCACAGAGTAAATTAAAAATATTTTAAACTGGATAATAATAAAAAGATTACATACCAAAACTTACCAGATGTACAAAATATGTGTTTAGAAGGATATTTATATCTGAGAAATCAATTATCTAAGAGTGTATCTCCAGGCACTGGAAAAAAATACTAGCAAATTAAGCCCATAGAAAGTACAAAAAACAAAGGATAAATGTATAAATGAATATATTTTTTAAATATGCAGAATAGAAATTAATACAATGAAAACTTGGTACTTTGAAACCAATAGTAAAATTGATAGACCTCATGCAAGACTGAAAAAGAAAATAAAGCAGAAAAATACAGATTGACAAGATCAGAAATCAAATAAGAGATATCACTAGCAAATTTTAAAATAGTGACTATGTAACAATATATGTTATGATAACAAATCAGAAACTTGTGATGACATAAACGATATCTTGGTAGCACTTGTGTTTTTCTTCCTGCTTGGCATCGTCCACGGTCTTGATCTATGCATCCCACACACACATTTTGGGCTTGGCCTTGTGCCTTAATTTGTCTAATGAAGCATGAACTGCCATCCAGTGTCTTAGATGAGTTTGCATGGTTTGGCTTTGTTGCTTATCTTTCTTTTATCAACCAGAAGAAAAACAGGCCGTATGTAGACTGAAATAGGTTTGCGAAGCTGGCCTAAACCTAAGCTACAATATAGAACCACATCTGACCTACAGATCTGTGAAAACAACAGCAAAACCAATGCTGATGGCAAACCACTCAGTTTCGGGGTTATTTAGCATTATTGCAATCAGTCTTGACTAGTACACCCCTGGGGGAGGGGAGAGGGGGGTAATTTACCAATATTGAAAGAAAAAGAAATAGAAAATCTGAATATTCCTGTATCTAGTAGAGAAGGGTGTTAATTTAGTATAAAATAATTATGCATTATAAATACAAATGTCCTCAGGCCTTGTTAACTTCATCAGTAACTTTTTCTAAATTATTTAAGAAAGAAACATTATCAATATTGCAAAAATTTGTTTAGAATATTGAAAAAATGACTATCCCATAGCTCATTTTAAAAAGCCATAATTGCCTGAATTACAAATTGTAACAAGGACATTATAACTCTTGTTATATATAATATAACATATAATATTATATGTTAATGTAACATATAATCTCTCTCATAAACATTCAAAAGCATAGATAGAAAAATAAGTAATAAAATGATAGAAAGCAGAATCCAGTGATATATCAAAACGGTAATATATCACAGACCAAGTGGACTTTAGTCAACGTAGGCAAGGTTGGTTACATTATAAAATCAATCATCATAGTTTACCACAATGGGGAGAAAACAAGAAAAAAATATAATCATTTTAATAGAGGCAGAAAAAGCACTTGACATAATTTAATCCTCATTAATAATAAAAAGCACATAGCAAATTGAGAGTAGAAGGAAACTTTCTTATTCTGATATATGGTACAGTTTTAAAATAGTTAAAAGAAAACATCATTTCCTTTTAGAAATATTGATAGCTTCTGCCTTGAATTTGGAAAGAAGTAATTATAAATACAACCAGTTCTATTCAACACTGATCTAATGATCCTTGCAAGAGTACTAGTAAGGAGAAAAAAAGTATTAAAATTAGAACAAATAAAACTGTATTGCTTCAGATATGGTATGACAGTGATCAAAGAAGAAATTATCTATAGATAAATTATTAGAATTATTAGTGAATTTAGCAAGATACCTAGACAAAATCAACAAACAAAAATCTATTTTTTTACAAGTACAAAGAAATATAAATGAAAACTTAAACTAAATTATTTAGAACAGCATAGACAAAATATAAATATAGAACAAAAATATAAAATCTAGTTCTGTGTTCTTTATAAGAGATACACTTAAAACATAAAGACACCGAAGGGTTAAAAATGGAAACATTTGCCAAAAAGACATGAAAAGCAAAACTCACACCTGTAATCCCACCACTTTGGTAGGCCAAGGCAGGAGGATTGCTTGGACCCAGGAGTTTGAGGCCAGCCTGGGCAACATAATGAGACCCCATCTCTACCAAAAAAAAAAAAAAGAAAAAATTAGCCAGGCATAGTGACACATGCCTGTAGTCCTACCTACCTGGGAGGCTGAGGCATGAGGATTGCTTGAGCACAGGAGGTCAAGGCTGCCTGAGCTGTGATCATCCCACAGCACTCCAGCCTGGGCAAAAGAACAAGACCCTGTCTCAAAAAATAAAATAAAACAAAATAAAAAATAATAAATGAATTTAAATGTAAAAAAGCAAAACAGGTGTGGCTATGTTAATATCAGGAAAAAATAGACTTTAAGGCAAAGTATTACTAGCAAGAAATATAGTCAGCTCATAATGATCCATTTTCAAGTATGATACAATTTGAAACTTCTATGACACTAATAGCTTTGCATGAGGAAATCTGAAGCAAATATTAACAAAATTTGAGGGGAAAAATTATGTAACATCCATTATTGTGAAAAATTTTAATGTCCTTCTTGGTCTTTGATAGATGAAAATGTGTGAGAATAAAGAATTTTGAGCAATAAAATTGTCAGTCTTGTCTAGTGTACCTTTATAAAGTACCAGTCAACAATTGAAGCATATACTTTCTTTTTAAGCATATATGAAACATTTACAAATATTGATCACATAAAGAGCCATAAATCAAATCTCAACAAATGTCAAAAATGGGAATTCTTATAATCCAAGGAAGTTATTAGCAAAAAGATAATTGGAAAAAGAATATTAATTTGGAAATTTAAAAATTCTTATAAATAGGCATCAATGACAAAAACACAATGGCAATAAGATACCATTTACTCTTTTAATACTGCACAATCACCAAGATGCTTGTGATATGATGTCAAAATAAACATTATTAAATCCTTAGGCTAGAGAAGAAGAAATTATTTTTAGACAAATTAAATAACCAAACTGACACTTAAAAAAGAATAACATAAGAAAAGACAGAAAGTAAGAATAAATATGAGAAGAAATTGATAAACTAGAAGAAAAAAAACATAAAGGCCTAAAGTGAGTTCATTTTAAAGACTGAAAAAGTGACCGATCACCGGCCAGACTGACCACAAAAAAAAGAGAAGATACAAATAAACAGTATTAGAAATAAAAATTAGAACACAGCCACAGACATAGTAGCCATTCAAAATATTCAAAATATATAATTATCATCTTTATGTTAATAAAGATGAAAATTTAGATGAAAGGGACAAACACCTAGAAAATCTACATAATTCACTCAACCTAAAAAGACAATTCTGAATAATTCTATAATAATTTACATAATCGAATCAATAGTTCCAAACCTTTTCCCAAAGTAATACCAAGGTCAGAAAATTTTACAAGTGGGTTCTGTTAATATATCTGAAAACAATAAATTCTAGTTTTACTCAATTTCTACCGGTGTAGAGAAAAACACACAACACCCCAAATATTTTTATAATGTCATCTTTAATACGGCACTGCAAGCGGATAAGGAAAATATGAGAAAGAAAAATTATATGACAATTTTACTTGTAAACATAGAAGCAAAAATCCCAAACAAAATGTTAGCAACCAATAAAGCTGTACAGTAAGGTTTATAAAATAAATGACTTAATTGGCTTTTTGTGGGAATTCAAAGATAGTTTATAATCAGAAAATCAACTAATGTTATTTATAACACTAACAGACATAGGATCACCTCAATAGATGAATAATATCATTTATCAAAATAACCAGCACTTAATTATAAAATCTCTTTGTAAATTAGAAATTCAAAGGAACTTTTTTAGCCCTTCTACTATCATCAACCAAAGAAAAAGATGGTGGATGGAGGAATGGAAGCAAGACCATGTTTAATGGTAAAACTTGGAAAGCATTTTCTTTAAAATCAGAAATGCAAACAGAATTCTCGTTTTTGTTCTTTCTAGTTAGTTTGGAGGGTCCAGAAAAAAAAGAAAGACAGAGAGAACTGTGAAGAATGAAATAAAACTGATACCATTGACTGATAAGATTCTTGTGGTAGAAAAACCAGAAAAACATAAAAATATAGAAAAAGCAGTAATATTTTAAATAATATTTTTCCAAGTTTTCTGCTGCTTATGCACAACTCATTTTCATTTATTATACTAGACTTAAATACATAGATTACATAATTTTTAAAAGATGTCATTACTGCTGAAACCAAAAATATGAAGTACTCCTGGTATAAAACTAGCAAAATGTGTGCAAACCTTTATGTATACACAATGTATATACCATATATATTTATTGAAAGAAACTAAAGGAAACCTGAATAAATGTAGAAATATTCTGTTTTTGTGGAACAGCAGATGCATTGCAAAACTGTCAGTGCTCCCTGCATTGACCCACAGAATGATTTAATTCAGAAGAAAATCCCATTAAGTTAGTAATTTTCTTTGAAACTAAAGGTGTTTCTGAACTTTTTTGGTAGAGCAAAAGTCCAAGAACAACCAAGACACTTCTGAATCTATCAGATCATTTAGGAGGACATTTTCTACCAGCTATCAACACTTATAAACTGTGGTAAAACAGTGCAGTAATAGATCAATAGATAAATACAACAGAATGAGAGCCCAAATAGTGACCCACATATAAATGGAAAATTGATATATGTCAGAACTGGCATTGCCAATTAGCGAAGAAAGGAAAGAGTTTTAAATCAATGATTTTAGGGCAACTAATTTTTCATTTGAAGGAAACAAAATTGATTCCTTAGGCCTCATCATACACAACATTTTATCTTAGTTGGATTAAATATCATGTAATTTTAAAAACACATTGTGGTCCCTAAAGAAAATAAATAGACACACCAGAAATGGGAAGCTTATCTTTATAGACTTTTGTAATATTTGACATGTTTTAGTCTAGAGTATATATGAAGAATGATATGAATCAATAAAAAAAAGGAAACCAAATTAAAAGTTGGCCAAGGGTTTGAATTCTTTCACAGAAAAGAAAAATGTTTGGCCAAAAACATAAGAAAATATGTTCAACATGGCTAACAAGGAGGTACATGTAAGTTAAAATCATAATAAAATGGCATTTGACAGTCATGAAATAGGCAAAAATTAGAAAGTCTGACTCTTCAAAGCGATGAAAAATATAGGAAATAGGCCTGGCACAGTGGCTCACGCCTGTAATCCTAGCATTGTGGGAGGCTGAGGCAGAGTGACTGCTTGAGCTCAGTAGTTCTAGACCAGCCTGGGCAACATAGTGAGACACCCCACCATCTCTACAACAAATGAAAAAAATTAGCCAGGCATGGTGGCTCATGCCTAACTACTAGGGAGGTTAAGGCAAGACGATTGACTGAGCCAGGGAGGTCAAGGCTGTAGTGAGCTGTGATCATGCCACTGCACTTCAGCCTGGGCGACAGAGAGAGATCCTGTCTTAAAATGATAATAATAATAGGAAATAATAATAATACACTACTGGCAGGGTAGTCATTATTTTAAGAAACAATTTTGCTTTGTCTGGAATCCAGGAATTCCAAAATTCTAGCCATATTCAGGCATTTGTGCACCAAAAGACACATAAAAAATGATAGAAATGCTTAAGGAAATGTAGAAATGAATTTCAGTACATTCATATAGTGGAAAACTATAAAAGCAACAAATATGAATCAACTCAAAATATATGGTGAATCTCAGAAACATAAAGCAACATTGAATTTTTAAAAATGCAGATAATACATTCATTACAACTTCCATTTTATACACTTCAGAAACATGTACATTAAGTAAAATATAAAGAAAGTCAGAAAAAAAGTAAAACAAATTCCAGGATTGCAATATTATAATTATTAAGAGGTGGGGGAGGCAGAAGAGGCGCAAATGGATTAGGAAGTACATTCAGACCTTCGAAGTGCTGGTAATTTAATTTTTATGTGTTGGTAGTCATTTTTAAGCTTGTGCATTTATCAAAAGTTTTGCATAAATTACATATTTCAGAAAGTTTTGCTTAAAATCAAGCTATAAAAAGTGAAGTATGATTACAAAAAGATACAAGGAAAGGAAAGATGGAAGGAAGAGAAGAAGGGAGAGAGGAAGGAAACTATAGTGATTGCAAAATTTTCAAAAACACAACAAATCGAACATTTTAAACAAATATTTATGGAGTAATTAACATTATGATTAGATAATGTGTATGATTTTAACATATTTAACAGATCTGGACTCAGAGAGTTGATTTTCCACATATCACCTAATTGCTAAGTGGTAAATCAACATTTTAAACCAGTTCTCTTTATTTAAGATTTTGCTCTATCTTTGATAACTAACCTGCCTTCTAAGAGACTGCAAGTCCAAAGTTTGGGAGTTTTGGAAAGTCTTTGATGGTAATCAGTATCTTCCATTTAGGAGTATCTTACATCAAGACTAGGCTTTTAAAAATGATTATTAGGTTACTGATGTGCATTATAAAATATTTTTATACTGTGTAAATTAAAATCCTACAGTGCTCTCTTGAAAAACCATATTATTTTCTATGACTGATATAAAATATAGAAACTGCACCTTAAAATTCGATTATAGATGACATCTTTTTTTAACTTTTATGTCAAAAAATATCATCATAAGCAAATTTGAAAAGCAAGTGGAAATTTGAAAAACAAAACTGTTTATGCCAGACAAAAATTTTATATGACCCAATACCTAATTATCTCTGGTGGGGGAAGATGAAAAATAAAAATAAACTCCCTTCTCCCCAAGACAAAAACAAAACAAGGAACAAAAGATACAAACAGGTAATGTATCAAATAATAAAGGCTAAGGATCCAAAATCACTATTTAATCAAAGAAATGCACATAAAGAGGGACATTTTTTTTCCATCTATCATTTTGCTAAAGATTGGAAAGATTTACAGTGTGTTATGTTGGTAGGATTTAGCCATACTTTTGTTTCTGTGTCCTGTTATTACTAATGTAACTTGATTAAACTTTTCAAGACTGCATTTGATGAGATTTCAAAGTATAAAATGTGCACATTCTTTGAATAAGAAATTTTACCTACAGAAATGTTTTCTAAGGAAAAGAAAGACAACTTTTTAAAAGCGTATGTATTAGGGGGATTTTTTACAGCATTAATTACAATAATTAAAATCTGAAAGCCTGTATCAACAGGAGCTTGGCTTCATAAATAATGGAATTAAATCAATGCAATATTATACAAATATTTAAATGATGATATAAACCACTATTAGTGACACATGAAATGCTGATTATTCATTGAAAACAGACTATGGAATTTGCACTGGATTTCTCTGGATGATGGGAAGTTCATGGAATTTTTATTTTCTTTTTTGATTTGGCATGATCATAGCTAACTGCAACCTGGAACTACTGGCATGATCATGGTCCACTGTAACCTTTCAAGTGATCCTCCTGCCTCAGCCTCTTAAGTAGCTAGGACTACAGGCATGCACTACCATGCCTGGCTAATTTTTTTTAGTTTTATTTTTATAGAGATGGAATCTTGCTATGTTGCCCAGGCTGGTCTCAAACTCCCAGCTTCAAGTGATCCTGCTGCCTTGGCCTCTCAGAGCACTGGGACTACAGGTGTGAGCCACTACACCTGACCCCATTTTCTTTTTCACAAATTTATTTATTTTATTTAACAGTGAGCACTTCTCTATACAATTAAGCACATATATATTATATTTGTTTATTATATATTTCTTTAAAGGAAGAGAAAAAATAAATCTACTAACACACATGCATATTATTAGCAGATGGGTTTTCAGGAATATGATAACAGCTACCACTTATTGGATTTCTATTTTATGTCAAATGTGACTTTCACAAAAATTATGAAAGGTACAAATTGAGAAGTTAGGCAATATATCCAAGTCTAAATGACAAAGGTCAGTTAGCATATCAAATTCAGGCACCACTGAATTCACCAATCCATGCTATTGCATAACACAGGGGCTCTTACCTTGAGTCACTGGAACAGATAACCATGAATGGGTTTCAGAAGGCCTGTAAACCGATGAAATTATAAGCAAAATTTCATTTGTAGCTGAATTTTTTGAACTAAGAGTCTACAACTTTTATTATGAAGTGCATTTATGCAGTCCAAAAAGATTAAGGACTTCCGATTTTGAGGTAGCAAGGGTTCTTAGATCATTAGTCCCATTTTTGTGATGCTAGAACTTCCCAGCTACAGAAAACAATATGTTTTCCCCACTTCCCACTCTCTTCCCTTGCTTCTCCCATCCCCTTGTCTTCAGGAGCTTTGGGAGCTTACTTTGAGAATGAACAGGCATCTTCTTTCTGAGTCTCATGACCTGTACAGGCCACCAGCTTTATGTGTATAAAGCAGAGTACAAGCTTGGCTTATTGCAAGCTTGGCTTATGCATGCTGAACTGCAATCAGTCATCCCAAAGCCATCACTTTCGAATGACATATTGCAGTTCAGTGTGCATCTATGTGACCAGGGACTTGACCTCAGTGGAGACATAAAACAGAGTCAACATCTTGCATTTACCTTTTCACCTTTGCTCTAATACCAGCTATCTGGCTATCCACTGGGGACTACAGTTTAATTCTAGCACTAACCACCTGTAGTTAATGCAGACTCCACAGGCTAAAGAGCACAATTCTCAATAAGACTATCACCAATTCAGATGCCAGCCATATTTTTGAGATCGCCAGCATTTCTGAACTATTGGTTACAAATTCCAGGGTTTCCAAGATCCCTTCAGGTTTGATAATTTGCTAGAATAACTCATAAAACTTACGAAAGTGCTGGACTTAAGTTTTTATTATTATAAAAGATGCAAATCAGGAACAACTTAATAATAGACATATAGGGTGAAGTCTGGGAGGGTTTCAAACGCAGAGCTCTGAACCTTCTTGTGAAATCAGGGTCTGCCACCCTCTTGTCACATCAACATATTCACACCACCAGGAAGCTCCACTTGAGCTTCAGTGTCCAGAGTTTTTATTGGGTTTTATTACATAGGAATGACTGCTTAAGCCACTGGACATGTAATTGAACTTTAAGTCCAGTCACTCCCCTCTCCCTGGAGATTGGGCCGACTCAAAGGCCAACCTTCTAATCACACGATTGTCCTTTCTGTTGACCAGCCCGCTTCCTGAAGCTATCATTGGGCCCGCTGTGAATCACCCCATTATCCTACACTCTGGTGTGATCCGAGATGTTCATAAAAAACAAAGACACGTTTAACACTTAGGAAATCCCAAAGATTTTAAAAGTTCCATGCCAAGAACCCAAGACAAAGACAACACAAGTTCTTTATGATACAACAATGTTAACAATCTCACTCTTTCAATATTGCTTTTCCACTTCTTCTTTGGCCTTCTTTCCTTAGTTTCCTCTTATTTCTTCCTTTTCTTCCAATTTTAACTGATTTTCTGACTTTATCCTGTTACCCACATTTTGAACTGAAAATGGTGCTCACCCTTTGTTTCATGAAGGAGAAACCTGTTAAGAAGACACACACATTCAGCAGCAGTTACACAAAATACCAACGATGAAGGTCATTCGTATAGTAGGTTATGTAAGCGAATCGTCCGCTAACTTAAAGCAGGAGCAATGAACAATAAAACATGTGAATGGTACACGTGATACAAGAGAAAAAAAAATACTACGTATTAAAATTGTTCTTTATGGTTGAAAATAATGTTTCTTAAATTTTAGGGCACAGGGAGATCACCTGAAGACAAAATTCAGATTCTTGTTCAGCAGCTCAGATGTGGGGCCCAAGAGCCTGCACAGGACCTACATGATGTGTGGAGTCCAGTGCAAAGTGAATATTCAGGGACCCTTGTTCAAAAATTAAGAATTTCAAGATGGCAAAAACAACATATTAAACCAATCCCAGAGCCCTTCTGAGCATAAGGCCCTATGTAACTGCACGAGTCACATGTTGATAATTCCTGGAAGTGCATTTTCAGCAAGCACGCAAATGAAGTTGATGCTACTGATCCATAGATTCTAATTTGAGTTACAAGGGTCTAAAAATGTTCTAAATTGCTCCCCCCACACACATTTTGGATTTATACTTTTTGTTCTCTGACTTTTGATTCTTTAAGATATTTACTTAGGAGATTAGCCAAGAAATTTGGATGCTAGAACTATCTCAGAGACCAATATTTGTTTTTGATTTTGTTGTGGGATATTCAGTAAAATTTGTTTAATTAATAAATAATATGGTATATGAATATATGACTTTGTTTTTAATTCTCTCCTTTCTTCACTCCTCCTTCTCATTACTTCCTTTCTATCCCAAATTCTGTACTAACAATCACCTCCATGAAATTAACATTCTTCTCCTACCTTCAGTTCTACTTACATTCAATTTTTCAAGAACATTCATGCTACTGTCAGACATTTTTGCCTATACACTTATAGTGACTGGGATTCTTCAGCAGGTCCATTCTGGTGCCAGAAATACATCAGTAATATGTCTGATTTCTGTAAAGCAGAGGGTTTCACTGTTATGTATCTTTAATATTTTCAACCATTTTGTTGTGGAAATAGCCCTAAAATATATCATACATATTCATTGCCTTTCAAACAGAGGACGAAGAGCATAATCTAGATTCTGGGGTACAGTTAATGTTTTATGCGATGCTATAATACCCTAGGATACTTAGAAGTATTGTGATTGATGAGGCTACTAACTCCTATACAAAATGTCCCAGGCCACTGGAACGCTGACTTCTTGATTTTATTTTTGTGTGTTTAAAAAAATTTCCCCAAATTGTTACCTGTAATGCCCTAGTGTTGTAAGCCTGTTTGCCTAAACCAGAATTTCACTGCCAAACTTTGTATCTCTAATGTGGTTTTGGCCAAACTTATTGAGATAATTCTATGAAAATTAAGTCATTTATGTAAATTGACTATGGGTTTAAGAAATTCACCTATGAATGAAGAACTAAAATGTAAGTTTTGGTAAATGGGATCTGTGACATAATTTTGGATTGTCAGGAAACCTTAATTTTTCTTTTACTTCTGTATTCTTGATACAACTATTATCAGTGATCCAGATAATTATAGACTTTTCATGAGTTTGACTATAATAAAGTTGGAACTTGGGTTCCAACTGATCATTAAGTCTCTATGTATGTTTTTGAGTGAACTAGTATGTAATTTCCAAGTTCTTAAGATTTTGGATGGCAGGGGGTAGGGGGAGGATATGAAATAGCTTTAGTCTCTGTCCTTAAATGTTTCTAAGTTCATGTGTAATAATAAATCACTTTGATACTCAAATGTCCAGAGATTGGTCATACAGCATATAGATAATTTGGTACCATTTCATCTTCACTGTATCTTTTCTGTTGCTCAATAACCAGTCTCTTTTCATTGCTTAGAGTGAAGAGGCTGCTGTATTAACACTAATTTCTGAGCTTCTAGCTGGCTTTTATGACAACTCTCAAATAGGTTGAACTTGGTTGACAACTGCGGGACAAATGATGAAGGGGAGAAAGCTAGGCAGCAATGCTGATGCTTTTGCTACCACGTCTTCAGATCTTGCAGTGAATGCTCTAATTGACAAGATTCTGAGGGGTGGGGACACAACCTGGAGGCATAGTTAAAAATCTTGAAGAACAGTCACTCCTGAAAGGCAGAGGTGCCTCTTTTTTTTCTTATTTATGCAGGAATTTAAGTTTAGTAAAGAGAATATATAGCACACATACATACACCCCACTCACACATGTATACATACATACAAAAATATACACACATCACATTAAGGAGAAATTGGAAAAAAATGAAAAAGGAATTCCTAAGGTGAGTAACTTGGGGAGAAAGATGAGATGCCCACAGGAGTAAAATAAAAACACAGCACAGATTCCTGTTTCTTACAAACTTATGTTCCCATCAGGATTACTGAAGCAGCTAGTGTTCATTTTGGCATTTTCAACTAGAATACTCAAAATTTCAGGGAACAGTAAAACTCTCCAGATTTGTTTGGAAGGAAAAATCATTACACATGAAACAACAAAGCACTTTTAGGGGCTAAGGCTGGAGAAGGGGCTAAGGGATGGGACTGAGCAGGGGGAAGTTTGGTGTGGAAGTCATTTTCTCTACCAATGACTCCAAAACCCAGAAATGTCCATGCAAAAAGATCTCCCAGTTCAAACATGTTGTCTATTGTCTGTGTGAAGACTAAAAACTCCTGAAATTACCCAAGAAGACAAGGAAACTTCATACAACTACGTTCACATCAGATGCATCCCAGTAGCACCATTTTCTCTCTATAATTCTTAGAGTTTCTTATCAGAAACCCTTGTTGCTTTCCAAATCCCTCTATTTTCTTTCTTCTTGACCTCGGACGCCTCTGGGCATGTGCCCCCAGGAAGAGAAAAATGGCTTGAGCAGAGGCATAAAATGATGCACAAATCTTCCATAAGTTCATCCTAAGTCAACTGAAAGCAGCAGAAGAAATGGCTTGCAAAACAACAACAGCAGTAGCAACAAAAAACTAAAAACCAGCAAGATTTTGGTTTTTTCGTCCATGTAGCTTTGGAGCCACCAGATGGCGGTGTTGCAGACCAGCTCTTAGAGCCTCTGGGTGCAGTGGAAATGAGAGAATAGGAAGAAGTATTAATATTAAAGCGATGCCTGAAATGTGCTGGTGTTTGCGTCGCTACCGAAACGCCGAATGCATTGCGACTAAGGACAGCAACTTAAAGGCGGGGATGACTTTTCTTCCACAGTTTATTCTGAAACAGCAGGAAGCTACCAGGCAGTTTCATGGGATTAGACTGATTTAACCTCATCAGCCAGATCACTGTGAAAGGAAAGATGTTCCCAGAGACCCAAGTTTACATGATGACTCCAGAGCAAGAGACGAAACCCGATGAAATCAGTAAAAGCCGTCAGAACAAGCTCTCCAGGGTTCCCATCACCACTTTCCTCCATTTCTTTCTTTCCATTGACTGGGTCCCCAAGCCACCTCTCGCTGCAGCCCGTCACCGATGCTGGCAACACACGCACACACTCACATTTTAAAAAGCAAATGTCACAGAATTTCCAACAACCACACTTGCCAGCCAAAGAAAGCGTTCATTGATTTCCTGTTTTGTGAATTGATACAGATAATTTCTGTGGCTTAAGGGGTTCATTAACTCACTAATTTGAAATAATCTGAACATAAGCCGAGTTAAAGTTTTCTCTTGTCCTGTGTCCAGACTCATTTAACTCAATTTTTGAGAGCACAGTGCTAAGGAAACCAAAGCTCAGTGTTCAATATCCACTTGGTTTTACTCTGTTCCACTGATATGCCTCGTACTCACAACCCTGGCTATCTATCTAGGACTAAGGTCAGAAAAGGAACTTAAGGGTCAGAAATGAAAAACAGAGTATAGATGGAGAAATACAAATAAACTTAACTACTGGAGAAAAAAGGTCCCAAATCAATCTTAGGTTTTGGTTTGAGGTAAAATGGGTAAGCACAATTCACATTGTCTCTCCTGTTGAATGTAGCTGTAAAACCTGTGCAGAAAGAATGGAGCATCTCTTTGAGGACTCTAGTGGTAAAAAATAGCTGGAGGGTTGGAAAAGAAGATACAAATTTAAAGTACCAAGAAACTGGTAGACAATTTCACATTTTTCCTCCTCTCTTTCTCAGTGTAGACACACAGTAGCATAAAACCAGGAGGTGGTCATTAACCTTGGACAGATAACACTTTAGGAGACGCCTGGAAAAAAATAAAACTATCCCTACTCACAGATGACATAATTCTGAATGTAGAAAAGTCCCAAGAAAACGACAAAGGAGCTCTTGGGATGAATAAATGAGTTTCCCAAAGTCAACATACAAAACCAAATTATATTTCTATATAATGGCAATGAAATTTCAGAACTCAAAAAGAAAAGTCTTCAATAGCTTTAAAAAAACACAAAATACTTAGTTATAAAAGTAACATAACTTACACTGTATTTCCAGGTTGAACATTATAAAATTCTGATAAAAGAAATAAAAGAACATACTAAATGGAGAGACATACAGTGCTCATGGATTAGAAGACTTAATAAGATAAAGATGTTAACTCTCAAATTAACAGGTAACACAATTTCAACAGTAAAAAGCAAACAACCCAATTTTAAAATAGGCAAAAAACAAACATGAAAAACAACAACAACCTTGAACAGACCCTTTACTTAAAAGAGGACATGTATGGTTAAAAAATAAATGAAGAGGCCAGGCACAGTGGCTCACACCTGTAACCCCAGCACTTTGGGAGGCCGAGGCAGGCGGATCACGAGGTCAGGAGTTCGAGACCAGCCTGACCAACATGGTGAAACCCCGTCTCTACTAAAAAAAAAATACAAAAATTAGCTGGGCATGGTGGTGCGTGCCTGTAATCCCAGCTACTGGGGAGGCTGAGGCAGGAGAATCACTTGAACCTGGGAGACAGAGGTTGCAGTGAGCCGAGATCGCGCCATTGCACTACCACCTGGGCAAAAGAGTGAGATTCTTTCTAAAAAAAAAAAAATAAATAAATGAAGAAACACAGGAAAAGATTATCAATATCACTAGCCATTAGGAAAATGCAAATTAAAACCATGTGAGACACCTCTCTAGGCCTTTTAGAATGGCTAAAATAAAACATCCTGATAATGTTAGGTGCTAGTGAGGACACAGAGCATATGTAGCTAGTGAGAACACATATAGCTTGTCAGGCTTTATAAAGCTAAACAAATATTTACCATATGACCCAGAAATTCTATTCCTGGGTATTTTGTCTTAGAGATATAATAACTTGTATTCATACAAAAACCAGTACATCGAATGTTCATAGCAGCTCTAGTCATAGTTGCCAAATCTGGAAGCAATTCAAGTGTCTTTTAATGAGTGAATAGATAAGCAAACGGTGACACATCCATACAATGAGATACCATTCAGCAATGGAAAGAAACAAACCATTGACACATGCAACTTTGATGAATCTCACAGGCATTATATGACCTGAAAGAAGCTAGTCTCAAAAGTTTATACAGGGCATAATTCCATGTATATGATAGTCTCAGGAAGACAAACCTGTAGAGATAGAGGATATATCAGTGTTTGCCAAGAATTAGGGGTATGGGGAGGCTACAGAGTAATAGCACAAGGGAGTGTTTTGGCGGAGATGTAACTGTTATGCATTCTGTGGTTATATCAATCTATAAATATGGTAACATTCATAGATTCGATTTGATTGCATGCTAATTTAAAAATTAAAAAATTTAAATACAATTCCTGCTGACAAGAGATCAAATGACATCAACTTGATGTGTCTGAAGGGAAGCACATTTTATTCTGTGGGGGAAAAGTTCAAAGAAAATGAATTGTGCACACTCTTGTGGGACAGACACCTTACATTATCTCATGGAATTATTATAAGTCTCCTGTTGGTTGGGTTTTATTATTCTCAGGTTAAAGATGAGAAATGGGCATTTAGAACAGCTAAGTAAAATGCTCAAGATGAAAGAGCTAATGAATGGAGGAATAAAAATTTGAAAAGTCATTTGTCTGCTTTCAAAGACTACATGCCCACCTGCTCTGCCACAGCTTCCCAAACACTCAAAGGAGATATGTTAACACTACTTAAGAAAATAAACTTTCTGATCACTTTTAAAACTGTATTTAAGACATAAAACACATGCATTTATTAAACCAGCCCCAGCATGATTTCTACTTGGAGATAGCTCTCTTTTTTTTTTTTTTTTTTTTTTCCCAGAAGGAGTCTTACCCTGTCTCCCAGGTTGGAGTGCAATGGTGCAATCTCAGCTCACTGCAACCTCTGCCTCCTGGGTTCAAGTGATTCTCCTGCCTCAGGCTCCCGAGTAGCTGGGACTACAGGCACGTGCCACCACGCCCAGCTAATTTTTTTGTATTTTTAGTAGAGATGGGGTTTCACCATGTTAGCCAGGATGAGAGATAGCTCTTATTAGGAATCAATTAGTTCTTCTGTATAGTTTCAGAGAGTTCTTCCCAAAATCCTAGAATTCAGATCTCTAATTCTAATTTACTCCACCTTTGCTTATTACATATGGATAAGGCTTTTACTTTATGACATACCTTTCAGAGATGAAAGGATCCATTTCAGAGTTGTTCTGCCTCAAAGCAGAAGTCTTACTCGGGCCCTAATTAAACATGGCACTGCTATTTAAACCTTGTGATTTAAGAACAAGATGTAACAGTGGTTCAGCACTTTGAAGTAAAACACTGCTCCATGTGCAGTTAGTAGAGTGGTGGTGATCTGTGTCTGTGTGTGGAAGCCATGACACAGCTCAGTTAGGACTGTCCTAGTTCTCTCCTTCACAGGGAAGGATTACCAAATAGCAAATTCCTACTGTTGTCTTGTCACCCATCATGTATGCCCCTTTCCCCCCAAAAAAGAACTGACCCCAAAGTAAGTAATTTTAACATCTTCTACAATGGACATGCTCATTTCTGCCACTCATTACATGCACCAGGCCCTGGGTGTGGCATCCCATGCCCAGAAATGAAAGCATGTTAAGAGAGAAGGCATCCAGCTTCTTGCAAATAAATCCCATAGATGCCATTACAGTTGTCAAAGGCTGAGCCAAGTTCTATCTCACCTGCCAGCTGGAAAGAGTATTGACAAGTGCTGAGCATCTTGGTGCTGTTCTGACGTAGGAATCTAGGTGAGGGGATTTGGTAAAACATGCAAATTGTTTCTGACTATAATCCAAGTAGTTAAAAGTACCAAGGTTGCAATTGGTGATTAACTTCCAAGTATAACTAAGCGTATACATAATGTCCTGTTCTTTACAGCTTTTCTTGTATTTAAATATGTGTGAACAAAGGAGACTCTACCACAGGTGACTTGTGTGAACCCCAGATATAAATCTTAAGCTAAGCAGTTCATTCTCTGCCCTTCCCAGGGAGACACAAGGAAGGGATGAGAAGAGATCTTTGCATAACGTATCTGTTTCTTCTGTACCTTAGCTGGCATGAGGGCTTGCAACTCTTGCCTGAACTATGTTAATAGTATTATAAGCTGGTTCTTCCTAACTCCAACTTTTCTCACAACCAAAATGCCAGAGATATATGTCTAAAACTCAAATACATTTTTTATGTGACTGTACTACTTAAAATTTGGCAATGGATTAGACAGAGGCCAGACCATTTAGTAGGACATTCAGGTCTATTCAAAATCAAACCTCCACGTACCTTTCCAGTACCATCCTCTGCTATTCTCCTCTGTATACCTCATGGTTTAACAAAGCTATTTGTTAAATTCTCTGGACACACTTCCATTGTGTCCCGTCTTTGCTTACGCTAGTCCTTCTGCTAACAAGGACGCTTCTTCCTTCTGCCAACTGGTGAAACACTACTTGATCGGCAAGGCTTAACTCAAATATTACTACCTCGAAGGAGACTTTCCTACCACCTACCCCTTGAAAAACTCAGTAACACAGATATGTAATGTATTATCACAACCTGCAGCTATTATAGGTGCTCACTTAGTTTTACTCTTCATCAGACTTTCTCTTATTCTCTCATGGTGTTTGTTCATATTCACCCATAGCTCTCATCTCATGGCACTTCTACAGAAGTGTCTGCTCCTCTTGCTACAATAAGATCTTTCTGAGGGCAGAAGCCAAGCATAATACATTTTTGTGTGAGCCTAGTTTCCATTTATTGTGGAGCCTAGCATATGGTAAGTGCTCAATAAATATTGAAGGTAGAAAAAGAAGGATAGGGTAGAAGGATGGGGGGAAAAAATGAGAAGACAGATTGCTGGCCAGGAGTGAGTTGTTTTCCATTTATCCAGAATGACTGTACCTGCAATTAGCAGAAGACTAGAGGTTCTACCCAAAAGCACAAAAGACATCGGTGGTGTCTCTAAATGACTCCTCATCTTTTTACTTTATCGGTGCCATGGAAGCAGGTAAAAATAATCCTTATGGTAACGATCTGCCCTGAGTCACTGGCAGATCACCTCCTAGCCTCTGGCAGGAAACTAAGTGAAAATAAACCCAGGTCCCACCATAGCCACTTCCTTCCATCATTTCCTGGTCTGGTCTTGAAGCTACTTGGGTGGATAAGAGGACAAGATACCTTGCCTGGAAAGCTTTCACCATTTTCTCTTGCTTTTACCATGCACATAACACTAATAACTGTCAGTACTAACAATACTAATGTTATTATAGTATTCATTGTGCACCCACTACATACACAGACACTGTTCTAGTTGTTTTTGCAATAATATTAGAAATCACAGAAACCCAGACACAGTATCTGTTTATGCGAATGGGGGGGCCAGTTCCTTTTTTACTAGTGATCACACATACACAATTAACACTGAATTCAAGGTTCAAGAGGGGCAATGTCGTATGGGGAAGAGCAGTATGGCCAGAGAAAGAAGAAGAGTAGGCTCTGTTTTGTGATTGTTTTAACGAGAGCTAATAATGCCCCAGATCAGGCCCACAGTTTCCTAATCTATATAATAAGGGGTTTCATCTAGAGCAATGCCTCTCAAACTTTAATGCACTTATGAGTCATTTGAGGATCTTATTAAAAAGGCAGGGTCAGATTCGGAAGGTCTGGGGTGGGGATTCTACATTCCTAGCAAGCTCCGCTGTTACAGCAATGTTGCTGTTCCTCCAATTACATTTTTAGTGGCAAGCATCTAGAAAAATCCATAAGGTAACATTTAGCTCTAAAATTCTATACTAAAGAAGAGACTGGAGGCCATTTGAAAGTCTCTGGACTACAGTTTTATAGTTTCTCCCCGCAGCAAGAGTTAGAAACGTGTCTCTCCTTTAAGATCCCATGAGTCAATGGGTAGACATTGGAGAGATCTACCCCCATCCAACCATCAAGAAAAGCCATTGAAAACTATAAATGCAAATGTGATAGAACTTGCACCTATTCCAGTGATTTCTAATGACACATTCCCTGCAATGAAAATTTGCAACCCATTTCAAAAGTCTTGCTTAATTCTAAAATCCTCCTTTTCCTCCCTGCCTCCCACCCACACTGCCACACAACCCAATTTCTTTGAAACATCCCTGTGAGGCAAACCTGAGCTCAGAGCAAGAGTGAGGGTGGGGACTGTCAAGATGTGAATAGCTCAAACTCTTTTTTTCCCCCTTCAAATATTGGCCTGTTTTAACACTTTAGAGACTATAGCTCATTAAGAAAGAGAGAAGAAATCCTGAGCTCTACGCCTCTTCCAATTCCCAAAGCAGTGGCTTTCTGAAAAGCTAAGATTCCAGTTGCATGATAATACCCACTTTACAAGAAGGTAGGCACCTGAGTGAAAAAATAACAACAAAAAAACTGGATTAAAGGATATTCCTGAATCCTAAAACCAGTCATGCTAAATTATTAAACATCTTCAGAATTAATTAGAAACCAGTTAATCTCTAATCTAGGAAAATAATATAGCATATCTTACTTTAATATGTTTGAGATTTGACTGACATTTCATTTGTTCAGGAGGATTTTTTTTTTGCTCTTTCCTGTCAAGAGACGTTGGCAAAGCTGCGTATAATCAACTTTTTCATTCCATCTGGCAAAGACTATTAGATGTTAAGACAGGAGATGTACGGCGCCTCTGTCATGGATTTGGATATACAGTGTAGGGATATACAGCAGTAACAGGAAGTTTTAATGAGACACCTCAGCCTCCAAATGTGACCTGTTTGAATAGTATTCAAACTATGCCTAATCCAGTGCTCTCTCCTGGCATTTGCAAAGCAAAGGAATTAAGCAACCGCAAATTGTCTTCCTGAGTCTGCAAATGTCATTCCCAGGTGTGGTGCCTCCATTTCCCTGTCTGGAAAATGGTGATGGAAATGACCTACCTTATTTAATCAGTGTTTATAATACTTGATTAGCCCCTGAGGCCAAAGCAACTAGCTTTAGCTAAGAATGGAAAGTCCTCTGCCTGGAGCTTTTACCTTCCCTACTTCTGGGACAGAGAGATTCAGCTGCTCCAATGCAGCTGACAATAGCAAAGTGACTTTCACTCCCATCCAGCCTGGGTGGATAGAAAATACGGAGCTAGGGAGGGAGCTAAAAATGAGCTACAGTTCCACTGGGTTCCCAGGAGAGTGTAAAACAAAAAATGGGCCAAACAAGATACTGTATATTTTTAACTCATAAATAGGCCAGCACAATTATCTTTAGTCTTTATAAAGTGCTCTGGAACAAATTCGGCCACTAATAGCCTCCTTTGCCTGCCCATACCTACATTTCTTAATGAATTTTATTTTACTGTATAAAAAACATAGTAAGAGGTTTTGTTAGCAATGACTCTATAATTCAAAAGGAAATAAACAATTTAAGTAATTACTCTGATTGTTTAAATTATGATCGCTATTTAACTCTAATTACATGACTGTTTCAAGAAGTGTTTTCTGTACTTTCCCTCTCTTCTCAATAAAAATTATTTGGGTAGATATTGCTATTCTCCTAAACACTTTCTTGTATAGATAAATTGAATACTCAGCTTTCTTCTCTGGAAATCAAGCATTAAGTCTCTCTGGCATTTAGGTTCTATGCAGTTAAGTTGTAAATTACAGCCCCTGCCTTTTGAAATTTACAAATCAAAAATTCGCTTATTTTTTTTCAAGACGCATTTATTGAGCCTCAATTATTGGTCAGGCATTGTACTGTAAATAAAACATACGGGTGACAGAGTGAGACTCTGTCTCAAAAAAACAAAACAAAACAAAACAAAACAAAACAAAACAAAAAAACATACGGCCGGGCGCGGTGGCTCACACCTGTAATCCCAGCACTTTGGGAGGCCAAGGCGGGTGGATCACGAGGTCAGGAGATCGAGACCATCCTGGCGAACACAGTGAAACCCCGTCTCTACTAAAAATACAAAAAATTAGCCCAGCGTAGTGGCGGGCGCCTGTAGTTCCAGCTACTCGGGAGGCTGAGGCAGGAGAATGGCATGAACCTGGGAGGAGGAGCTTTCAGTGAGCCTAGATCATGCCACTGCACTCCAGCCTGGGCGACAGAGTGAGACTCTGTCTCAAAAAAAAAAAAAAAAAAAAAATACACAGGTGACCAAAAGCAAATAGCACCTTCCTCACAGACAATATAGTCTAGTGGAAAAGTCAAATACTTACACAAATAAATCCTAATTAGCAACTATACTAAATACCAGTTCTATGAAAGATTAAAATTAGGGGACTTAATTCATGCTATAAAAATAACATTTGAACTGAAAAACTGAAGGATAGGAAAGAGGCAACCAGTTGAAGAGTGCAGAGGAAGGATTTCAAGGAACAGTATGTGCAAAGTCCCTGCTGAAGAAGACAATATAATGTATTACAAGAATCAGAAAAATACTAGAATACAGCTGCCTGTAAAATTAACTGTACAAATGAATGAATGCTATGGAACATTAGAGAAGAAACATTAGGAGAGGTGGTCATGGACCACTTCCTCAAGAAAATAGAACTTAGAAATAGACTTTAAAGAAGTTGAAGATTTTAGAAAAGAAAGTTGTAGGTACTTAGTATTTTTGACAACTGCCAAAGCAGAAAACAAAGGTATCAAAGGACATAAAACATGTTATTTTCTTGTTATGCCTTTAATTTTTGTATTTATGAGCTTGTTCATTTGAAAATCAAAGATACATATTGCCATATTTTCAAACTGAATTTATACAGAGACAGGACTACAGTGAAAGAAAAACAGTATTTTTCAGATAAAAATTAATTCAAATGAATGTAACTTAAATGAAAAAATAAAACTATGAAATCTTAGAAAAAAAATAAGAGAAAATCTTCAGGATCCAGGGGTCAGCAAAGAGTTCTTAGTCATGACATTGAAAGTACAATCTGTAAAAGGAAAAAACGATCATTTAAACCTCATAAAAATTAAAACTTTTGTTCTGCAATAACTCGTGAAAAGTCCTAAAAGATAAGTGAGAAACTGAAAGAAAATATTTGTAAACCAAATATCCAACAAAGGAATAATATCTAGAATACATTTTTTAAAACTCTCAAAACTCTAAATTTAAAAATTCCAATTAGAAAATCGGCAAAAGACAGGAAGACACATTTCACTGAGGAGGATATAAAGATGGCAAATAACACATGAAAAGATGTTCTACCTGTTAGCCATCAGGGAAATGTAAATTAAAACCAGGAAGAGATATCACTGTACACCCATCAGAATGGCTAAAACAAAAATATGAAAACAGCAAATGCTGACAGGTTTGAAGAGAAATAGGATCATTCATACTTTGCTGATGAGAATGTAAAATGATACAGCCACTCTAGAAAATATTTTGGCTTTTTCTTATGAAATTAAACATGCAATTCCTATATGGCCCAGCAATTACTTTCTTGAACATTTATCCCAGAGAAATGAAAGCATTTTCACACAAAAACCTACATATAACTGTTCATACGAGCTTCATTCAAAGTAACTAAAAAGTAGAAATAGCCCAGATGTCCTTCATTGGGAGAAAGGTTAAACAAACTGTGGTATATACACACCATGGAATATTGTTCCATGAAATTAGAAGTAACCAACTGTTGATACACACAACATAGATGAGTATCTAGAGAATTATGTTGAGGGGAGAAAGCCAATATCCAAATGTTACAGTGAATAATTCCATTGATATAACTATTTGAAATAAAAATAAAATTGAACATGGAAAATAGATTTGTGGTTGCCAGAGGTTAGAGATAGGGATGGGAGGCAGGTGGGTGGTTATAAAAGAGCATTCTTGTGTTAATAGAGGAGTTTTGAATCTTTGCTGTTGTTATAGATTTCATGTTTATATCGGCCCCCCCAAATTAATATGTGGAAACCCTTGTCTCCAATAAGAATGGTATTTGGAGGTAGGGCCTTTGGGAAGTAGTTCAGTTTAGATGAGGTCTTGAAAGGGGAGTCCCCATGATGGGATTAGTGCCCATATAAGAAGAGACCAGAGTTCTTTCTCTCTCCACCAATAAAGATACAGCAAAAAAAAAAATGGCCGTCGGCCACAAGGAAGAGAGTCACAACCAGGCACCAAATCAATCAGCACTTTGATTTTGCACTTCCAGGATTCAGAACCATGAGAAATACATATTAGTTGTTTAAACTACCCAGTTCCTGGTCTTTGATATAGGAATCCAAGCTAACTAAAATGATTGTGGTGTTGGATACATGAACCTACAGCTGTTAAAATTGTGTAGAACAAAATACACAGGTGCACACACACACACAAACACATGAGTACAAGGAAAATGGGAAATCTGAAATAAGATCAATGGATTGTATCAATGTCAACAACCTGTTTGTGGCTGGGCATGGTGGCTCATGCCTATAATCCTAGCACTTTGGGAGGCCAAGGCTGATGGATCACTTGAGGTCAGGAGTTCAAGACCAGCCTGGCCAACACAACATGGTGAAACCCCATCTCTACTAAAAATACAAAAATTAGCCCGGCGTGGTGGTGCATACCTGGAATCCCAGCTACTCAGGAGGCTGAAGCAGGAGAATCACTTGAACCCAGGTGGTGGAGGTTGCACTGAGCCGAGATCATGCCACTGCACTCCAGCCTGGACAACAGAGTAAGACTCCATCTAAAAAAAAAAAAAATATATATATATATATATATATATACACACACACACACACACACACATGCACACACACACATACATACATATATATCTCCTGGTTGTTATACTATACTATAATTTTGCAAGATGTTCTTATGGGAAAAAAATTAGGCAAGGGATCTCTCTGTATTATCTCTTACAACTATATGTGAATCTACAATTACATCAATGCAAATTTCAATTAAAAATAGAATTAAAAAAAGTACAGCTTCTTCCTGGGAAGAAATTGTCTGAAATTAACACAAGAAGAAAACATGAGGATGTAACTTGCTTGCACTGCTCTCAGTGGCAGAGGGGGCTATCTAAACATGACAGCAATGCGATAAGGAACATCAAGCACCCTGAATGATAATGCTGTTGAGGTAACAAAGCAAAGTGGCCTCCAGAACTTTTAAAGATAAGAGAATTCTAGATTTCAACTTGAAAACAGACTTAATTAAAGTGCCAAAATATCAGATATAAAAATACCTTCAGGAAGCATAATTGTAGTGAAAATTTCAAATCTTATTTCTTTCTTTCTTTTTTGTTTTTTTTTTTGAGACAGAGTCTCACTCTGTCACCCAGGCTCAAGTGCAGTGGTGCCATCTCTGCTCGCTGCAAGCTCTGCCTCCCAGGTTCACGCCATTCTCCTGCCTCAGCCTACAGAGTAGCTGGGACTCCAGGCGCCCGCCACCACGCCCGGGTAATTTTTTTGTATTTTTAGTAGAGACGGGGTTTCACTATGTTAGCCAGGATAGGATGGTCTCGATCTCCTGACCTCGTGATCTGCTCGCCTCAGCTTCCCAAAGTGCTGGGACTAAAGGCGTGAGCCACCGCGCCCGGCCTCAAATCTTCTTGTATGAAACACTTATCTGAGTATCTGACATTTAGAGTCAGTCCTCCCATGAGCTTTTCAGTCTGCCTAGACATTGGCTATCTTTTTCTCCAAATTAGAAAACAAAAACAAAAACAAAAAAGCTGTTTCATTTAAAAAAGAAGGAAAAGAAAGAAAACAATTCTCTATCACTATAAAATGTTTCTATTTATCTCTAGAAAATTTATTTCCTTAAAATATTCTGCCTTGTTAATAAATGGTTATACCAACTTTTGCTTTGTTAGTGTTGGATGTAATATATATGTTTTTACATCTTCTATTTTCAGTCTTTGAGTGCTTTTACACTTGAGTTATGTCTCTTTTAGCAGTTGATGCTGTTGTTGTTATTGTTTTTAATGTAGTATAACAGTTGTGGAAAGGTATCAGTTTAGGTTGTTATACTTTTAATTAGGTATAACAGTCGTTGTCTTTTAATTAGAGTATTTAGTTATTTTACTTTTGATGTTAATGAAATATTTGGCCTTAAATATACCATTGTGTTTTTTTATCTGTCTCACATGTTCTGTTTTCTCTCTTACTTTGTAGATTATTTCCTTTTAAAATAAATTACTTAGATTAAATTTAGGTTTTTTCTATGTTAACTATTTTTTAGTATTTTATTTCCCTTTATTATTTTAATAGCTATACATTATTTCACTGCACTTTCAGTGGTTATGATAGAGACTACAACATGTGTCCATGATATATCAAAAGCCTAATGTGAATTGACAATTTTACCTATTCTTGGCTAATGTTAGAACCTTAGAACATTTAACACTCTTCTGATGTCTGCCTATTTTGTATTGTTTTCATGTCTTTTTTATTATAAATGTGTGTGTGACTTCCTTAGACATTATCTTATTATTGTCTACAATAAATATTTATTTCGATTCACTCTCATATTGACCATTATCACTACTTTTCATTCCTTTCAGCATCATTGACTTCCCATCAGACACGAATATTGACAATTTTAAAGCATATTAGATACAGTGGAAGAGAGGATGAGTAAACTAGAAGACAGATCTGAAAAAAGTATCAAAATTGAAACACACAAGAAAAGAAGGGTAAGAGATATAAGGCTATGGTGGAAAAAAAGTCAAAATGTATGTATTTGTAGTTCCAAAAGAAGGAAATTTAGTGAATGGGACAGACTAAAAAACTTAGCTGAAGCTCTTCTGCTTTAAAATATACATTTATTGAGTTTAATTTGTTGTTGATTATTCAGTCCTAGAACGTCATAGTAATTCATTTTTGTATATTTCAGTTCTTGCCTGAAATTTTTATCTTACATTTTACTTCTTTCAACATATTAAACATTCTCATTTTAAAGTTGATAATTTCATTAACCTGAACCCTTGTATTTTTTAAATTATCTATTGTTTCCCAGGTTTTTTAATTGTGTTCTTACATTTCTGATTATATTTGATTGTATATTGAACATTGCACATAAAAATCACAGAGATATTTGCATTCTAAAATAATATAACCTTTCCTCAGAACATTTTCTTCTGACAAGTAACTAGGGAAATAGCAATTCCAGAACACTATAATCCAACAAGAGATTTATTTGATTAAAAGCTAGGCATCGGTCCATGCAAAGGTTTATTTATTTAGAATTTACCCTTAATCCTAGCATATCACCCTTCCAAGCCTCAACCAAAAGCATAAGGGCTTTGCCAAACCTCCTGTGCTTGCAGGTTGTGAACTCCAATAGAGATGCTTGTCGACTTATGATGGGTTTACAACCCAATAAACCCACTGTAAATTTAAAATATTGCAAGTCAAAAATGCATTTAATACCACCTCACCTATCAAACATCATAGCACAGTCCCACCTAACTTGCACATACTCAGAACACTTACATTAGCATATAAATAAGCAAAATTATTTGAATCAAAGCCTATTTTATAATATAGTGTTGAATATCTCATGTAATTAATTGAATACTGTACTGAAAGAGAAAAAGAGAATGGTTATATAGGAACTCAAAGTACTGTTTCTACCAAATGCATATCTCTTTTGCACCATTATAAAGTCAAAAATTTGTTGTCAAACCATTGTAAATCGGAGATCGTCTGTATCTGTTCCCAAGTCATTTGAGTCTACTAACAGCTCTGCCCCGCTATGTTTTCTGAATCCATGATGTCCCTAAGGTTAAAAACTCCAAGTTTTCTTATTAAAGATTTTTGGCTTAGTACTTTTTTGCTGCCTTGTTATATCTCAATGCTTCAGAAAGATTTTTCTCCCAGATTTTTTAGATCATTTTCAGTGGGAGGGATGGTCTAAGCTATCTAGTCTGCATTAGTAAAAGGGGAAGTCTCAGTTGCCTTTTTCTGTTGATATTTGTATAATTTCTCCCATTTTTCTTCTGGAGACTTTTGATCAGAGTCATCAATTCTTCTGTTCCAATATGCAATGTTTATTCCCCAACCCTGCTCTTGTGAAAGATAGAAGTTTTTTGTCCTCACACATCTTAAAAAATATTTGTTTCCCATTTGATAGGAAGTTTTTCTCACAATGGTATTTTTGTTTGATCATTTTAATTCAAATTTTAGAACCCATTTGTCATATTATCTTCTAGCACTTTGGGTTGCTGATGAAAACTCAACTTATTGGATCTGGGGGAAAAAAAATTCTCTTGTCTTTTTCTTCTTTTCTCTCTTTTCATTCCTTTTTCCTTTATCCTCCTCTTCTACTTCTTCTATTCTACCTCCTTCTTCTTTGTCAATAACTGCTAATCGTCTCTTTTTCTATCTTTCAATTTCTATTGGGTGAATGTTGGATCTTCATTATTGATGATCTATATCCATACACCTTGCTTTCCAAAATTATCTTTATTGGTTTTTATAATAAATTCTGGCAACTTTACCAATTTTATGTTTTACCCTTTCTATTAGATTTCCTTGTGTGTATTTCGGCAATCATAATATTAATTTTTCTCTTAATTTTTAGGAGCTTTCTTTCTTGTTTTATGACTGTTCCATTCCTATAGTATCCTGTAATTGCTTTAGAAATGGAGTATCATATTTAACAATACTGATTTTTGTGAGTGTCTCTATGTGGTGGCTTTAAAATACCTAAGTCCGCAAATTCTTTTACACTACATCCTTCAAAAGATAGAGACAAATTCCCTTCCCCTTGAATGGGGACTGAACTGAGTGACTCACTACTAATGAATAGAATATGGCAGAAGCTGTCACCAATAAAATGACAAATGAAGCAGTTTAAAATCTAAAAGTACCAATGTATATGGGCTCAAATCTCATTCATCTATACTCATAAGTTGCAGAATAACTTCTGTATGACAATGCTTAAGGACAT
Organism: Pan troglodytes; assembly: GCF_028858775.2. NCBI lineage: Eukaryota > Metazoa > Chordata > Mammalia > Primates > Hominidae > Pan > Pan troglodytes. Next base: position 129,275,089 of record NC_072407.2, on the reverse strand, counting down.
GTTCAATTTAAACACAAGTTTAAATAGTCTAGAAAGATAATATGACATTTTAAAATATAGGAACAGGCTACATTAATAATAAGCTTAAATTCCACAAGTCACTAAAAGCAGTTTTTACACAACCAGGTGAATCAAACATTTCCTTTCCAGGAAAGAAAGATTTGCCATGAAGACCAAGGCAGAAAAAGATAAAACATATTCAATTAGTGGCAATAGGTAATTCCATATAGAATAGAGAGACAAATGGCTGGCTGAAATTGGAACAGCCCAGGCCTACTGGTAATAACATGCCAGTGAAAGCAGAAGGACTTGTTTCCTAATCCCTCGCGAGGCTTCATGCATAGTGGGAATCCCTGCTAACTTACCTGATTGTATGGCTATCAATATACAGTTTTATTTCCGTGCTTGCATGTGTTAGAAACCGAGCTAGGTACTAGATATATAACAGTGAGAAAAAATAGGCATCAGCCTGTTTAGAAACTTATTTTCTTGAGAGAGATGGAAACATTAATCAAATAGTCACACAAATAATTATTTGACTAAGTCAGCATTTCCCAAACTTTTGAACACTGAATTGATTAAAAATTAAAATGTATTGATGTAACACCAACAAAAGATCATAAGATATAATGTGCAAATGAATGAAAGTAGACAGCAAGAAACAGCATCACATATTACTTAATTACAGTGAGAAGTCATAACAATTTGATTTATGTGTATTTTTATTTTGTGATAGAAAAAATCCAAATTAGAGAGAGAAAATATTTTATTAAAAACAAGAATAAACAAGATAATAAAATGTCACAATATGTGTTCAAAAAAAGACAAGATATATAAGATAGACCAGCAAAGACAAAATAGACCGCATACATCAATATGATAGTTAGTTTGTAAATGCTGCCTATGCATCAATGCACAAACTGAATGTCATTTACCCATGCATCAGGTGATCAATCATGCAACATCTTGACATTCTTCATGATAGCACCTCATTTCTTGAAAGGCACACTATTGCACAGTAAAACAAACAATAATACAAACATTTTTAATATTTTTATACATATATATTTTTAAATGCTTTTTATAAAAAAAAACTATTCCATGCATCACTTTATTTTCATGAACACTCCTCCTCCCCCATGTGTTTCTTGGGATACTCTGTATAAGGACCAATGGGGAACTCACTAGAGGAATATATTTTAACTGTCAATAGAATAACAAGATAATAGAATGTTAATAATAGAAATTGACTTTAGAGATAATTTTCATTAAAATGAATAATATTATAAAAGAAGAAATTCAAAATTCTCATACAAATTTAGTATTTTAGAGATGATAAAAAGTATCTTAAAGGGTATTTAGTTAGATTTCCCATTGCAATTATGACATTGCATGAAATTTAGACCAGGCACTCACATAGTATCCACCTTGAAGTTTTCATTTATACATTAATTCCTCCATTTATTCAGTAAATATTAATGGACACTTTTGTTGTGCTAGAGATTGTGAGGATACAAAACCTCAGAAAACATAGTCTTGTAAGCCCTCAAACACCTTAGAGTTTAAAAGTGGATCATAATATTAATAATGAAGTAAAAGTCACATTTGATGTGCTGAAAGAGAAAAAAATCATTGTGGAGTTTTAAATAAGCTAAAAATAACAAATTCAGTATTCAGTGTCAGTTTTGTAAAAGTATGATACTTTTTTATGTGCAATGATTGGGGTGCAGACAGTCATCATTACAGGTAAAAGAATTAGCATTATACAGAGGGTATATACGCAAACAACCACCACGTATATTCAGGACAACTTTGGTGATTAGTTTGGCTGGGGCTGATATGTAATGACTTCATTGTTAAACTCTGTATTTTTTCTTTCAAAGAAGATGATAAGCATATCTATCAATTCCAAACATCTTCTTGTACCCTTTGTAATTCCTTCCTCCCTTTCCACACTTCCACCAACTCTACACAACCAATGGTCTGTGTTAATCACCATATGTGAGTTTATGTTTTCTAAAATTTTACATATGTGGAATCATACAGTGTGTAATCTTGTTTTGATGGTATTCTTTCATTAGGCATAATTATTTTGAGATTTAAGATTTATCCATGCACTTGCATGTATCAGTCATTCACTCTTATTGCTGAGTAATGTTCCAGTGCATGGATATAGCATAATTTATCTATCTATTCACCTCTTGATACATATTTCAGTTGTTTTCAGTTTGGTGAAATTATAAGTAAAGCTTCTGTGGATATTTGCTTGCCCATCTTTGTTTAGACATTCTTTTTTATTTTTGTTGCATATATCAATAGCATTAAAGACTGGTGTATTATTTCTTTCTTGCATTGCTATGAAGAAATACCTGAGACTGGGTGATTTATATAGAAAAGAGGTTTACTTGACTCACAATTCTGCAGGCTGTCTAGGAAGCATGATGCTGAAATCTGTTTGGTTTCTGGAGAGGCCTTAGAAAACTTACAAGGATAGAGGGGGTGAAGGAGAAACAGGCATGTCTTAGGTGGCCAGAAGAGGAGGAAGAGAGAGAGAAGAGAGGTGCCACATTGTTTAAAACAACCAAATTTAGTGAGAACTCACTCACTATCATTAGAACATCACCAAGGTGATGGTGCTAGACCATTCATGCAAAACCACCCCCATGATCCAATCACCCTCCCACCAGGCCTCACCTCCAACACTGGGGATTACAATTCGACACGAGATTTGGGTGGGGACACAGATCCAAACCATATCAAATGGGTTGAATGGTGGTTATATGTTTACCTTTTTAAAGAAACAGCCAAATTATTTTTCAAAGTCTTTGTACTGTGTTTTATTTCTGTCAGCAACCTATGATTATTCCAGTTATTACACATCCTTGCCAATATTTGATATGGTCAGTCTTTAATTTTAGTTATTCTAAGGGATTGCAATGATATGCTAATGCTTTTATTTTGCATTTCCCTAATAAATTGTGATGTTCATCATTTTTTCATGTTCTTGTCATTCATCCGTCTTTTACCCATTTTATGGTTGACTGTTTTTATTATTGAGTTTGAGTGCCTTTCACAACTCATGGCTGTAAGTTCTTTATCAAACACGTTGTTTGCCAGGACTTTCTCCCAGTCTGTGGCTTGTCTTCTCATTATCCTAATAGTGTCATGTAAAGAGCCTAAATTTTTAATTTTGATGAAGTCCCATTTATCAATTTTTTCTTATGGATTGTGCTTTTGATGTTGAGACTTGTTCTCTGGCCTAAAGCCGAGGTGAACAAATTTTCTCAGTAAAGGGTTAGACACCACATAATTCACTGTATGACCTCTGTCACAAATATTCAACTCTGCCATGGTGGCTATAGATAGTACATAACCAATAGGCATGGTTGTATTCTCATAAAACTTCATTTACAAAAAAAAAAAAAGAGCCAGATTCGACCTGTGGGCCATAGTTTGTTGACAATCAGGCTAGAGTATGGTCTACGGTGGTTAATGCTCTATGTCTAAGGAAAAATCTGGGTATTCTTTTTGGGGGAGAATTGTTCTGTGACTGTCATTTAAGTCAAGTTGGTTGATAGTGTTTTTTAAGTTTTCTACAGACAGACAGTCTTTCTTATTTGTTGCTTGCTTGTACTATCAGTTATTGAGAGGGGATGTTGAAATATCCAAGTAAAACTGTTATTTTTTTTTTTTTTTACCATTTCTCATTAGTTTTGCTTCATGTATTTTATAACAGTTACTTGGCAAAAAAAATTAGGATTATATTCTCTGAGAAATCTACCCTTTATCATTATGCAATGATCTCCTTCATCTAAGGTAATAATTTTGTCATAAAAATCTACTTTATTAGATATTAAAATAGCCACTCCAGCTTTCTTTTGATTAGTGTTAATGTGGTTACCTTTCCCATGCTTTCACCTTTAACTTACTGTGTCTTTACATTTAAAGTGGATTTCTTGACAGCATGTACAATTGACCCTTGAACAACGTGGGTATTAAGGGTGCCAATCTCTGCGCAGTCAAAAATTTGTGTATAACTTTTGACTCCCCTAAAACTTAACTACTAACAGCCTACTGTTGATCAAAACCTTACTGATAACATAAAAAGTTGATTAACACATATTTTGTGTGTTGTATGTATGGTATACTGTATTTTTACAATAAAGAAAGATAGAGAAAAGAAAATGTTATTCAGAAAATCATAAGAAAAAAATATTTACTATTCATTAAGTGAAAGTGTATGAGCATAGAGATCTTCATCCCTGTCTTCATGTTGAGTAGGCTGAGGAGGAGGAGGAGGGGTTAATCTTGCTGTTTCAGGGGTGGCAGAGGCAAAGGAAAATCTATGTATAAGTGAATCCATGAAGTTCAAAGCCATGATGTTCAGGGGTCAACTGTAGTGAGATATTGCTTTCTTATCCAACCTGACAATCTCTACCTTTTCACTGGGGCATTTCAACTATTTACATTTAATGTGATATAGACGGTTGGGTGTAAACCTATCATCTTGCTGTTTATTTTCTATTTTTCTAATTTTTTTAGTTCTCTTTTATCCTCCTTTTCTGCATTGCTTTGTATTAATTAAATATATTTTTATGATTCCCCTTTGGTTTGTTTACTAGCTACAGATCTTTCTCTTATATTTAGGGTTTCTGATATACATTTTTAACTTATCAGATTCTACCTTCAAGCAACATACTTCATATCTAGTATAAGAAACTTACAACTACATGTTCCCATTTCTAGCCCCTACTTTTATGCTATTGTTGTCATATATTTTTTTCTACATATGTGAGAAAGATCACAATACATGGTTACTTTCTTTAAACATTCAATTATCTTTTAAAGCGACTTAAATAAGGAAGGCTTCTTTATATTTAACTACAGAATTACCATTAAAAAAAATTTTTTTATAGTTCCATATTACTACTTAAGATCATTTTTCTTCCTTTATCATTTCTTATAATGTAGGTCTGCTGGTGATGAGTTCTTTCAGCTTTTATACATCTGAAAATGTCCTTATCTTACCTTAATTATGGAAAGATAATGCCATACACTAAAGAATTCTGAATTAACAGGGGTTTTTGGTTTCTGTTTTCTTTTGTTTTTATTTTTAGTACTTTAAAGATGTTCCACTGTCTGGCTTACATTGTTTCCCATGAGAAATATGCTATCTTTTTGTTTGTTAATCTATACATAATGTATCTTTTCTTCCTCTGGCTACTTGTAAGATTTTCTTTTTATCACCGATTTTAAGCAAATTGATTTTTATGCACCTTGCTGTAGCTTCTTTTATGTTTCTTGTGCTTGGGGATTCATGAGCTTCTTGGATCTGTGGGTTTATAGTTTATATCAAATTTGGAACATTTTTATCACTATTTCTCTAACTTCCTTAGCGTCTTTGGAATCCTGTATTCATCTCCTCAACCCAAGGAGACTCCTGGACCACATTTGGTGATACCTCCTGGAAACTTGGTCCAGATAGGAAGCTGGGACAATCCTAACACTCACCTCATTTGTTTTACATCTCTAAGAGATCACTGTTCTTTGTCACCTGATGTTCAGTGTTTTGAGAACATTTTTTTAAATACCTTGCTCATTTCTTTAGTTACTTCAGGTGAGACAGTAAATTCAGTCTTTGTTACTACGATTCACTCAGAAGTTGAAGTATAAACTCATGGATTTTTTACGATCCTCCTTGTGTTACTACATTTTAATTTTATTGCATTGTCATTGGAGAAGATATTCTGTATGCATTGAACATTTGTAATTCCTTATACTGCTTGTAAGGTCTAATCCATGATCTATTTTTATAAATATTACATATGTACTTCGGGGGAAAAGAAAGTGTCCTTTCTATCTGTTAGGTATAGAATTCTACATATAGTAGCTTGAAATTTATATATTTGTTTATGTGCTTAATTCACTACTTATGTTTTTCCCATGTGTTCCATCAGTTTCTGAACAGGGTATGTTGAAACTCCATCTAAAATTTTTGTTTCAGTTTTTTCCCATTTTGCTTCTGGTAGCTATGTTTTAATATATTTAGGGATTATATGGGAAGGTCCATATGTATTTATGATTAGTATTCCTTACTCTCCCATAGTGAATTTTACCAATATGTAATGTCATTCTTGGTTTTTAATGAAAATTACCTTAAATTCTTGTTTTCACATATTCAAATTGGTCTCCAAGCCTTTTTTTGGCTCACATTTATTTGCTGTATTTTTTTCTGTCTATTTATTTTCAATATTATTGATCCATTAATTTTAAGGTGACTATTGTGGATAATATAATGCCATAGCACTAGAAAACACAAGAATACATATGTAGTCATGTGTTGTTTGATGATGAGGTTATGTTCTGAGAAATGCATCAGGCAATTTTGTCATTGTGCAAACATCACAGAGTATACTTATACAGACCGAGATGGTATAGCCTGCTACACACCTAGGCCTTATGGTAGTGGCTATTTCTCCTCCAAGGCTGCAAACCTGTACAGCATGTTACTATACTGAATACTGTAGGCAACTGTAACACAATGGTAAATATTTGTGTATCAAACATAGAAAATGTACAGTAAAAATACAGTATTATAATCTTAAGAGACCACTGTTGTATATGTGGTCAATCATTGACCTAAACCTTAAGCAGCACACGATTATAACAAAATATGCTCAATATCCCTTTATATAAAAATATAAAATATTACTGAAAGAAATTACAGAATACTTAAATAAGTATAGGCATGCACTGTGTTCAAGATTTGGTAGATCCAACATTATAAGGACATCAATTCTACCAAATTGATTTATGCATCAAACACAATTCTAATAAAAATCCCCAGAGGTTATTTTGTAGAAATTTTTAAGCCAATTCTGAAATTCACTTGGAAATGCAAAACAATAGCTAAGGTAATCTTAAGAATAATAATATGGCAAGACCTACTTTGTCAGATATTAAGACTACAGTCCTTTTAAAAGAGTGTAATTATGGCAAATGTATATAGATTAATAGATAAATTGAACATAATAGAGCGTCTGACTTCAGACCCACACCTGATTTATGATAATGCTAGTACTGCAGACCATTAGAAAAGAACTGACTCTTTAGGAAGTGGTGTTATTCAATCAGCTATCTACATGAAAAAAAAATGAAAGTTGACTGTAACGTCACTTTATTTGCAAAAATAAATTTCAAGTGAATTGTAAACCTGTGACTTCTATAGTACAATATGAAACTTAGGATCTAGAAAATTTTCTCAATACACAAAAGCACTAGTCATAAATGAAAAGTTCATTATATGCTAATTAGAATTAAGAAGTTCTGTTCTTCAGAAAACACCATTAAATGAGGGAAAAGTCACGTCATAAAGTAAAAGACAATAATCACACTGACTGATATTCTATAAATAAAAACCCATATGTATCAAAAAGAAAAACAATATCCAAATGGAAAATGATGAAGAACTTAAATACTTCAAAAAATTGATTAGCAAAATGTCCAACAAAAACAGGTAAAGGTCTGCCATCTCATTAAAAATTAAAACAATATAAATTAAAACAATGAGGTATTACTACAACATCCCCATATACAGTAAAATTATTATAATAAAACAAAACAAAGCATATTATCAATATCTCACATTGGGAAAGATATAGAGCAACTAGAATTTTCATCTTCCTCAGTAGGAATACAAATTGGCATGATTACTTTTAACACCAATTTGGCATTATTTGCCACTGTAGACTTAAGATGTGTTCCCTCAAAAGTCGTATGTTAAACCCAATCCCTGATAGCATTTGGAGGTGCAACCTTTGGGGGGTGATTAGGTCATGAGGGCAGAGTCCTCATGAAAGGGATTTTATAAGGGCACTCCCTTATAAAAGAAACCCTAGAGAATCCCCTCACCCATTCCACCATGTGAAGTTATAGCAAGAAAACAAACATCTACAAACCACGCCACCATGGACCCTCTCCAGACACCAAATCTGCTGGCACCTTGAAATTGGACTTCTCAGGCTTCAGAACTGTGATAAATGAATTTCTGTTGTTTATAAGCCACCTAGGTTATGGTATTTTGTTATAGCAGCCCAAATGAACAAAGATGTTTACTAAAGACAAAACTTATTACCTATGCAAACGAAGTCTTGTACAGAGAAATTCACAGCAGTTTTATTTGTAATAATATCCAAATGGAAACAATTCAAATGTTCATCAAGGCAAAATAAATATATTGTGTTATGTTTATACAACGAAATGCTATATAGCAATGAAAATTAAGATTTTTGTGATAATCATCCCTTTCCTTTTTTTTTTTTTTTTTTCACTAATTTCATCTGTGTGTGTATTCTGATACCGTTTGGTTGTGTCCCCACCCAAATCTCATCTTGAATTGTAGCTGCCGTAATTCCCACATGTCATAGGAGGACCTGGTGAGAGGTAACTAAATCATGGGGGTGGGTCTGTCCCATGCTGTTCTCGTGATAGTGAATAAGTCTCACAAGATCTGATGGTTTTATAAAGGAGAGTTTCCCTGCCCACCCTTTCTCTTGCCTGTTGCTATGTAAGATATGCCTTTGCTTCTCTTTTGCCTTCCACCATGATTGTGAGGCGTCTCCAGCCATCTAGAACTGTGAGTTCATTAAACCTCTTTCCTTTATAAATTATCCAGTCTCAGGTATGTCTTTATTAGCAGTGTGAAAACAGAGTAATACAGTAAATTTGTACCAGTAGAATGGGGTGTTGCTGTAAAGATACCCAAAAATGTGGAAGTGGTTTTGGGACTGGGTAACAGGCAGAGGATGGAACAGTTTGGAGGGCTCAGAAGAATATAGGAAAATGTGGGAAAGTTTGGAACTTCCTAGAGACTTGGAGGGCTCAGAAGACAGGAAGATATGAGGAAGTTTGGAACTTCCTAGAGACTTGTTGAGTGGCTTTGACTAAAATGCTGATAGCGTTATGGGCAATAAAGTCTAGGGTAATGTGTCAGATGGAGATGAGGAACTTGTTGGAAACTTGAGCAAAGCTGACTTTTGCTATGCTTTAGCAAAGACACTGGCAGCTTTTTGCCCCAGCCCTAGAGATATGTGCAACTTTGAACTTGAGAGAGATGATTTGGGGTATCTGGTGGAAAAAATTTTTAAGCACCAAGGAGTTCAAGAGAAAGCAGAGCCTGAAAGTTTTAAAAATTTGCAACCTGACAACACAATAGAAAAGAATAACCCATTTTCTGAGGAGAAATTCAAGCAGGCTGCAGAAATTTGCATAAGTAACGAGGAACCCAGTGTTAATCACCAAGACAATGGGGAAAATGTCTTCAGGGCATGTCAGAGACTTTCATGGCAGCCCCTCCCATCACAGGTCCAGAGGCCTATAAGGGAAAAATAATTTCCTAGGCCTGGCCCAGGGCCCCCTGCTATGTGCAACCTATGGATTTGGTGTCCTGCATTCCAGCCGCCCAGCCACAGCTAAAAGGGGCCAAGGTGCAGCTCAGGCAGTGGCTTCAGAGGGTGCAAGCCCCAAGCCTTGGAAGCTTCCATGTGGCGTTGAGATTGCAGGTTCACAGAAGTCAAGAATAGAGGTTTGGGAACCTCTGCCTAGATTTCAAAGGATATATGGAAATGCCTGGACGTCCAGGAAGAGGGGCCCTGCAGGGGTGGGTCACTCATGCACAACCTCTGATAGGGCGGGGTGGAAGGGAAATGTGGGGTTGGAGCCCCCACACAGAGTCCCCACTGGGGCACTGCCGAGTGGAGCTGTGAAGAGAAGGCCACCATCCTCTAGAAAAAAAGTTAGATTCACCAACAGCTTGCACTGTGGGCCTGGAAAAGCCCCAGACACTCAACACCAGCCTGTGAAAGCAACCAGGAGGGAGTCTGTCTCCTGAAAAGCCACAGGGACAGAGCTGCCCAAGACTGTGGGAACCCACCTCTTGCATCAGCATGACCTGGATGTGATACATGGAGTCAAAGAAGATCATTTTGGAGCTTTAAGATTTAATGACTGCCCCACTGAATTTTGGACTTGCATGAGGCCTATAGGCCACATATTCCCCTAAAATGTGGAAGCGACTTTGGAACTGGGTAACAGGCATAGGTTGGAACAGTATTGAGGGCTCAGAAGAATATAGGAAAATGTGGGAAAGTTTGGAACTTCCTAGAGACTTGGAGGGCTCAGAAGACAGTAAGATGTGGGCAGTAAGACTGCCAATTTATCCCATTTGGAATGGGTATATTTACCCAATGCCTGTACCCCCATTGTGTCTTGGAAAATCACTAACTTGATTTTTTACTTTACTGGCTCATAGGCAGAAGGGACTTGCCTTGTCTCAGATGACATTTTGGACTTGGACTTTTGGGTTAATGCTGGAATGAGTTAAGACTGGTGGAGTCTTGAAAAGGCAAGATTGTGCTTTGAAATGTGAGGACAGGAGATTTGGGAGAAGCCAGGGGCAGAATGATATGGTTTGGTCTGTGTTCCCACCCAAATCTCATCTCTAATTGTAATCTGCATAATCCCCACATCATCGAGGGGTGGACCTGGTGGGAGATGATGGGATCATGGGGGCTGTTCTCATGAAAGAGAGAGTTCTCACAAGATCTGGTGGTGTTACAAGGGACTCTTCCCCCTTCGCTCCTTGCACTTCTTACTCTCCTGCCTCCATGTGAGAAGGTCCAAGCTTGCTTCCCCTTCCCCTTTTGCCATAATTGTAAGTTTCCAGAGGCCTTCCCAACCCTGTGGAAGTGTGAGTCAATGAAACCTCTTTCCTTTATAAATTACCCAATCTCAGGTAGTATCTTTATAGCTGTGTAAGAACAGACTAATACAGAGTGGAAAGGGCAGAGACTAGGATAAACAAATACAACTAAAATAATGAAAACAATGAAGGCCTAAACATCAATACTCCAAACACAATGGTGGACTGGCATATTGTTATATTGAGGGGTATGATTGGGCACTAACACCATTTAAGAGAAGCTATTTCATTTATAGTGTACTCTTGAGTTATATATAAAATTATAAAAATATAATTCCTACAGTTTTATTAATTCAGCTCTGTCCTTTGGACTGAATAAAATGAACTTTATTCTTAATTTATAGAACATCCCTGCAAGAATTTAAATATAACAAACCCGTGTGGCTAAGTTTACAAAGCTATTTAAGTAACAGAATAGCAGGGTTGAACATGAGGTTAGGGTTCATATTGTTCAACAATTCATCCACAAAATGCATTTTTTTCATCTAGCCAAAACACATTGCCTCAAAAAGTGAAGAACTCATGAATTTCCCAAATGGAGAACACCACGTGGCAGAAATAGCTAGAGACTTGAGATAATACTAACACAATATTTCTCAATCATGGCTGTGGCTCTATATCTACACCATCCTTGTTAACAGTCAGTATTGCCTCATAGATACTAATAGTTGTGACTAATTTCATTAACTTCCACCATTTCTCTCTGAAAAAGCTTGGTTTGAGTTGATTAGGAAGAAGCTAATAGGAAAACATATTTCATGGAGTATCATTCTAACAACAAATTTTCCACCTGCCAATCTAGTCCAGCAGTCTTTACCTTTTCACAAGGAGGAAATCTTTTCCAATGACTTAATACAAGGTAAGGCATACTTGGCTATGAGCATGTGTGGATGTCTTCCAAAGCAGAAAAGGAAGAGTGTGGAAAATTCTAGGACCCACATTCTTTTAATACATAATTCAGATATTATAATTAACCAGTTGGGGTGCTCTGGCATAACCTTTTGGCTTGTTATGTTTTCAGCTTATTACTTCAGAGAATAATTTAGAAGTTTTTATAAGTATTTACAACAATGAGGTCACTCATGACTCACTATTGCCAATTTAAGAACCCTGAAGCCTTGGTTTGAGGCTCTAGTTAATTGCATTGAGCTACTTAAGTGAAAAAAATTTCAGTTCTCCATACTCTTTGCAAGTTGATATTTTAATAGTTTTTTCATATTACCTATTTGGCAAGCAGCTAGGATACTTCCAACTCAGAAGACAATTAGACCTTTCCCAGAAAACTGTGGGGTGGCATGCTAAAAGGAAATGGTACATTGAGTCTTAGAAAACCTACTATTTCATTTGGTATCAAAGGGATTGATAAGGTTTGGCTGTGCCCCTACCCAAATCTTAACTTGAATTATATCTTCCAGAATTCCCACATTTTGTGGGAGGGACCCAGTGGGAGGTAATAGAATCATGGGGGCCAGATCATTCCCATGTATTCTCGTGATAGTGAATAAGTCTCACGAGATCTGATGGGTTTGTCAGGGGTTTCCACTTTTGCTTCTTCCTCATTTTTCTCTTGCCACCACCATGTAAGAAGTGTCTTTTGCTTCCTGCCATGATTCTGAGACCTCCCCAGCCATGTGGAAGTGTAGGTCCAATTAAACCTCTTTTTCTTCCCAGTCTTGGGTATGTCTTTATCAGTAGCATGAAAACAGACTAATACAGGGATGTTTTCAGAGTACAGGCATAACCTATACTCTGGATGTATTATCCAGAATAATTTTCTTCTGCTTGTTTCATTTCACCAAATCCTACTGAGGATATATAAATGTTCAGTCTCTTCCAAGATGTCTCCAATAAATATTCCAGAAAATTTACTTTTTAATATTTTGTTTGCTTTTTTTCCCAATCTGTTTACCAGGCTTGTTTTGTTTTGTTTTGTTTTGTTTTAGAAATTGGCTTACCAGTTGTCCTATAACATACAGTTTAGAAAAATGTACAGTCCCACTAGTAGTGGATTAACACATGTCATGATTATCTCCAAAGCTACTCTATAGACAAGTTCCAGTTCTGATTAAGATAGAGCAGGCATACTCCATTCTATCTCCCCCACTAAATGCAACAAAAATTACTGGATAGAATGCACAAAGCAGCTATCTAAAGGCTCTAAAAAGTAAATGGCAGCAGATGCATTGGACAAAAAAAAACCCCAAAACTTTTAATCCAATAGTCCAATAGATTTGACAGTGAGTACCCTAGATTGTTTTTCCTTCCATATCCCCCATTGTTGATTCAAAGGCAGCACAAATCCCAGAGTTGTGTACCACGTGTATACAGAAATAGCTCTAAAAGAAGACTCCTTATTCTGATCTACCAAACAGAGAAAGTAGGATAAACTCTTGTCTTGTTTTCTTCTCTTTTTCCAACCCGTCTCCATTCCCAAAGTGCAATTATTCCACAGCAGTCACTATAGTACTATAGTAGTTGGACCTGACCTTAAAACTGCAAGGGAAGAGGATCATTCTTTCTGATCAGAGAAACTTGGTCCAAAGACTGTGTAGGGAATTTATGTTGCTTTTTTTCCTGTCACTGTCCTCCTACCACTTGCCCCTGGAGGCTGACCAGATTAGGGAAAGTGATCAGCAAAGCACAGAGAGACTAAAGTACCATTTTTTTTTTTTAAATGCCTGGGTGCCAAAGAATGTGAGTGAGATAGCAGAGAGTGCAGAGCTTGAAAAATAGAAAATCCTGGATTCATCTCAACCTGCTCATGCAAGGATATGTCCATAAATGTGCCTGAGTAGGCTCTCAAAAAACCTGAACTGTGCCACTGCTCAGATTTCAGATTGCTTTTGGAAGATGCAGATATTGTACAGATACAAATAACACTCCAAAGCCTTTGAAAACAAAACTTACATTAGAGCTGTAGTCCATGGAAGGTGAGTTTGAATTTTTGATTTGAACCGAACCAGATTGGTTGATGGATAGAAAATAAAAACCAAAAACACAATCTCCATAAGACTTGCAAAAGACTCAGATTTACACAACATATTTTTACAAACATCTAGTATCCAATACAAAAATCACAAAACATACAAAGAAACCAAGAAAATTTAACAATTCTTAAAGTAAAAGACAATAGCAGAAACCAACCACATTTTATCAGATAATTTGAAACAGCTGTTGAAATTATCTGATTAAAAGTTTTAAAGTAGTTTTTATAACCATGACAAAGTAAAAATAAATACTATTGAAACAATCTAAATGATAGGAAGTCTCAGCAGCAAGAAATAGAAGCTATAAAATAGAATCGAGTGAAAATTTTAGAGTTGAAAAATATAATAATTGAGATAAAATTCAGTGGATTGACTTAATAGCAGAATGGAAACTACAGATGAAAGAGTAAGTGAACTTGACAATAGAGCAATTATAAATTTTCCAATCTTTCAAGTGTTAAAAAATAGAGTGATTTTGTATTTAAGGAATAAAGCCTTAGGTACCTGTGAGACAATATAAAAAGAGCTAACACTTATGTTATCAGAATTCCAGAAGATGAGAAGAAAGGTTTTGGTATAGAAAAGATATTTTAGGAAATAATGACTAAACACTTTTTAAAATTTGTTGAAAGACAAACTGGCAGAAAAAGAAGCCCAACAAACTGCAAATAGGACACCTTCAGAGCAATGCATGCCTGGATATATTGCAATCAAAGTGCTAAAATAAAAGATAAGTAAAAACTCTAAAAAGCAACCAGATAAAACCAACATGTTACATATAAGGGTACACCTTTAATTGATTGCAGTAAATTCAAATGACTGCAGATTTTTCATGAATAATCGAGACCAAAAAATAATGGAACAATGTGTTTTAAGTGCTGAAAGCAAAGAACTGTCAACCCATAATTCTATATTCAGTTATTCTATTTCTATTCAGAGATAAAGTCAAAGTCAAGAAATTCTAGGATGAAAGAAAACCAAGAGAATCATTACCAACTGACAACTTCTGAAAGAGCTATTAAAGAAAATTCAAGTAGAAGGGAAATGCTGTTAGAGAGAAACTTGGCATTTTAAGAATGAGGAAGAACAATAGAAATTTTAAATATCTGAATATATATAACAGACTAATTTTCTTATTTTAAATTCTCAAAATGTACATTACAGTTAATGTAATAACCAAAAATAAGTAAGGAGATTGAACCAGCATTAAAAAATCTCCAATCAAAGAAAAGCCCAAGATTTCAGCTCTTCATTGCTGAATCCTACCAAACATTTAAAGAAGAACTAATATAAATTTTTTTCAAACTCTCCCAAAAATTAAAGAGAAGAAATACTTCTAAACCCATTTTACAAGGCTAACAATACCCTGATACCAAAGCCAAAAAAGGACACTATAAGAAAAGAACAAGCCAATATTCCTGAGCATAGATGCAAAAATCCTCAACAAAATACAAACAAACCTGAATCTCTAAGATTAAATGAAATTTATCCCAGGGACGTAAGAATGGTTTAAAATACACAAATCTATGTATGTGTTACATCACATTAGCAGAATGGACAGAAACCATAGGATCATCTCAACAGATGCAGAAAAAGTGTTTGACAAAACTCAACATCCTTTTATGATAAAAACTCTCAATAAATTAGGTATAGAAGGAATGTACCTCAACACAATGAAGGCCATATATGAAAAATCAACAACTAAGATTGTGCTCTATGGTGAAAAGCTGAAAGCTTTTTCTCTAATTTCAGGAACAAGATAAGGAAGCCTATTCTTTCTACTTATATTCAACATAAATACTGGAAGCCCTAACCAGAGCAATTAGGCAAAAAGGACAAAGCTGGAGACATCACACTATCTAATGCAAAATATACTACAAAGCTATAGTAATCAAAACAGCAGGGTACTAATTTTTCAAAAACCTAGTTTTAAAAATTGGGCAAAAGATTTAATCAGGCACTTCACCATAGAAGATACGTGAGTGAAAAAGAAGAACATTAATAGATGCTCAACATCATTAGACAAATTAAAACCATTACACAATGCTAATATACATTTATTAGAATAAATAATTAAAAAGCAAGTATTGATGAGGATGCAGAACAATGAGAACTCTCATATATGTTGGTGGGTATACAAAATGATATAACCACTCTGGAAAAGTTTGGCAGTTTCTTATAAATATAGAATTACTGTATTACCTGACTTACATTAATTTTTAAGGATAAAAACACAGTGTATTTAATCCTTAAAACTTTAAAAAAAAATTAAAACTTATGTTTACACATTCAACAATCAACTTGTACATAACTGTTTATAGTAGCTTATTCATAATTGCTAGAAACTGGAAACAACCCAAATGTCCTTCAGTGGGTGAATAAATGGAACCATTTTTAATGGAATAATACTCAGAAGTAAAAAGGAAGTGACTATCAACACACAGAGTTTGATGAATCTAAGTGAAAAGATCTAGTCTCAAAAGGTTGTATACTGTATGATTCCATTTAGATGATACCTTGGAAAAGGCAAAACTATGGGGAGTGAAAATATGTTAAGTGATTGCATAGGGCAAGAGGCAGATTACGAAAGGACAGCACAAGGAATTTTGTTTTTTAATTGATGTAACTGTTTTGTATCCTGATTGTAGAGGCAGCTACTTAAATCTATACTTGTGTTAAAATTCATAGAGTTTCTCACAGAAGTTAATTTTACAGCGCGTTTATTTTTGAAGTGACATTACAATCTCTTTAATGATTACATCTCTTATTTATACCTCAGGTAAAACTAACAATACTGAAGTTCGTGCTAAGAAAAAATTCATCTATTTCTTTTAAAATTCTGAATAGACAACCATGCAAAAATTGAAACAATTAAATACATATAAATATTTTAGCAGTGCTGTCAAGAAAATTATATTAAGTAAAATGTATAACAAAGTTAATTTAACATGCATTACTGTTATAAAACATTAGTATTGGTTTCCATGGTATGCAGTCCATTTAAATGACTGAATTAGTATTACTTTTCTAATCAACCTGTTTAAAAAATTTCTCTAGTATCTATAATCATTGTCAATATTTTTAATACTAATGCTCATCACACACAAAATTCCTATATTCATATTTGACTCATGAAAAATACCCATATTTGGCTCACAAAAATGAAATATGTCTTATATTTGGGGGCATAAGAAACAAGAGAAAAACTGGAAGTCGCAAACAATAATTGAAGCATCGAGCTATTCAAAAGAAATGTTGGATTGGGTGAAAAAAAAGGAGTTAAAACTTAAAACTTCTATTAACCCACAATGATTTACTGCTACCTACTTCATAAAAGATAGGCTGTTAGAAAATTAAGGGGATACAATTGCAAATAATCAAAAATCTCTGACCTTCAAAGAGAGTCACAGAAGAGTGAGAAAGATACAGTCCATGAAATGGCAGATTCGAATTTTGTAAATTTTAAAGTGTTCTGTGAAATAAAAAAATTATACAATTCAGGTTTTAGTATATGCTATTTCAGACATAATAACAAAATGTATAGGTTTTTATAAAAAGAAGAGATGATTTCTAATTGGAAAGATGTAGGGACTTTTTGGGAAGGAGTGATTGAGTTGAACAATTAGAGGCAAGAGCAGAGTTCAGGCAGAGGCAACAGTGAGCTACAGCACGGAAGTCAAAGAAGGCAGAGCGGGTTTGGGAATGAGTCAGTAGTTTGGCCTGGCTGCAGGGAAAGAATGAGATGAAGGTTGTCAGTGACAGTCTGATGTGAATGACAAGATAAGAAGTCTAATCTTTCTTGTGAGTATGATTGGTGAACAGTAAAGGCTTGGAATGGGCAAATAGTGTGCTCAGAACATTTTTCAGGCAAACTTTGTGGCAGTGTGAAGAACAAATTATAAGAAAGACCAGAGGACTCAAAATTAAGGGACCAGTTGGAAGGTTCTCTAAACAGTTCACATGAGACCAAATCATCCTTAATTAGGGAATTGTCATTAGGAGTGGGCAGGAAGGGAAAGAGTGAAAAGTATTGCAAAAGAGGCGTTGCCAGGTTTTGTGCCAGCCTATCTTTGGCTGGATGAGAAGAGGAAGGGTCTAAGATATTTTAGGATATCGAGACTGAGCAATGGCAACTTGTGATGTCCCTAATTGTGTTAGGTGGCATTGAAATAAATGCTGAAAAAGATGAGTTTGATTGGAACAGGTTTAGTTTTAGGCATGGATTAGGTGGAAATGCCAGTCAGAAGCCCAAGCCTGATGTGAAAGGAGGAGCTCCTGTCCTCTCACATAGAGGCTACAGTTAAATAAGTAAATCAATCAATAAATGAAGTGGAAATGAAAGAGATCATCCTGAAAATGGATAGAATAAGAAGAAGAAAGATTGAACAAACACCTAAATCATATGGATTTTCATAGGAGAAGGAGTCAACAACATAGGTTGAGTGATGACTGGGGTGGTAAGAAGAGCCAGGAAAGTTCACCAGAGAGTTAAGAGAAACCATATAGTATTAAACCATGCAGGATGCTGCTGACTTACTTTTTATAGGCTGGAAGCCAAATTTCAGGTAGACAGAGACATAATGAGAGACAAGAAAGCAAAAACACAGGGCAAGGAGGTTTTAAGCATCAAGTGTGAAAAGCTTTACAAGGACATTACTCAGCCTTAAAGGATAACATGACCTCAACCCACAGCTGGATTACATAAAGAATGGCCCCATTTCTTCTTGGAACAAAATATCTATCCATGCTTGGCCACCAGTACAGAACCATTAAATACCTGTGGCTGTAGTGGAACAAGATCAGGGGACAGGAAGTCACTGTGGGAGGCACTTTTTTTTGATGATTTGCAATCTTCTGGGGAGAAATAATGAAAACAGAAACATTGAAAGCAGGGTTTATCTTCAGCTGGGACCAATTTCCCCACACTGCATTAAGGCAACCAACTTGAGACCAGCAAACTCAGATTTGAGCTCCAGGTATATCTCATTCCCCAGCCATGCGGGTATAAGAAAGCATCACATCTTTCTGAGGTCATGATTTGCCTTTTGTTTTTAAGAACACAGTTACATCATCCATAACAGATTCCTTGGAAAGTTTGTCAGCAAGGTTTTGTGACGTAGTTTCAAAGTTCAGCCTGCAGACTTTGCTATGACAAAGTATTTTTTTTTTTTTTTTTTTTTTTTTTTGAGACGGAGTCTCGCTCTGTCGTCCAGGCTGGAGTGCAGTGACGCTATCTCGGCTCACTGCAAGCTCCGCCTCCCGGGTTCACGCCATTCTCCTGCCTCAGCATCCCAAGTAGCTGGGACTACAGGCACCCGCCACCACGCCCAGCTAATTTTTTGTATTTTTAGTAGAGAAGAGGTTTCACCGTGTTAGCCAGGATGGTCTCGATCTCCTGACCTCGCGATCCTCCCGCCTAGGCCTCCCAAAGTGCCACAGGCGTAAGCCACCGCGCCCGGCCTCATTTCTTATTTGCTATCACCTTCTCTCTAATCAACCAGAGGTAGAAACACTCACCATTTCTGGGGGAAATTATGGATGTGCAAGGTAGACTGGAGAAACTGGAATAGACATCTCTATGGAGCCTCTTTTTTCAGCAGTCACACAAGACAGTGCCCCCATGGGATAGAGTAAGACATTTCACATCCTAAGAAAACAGAACAAAATGCCTCTCCTTTTATGCTGCATCAGTCTCCTCCCCCAGGACTTGACCACTCCAAGACGATAAAGTGGAGTGTTCTTATCTGTGTTTTTGTTTCATTTTACTGCAGTTTTATTTTACTTCTTTGGAGACCTCGCTTGAGGATATTGGAAAAATGCTAAATAATAATCAGGCTGAGAAAAAGAAATGGATTTCCCAGCATAGTGGGTATAAAGAAAACAGGCTTAATTATTGATTCTCACTCCTGCCTTGTTCACACCTCGGCTCACATTCAAATAACTTGAGGGGAAAAAAATAGTTCAGAATCTAGTAAAGCAGAAACTATTCTAAGGCTGTTAGGGTGTCAATTCCATCTTTCTTTAATTTGGAAACGTGTTTCTATGACGTTGTACTAGATCAATAAAGAAAATAGAGGAAGGAAGTTTACCGATATATGATCTGCTGAAGTTGGAGCTTGCCAGATGGCAGACAAGGAGGGATCAGACAGCCTGGCCCATGGGAAGTTGTGAGGCCACTTTTCTGTAGGATTTCCACCTGGTTTCTGTTTGGAAACTGTATTTAACTACCAATTAGAAACCTCAGGGAAATCTTTGGGGTAGTAGCGTGAATCTTGCTTTGGCTTTTTATAACTCTGTGTTTTGACTCTCCCTAGCTTTTTACTAATGGGACCATATTAAAAATTAAACTGTTTCAATTTATGAAACCCATTCCAAACAATCTCCTGGTATATAACGGTCAAATCCAATAAGTTCATTTGGAAGGAAAAATGCATCCGATAGGCATATTATCTTTTCTACTTTCAACATGAAACAGTGGATTTGGGCTTTCAGTGAAAACAAGAAAAAGCCTGAGCTTTATGAATAACAAGAACATGTTTGTAATTGTTCCACAAGCTTGACTTTCAAGATGTTTCTACAAAAACAGAGTGAAAGAAGAGAATTGAGGCAATTATATAGTCAATCTACATGTCAGCTGAGGTCGTCTGTCCTTTGAGACTTACACGAAATTAACTTCAACCACTACTCTCATCTTTAATAAGAAGTCCAATATCCTCTCTGAGATTTTTGCACACATCTGAAATGTACCTTCTCATGGTTATCTGTATTTTTTAATTAACTATTCCCATTGAACTTACATCTCTTCTTTCATGACTGTCCTCTTCTTGTTGCCCGGTGATAACTCATACACCAAGACAGCCCCTTATCCCTTTATTTCCTGAAACTCTATTCTCACAAGGCAGTTCAGTATAACCAATAGCTATTACACTGCAGCACTAAACAGACATGATTTTAAAATTAAGTGCAGTAGACATATATGTTCCTAAACTTGCCTCAGCCATCACTGCCACCAGAAAATTCTCAATGCACATCAATTCTTTATGAACTTAATCTCATATATACCTGAATTTAAGTTGCTTAGACCTGTTTCTTTTTTTCAGAAGACTTCCCCTGTCCTGACATCTGGTTTTCTCAAATAAATGTTACCTTTCATGCAATGTAAATTAACTTTTTTTTTTTTCATTTCATCGTCTTCTTTAGGAGCTGAGGCTGATCAAGATACTTTGTTAAACAAAAGGTGATCATCTTAGGAAATACCACTCTGCTAGGAGCCAAAATGGCAATTGTTTATTATAATGTTCTTAATTGTTTTTTTCTATGTTACATATAGATAAAGCAGACCACAAACTCAAGAATACCTCGATGTCTAGCTATTTTAGACCACAGATGAAGATAATCTCAATTAATTAATTATGTTCCAAATCTTCATTGTATATTTTGTGCTTAGGCCCAGACTCAGACAGCCAACTGTACTAACTTGACCTGTGAAAATAATATTGAATTTGATGTGAGCTCCAGTTAAATACAAATCACTATATATGCGATCCTTTTTCAAGAGCTAAGCAGATTAAATTTTTATTTATATTAAATATAATAGGGAGCAGAGTTTTAATTTGCTAGAGAAAAAGAAAATGTTTCACTCCTTCTTGTTCTTCATGATTACAGCCATATTATATTAAGGAGCCTTGAGAGATATCCCAGCCTCTGTCCCAGCCTCATTCCCTGGCGTATTACTGCTAGCTAGCAAATCATAAACTATTAGTATTTGAAGAAGCCACAGAGGATATCAAATCTTATCTTCCATGGGACTCCCTATAAAATACTTTCTGGGCTTTTGCTAGAAGAATGACAATAGTGTATTTGGAGAACATTAACTATTGGAAAGTAAGGTATAAATGAGTATAAAAACTGTATAATATATTGTATATAATATAAGCTTAGCAAGTGAAATGTCAATTCCTCCTCATTCTTTCCCTAATCTCTTAACTGAGATGAATATTCTTTTTCCTCTTTTGAACTTCCTTCCTTTGTACATGGTCCTACCTCCTGAAGAGAGAAGAGAATCTCTATTTTCTGTTTCTCATGAGAACATTTCAGATTCTTAAAGATAACTGTTTTGCTTTGCTTTATAATTTCTTCAACATTATTTTGCAGCCTTAACTATTCTAATTCTCCAACTCTAATTGTTTTCCTTGGTGCCTAAGACTTAGAAAAAAAGCTCCAAATTTTGTCTAACAAGCACAGAACACTACTTTGTGTCTACAGCTATTAGCACAACCCACATTTTAGGAGTCATATCACACTGTCGGCTTTATCCCACAGTTAAAGTCATCTAAATGTAAATATTCTTTCTTTTCCACCGATGGATGGTTGTTAAGCTGTATTTCCCCTACTCTGCATTTAATGCAGCTCATTTTAAAAAATACAGAAAATTTACTTATATATTTAAACTTCATCCTGTGTTATTTGTCCAACTTGTCAAGACCTTTTAGAGTTTTAATTCTCTTATCCAGAAATTGATTTATTCCTGCTTTGATTTATCTGAATCAGAACCATGTTTTAAATATTTTCTATGATTTTACAAATAATGGTGAACAACACAGACAGCAGCAAAGTCTTTTGACAAGCCCCTACAATCTTCTATTCAAGACAACTAAGATAGCCACAAAGACAACAGAAGCTTTTCTGGCATGTGTCGCTGCACACCAGACACTGTCTCAGGCAGTTTCCATGAGCTCACTTTAATCTTCGTTATTTCCACCTAACATAACTATCCACACTGAAAGATGACAAAACTGAGGTTTGGCAAGAATGATGCAACGTGTCCAAGGTTCACAAATGTAACTAGTATGGTAATGTAGGTAGGTCCATCTGGCTCCCAAACTTAAACTCTTCTGCTGCTTCAACCATGTACAACCTCGTTTGGATATGGTTGCTCAACCAACCCAAACCCTACA
This sequence comes from Pan troglodytes, assembly GCF_028858775.2. Classification (NCBI taxonomy): domain Eukaryota; kingdom Metazoa; phylum Chordata; class Mammalia; order Primates; family Hominidae; genus Pan; species Pan troglodytes. The sequence goes on along the minus strand of NC_072407.2, from coordinate 129,252,386 downwards.
ATCCCTAACCCATACTTGCCATATTATTTAAAAAGATATCAACACTGTATTTCATATACCATATATTCTTATATTGATATCCAAAAGGATATCAAAGTAAGTTTTGCTAAAATTCTAGTTGCAAGTGAAAATAATCTAAAATCTAAAGCATTATTGTATTAGCTACGTTTTTAATCCTGCATTTTTTAATGACTTGAATTTGGTATAACTTAATTTCTTAACAATCTAAAAATTCTTAGTAATCTTATAAAATTCAAATTCAATTCAGTTGTCTCCTATGCTAAGCACTCATATCATTATTTTATTTTAATTTCCAGGGATTACTATCAATAACCCTAGTCTGTAGTCTGAAATGTGTCTTTTCTCTGTATTAAATAATTAGACAGCTTTTGTCTGTCTCAAGCAGCCTCTGGCATGACCCCAATCCTCAAAGTACATCACAATTGGTTTCCCAATTGATTTTACCATTTTTCCCTATACTCTGGATGTAATTTGTTTACACCAAGTAACTTGAATACAATTTAAAGTTATTCTTTTATCAGCTCTATTGATATTACTGTTTTCCTCTCCTTTCTTCACCTCTGTTCTTCTCCTCTTTATTTTATTTTCTGATTATAAAAGAATAGGGTTAAGCAACAACCCATTAGACAGAGAAGACAGTCAACATGAGTCTTTTTTTAATGGATTGTCTCTAATGTTTCATTATGAAGTATGATGGTAGCTGTTGATTTTCAAAAGATACCCTTTTGCAATTGAAGAATTAATCTTCTAAAACTTGTTTCCTCAATATGTCTGTGGTTTTTTTTTTTTTTTTTTTTTTTTTTTGAAGGGGGAAGGGGAAGGGGAAAGGGAAGGGGAGGGAGAGGGGGAGGAAGGAAGAAAGAAAAGAAGGAAACAAAGAGAGAGGAAGGAAGGAGAAAGAAAGAAAGAAAGAAAGAAAGAAAGAAAGAAAGAAAGAAAGAAAGAAAGAAAAGAAAAGAAAAGAAAAGAAAGGAAAGAAAGTTAGGTGGCATATTGATTGCTATTGGACTTTTTACAGAGTCCTTTCAGATTACTCTGGGGATTTTTTGTACTGGGCTAAGTGGTTTTGTATATTATAATCATGTCTCCCCTGATAATAAACCAGCTTTTCAATCTGCAGACAAATCCTCCTTGGTCATGGTGAATGATTATTTGAAGATTTGATTTGCTAATAGTTAAAGAGTTTTGCATTAATATTTCTCAGATAACTCATTTACAGTTTTGTCTTTTTTTCCCCCCTGGCAGGCGGGGGTTTTCTTGTACAGGTCTTTTGTGGCTTCAAGCTGAAGAAAATGAAGTGGATACCACTCTGTCTTTTTCAAAGCTTTAGATCAGTTTATGTAGCATGGGAATTATCTGCTCTTTGAAATTTTAACAGTAAAATTATTTGATCATGGGTCTGCTACTGAAGGATACTTTTTGATCATTTATTTTCGGTTTTTGTTCAAATCAAAATTTCTACTTGTCCTTAACTTAATTTTGGGCATTGATTTTTTTCCCCTAGGTAATCATTCACCTAGTGTAGTTTTAAAATTATTTAAAATAGCTTGTGTGTAGACTTAAAAAAATTATCTGCTATTATATCCTTATTTTAAAACATATTTTTGCTTTCTTTTTCATCTTGATTGTATTTGTTTTTTGCCTTTTTTATTAATATTACTGTATTACTGTTGTGTTTAAAGAAACAACTCTTGGATTTATTGAGAAATTATATTTTGTTTTTAAATTCATTAAATATCTGTCTTTGTAATTATTACAGGTTCTTCTCTGTTTCCTTTGGTTTATTCTGTGGTTGCTTTTGTAACTTATTCCACAGATTACTAAATTCCTTTATTTTATTGGTATTTTAATAATGAGAGCTTTTAAGATTATTGCCTCAGAATAACTTTGGCTGCATGATACTACAATAATAAGTAATGTTTGTTTTATCTCTATTATTTTTTAAATAGTCTATTATTGTAATTTTGAATTTTTTGTCCTAATAGACTTTTTAAAGAATGTTTTAAATTATCAAATTGCTGGGTTTTATTTCTGTTTGTTTTTTAAACTTTGATTATTAATTTGTGATTTATTATATTGTAACTGGACAATTTTCTGCTCAGTTTCTGATTTAATAATTTTATTTATGAGTAGAATATAATCAATTTTTATACTTATGAAATTTGAAAATAATATATATGCTCTTTGTATACAAAGTTCAATATATCCATGATTTCAAATTTGTTATATTAAAGTCATATTATGTATTCATATTAAAGTTGTTTATTTATTTTAACGTTTCCTATAACAGCTATGTTTCTGTCAAGTTCTCATTTATCTATTTAACAAGTGTTACTAAGCACCTGCTCTGTGCTAGGCTTATTTCTAGGTGTTGGGGATGCAGCAGTCAACCACAGGCAGGAGGACCTCTTGGGACAGGTGGCACTGAGAGGGCAAAATAACTGTTCCAAGGTCATCCAGTAAAGCATATGTAAGGCAGACATATGCGTATGTACATGTATACATACACACATGCGTGCATGATATAAATGTCTCCTTTTAACAGAAATGGAAGTGCTTCTATCAATACTGCACTTTCTATACACATTATTTTGTATTTGGCTTTTTATCATTTTTCTTTTCATTTTAGGTTTCAGTGTGTCTTATTTTATTGTGTCTTTGTAAAAGAAGCTGGGACCACCAGCCAGGCATTTTTCAATGGCTTCAATCCTCCCTCCCTAAATTTTGCCCAGCCTATCCTTTTTAGCTTCATGCTTTTCTTCCCTTCATGTAGAAGTTGTGGCTGAGCTGTTTTACTTTCCCACTCTGCTCTCTGGGTACATGACAATATCCTCAAGCAAGTCACCGCCCTTCTTTATCATGCACCTTTTAGACAAAGCTTCAGGTCCTCTAGGTCCCGTCTCTTACTCCAGCCACAGCTGCAGCAAGCAGCTCCAAGAAGGATTGCACCAACCTGCATCACTGCACCTGTGCGCTATGTCCCCTCCTTCTTGCCTAGTGTCTACTGTGACAACCAGAGTATCCAGTTTTGGTTCTCAACTAGCCACAAACTGCTAAGTGCAGGAGAATGAATATCCAGGATGCCATCCCTGACCACTGAAGGATAGGAACAGATGGATAACACATCTAGCTTTTAGATCTAGGGCAGACAGACGTGAGATCCACCCCAAAGGCACTTCAGTAGCCGCCATTTGGGGTCTCTTAACAGTGACCAACTCTATAGTGCATCTCTGTATGGCTTTTTCTCCTTCTCTGCTTCACATTCTCTGTGCCTAGTGCCTGTTCCTTGGGATCACTTCCAAAAATATTACCTGCATGCAAGCCTTTGTACCAGGCTCTGCTCTCTGGGAAACCCAGGCTAAGACGTCTTCCTTGCTCAATTTCTTGCTCTGCACGAAGCTCTCAAATCTCCTTATGCTTTTTAAAGGATCTTTCTCAAATATTTGTCTTAACACTTTGGCTACTGAACATTATTCCTACAGCCTGGTGCTTTTCTTTTGTGTTTCTACTTTGTGTTTATTCTCCTCCTTCAATATTTAATGTAAGTCCTTTTATAATAGGTGCTTAAGTTGCAGTTATACCAGTTTGTTTAGATTTAAATCTTTTTGCTTTATTATTAGAATAATTTCTGATTATGTGGAATTTTTTTTTCCTGAGTTTTTCTACCTTTCTATCTCTCTTAAGCCATGTTATTGTTCAAGTCTCTTTCCTTGGAATTACACACATACACACACACACACACACACACACACATTCCGATTATTTTTGACTTTGCTGTTCTGAAGTCAAGTCTAGGACTTCAGTAACATCAAAGGGGTTACTCTCTCCAAGGTCCCTGCTGCTCTCATGACATCAACCAGTTTTGTCTCAATGATTAGAATTAAATCCATGCAACAATTTCCTCCTTGTGACTTTCTTTTTCATTTAAAAAGTAAAATAAGAGCATTTTATATTATGACTATGAGAAGATGCTCCACTTTTAGATGTTTCAGACTCTCAAGAGCTGCCCAGACAAATCAAAATATTCTCCTAGGTCAGTGTGTTTCCCTTCAGAAGTTTTGTACTATGTTTAAGATATGCTGAGTCTAGAGTCTGTAGCACCCTCTGCCATTGTTAAACTTCTATTCATTTCTGCTTTTATCTCACATTCAAATATGAGACATCATGTTTCCAATCTTTGACTGACAGATTTCTACAGATATGCGTATCTTAACATGAGACACTATTCTCCTGCCCTTTCAATTAGATCACCTTTGTTTAAATAAGGTACATCCCTCTATTACTACCTTGTAGTCATATTCAAATCCCACTAAATTTCAGTGATACTTCAAAGAGGTTTTATATATATATATATGTGTATACGTGAGTATATGTGTATATACATATACGTATATGTACACCTACACACATATATGTATGTTTGTATCAAAATATAAAGCCATATTTTATTTATGGAGAATGTTCAGTGTCTGGCATATTGATGTCGGAGGCCCACTGATATTGTTTCTATTATATTGATTATTTTCTCATCATTCCTTCCCCACTCTAAGGTACACTGTTTGCTTTCCATAGCATTAATTTTGCAGTTTAATTGAAGCCTTCCTCTCTGACTTTTCTTAAAATGTGTATTTCGTTTATTCTTATCACATTGATGAGTATGTTTCCACATTGTTCCAGGTTTTGAGAAATGTCCTCCACCATTTGCTCAAAGAACATCATTCTTTTATAATGAACTGCGATCCAGAAAAAGAATTTTTTCCTTATTCTCAGTCAGCAGATTATTTCTCATATTTTCTGTTTGGTAATAATAAAATAACAACAATACAGTTATGAATAACTGAATTTCTTCTGTGCTTCCACCATGTTTTTCATGTACATTACATCTAATCCTAGTAAGAACCATAATAAATGAGGACTTTTTTGCCCTTTTTTAATTTAAGAAGACTGAGTTCTCATAACTAGTAAGAAGCAGATCCACCATTCATGCTAAATTTGGCTCCAAATCTTTTGCTCTTTTCACTATCGCAATATATGTACTGATTATACTTCAGAAATTGTTTTAAGGTCCCTTGCTTGTTATTATCACAGGGAAGATAGGAAAGAAACATGTTTTATAAAACCTATGTGTTCAGTCTCTTATCATGGTTTCAGATTCAATAAAGGCATTTTCTAGTTGTCTTTTAACCATATTTTTTTCCTTGTAAAACAAATGAAACAAGTAGTGCTCTGAGTATTTGTTGGTACAGGTGCAGCTTGCCCTGTTGTATATGCGCTGGCCATTTCTGTGTCACCATTGGCATTGTGCTACTCCTATATCTTGTCCTTTTGGGCTCATAATAGGATTCCCTATACCTGCTATATTGCTCTGGGTACCACAGGATGCTGCTGCTTTTGCAAACATCTTAGCTTAGTCCTCTATTGGAAGATAATCTAGCCCCTTAGGTAGCCCTTTTGAGGACATTATATTTACTGCCCAGGGATAGAAGTACAGACAGAAAGATGTACCACCAGTGAGTTAACTGATAATGAAAATAGTTGAACATTGTGAAGTGATGCCCAAATAGAAAACTTGGCGTCAAATCTCTCCAGCCCACTAGCAAAAGTACTTAAGGGGATGAAGAATTATGTTCTATGTTCTTTCCTTACATTAATGCCATTGTTACCTAAAATTTCACTTAATTCATTCTCCCAAGTGTCCACAGTCTGAAACTGGATGTCTACACTGTCAAACTGAGTGTCTGCTGAGCCAAATGGATGCCAAAAGTCAAACAACCTTAATTCATTTTGTGAAGCTCATCGTAGATGAAATAGCTTTGCATGGGATTCAGGGTTTCACCACTTACTAGTTATGTGTTCTTCACCAAGGTACTAGCTTCTCTGTGCCTCCTTTTCCTCATCTTCTACACAGTTGTACCTTAATGTTCATAGCTCCCATGTAAGTCCAAAGCCCCCTTAGGATCTCAAATGTCAATGAACTGTGTGGTTTGAAAATCGGTGAGGATTTCTATGGGTGGTCTAAAAGTTACCAGAAGCTTCCTATCTATTGATACATTACTACAGTGATAGTGAGACAGCTATTGGCTCATGAGTTTGCTGGACATTGCAATTACGTTTTTGGAGGAGAATCCATCTGACTGCAGACCTCAGTCTCTGTCTCTGAAATGAATGCCTACTGTCTTTTGCAGAATCTGCTTTGTCTTTCCTGTGAGAACAACTTTTTCATACCCAATAAACAAGTTATTGGTTTAGTTTTCTTTCCAAAAAAAGGTGAAATACTTTTTAATTTTTTTTAGTTTCCATAAGTTATTGGGGAAAAGGTGGTGTTTGGTTACATGAGTAAGTTCTTTAGTGGTGATCTGTGAGATTTCCATTCATCCATCACCCAAGCAGTATATACTGCACCCAATTTGTAGTCTTTTATCCTTCACCCCCTTCCTACTCTTTCCCTTTGAGTCCCTAAAGTCCACTGTGTCATTCTTATGCCTTTGCATCCTCATAGCTTTGCTTCTACTTATGAGTGAGACCATACAATGTTTGGTTTTCCATTTCTGAGTTACTTCACTTAGAATAATAGTCTCCAATCTCAGCCAAGTTGCTGTGAATGCCATTAATTCATTCCTTTTTATGGCCGAGTAGTTTTGTTTTCTAGGTGAAAGAGGGAAGTAAATATAAAAGGAATTAAGTAACCTTCCCAAAGTCATATGGCCAATAAGTGAGAAAACCAGGATTTAAACCCTAGTCTTCTACACACTAAACCCTCTATTTTTAATCCTACAGTATTATTCCTGTGGAAAACCCCTTTGAAAATATATTTACTAAAAAATAATGCTAGTGCCATACCACAAGGCAAATAAAGTTTAAGAGGAAAGTAGGATTTTGGGAGAATGCTGGAATGAGGTGTGGGAACTTAGTTCTATGTGGAATTCCACATGGGCGAGTAGGACTATGATTTGTACACTGGGAGCTCTGAGGAGGAAAGCTGCAAGAGGAAAACAGCAGCACCATCAGGTAAAAGCTCTATGAGGACAAAATTAACCAATTTTACACATTTTTCTTAGGGTGATGGCATAAACTCTTGAGATTCTTGTTGGGTCAATACCCAAAACATTATCCAGGAGAGTTTACCCTCTGTTGCTTATATAATCAAACTCCAGTCTTACTTTGTAGGAAAAACAATATGTGAAGTGCCCAGTAATCACTATTCTTAATATATATTAACGGATGAGGAGGGGAGAAAGAAATAAAGATAGCAATGGTGTTTGGCCTTAGGACATCATGCAGAACCCACCTCTTTAGTTTCAATATCCCCAATGGACTAGATACTAGTTTTGCTGCATTGATTGCTGTTTCATAATATAAAATTTAATTATCTCTATTATTTTACCATAAGCTTTTCTGCCTTGGGGCCTCTGGCACAGGGTACAGTTAGTAAGAAATCTAATAAATAAAGAAATAAAACACTTCATTTCCTTTTCAGAAGGAAGTTGTGTTTTGCTCTATATGCTTGGAGCTTAAGGGAATTCACTTTAGCTTTCCCAAATATATTTGTTCTTTGGCTCAGATAGGGCAAAGACATCTTCTAGAAGATGTATTTCAGAAAAGCTTCCATTCTGGAGCTCTGAGACTCTAAGTCATGGGAACTATTGTGCTCCTTCCAACAGGGATTGAAGTAAATATGCGTCTCCACACAAGCTCTCAAGGGCTGTTTCTTACTCTTCACATCTTTATTACTGTATTCCCCCTCATTACATTTATGTAGCCCGAGAAGCATAGAATTAAAAGCCCTGACTCTGATTAATACTTCACCCACTTCTACTTTGTTTACCCAATTGTTTTCTTTCGAGTGAAGATTTCAAGACTTAGACAAATGCAGCTTAGCAAATAAAAAACACAGCTTTTGAGAGATTAAAAAAAATGCTATTGAGAATGTAATTGAAGTCAAGCACTAAGCAATGGCCTAAGCAATGAAGAGAAAGAGATGAGATGTATTTATTATTGAACTAGCTGGGTTTTGGGGAATATGTAATAAAGGGTCTGCCATTCAAATATATACTGTATTTCTCAACATCATGTATTTAATAAGTTATTTTAAAAGAATAAATTATGTATATTCTTTAGGCCTGGTGCTATTGAAGATACAAAGAAATCTGAAACAAAAACTTTGCCTTCAAAGGACTAATAAAGCAAGAGTAAATACAAGAAAAGATGCAAAATTGTATTACAAAACAGAATATAGGAATTCCTGAAAAATAAAATGTTGTATCAAAGAGCATATAGGCTGTGACACAGGGATTGGGAATATTTCATGGAAGAGATGATACTTACAGTTAGCTTAGAGAAAGGAATGATCTACAATTACATGTATCAACAGGAATGAATAGTGAACATAATACTGAACAAAGAAGCAATTCCAAGGAAAATATTCAATACAGGTATAGTCTATTTTATAATTTTCAAAAATTAAAATATGTTGTTTAGAATATGTGTTAGTCCGTTTTCATGCCGCTGATAAAGACATACCTGAGACCAGGTAATTTATAAAGAAAAAGAGGTTTAATGGACTCATAGTTCCATGTGGCTGGGGAGGCCTCACAATCATGGCAGAAAGTGAAAGGCACATCTTACATGGCAGCTGGCAAAAGAAAATGAGAGTCAAGCAAAAGGGGAAACCCCTTATGAAACTATAAGATTTCATGAGACTTATTCACTACCACGAGAACAGTATGAGGGAACCACCCCCATGATTCAATTATCTCCCACTGGGTCCCTCCCACAACATGTGGGCATTATGGGAGCTACAATTCAAGATGAGATCTGGTAGGGGACATAGCCAAACCATATCATTCTGCCCCTGGCCCATCCAAAATATCATGTCCTCACATTTCAAAACCAATCACACCTTCCCAACAGTCCCCCAAAGTCTTAACTCATATCAGCATTAACTCAGAAGTCCACAGTCCAAAGTCTTATCTGAGACAAGGCAAGTCCCTTCCAGCTACGAGCCTGTAAAATCAAAAGCAAGTTAGTTATTTCCTAGATACAATGGGGGTACAGGCATTGGATAAAAACGCCTATTCCAAAAGGGAGAAATTGGCCAAAACGAAGGGGCTACAGCCTCCATGCAAGTCTAAAACCCAGCAGGGCAGTCAAATCCTAAAGCTACAAAATGATCTCCTTTGACTCCAGATCTCACATCCAGGTCACACTGATGCAAGAGGTACGTTCCCATGGTCTTGGGCAGCTCTACCCTTGTGGCTTTGCAGGGTACAGCCTCTCTCCTAGCTGCTTTCACAGCCTGGTGTTGAGTGTCTGCAGCCTTTCCAGGTGTATGGTACAAGGTGTCAGTGGATCTACAATTCTGGGGTCTGGAAGATGGTGACCCTCTTCTCACAGCTCCACTGGGCAGTGCCCCAGAAGGGACTCTGGGTGGGGGCTTCAACCCCATATTTCCCTTTTGCACTGCCCTAGCAAAAATTCTCCATGAGGGCCCTGCCCCTGCAGCAAACATCTGCCTGGACATCCAGGCATTTCCATATATCCTCTGAAATCTAGGCAGAATTTCCCAAACCTCAATTCTTGACTTCTGTGCACCTGCAGGCTCAACACCATGTGGAAGCTGCCAAGGCTTGGGGTTTGCACCCTCTGAAGCATGGCCTGAGCTGTATCTTGGCCCCTCTTAGCCACAGCTAGAGTGGCTGGGATGCAGGGCACCAGTTCCCTAGGCTGCACACAGCAGGGGGTTCCTGGGCTTGGCCCAGGAAACCATTTTTCCCTCCTAGGCCTGTAATGGGAGGAGCTGCTGCAAACGTCTCTGACATGCCCTGGAGACATTTTTCCCATTGTCTTGGATTAATATTTGGCTCCTTGTTACTTATGAAAATTTCTGCAGCTGGCTTGAATTTCTCCTCAGAAAATGGGTTTTTCTTTTCTATTGCAGTGTCAGGCTGCACATTTTCCAAACTTTTATGCTCTGTTTCCCTTCTAAAACTGAATGCCTTTAATGGCACCCAAGTCAACTCTTGAATGCTTTGCTGCTTAGAAATTTTTTCTGCCAGATACTCTAAATCATCTCCCTCAAGTTCAAAGTTCCATGAATCTCCAGGGCAGGGGCAAAATGGCACCAGTCTGTTTGCTAAAACATAGCAAGAGCAAGAGTCACCTTTACTCCTATTCCCAACAAATTCCTCATCTCTATCTGAGACCACCTAAGCCTGGATTTCATCGTCCATATCACTTCAGCAGTGTTTTTTGTTTTTTGTTTTTTTGAGACAGAGTCTTGCTCTGTCCCCCAGGCTGGAATGCGGTGGCATGGTCTCTGCTCACTGCAACCTCCACCTCCCAGGCTCAAGCGATTCTTATGCCTTAGCCTCCCAAGTAGCTGGAACTACAGGTGCCCACCACCACACCTGGCTGATATTTTCTATTTTAGCAGAGACAGTATTGCACCATGTTGACCACGGTTGTCTTGAACTCCTGATCTCAGGCAATCCACCTGTCTTGGCCTCCCAAAGTGCTAAGATTACTGGTGTGGGCTACTGTGCCTGGCCCATTATCAGCATTTTGGTCAAAGCCATTCAACAAGTCTCTAGGAAGTTCCAAACCATCCCACATGTTCCTGTCTTCTTGTGAGCCCTCCAAACCGCTCCAGCCTCTGCTTGTTACCAAGTTTCAAAGTCGCTTCCACATTTTTGGGTATCTTTACAACAGCACCTCACTCTACCAGTACGAATTTACTGTATTCGTCTGTTTTCGGGCTGCTGATAAAGACATACCCGAGACTAGGTAATTTATGAAGAAAAAGAGGTTTGGGCCACCGCGGTGGCTCACACCTGTAATCCCAGCACTTTGGGAGGCCGAGGTGGGCTGATCACGAGGCCAGGAGATCAAGACCACCCTGGCTAACGCGGTGAAACCCCGTCTCTACTAAAAATACAAAAAATTAGCCGGGCGTGGTGGCGGGCACCTGTAGTCCCAGCTACTCAGGAGGCTGAGGACGGAGAATAGTGTGAACCCGGGAGGCGGAGCTTGCAGTGAGCCGAGATCGTGCCACTGTACTCCAGCCTGGGCGACAGAGCGAGACTCCGACTCCGTCTCAAAAAAAGAAAAAAAAAAAAAAAGAAAAAGAAAAAGAGGTTTGATGGACTCATAGTTCCACATGACTGGGGAGGCCTCACAATTATGGCAAAAGGCAAAAGGCATGTCTTACATGGGAGCGGGCAAGAGAGAATGAGCCAAGCGAAAGGGGAAACTCCTTACTAAACCGTCAGATCTCATGAAACTTACTCAATACCAAGAGAACAGCATGGGGAAACTGCCCCCGTGATTCAATTATCTCCCACCCAGTCCATCCCACAACATGTGGGGATTATGGGAGCTACAATTCAAGATGAGATTTGGGTGTGGACACAGCCAAACCATATCAGAACACATATACAGATGAAATTAGAAAGAAGAAGAAGACGAAGAGGACAACGATGAAGAAGGAGGAGGAGGAGGAGGAGAAGGAGGAGGAGGAGAAGGAGGAGAAGAAGAAGAAAATAGATGATTATCACAAAAATCAAAAAGTATTATTTTAACTCTGGGGAGAGGCAACAAGATTGGGTTTGTGACCCACAGGAATGACTTCTAGGGAACTGACTATCACATATTCTTAATTACGCTGATGGTTAGTGGATTCTGCTTTATAATTACCCCTTAAATTGTATATAACTCTCTATATGTATGTAAACTACATATATATATGTGTGTGTGCTTTAGACTCTTCTGTATGTACGATGTATTCAAAAATAAAAAAGGTTAAAATATACATATGTTATAATTAAATTTTTAAAATAATATTATAAAATGAAAAATCATTGACCATTGTAAAGATCAAGCTATTTGGGACAATAAGATTATATCATAATGCTATTAGGTCTATATAATTAAAATGAAATTGAACTGAAAAATAATAATGTAATCAATTCGTATTTTAGCATGAGGGGGTGAGCATTAACACCTAAACTAATGTCAACAGAGATTTAAAAAATAGAGAGAGTGATTCTGAAGCTTTGAGGATGGACAAAGCATATTAGTTAGAGTTTTTCTTAAGTCACAAAAAATCCACCAACTATCATAATAAAAAAGAGATGTTATAAGGTTATAGGGATACATCATGAAGTCAAGAGATCTAAATACTGTCAGATCCTAAAAAGACGACCTACACAGTCTGTTTTTCTCTATCTCAGAATCTCTGCATCTACAGAATGAGACTTAAACTATCTTGGTTTAAGCTCCAAATCTTTGAGTACAGCACCCTGGTACATATGCAGGATATTCACATCTTTATCCAATCAATTATGGCATGAGTATGCTATCCAAAAGTAGCCTTCATTTTTGAAAACCTTATTTATTTCTCATGTACCCCAATCTCTCAACTATTCAGCCTCATCCCTTTAAATGATCTTCACCTCTATTATGCTTCAACTATCCACAGGATGATCAGCCACTGTATGTTATAATAGCTGGAAACTCTTGGTCCTCAATAATTTTTGTAAGCAAATCCTGAGAATATGTTATTAGAACATGATTTTTCCACTGTTATCTAGTAGTACTAGTTGACGTATCCATCTATAAAAGGCAAATGTCAGCATGCTTTCTTCAAGATGTATCATAAGCTATTTTCTTTCAGTGAATGGAAGTGTTTGACAGAAAAACACCTTTGTAAGCAAAGCTTAAGAATATGTTATTAGAACATGTTTCTCTCTTCATTGGTACCTATTAGGACAAGTTGACATATGAGGTTATAAAAAGCAAGTATAATCATGCTTTTTAAGATTTGTAAACGTAAGGGGTACAAATGCAGTTTGTTGACATGGATATACAGGTAGTGGTGAAGTCTGAATTTTTAGTGTTGCCATCACACAATGTACATTTTACCCATTAAGTAATTTCTCATCCCTCACACCCCTTCTATGCTCTCATTCTTCCAAGCCTCCAATGTCCACTATTCCCTACTCTTTGTCCATATGTACACATTATTAAGCTCTCACTTATAATTGAGAACATGTGGTAGTCAACTTTCTGTTTCTGAGTTGTTTTACTTAAGATGATAGCCTCCAGTTCCACCCATGTTGCTGCAAAAGACATGATTTCATTCTTTTTACTGCTGAATAGTATTCCATTGTGTACAGACACCACATTTTTAATCCAATCATCCACTGATGGAACCTTAGGTTGATTCCATATCTTTGCTATTGTGCATAGTGCTATAATGAACATACAAGTACAGATATCTTTTTAATAAAATGATTTCTTTTTCTTTGGGTAAGATTTCCAGTAGTGAGGTTATTGAATTGAATGGTAGTTCTACTTTTAATTTGAAAACACTACATACTATTTTCCACAGAGTTGTACTAATTTACATTCCCATCAACTGTATAAAAGCATTCTCTTTTCTCCGCATCTTCACCAACATTTGTTATATTATTTACTTTTTAATAATAGTCATTCTGATTTGTGAAAAAGGATATCTCACTGTGATTTAAATTTGCATTTCTCTGGCAATTAGTCAGGTTGGGCATTTTTTATATAGGCATTGTCCATTTCTCTGTCTTCTATTGGAAAACATCTATTCACATCCTTTGCCCACTTTTTAATTGGGTGATCTTTGAGGTTGTTGTTGAGTTATTTGAGTTCCTTGTGTATTCTGGATATCAGTCACCTGTTGGATGCATAATGTGCAAATATTTTATCCCATTCTGTCAATTGTCTGTGAACTCTTATTTCCTTTGCCATTGCAGCTTTGTAGTATAAAGTCCCACTTGTCTATTTCTGTTTTTGTTGCTTGTGCTTTTGAGTCTTAGTCATGAATTATTTGCCTAGACCAATGTCCAGAAGAGTTTTCCCTAGGTTTTCTTTAGTATTCTTTATAGCTTCAGGTTGTCCTTTCCCCAGTGTATGTTTTTGTTGACTTTGTTAAGTATCAATTGTCTATAAATATGTGGCTTTATTTCTGGGTTCTCTATTCTGTTCCATAGACCTGCGTGTCTATTTTTTTTTTTTTTTTTTACCAGTACTATGCTGTTGTGGTTACTAGAGCCTTGTAGAGTAATTTGAGGTCAGGTAAGGTGATGCCCCCAGCTTTGTTATTTTTGCTTAGGATTGCTTTGGCAATTTGGGCTCCTTTTTGGTTTCACATGATTTTTAGAATTGTATTTTCTAATTCTGTGAAAAATAACGTTGATATTTTGATAGGGGTTGTATTGAATCTGTAGATTGCTTTTGGAAGTATGGTCATTTTAACAATGTTAATTCTTCCAATCCATGAGCATGGGATGTTTTCCCATTTGTTTGTGTCATTCACATTTTTTTTTAAATCAGTGTTCTGTAGTTTTTCTTGTATAGAATATTCAATTCCTTGGTTAAATATATTCCTAGGTATTTTTTTGTAGTTATTGTAAGTGTAATGGCCATTTTGATTTGGTTCACTACTTGATTCTTATTGGCATATAGACATGTTACAAATTTTTGTGTAGTAATTTTGTATCCTGATAATTTACTGAATTCATTTATCAAATCCAAAAGTTAGAAGAGTCTTTAGGGTTTTCTAGGTATAAGATTATATTTTCAGCAAACAAATAATTTTACTTTCTCTTTTCTAATTTGGATGTCTTTTCTTTCTTTCTTTCTTTTTTTAATCTGATTGCTCTGGCTAGAACTTCCAGTACTATGTTGAATAAGGGTGGGGAAAGTGGGCATCTTTGTCATCTTCTAGTTCTTAGGGGGATTAATTTCAAGTTTTCCACATTCAATATGATATTGACTGCAGATATGTTGTTTGGCCTTTATTATTTTGAGGTATGTTTCTTCTATCCCTAGTTTATTGAGGGTTTTTATCATGAAGGGGTACTAAATTTTATCAAATGATTATTCTGCATCTGTCAAGATGATCAGACAGATTTTGACCTTCATTCTGTCTATGGGATGAATCACATTAACTGATTTGTGTATGTTGAACCATCTTTGCATTCCTGAAGTAAAACCTACTTAATTGTATTATCTTTTTGATGTACAACTAGATACAGTTTGCTAGTATTTTGTTGAGGATTTTTGCAACTGTGTTTATTAGGGTAATTATTTTCTAGTTTTTCTTGTGTTCTCACATGGCTTTGGTATAAGATTTTATTTTCAGTGAACAGAGGTGATGTGACTTATTCTTTTACAGTTTGGATGACTTTTATCTCTTTCTCTAGCCTGATTGCTGTGATTAGAACTTTCAGTATTATGTTGAATAGCAGTGGTGCAAGTGGGAAATTGGGGTGATAATAACTTTATAAAATGAGTTAGGGAGAACTCCCTCCTCCTTGACTTTTTGAAAAAATTTCAGGAGGATTGGTATTAGTTCTTTTTTGCTCATTTGGTAGAATTTGGCTGTGAATCTATCTGGTCATGGTTGTTTTTGTTGTTGTTGAGAGATATTTTTAATTACTGACTCGATGTTGCTACCCATTATTGGTATATTCAGAATTTCTAATTCATTCTATATCAATGCTGGGAGGTTGTACGTTTTCAGGAATTTATCCAGTTCCTTTACGTTTTCTCAATTGTGAGCATATAGTTGTTCATAGTAGTCTTTTGTGGTTGTAATATTTCCTTTTTCATTTCTTATTATGTTTATTTGGATCTTCTCTCTTTTTGGTTATTCTAGCTAGCAGTTTATTAATTTTGTTTATCTTTTCAAGGAAACTTTCTGTTTTGTTGCTCCTTCAGGTTTTTTTTTTTTTTTTTTTTTGGTCTCAATTTTATTTAGTTCTACTCTGACCTTTGTTATCACTTTTCTTCTGCTACCTTTGGGTTTGGGTTGTTATTGTTTTTCTGCTTCTTTGACATGTGGCATAGGTTGTTAATTGGCTATTTTTCTATATTTTTTATGTAGGCACTTAACACTATAAATTTCCCTCTTAGCACTACTTTTGCTGTATCCCAGAGGTTTTGATATATTGTGTTTCCATTCTCATTCATTTCAAAATTTTTAATTTTCCATCTTAATTTTGTCATTGACCCAAAGATCTTTCAGGAGCATATTGTTTAATACATATATTTTTATAATTCTGTAAGTTTTTCTTGGTATAGACTTCTAGTTTTATTTCACTATAGTCTGAGAAGATACTTGATATAATATCAATTTTTAAAAATTATGGTCTGTCTTGGAGAAGGTTCTGTGTACTGTTGAGAAGAATGTATATTATGTGACTTTTCCATAGAATGTTTGCTGTAAATAGGTCTATTTAATCTGAAGTATAATTTAAGTCTAGTGTTTCTTTGTTGATTTTCTGTCTTGATATTCTGTTACTGTTGTGAATGGAGTGCTGAAATCTCCACTATAATTGTATTGCTCTCTATCGCCTTATTTACGTCTAGTACTTTTTTTTAAATTAATCTGGGTGCATCAGTGTTGGGTGCATAAATATTTAGGATTGTTACATCCTCTTGTTAAATTAATTCTTTTACCATTATGTAATTAACTTCTTCGTCTTTTTTTTTTTTTTTAACTCCTGTTAGTTTAAAGTCTGTTTTATCAATGTTAGTGTAGTTACTCCTGCTTACTTTTGGTTTTCATTTGCATGGAATATCTTTCCCACCTCTTCACATTCAGTCTATAAGTGTCTTCACCAGAAAGCTGAGTTTCTTGTTAGGAGCTCATAGTTGGTTCATTTTTAAAAAAATCCATTCCACCAATCTATATATTTTTAGTATTGTATTCAATCCATTACATTCAAGGTTAATATTAATATGTGAGGTTTTATTCCTGTAATAATGTTAATCGTTATCTGTTTTGTAGATTCATTGTTTATCTTTTCTTCTGTGTGTTTTTCTTTGTAGTTTGGTGGAGTTCTGTCATGTTACCACTTGATTTCTCTCTTTCTTCATTCTGTAATTATTTTATAAGACCTGTGAGTTTTACACTTTTGTGTATTTTTATAATGGCAAATTTTGACCTTTTATTTCAATGTTCAGTACTCCTTTGAGCATTTCTTGTAGGGCTAGCCTAGTGGTGATGAATTATCTCAGCTTTGCTTCTTTAGAAAAGACTTTAAAATTCTTCTTCATTTATGAAGCTTATTCTGGGAAGAGATAAAATTCATGATTGGCAGTTTTTTGGTTTTTTTTTTCCTTTAAGCACTTTGAAAATAGGATTCCAATCTCTTCTGCCTTGTAAGGTTTCTGCTGAAAAGTCTGTTGTTAGACTAATGAGGTTTTTTTAGAAGTAGCTAGGTGCTTTTCTTTTGCAATTTTAAGATTTTTTTCTTTATGTTGACTTTAGACAATGTGATGACTATTTGTCATGGTGAAGTCTGTTTTGCAATGTATTTTCCTGGTGCTTATTGGGTCTCCTGTATCTGGATATAGAAATCTTTTGATAGACTAGTGAAGTTTTCATCAATTATTTCTTTAAATAGGTTTTCTAAATTTTTACTTTTTCTTCTCACTCTGGAATACCCAATGACATGTATGTTTGGTCACTTTATGTAGTCCTATATTTCTCAAAGAGTTTGTTCACTCTTTTGTGTTCTCTTTATTTTTGTCTGAGTGGATTATAAAAAAAAAAAAAATGTCTTCAAACTCCAAAGTCTCTTATTCTGCTTGGTCTAGTCTATGATTGAAGCTTTCAACTGTATTTTGTAATTCCTTCAATGAATTTCTCATTTCCAGAAATTCTGTTTTATTTTTTAAGATATCTATATCTTTGTAAATTTTTTATTTATATTCTGAATTGATTATTGATTTTCTCATTTCTCTATATTGGTTTTCAGATTTCTCCTGAATATCACTGAGTTTCTTTAATGTCAATATTTTGAATTCTTTATCCAGCATGTCAAAACTTTCTTTTTGGTTAGGATCCATTACTAGAGAATTACTGTGTTCCTTTGCAGGTTACACACACATTGCTTTTTCTTTTTTCTTTTCTTTTCTTTTTTCTTCTTCTTTTTTTTTTTTAACGGAGTCTTGCTCTGTCATCAGGTTGGGCTCACTGCAACCTCTAACTCCCTGGTTCAAGCAATTCTGCTGACTCAGCCTCCTGAGTAGCTGGGATTACAGGCACGTGCCACCAGGCCCAGCTAATTTTTGTAT
This sequence comes from Pan troglodytes, assembly GCF_028858775.2. Classification (NCBI taxonomy): domain Eukaryota; kingdom Metazoa; phylum Chordata; class Mammalia; order Primates; family Hominidae; genus Pan; species Pan troglodytes. The sequence continues at coordinate 129,234,251 of NC_072407.2, read as the reverse complement.
TTTTAGTAGAGATGGTTTTTCACCCTGTTGGCCAGGATGGACTCCATCTCCTGACCTCATGATCCACCTGCCTCAGCCTCCCAGAGTGTTGGGATTACAGGTGTGAGCCACTGTGCCCGGCCCTCATTGCTTTTTCATACTTTCAATAATATTATGTCTTCACATATGGAGAAACAGTCACTTCTTATTTTTGAATTGACTTTTTTTCTTCTTGAGGGTGTGACTATAATATATGTTGAGTAGGGCCATTTAGGCTTCACTTCTGGGTGTGTTCAGTGGTGAAAACTCTACATGATTTCCTTAGTTACCAGTAGCCTTAGTGATGAGTATGGTGGCTTTCTCAAATGCTGGTTATACTGGCAGTGCAGGTGGGTGAGCAAGCTTATGACCTCCTGGGTAGCTGGAGTGGTGTGGAGAATGGTGGTAGCAGAGGTCATGAGAAGCTTGTCTGCTTTCTAAGAGCTGTTCGCTTGTGTCAGCAGATGTTGTAATGGCCTCTGCAGGTTGACCTTCAGGCCAGTAGGCGGTGCTTGCAAGTGAGAGATAGTTACAGCGGGTGATGGCAGTAGGGCTTATGCTTGACCCTTGCCAACCAGGAGAAGAATTTGGGTGTCCCAGGCAATGGGTTTGTTGGTGGAACACTCAGTGGTCTGGGTCCCATGCTCTGCCTCTGAGGCTAGAGGCGATGAATCTGAGCAGGGCTGGGGTGGTGAAGCCTGCAATCAGGTAGTTCAGTGCTGGGCACAAGTGCCAGCCCTTGCCCAAGTCAGGGAGCAGTCCTCTGAGCCATGGAGAAATGCCCCAGCAAGAAGCAAGGCAACTGCTGCTGTGCCCATCAAAACCACACCTGTTCTGCTCTTTTCCCATGAAGAAGGAGAACACCCAAATCCAGATCCCATGACTGGAGCCTATGCCATACTGTACTGTCCATTCTGGCCATGAGGGCTCCTCCCCTGCTCAAGTCCAAATCACAATCCCTAGCTCAAGATGCTACAAACCATTCCTGCAACCCCCACTAGCTGGCGGGTTCCTATACAGCTTGCTATGAGCTAGAATCAGGAATGGCTTCCTTCTGTAGGAGCCCACGTCTGGGAGTATATGTGGGACACTTCCCAGTGCTGTTCCTTTTCACAGTCTCCCAGCAGTCCACCCAGTTAAATTGAAGGCTTAGAAGGTTCAAGGCACTCCCCTGTGACTTAAATTGCATGGTTACCCAGTAGAAATGTGTACTGTGGAAACTCTCTCTCTCCATTTCCCCTCTAGGGATTCACACATGGTTTTCAGCCAGAGCTCACCACAAAGGCTGTGCCCACTTTCTTTTATCCAGTATCTGAAGTTTTCTTTTGTTTTTCTGTTGAACTCCCATGTTTCTTCTTGGATAAAAGCTCACAATGTGAGTCTCTACAAACTATTTTGTTATTAATATTTCCAAGTGGGTGAAGCATACTGACAAAACCTCTATTCTGCCATCTTGGAAAAAAGTAAAAAATAAAATCTCAATATTTTATATTTAATAAATCTTTTTTATGCCAATTTCCTATATTTCTATTTCTTCTATAGCCTCTCTCCTAGTTAATGTGCTCCTTGACTTTGTTGAGAATTCCTGTTGCTTTATTCCACTAATCCATTGTATACTTATGGAGCTACTTGCTTCTTCTACATGATTGGACCCTTAGCAAGCCATTTTACTTATCTTTCCTAGTGTCCTAGAGTTCACGTTCTTGAAGTTTTGTTACACTCACTTAGCTATCCCTAAACTTGGAAAAATGCTACTGTTTGTTTAACAATACCCATCTCTGTATTGTGTGTTAATTTTGGGAGTCTACATTTTAGGAATCTGACAGCCTTCATTCATCTTATCCTGTCTCTTTCCCTGTTGGCCCAAGTTGGCAGTGCTTCTGCTGACATGATATTCTCAAAAATCTTGTGGATTTTCCATGTATGAAATAGGGATTCACATCATTAGAAAAGAGGGTTCTTCACAGATCTTTCCTGTAAAATTCCATCTTTATTCCTTGCTTCTACTAAAATGGTTGAGTGGATCTATTTATTATATACCCAAATATCTTCAGAACAAGATTGTCCCACCATACTCTTGTCCTTCTCTTTAGGGCACACTTTCCTAACAGTGAATCTCCTAATTTTAGCATCTTTTTCAATCTTGATATATTGAAAAATTTCCAAATCATCAAATGCTGGTTCCTTGTGCTTACCAGTTCTTTCCTTGATTCATCTCTTTTCTTTCACATTTTACTATAAGCAACACAGAGAAACCAAGCTGCACTTTCAACACTTTCTTTGAAAATGTTTTTAGCTAAAACTCTAAGTGTATCACTTAGAAGTTCTGCTTTTCACTAACTGTAAGATATAATTCAGCCAAGTTTTCTGTCACCATGTAACAAGGATTCCTTTCCTCTAGTTTCCAATCACGTTTCTTAGTTTCTACTAATCCCTTACCAGAATGTATTTAATGTTCATATTTATAACATTAGATAGATAGATAGATGATAGACAGACAGATAGATAGATAGATAGATAGATAGATAGATAGATAGATAGATAGATATAGCTATTCTCTAAGACTATAGAAGCTTTCTCTACAGTGCTCCTAAATTTTCTGAGCCTTTAACAGATAATTGCCATATTTCTGCCAATTGTCTCTTCAAGGCAATTTAGGCTTTTTCTATCATGCACCTCAAAATTTCTCCAGCCTCTAGCCATTACCCAATTACAAAGCCACTTTCACATTTTTAGATATTTGTTACACCAGCACTGCACTTCCCACTACCAAATTCTGTATTGCAGTCCTAGGACTGGTGTAACAAATTACCACCAATTGGGTTGCTTAAACCAACAGAAATATATTATCTCACACTTCTGGGGGCCAGAAGTCTGAAATAATGTGTTTGGCAGGACCATACCCCTCTAGAGTCTCTGGGGAAGAATCTGTTCCATACCTCTCTCTTAGCTTTTGGTAGCTGCCAGCAATACTTGGCATTTCTTGGTGTGTGGCTGCATTACTTTAATCTTTGCCTCCATCTTCATAGTGTCTTCTCTTCTGTGTATGTGTTTCATTTTGTTGGTTTGTTTTCTGTGTGTTTATCTCAAAATTCAAAATCACTTTGCCTCTCTATTATAAGGATGCATGTGACTGAATTTAGGGTCTACCCGGATAATTCATGATAAGTTCCTCCTTTCAAGATTACTAACTTAATCATATCTTTTGCTGTATAAAGTAGTGTTCATCAGTTTTAGGGATGTGGATGTGGACATGTCTTTTGGGGGCCACTAATCAGCTCACTACAGATTAGATGGAACATATTTCTGAAGATAAAATTATAATCATGCATATTGGAATCATGATACATTTGCATCTTTTTTAAGGAAAAGCTGACCTCTAGTCTGTTTATCTTTTTATTTCCTCCTGGATGACTTCCTACCTCTTTACTTAGAGCTGGTTCCAAAATCTTTTAAAATAAAGATTCCTCAATTCCTGGACTGGAGCTTCCATATTTATTATTTCTTCCATATTTCTTTCATATTTCATCACTTGAATATTACTTTCAGCACATGACCTTGCCTCATATTTTACAAGAAAAATTAAGTCTACCCAGTACAAGTTGCTTAGGATTCTCTATTATCCATTAATTCAATTCATTTGATAAGATACCTAAACTCTTCTAAGTGTTTAGCACATGTTTGTAAATTAAAATTTTTTGAAAAATTAACAAAGTCACATGCTCATAAGGAGCTTACATTCTGATAAGGGGATAAAAAGTAAACATAATAAATTACTAACGTGTATATTAAATGATGGTAAGTACTATGGTAAAGAATAAAGGGCATGGGGGGTTCCTGGGGGCAGGAAATAATAGGTATTGAAATGGGAGTTTTATGGGTCTATTGAGAAGGAGAAATTTTAGCAGGGAGATGACGGAATTAACTAGGTAGCTATCTAAGGCAAAACCATTCAGTCATTTGAAAGGAATAGAGCAAAGGCCCTGTGATAAAAGGATGCCTGATGTCTTTAATAATCAACAAGGAAGCCAGTGTGACTATAGGAGAATAAGCAAAGTGGAGAGTGGTGGTAGATGAATTCAGAAAGACAAGAGGAATGCAGAGAAGGCAGATCAAGTTGAGTCTTTCAGCAATTGTAAGGACCTGGGCTTTTACCCTGACAGAAATAAGAAGCCATTCCAGAATTTTGAGAAAGGGGTGACATCATCTGACACTAATTTTTAAAGGACCATTCTGGTTGCTGAGTTAGAGTAGACTTTGGAGATGAGAAGGTAAGTGTAAAAGCAGGGAGACTGGGCCAGCCTGGTGGCTCATGCCTGTAATCCCAGCACTTTGGGAGGTTGAGGCGGGTGGATCACGAAGTCAAGAGATTGAGACCATCCTGACCAACATGGTGAAACCCCGTCTCTACTAAAAAAAAATACAAAAATTAGCTGGGCGTGGTGGCACATGCCTGTAGTTGCAGCTACTGGGTAGGCTGAGGCAGGAGAATCGCTTGAACCCAGGAGGTGGAGGTTGCAGTGAGCTAAGATGGTGCCACTGCACTCCAGCCTGGTGGCAGAGTGACACAAAACAAAACAAAAAAATAGGGAGACTGGTTAGGAGGTAATCACAGTAAGTCAGTTGAGAGATGATGGCTTGGACCAGGTGGTAACTATAAAGGAGTAAGAGGTAGCTGGATTCTGGATATGTTTTTACGGCAGAGCCAACAGAATTGCTGATAAGGTGTTGAAAAAAGAAGAGTTAAGGATGGCTTGAGCAACTGGAAGGATGGAGTTATTCCCATCTGAGACTGAGAAGCTGAAGGTGAAGTGGATCTGAAAGTGGATTGAGATTTGTAGTTCAGTTCTGGATGTAATAATTTTGAGGGATCTATTACTCAGTCAAGTGGATAGGCTGAGGAGGTAGTTAGATATATGAATCTAGATATAAAAGTCCTAAGTGTGAGGGAGAGTCCTGGACTGGAGTTTCCATATTTCTTATTTTCTTCCACATTACTTCCATATTTCATATCACTTGCATATTTCTCCTATGAGTCCTTTCTCCTCTCAAGACCAAGAGAATTAGTACTCTTCCCAGTTCTAACACATAAGCTATATCCTTGATCCCATTCTTCAGATCTCTACTCCAATTTGTTTACTTAGCTATTTTCTGTTTTCTTTTGAACCACAAAGCCTCTAGTTCTACTTTGGCTGTTTTCCCTGTGCCTAAAATCAAATCCAGGCTTTTCTATCCAAATCTATCCCCTTCTACCTACATTACACAGAAAGTTTAAAATCTCTGTTATTCCTGATTTGTCCTCTTCCTTGACTGTGTCTGTCTCCTGTCTTGCAAGGTTCAAAATATGGAGAGTGTTGTTGTCTATGTTTGATGTCTCTCATTTCCCTGCTTGGCTTATAAAACAGTGCACCCCTGAAGGACTTCCTGTAGTCCAAGATGACAGTTTCATACACTGATTTTTTAAACTGCCACCAAACTAGGAATATGACAAACAGTAGACAATCATCTCCTTTATCCAATGAAAATCTTCCCACGTTAGAAGGAAGACATAGGAGTGGTTCCAAGCAGTAGCAAGTTTAAAAAGTGACTTTGATGCTTTAGAATTAACTGGAAGAATCTGACAGCCTCTCCTATTGATTCCCTCTATTCCAGCTACTGTAGCTTCCTTGATAACCTCAACTACTCCAAGTTCAAGCCTCAGTGCCTTTGAATGTTCCGTCCATTCTTTCTGGCACTCTTCTCCCCCCAGACATCCCCATAGTTCACTCTATCATTTCACACAGGTCCTTGCTCAAATATGCACACAACAGAGAGGGCTTCTCCACCATTTTGTCTAAACTAGAAACTCTATCACTTCTCATCCTTTTACCTGCCTTTCCCCACTTCATCAGCATTTTTAATACCTGACATTTCATATAGTTGGGTGTGTGTTTTATCTGACTCTCCACACTGGAATGTAAACTCCATGAGAGGAGGGACATTGTCTCTTCTGTTTGCTGATGTGTTCTCAGCATTTGAAATAGGGCCTGGCATATAATAGGGCATAATAACTATTTGCAAATGAATGTGCTTGCAGTTGAGGGATCTTGACAGATGTAACAGGTCTTGTGCCCAATGAGCTGAGAGAAAATCTGACCAATAAATACCCTGAATTTCCTCCTTCTTTGATTTCCCTAACGGCCATTAGGACACTACATTGGATGACATCTGAAATGAAAAATCAAGGAGAACAGCAGGACTAAAAAGGAAAATTCCTTTTTACTTCAAATAAGTCTTATAAAGGATCCAGAATTCCTAGTTTATCTGAGAGAGCACCTAAGGTGGGAATATCCATCATTCCTCAAGGATACCTCAAACAAACAAAAATCAAACAATCAAAAGCGGCTTGCAATGCATATGTAGATTCAGGATAAGTTTCATTTTATCCACCTTTCCTGCCAAGCCTCCCTTCCAACAACAAAGTTATCCTTCCATTACAAAAATTCAGGAGCCATCACTATCGAAAAGGTAAGTAAAATACAGTCTGACTTAGTTGAGCATGGGGAAGCTGTTTCAAGATTCAGATCTGATAAGAAAGGCAGCTCAAGTGTAGGGGTGGAGAGCCTCTGAGGTTCACTAGAAGAAAGAGAACTGACAAGGGTGGAGTGTAAATGAGAGAGATTAGGAGAGAGGAGGAGGAAAAATTAAGGGGTGTCTAAGAACCAAGATTATGAGAAGTGGAATGAAGAAGTCGCCTACTAATGGATGTTATTTTCAACCTTCAGTTCTACATATAACAAAGACTCTCTAGGAGACTGCCTCTTTGCCCCCATGCCAATCTGCCCCTTCACTTCCTACCAGCATCACATATAAGCCACTGATGCATGTGGCTCATTTTCTTTGAGCTTTTATGAGGTTTTGGTTGGTAAGACCATCCCACTGTGTTCACATTCTGTTTACCTACAATACCACTATATGGTATTCAATCGAAGGGCATTTGAAAGTGGAATGAAAGGAAATGAAAGCTTGTCCTCACTTTGAATCACATATCAGGAGCTGAAATTAGATCCCACCCACTGAGAAGGGAGAGCCTGTGTCACCCAACAAACTCAGCCTCCTTGGCGCATCCAAAGTTTCACATCCCTGCCCCCTGGGCTTTGGCACCAGGGGTTCCATGGCTGTGCCCAGGATGAAAGCACTGTCCTTAGCTTGCTCTGAGGCAAAAACAGCCTGCTTTTAATTAGAAGCAGGAACCGTTGTTAGATTTCTATTTTTCTATCTTTTTTTTTTCTATGCTCGATGGCATGATGTGTGTTACATATTTAATTAAAGAGGATCTAATGAGTACTTCTAACAGCCCTGGGGTCAGAAGAGCCACTGCAGAGATTCATGCAAATGAGCCAGGCTTTATTGCTTCCCTAGTGAGCAGCAGTGATGTTGTCCAAAATGGCAGAGTCAGGGGGGAGCCCATCAGCTTTCCAACTTCCACAGGAAAAACCCGAGGGGAGGCAAACAAAGAGGTGGGGAGGAAAATTTGTAGGCTTTGTGTATGGGCCCAGAAATAAGTCTAAATATATAATAGTGATAAGTCTAAACTTCTGAAATAAAGTGTACAAATAAGCCAAATGGGGCAATGGCCTAGGCCAGACAACAACCCAAAAGAACCAAGACTCAATACACAGGGACACACTTTTTGACATAGGAAGATAATTAGAAAAGAAGAGTGAAAAAAGGAGAGATAAAACAAAATGTGCTAGGTCACAAGTCATTTGAATTTTATTTTGTGGGAAGTGAGTCACTAAATGTGCTTGCTTCACCAGGCTCTAGTTGTTTTTTTTTTTTTTCCTGAGACAGAGTCTCGGTCTGTTGCCAGGCTGGAGTGCAGTGGTGTGATCTCTGCTCACGGCAACCTCCGCCTCCCAGGTTCAAGCAATTCTCCTGCCTCAGCCTCCCGAGTAGCTGGGACTACAGGCATGTGCCACCACACCCAGCTAATTTTTGTGTTTTTAGTAGAGACAGGGTTTCACCACGTTGGCCAGATGGTCTCGATCTCTTGACCTCATGATCTGCCTGCCCTGGCCTTCCAAAGTGCTGGGATTACAGCACGCTCTATTCTTATACCTGTTATAGCACTTGCCTTGTGAGTTACCAACAGACATATCTATTTCTCCATTATAATCTGAAATGACTCCTCAGCACTGAGGACCTGGTATCTCTCTGCTCCCATGACTCCTACTAATTCCTTCCATGATATCAGGTATCCCACTATATTACAATTGCCTGTTGAGTTTCTGTCTACCCTGCCTGAGTGTAGGTTGATTGAGTGCAGGGATTTTGTTTATTTTTTTTCTCCATTTTATTTTTGTCGTGTTCATGCCTAGCATCTAGCACAGTGCCTGGAATATAATATGACCTCAATTAGTTATTATTGAATGAATGAATGATTGTAATGTAATCAGTTTGATTTGAGGCTATTCTCAGCATACTTAGGGCATCCAAAACAAAGGCACACTTCAAATTTGTCCCTGCAAGCACTAAAGAGTTGTTTAGACTTTTGCTGAGTCCACAGTTTGGCAAATGGGGAATGATATCATATTGCATATTATACCAGAAGACTTTTAAGAAACTGCCCTTTACCTAAGAGACAGAATAAGAATTTTAATGCATTGTCCTTTATTGGAACCCTGTTTAGAAAATAAAATTTAAATATTAAAGACATTTTTTAGATAATTGGGAGATAATTGATATTAGATGAAATTCAGAAAGTATTTTTGTTAGATGATAATGGAATTGAGTTATGTAGAAGACTGTTTTATGGTGATTTTTAAATATAGCTACAAATCCTTTCACAGTCACATTGAAGAGGGGGATCTTTGTCCTTTCCACTTGAATATGAGTGTGCTTATGCCTACTTTGACTGTCAGGATTCAGTGGAACTGATGATTCATAGCTTCCGAGGTGATACCAGAAAAGTCCATGCAGGTTCCATCTGGTTCTCCTAGAACATCCTTCTCTGAAATTCCCTTTCTTAAGAGGCTCCCATTCTGAACCCAAACACATGATGTGAGATGCCTCCCTTCCACGACTGTGCCCAGGATGAAAGCACAGGGAGGGGAAACATTTGGCTATTCCAGTCCACAGGCCCAACTAAACCCAAAGTTTGAATCATTCCTGAGCTTATTTGCCCAGAATCTTCCAGATAATTTCAGTCCCCAGACATGTGAATACTCCTAGCTGAAATTCTAGATATTGTGGACCAGGGACAAGCCATTCCTCTGTGCATTCTTGATGCATAGAATGAGTGTAATGAAACAGTAGTTATTTTGTACCATTAAGTTTGGAGGGGTTTGTTAAACAGAAAAAGTAACTCAAACTGTCCCCATGATATCTTTAACTTACTTTTAAATGGTTCCAAATAAAAGTGGGTAAAGATAGCCAGATAGGTATATTGAACTAATTCAACAAAAGATTGATAATTGTCAAATCTAGATGCAAATATATTGTTATGCGTTGAAATATTTTTCCAACCATTCTGTAAACTTTAAAATTTTCATAACGAAGTTTTTGTTAAAGTGCTTTTAAAAATCTTTCTTCCCCCACCCCTCAAGTTCTTTTTGTCACAGAAACCTACATTTATGACTCATGTATCTCTTTGATTTCTCAGAAATCTCTTTCTCCTACTTCCCTCAGAGCCATTTTCTTTGGTGTCTATGCCTTTCCCAGTGAAAGCAAGAAAAACTTTCTCTCTTCTTTGGTATCTGTTATTTTACAAGGCAGAGGGTTTATTAGGAATGTAAATACTAATACTAATACATCCTTTTTTTCAAATTAATAAAATAATTTTTAAAATTTTAGAAACTACTATGATTAGTAAAACAGAAGACTTTCATTAAATTTGATGTTTATTGGTAAACCTACGGCAAAAACTCCCTGCATTCAAAACTTAAAATTTTCTGAAGCAATGCTACAGATTACTATTCTCGTGAAAGATAGCAAAGCTTGTTTTTAACTGATTACAAGTCAAATCAAAGGCAAAAATAGGGGGAAATGATCTAATTAAAAATGTTTCTTTCTCTGTCCTCTCCACCCCGTATTTCCTTTACTGCATGATTAACTCTTAATAGCCCAGCAGAAATTCTTTCCTCCTTTACCAGCCCCTGGTCACCTCCCCAAATAATTGTACCCCTTACCTCTTGAAGAGCCCTGCTCCCCTGAGGAGCAGAACTAGGGTGAACCTTGGAATCCCAATTCTGTTATAGACAAAATCCCTTACATCTTTGATACTTTCTTTAAGTACTCCTCCCCATGTGGCCACATAAATTGAAAACTACTTTTCTCCTTGATAACACCACTTCCTTCCTATATATCCTTTCCAATAACATGAAGAAGAAGAGGAAGAAGGAGGAGAGGAAGAAGAAGAAGAAGGAGAAGAAGAAGAAGAAGAGGAAGAAGAAGAAGAAGAAGAAGAAGAAGAGGAAGAGGAAGAGGAAGAAAAAGGAGAAAAAGGAGAAGAAGGAGGAGGAGGGGGAGGAGGGGGAAGAAGAGAAAGAGGAGGAGGGGGAAGAGGAGGAGGAGGGGGAAGAGGAGGGGGAGGGGGAAGGAGAAAGAGAAGGAGAAATAGAAGAAGAAGAAATAGAAGAAGCAGCAGAAGCAGCAGCAAGCTATTTTTCACTGAGTACATACCATATGGTGGGTTTTATGCTACTCTCTTTTAATAATTATTTTAATCAATCATCACAGCAATCCCATGAGGTGAGTTCACCATTATTGCTGCTTTAGAGATGAAGAGACTGAGGCATAGGGTGACTGAATAGCTTATCCATGTCCACCCAGTTGGGAAGTGACAGAAACAGGATAGAAACCAGGTAGTCTGATCAAGAACCCATGCTTGTAACCATTACACATATTGTCTTCCTCAGAGATCCTCCTAATAAGCTCTATTTCTCCACTCTGCCACCCTGATCCTGGACACCCAGAACCAGAAGGGATCATTCTGTGTACACCGCAGCATCCAGAACAGTGTCCCTCACCATCCCCAGACATCTGCTACTACTTGAAGCCCATACCATAATGTCCTCACCATCAACCTAGCTCCAGGACACTCACAGCTTCTCCCTTGACATCAGCATGTGAATTCCATTATGTTTCTGCCATCTTTCCCTGGAACTATATGCCAACATTTATTCTTATGATCTCATCACTCTCTAGCACCTTCAGAGACTAGCTAATATATCTACGATCACAGCTGCACATCACCACCACTAAGGTTCTTGAACTTGCAACAATTTTTAAAAATGATTTCTCTCTTCTTATTCTCTACTTCTCCTTCACTGGCACTTCTACTGAACTGGGTTTCTTTCCTAGCCACAAGTTCCAGTAACCATGCCTTTCCTTATTCTCTTGTAACTCCATTCCTGGCTCATTCCTCTTCCTACTCACCTTAATGTTATATGGAGTCATTTCACCACCACTTTCCAATGCCTCACTTTCTGTGACATTTTCTCTTTGATAGTTCTCAACTTTAGTAAACTACCCTTTGCTTTTTCTGTTCGCCCTCCAAGGCTGTAAAATGCAACTAGAGAATTGCATGAAAATATGTTTAATTTTTGTTAGCCATTTTGCTAAAAGGTTAAGTCATTTGAATTGAACTCAGCTGGCCTTTCCATCTCATCTTAATCTCATCACCTCCTTATCTCACATCAGCTCCACATTTCATTCTCCCTGGTAGTTACCAATGCTCCTATTTCTTCATCCATCCAACCCACCCATTTTCTTACCCATCTCATCCCACGCATCTCACTCCCAGGCGATCCTGAAAATTATGTGCTTGACCTGCCATGAGCCTAGAATGCCTTTCTTTGCTCTCTCTCATTCAAAGCTCCTAAACAGAAGCAGTCCATGATTCCTCTTAAAAGAAAACTCACCACCTAGGTTGTTTTCCTACCACTTTCTGCTTTCACAAAGATCTTGCTGTATCAAAAACTCCCCCACCCTTTGTCTCATAGCTTGAGCCATTCTCTCTGCTCTAGCTGTTTTTGCTTTATTTACGAACATATTTCTATCTCTCTTTACCTATAAAATAAAATTCCCTTCTGCTGTCTTGCTAATCTATCTCTTGCTATTTTTAAACTGCTATCTATCCCCTCAACAAAGTTGTGTGCCCCCTCAGTGAAGAAAACTGCATTCATATCCTAACCATCCATTAACTCTTTGCAAGATAGCTTCCTCTTATCAGTCTCTCAAAATGGTACTCCCAAGGATGCCGGTGATCTCTACATCACTAAACCAACAATTGTTTCTTAGCCCTTATTCCCTGACTTTTCTAAAGAATTTAAATCTTTCATTATTCTCTTTCTCATGAAATTTTATCCCACATGGATCTCTTGTTCTCTTTCTTTCTTCTCTTTCTTTGTAATTCCTCTTTCTCAAAATAAGACTCCTGAGGTCTTTTATCATCTGGTTCCATTAGATCCCTTGCTTTTTCTAAGCTCCTGCAAATTGGCACCTCTATGCAAATTTACATGCAAATGCATATTTTCAGCCTCTGCCTACTTTCTCTGGATCTCCATTCTGGAATTGCCAAAGTGCTCCCGGATATCTCCATAAACTGCACACACATTTAAGACCCAACATCGAAACCTGGACCCCCAAAGTTTTTACCATAACTAGCTGATTGCTGTGTTTGAGACCACACACTCCTCAGTACAATAAATCACGAAGTTCTCAAATTTTGCTTTGGAACTCCCACTCCTACTGAATTCTCTCACTAGCCCTTTACCTGGATGTCAATAGCCCATACAGTGCAGCTGTCATCATAGCACTCCTCTGCTCAAGAGCCTTCAAAGGCTTTCTACTGCCACCACATCAAGCCCAGCGTTTTGAACTGTCAATTTCTTCCAGGTTTTATCCACCCTAATTTTTCAGCATTATCTCATCTTCTATTATGCACTTATTCACTTACCTGATAGACTAGTGTTTGAAAAGTTTAAATTATATTAAAAGTGTGTGTCAACATCGTTTATAAAACAATGGTGTCTATCGCAACATACCTCTAAATATTCTGCAGGAGAGTGTAGCGGTTAAAGTCATGGGTACTATTGTCATAATAAAGAAGTTTAGAGTCCTAGTTCAGCCCATTTGGAAGTTGCATGCCCTGGGAAAATTACATAATCTCTCTAAGCCTCAATTTTCTCATCTATAAAATGGGTGCTTTTAAGAATTAAATGAAATAGTGCAAGCAAAGTGCTGCCCACAGTACCTGGCATGTAAGTAGTAGTTTAAATGTTTACTGTTTTTGCCATGTCAAATTGTTTTATAATAGTATCTTTGCTACTTTAATCTGGGCCCCACCCAGAGTTGGCCTCATCCCAAGCCAACTGCATAAGCAAGCAATGCATTTCTATAACAGAGAATTTGGACTGAGTCTCATCAGCCAGTGTCCTATTATCTTTGGTTGGAAGAAACTAACCATGTGATTTACAATCTCTCACTTTTCTGAAGGTCACTTAATTTGATGAGTACAACTGTCCAAAACCAATAAAACCAGAAAATGAGCATCTGAATGTTCTGAGCAGCCAAATAGAAGTACAAGGTAGCTCCCTTACCCAGTGGAGGTTTTTTCATTGGTGTTCTCTGTCCTCTTTAACCCCCAACCAGCTGACCAGGTTCTTTCTGAATGGGAATCAAGTATCTGAGTTCTAGTTCTGAATATACCAGGAGATCTGTGTGTGACCAGGTGAAGGAAATAAATTTTCTGGGCTTCAGTTTTCTTATCTGTAAAATTAAAAAAACAATTAGAAGAATTTTCCCTACTCTCACCTAAAATCCCCAGGAATGGCACATGTTAGGTAATCAGCAAACAATGTGCTCAGTGAATAAATAGCGATGTGAGGCCAGATGAGTTATTAAGAGCAATCACCCTTCAAAATATGGAACAATAATTTAAATCTATATCACACGTTATTAAATACCAGATGATAAGTACCCCGAACGCCTAGGTTCAAAGGATTTAATCATTTCAACGACACCTCTCCATCTTCCCAAAACCCTCGGCCTCTCATAAGAGCCCTTCCTAAACTCTTTATGGCAGCAGTGAGCAGAAAAAAGCAAGGCAGCCATCCGAGTGAGCCAGTCTCTGTGCATTCCCAGCACTTGGGGATCTAACTAAATATCAATAATTTCTCCAGGATGCCCGTTACTCATTCCTTTTAGCATTCAGTGAGGTCATAGAGCGAGGGAGGTCCGTGATGCAGCGCGAGCTTCTGGCTCCTGTCACCTGGTCTGTCTGCTCCTCATGTAACCCCAGCCCGCAAGCAGGCCCAGAGGTGCCTCCCGTGCACGCAAGCCCCTGAGCTCGCTCCAATTGGCTCCAGGAGTCTAGGCCCTCTCTCGGCTGGGAGGCGATGACTGAGGTAAACCTTGGCACCACAAACCCCACAGCCATAAATTTCACTTACATCTAGGAAAAGCACAGGCATCCAATTAAACCCATAATCCTATAAACTTGCCAGCAATCAAGCTCACAGTTTAAAATGAAGACGGACAGGTGCACTCAATCAATACCATCGAGGTTACAGCCTGCATTTTGTAGGCTGCTCCTGTGTTGAATCTTCTGTTGTTCTTGTTGCTGTTTGTTTTCTGCCTGGGAGGAAATGCTCTTGCTTAGTCCTCTGTTACATTGCCCTGTGCTTTGGAGTGCAGCTAAACCCTGAGGCTGACCACATGTGGAATGTGCAGGAGCAGAGAGACCCTTCTTGGTGTGGTCCTGCTCTGCACCCAACCCCATGACCCCCAGCCTGGAAGGCCACTCTCTGGCCAGACCAATGACTTAGACTCCAGTTGCCTCTAAGATATACAGGTAATTTTCTCAGCCTGGGCTTGGGATCTCTGCCCCAGGGGCATCTGACTTTTCCATGGATTTCCTTGACCCTCTAGCTGCCATCATGGGCTGCTACCCACCAGGAACAATTTACCCTGTGTTGGGTTGCTATGACTATGCAATTTACAGGGGAGTTGATATAAAGATTAACATTTGAAAGAGTATTTTTAAAAAGTTCATCGATTAACATTTCAACAGGCAACAGCCCCCTGAAACTACAAGGGGAGAAGGTGTGTGTGACTCCCAGCAGCTTTCCCCAGATGCATCTACCGTCTCTGTGCGTCTTCCTCCATCTCCTTTATCGACTCCATGCTTCTCTCATTCTCTCCCTTCTGCATGACTTTCACTCTCTTCCCCTCCCTCTACAGGTCTCTTCCTTGTTTCCTCCCACTCTTTATTGATTTGACCAACGCATAAGCAACATCTACTCTGTGTATGCCTCTATTTGCATCGCCCCTTCTCTTCCTCTACCCTTGCCCAAAATAAACTTACCTCACCTGATTATTAAATGAAAGTGAAGTTATAGCTTTATTTTCACAGTATCGCCCTTTTTATAAGAATAAAGAAAGTGTCTATACATGCCTCTCCATAGATTTCCTTGATGTTGAATTATCTCTCAAAATTTTTCTTACTTCTCTTATCAATTGAAATAAAGATTCATAATGGAAAATGTAAATGATCAGTAAAGGAAAATACATCTAAGAAACAGACCAGATCTGCCCTTTGACAGAATCAAAAGAGATTTTGGTAGCTAATGACTTTTTTGTCTGCAAATTCTAAATTGCATTCCTAGTCAGGCCTTCTGACTATTGGCTTCCCTGATATGGATGTTCTCTGTTGGCTCAGGTATCAGGGCCCAGTATTTGCCAAGTCTTGTTCATTATCCTGGGGGCATGAGTCATTACAACATACAGAAGAAATGTTCCTGGCAGAATGGAAGTCTGATACCTGCAAGTAACAACATCAAAGAGATAGGAAGGCATTGGAAGAAATCCAAGCCTATTTCTTATGTAAGCATCTATGTTTCTCTTGTCCACAGTTCAGGCAATTCTTGAAGTTGAGGTAAAAAAAAAAAGTGGTTAGGTGGCATAAAAATGATTGCTAAGAAAATCCAATCACGTAGCAATATTCTGTCTTAAAAAGTCATACAACTCACACTCATTAAAAAATTATGTATATTCTCATACCAAGATGATGTTGCTGAAACATGATCCTCACTGGTTAGATCCTCACGCTGGAAGATAACACAAGAACAAGTCTGCTTTTACACTCTCTACCTCCCAGCAGGTAAACCAGAAAATAAACCCTACCTGCTCCAAGTCAAAGAAGCTGATTTGAAAAACATAACTGCAAAATAGGTCTTCAAATGTCAGAGACATTAGACTAACATGAAAAACCACCAGAACCAGTGGTCTACTCCCCTAACCTGGTGCTTCAACTCACATAGTTTTGTTTAATTTTTGAGACAACCTCATGTCTTTAATATTATTGCTATTTCCATTTTGTGGGTGAAATGTCAGGGCCAGAAACGAGATATAAACATGGTTTATGCACCATGCTGCCCCTCCTGGGCTTGGACTGACTTGACATGGATGAGAACTAGTCTAAATGCCATTGGCAAGTGGGCAAAAGATGCAATTATCCAGCACACTCGGTGCTGGAAGAGTAACTGAGCAGCTCTTTTCCCCTCCTGCCTCTCCAAACCTGATGACAGGGCTAAACCCTGCAAAGAGGGTAGACTTCAGCTAGTGTGGATAATCTCCTTCAGACACTGGTGGATGGGAAATATATAGATATATATACTCTGTCATTAAAATAGCCCTGTTTTTCTAAGCTGCTAATAGGATTATTCACAATGTTTAAAGCAAAATCCCAAAGCCTGTTATTGGTTTGCCAAAGAAACTAAGTCCTTTTTTAAAAAAATGTAATCTTTCTATGAATGTTGATTCTGAGTCAGGAAAACAAATGGGCACCAGTTTCTCAGCCATGCCAGGCACTCAGCATCCAAGGACTTCTCGAGTCTAGTGTGCTTCCCCAGTGTTTTCACTAGGCATTGGTCCTTCTGTTGGGCACCTCCTCTTCCTCTCCGTGCCTGGACCGCCTTGCTCCTTCCTTGCACCCCCACAGAAACATGGGATGCATCAAATGCCAGCTCAGCAAGCCTTCCTAAGGTACCTATGCAGATGCAGCCAGTAATTTCATTCTTCCACTTCACACTCATTTGGGATGGTAAGAACACGCAGCTGCCTGAAGGTTATTTTTTAAGTGCTCTTCAGTCACTTCAAGTTAGCATGTTTTCTCCATTAATGAGATTTTAAGGAATTTGAGGACTAAGACAGATTTCTGTTTCTTTATTCTGGATTATGCTATCCCTCTCTCTTAACTCCAATTCTCCATCACCACCACACCTCATGATATGGTTTGGATCTGTGTACTCACCCAAATCCCATATTGAAATGCAACCCTGAATGCTAGAGGTGGGGCCTGGTGGGAGGTGATTGCATCATGGGGGCAGTTCCTGATGGTTTTGCACCATTCTTTTGGTGCTATTCTCATGACAGAGTTCTCACGAGATCTGGTTGTTTAAAATTGTGTGACGCCTCCCCCATCTCTCTTCCTCTTGCTCTGGCCATGTAAGACAAGCCTGCTTCCCCTTTGCCTTCCGCCATGACTGTAAGTTTCCTGAGGCCTCCCTGCTGAAACCAAAGTGCTTACATCCTTCTACTTGATGGGTCTCATATTTTGCAGTTAATGGTAGGAAACTACAATTCTATAATTACAGTTATAGAAATTATAGTATATAATGATATTTCTTTTTATAATATTACTTCTCCTTTTACCTTATTTTATATAGTTGGCTAGCCACTATGCTTCCTGTATGGCCTGCAGAACTGTGAGCCAATGAAACCTATTTTCTTTACAAATTACCCAGCTTCAGGTACTTCTTTATAGCAATGCAATAATGAATTGATACATTTCATGAATATCCCATGTGTTGGCATATGCAAAATACACAGTGCTGATTGATTAGGAGAGTGCCAGGGTCAGGTATCAGCCTTGGCAGAAGGAACTGCTTTTCATCTGAAATTGTGATCATAAGTTCGATTAAACATGGAACATCTTTTTGAAAGAGAATATCCAAGCGAATAAAGACTAAAGAGTGAGCTGCATAGAGATATAATATCTAGAGTGGTCAAACAGTTGTAGACATAGGTTTACGAGGTCTTTTATAGAAGTTATTTATGAAATGCAGAGCAGAGCACCTCTCCAGGTAGATGAATCACTCCAGCATGTTTCTTCTGACTCATCTCTTACTTCTTTTCAGGCTCCATCCTCTTTCTCACCTATATGCCCTATGCCATGGCCACTAATATTACTGAGTATTGCTTAAACATCACCTCTTCTATAAATACCTTCTCTAACCACTGTCTGCACTCCCCACACCTCCACACGTCCCCTGACAGCTGTAGAGCTGTCTCTCGTGCATCCAAGTTCCCATGACACTTTGAGTTGAGCTCTACTTGATCTTCTATTATAATCAATTCATATTCATTTAAAAAATTTCCAATGCCAAGAACATAAAGTAGGACCATAGAGCACATAATAAGTGTTTAGTGAACATTCGAGATATGAGTTGCTGAATGAAGCTGACTAGTAAGTCTTATTTCTCCTAAGCTGGGTTTTATCACCATGTCATTCTCCTTTATGTTTCTACTCTAAGCACAAACTGCTGAAACTGGAGTCCTTCCCTCCTTCTACCTGATGAGCCTCCCATTTTGCGATTAATGGTAAGAAATTACAGTTATATAATTACAGATACAGAAATTATAGTGTATAATTCTATAATAATAGAATATACTTAATAATAGAATTATATAATAGAATATATAATAGAATTATATTTCTTTTTAGAATATTAGTTCCCTCTTTACCTTATTATATATATACTCACACACATAAAAACTCTAGTATGATATAGTTGCATTCTGCCTAGGTGGATGGGGAAGTCCTCTTGGATTGTGTTTGAAGGGTTAGGTAATTTGTCTGAGACATTTGGGGAGAAGAGTTGATATTATGGAGAAAGAGGCAATTAACATCACAAGGTCATTAAACTGGCAATGGAAGAAAGCACTGATTTACATTCCCCCAAAGCAATCTGGGTGCCTTAAAATAGGAGACAGTCAGTAATGAAAACAAAAAAAAAATCTGAACATACCCATTTTGTAGACCCCTTGGGTTTGGATTTCAGTAGAATCTGCATCTTGGGAGGACTCTGAGTCAGTCTGCTACACTCCGATGCCTATGTTTTCAGAGCTAAGTGACACCCAGAGCAGGAAGAGATGGCAGACGTGCTAAGAGGGGAAGGGGAAGTTAAAATGCCAAGAAGAGCAAATTGAAAAAGTGGCTACTCAGTGAGAACTATAAGCCAAACAAAATCTGGGGTTTGGAGACAGCTGGAGAAGAAGATATTGGTTTTTAAAATTTTGCAACAAAAATTTTGATCAGGCAGTTCATCTTATATTAAGAAAACAGAAGCCATCACATATAAAGCCCCTCATCCTCTGAACATCATATGGGCAAATACATTTTTCCTTTATTTATCTTCTTCTTCCCTCATGTAACAATAAGCATCCCATCTACTCATTTACTCTAGTTAAAAAAACAAAAACAAAAAACAAAACAGTTATCTTTGATTCCTCTTGTCTTTCTTCCCCATCAACCATTGAAACAGTAAATTCTTAATACCCCTTGAATCTGTTTCCCACATGGTCCATCTTCACAGTCATTACCTTTATCCAATTGGCCTTTCTCTCTCGCTCTCTAGCCTGGCTGCAATGCTGCTAACCCTTATGCATCCCTAAGCTTTCCCTAACTACCCTATCGAAAGCAGATCCCTTCCACAATTGTCTATTTTTCATAGACTTCTCACAGATTGCAATTATTAACGTGTGTTTTTTAACACACATTATGTTCCTAGATCATACATTAAAATGTAAGCTTCCTGAGGACAGGTGCCATGTGGAACTGTATTGTTCACTGTGTTATCCCCAGAGACCACGATTGTGCCTTGGACATAGTAGGCTTTCGGATAGTTGAGTGAACTCAGGCAATGCAGATAAATTTTAAAATAAAATGTGAAAGTATTGTAATCTTTTTACAAGGGAATGCACTTCTATGACTTTCAGGACATATAACATATTCCTGATGAGACCTAATGTATTGAATGGATAAGACTCATTTATAGTTGGCAGCATCTATTTGTACCCATCTGCATCCCAGTAATTAATGCCAAGTTCTTAGAAGCAGTCTGCTCCCTTAAGGAGGCAGAATTTATGTTTAAATCTGATGTAAGTGGACTGAGTAATAGGATAACTTGACTATATATTGTTTTGAATTGTTCTCTAGCTGTCTCACACGTGAGAGCCTTTTCAAACTGATTGTAAGATCCTCAATAGGGAGGAGTTTGCCCTCTAATTTCTCTTTATTAAAATTCTAGAAACTGCAAACTATTCTTTCCTCTAATTCTAAACAAAGAGCATGCATGAGGTAAGGTGTGTGTGTGTGTGTGTGTGTGTGTGTGTGTGTGTGTGTGTTTGATCGCAATGCTCCACTGCCAGTGTCCCAATCATGCCTATGAATAATGTGCGAGAATCTCGTAGGATCTTTTAATCTAAGTGAAGAATGCATTTCTGCTGTGCTTCCCTGTTATTTTCTATTGCTATTCAGAATAAAATTGAAAAGAAAATGTGGCATAATTTCATATAAATAGTCTGAAATATTAATTCTATGACGACAAGAAACAACGTCTGTTTTGTTCATTGTGGATTTACCAGTCAGCACAGAGCTTCATGTCTGGTGCATTGTAGGTGCTCAATAATAGCAGCTGAACTGATATAAAAATTCCTTCTGGTTTGGATGCTTTCCATAGAATATTGGGTCTTCTTCCTGGCCCAGTACTTACTTCACTGGTCTCATAGTAGGCACTTGCAAAATAAACTCCTGTTGATTTCCTTTGACAGCTTGGGTTCCATCAAGTCAATACCTTCTTATGGGTCCTGTCTCTCCAGCTAAGCTCTTTTGGGGAAATGATATCTTCCCAGCAGTTTCAGTGGCTATGTAGTTTATCTGTAGGCAGCTTTAAAAACAGGCCAAACAAACAAGGGGCTCAGGGATCTAAAAGGATCTTTAATATAGCCAAGCTCATGGGGGCATCCTACAGGTCTGAGCCCTGCAGGATACTCAGGGAAGGACACTGTCCATCTCAACTCCCTCTGGCACTCCCAGAGTTAACACTTTAAGCCTTTATCCCTGTACCTTTTCTGTTCTTAGATAACTCTGAAATGGCTGGATTAAGAATGTCAAACTTGGCCTTTAGGTAATCCTCAGTGCAGAAGTCAGCAGAGTTAAATTTGAAGGGAAAAATGGTTAAAAGATAAAGAAGTTCTGAAGCAGCATGAGGAGTAGGCACTCCTCATTTTGGAGGGACACGGAGACATTTTCAAAAGGCTTCACATCAATTAGGAGGCTCGGTATTTTCCGTCTATTCACCACAGCCCCTGTGGTGTGGGCTGCAGGACTACAAATCAGAAGGAAACCCTGAAGACCTGCCACATTTGGAATCTCACAGCCAGGGGGATCTCTCCATTTTTTCAGCTCTGGCTCTTGGTTCAACAGCCTGGGCTCAGGTCCTGGTGCTGTCACTGGTGAGCTATATAGGATCTTGAACAAATTGCTTCACTGCTTGGAACTTGTTTCTCGCCTGGAAATTGGAAGCGTTCATAGTGTTTATGTTACAGAGCTGTTGTTGTGAGTTTACCCAAAACAATACCTCTTAAGGGGCATGGTGCATATTAAGTGCTTATTCAATGTGATCTATGCCACCACTGTCATCATCTTCTTCATCATCACCTGGAACAGTCCTCATCCCTTTCCTCTCCCTCTACCAGCACAACAGCATGGCCTATCAGGACCCACCATCCTGTCTGGCAGTAATGGGAGGGGGAATCGCTCTCTCATTGTTCTTCCCTCCTGCTATTTCAATTTCAGCACCTGCCAGCTATAGCCTTGATTAGGACACCAGCTTTGAGCCTGGCTACTTGGCATCCTGAACCTTTCCACCCTAAATTCCTCCTGCTCACCCCTTTCTTTTTCACCTTGACTCCAGCTACCCTTCTAAATGCATCTCTACCACTGTGGTCTATTTGGATATCTCACTGTCCCAATTAATGTGTTTGCCACACAGCCCTTCTGGTGTTTTCTGTGTGTGTATGTGTGTGTGTGTGTGTGTGTGTGTGTTTTGAGTGTATGTATGTGTGCACACACACATGAGTGTTTGGCAATTCATCTAATAGACCATCCCTGTAAATACAATAATTAGATCTCTCTAGGGATCTTAAAATTGACTTCCAATATCGAGGTGCTACAAAGACTAAAATTCTGCCCTTAGAAATATTTTCATGTGGGTTAAGCATTGGACTCACCCAGCTGTCTTTTTTAAATGCCAAAATCCTGTATCGGGATCACTCATGTCTTAATATGAATTCAATTTTCAGGTATTTTTTCTTTCATTCAAAGACCCAGTAGGCTAGGCAGGGAGTAGGTTTGTATATGTCAGGGAATGACAAGCTAGAGTCTCCAGACAAACTTCATCTAGGGCCTACTGAGCACAAATTCCTCCTTGCAATAGTATCATCCTTGTCCAAATGTGTTGTTCTAATACTACAAATCTGTCAAAGCTGTTCATGCTGCCACCCCCAAAGCTTCAGAGCTCTGGGAGAGGAGGCTGGGTGCGGGCCATTAACGTTCATTTTTACGACCCACAATATCCATTAAGTCCTGGCCCTCCAGCCACTGCCGGGAGATAGAGGGCATTTCTCTAGAGCTAAGAGACAGTGCGATTATTTTTATGTAACTATCCCTATCCACAGTGAGACACTGTACAGGGCCAAAGCCGTGGTGCCTACTCGGCTCAAAACAGAGGGCAGAGATCTCTGCAAGATCTCAACACAAAACGAAGGAAAACAAATGTTAAGTTTCCAAAACTCAGTCTGAGAAAACTTCATAGACCATTGCCAGCCCAGAAGGGTTGTGGTGTTGTTGTTCTTTGTTGCTTTGTTTGCTTTTTAAACACCCTTAAACTAAAATCCTCCTCCTACCTTTATGTTTGTTGTTTCATATGATAATGATTTTTTGAAGAGTCCCAACCAGTTGTTTTATAGAAGAATGTCTCTTGTATTAGTTTCCTATTGTTGCAGAAGAAATTACCCTAAATTTAGCAGCTTAAAATAACACAAATGTCGGCTGGGCATGGTGGCTCATGCCTGTAATCCCAACACTTTGGGAGGCCGAGGTGGGCAGATCACCTGAGGTCAGGAGTTCAAGACCAGCCTGGCGAAGTTCAAGACCAGCCTGGTAAAACCCCGTCTCTACTAAAAAAAAAAAAAATTAGCCGGGCATGGTGGCGGGTGCCTGTAATCCCAGTTACTTGGGAGGTTGAAGCAGGAGAATCGCTTGAACCCAGGAGGCAGAGGTTGCAGTGAGCCAAGATTGTGGCGTTGCACTCCATCCTAGGCAACAAGAGCAAAACTCCATCTCAAAATAAATAAATAAATAAATAAATAAATAAATAAATAAAACACAAATGTGTCACCACAGGCAGTTTCCGCGGGTTGGAATTGTGGGTCTGGGGCCTCTGCTTAGGGCTTCACTGGACTGAAATTGAGGTGTTAGCTGGGGCCACCTTCTCATCTAAGGCCAAGTAAGGGCCTTCACCCAAGCTCACTCATTGTTAGAAGTGTTCAGCTCCCTGCGGCTGTAGATCTGAGACTGTCAGCTTCTAAAGGCCACCCATTGTTCCCTGCCACGTGGTCCTTTCCATGACACAGCAGTTTGCTTCTTCAAGGTCAAAAAGAGACAGTCCTGCTGCTGCTTCACCCCCAAGGAAAGGTCTAAACCCTTATTTAAGACCTCCTACTGAATGAGTCAGATCACCCCAGAGATTTTTCCAACTGATTATCTTAAAGTCAACTGTTTAGAGGCTTTAATTACACTTGGAAAACGCTTTCACTTTTGCCACGTATATAACATACTCAAGGGACTGACAATCCATCCCAGTCTTCACTGGGTCTGCCCACACTCAAGGGAAGGGGACTGCACAGGGCAGGAGGAAGCAGGAATCTTGGGGTCTGTTTTAGGAATCCGCCTATCACATCCTCCACTTTAGAGTTGTCTGATTTGTTTGATCTATTTCCTCCTGATTAAACTCAAATTAAACACATTTGACAAGGTTACTGATAAGGTGTTTCAAACAGGGTTTCTTATTCCCAGTGCCTCTGGTTTCTCTCCCCAGCTTCCACTCACATACACAGTCCACTCATCCTATCAGAGGCTATGAGGCTCCATTACACTTCTCCTAAGAACATAACAGGAGGGAAAGGTTCCTCACCAAAGCTGGTCCGTGTCTGTCTAATTGCTCTAATCCCACCATGATATTAGCTGACTTGAATGGACACCTCCCCACGGTGTCTCCCATAATAGGAAGTACCAGATACTGATGGATAGTGTAGACCCTGGAATATGACTGTCTGAATTTGAATTCTGACTTCAGCACTTACTAGCAACTGATAGAACTCCCTATTTTCCCATATGTAAAATATAGGTATTGATATCTCTACATCACGTCCACCCTCAATATTTTTAGGGCCTAGAGAACGAGTACAAATGGCAGCCCGTGCATCACATGTCAAAACACTCAAAAGTAGAAATCAAGCCAACAAAGCACTAAATAAAACATGCT
This sequence comes from Pan troglodytes, assembly GCF_028858775.2. Taxonomy (NCBI): domain Eukaryota; kingdom Metazoa; phylum Chordata; class Mammalia; order Primates; family Hominidae; genus Pan; species Pan troglodytes. Next base: position 129,209,580 of record NC_072407.2, on the reverse strand, counting down.
CTATCTTCCACCTTGACAAATACACATTAAAAATGACCTGGAAACATAAGGTTTGAGTTCAGCATTCTTGCACCCCATGGAGTTCCTCTCGAAATATGATGGGGTAGGGAAAGCACCCCAGGCTTTTGCCCATAGCTCACTGTCCTACCCTTTTCTCCCCACCCCAGCTCCATCCCATATCACAAGTCATGCAAGCCAGTTGCTGACAGTCCAGCCCATATGAAACTTTCTGTCCATAAGCCACACAGATGGCCAGCCCTTGGCCTAAGGACCTAAGATCATGCTATGGACACAGTCTACCAACAGGATGAACCCAGGTAAGAGGACTGCTCAGAACCTGGATTGGGCTTGGGGATGTTAGAAAATGGAACTCCAGGGTGCCAGGCACCTGGTGGGTATGTCCTCTTGGCCCCATGAAGCAGCTTCATCCCCTTCATACCCTTGGAAAAGGACACAGCTGGAGGCAGGCACACAGGCCAGCTGGAGCGGAGAGTGCAGGTGGGGTCCTCTGTTGTTGGAATCTAAGGGCAACTCTGACTTATCTCAAAAGGTTGTGGTAAGAAATAAATGAGAAAATATATGTTGCTTGTATAGACCAGGGTCTACACATGTGTTAAAAACTTACACGTACCAGGCCAGGTGCAGTGGCTCACTCCTGTAATCCCAGCACTTTGGGAGGTCGAGGCTGGTGGATCACGAGGTCAGGAGATCAAGACCATCCTGGCTAACATGGTGAAACCCCCGTCTCTACAGAAAAAAAAAAAATACAAAAAAATTAGCTGGACGTGGTGGTGGGCATCTGTAGTCCCAGCTACTTGGGAGGCTGAGGCAGGAGAATGGTGTGCACCCGGGAGGTGGAGCTTGCAGTGAGCAGAGATCACGCCACTGCACTCCAGCCTGGGCAACAGAGCGAGACTCCATCTCAAAAAACAAAACAAAACAAACAAACAAACAAACAAAACTTACATGTACTAGACCCTGGTCTACACATGCAACATGTTAATATTGCAATGTACTAAGAGGCTAACTCTTAGTATGTTCAGGTCATTCATCTAGGGATTGAGAATTGCAGAAATAGGTGGGCATATTGCCAGATTCTCCAGCATCTGGCCCTGAATCCCTCCCTTGCACTTCTGCATTTTCTAGCTTCTTCTCAAACCTGAAGGCAAACAGAGAAGGAAATCTGCAAGCAAGATGTTGTATTTTCAAATCAATTTCTGCAGGCAGAGATGATGTTCTGTTCTAAACCATGCGAGTCAAATTAAAATCCCTACATACTCCTCTACCTCAAACAGAGCCTGCCTGATCAAACCAGTGATCACAGACAGGAACAAAACACACACCTCACCGTGTTTGACATCCCAGATCCCTTCTTCATTTGGCCAGTATTCATTCTCTGTCTCTCTGAATCCCTCATTCTGTTTGTGAGTTATCATTAATTACAGAGTAAACCAAGAATACATATTAATCTAGGGGATCTCTTCTTTGAAATGCTTCTTTCTGCCTTCTCAGTTTATAGAGAGCTGTGTTGGGAAAGAAAATGCATCCCTGGCTGGCAAACTTTGTCTTCCTTAGAATTTAGGTGTGATCTATATTCAAATGACAGTTTAATGAGTCTTTTCCTATTTCCAGAAACCTTATCACATCATTAAAGCGTAGAAATGAATAATACATCTAGCAGTTGAATTAAGCTGAACTTGAGACCTGACGCATCTTCAAAGGGGGGAAAATGAAGCAGAGGCAAAATTGAGAGATGTTGAGTTAAAGAGAAGGGGTTAAATGAGGAGGTCACGAGGGGCTATTTTTATTCTGATGTATCAACATAGGTAAATGTCACCAGCATTTTTTAAAGTCTTAAAGTGGCATTTCTATTTCTCTGGGCATGGGCTATAAGAGGATTTCGGAAAACGATCTGCTGCAGCCATCATGGCTAAGGATAAAGCATTTACCTGCCCTGATTTCATTGTGAGCAAGCTGCAAGCTGCCTGCATTAGTGTCCATGCTAATTCTACCCACCTTCTCAGGGCAGGGGAGCTCACAGTGGCTGGAGGCCTCAGCCCTAGGGTCAGAATCTTGCTCAGTCTTCTGGGAGCTGTGTGTCCTTGGGTTGAGTAGCTTGACCTTTTTAAGCCTCCACTTTTTCATCTCTAAAAAGAAAATATAAGTATACCTGCTTTGATAGGTTGTGGAGAAGATTCAATGAGTAATTCTAGAATGAATTAGCGCAGTGCTTGGCACACAGTAAGAGCACCACACTTTTCAGCTATTATTTTTCATTCTGTAATATCTACACATGCAGTTTCCTATGCTGGGAATGATCTCCCTCCTTCTGCCCTTTGCCCAGAGCCACTCTCTAGCCTCAGTCTTCCAGCCCTTTCTCCTTCTAAGAACTCCTACTCATCTATCAAAACCCATTTGAGCTGTTCTCCACTATCACCCTCCCTGACACCCACAGTAAGATCAAGTGCTTCCTTCTCTGAACCTTCTAGATTCTGTTAACATGTTTTTGTTAAGGGAATTAACAAAATCTCAGCAAATTAACACTTTGCTGAGATATTGTGTTTTACGGTGGGTTCTTAGTAAATGTTAGTCAAATGAATCTATATTAATTTTTATCTCCTTCCTGATATTTAGGAATACAGAGGTGACAGTACGTTTCCACATAGCCTCAGGGCTCTCTATGCAATGCCATCAGATGGACATGTTGGTGGCACAAAGCTCCTTATTGCCCCAGAGGGAAACTGTTTGGTAAATATGGCCACAACAGCACATGTTCAAACCTCAACCATGCCACACTCAGCATGTTGGCATAAGAATGACAAGTTGAGTCCTCTTTCGATTTCACTATCCCGGATAAATGTTCTGAAGAGGTTGTAGCTAGGTGTGGTGGCTTATGACTGTAATCCCAGCACTTTGGGAGGCCAAGGCAGGAGGATCACTTCAGTCTAGTAGTTCAAGACCAGCCTGGGCAACATACTGAGTCCCATCTCTACAAAAAATAAATAAAATAAAAATTAGCCAGGTGCAGCAGCACACGCCTGTAGTCCCAGCTACTTGGGAGGCTGATGTGAGAAGATAGTTTGAGCCCAAGAGGTCGAGGCTGGAGTAAGCCATGACCGTGCCACTGCACTCCAGCCTGGGCCACAGAACAAGACCCTGTCTCAAAAAAAGAAAAAAACCCAAAGAGGTGGTAGACCTGAAAGTCACCACTGACTGCTCCTTTTGTCCTACACACCGCACTTGGGGAGCTGCCAGGATCTGTTGGCTCTACTCCCCCACGTTTTCCCATCTTCTTTCTCTGCATCCCTCTTACCACACTCCTGGGATCATGTACTCAACATTTCCCTCAAGGTTTAATTTCTTCTAACTGGCTCCCATCCATCTTATATGGATATGAATAACATCATTCTTATACTTTTAAACACCATCTTTTTTTTTCCTAACAAAAGGAGCCCACACTTCTAGGCTGAGTTAGAAAACCCTTCACACTCTGACCCCAGCTTTCCTTTAGATTTGTATGCTACTACTTTCCTTTGTGAATGTTATGTTGAAGCTAAACCTCTGTGCCATTGTATCTCTGCAGCCAGTGATCTTTTAAATACATAAGTCAGATCACGCTGCTCCTCTGTTTAAAACCTTCCAGTGTCTTATATAATCACATTGGAGCACTGTTTGGCAGTTCCCCCAAAGCCGATCATATGAATACCCTCTGACCTTACAATTTCTCTTTGAATGTATACCCAACATAAATCCCCGCACAAGCTCACCTAAAAAACGTACAGAGCTCTTCAGAACAGCACTATTTGTAGTAGCACCAAACTGAAAACTTCCTAAATGCCCATAACTGTGTAATGGATACATTAGGGATAAATTGTGTTATACTCACACAATACTATACAGCAATGACAATAAATTTTCTAGAGCTATATGCAACAATCTAAATGAATCTCACAAATAATAATTTTGAGGAGAGAAAAGACAAATGCAAAATACTACAAACTGTATAATTCCATTTGTATGAAGTAGAGAAACAGGTGAAATGGGGCAGCATTACCCTTGAAGAAGGTGGTAATTAGAAGGGGTCTGTGGTGAGTTACATTTCTCAATATTTGTGAATTTGAGATTATTAGGAAATAGGGTTTCTAAGCATGCAATTAAGTTAAGGATCTAAAGACGAGATCATTCTGGATTTAGGGTGGGCCCTAAATCTAATGACTGGTCTCCTTAGAAGAGAAAGGAGAGGGCGATCTGAGCCATGCAGAAGGAAGACCATGTGAAGATGGAGGCAAAGACTGGAGTGGCACATCCACAAGTCAAGCAATGCCAAGAATTACTGAAAATCACAGGAAGCCAGGAGAGAGGCACAGAACAGATCATCCCTCAGTGCCTCCAGAAAGAACCAACCTTGATAGCACCTTTGTTTTACCCTTCTGCCCCCCAGAACTGGGAGAGAATAAACTTCTTTTGTTTTAAGCCACCCAGTTTTGATAACTTTTATAGCATTCCCAACAAATATAAGGACACAAGAGGGGCTACTGAGATGCAGATTAAAATTCTGGCTTTTATTCTATGTGAGTGAGTATATTAAGTTTGTGAAAATTCATTGAGCTGTACACTTTCTTATATGTGCACTTTTCAATATGTATATATATACATACATATTTTACTTTAAAAAAGTAAAAAGTATATGTAATTACTCTTTATTCCACTTGAAAGAAGTTTAAAGTCATCATGGTGCAGCGGTGAGGATAAGATAGGTCGCAACAAATGATTCCAGAAAGTCCATGGCAACCGAAGTTTACATCTCACCCATGCAATGGGTCTTTGGGTGATGAGCTGCAGCTCTTCTTCATATCATCTTCACCAACCAAATCCGATTTTAACTCTGACATGAAGCCTGTCCAGAATTCTCTAGGCAGACAAGTGATACAGCAGAAGTGTCTTTCTCCAATTATATTACTTTTATTTTGGCTACTTGCTTGCACATTGATTCCTGGTAGTAGTTGTGAATGCCCGGATCACAAGAACATTGTCTTCATAGAGTGTAGCTTAATGATTGGACACACATATTTTATTTTTAATTTTTTTTACATTTTTAAAAACTTTTTTTGTTGATTTCTAATTGACACAGCAATTGTACATATTATGGGGTACAGATTGCTATTGCGATACATGTATACAAACTGCAATGATCAAATCAGAGTAATGAGCATACACATCACCTCAAACATTTATGATTTCTTTGTGTTGAGAACATTCGGAATTTGTTCTTCTAGCTATTTAAAACTATGTAATAACCTATGGTTAACTGTAGTCACCCTACAGTGCTGCAGAACACCAGAACACATTCCTCCCATCTAACTGTAATTTTGCATCCATTAACCAACCTCTCCCTATCCCTGGAAGCACATATTTTTTTTTCTCAGACTTAATATCAGATAAAGTTGGGTATGAATTCCATCTCTAGTGACCTCAAGCAAGCTAATTAATTTCGCTTAGCCCCAGTTTCTTCATTTGTAAAATAAGGATAGTACTATTATTAAGTTTTTAATATTTTTGTGAAGATTAGCAATGATAGCACACATGTCAAGTTCTTATAACCAAAGCATATATAAGGGGTTCAGTAAACACTGCTTATATATTTAATATTATTGCATATCTACTACATGCCAGGCTCTGATTTAAAGTTCGGGGTTTAGTGGTGAACAAGACCAAGTCCTGGCCCTTAGTGGACTAGGCTGTCATCATTACTATTATTATGGTTATTATTAATTATTACTGTCATTTGCTTACCCAGTAGCTAGCACAGTGCTCAACACCTAGTAGGCCCATGGTAAACATTGTTGAACAAATGGTACCATCCTCTGACTCTGAAATACTTATAACTTCTAGCCCTTATCAAATTTATTCTTAGTATTTTTTCTTCCTTAATCTTGTTCTCATTTTTTTCATGAGTCATCCCTTTAAAAAATTAGTTTTTTGGGTGAGTGTCCGAGCCTAATCATGTTAGCATTACATCCATAATAATCCATGTTAACAGATGCCCTATTTAAAGCAACGATGTGGGGAAATTATTCATCTCATGTTTTTGTTGAAAAAGCAAAACACACAGTAAATTAAGTCTGGTCTTCTTGAAATTATGCATTTTAAAAAAATTGTGATGGGAACAGTGGTGTACACTTTGTACAATGTGGCATTAATTATTCAGTCATTCTGAATACGGTTTCAATTGCATTACATGGAAAAATGTAAGAGCCCTCCAGTGGCCAAATAATCCCTCTCAGATCCCAAGGGTTATTTGCTACAGACAGCATCTCTAACTGAATGAAATGCCTGCTTCATCTTCTGTAGGCAAAGAAAGAGGGCAAGACCTAGTACAGTCCCATTTTCCCATTTTTAAAAAGAGTCTTGTCTGATCTCCAACACTCAGACAAGTTTGAAGCAAATTGTTTTATCTTGTAAGAAGAAACACTCCCTCCTCTCTGACAGCTAACCGTTACAATCTGATAACGCTTTTTTATTGAGCACCTACCGTAGGTCCAGTACTGTACTGAGGGACTCTGTGCAAGAAAATAGCCTATGGAGACAGAGAGAAAGATGCTAGAACACAGAGGTTCTAGCATCCACGGACTGTCCAGGAGACAAAACTAACTCATTTGGGCCATAGAATGATCATTTACAGTGCTAACCTTGATCTTTCTTGTCAGAAAGCATGTTTGACTCTCTCTGCAGGAAAGGAGAGAAAAACTGCCTCATATGAATAAATGACATTTTATTTTCTGTTTACTGAGGGCATTTACTTTGCTAGGTATTGGGGACCACAGGAATAGCAATATAGACATGGTGCCTGCTCTTGGCCCTTCCAGTCTATGGGGAAGAATAACAGTGAATAAGCAATTGTAAAGAGGAGTGATAGATGCTGGAACAAGTAAGTACAGCAGCCGTGAGGGCACATGGAGGAAGCATGGAGCCGAAACTGAGGAGGAAACAATGGTCAGGGAGGGCTTCCTGCAGGAAGTGACATTTAGACTAGTGCCTGAAGTGAAGAATCAATCATTAGCCAAGTGATGAGGTTGGGGTTAGAATGTTCTCGAAAGAGAGAACAGAGAATGTGAAGGAAGAGCAGATGGTGAGAGGCAGGGTGGTTGAGAGGAGGGGAAAAGGCGTGCAGAGAGAAGAGGTGGAAACCACATCAAACGAATGGCAGCTACAGCTAAATAATGGATTACTAGGTGCCAAACAAACACATCCTTCCATCACCCTCCACCCAATCACCATGCTGTCTCATCAGACTTATTTTTTGGTTCTAAATCTCAAATAAATATATGTTTTTATTTTTGACCACGACTTGTCATCCAAATTCAACCCCATCCTCAGGTCAACCCTTGGTGCCAACCTGTTTCTGGTTCCCAGTCTTCATTTTCACATCCAATCCTCCTTTCAGATGGGCATCTTTCCATCACTCGTCTTGGTGGTATATCCCCCAGCCAGCCCAACCCTCCTTGATGATCAGTCCACACCCTGGATGAGCCCCTCTCCTGGGCACAGCCAGAGTTTCTAAAAAGAGTCATCAGTGGCCAGGTGTGGTGACTCACGCCTGTAATCCCAGCACTTTTGGAGGCCAAGGCGGGCAGATCACAAGGTCAGGAGATCGAGACCATCCTGGTGAACACAGTGAAACCCCATCTCTACTAAAAATACAAAAAATTAGCTGGGCGTGGTGATGGGTGCCTGTAGTCCCAGCTACTTGGGAGGCTGAGGCAGGAGAATGGTGTGAACCCAGGATGCAGAGCTTGCAGTGAGCCAAGATCGTGCCACTGTACTCCAACCTGGGCAACAGAGCAAGAGACTCCATCTCAAAAAAAAAAAAAAAAAAAAAAGTCATCAGTGAGGCCTGGATCAGGCAGGAAGGACAAGCTGTGAAACACCCAGAAGGCCAGCAGTGTTGACACCTCCGCCACTCCAGGGCGCTCATTGCTGCTTTCAATATCACCACCAGAATCACCAAAGCACACTGTTGAAAGGGAGTGGCCCCACATCAGTCTTAAGGCTGCACAGAAGAAAATCAGGCTGGTTTGGGTGTGTAATTTGTCAATGGATGAACAGAAAATCTGTTCGTGAAGTAACATTCCTATCTAATGTCACTGTGCATAAGTCCTTCAAAGTTTGAATTAAACCATAGAGACAAGAGAGGGCAACACCCTCTTCCAGATCTGACATGGTTCCACGGCAAACCTTTCCAGGTCTCCGGCCGACCTCATCCTGGTGACTATTAAACCTTCCCATGCTTCACTGCCGTCCAGAAAATGACCCTCAGCCTTCAATATGGAAAAAAGAATGGTTCTCAAAGGAAAGTAAACACGTTTTCTTCTTTCATCACAGAAAACACTTTGCAGGGATGATGAGGAAGGTTACACCTTTGAGCTACGTTAGCCTGAAGGGTCAGGATGACAGGGTCACTCATTCAAACTTGTGCAGAAAGTAATTTGGGCCCAACAGCTTTTTCTCAGTGGAAGGCAAACCCAGCAATTTCCATCAGCCAGAAACACACGTTACCTGCTGCCAGGTGACTTAGCCTGCTTGACACAGACCACGGTGATGTGGGCTCCAAAGGGAAGACACAAGTGAATTTCACCATTGAGGAGGATTTTAAAACCGTCAACAGCACCCCCGGAACTTACAGATCCTCACATGGTGACTGCCCAAACTTAAACGTAAATTGAGCTGTTATCTAATTTCCTCCACGTGCAACTGATTTTTTCCAGGACAAATTTTTGACACAAGGGCTGGTTCAATCTTCAGTAACAAGACCGAGCAGGGTAAGGACCGTGTAGATTCCAGTCCAAACAATTCCAGGTTTTGCTACCTTGTCTGAGGATCCCGGAAAATAAACGTAGTGTTAATTTCATCATCCTCTATTGATTTCATCTTCCTCTCCCTTCCTGTTTTCTGAAATTGTGGTAAGAACACTTAACTTGAGATCTACCCTCTTAACAAATTTCTACGTGCACAATTCAGTATTGCTAAGTTTAGGCACAATATCGTAGAACAGATCTCTAGAACGTATTCATCTTACATAATTGTAACTTTATATCCATTCACAACAACTCCTCATTTTCCCTCCCCTAGCCCTGAAAAACCACTATTCTACTCTGTTTTAAGGATCTTGAAGGAACCCCTACAACTCGATAGCAAAAAAAACAAACAGCCCAATTAAAAGATGGGCAAAAGAACCGAACAGACATTTCTTCAAAGAAGACAGACAAATGGCTTACAGATGAAGCGACATGCAACATTGCTAATTATCAGGGAAAGGCAAATCTTCCCCCTTAGTTTCTGAGTCATCTTGAGGTCAAAGGAGGAGAAAGAGAAAGGTACCAGTGTGGCTCCGGATCTAATGATGCCGTCAGATCGTGTGTGTACGCTGTCTGTATAGAAGAGGGTCAGTGGACGGAGAAATTGGGAGACTGGGATGAGGGGAGCAATCGATTCCAGAGAGCCTACAGTTTATGTATACTGAAAAAATACATACTTTTTTCATTTGCCAGTCAAAGGCTTGAGTCCTGCCTTCTGAGGCTTAGCAGTTTTGTAACCTCAACCGAATCAAGTATTCTCTGCCAGCCTCAGCTTCTTCAACTGGAAAAGGGGAATAGTAATGCCTGCCCCTAGAGTTATTGTGCAGAATCACAAATATAGTAAAGGGGTCAAACACTCCAAATTGACAATAGGACCCAGGCAATAAGACAAACATTGAACTCAGCTGGGTATAACATAATAGTAAACCGGGCACTGGAGCAAACTGCAAAACACATGCTCCACATGAAGGGTTTTTAAATTCTATTTAAAGCAAACCGATCGGTGTGCGTCTGGTTGTCAATCATGGTCTACAGCCCACCAATTTTTAAGCCACAGGACAATGGCTTGCCCTGAAAATGAGGCTGTGGTTGTTTAGCTGTTGCTATTTTCTCCAGAGGAAGCCCCAACTCAGACATTCCAGACCCCTCCAAGGATGGCTGGCCTGCAGCAAAAGCCCGCTTAGAAACCTGGCTGCTTTCTATGTCTCATAGAGTGTGAGGCCTTCCCTCATGGAGCACAGGAAGAACTGCTGATTCACAGCTGAAGCCTGATGACGGCTGGCAACGATCTCTATGTCCACATGCTTCCATAGCTTCCTTTGGCTGCAGCAGCCCTGTGCCTCCCTCCTCCCTCTCACTCCTTCTGTGAGGCCCAATCTAGGGACTGAGAGGATCACTGGCAAGGATGCCCAGCCGAGGACGCAGACCTTAGTGGTCTACAAATCAAGCCTCTGCTCAGGGACGCCTCTGGTTTCCTCTTGCCTGAATTCCTACAGATCAGAGCTTGACCACACCATATGATTAGACTTTCAGGAGAGAAGCTTGACTGCGTCTAGCTATCCAGGAGCTGGATTGGAGTCTTGTAGCAATAGACTGCTGACCTGTAGACAAAGCCAGGAGCAAACTAGGTGAAATTTGCTTTCTCTGTGGAAGAGCCTTTTATCCTGGAGGTTAGAAACTCAAAATAGCCTTTGACTCATGCTGACCCTCCCTGCATGCCCAGGGCTTCCTCCCACTCAGAGAGATCTTCTAATGTGAGGCCCAGAACGAGAAACAGCGAATAGCAGAGGATGCTTTAGGTGTTAACCTTTTGACATTGATCACATCATTATGCCTCATGGTTTTGGAAATACTCAAGCATCTTGTGTCTGGTCTTCACCTGTTATTTCTTCTGGAAGCCCTGAGGTCCAAGAGATTAAATTGGCTGCAAGGGATGATGTTTCATGTAAGCTTGGTGGTTCCACATCCTTGCAGACATATTATCTGGGAGATTTTCAAGGTTAGAATAGAAAAGTGAGTATGGTGAGTCTTTCTCCTGACCTGGGGATTTCCTCCAGACTACAGGAGAAACTCACTCACTCTATCCACCTCCCTGCCTCCACCCAGACGCCATTCCTCCCTACAACATCACTGTCAATCACCAGGGGCTTTAGAACTGTGACCCTTTTATTTATTTATTTATTTATTTTTGAGACAGAGTCTCCCTCTGTCACCCAGGCTGGAGTGCAGTGGCATGATCCTGGCTCACTGAAACCTCCTCCTCCCCCGAGGTATAAGTGATTCTCATGCCTCAGCCCCCTGAATAGCTGAGATTAAAGGTGTGTGCTGCCATACCTGACTAATTTTTGTATTTTTAGCAAAAACAGGGTTTCACCATGTTGACCAGGCTGGTCTCAAACTCCTGACCTCAGGTGATCCACCTGCCTTGGCCTCCCAAAGTGATGGGATTATGGGCATGAGCCACCATGCCTGGCCAGAACTATGACGCTTAACAATGGGCTTCTTCAAAGTCCCCAGTGGAAGTTGTGCAGAAAGCACATGCTTTAGGACTCCCCATGGAAATTCTTACCCAGAAGCCGAAGGTGGAGGGTGCATTTTTTAAAAAATGTCCTGTGGTGGCTGGAACAGGAGCTCATGACTAAGAATTGCTGCTTTAGAGAGTAGAGGAGAGACAAGGGTGTGCCCTGGTGGCCTCTCACATTCTGAGCTTTAAGAGCCAGGGACCATGCCTTCTTAACGTGCCATAGTCATTAGAACCTGTGCAATCTGTTTCACTGGATTGGTCTTTGCACAGCAATTGCTTAATAGATGTATAACCCAAGTAATCAAGTAAGCCGATTAAATCCTCCTGTTTCCTGCAGAAATCATGAGTACAAATAGAGGGGAGACAAAAGCCCTCAACTGAGATGTGTGAGTCTGGACTTGGTCCTATCATCACCTACCCAGATGACCTTGAGCTAGACAGGCACTTGAATTCCTTTCTAATCTTACTTCTTCACCGACAATAAGCTGGAGTTGGAATAAATGATCAGGAAGTTCCTTAGTAGTAGCAAACTTGTGTAATTAAGCAATTATGTTATGGACCTTTAATGAATTTAATTTTTCCTTTCTTTTGGAGTATCAGTCCTTGGTTTCACTGTCCAGCAGCAAAATGATGACCTGGGGACAGTTTTAACTCTGTCATCAGGTTCCTCTATGACCTTGGCTAAGTTTCTTCTCTTCTCAGTGCTCACACGTCTAAGGGAAGATGTTACAGGAAGTAATAAGTGCTAGAAGAGCACCAAAGTCACCAGAATTAGTAGTAAGACAGGTGTGTGTGGAGTTCATGCTCTGACATCATTGACAATATCCTGGCTCAGTCAAGGTAAAGAAAAACCTTTGCTGAAACTCCTGGCCAAGCAAGATTCCTTTCCCTTGTAAAGATTTTGCAAAATAATAATAATAATAATAATAAGGGACAGGGTAGAGGGTAGAAAATGGCTGTATTTGAAGTAGAATCGTGAATCTAAAGAGAATGTTTTCAAAGATTTCTATGATGCATCAGCAGCTCCTTAAAGTAATAGCAAACAGTTTAGATCCATTATTTAGTTTCCGAGGAAAATAAAGAGCAGGTTCGAGTAGAATAGTAATAGTGGATTTAGCTCTTAGTCTCCATTCATCTTCTGTGTCCATACATTTTTAAGACAGGAAAGCATTTTCTCAATTATAGCTGATACATGAAGGAGAGAAGGAGGTGAGCCGGCTTGCCAGGCGCCTTGGTTGTGTCCACAAAATCTGGGATAGGAATGGATGTGTTAGTGGGTGAGATGGCAGCTGAGAATCATTTCTAAGGTACCAGGGGATACCTGGTCCTCTCTAGGCAAGGCCAATCCCTGAACTAGGCCAGGAGGTCTCAGAGGTTTACAGGCCCACTCTGACTGTGCTGGTGCAGCAGAGACACCCTGTATCTGAATTTTGGGGATCTCAGAACTGGAGGGAGGACCTCCACTCTCAGGCTGTGTGCACTCACTCCCCATGTGCACATGGGGTGCTGGGGAGGAGGCTTGGTGTGTCCAGATATGCCTGTTCACAAACCAATCAAACTGCGCAGTGGCCCGCAAAGCCTAGCACAAAGGCCTCCCTGTCCCCTGGGCTACCCTCTATAGACAACAGTTCAGTTGCCTCCTGGAAAGCAAAGTGGGGGATTGGATCTAGCTTTGTGTGCTTCCTTAGCTCGAGGACATGCTGGAGCTCCTGACTGTGGTCTCTCACTGTCTGACCACACTTCCTCACTTAAGAATAGAAATGACTTCACAAACCCAAAATAGCAGTAGCTGTGAAACAACACAGTGAAGTTCAGGCAATAAGAGCCAAATCAAAAAATGGAAAACAAAAGTTAAAATGAAATTATCCACCAAGCATCCAAGGTGGGGTAGGGTCCCCTCATGAGGCTGCAGCAGGAGAGCTGAGGTTCTGGGACTCAGGCCCCCACAATAGCTCTGTCCTAATGAGGCAGCAGAGAAGTCAGATTTATTCATTCTAATACCCTGCTTTGGTCATTTTGTCAAAAGCTTTGAATATGACAGTTTTAGTATTGGATAGAGTTGCTTGAGATTTTTCTACAATCAGGGGCACAGGACATCGGGAATTTCAAAATTTATCCCCTCTTCTGTGTCCAGAGGGATCCATCATCCCCTGCCCATGAACATTAACCCTGGAGGAGGGAGCCAAGGCATCTCCAACCTCTCTCATCTCACCTTTCAGTCCCAATTCCTGCCTAGTAATTATTGCTTGTGATTCTGAGTGGTAATACCTAGTTATCAGCAAGCACACAAGGAGGTTAGCAGAACAGGGCGTCCCCCCGTAGCCTCTTTATTATGTTTTTATGCGTTACTTTGCCCTGTGACTATTTTGAGACAGTGATCTCCTCTCTGCAGGGTGATCTGCTATGTCCAGTCCATTATGGACTACTCCACTACCACCGCAAGCAGGGAAGACTTCAGGAGTCTAGACTCTTCCCTGGAAGAGGTAAAACTGAGCCCCCTTGTTTCCTTTTGGAGTAAGATCTTCACTCTTGAGTTTCTCCTCCAAAACTCACCAGCCCGTGCAGCCTGAATCCTTGCTTTGTAGTTAATGAACTGAATGGTTCTAAGACTTGATCGTTTTGTCGCTCAATTTCCTCACCTATAAAATGGGAATCAATAATATCTACCTCATAAGGCCTCTGTGAGGATTAAACTGAACATGCAGAAAATAAATAAGTCACATAGTAAAGTTTGATTTAGCATCTTGTGTCTTATCACAGTTCAGCAAATAGTAGATGATATTATTATTATTTGCTGTGGTTTTGCTGTACAGTTTAAAATAACTGATATTATGCCCGAAACAAGACTCAACACATGCGCCAGCTGCCCTTCTCCCTGCATGGGGCCACTGTCCCCCAAGCAGCACACCTCACCTGGGTGGGGTACCTGAATGTTGCACACTTCTCCAGCTCAGCCTTCCAGGGCATCTCTTACGTACATGTGACTTTGTCAGTATTAAGGAAAGAACACTCGTTTCTCTCCTCTGCTTCTATCTCTGCTCAGCTCTCACAAACCAGACTTCCAAGGAGAGGAGTTGGCTGGTCAGAACCTGCACATTTACGAGGCACCACTTTAACAGCCAGAGATAGAAATCTCTCATGTTTCTGGGTTTAACCTTTATACCAGCCCCATAAGAGGATATTATTATACCCATTTCACTATTTTTTTTTTTAAGATGGAGTCTCGCTCTGTCGTCAGGCTGGAGTGCAGTGGTGTGATCTCGGCTAACTGCAACCTCCTCCTCCCGGCTTCAAGCGATTCTCCTGCTTCAGCCTCCCGAGTAGCTGGGACTACAGGCATGCACCACCACACTCAGCTAATTTTTGTATTTTTAGTAGAGACAGGGTTTCACCGTGTTGGCCAGGATGGTCTCGATCTCTTGACCTCATGATCCACCCGCCTTGGCTTCCCAAAGTGTCGGGATTACAGGCATGAGCCACCGCGCCCGGCCTTCGCTATGATTTTTAAAAGGTTAGTTTCGTTTAGCAACTTGTCCTAGGCTTCATGCATAACATTTGAGTGGTAGAGAAGGATCTGAGCCCTGTGCCTCTGAGAGGATCAGAGGAGATGAAGTATGAGGAATGCTCTAGCACCATGTGGAACATGCAACCTTGGTAACCCTTCTCCTCCTTCCCTTATGAACTCACATCGTGCTTCCTCTCCTGTCTCTTCCTGCCTCACACCCTGTGCCCAGCCACTGAAAGCTTCTCCCCAGCAGCTGCACCTTTCACATGTGTGTTTTGTCGGGGCAATCCTCTTCTTCCTCTAGCGACCTTCCCCACTCTCCATTTCTAAAAACTCCTCTGATAAGAAACTTGCCCACTTTCCCAAAGGACAGTTGGCCATTTTTTTACTTGGCTCCAATAGCAGATTCCGACTCCACAGCTCTGATGACAAATTCTCTCATTTTTTGATTCTCTCTCTTCCTGGACTCAGAATCTTGAATGCCAGAATTTATGGCTGATTCATTTTTGTAATCATGGCCTGTAGCAGAAAGGCTGGTGCATAGTAGGCACTTCATATATAGTTGTTGAATAAATTGAGGCTATTGAATACAACTTATAGATTCCCATGACTTACTGAGTCTCTGCTGACACTCTTGAGCACAGATAATGAAGGCTGAATTATTAGAGGAATAGCAATTGAGAATCTGGAAAGAAATCCGGTAAAATTCAGGCCCTGCTTTAGGAGTTATCAAATTAGCGCATTGCTTCTCCATGAGCAGGAGGGATTTCAGTTCTGTACAGCTCCCTGAAAACTCTAGCCACCTCCTTCATAGATAAAAAGAATGGTGTGTCGCCACTGCCAATAGCACACAGAGCAGGTCCTGGCATCTTCCAGGGACATCCCCATTGGCTCAATCAGCCTGAAGACAGCAGTGCAGAGCGCATGCGTCAAAAGGTGAACTCCTCCAGGTCTGACACTATGATAGAAAGTTATTGCAGACACTTGAGGGAGGCTCCTTAGACAGTAATCCTGGCTGGGTTTGTGTGCAGCTGCAGAAAACTGTGTGAGCTCCACGAGGGTGCATTGGCATAAATGTACCAAATTCCTATTTTTCTTTTTTTTGCTCTCTGTACCTATTCTCTGAAAGGTCTAGGATGCTCACAAGTCCCCAGCAGCATTGCTGAAAGGCAGATCATGGAAAGGAGAATTTCAAAGGCCAGAAGACGAAGATAACAGAGACTAAGCAAAATAAACAACACATTGGGAATGTATGGACATGACAAAACCAGGACTGAGTGTAAGGAAAAGAGAGTGGTCCAAACCAGTGGGCTGGGAGATGGCACCCTTGTAGCTATTTCCAGAGCTTGGTTCACCCTCTCTGAATGAACATGGACTTAGCATGTCTCCTAATCTATTAAATTGTGAGAGTAGCATTTCATTGTCATAGAAGAAGAAGGAATCCCGGTGATCTATTAGTCCAAAATTCCTAATTTTAAAGATGAGGATACAAAGGCTCAAAGAAATGAAGTGATTTGCACAAGCTCACATGGCCAGTTTGCAATAGACCTGGAATAAGAACCCAAATATCCCTCTCTCTCAACCACCAGGTTTCCTCTGAATCGCATTTCAGATTCTTAGAAGACAACTCTCTCTGCCAAATAAACTTATAGTCTTGCTCTCTGTCAAAACTGGTGACTACAAGGAGTTAAGCACCAACTCCAGAAGGCCAAAGGCTGCTGAGATCATTTGTCTAAGGTTTGTGCCTCTGAATTTGGGTCTGTGGCCAGATGCTGTATTGAACACTGAAGTCAGGTAGTCTCAGGAAGATATACCAATCAGGTATTTGTTTCCTTGTTCATGCTCTCTAACCCCAAACTTGATGAGGTCTCTGGGGATTATTTTCACTGTGGTTTCATTCCTTAAGCCTTTACAATTTGACTTCCCATCAGCTCCGGCCCTGCTTGCCCTGGCTCCACAGATTTGCATGCCCACCCACCCTTACCAAACAGAAATAACTCTTATCCAATGGCCATGCTGCAGATTGCTTCTAAACAGCTGGGCTCAGGGAAAAGCTCTGGGGATGAGTTTGAATCAGGAGTTATCTTCCCTAACATACTGTTTCTAGATTTGCATACACGTGGGCTGGATGTTTTAATTAGCGCTGTCAGCCTGTCTGGTCACAGCTCCCCACTGACTGCTTCACTTCTTAGGTGAGTGGTCAAAGACTATTCTTCAGTGATTAAGTGCTCTGATTTCTACAAAGGGAAAACAATGCCTGGGTGTCTGCATCTTATTTGTTGATTCACGTTCAACAACTGTTTGTCAAGGCCCTATTAAATGTCTGACATTGGGCTAGAATATGGGGATTCTAAGGGAAATGAGACATAGCCCCTGCTCAAAAGAGATCACAGATAATGGACATCCTAACGGACGTGTTGTAAACAGTTAATAGATGATAAACGTGGAACTGGGATGAGTTATGGAAGCACAGAAGAGGGGCATTTTAGCCTGTCCTGAGTATGTGGGGTCGGGAGAGGAGGGTGACCTCCAGTGCTAAGAATCAGGGCTTCCTGGAGGAGGAGATGTTCAAAACGAGTCCCAACGGAGAGGGAAGAGGCAGTGAAGCACAGGGTGTGGTTGGCAAGCCTTCTTGGCAGACAGAACAACACGAATAAGAAATGAAGAAAGGCACCAGCACAGTTGCAGGGTGGGGCATAGGCAATACAGGTTGGCAGCTGAAAATAGCGTTTGGGAGTGTATGAAAGGTAGAGAAGGGGAAAGAAACAATACAGGCAGAGAACTCATCCGTGACATTGTCTAGCATTTCACAGTCTACTGCCTTTATATGCTTTGTCTCATTGGCCCAAAAGCAGCCTCACAAAGCTTATGTAAGAGGTGTGCATCCTTCCTGAATCCCCCAGGGGGCCCCTAATTGCCAACCAAATGAGTCACTGTCCCTCTTCATCCTGCTCTGCAGCACTGCTGCCTTGCCCACCTCCCATCCTCTCTCAGCCTCCAGGATCTTAGTCACAACTCTCTGGCTTTTCTCCTCAATCTCCTTAACACTTATCTGCCTCAGTGGAACCCCCGAATGTTCCCTTTCCCAGGGATTTATCCTTGGCCCTCCTTTCTCCTCGTTTCCATAGCTGCAGTTGCACCCATGTCCTTATAATTACAAAATTCAAACCTCCAGTTTCTCTCTGCTGAGGTCTGGTCATGACTCGCCACCTGACCAAGGGGACGTACACCTGAGTATGAAACAACACGTCACTGAGAATGTCCAGATGTGAACTTGGGATCTCTGCATCAGACCTTCTCTTTCAGCTGTAGTGCTGATTTTTGGAAAACTACATCCCATACTTAATCTACCCAGTCTTCCAAGATGGGAACCTATCAATTACCCCTGAGTCCTCCTTTCACCCCAACCCTCTTCCATCTGCAAGTTGCCTCTTCTAATTCAGAGACGTTTCCCAGGAAAGCTCTTCTCCTTCCGCCAGCCCACCTGCTGCTGCCATGGTGACAACGCCCTGTGTGGATGCCTTCCTTCTGCCACCTTCTCCCCGGGCTATCATGTCCAGTTTCTGAGGGATCTTTCTTTCCATCTCTCACTAGCCCCCTTCCTTCCACCAACAAAAGCAAGAAACAAAGTCTCTTATTTAGCCTGTTTCTCTGATTAACAGTCTCCATTTTCTTCAGATTAAAATTCAAACTTTTAACTAAGCCTGTGTGACCCTCTACAGTGTGCCCTTTGCATTGTTTTCCAGCATCCCCATCTGCATGTGTGTCCATAAACACTGTGCTCGGGCCTGCTGAGCCCTTTCAGGATTTATCATCTGGACACAACCTGTTCTCTCTGCTTGAAGTTCTACCCCTCCCCTGGCGGTCCTCCTGCGTGTACTTACTGCAATATTTTGTTGCATATAGTAGTTGCCTCTCTCCCCAGTAAGACTGAGCATTTTAGGAATACTATTTTCGTCTTATTCACAGTTACATACCCCAAGCCCTGCGTAGTAACTGGTACATAGTAGAAACACCACACACACACACACACACACACACACACACACACACACAGAGCAGTAAAATTAAGTTCAATCCCCCGTCTGGTTGTAGGTCTTCAAGACCTGATTCAAACGTCACCTCTTCTGTGAAGCCTTCCTTGATTTCACCAGGCACCCATAGCAATTTTTCCAGGTCTTTGCTACTCTGTGTGTTATATTGTATTATTATTACCTTTTCTATTAATATATCAATGCACTGAGTTCCTAAAGTATCAAGAACACCACCCAACAGTGCAGCTAGTTCAAAGCTGGAACTCAAAAAATTAGCTGATGTATGAATGAAACATCAACTTACAGAAAGAGAAAGTGAGAGTTGGAGAAATTGCATAATTTACAAAGAGTCCAACAGTGATATATCTGGAACTAAAAACTCCTGGCTCCGGGTTCACAGATACTTCTTTTACAGCAAAAACTAGAATCTCTCATTCCTCCACATAGCACCATCTCTATGGAAACTATCAGCCATCACTCCTCTTCAGGGTAGCAGAACCCTGCAGTGGGCTCACACTGCACCGCACATGGGGCACCCAGCTGTCTACTGGGAGGGATACAAGATACTGACAGCCCCCACTGTGTGCAGCAAGTTATGCTTTTCTACACCCTCTTAGAAACAACTGTGCCTCCTAACAGATACACAGAGCCAGAACCTGCACTTCTAATCTCGACTTGAACCTACATTTGACTCCAGCTTTGCCACTTACCAGCTTCAAGACCCTGAGCAAGTCACACATCACACTGAGCTTGTGTTTTCTCCACAACAGGAATAAAGACAGCCACCCTTCACAAATCTTGTGAAGAAAACAGACGGCAACAACAGTAGTCATATCTACATTTTTCATATATCTTGTTATTGAGTCTCTGTAAATATACTGGCATAGCAGGAGCCCAATAAAGGATAGCCATGAGTGGCATCAAGCTATTCTTGGTCTGTACAACAATCTGTTCTCTTTTTAATGATTTCCCTCAGCCCTGAATTCTCCTTGCCTCTCTTTTTTGGCCTCCTAGACCTTGATGATGTAAGGAAAGAAGAATTCCAATTCAAGTAATGAGCATATTTAGAGCCACCTCTGATTCCTTGTGGACCCACCATGGACACGTCCCGTTTAGCACGGCTTTTGCAAACCATATCATGGTCACTTTTAGCAAAACGTTTTGATATTCTCAGGAAAAAAGACATCAAAAGAAATCCAAGAGTAATGAGAGGTAAACGGAAACCTACCGAAGAGGGTTCAAGGCATTTTCCCAGATGGACTGTGTGGATACAGCTTTTATGCTTCTCCACAGAAAGGACAGGTACACCCCTGGCAGTAGAAATTCAGCCATTTGGTCCGAGTTAGGTATACTTCAGGAAATCCTCACAAATCCTCACAGGCTTAGACACCCCAACTATTATACGGTTATATATTATAAACCAAAAGTTTCCAACTCATGCGCCAAGTGCCCTTGAATGATATGGAGTTATTGCAAGCAATTTCAAATTTGAGTGCTCATTAAGTGTTGTCTCTTGCCTGAAAAAATAGCGCTTTGTGAATACGCCGCACTTATTTTATTTTCAAGTGTATTATATATTGTTACAACAGAAGTTTCTATGTGAAATCATTACTGAATTTATAATAGCTGTTTGCCATTATGAATTTCCCTACAACGTTTGTATTACAAGGATTAATAATAACATAAAATTTTATTGTGGGGGAATTGACAAGGGGTGTGTTCTGCAAAATGTTTGACATAAGAAGCAGTGTCAATACTAGAAAGGTTTGGGGAATCACTCGTATACGTCAGAACCTAGGGTATTGGTGTCAAACTGAGATCTGAGTGGACCTGGAAGGTGGCTTCCCTGAGCACTTCACAAGCACGTGTACCTCACAGGGTGACCTTGAAGAAGATTCTCCTGCTCCAGAAGATGAAGCTATTCAGGTCTCTCTGCCAGCCTAATCCACCACACAGCCCTGGCATGAGATGCAAGGAGAGCTAATCTTTCCTCCGTTCCAGCTGGGGGGCTCAGGGGGTGGGAGGGTGGGGGTGTAGCAGCAGCTGTCAACCAAGAGGATGAGCAGGAAAGGGCAATGGCAGCACCACCCAGGCAGACGTGAGCATCTCTCTTCTGTTCTTCCCGGATCCCTCTCCATCAGCCCCAGATGACAAGTCACCAGCAGAAAGAAAGTCCGGCCAGGAGAACACAGCGGTAAAGAGCAAGGTGACTAACCTCATCAACCATCACAAATTAAATGCCGTCTGTGCAGGAGAGTTCATCCCAGCTTGCTCTGGGAACAGGAAGACAGGATTTTCCATGCTCCGGCCAGATAAGAAGAGACTACGAGCCAGTCAGTCAGCCTAGAAGAGAAAGAGAGGCATGGACTGCACGCACAGTGCGCTTTGTGTTAGGTTGGCAACTAATTGCCAGCTGTACACACTGGTCACTCAGGCAGGTCACGGCTGCCACTTCAGTGACACAAATGTGGATGCTGGTAAACTCACTGAAGGCTCCTTTCTTTCCCACTGAGTGGCAATTTCAGAATAACAAGTCACCGCAAGCCACAGAACTCCACCATGCCTTTGTGTCAGCACTAGAAAAAGGGCGCTATTAATACCTGCTTACCTTCCACAGGGGGGCCGCAGGCTTAATTAAGTGTGGTTTGTGAAGTGCTCTGAGGTTGCCCGATGAAAGCTGAGCTCTCAGTGCAAACTATTATTGTTAATTAATTATTGTCAGCAGAATTATTTACACTGTTTTTTCAGGTCCAGGAGCTTGTGTTTACGGGTAAAAGAATGTTCTCTAACCATATGTCCTGTCCTTTCCTCCCAGCGAAACTATGGCCTATCATCTCTGTCTGTCTTTCTCCTCCGGCTTTCTTCCTTTTCACCTTTCTCATGTTCCTAATGGGAGAGCAGCATATTTAGCCTCGCCTCCTACCCTGGACATAAACAGGCTTTCACAAAGAGAAGAAGATAAATCCTTATTAATGTAAACGTAAGCTGGAAAACAAGAGAGGGATCTGAAATAAAAGATCTGTAGTGTCGGCTAGAAACAGAAAACACAGGATCCCACTGGGGAAAATGTGCAATTAATCCTGGGCAGTACACAGAGCTGAAACATGGAGTTTTTCCGCTAAGATGGTTTCTGCCAATGCATGATCATGACCTCTGAAGAGCAATGATACCCACGATCGGAAGGCATTGGAAATTCTCAGAGCTCGTGAGCCTATTGACAGAACCAGGCATCCTCCTTTATACCACTCCCTCCAACACACACAAAAAAAGCCAACTCAACTTTAATTTTTATTTTCAATTAGTTAGGATAACAATCGTATAGAATTTCTAGAATAAAGCATGCCTCTGAGATTAAAAAGAGGGAGACCAGAGGCATTAGAGGAACAAAGCAACCTGGATGGAACAATGCATGTCTTCCCTTCCTGGCTGCCACCTGGTGCTCACCAGGCTGGCATCTGAATCAAGGGCATTGTGGATGCAAGACAAGAGAATCCCCAGTGAACTGTAGCTTTTATGAATAAATTGTACTTGCCAAAATTGGTCGGTTGTTTGTGGACATTGATTTATTTACTCTGATTCTTTCTGACTGTTATATTTTGGATGGTGCTTACTGATGTGAAAAAGCCATCTAGTACTGCTGATAAATCTAGAGATAACGGCAGAGGTCAGAAAAGTGGGAAGGAAGGAAAAGAAGCTGAGCCTGCCATGCAACAGTAAAACATTTTTATGTAAAGAGCAACTCTCCATGACCATTTCCATGCTATTTTGCCTTATTACACAATCGTAAAATTAGTTGGGTCATTTGCTTGTCTTACTTTTCCTTCTGGAGTTAAGGAAAGAATAGAGAGTGGAGTGGATGGGCTTTGTTTTATCTGAGTGTTCAGACCTTCTTGCTGGATTCCTTTGTTATTCCTTTTCCTTTCCCTCCCTTGACTCTGTGCAAGCATGTGTGTCCATGTGTTCGCATGCATCTGGCTGTGATGGGGGGTGGTGGGAAAGTGGAGAGAAAAGATAGAGGAAGTTTTCAGCATGGCAATGGCTAGCACTGCTAGAGAATGGGACATTTTTCTTGTACTGCTTTGAGCATGCACACCTAACATTTTCAAGGTCGTGTGGATGGAAGTATTCAGTGCCTTCAAGGTGAGCCAGAGCCTCTCTGATTCACTCAGTCCCAGTGCTCCTTTCCACTAGAGTCCCAGTGCCAAGCTTGCATCTGGCGGGCTTTCTAAAAAAAGAGTATTGAACTCAGTTTAACTTCCAGGTGGGATAGTCAGGCTGTCAAGGAGGAAATTTGGGGAGGGGAAGCCAGGACTGAGAGGGTGGCAAGATGCTGCAGACTGACTCCATTTCCACCTCTGGATCACAACTCCTAAAACATTACACCTAAAATAGGTCAACAGGGATTTGGGATAAAGTGGGATAAGCTTCAGTTAATTATCCCAATGAGCAAAATGCCTGCTTTTAAATCCTGAGTTGGATTTAATCACAGGAGCTGAGATGATCTTCCAACATCCAAATCCATTTGGAAATTGACTGGAGGGGCACTCTATCCAAAGAGATAGCTTGTTCAATAATAAGGTAACAAATGCAGCAATTGCACAGGGGCAAGAACTTACAAGGGCTCATCCACGAGCTGACTCCTGGTGTCATTTTAGGTAGCGACACGCCAGACAGAATTAAAGGAGCAAGTGCTGGCTCTGATCCTTCTCCCACAACCTCCCTGACAGGCTGGATCTCCTCAGCAGAACAAACCTCAAATTCAATACAACAGAGACACAAGAAGAGACAAGGAACAGCTGAAATCAATCGTTGCAGAGACATTAATAATAGACGTGCTGAAAATGGGGCAGGAAAGATATTTTAAAACCTCACTTTAAGACACACTTTGTATTTCAAGTTATCTTTACTTTCAATAATCTTACATGAACAAGGGCACAGTATAGCCTGCCCATTTTAAAGAATATGCATTCTCCCCAAGTAAATTGCTGCTAAAGTGCTGACGTTTGCCGTAGATCTAACAACAATTTAGTTTATTTCAAGAACAATTTGAAAATCACCATAGAAAACAGTTTGGTTTCACCTCTGTTGAGGGCTTTCTTATAAAGCTTCCAATTACCTTAATGAAGCAGAGATATCCAGGCCAGAGAGCTTCTGGTGGATTCTTTCCTCAACCGTGGTCCACTCGGTGACGCACACATGCCATCTCCCATTCAAACAGGTATTGTCCATGGAAATCAGGTGTTGAAACTCTACCACTAGGTCTTCTATTGGTCTGCTGGCTTTATATTTTAAATATGGGTTTGTCTGCAGCCTTGCTATGCACCTAAAATCGCATGTTTGTGGAGGGCAAGAACCATGTCTATTTAGGTTTTTTGGTTCAAAATCTCAAAAAGTTGTCCTATTGCTTCAAAGAGTGCTAGGCATGTAGCTGTTGTTCAGTAAGTGGTGATAATGAAATGAATTGATCTAACAAGCATTTATTGAGCACTCAATTTACACAAGGTATTACAATGTCTACAGAAGTTCAAGAGTCTTTTTCCTCAGGAAGCTTTCAAGCTAATAGCAGAGTGGGGCATAGCAGAAGACATATAAATTAGGATGCTAGAAGATAAAAGCAAATGAGTGCTACATCAGTAGTCCAAATACCATGCTATCAGAATACCAAGGAAGAAGAAATTCAATGGAGAAGACAAGTCAGGGGCTTCGCAGAGAAGGTGGCATATGAATTGGATTAAAGCTTTGGTAGAATATGGCAGGAAAGGGATTCCAGGCTGCAAAATCTGGATGAATAGTAGCATAGAGAAATGAAAATGATGGTGAGGCCACACTGTAGTCCTGGACTACTGTCTACTTCCACATAGTGTACCTAGATGGATGTGGTGAGAATCATTCTTTCCCTGCAGAATCATTTCACTGACCTGCTTCTAGAATTAATAAAGTCTCTTCAATACCCAGGAATCAGGGTCACTTGCAGAATCACATGGTTACTCCAGAGCAGGGTCCACAAAGTGATCGTGGGGTCCCAATTCCCAAATACCATGCCAATGAGGACCCTAAACATCCTAGACCTCATTCCTATTAAATCCCTAGCCCCCTGACTCCCACCCCCATGGGCCATCTGAGAGGACTTACACAGTCACAGATACAGAGCTTTCTGCCAGACATTCAAAACAAGAATTTCACCTCTGAGGTGAGAACGGATATGAGAAATTTCAGCCCAAAGAGTGATTTTTGCCAAGGCTGTCATGAGCGCCTGAAAACAGGGGTTTATAATGGAAGTGCCATCGCAACTACAACTACATTGCCGTGGAAGCGTGACACTGTCCTCAAGTACAAGCACTATAATAAGAAGAAGCATTTAAATGATACTTGGAAGGATAACCAGGATATGTAGTCATCTCTTTCTAGATCATCACCTCTCCCAATCTCTCACATTTCCACCTAAAAAGACATACAAGTTTCATGGGGAAAAACTTTGTGCAAGAACAAAAAGTTTTGTAACTGGAGAAAAATCAATTATGAAGGACACTGGTCTCTGACTTGAGGCAACTGTCATAAGGAGGCTGTGATAACCTTGGGGCTCTTGGAGAGTTCACTAGGGTTCAATTCCCTTCTGGCCAGCCCCTGAAACTTTGAGCAGGGCCTAGGTATGGTCCTAGAGCCAGTTATCTTAACATTCCATTGGAGTTTAGAACCAAGGGGACGGGATTCAGCTCTCCTATTAAACAGCACAAAATAAAATGCAATTCTTTGCAAAAGAGCTGTTGGCAATATTAACATCAAAGGGGATTCTTTCTCCAACAATCATATAAACTAGACCTTTGATTTACTTGCATATACCAAGATCATATGGATCATATGGAGCTTCATCAAATTAGTAAAAGTGTCCCAAATCACAGGAGGGAAAAATGGAAATTTACGTGGAATATCAGCTAGAACAAAGTAAGCAGAAAATAAAAATAATCACTTTATAATCTGGAAACTATACATATATATATGTAGTATATGTAGCATGTTGTGTATGTGTGTGTGTATATACATACCATATATATATACATGGTAGGTATCCATTAGTAGAGTTCCAGTCCTCTTTGAATGGCTTACTACTTTAGAGAATAAACCCCTCCTCCACAATTAGTTTGAGACAGAATTTATCAAGGCGGGTTTGATGTCCCAGGAGAAAAAAAAAAGGCACATATATTTGGCAAAGTCTGAGTGGTGAACAACCTCTTACAGTGTATATTTATGCATAATATGGTATGCGTATCTATATATATACATGTATATATGGTATGTATATACATGCACGCACACACATACATACACACACAACACACTACACACTTGTGTACATGTACTCACACCCATATGTGTATGCGTATAAATGTATATATCTATGTATGCACATACATACTTTATACATATGTTTGGTTCAAAAGCTATAAAAAAAACTCTGCATTGCACGTGTCTTATACAAATATCCTTGTGATATAACAGAATGCCACACCAAAATGTCAGTTTCGGTCTTTCTCTCATGCTAGATGAGGACAACTTAGCTAATTTTTTCATGACTTCCTTTCCATTAGCAGAGTTCCAGTGTTCTTTGAATGGTATACTAATTTAAAAAATAACCCCCTCCTCCACAATTAGCTTGAGACAGAATTTGCGAAGGTGTGTTTGATGTCCCAGGAGAAAAGAAAAAGCACATATGTTTGGCAAAGTCTGAGTGGTGAACAACCTCCACTTACAGCATACGTTTATGCAGTATTGGCTCAGAGAAATCCTAGAAAAAAAAAAAAAAGCCAGGCTTGTTCAAACTTGTTTTATTGTAGTCATTCCTACTTTGCTTTTACAATCATTCACAAGAATGCACATGGAAAAATACTGATGTATAGTCAGTGTATACATTATATGCAAGTATCTTGTAGAATTAGAAGCGCAGGTGACCAGAAGTCGGCGGTGTTAAAGAAGCCACATCACTTCTCTGGCTATCTGTTTCTATGTCTTACACTAGAAAAATGCACCTGGCTTCTCTCTCTACCCCTCATTGCATTTGCTCTCTTTCATACCCCTATGGGAGAGCTGGGGGCAATGACAGTGAGTAAAAGGCCCGTAAGTCTGTCTGTTTCTGGGGTGAAGTTAGTGCTCTTGGCAGTAAGTCTAAAGCTATAGTCTCTAAACTATTTCCTCTCCAAATAGATAAAGTTTTAAAATTTCATCTCTGATCTCTGTATCTACCCTCAAATGGTCCCAAACTTGGGAGAATAGAAGGATAATTGTTGGTCCACTAAATTTAACTAACAACAAAAATACTTATTTTCCCCTAAATTCAGTAACATTGATACCACAATATTCAGCTCACGTCATAGGGGTACCATTGAGCATGGCTTTTTTCATAACTGTAGAATGATCTCAGGACCAATACGGTGAACAGAACACATGGAAAGCTCTCCAAGGCATTATTACTCATGAAATACATAGTTTACTGGGCTATTAATGCTTAAATTAAATTATTTGACTTAAAATCCTTTTGAAAACTTCAAATGCACCTCAGAAGTGTGCATGGTAAGCTTCCATTGACTTTCCTGCCCTGACATGAATAAACTGATCACATCTCTTCTTAGAAACAGGTTTGGGGGAAGGAGAGAAAGCAACAAAGCCCTAGCAAGATATTGTAGGGTTGGAGGCAATGTAATAGATGGTACTACTCAGCAGAAGGATGCAGATAAGGAAGGGTGTTGCAGAGTACTCAGAAAAGATAGCTTGACTCAGGCAAGGCACATGCCAATGGCCTTTCCAGACCACATGCCTGTAGGTGCTTCAGAGAAAATCAATCCCTCAATCCTCTTTTCTATTAATAGATAAACTATTCTTCAGGCATAAGAATAATGTCTAAAGCCAAGGTCCCTTTTAAAGAGGATGAATGAAGAATGAACACACATACAAATAAGAAGCTATGCTAGAGATGCAGGTGTCAAGCTCTTGCTGACATGCTTGATAAGAGGGTAGGCTTTGGGGACCAGGAGCTCAACTTCAAATTCCAGCTTCACTGTTTTGCACATGTATAATCTTCATCAGGAAACCTTTTTCTAAGCCTCAGTTTCCTCATCTGGAAAATTATTATGGGTAATCATCTTGTAAAAGTTGTTATGTGGAACTAAGAAAGAACATAACACATGCAAAAGACTGGGCATGTTTTCCAGCAAACAATATGAGCTTAATAAATGTTAGCTGTTATTATTAGTACTTGTACTGACAGTAGTCATAGCTTGAGCAGCTATTGCCACTGCATCCCATTTCTTAACTAGACACTTTGGGTGCATATTCTATAAATGGTGGCTCATGAGAATCATCTTCATATTCAAAAGTATCATTAAGCTTATTCTTCCCAATCTACATATGAGGAGGCCAAAGCTCACGGAGTTTAAGCAACACATCCAAGGTCAATGTTAACTGAGGGAGATTGACACTAAACTGTGATCCTGTTATGGTATCTCCCCAGCTTTCCCCTCTGCTCTCCTCCACTCATTCAAACCTGCTTACACCATCTGGCACAACAATCCAAGACCCTGGGGGACTGTTCACATCATAGAACCCATCCTCAGTGGTCACTTTTAAGAATGCAATAGGCTTAATGCCTGCCACATAGATTTGAAAACTTAAGAATCTGCTTTGAGTTTATAATTCTGCATTATTTTTTGTATTGAGCTTTTCTTAATTGCCTCATTGCTTAGTCATTAACAAATATGATAAGGCCTGGTAAGTTCTTAACTTGTTTTGCTTTGTTTTTGCTAAGACATTCTTTTCTCCCATTTACTCTGGGCTAGATTTTATTTATCACTAGAATTTTACTTGCCAACTACCCTGGCTTCGATCTGGACAACTGCCTTGTTTCTGAAGGTGAACACCATACCTCCTTCCATTGGCATTTTTTTTTTTTTTTTTTGGTCTTTTTTTAAGAGACAGGATCTTCTTGCTTTATAGCCCAGGCTGGAGTGCAGTAGCGTGATCATAGCTCACTGCAGCCTTGAACTCCTGGGTTCAAGCAATCCTCCTGCCTCAGCCTCCCAAGCAGTTAGGACTACAGGCACATGCCATGCTGCCCAGCTAGTTTTTTTTTTTCTTTTTATGGAGACAGGGTCCCACTATGTTGCCCAGGCTGGTCTTGAACTCCTGGTCTCAAGTCAGGAGTCATAAAATTATAACTATATAACTATAATAATATATAATATACGTATTATATAATCACAAAGGACTGGGATTATAGACCTGAGCCACTGCGCCCAGACCCCCCTGGCATTTCAACATAATGGTGATCACTTTGCATGTGGATAAATCTATGGTTGATGGTCAACAAATTATAATTTAAATGAATATCTTCAGTCCATGGCTTCTTTCTCTGAATAAAACCCTTGTCAGGCTGCTCTTAAAACCTCCTGTGGAAAACAGGGACTAAGAATCTGATCTCCTTAAACACTGCCTCTCTTCTTAATAAAGTCCGGGATGAGGAAGCTATGTCATAGTGACATAGTGGTTCTCAGCTGGGGATGATTTTGCTCCCTAACGGGACACCTTGCAATGTCTAGAAATATTTTTGGTTGTCACAACTGAGGGTGCTACCAGCATCTCGTTAAGGACAGTTAAGGGTTAAGGATAGAGATGCTGTTCAAAATTCTGTAATTCTCAGGACAGCCTTCCTTTCCTGAACAGAATTATCTGGCCCAAAATATCAATAGTGCCAAGGTTGAGAAACCCTGTATTAATATGATATTCTAGAAACCACAGACATTTGTAAAGCACTTTAAAATTTACCAAAGGCTTTTGACCATGCTCCCTCATTTGATCTTACAACATTTCTCTGAAGTAAGAAGCA
The DNA here is from genome assembly GCF_028858775.2 of Pan troglodytes. Taxonomy (NCBI): domain Eukaryota; kingdom Metazoa; phylum Chordata; class Mammalia; order Primates; family Hominidae; genus Pan; species Pan troglodytes. The sequence goes on along the minus strand of NC_072407.2, from coordinate 129,179,789 downwards.
TCGAGTTCACAATATTCGTTTAGCTGATGAAGAACAGCCTGAGATGGTGGCAACTTAGCTGCCCTGACGCAAATGCGGCACCAACACTAGAACCCGTGGGTCTGGATCCCCAGTCCACTGCCGAGAGTGTAGACCCACATTACAGTATGGCCGTGCTGTTTCACACGCTATGTATTCTATAACTGCCTCTGTCCAGAAAAGTTTGTGTTGTTGCAAACTCTTCCAAAATCCTATGAATATAACAGGGACCAAATGTTTATTTCATTATCGATAATGTGATAGGGCCTTATAATGTGAAGTTTGTGAGGCACATCTTACATAAATATAAGTTCTACTATTTATGTTTTAAATCAACGAATGCAACCTCACCAGCAAGCAGACGCAATTTAATAGTTGCCTCTCTTCCTTTCATAGCACATGTTACTGGCCGGTGGGAGAAATAATGTTAGTTCATCTGTCAGATTTTTAAAATTCCCACCTGCAAAAAGACCTTCAGTTTTTTGTGTTTTGTTTTTTTTTTTTTTTTTAATAGAGATGGGGTTTCTCCATGTTGGTCAGGCTAGTCTTGAACTCCCAACCTCAGGTGATCCGCCCACTTCGGCCTCTCAAGGTGCTGAGATTGCAGGCGTGAGCCACCATGCCAGGCATCCATTCAAATCTTATGTCACTTCAAATGAGATACAAAATATATACAAGTATGCATAATTTGAAAGAGTGCATATAAAGTGGCATGACACATGTGTCAACATGTGACAGACACCCTGCTCCATAAATATGGTCAGCATGAACTAATACACCCGATCACTGATGTGAGTGACCCCACCCCAGCCACCAGCCCTGGGCATAAAAGGCACAGCAGGCCAATCTCACTGGAAGAAGAGGTGAGTTCAGAGTGGAACAGCACCAAGCCACAGAGTCCGGTGGAGTGCTCCTTCTTAGGTCATCGTGAGTGAGCTCCTGTTAGGGGGTTCATGGACTCCAGGCTCAAGCCCTGCCCGTCACCTCCATAACTCTGCCTGAACTAACTCTGGGCTAAATAAACTCCCTGGCTCTAACCCTGCAGCATTAGGATATTAATTAGGACACCAAGAAAGCTGTAAAAGGTACAGAGATCAGCTCCAAACTTCCACTCCAAGATCTAGCTAAATGTGGCCTGTGCCCAGCAGCTTCCTACCCAGCCCCTCCGCAGGCCAGGCAGGCCTCAGGGGCCTCTCTGCAGACATCCTCTCCTCCCCAACACCACATACACACAAGAGTCCTTCCTAGGGGAGGGCAGCAGCAGCCCCGCCCATTGCAGGAAGCAGGGCTCAGAGTGTATGTCATTTTAAGTCTGCACCATCTGTTCTGGGCCCTCATTATAAATTCATAATGAACATATGTGACAGTTACATCTGTAAAAGGAAAAAAATAAGATTTTTGTGATTTAGGCTCAAGTAGATGCCTTTTGTGCAAGCCAGCATATATTTGAGGTGGATTTTTCTTTATTTTTTGTTTTTATTTATGTTTTGTTTTTCTCCTAATACTTGAGAAACTGTTTGCCACAGATAAGTATTACTTCTAAGCTCTGCCATTAAGCTTAGAGGGATCAAAAATGAGATTCTAGAGCTCCTCGCCCTAAGAATAAGAAATACAACAAAATGAAATAAAAAATAGGTTCCTAACAGAGAATGACAATTGAGTCAGGATGCAACAAGTAATTGTGCTGGAGAGCACGGGCCATGGAGTCAGACACACAGGGTTTGAGCCACTGCTCAGCCACTGCCCAGCTGTGTGAACTCAGGCGAGTTGCTCCAGGCTTTATTGTTCCCCACTACATAGCAAAAATGACACTAGCAGCTCTGTCACAGGCTCATGAGGAGTAGGTGAGAGGAACTAGATGGAGTGATGAGCACAGTAGCAGGCACACAGAGAGGGCAGGGCAGACCCAGCAGCTTTCATCACGGTTCTCAATTCCCCCATCTGGGAGGAGGGTTGGCATTTTATAGATATGCACTAGGAAACAGATCTGGCCTACACCTTCCAGAGGCTTAAACTCATCAAAAGATAAACTGGAAGCTTTAAAATGTGGACAGGTGTTGGACTGTGTATGTGTGTAGGTAGGTAGGTAGATAGAAGTAGATAGACAAGCTAATAATGGATGGGTGGATGGTTGGAAGGATGGATGGGTGGATGGACAGATGAAGGAGAGATGTATCCGTGAGTTTTCACACAGGAAAAATGTGAAATCCAGATGTATCATGCTAATAATGATTATCTCTGTTAATGTAATTGGAGAGACAGGGGAAGAAGAGATTTGAGAAAAACAAACAAAAAAATCAACCTGAATAGGGGCTGTAGGAAGATCTTGGAGACCAGTTCTGGAGATTCAGGGGCTTGACACATGAACGAATGTAACTGAGACAGGGTCTCTGCACCTGGCAGACAGCACGGGGGGATATTGAAGAATGCCCTGGATTCATATGCATATATGTAAGTCAGGTTATGTATATAGGAAACTTTAAAAACATGAGACATAGGATTCACTACCTCACTCACATCCCTCAGGATGGTTTGCTAATCTGGAGAAGCACTAGTGAATCCCCTCCTAACTAGCAGACACAGGGTACCATGAATGTGGCTGGGAAACTGACTACACATTCCCCATCAGCAGCAGTTGTCAGAATGTGCTGAGTCCAGGGCAATACCTGTGTAGGGCCACAGAGCTAGTTAATCCCATCTGAGCACTACTGAGGGGGAGATGTTCGCCTCCTGGAAGCAGGTAGAAAAAGACCCATGACATGTTCATACCACATGGGGTAGTTTTAATGAGCTTAATGCTTCAGTCAGTTGCTTCTGCCCCTAAAAGCAAAGAAAAAGCTTAGAGCCACCTGGTGAATGGTAATTGCTAGCTCTCCATTCGGGAGAAGATCAGGCACAGCAATAATATATTTTTTTTTCCAAGAAGAGGTAGCAGCAGACAGCCAGCAATGTTCAGCAAATACAAGCTCTGCAGCACCAATCAGCACAACGTCGTGCCGAAGGTCAGGACACAGGGCTGAGACAAATCTTACAGTGGTCTATGCACCCAGGGAACTGCACACTGAGTTTGGAGGTGCACTCAGTCCACTACGGTAGCAATAGTGTTTACAAATGGGGAGTCAGAGGTGGGATTGATCCAGACACTGTTGATGGTGACACATGCTTGGGCCTTCCTATCTTTCTCCTCTTTCCTTCCAGAGACCTGATCAATGGAGACACACAGAGATCACCAGCAAACTGAGAACTGAAGAGCCCTCTTGTTTCTCTGGGCAATAACCCTCCCAGCCCAAAATGCAAGGCTTTGAGTAATGGTACAACACAGCTTTTTTGTTGATGTTGAAGTCAAAATGAAGTATCCTACTTCCTACACTATATCAACACCTTGTCCAAGTGTGCAGGGTGCCTGCACAGAGAGAGGAAACGAAAGTCCACTGCACCTAAGCCTCCAAGAAGGCCACAATCAGGGAAAAGGACATTGCTGAACTGACCCCTGCTTTCCAGGTATGCAACTCTATACAATAGCAAATATGGTCTGTTGACCTCAAACTTGGAATATTGGGCTTAACTAGTTCTACTCACGTGAGAGAGGAGTGGACGGAAGGGTGGGGAGTGATTTCTACAAGATTTCTCTGGTGTGGGAAGAGACAGAAAATGTCCTCTCCTTTCTAGAAGAGAAAGCAGGGAAGATTAGTTTCCCTTTCCAACATGGTCACCCCAACCAGTCAGCAATTAAGAAGATGGGGATGCACCTAGAGCTTCCTCTCCTCTCAGGGTCACTTCAGAAAGTGGATGCTGGAAGACTTTGCTGCTCAGAGAGCTATTTCCAGGCTCAGAACATTTTTGACTTCTTCTGCCAGGTTGAGTCCCTCCCTTCCTTCTAAAGTGCTTTCACCCTGCAGCCAAGTAAATGGGTGCCTGGGGAGAGAAGCCACGACAAAGTCAGGGCCCAGAAGACTCTGAAATCCACAGTGAGCTCTGGTTTGTTTGGGAACGAATTCAAAGGTTAATTTTTAGGGAGAACTTCTTGGTATACATGCACACTTGCTCACATGCAAAAACCCACATGACATTTTTTTGTTGCTAGAACTTGGGTTATAGTGCTACAGCTATATCTTAAAGATCGTCTAGTTCAATCCTCTTTCCCAGTTTTATAAGTCAGAGAAATGAGTCCTCAAAGGTGAAATGCTTTGCTGAAGTTCACCCAAGAAGTTAACCTCATTAGCAGAGCCAAGCCAGGATGCAGGCTTTCTAAACCTTGTGGGGTGTTCTTGCTGCCTTGCTGATGAATCTCTCTCTTTCTCTCTCTGTCTCTCTCTGTCTCCCCATATATATTGTTATACAGTTGTATATGGTTACTATATATATATATAAACTTTTGGTCTACATTTTCCATTTTTGAGGGATTAAGTCTTGTCTGCTCCACGATGTTGCTCAATATTCAGCCCCAACTTCTTGCTTCCTTGTCTGCAGTATTCCTCCTCACTCAGGAAGAAAATCAAAAGTGTGATCGGATTAATTTGGGGTGGGATGGTAGGAAAAGAGGATGAAGAATGAAGTCTTACTGTTTTTCCTCCACCACATTTTAAAATTATATGTGAGATGCACTAAAACAAACCTTGGACTGGATGTTTTTCTACTTATCCCCCATCTCCCATCTCCTCTCCCCCCATACCGTGTGCAAATCTGATCCTCTTGGTCCCCTGTTTATTGATCTTTTATGGCTTTTCATGTGACCTCAGGTCTCAGCCCCTGAAGGTCCTCAGACATAATCCAATCATTTAGAAATATTTTAGATTTATGTTTTTATTTAATATAAATTTAATAAATTTCATAATTTTAAATAAATTTTTAAAATAAATTTTATAATTTTAAATAAATTTTAATAAATTTTTAAATAAATTTTATTAATTTTATTTAATATAAAATTAATAAAAGCATATTCTGGGTCATCAGGATGGTCACCTTCATATTACAGAGTACTGTCAGGCAATTAAAGTGCTTGGGATTGTGTTTGTGTTTACAATAGTGATAGTGACAAGTTGTACTTCTTTAATATGAAAAGCTAATGAGAAAGAGCAGAGGCTGGCTAAATACATAAATAATGCTTTCTTTCAAAGTGAAGGTCAAATGACCTCAATGTTCACTATAGGAATAAAGATTTCCCAGTAATTTAATCACAGAGATCTGGTGGGAGAATTGAGTCACCACACTGGACATGGCGATAGATTTATGCCAAACACAAGGGAACTCACTCCATGATTATCAGTAACCCACACATAACCGCAATGTAGTTTAGGCAAACAACCTAGTACACCATATTTAAGTATGTTTTAAATGTTTATTTCATTTGGCTTTTAGTTTCATGTGTTTTCAGTAATACATTCCTTTTGCTTCTCTAGTTTTACTAAAACTACAAGGATGGCATGTTTAATATGTTTGTACATATTATAATACAAACACTTTAGTTACCATTGAAGATCAATGGGTAGGTCAGTCAGGGTCCCCACAAGAAACAGATGGCACATGTAAAAGGATTCACCTGAAAGAAATTTAGTGAAAGGGCTATTCACAGAGGTGTGAGTGAAGTTAAGAAACAAAAACAACAACAATAAAAAATAATAATAATAAAGGTTGGTGAGGAATCCAGCAACTAGCATTGAGAATCCATTGTCACCCTGGGCCTGAAGGGGCAAAGGGAAGCCTTCTGGGGAGCAGAGCTAGAGCAGCCAGAGAAACAGAAGCCAGCCCAGAGCACACAGCCTGGGAGACTGGGAGGAGGCACTGTGGTGCCTGCATATTTCTAGGGTGGCACTGGAAATATTGCAGTAATGCTTCTCTATCACTACGTTCCTGAAGGGCAGGATACCTGCCATAATCACCTTTCTGTTCACACCATTTAAGAGAGTCTGTCATACAATAGAACTCAATCCAAGGAAAATGGGGAAAAGGGAAGGAAGGAAAGAAGGAAAGAAGGAAGGAAGGAAGGAAAGAAGGAGTAAATGAGACCATCTGTGTATCTAAGTTTTGCCATTAGATGAGCTTAGATAATTTGTAGCTTCTCTGGGTCTCATCATTCTTATCAATAAAATGAGAATAACAACAAGGAAGTTCTCATAGATCTTGAGAATACTAAGGGAAGAAAGAAAAGTACAAGCTTCTAGCACAGTAACTGACTTATTAGAGGTCAATAAAAACGCCCATGTATCTATCCACCCACTGTCTCCACACACCCACTCTCTTCTAGAAACTGAAAATATTTGAAAGTCTGATCCAGCCTGTTACCTGGACCTACTTCTGGGCCTCATGAAACCATTGCATGGCCACCTTAGACAGATCTGCTTTGGGGTGTTTGTGTTTCCCCTTGGGAACGAGGAATGCTGCTTGCTTCTTGGCTGAGTGGGAAGGGAAAAAGCAAGATGTTAAAGATACATGGGTAGAAACATATGTTCTTCCAACTGAAGAGCAAAAACCCAGCAGATATTTTTTTCAAATGACTGACTGAATGAATGAATTTTCTTCATTGAATGAATATACTACTTGCATGACTGGTACCCCTACTACACAGCTAATTTTATCCATGGAGGGAAATTTTAGACCAGCACAGAACCCAAAAGAACGTCCGGCCGTATGGGAAGAAACAGAAAGAAGTCAATGCCTGCTGCCTAAAATCAAGTCAAATCAACTCAACCATTAAACTTTCACCTACAAGGTTATTCACTGCTCTGAGACAGCATCCCAGTAATAAGCCAGAACAAGAATAAAATTAACTTAAAACAAGAAGCACTTGAAGAGGCCCTAAACTCGTTCCTGAATTTTTGCTTTTCATGTGAATTCCCAGATGTCCAATGTACCTCTATTCACTGATGCATTTCAGCCAAAAAGTCCTAAATGAATGTCAAGCGTTACTCTATGGGCAGAAAAGGATTTGCTCCCAGACTCATTCTGTTGCAGACATTGAGCCAACCTTGTAAGTCTCTGTTGTAATGAGATAACTCTATAAATACCAGTTATTTTTCAGTAGACTCGACACATTACATTTGAAACTGTGTTGGCAAAGTAGGAAACTTACTAGTTTATATGACTTGGATTTCATAGGTGTGTATGCTGCGGGTACACCAGTAAGTTTCACAGCCCCTCCTGTAGAGTAGGGATCTAAGTACAGCTCCTTTTTATATAATGTAAATGACAGGAGAAAAAGAATAATCCATCTGAGCAAAGAGGGTACAGTGAAGAATTTTTCAGGGATGGAGGAAATTTCTCTGACCTAAAGATATGTGATGTTGCTACTTTTAAAATCTCTACATCTTCTTTAGAATGTCATACTTGGCCGAGTGCGCTGGCTCCCAGCACTTTGGGAGGCCGAGGTGGGTGGATCACATGAGGCCAGGAGTTCGAGACCAGCCTGGCAAACATAGTGAAACCCCATCTCTACTAAAAAAAATATAAAAATTATCTGGCGTGGTGATGCACGTCTGTAATCGCAGCTACTTGGAAGGCTGAGGCACAAGACTCGCTTGAGCCCGGGAGAAGGAGGTTGCAGTGAGCTGGGATCGTGCCACTGCACTAAAGCCTAGGCAACAGAGTGAAACTCTGTCTCAAAAAATTAATAAAATAAAATAATGTCATATGTAAAATCCTGATAACACAGGGCAAGCTCTCATGGAAAGAATACTTTAAAATTTTACAGTACTGTGGCACTTCTATTTCTATCCCACTGGTAGCATCTTATTGCTGATTCATCCATAGCTTGTAAGTGGGTGTGTACTTCAGGTATTTCCTTTGATATGTCCCAGGATTATCACACCTTTCATTTATATTTTGGTTTCTGGCCTTGAATGTACTACTTTGTACCTCTTTTCAGTTTTCCTACAATTTTAATTTGTCGAGCTTATTTTTAATCTTCTTTTTTTTTTCTTTGCAATCAGGTGCATGGTAGAATTATTTTTACATTTTCTCACTCTGTACTTGAGACCTGCAATGATTAGACTATCAAATAGGACCTCTCTCTGAAATGCCACTTGAAACGTGCCTCTGGTCTGCTTGACAATCACTACCTTTCTGGAATGGTCTTGTAAAGGATGATTCAGTCAACAATCAAGATAATAAGTTTTAAACTTATAGTTGATAATATCGTATTCAACACAATAAAAAAACTGTATTGGGACTAAGATCTTTGTCTACTTCATCTGAGAGCCATAATAGGAAACCATGTTGGCTTAGATGACTCACTTTTCCAAGTTCATGGACAGAGTAAGCATCATCTGGAAACATCTTAGAAATGCAGACTCTCAAGGCTGATCTCAGACTTACTGAATAAAAATCTTCATTTACAAGATCCTGATGATTCATAAGCATATTCAAGTTGAGAATCACTGATCTAGATGACCTTTTTATACAGTATCTTATGCTTTCCGGAGAGATTGTAAATTGATAGATTAATGATTTGCCTTATCAATGCCCAGGTATTGATGAAACTGCAATTTTGAAGGTAATTGTTTTTCAAAGATGTCATCACATTTGTCCTCCATAAGGCTTCAGGTAGTTTTCTAGCCCTATACGATTTCCCTATAGAAATATTTAGAAGTTCTGCATCATGAGCTGCATGTATTTCAAACTTTCCTTCCCCACACTAAAGGAGCATTTTGAATAGTTTAAGAGAGTATTTAAAGAAAAAAAAAGAGTGCAAAATTCTTAACTGATTGAAAATAGCAGTGTTTAGAAAAAAACACTCATAAATACACATATTCACATTTACACACACAGTAACTTCATTCATAAGATCCTGGCTCTTGCAATAGCTTTCCCATGATCTCATGAGCAATCACTCCACTTCTCTGGACTATTGGAACTTCCCTGTGTAATGTCAAAAGTGTGGGTTTGGAGTTAGAGCTGGGTTGCCATGCTAACTTGGTTACTAATTACATGATCTTTGGTGTGTTGCTTAATCTCCCTAAGCTTCTGATTTACCCTCTGTAAATAGAAATAATAAAACCTACTTCATATATATTTATGAGAATTAAATAAAATAATGCATGAGAAAGCAGCCCTCTGGATCACGTGGCACACACAAAAAGTAGTTCCTCTTGTTGTTGTTATAAGGATTATAAAATATCATCAAGGTGTGGTAATTAAGAACCCCCAACTCATTTAAAATTTATTCCCAGTACATGGCATTTAGCAGGGGCTTATTAATATAGGTTGAATTAATGAGTAAATAAATGGATGGATGGATGAATGGATGGATCTGAGGTCCCTAATCTGTAAAACTAAATGATTACTAAATCATCTTCTAATTCTGAAATTTTGATCTAAATTTTACCTAATCTCTGGGTTGGGGTTTACTGCTGATTTTCAGAGATGTCTCAATCTTAGAAATAAGAATATGGGCATATTCAGGAGAAAAATTGTGTTATGGGCCTCTGATAAACTTACTAGGCATTCTGGGGGAAGCCAAGGGACAAAACTGTGATAGTACCAGGAAACACATTCAGCCAGTCATTCTGATTGTGAATGTCATCCATTGTTGCTTTCAGCAAACCAGGGATCCAGAAAATAGGTAAGTGCTAATGACCCCAAGGAAAAAGCAGCCTATCTATTTTCATATGCACACCTAGAAGAAATTACACCTTCCTGACAACTTGATTTAGATGAAATGTCATGAGAAAAAGAATGTGCTCAATTTTTCAGCAGGGAGGGAAAAAAATCAGTAGGGAACTCTGCAGGTCTTGGGGGTGAAGTTTTCTTGATATTAAGCTGATGATGCCTTGTATATAATAACAGCCCTTTGACTTTTATTTGTATAAAAATAGTTTTCTTCACAGGCTCATTATTTGTAGTCATTGTCCATGCCTTATCCTGTGCAAAGCAAGAGCTTAGAAAATATTTATTCAACGAAATTATCTCATTTAACCCTCACACTACAATTCTGCATAGTAGCTACAACAGATTTAGGTGTTTTAGTTTACAGAACAGGGTATCAAAGCTCTGGTAGATTTAAAATGTCTCAAGTGCACATGGTAAACAGTAGTAAAGTCAAGTCTTTGGACTCTGGTAAGTCTAAAGTCAATGGACTGACTAGTGTATCACACTACCTCCTGGAGTTACAAAAGCTGGATTGAGACCAGGATTCATTGATTCTATTAATATTTATTGAGAACATGCTAGATACTAAATATATAATGGCAAACAAATCAAACATAATTGCTGCCCCCGGGTAAAGTTGTTAAGGAGCTATAAGCTGGAAAAGGACAAAGAAATATTGCCCACCTCTTACCATGGCTATCCTTTGACAATTAGGCAATTCATTTTAGTTTGAAAAAACCCCATAACTCCTCAAAGGACCCAGTGATAGACTCCCAAGTGGACTAGGCTTATGTTTTGTAACCAAGCAGGTTTACATATGAAACTATCCTCTGTCACTTTTTGGCTACTAGACTTTGGGAAATTCAGGAGTTTTACTTTTCTGAACATCTGTTTCATCATCTGCAAAAAATTGGTACACACTGTATATTGCGGTAACCATGAAAACCAAGTGAACTTTAATACAAGAAAACCACTAAGGTAACGTTTGTCACATAACAGGAGTTCAATACACTTTATTTTTGTTCCCATTACCACATTCCATCCTAAAAGTCAATGGCAAGCACCCTGATTTTCTTCACAGGCATAAAGTCTTATATAGTTTTATATAAACAAACAAAAGAGGAATAGAAAGAAGAAGCAGAGTGATTGGATGTGTACTTGGAATATGACTCTACATTTCAGCAAAGGAGACCAGACGACATCTCTTCAGCAGCCCCTGAGACACCTGAACAGGTGCCCAAAAGAGTTCTTGCTCTGCTGCCCCTGCAGAGCTTGAGCATGGGGTCAGTCATGATTTCACATCTAAGGGCTGCAGAGATAGCTCTTCCCAGAATCCAGAGAGCAGAGTGGACAGTCGCCAAGGGTTTCTGGCTCCAATTCTTCCGAGTGCCTACAAAGAATTCTGAGACTCTCTGATGGGAATATGTTTATTAAAAATGACTACAGTGCTTCTATGATTTGTTCTCAATCTGTCTGTCTATTCTGTCCCACTTTTCTTTTCTCTTTAAACAACCTATGCTCAATCCAAACTGAATTACTCGATTTTCCTTCAATTTGCCCTCAATTTTCATGGCTTGGATGGTGCCGTGTCTTCCCCATGGAATGACTTTTTTCCTTTGCTATGTCAAATCCTATCTATCCAACAAGACCCAGACGAAACACTCCTCTCTTCCAACAAACTTTCCCTGAATACACACCTCTTACCCTGCTGCCAGCTGAAAATAATCTTATCTTGCTCTGCTCTCTTTGCACTTCATACCTACTCCATACTGCACTCTCATTTCCTATCCTGTATTAATGTTATTTCTGTATGTGTTTTATCCTCCCTTTTAGATCTGAACTTCCCCAATGGTGGGAACCACAATTGGATTCATTTTTATACCCTGGTGGAGCCAACCACAGTGACTAACAAAGAAGGCTAATCAGGTGTTCACAAAATGAATGGAATGATGACAGCAGTGACGATGACGATGATGATGATGATCACGACGATGATGATGATGAGCAACTACCATTTAGGAAAGGTTTACTGTGTGCCCACAAACCTACAAACCTACTCTTGGGTTCCTTATACTGCTCATTACATTGAATCCACTCGGCAAACCTTTGCAAGAAGCTACAGTTTTTACCTTTGTTTAATAGATTACAAAATAGAGGCTTAAAGATGTCCAATTACTTACCCAAAGTTACATAGCTAGGAACAGGAATAATAAGGATTCTAACCAAGTTATATTTCTTCAGAGATAATACTAAGAACTATAATAATTACCTTGCTTACCTTCTTTCTTGTCCTCACATTCCTATAATTTTAGGAAAGCACTCTTATAAGTTTTAGAATGATGAAGCCTCTGAAGAAAACTTTCAGACTCCTTTTTTTCCTTTCTTCTTTATATTCCTTTTTCCTCCTGTGTTTCAAAAATAAGGCTTTTAACAACCACTTAATGAAAGGACATTTGTGGTCAATTCTGACCAGAGCAAGACTAAGAGAACAGTGCCTGCTGTGCAGATACATACCTTTGATGCATACCGAGTTCTGGCTGAGTTAAGTGCTTTCAACTTCCCTTTAAAAGGAGTTATTCCCACAGGATTCTATTTAAAGCCCTGCAGATATTCACAAAAGCAGACAGCATGAAGCAGCACTGCATCCCTTGAGGATGGCAGGAGAGGAGGGGAGCCCCAAGTTCCTCTCTTATCCCATAAGTCAAGTTAACACAGTAAGCCTTGTTGCAGAGTGTGGATGCCTGAAAGAAACGGGTCTATGTTCACAGCAGCCAGTGGTCTAATGAGGAGACCCATGGTTACATATGATTAGGGGCCAAAATGGGTGGTTCCAATAAGCTGCAAGCAGAATAACTAGGGAAGGGGAGTTGAAATTATTTTTAAAAAATTAGTCTGGAGTCTAGCGTAAGTTAGGGATGTGATGGTTAGGGTGTGGGATTACAGGATTCTGGAATCTCTGAGCTCTCTTCAACTCAGCTTCCAAAGATAGAATGATCTTTAAAGACCATTCAAAGGAAAGCAGAAGCAGTATAATCTGGGGGGTTGTTAAAATGGTATGGGCTTCATTTCCATTAAAGATCTTAATGCATAGATGGAGAGTTAGGATCTCAGTCATTTCTTGACTTCCCCTAACCTTTGTTGCTCTCCCGTATCCCAGTGTCTCACTTTTCACTGGGTTCATTTTTTAATCCAGGGTGCCATTTTCTTTGTCTTCTGTATGTCCTCAGCTATTTCTCCTCATACTCTCCATACATGAACACAACACATGGGCTTACACTTCGTAGGTGCTCAGGAAATATTTACAGGGGTGATTTGGCAGAGATATATAGTCTCTGTGTCCTTAACACATAGTACATGTTCAATAAAGGCTGATTGGAATGGAATGAGGAGTGTATGGTCAAAGAAGAGTCTTTGGAAGCTCAATGAGCTCGGTTGCCTGATTTTGGATAGCTGTTTTGCCTTGGAAAGAAGGCATCTATTTCCAAATTTGAAGCATAAATTCCATTTAATCTGTGGCATGAACTAGATGGCCACAGCTGCTGTTTCTTGCAGTGGCCAAGGGCCTTGGGGGAAATGGCACCAGTGAGCAGGGGTGAATCAAATGGGCAGGGAATGGAGTGTGGTGGGCACGGACAGGCTCTGCAGCCCTCGCTCCACTTGGTGGATTTTGCCCCTCATGGAAATGATGTCAGAGATGCAGAGACACATACCTCCTGGCACTTTGGCCTTTAGATTTTCCCCAGAAGGGTCTTAGAAGCCCAGTAAACTTTCATTTTAAAAAAAATTATCTAAAAGAGGTACAAATATGCAAAGAGGATCTATGAAGCAGTAGAGTTTAGTGGACTAAACATAGAATTTGGAATCAAAAGCCTGAGATTAACACTTGGCACCATCTTTACACACTAGCCTTGCACCCTTGGGCAACGTCCTTAATGGTTGAGGACCTTGGTTTTCTAACATGTTAAATGGGAATAACAATTCTGGTTCTATCTACCTTTACAGTATACTGTGGTTAATACATGAGTTCATAGAGAGATAAGTGTTTGGCAAAGAGTAAGATATTATATAAATGCAGATGACTTAACAAATACTCACCAAAAAATAACCCTATTGGGGACTTGCTTATAATGTCATTCACACACATCTCACAATACCTCTGTACAGTTAGCATTACCCCAATTTACATGGGAGGAAACTAAAGATACGTATTATTTGCGAGCAATCACACAGCTCACACCTCTGGATTTACAATACCTTACTATCTTTCAGCCCTTTCCCATCTATTTTTTTGTCCATACACCAGTGTAAATGGAGCAATGGCCCCTCCTCTATCTAACTTTCCCCGTGGTTAATGTATGAACTTAATGTTTGAAACTGCAATATGATTACCAGCCTCTGAACTCCTAGGCTTGCTTGACATTCAGGCATGATTCATTGAGCTCTAAGGCATTATTTTAGGCTCTGTAGAAGATTTCAAAATGTATTAGCAGCAGCCTTTTCCCTCAAGGAGCTTACATTTGAAGAAGGAAGACAAAATGAGAAAAAGTATTCATGCACCACACACCACCGAAAACTACCATCACCTGGGGTATTGGATGTTTACTATATTGACTATATGCCAAACTCTCTTCTCAGCATTTTACATAGACTGATTGCAGAAATAAATGAAGACCACTGAAACAATAAGCAATTTATTCAGAGCTAGCTATAGTGAGGGAGTCAACCACCACCACTGGTGTTTAGCAGAGGCAGATATAGGTGGAGGGAAACCTTTGTAGAGAAAACAAGAGAAGGCTTCAGGTGTGTCCTACTTGGAGATTGTTGGTGTGAGCAAGCTGGTGGCAGGCTAACTGAAACAGGGCACCTATGTTACTGGCTAGGGGAGCATAGTTGCCTTTTTCTGGTTGGTCCTGGCTGGAGGTCAAAGCAACAATTAGGGAAACAGTCAAGTACTGATTTGGGGCCAAGATGTAATCAGTACTTGATCACTTCCCTAATTTTTGCTTCGACTTCCAATCAGGACCAATTGTACAAAGAATGTGTCTTGGCTGCCTGGCCTCATTATTGCAGATTGTGGGTCAGAGTTCTATTTGTATTAATGATCTGGCCATTGTCTGTTTGTATAGTGCAGTTTCTCATAATTCATTTAAGCATTACAATAACCACATAACATAAATACTAGGCTATCCAGAGGAAACTGAGGCACAGAGGGATTTATTAACCTGCCCAGGGTCATACAGTTAATAAGAGGCAGAAACATTATTCTAGCCAGACAGTCTCTTCCAGAACCCACATCCTTACCCACTACACAAATAAAGTTAAATAGAAAAAGAGAAACAACATAAAAAGAAATAAGCAAAGGACCTGAGCAGAGAACTTACAAAAAAAAGGAGTGCAATAACTCTTAATATAAAAAAGGATGCTCAGACGCAATCAAATTAAGAGAAACAGAAAATAAAATTACAATCAGATATGTTACTTACCTATCTGGTTGGCAAATATAAAAAAGTTTGATGGAGGGGAGGAGCCAAGATGGCCGAATAGGAACAGCTCCGGTCTACAGCTCCCAGCGTGAGCGACACAGAAGACAGGTGATTTCTGCATTTCCATCTGAGGTACTGGGTTTATCTCACTAGCGAGTGCCAGACAGTGGGCGCAGGCCAGTGGGTGCGCGCACGGTGCGCGAGCCGAAGCAGGGCGAGGCATTGCCTCACCTGGGAAGCGCAAAGGGTCAGGGAGTTCCCTTTCCGAGTCAAAGAAAGGGGTGAGGGACGCACCTGGAAAATCGGGTCACTCCCACCCGAATACTGCGCTTTTCAGACCGGCTTAAAAAACGGCGAACCACAAGATTATATCCCACACCTGGCTCGGAAGGTCCTACGCCCACGGAATCTCGCTGATTGCTAGCACAGCAGTCTGAGATCAAACTGCAAGGCGGCAGCGAGGCTGGGGGAGGGGCGCCCACCATTGCCCAGGCTTGCTTAGGTAAACAAAGCAGCCAGGAAGCTCGAACTGGGTGGAGCCCACCACAGCTCCAGGAGGCCTGCCTGCCTCTGTAGGCTCCACCTCTGGGGGCAGGGCACAGACAAACAAAAAGACAGCAGTGACCTCTGCAGACTTAAATGTCCCTGTCTGACAGCTTTGAAGAGAGCAGTGGTTCTCCCAGCACGCAGCTGGAGATCTGAGAACGGGCAGACTGCCTCCTCAAGTGGGTCCCTGACCCCTGACCCCCGAGCAGCCTAACTGGGAGGCACCCCCCAGCAGGGGCACACTGACACCTCACACGGCAGGGTATTCCAACAGACCTGCAGCTGAGGGTCCTGTCTGTTAGAAGGAAAACTAACAAACAGAAAGGACATCCACACCGAAAACCCATCTGTACATCACCATCATCAAACACCAAAAGTAGATAAAACCACAAAGATGGGGAAAAAACAGAACAGAAAAACTGGAAACTCTAAAAAGCAGAGCGCCTCTCCTCCTCCAAAGGAACGCAGTTCCTCACCAGCAACGGAATAAAGCTGGATGGAGAACGACTTTGACGAGCTGAGAGAAGAAGGCTTCAGACAATCAAATTACTCTGAGCTACGGGAGGACATTCAAACCAAAGGCAAAGAAGTTGAAAACTTTGAAAAAAATTTAGAAGAATGTATAACTAGAATAACCAATACAGAGAAGTGCTTAAAGGAGCTGATGGAGCTGAAAACCAAGGCTCGAGAACTACGTGAAGAATGCAGAAGCCTCAGGAGCCGATGCGATCAACTGGAAGAAAGGGTATCAGCGATGGAAGATGAAATGAATGAAATGAAGCGAGAAGGGAAGTTTAGAGAAAAAAGAATAAAAAGAAATGAGCAAAGCCTCCAAGAAATATGGGACTATGTGAAAAGACCAAATCTACGTCTGATTGGTGTACCTGAAAGTGATGGGGAGAATGGAACCAAGTTGGAAAACACTCTGCAGGATATTATCCAGGAGAACTTCCCCAATCTAGCAAGGCACGCCAACGTTCAGATTCAGGAAATACAGAGAACGCCACAAAGATACTCCTCGAGAAGAGCAACTCCAAGACACATAATTGTCAGATTCACCAAAGTTGAAATGAAGGAAAAAATGTTAAGGGCAGCCAGAGAGAAAGGTCGGGTTACCCTCAAAGGGAAGCCCATCAGACTAACAGCGGATCTCTCGGCAGAAACCCTACAAGCCCGAAGAGAGTGGGGGCCGATATTCAACATTCTTAAACAAAAGAATTTTCAACCCAGAATTTCATATCCAGCCAAACTAAGCTTCATAAGTGAAGGAGAAATAAAATACTTTACAGACAAGCAAATGCTGAGAGATTTTGTCACCACCAGGCCTGCCCTAAAAGAGCTCCTGAAGGAAGCGCTAAACATGGAAAGGAACAACCGGTACCAGCCGCTGCAAAATCATGCCAAAATGTAAAGACCATCGAGACTAGGAAGAAACTGCATCAACTAACGAGCAAAATCACCAGCTAACATCATAATGACAGGATCAAATTCACACATAACAATATTAACTTTAAATGTAAATGGACTAAATTCTCCAATTAAAAGAAACAGACTGGCAAATTGGATAAAGAGTCAAGACCCATCAGTGTGCTGTATTCAGGAAACCCATCTCACGTGCAGAGACACACATAGGCTCAAAATAAAAGGATGGAGGAAGATCTACCAAGCAAATGGAAAACAAAAAAAGGCAGGGGTTGCAATCCTAGTCTCTGATAAAACAGACTTTAAACCAACAAAGATCAAAAGAGACAAAGAAGGCCATTACATAATGGTAAAGGGATCAATTCAACAAGAAGAGCTAACTATCCTAAATCTATACGCACCCAATACAGGAGCACCAAGATTAATAAAGCAAGTCCTGAGTGACCTGCAAAGAGACTTAGACTCCCACACATTAATAATGGGAGACTTTAACACCCCACTGTCAACATTAGACAGATCAACGAGACAGAAAGTCAACAAGGATACCCAGGAATTGAACTCAGCTCTGCACCAAGTGGTCCTAATAGACATCTACAGAACTCTCCACCCCAAATCAACAGAATATACATTTTTTTCAGCACCACACCACACCTATTCCAAAATTGACCACATACTTGGAAGTAAAGCTCTCCTCAGCAAATGTAAAAGAACAGAAGTTATAACAAACTATCTATCAGACCACAGTGCAATCAAACTAGAACTCAGGATTAAGAATCTCACTCAAAGCCGCTCAACTACATGGAAACTAAACAACCTGCTCCTGAATGACTACTGGGTACATAACGAAATGAAGGCAGAAATAAAGATGTTCTTTGAAACCAACGAGAACAAAGACACAACATACCAGAATCTCTGGGATGCATTCAAAGCAGTGTGTAGAGGGAAATTTATAGCACTAAATGCCCACAAGAGAAAGCAGGAAAGATCCAAAATTGACACCCTAACATCACAATTAAAAGAACTAGAAAAGCAAGAGCAAACACATTCAAAAGCTAGCAGAAGGCAAGAAATAACCAAAATCAGAGCAGAACTGAAGGAAATAGAGACACAAAAAACCCTTCAAAAAATTAATGAATCCAGGAGCTGGTTTTTTGAAAGGATCAACAAAATTGATAGACCACTAGCAAGACTAATAAAGAAAAAAAGAGAGAAGAATCAAATAGACACAATAAAAAATGATAAAGGGGATATCACCACCGATCCCACAGAAATACAAAATACCATCAGAGAATATTACAAACAACTCTACACAAATAAACTAGAAAATCTAGAAGAAATGGATAAATTCCTCAACACATACACTCTCCCAAGACTAAACCAGGAAGAAGTTGAATCTCTGAATAGACCAATAACAGGAGCTGAAATTGTGGCAATAATCAATAGTTTACCAACCAAAAAGAGTCCAGGACCAGATGGATTCACAGCTGAATTCTACCAGAGGTACAAGGAGGAACTGGTACCATTCCTTCTGAAACTATTCCAATCAATAGAAAAAGAGGGAATCCTCCCTAACTCATTTTATGAGGCCAGCATCATTCTGATACCAAAGCCGGGCAGAGACACAACCAAAAAAGAGAATTTTAGACCAATATCCTTGATGAACATTGATGCAAAAATCCTCAATAAAATACTGGCAAAACGAATCCAGCAGCACATCAAAAAGCTTATCCACCATGATCAAGTGGGCTTCATCCCTGGGATGCAAGGCTGGTTCAATATACGCAAATCAATAAATGTAATCCAGCATATAAACAGAGCCAAAGACAAAAACCACATGATTATCTCAATAGATGCAGAAAAAGCCTTTGACAAAATTCAACAACGCTTCATGCTAAAAACTCTCAATAAATTAGGTATTGATGGGACATATTTCAAAATAATAAGAGCTATCTATGACAAACCCACAGCCAATATCATACTGAATGGGCAAAAACTGGAAGCATTCCCTTTGAAAACTGGCACAAGACAGGGATGCCCTCTCTCACCACTCCTATTCAACATAGTGTTGGAATTTCTGGCCAGGGAAATTAGGCAGGAGAAGGAAATAAAGGGTATTCAATTAGGAAAAGAGGAAGTCAAATTGTCCCTGTTTGCAGATGACATGATTGTATATCTAGAAAACCCCATTGTCTCAGCCCAAAATCTCCTTCAGCTGATAAGCAACTTCAGCAAAGTCTCAGGATACAAAATCAATGTACAAAAATCACAAGCATTCTTATACACCAACAACAGACAAACAGAGAGCCAAATCATGAGTGAACTCCCATTCACAATTGCTTCAAAGAGAATAAAATACCTAGGAATCCAACTTACAAGGGATGTGAAGCACCTCTTCAAGGAGAACTACAAACCACTGCTCAAGGAAATAAAAGAGGATACAAACAAATGGAAGAACATTCCATGCTCATGGGTAGGAAGAATCAATATCACGGAAATGGCCATACTGCCCAAGGTAATTTACAGATTCAATGCCATCCCCATCAAGCTACCAATGACTTTCTTCACAGAATTGGAAAAAACTACTTTAAAGTTCATATGGAACCAAAAAAGAGCCCGCATTGCCAAGGCAATCCTAAGCCAAAAGAACAAAGCTGGAGGCATCACACTACCTGATTTCAAACTATACTACAAGGCTACAGTAACCAAAACAGCATGGTACTGGTACCAAAACAGAGATATAGATCAATGGAACAGAACAGAGCCCTCAGAAATAACGCCGCATACCTACAACTATCTGATCTTTGACAAACCTGAGAAAAACAAGCAATGGGGAAAGGATTCCCTATTTAATAAATGGTGCTGGGAAAACTGGCTAGCCATATGTAGAAAGCTGAAACTGGATCCCTTCCTTACACCTTATACAAAAATCAATTCAAGATGGATTAAAGATTTAAACGTTAGACCTAAAACCATAAAAACCCTAGAAGAAAACCTAGGCATTACCATTCAGGACATAGGCATGGGCAAGGACTTCATGTCTAAAACACCAAAAGCAATGGCAACAAAAGACAAAATTGACAAATGGGATCTAATTAAACTAAAGAGCTTCTGCACAGCAAAAGAAACTACCATCAGAGTGAACAGGCAACCTACAAAATGGGAGAAAATTTTTGCAACCTACTCATCTGACAAAGGGCTAATATCCAGAATCTACAATGAACTCAAACAAATTTACAAGAAAAAAACAAACAACCCCATCAAAAATTGGGCGAAGGACATGAACAGACACTTCTCAAAAGAAGACATTTATGCAGCCAAAAGACACATGAAAAAATGCTCATCATCACTGGCCATCAGAGAAATGCAAATCAAAACCACAATGAGATACCATCTCACACCAGTTAGAATGGCAATCATTAAAAAGTCAGGAAACAACAGGTGCTGGAGAGGATGTGGAGAAATAGGAACACTTTTACACTGTTGGTGGGACTGTAAACTAGTTCAACCATTGTGGAAGTCAGTGTGGCGATTCCTCAGGGATCTAGAACTAGAAATACCATTTGACCCAGCCATCCCATTACTGGGTATATACCCAAATGACTATAAATCATGCTGCTATAAAGACACATGCACACGTATGTTTATTGCGGCATTATTCACAATAGCAAAGACTTGGAACCAACCCAAATGTCCAACAATGATAGACTGGATTAAGAAAATGTGGCACATATACACCATGGAATACTATGCAGCCATAAAAAATGATGAGTTCGTGTCCTTTGTAGGGACATGGATGAAATTGGAAATCATCATTCTCAGTAAACTATTGCAAGAACAAAAAACCAAACACCGCATATTCTCACTCATAGGTGGGAATTGAACAATGAGATCACATGGACACAAGAAGGGGAATATCACACTCTGGGGACTGTGGTGGGGTTGGGGGAGGGGGGAGGGATAGCATTGGGAGATACACCTAATGCTAGATGACGAGTTAGTGGGTGCAGCGCACCAGCATGGCACATGTATACATATGTAACTAACCTGCACAATGTGCACATGTACCCTAAAACTTAAAGTATAATAAAAAACAAACAAACAAACAAACAAAAAAAAGTTTGATGATACATAGTAGGTGAACTTGTAACTTGAAAAATAGTCTATAAAAAGAAATTTAATAACACCTACCAAAATTAGAGATATGACTTCTTGACCCAATAATTTCATTGCTAAATATTTATTATACAGACATGCTCACACATGAGTGAAATGACATACCTACAAGGATATTTCTTTGTCACATTTATAAAAGCAAACACCGGGAATGACTGACATGACCATCAACAGTGGGCTGGTTAATTTGTGGTACACTCATAATGGCAGGAGTCTATTGACACCCCATATGCCACATGCAGGAGTCTATTCACACCACATGGGCCACATGGAAGAACCTATTCACACCATGTGTACCACATACCTGAGGCTATTCACACCACATATGCCACATGCAAGAGCCTATTCACACCACATGTACCACAGACAGGAGCCTATTTACACCACATGTGCCACATGTAGAAGCCTATTTACACCATGTGTGCCACATGCAGGAGCATATTCACACCACACGGGCCACATGCAGGAGCCTATTCACCCCATGTATGCCACATGCCGAAGCCTATTCAGTCCATGTGTGCCACATACTGTTCTAGATGTTTTACATGTATTGACTCATTTAATCCTCATAACAATCCTATGAGGTGGGCGCTTTCATCTTACCATTACTAGATGTGTCAATCAAGGTATGGAGAAGTTGAGTTGCCCAAGGTCATACAAAACAGCATTTGAAATCAGGCAGTCTGCCTCCAGAGCCTATGTTCTTAACCACCATGTTATGTGGACCAATCAACAGCTGTTAAATAAATGGCAAGGTTCTATATGTCCTGATATATAATAATCTCCAAAATATATTATAAAGTGAGAGAAAAAAAGGGTGACAAGTTGTAGAATGGTATTTATGTGTGTTCATTCAATATATCCATATTTAATCCTATATATATATGTATATATACACACACATATATAAACATATGCAATATATATAGAATACGTATATAGAGTATATACAAAAGGATGTACACCAACCTGGTAGGGGAGATAGGTGGCTGAAGGCCAGAGATAAGGAAACACCATAAAAACTCATTTTTTAAATTTTGGAGCACAGACATGTTTTCCTATTAAAACGTAATTGTCAAAATGTAATCAGCATGTATTACTTTCCTTCTGTAAATCCTTACATTGCTTCCTATTGCACTTAGAACAACCAGCTCCAAACTCCACAGCATGGTCAACGAGACATGGCTGAGCTACCCTGCTGTGTCTAGTCTGTGTAACTCTCCCTCTGGTTCACCCTGCCCCAGCTTCTTGGCCCTCCTTTCCTAGCATAAACATGGCAAGCTCTCTCCCACCTTGGGGACTTTGCCATGGATATTTCTTCTGCCTAGCATTTATTCTCCCATGTTTTGCAACTGCTTGAAAGTGTCTCATACTACAGACCTGAATTCAGCTTCCTGAGCATTCAATGAAAACATTTTTTTCCCTGCTCTCATTATTATCTATCCCGGTACCCTGTTTTCTTTCAGTGTTTTTTAAGTAGCACTACTCACACACT
This sequence comes from Pan troglodytes, assembly GCF_028858775.2. Taxonomy (NCBI): domain Eukaryota; kingdom Metazoa; phylum Chordata; class Mammalia; order Primates; family Hominidae; genus Pan; species Pan troglodytes. The sequence goes on along the minus strand of NC_072407.2, from coordinate 129,157,070 downwards.
GTAATTATTTTGATTCTTCTTTAATAGTGCCTTTTTAACTTTGTTATTTCCTTTCCAGAATAGGACTTAATGTGCCTTTTTCACATGTTTCTTTTGCATCTAGCACAGTGCATGGCAAATAGTAGGTACTCAATAGTATTTGTTTAATTGTTTAATTAATTAACTGATTAACTCTGTACTTCACATAGAAAGAACCCCAGCATGTAAGGAGATTTGAAGCAAAGGATTTCCTTTGTCAGCCCATGGCACAAGAGGTAGGAGACAGGACGCTATTCATAAGAAATCTTTCATTCACTTATTGAAAGGGGTCCAAAAATCATGAACTGAAGTCATTGCACAGTCTGTGGGGGAAAGATAAGTGCATAAGCTTTGAAGTTAGACTGGCCAGAATCAAATTCCTGTCCAGCTGCAAGTTATGTGGCTTTGGGTAAAAATTACTCAATACCTATGATATTGAATTGCATCATCTGCAAAATTAGGACTATGGAAATACTATGAGCATTGACTAAAATAAAATTCGTAAATCTTGCTTCATGGTAAGTCCTCAACTAATGGTAATTATAAGGACTTCCTCCCCTATCCCTTCCTAAGTGCACACATGGCTTCAGAGGCCAGAGACTGGAGCTACTGATAGCAAAGCCTACGTCAAGGCGTGGTGTCCCTTGCAAGGGCCTGAAAAGAGAGTCTGTTCTTAAAGACGTTATTGCTGTTGCTCTGGGCCTGATGATGATGATGATGGGGCAATGGAAAACCCTAAAGTATGAGAGTCCTTTCCCCATCTCAGGCCCCATTGTATTCTCCTTGCACTGCAGAGCTGCATTTCCATAAATAGCGCATTGTGTTCTAGCAGATAGCTATTTCATTAGTATTTCCCAGGTTCTGTTGTAGTAATAAATTTGGAGCACAATGACTGCATGTCAGGTCCTTTCAAATGCTTTGATTAAAGAGGATTTGGATGTCATTTTTTTTTCTTATTCTTATTCGTTTTCTCCTTGGGCTGTGGAACCAAAGTTGTCCGGATCTTATAAGGCAACCAGGTTATCCGACCTGCCTTATCCCTCCATCCCAGAAGATCAGGGAACTTGAGCGCACCTCAGAGCAGCAGGCTCAGGGATTTCAGGCAGGTCTGGGCACCAGGGCAAGCTGTGCCTGAGGAGAGCTTGAGCCACTCGCACACAGGTCACACTCCCCCTGACAGTCTGTTTGTCATGACTCAGTGGAATAATCAGAACAAGAAGCTCTCTGTGGCAGTGCCCTTGGAGATGGTGCCCTTCCAGCCCATCTGGAAGTATATAATACAGACAGAACAGAGAAGAGCGATGCTGAGATTTCCCGAATGGATTTGCTCAATGCTAGAGGAAGGATGTGAACCCCTGGTGTGCTGTTTTCCTAAATCCAACTTCCAGCCTTTAAGACTTCTTCCCATCATTCCAGCAGGAAGAACTAAGTCAGGGAGCTAGCCAAAGAAAGAAAGAAAGAACTCTGCCAGCCAAACTCATCGGTCTGTCTTCAGATTCTGAGAGCGTGAAATGGAAATGGATGGTATCCAGTGAGCCTGCTCTGATTTTATTATTTCAAAATGCTGTGGACACAGATTAACTCTCTTTGCTTGGTATTTAGCTTTTTTATTTTTTTTCTTTCTTTTTCTTTTTCTAGGGAATGGGAACAAGATGCTCTGTGATAAATTCATTGGACAGCACTATGTCTCCACCATAACTCCTTGGCATGCCTCTCTCATCCCTTCTGGACAGAAATGTTCCATCTCAGCGCCATGTCCCTCATTGAATCAACCCAGACACACTCCTTCAATGCCACCCCAAACAGCCAACTACACTAATCAGGGAGCAGGAAGGAGGCCGCGATAGCAGGGTGGCCATTCCTCTCAGTGCAAGGGCGGATAGCACACATCAATCTCCCAGCAGTCTGTTCCCCATCCTATTGGGATTTCCATCCACTTCACAGTGAGGCAGACAGGCTTTCTCTGGCAATGTTCAGCTGCTTTGCTTCCAGCACCTTGAGGAACCCTGGCAGGAGGTGGGCCACCTAGAATGAGTGATGACACTGGCCTACTCCAAACTGCAGCTGAGGGGAGTCACACTAACACTCCTGACACCATCTGTGCAGGACACAGATGTCCAGAAAGTAGAGAGTTCATCCTGCAAAGCAAACATCACAATGCCAAGGGTTAATGGGAAGAAAGCTATGCTGGGCATCAAGCACTTGAGGCCTCCTCCCTCAATAACAAATTCTCTAGAGTTACTGAGAATATGTGCCAGCCTCAGTTTCTCCATCTCTTAAATGGACTGACTCCAAATTGAAAAAAAGAACATTCATTTTTATTTGACATTTATCATACATTCTTTTGAATCTGTTTTTAATATGTGCAATATATTCTCTTCCCAGGTAGCATAGTATAGTAAAAAAGCAGAATAACAGCTGAGAATAACAGCTCAGTCGTTTGTCAAATGACCTCGGACATTTTTTTTTTTTTTGCGTGCCTCAGATTTCTGTTATTAAAAGGAGATAAGAATTATCAACCCTGGGCCAAATGAGATGATTATTTGAAATAGCCTAAGGTAGATATTCCAAGCAGAAGCTACTTTTGTTACTAACATGCACGGAGGAACTGACTTTACATAAATTTCCAATCCCTTTCATGCCTAGCAGAGTGTTGGCATATAGTAGACGCTCAGTAAATATTTGCTAATTGTTACACTTTCAAACTTCAAGGCAGAATAGAACTGTATCCAACAATGGTGTCAGTCTTGCAGAATGATTTTATAACCCCGTCAGTTTGAGAGAGCTAAGTGGAGCTAAAAATGTTCACGTCAAGAGTTGTAGTATCCAGGCCACTAAAACATTTGATTTTCTCCTTTTCTCCATCAAGTGCCAGCATGTGAGTGAATTCATCTCTATTCTCCATTTTGATGTCTGTCTTGACGTGAAACCCATTCTGGGAACGAGCTGATGACACCCAAACTGTATCCTATTAACACATCCTTCTTTCAGAAACTGCTGCTATTTTACAAAATGCCTTTGGGTGTGTTGCAGAGAAAATGCCTGCGACAAAGGAATTCAGGCTTTGATCAGAATTGTTTTCCTGAGCACTTCTTTTTAGGCACCACAGGACGTGTACTCTGACAACAGATTGACACAGTCATTGGTGATTTTCATCAAAAATCTTGTTATTGCTTCTGTTACTCCCCAAACCTCTGGTCCCAAATACTGTTCCTGTGGTTAGGAGCCACACAAGCGCTCTTGTCCTGGAATGTGCCCTGTCCAGCTCCAATCCCCTTGCTGCCAAGGCTTTAATAGTTTCATAAGGGTTAGTTTATTTCCCGGGCCCCGAATATTCCTGGCCAGGGAAGCTAGGGCCATTTTGCCACCATCTGCAGGTTTAGCCCTACCCCAGCCTCTAAGACTGATTCTGTCCCTAGGCAAGAGGAATACGAGTTCCCTGATTCAGCACCAAGTCAGTGTTTCTGCAATTTCCATCCTAATACAGACAGTCTGTAAATCAGTGACCGGCATTATCTCAGTTATTCTTCTCAAAAACCCTAAAAATAGGTAGTTGTGTAATTCCTATTTTAATTTTGAGAAAACTGAAGCTTAGACAGGAGAAATATCTTGTCAAGTTTCCATAGCCAGGAAGCCAATCTGTCAGACACGGAGCCTTTGATTTTAACTGCACACACCACAGCCTCCCAGCCCTGCCTCTGGTTGTCCTGTAGCAGTTCTGCATGATACCAGTCCTCAAGACAGAGTTTCGCTCTTGTTGCCCAGACTGGAGTGCAGTGGCACTAGATCGGCTCACTGCAACCTCCACCTCCCAGATTCAAGTGATTCTCCTGCCTCAGCCTCCAGAGTAGCTGGCATTACAGGTGCCCACCACTGCATCAGGCTAATTTTTGTATTTTTAGTAGAGATGGAGTTTCACTATGTTGGCCAGGCTGGACTTGAACTCCTGACCTCAGGTGATTCGCCTGTCTCGTCCTCCCAAAGTGCTGGGATTATGGACATGAGCCACTGCGCCTGGCCAAGACTGCATTTCTTGATCCTGATATCTATGCAGGGTGATGCAAACTTTAATAAGCAAAGGAATTGGTGATTTGGGGAATGAAAGAGCTTTATAAAGAAGTTGGCAGGGGTGAGGTGAATTGAAAAGGGAATTCTAGACAGAAAAAAACAGCAGAAATGAAGAATTAGAGAGAAGAGGAGCACAATCATTGGGAGAACCTGAAGTCGCCAGGCTCGTCTAGCATCCAGTCTTCCATAGTTCCATCCTAATAACATCCTAATAACATGGCCAGGGCAAGATTTTTAAGAGAGGACGCTAGAGATGGAGACAGAGCCTGACCACTTAGAACTGCAGGCCACATGAAAAGAAGCCAGAAGTGGGCTATCTGAGCAAGGAAAAACAGCCATAACTTAATGGCGAGATGCAAAGGCAAGCCTGGAACTTAATTAAGATCTATTATTTCAAGTTTCAAAGTGAATCTAAGATCCAGTTTGTCTTCCCCAGGCAGGGTGGGCCAAGCCATGCGGTAGGTAATGCAAAGCTTCTGGCAGGGGAGCAATTTTTGATTGAGACACTGGCAGTCATTCCTGGTGTCCAGCCCTGCATTGACCAGATTCTTAATGGTCTGTGACACAACCTCACCTCTGTGATATCCCTGCCAATAATACCTATTAAAATTAATTTAAGAGAAAATATCAGACAATCTCAAACTCAGGGACATTCTACAAAATAACTGCCCTGTACTATTCAAAATTGTCAAGGTCAAGAAAGACAATAACAGCTGAGCAATCGGTCTAAAATATAAGAGACTCAAGAGAGACAACAACCAAATGCAATGCATGACCTTGGTTTGGATTTTAGATCAAGGAGGACCAATTGCTATAAAGGACATTATTAGAACACTTGATATGAGACTATGGCCTGTGGATTAAATAATTGTTACTTAATATTGATGTTAAATTTCCTGATGGTGATAAATGTAGACTATCCTCGCTCTTAGGAAACATATTCTCTAGAATTTAAAGCTAGAGGGGCAAATGTCACCAACTTACTTCCGAACAGTTCAGAAAAAAATTATATATAAACATGTAGAGAAAAAATAATAAATCAAATAGTGCAAAATATAAACCACTGGTGTATTTGAGTTTGGGCAAACGTACTATTTCTTGCAACTTTTATGTAAGTTTGAATTTGCTTTTAACTATCAGGCTGGATTTTATTTTGTTTTTTTTAAAAAGAGACAGAGTCTTGCTCTGCTGCCCAGGATGGAACACAGTGGCACAATCATAGCTCACTGCAGCCTCAAAATCTTGGACTCAAGGCTCAGCCTCCCAAGTAGCTGAGACTATAGGCACACATCATCATGTCCAGCTGTGTGTTTGAAATTAATACCAACATTTTTAGTTATATAAAAAAACCTTGAGACATATAAAATTGTGGTTCTTTAATCAGCAATTTATTGAAAGACAGACTTTCAAGCCCTATCCCAGACCCACAGAATCAGAATCTACATTTTAACAAGATCCTCAAATGATTTATTTGGATGCACATTCAAGATTGAGAATCTTTGCTGTATCACGTCCAAGGCTAGGTACCCGGTTCTAGCTATCAGGCATCTCAACCACAAATCACCTACAGGCCATGTCCCAAAGTCCTATTCATTCCCAAAACACAACTCAGAAATCACCTTCTCTGTTAAAATGTTTCTTATCTCTGCCCACAGCTTTTTTTCCAGACAATTGTGCTGTATTCAGTGTTTTCCACAGAAATGTTTATTGTCACACATTATACTAAAATTCAGTTTCATTTCTTTAGTAAACTGAGAGGTATTCTTTGTTATATCCTTAACACTGGATCAGGCAAATACTAGTGCTTGAGAAACTTTTGAGAGTACATGAATAAATAAATAAATATTTAAATGAATAAACTCTGCGTTTTCAATCTGCATGTAATATTCACGGCTCCCGAAAAATACTCCTGGAGTCTCAGAATGGACTACAGGTAATTTAGGTTTGAGCAGATACCAGCAGGGAACAAAGGAGCTGGTGGGAAGAGGAGTCACAGCACATAGACGTTCAGCCTCTCAGCCAACGTCGTTCCAATGCACAACAAAGATAGCTAGTTTCAAATTTCCTCACAATTCTTAGCAGTCGTATAATTTCTAGCTGGCTTTATGACCCAGTAAAGCATTGTTACAGTAACAACGCATTGGTCATGTCCCCTTGCCACAAGATGTGTGAGTGTTGTGAAAATACACTAAATAACAAAAGCTAATCTTAGCCAATATAATGGTCAAATCACAGTTGTTAGGGAAAAAAGAAGAAAGGCCAAAGTGGCAGATATGAGGACAGGCTTGTTTGAAAGCACGTGGCATTGTTATCCTCAAGACAGCTCTTTTCTCAGCTCCGGCAGGCACCGGTGGAGATACAGGACAGGACATCAGAAAGCTCGAGTGACTGAAAGGAAAGGCGAGGCTTTGGTTTGGGAAGAATGGTCTCCTCCTCTTGTCTTCAAATGCACAATAAGGAATGGATTTATAATGAGCTGTTTCTATCCAAGAAGTAAAGCAAATCTAAAAGAACCTACTAGTTACAATCCAGCCTCCCCGGTGCTTTCAGTGAAAGGATAATTTGAGATATCAAACTGAAACGTCCATGGGCTACGTAAGGCTATGTGGACTCCAGGTCTTTCAACACAGACAAGGTCTGCTACCATAGTACTTGCAGAAAAAATATTTTATTTTAACTCAACATGGGACTTTTAAAGAATTCCCCCAGGAACAAGGTTTTGCCAAAAACCAGAGCTTAATTTAATGAGGGTGAAAAGTTTAAGAAAGAAATATAAAAGGAAAGTCCTGAAAGGACAGAAGAGATTTGGAGCGGGAACCTGTGCCCAACTAGTTGAAAAATATCAGCGGTGGCAGTGGGCAGATTCAGGCCATTATGAGGTTCTGAGCATCTCAGGGAGATTATCTTCAGCCTGCTGCATGTGCAGGAAGCTTCTCAAATGAGCAAAGCAGAGCCATGCAGAATTGCTTGAGGGTGTGTCTTTTATTTATTTTAACACCGACTATGTGCCGGCTAACTTCATTTGAGTCTGTGAGGTAGGCACCATAACCACTTTGCAGATATGAAGGCCGATAGAGGCTAGAGTTATCTGTCCAAGAATAGACACATAGTTTTCAGAAAGGTCCCAGTTCCCAGCTTGAGGGAGGCCACAGCAGCCTTTGAAAAAGGTATCTCTGGCCGGGCGCGGTGGCTCACGCCTGTAATCCCAGCACTTTGGGAGGCTGAGGCGGGCAGATCACGAGGTCAAGAGATGGAGACCGTCCTGGCTAACACGGTGAAACCCCGTCTCTACTAAAAAAAAAATATAAAAAATTAGCCAGGCGTGGTTGCAGGCGCCTGTAGTCCCAGCTACTCGGGAGGCTGAGGCAGGAGAATGGCCTGAACCCAGGAGGCGGAGCTTGCAGTGAGCCGAGATCGTGCCACTACACTCCAGCCTGGGTGACAGAGCGAGACTCCGTCTCAAAAAAAAAAAAAAAAAAGCTATCTCTTTGTTTATAGAGTAATCACGTCGCATCTCTTGGTACCCCTTCCTACTTACTCTCTGCACTGCTTTGTCCTGTCTGGCTTGCAGATGCCTGCTGTGAATCTTCACGTTGGACTTGTTTGCCTATCTCTTATAAATTTCTCATGTTATTCTCCTCCTTTGATTCAGTGCCCCCCTTAATTCATGACGTGATTTCAATTCCTTTTGGTTTAAACAGAAAGAGCCAAGAGCCCAGGCACCCAGCTCCTTTGTCCATTGCTGGTTCCCAGAGCACCAGCTGAGAGAGAGTGGGTTCCTAGTCCACAGTAAGCCAGGATTTCAATCCAGATATCTAACTCCAAAGCTCAGGTTCATTTTTGTGCCATTCCTTTTTGGACAAGTGGGATTTTGTTTCCAAAGAAAGAACAAGAAGAAGCTCAGTTATGCTAAGTGTGCCAAACAGGATTCAGATTCTGACAATGTTTTGAGAACTTACATTTTGACACCACTGATTAGCAATATGGGATTACTCAAACATTGGCAAGCCTGAAAATTACCTTGGTTCCACTTATGGAGAAAGAAAATCTGGGGCCAGGCACAGTGGCTCATGCTTGTAATCCCAAAACTTTGGGAGGCTGAGGTGGGCAGATCACTTGAGGACAGGAGTTCGAGACCAGCCTGGCCAACATAGTGAAACCCCACCAAGATTGCCTCACTGCACTCCAGCCTGGGTGACAGAGTGAGACTGTGTCAAAAAAAAAAAAAAAAAAGAAGAAGAAGAAAAAGAAAGAGAGAGAGAAAGAAAGAGAGAAAGAGAGAGATAAAGAAAGAAAAAGAAAGAAAGAGAAAGAAGGAAAGAAAGAAAAATATATTAAGCAAGTGAATGATAGATATTGCATCAAAAAGGAGGAGAAAAGAAGGGCTTGGGCAAGGCTCAGCCTGCTCTACTGGTCTACTGGGTAGTAGCAATCTAGAACTGAGTAGAATAGAAGTGGATGAATGAAAAGACCACATTGGGGTCTGATAATATCATAGAAAGGGGAAAAAGAAGGGAAGAAATCAGGGGCTTCATTATTTAATTTTTCTTTTTAAAGATTTTTTTTTTATTATTTTAGGTCCAGGGTTACATGTACAGGTTTGTTATATGAGTAAATTGCATATCTCAGGGGTTTGGCGTATAGATTGTTTCATCATCCAAGTAATAAGCATAGCACCTGATAGGAAGTTTTTCGATCCTCACCATCCTCACAACCTCCACCATCAAGTAGACCCCAGTGTGTGTTGTTGGCTTTTGTTTCTGGTTCTGTTTATGCAGTGAATCACATTTATTGATTTTCATATGTTGAACCAAACTTGCATCCCAGGAATAAAGCCTAGCCTACATGGTTGTGGTACTGGTTTGGGTTTGCTAGTATTTTGTTGAGGATTTTTGCATCAGTGTTCATTAGGGATATTGGCCTGAAATTTTGTTGTTTTTGTTGTTGTTGTTGTTGTTGTTGTTGTTGTGTCTCTGCCAGGTTTTGGTATCAGGATGATGCTGGCCTCATAGAATGGGTTAGGAGGAGTCTCTCCTCAGTTTTAGCTTTTTTTATACAACTGGTAGAATTCAGCTGTGAATCGGTCTGGTCCTGGGCTTTTTCTGGTTGGTAAGCTTCTTACTACTGATTCAATTTCTGAAGTCATTATTTGTCTGTTCAGGAATTCAATTTCTTCCTGGTTCAATCAGAAGGTTATATGTTCCAGGAATTTATTAATGTATTCTAGGTTTTCTAGCCTGTGTGCATAAAGGTGTTCATAGTAGTCTATGAGAGTTTTTGTATTTCTGTGGGATCAGTGGTAATGTCCTCTTTGTCATTTCTTAAGGTGTTTATTTGGCTCTTCTCTCCTTTTTTCTTTATTATTCTAGCTAATGGTCTATCTTATTAATTATTTTTAAAAAAACAACTCCTGAATTCGGTGATTTTTGCATGGTTTTTTTGCATCTCAATTGCTTTCATTTTAGCTCTGATTTGGGTTATTTCTTGTCTTTGGCTAACTGGAATTGGTTTGCTCTTGTTTCTTTATGTCCTGTAGTTGTGATGTTAGCTTGTTAAGAGCTTTCTAGTATTTTGATGTTGGCTTTTCAGGCTGTAAACTTCCCTCTTAACACTGCCTTAGCTGTGTCCAAGTGATTCTGGTATGTTTTATCTTTGTTCTCATTAGTTTCAAAGAATGTCTTGATTTCTGCCTGAATTAAATTATTTACCCAAAAGTCATTCAGGAGCAGTTTGTTTAATTTCCATGTAATTATATGGTTTTGAGTGAGTTTCTTAGTATTGATTTCAATTTTTATTGCATTGTGGTCTAAGAGTGTATTTGTTATGATGTCATTTGTTTTTGTTTTTTGTTTGTTTCTTTTTAAGTTTGCTGAGGATTGTTTTATGTCCAATTGTGTGGTCAGTTTAACAGTACGTGTCTTTTGCACATGAGAAGAATGCATATTCTGTTATCTTTGGGTGGAGCGTTCCATAAATATCATTAGGTCCTTCTGGTCAAGTGTCAAGTTCAGGTACTGAATATCTTTGCCAGCTTCCTGCCTTGATGATCTGTCTAGTACTGACAGTGGGGTATTGAAGTCTCCTGCTATTTTTGTGTGATTATCTCAGTCTCTTTGTAGGTCTCTAAGTACTTGCTTTATGAATGTAGGTTCTCCTGTGTTCAGTGCACATATATTTAGGATAGTTAGGTCTTCTTGTTGAATTGAACCCTTTACCATTATGTAATACATTTCTTTGTCTTTTTTTTTAATCTTTGTTGGTTTAAAGTCTGTTTCATCTGAAATTAGAATAACAACCTCTGCTTTTTAATGTTTTCCATTTGCTTGGTAGATTTTTCTTCATCCCTTTACTTTGAGCCTATGGGTGTCATTGTAGTTGAGATGGGTCTCTTGAAGACAGCACATCGGTGGGTCTTGCTTCTTTACCCATCTTGCCACTCTGTGGCTTTTAATTGGGGCATTTAGCCCGTTTACCTTCAAGGTTAGTATTGATATATGCAGATTTCTTCATGTTATCATGTAGTTAGCTGGTTACTATGTAAATTTGTTTATGTAGTTGCTTTATGGTGTCACTGGTCTATGTATTTAAGTGTGTTTTTGTAGTGGCCAGTAGGAGCCTTTCCTTTCCATGTTTAGCGCTTCTTTTAGGACCTCTTGTAAGGCAGGCCTGATGGTTAAAAAAAAAAATTCCCTTACCATTTTCTTGTTTGAGAAGGATCTTATTTTTCCTTTGCTTATGAAGCTTAGTTTGGCTGCAAATGCAGTTCTTGGTTGAAAATTCTTTTATTTAAGAGTGCTGAATATAGGCCCCCATTCTCTTCCAGCTTGTGTGGTTTCTGCTAAAAGGACCACTGTTAGCCTAATGGGGTTTCCTTTGTGGGTGACCTGCTCCTTCTCTCTAGCTGCCTTTAATGTTTTTATTTTTTAAATTTCTACCTTGAAGAATCTGATGACTGTGCGTCTTGAGAATGGTCTTCTAATGTAGTATTTCACAGGGGTTCTCTGCATTTTCTGAATTTGAATGTTGTCCTCTCTAGCATTGTTGGGGGAATTTTCATGGACAATATCCTGAAATATATTTTCCACATTGCTTGCTTTCAGGGACACCAATGAGTCATAGATTTGGTCTCTTTACATACTCCTGTATTTCTCAAAGGTTTTGTTTATTAGTTTTTATTGATTTTTTTCTTTATCGCCATTTGGCTAAGTTATTTCAGAGAGCAGGTCTTTGAGCTCTGAGATTCTTTCCTCAGCTTGGTTGCTTTTTCTGTTAATACTTATGATTGTATTTTTAAAATTCTTGAAGTGAATTTTTCAGTTCTATCAGCTAAGTTTGATTCTTTCTTAAAATGGCCATTTCAACATTCATCTCCTGTGTCATTTTATTGTATTTCTTAGACTTCTTGGATTGAGTTTCAACTATTTCCTGAATCTTGATGATCTTTATTCCTATCCATATTCTGAATTCTACTTGTTAATTCAGCCATTTCAGTCTTATTAAGAACCATTGCTGGGGAACTAGTGTGGTCATTTGGAGGTAAGAAGACATGCTGGCTTTTTTTGAATTGTTAGAGTTCTTTCACTGGTTCTTTCTCATCTGTGTGGGATAAGATTTATTCATTCTTTGAAGCTAATGTCCTTTGGATGAGTTTTTTTAAATTTTTTATTTTATCTTCTTTGATGCCCTTGGGGGTTTGATTATGTTATAAGGTGGGTTTTGTCAACTGGCTTCAATTCTAGTCCACTCTTGGGTCTTGGAGAACCCCCACCAATTAGTGTCTTCATGCCTGCATTGCTCTTTTTGGATGTTCTGGTCCACTGGGCTCCCTCAGGCAGGAGGAACTGCATTTGGCAAACAAGCCATATCCTTGCTGGGTCAGTACTAAGCCATATCCTTGCTGGGTCTGTTGTCTGTGTGCTTCCTGGGGAAACACAGGGTTGTACCTGCCCACAGAGTTCAGGCAGAAGCAAGACCACTGGATTGAAATTTCTAGCAGGTATAGTCCATCTAACTACAAGAGGCAGGGTTGGGTGGAGTTGCCTATTCTGCTGTTTGGGTGTTTCCAGGGCAACAGGAGGCTGCACCCCTTGGCAAATTCAGGCAAAAGCAGGACTGCTAGGCTGGAAGCTCTAACAGGTACAGCTCACCTGGCTACCAGTGGTGGGGGTGGGTGGGGCCACCCACTCTGAAGTCTGCATGCTTCCTGGGACAACAGGAGGCTGTACCTACCAGCTGAGTTCCCACAGAAGTGGGACTACTGAGCCAGAAGTTCTAGCAGGCATTGCCCACCTAGCTATCAGTGCCAGTGGTGGGTGGGGTCATGCATCCTGCCATCCAGGTCTTTACCAAGACAAGAGGATGCACCCTCCAGCTGAAGTGGGACTCTTCCCACATAGAAGTGGGACCACTGGGCCAGAATTTCTAGCAAGCATTATCCACCTGGCTACCAGTGGTGGTGGCAGGTGGGGTTACCAGATCTGCTGTCTGGGTGTTTCCTGGGGCAACAGGAAGCTGTACTCTGCAGGTGAATTCATACAGAAGCAACACCACTGGGCTGCATGCTCCAGCAAGCATTGCCTACCTGGCTACCAGCTGTAGGGGAAGGTGGGGTCACCCACCCTGCCATTGTCTTTCCTGGTATAACAGGAAGCTGCACCCTCCAGCTGAGTTCATACAAAATCCAGACTGCTAGGCTGGAAGCTCTATCTTGTGTTGCCTGCCTGTCTTCTAGTGGTGAAGGGGAGTAGAGTCACCCATCCTGCCATCTTGGTGTTTCCCAGGACAACAGGAGGCTGTGTCCTTCTGCTGAATTCACATAAGAGTGGGACCCCTGCGCCGGAAGTTGTAGCAAGCATTGCCTCCCTGGCTACTAGTGGTGGGTATGGATAGAGTGGCCAGTGAGTGCAGTTCAAAGCTGGACTATTGGGTTGGAAGCCACCAGCTCCGACTGGCAAGTGGAGATGGAGCAATCATTGCTGCCAGGCACCACAAGTGTGGCCTCTATTGGGTCAATGGCACCAGTGCTGGTCTGCTCCAGCACTGGTCCTCTTGGATTCAAAAGTTGCTCCTGCAATATGTCCAGGTAGCTCTCTGCCTCAGGCTAGAAGTACGGTCAGAGAGTGCAGGAGAGCCAAGGGAATTCTCCCATTCCCAGTCTTGCACAGGTCCCTGTGGAGACTGTGAATGCCCCCAGGGGTCTCATTCACTCACCCCTTCCCATGTTGAAGAGTCTCTCTGACTTCCAAATGAGTCCAGAGAGGCCAATGTCCAGCTTTGCTCCTCTTTGCTCTTTGTGACTTCTGCTGCCTTGATAGATCCTGACGTGGTTTCTCATATGATTGGTTCAGTGTTCACTAGTCTTTTTGTTTCCTCCCTGTGAGAGCAGCTCATGTGAGCTGCTCTAGGCTGCCATCTTGTCCCCCACTTTAAAAAAAATTTTTAATTTCTTTGGTAGATATGGGGTCTCACTATGTTGCTCAGATTGGTCTCAAACTCTCAAATGATCCTCCTGCTTTGGTCTCCCAAAGTGTTGGGATTATAGGCATAAGTCATCATACCTGGCCTAGGAGCACCTGCTTAACCTACTTCAGAGAAAAAAAAAAGAGGAGGTTTTCCAAATATTATACATTCCATGTTTTAAATATTTAAATATTCTTTTATTTATTTTTAGTTCTAAGGAGATAACTGAAAGTTTTGATTTGCACAGTGCTATGTTCTGAATATTTATGATCCCTGAAAATGTATGTTGAAATCCTAACCTCTCAGCTAATGGTATTTGGAGGTGGTGCTTTCATACTGCCCAAAGCAATTTGCAAATTCAATGCTATTTCTATTAAACTACCACTGAGATTCTTCACAGAACTAGAAAAACTATTTTAAAATTCATCTAGAACCAAAAGAGAGCCCTAATATCTAAGGCAATCCTAAGGAAAAAGAACAAAGCTCAAGGCATCATGCTACTCAATTTCAAACTACACCACAGAGCTACAGTAATCAAAACAGCATGGTGCTGGCACAAAAACAGACACATAGACCAATGGAACAGAACGAAGAGCCAGAAATAAGGCTGCACACCTATAACTATGTGATCTTTGACAAACCTGACAAAAATCAAGCAATGGGGAAAGTATTCCCTATTCAATAAATGGTGTTGAGATAAGTGGCTAGCCATATGCAGAAGATTGAAACCGGACCCCTTCCTTACACCATATACAAAAACAAATTCAAGATGGATTAAAGAGTTAAATATGAAACCTTAAACTATAAAAACCCCGAAAGACAACCTAGGCAACACATTCAGGACATAGGAATGAGGGAACATTTCATGACAAAGATGCCAAAACCAAAATTGAGAAATGAGATCTAATTAAACTAAAGAGCTTCTGCACAGCAAACTATCAAGTCAACAGGCAGTCTACAGAATGGGAGAAAATATTTGCAAACTATGCATCTGACAAAGGTCTAATATCCAGCACCTATAAGGGACTTAAACAAATTTACAAGAAAAAAGCATTCAACTCCATTAAAAAGTGGGCAAGGGACATGAACAACACTTCAAAACAAACAAAAAAAATACACATGGCCAACAATCATGAAAAAAAAAGCTCAACACCACTTGCCATTAGAAAAATGCAAATCAAACCTACAATGGGATACCATCTCACACCAGTCAGAATGACCACTATTAAAAAGTAAAAAAATAACAAATGCTGGCAAGCTAGTGGAGAAAAAGGAATGCTTATACACTGTTGGTGGGAGTGTAAATTAGTTCAAACACTGTGGAAGACAGTGCGGTGATTCCTCAAAGACCTGAAAACAAAAATACCATTTGACTCAGTAATTTTATTACTATGTATATACCCAAAAGAATGTAAATTATTCTATTACAAAGACACATGCTTGCATATGTTCATTGAAATACTATTTACAACAGCAAAGACATAGAATCAACCTAATGAGGTCATGTCCTTTGCAGGAACATAGATGGAGCTGGAGGCCATTATTCTTAGCAAACTAATGCAGGAACAGGAAACCAAATACTACATATTCTTACATATAAGTGAGAGCAAAATGACGAGAACACATGGACACATAGAGGGGAACAACACACACTGGGGCCTATTGGAAGATGAAGGATGGGAGGAAGGAGAGGATCAGGAGAAATAACTAATAGGTACTAGGCTTAATACCTAGGTGATGAAATAATCTGTAAAACAAACCCCCTTGACACAAATTTAGCTATATAGCAAACCTGCATAATGTATGCCTGATCTCACTTATATGTGGAATCTAATCAGGCAACATTTTTCTTTCTATGCAGTTTCCCAGCACCATTTATTGAAGAGACTATTCTTTCCCTATTTTGTACTCTTGGTGACCTTACTGAAAATTAGTTGACCATATATGTCTGGGTTTATTTCTAGGCTCTCTGTTCTGTTTCATTGGTCTATATATCTATTTTCATGCCAGTAGCACACATATTGATTGCTATAGCTTCCCAATATTGTTTGAAATGAGGAAATATGATGCCTCCAACTTTTTTCGTCTTTCTCAAGATGGTTTTGGCTATTCAGGGTCTTTTGTGTTTTCATGTAAATTTTGGAATTCTTTTTTTTATTTCCATGAAAAATGCCATTTGAATTTCGGTAGGCATTTCACTAAATTTGTATATTGCGGCTGGGCATGGTGGTTCATGCCTCTAATCCCAGCACTTTGGGAGGCTGAGACAGGTAGATTGCTTGAGCCCAGGAGTTTGAGACCAGCCTGGGCAACATGATGAAACTGTCTCCACAACAAATATGAAGATTAGCCAGGCATGGTGGTGTGTGCCTGTAGTCCTAGCTACTTGGGAGGTTGAGGTGGAAGAATCCCTTGAACCCAGGAGACAGAGGTTGCAGTGAGTTGAGATCGCACCACTGTACTCCATCCTGGGTGACAGAGCGAGACCCTGTTTCAAAAAACAAATTGTATATTGCTTTGGGTGGTATGGACATTTAAACAATATTAATTTTCCAATCCATGAACATATCTTTCCATTTATTTATACCTTTTTCAATTTATTTCACCAATCAACATTTTCTAATTTTCTAGTGTGGCAGATCTTTTACTTCTTTGGTTAAATTTATTGCTAAGTATATTAATCATTTTGGTGCTATCATAAATGGAATTGTTTTCTTGATTTCCTTTTTGCATAAATTGTTATTGCTGTAAAGAAACAAAACCAATTCTTGCATATTGATTTTGTTTCCTGCAAATATACTAAATTTGTTTACTAGTTCATGTAGGGATGCTTTTTTATCTTGGAGTCTTTAGTCTTCTACATATAGGATGATGTCATCTAAAGTAAAAATAATTTTACTTCTTTCTTTCTTATTTGGGTGTCTTTTATTTCTTTTTCTTGTCTAGTTACTCTTGCTAGTACTTCCAGTGCTAGGTAGAATAGAAGTGAGGTGGGTGGGCCTCCT
This sequence comes from Pan troglodytes, assembly GCF_028858775.2. NCBI lineage: Eukaryota > Metazoa > Chordata > Mammalia > Primates > Hominidae > Pan > Pan troglodytes. The sequence goes on along the minus strand of NC_072407.2, from coordinate 129,140,520 downwards.
TGCCTTCTACCAGATCTTTGAGAAAAAGCTTTCAGTTTATCCCCATTGATTATTATTATCTCGGAGTCTTTCATACATGGCTTTTATGGTGTTGAAAAAAATTCTACACAAATTTGGTTGAGAATTTTTATTATGAAAGGATGTTGAACTTATTCTGTTAATGTCCTTTATCACATTTACCTATATATTTTAAACCAAACTTGCATTCTAAGAATATATCCCACTTGATCATGGTGTATAACTTTTTGATGTATTGTCAAATTTAGTTGGCTAGTATTTTTTGAGAATATTCACAACTATGTTTATCAGAGATATTGGCCTGAAGCTTTTGTTTTCTTTCTTTCTTCTGTCTTTATCTGGCATTGGTATCAGGGTGAAGCTGGCCTCATTAAATTAGTTTGGAAGTATTCCTGGTCCTAATATTTTTTTAAAGAGTATAAGAACAATTGGCATTAATTCTTCTTTCAATGTTATGTAAAATTCAGCCACAAAGACTTCTGATGCTGGACATTTCTTTCTTGGAAAGTTTGCCCAACAATTTGTTCCGGTTGTATATTTATTGTTTTGTTTTGTTTTTGTTTTTGTTTTGTATTTTGAGAAGAGTCTCGCTCTGTCACCAGGCTGGAGTGCAGTGACACGATCTTGGTTCACTGCAACCTCTGCGACCCGGGTTCAAGTGATCCAACTGCCTCAGCCTCCCGAGTTCGGTTGTATATTTCTTAATTCCTTCTTGGCGGGTTGCACGTTTCTAAGAATTTCTTTCTTTCATCCATGTTATCCAGTATGTTGGCATGTAATTATTCAAAATAACCCCTAATGATTCTTTTCATTTCTGTGGCATCCATGGAAATGCCTCCTCTTTCATTTCTGATTTTATTTATTTGCCTTCTATCTTTTTTTCTTAGTTAGTCTAGCTAAGGGTCTTCCAATTTATTTGTTTTTTAAATAACTGGCTTCTCTTTAGCAATCTAAGGCTCTGGTGCAGTGCTCCCACTATTTTTTATAATCTGAACATCATCTCTTTTTGAGTTACTGAAATGAGTTCTGTGAAAATGCTCAAAAGTCATCTTCTGTATGATGTTTTATCTAATTTTTTCCTTCTTCTGCACTGTTGAGGAAGGCTTGTTTAACTCTATTTATCCCTGATTATTTTGTCTTGAGTTGTAGTTTTTTACATCATGCCTGGGCTTCCACGGGATGGTGAGCAAGTGGGTGCAAGGATCCCTTCCCTCCCTTTCCTCCATTTTCCTTCCTATTCATATATTAGAGAAAAATCTTCTCCTGTATGCTGGTGCTGGGCTTGGCCTCAGGAATGAAGACACAATAGGGTCCAGAGTTTAAGGAGTTCAATTGTTGTTGGGAGAGTCTTGTACATTGAAAATTCTAATGCAAGGTGATGAGGGATATAGTAGATATTGATTTGAGTTTTATTGGCTATTATAGCAAAGTGTTTCATCCTGTATTGGGGTTCACTATAGGAAAGGAAAGAATACACTATTATAAAGCTTATTCTTTATTTTTTTTCTTTCATTCTAACCCACAACTCTTGTGAATTAAAAGAAAAATCTTTTCTTCTTAAGGTATGTTTTTATTTTTGTTCATCTCAAGATACTTTTTAAATTCCCTTTTCATTTCTTTTTTGACCCAGTGTTCCTCTTGTATTTTGACTAGCAAGGCTCTACTCTTCAAATTTCACCTCCATCAGCTCCCCTGAACCAGTATTCTCAACACCTGTGCAGATAACATCTCTTTGCTATGTAGTTTAAGTTGCCTTGCAAATTTCTTTATCTTTTTTAGTGAATGTCTGGTCTTTCCAATAATGTTAGAAAAAATGTGGCAGCAAAACACATGTTTTGTATTTCTTTATATAGGACCCTACATGAAATAGAACTAAGCAAACAGTAAGAATTCAATAATTTTGTGAGGTTAGAGATGATAATAATAAAATATTTACGCAATTATAAATTCAAATGTATCACATCTAATACTCAAACTAGGACACCTATGTTATTATAAATTTCTTCATGGTTCTGAAGAAGAAGTGGCAGTTAAACTACAGAAATTGACGTGAGGGGCTGCTGTATCATAATTTAAACATATATTTTCTTTTTTTTTTTTTAAGTTCTGCTCTCTTCTTTTCCCTTCTCAATGTCAACTAAGAATGTCCTGTGCTCTCCTTTCTCTGTTTATTGGTAATCAAATATATTGATGTGTCTGCTTCTCTGCTCTCAGGAACTTATCTTCTAAGTTACAAAGCCTAATTCTCTCATGTTCCACAAACCAAATCCAAGAATGTTCCTGCTCATATTCCATTGTTTTACAAATTTTCGAAGAGCCAAATGATGTTCTATCATAGACTCCATAATATGCCATTAAATCCAAGCCTTGATACAATTCAAGTCTTCAAAAAAAAAATATAAACTACTCATTCCTGTCACATTTTCAACTGAAAAAAGGTCCATGTCTCTGACACTCAAGGTATGAGGTGGACTCTTGGGAAGTGAGGTACTGGTAGGGCTAGAGTGAAACTGTTGAGTCAGAGCATGAATAAGTCAAAGTTTTGTGTTTCCCAAGGAATTCAACATAACAAGCTTAGGCAGTATAGGGAAGGTTTTGGCACATGATAAAACCACAGATAGAACGTGCCAAAGACTGAATGCTGACGCAGCTGTTGTCCTCACTAGCTTCTTTGTGAATGTCACCTTCAATTCTTCATGCTGTGTTTCTCCATGAGGCTGAACTCAAGGCGACTGGTAATTATAGGACTTACGTCTTCTCATCTTTACAGCCAGAGTGTAAGATAATCTCTTTCCTTGAATTCATTTCAAAAGAAAGGCCCAGAGAAATATTCTAACTGGCTCCACTTAGGTTACATGACCATCCCTGTGATCAGTGGGATCCAATAGCAGCATTGCCCATGGATGGGGTTTCATGGCAGTTCCATAACAGAGGGGAGGCAAACTGCAGAAAAGACAATTGACCTCCACTACATGCCTGTAAGAGAAAGATTTGTTTTTGTTTTTGTTTTCTAATTCGCAAAAGTTATTGGTTAGAAATAAAGAAAGAAAAAGCTTTACAGTGGTGTAAAGGGTGTGTTCTTTTCTTTCCTATGGTAAGCCCCAATACAGAGCTGAAGCATTTTGCTATCATAGCTGATAAAACTCAAATCAGTATCTACCATTGCCCTCATTACATTGCATTAGAATTTCCAATGTACAAGGCTCTTCCCAACAACAACTGAACTCCTTAAACTCAGGACTCTATTTTATCTTTATTCCTGAGGTCAAGCCCAGCACCAGGAGAAGCTTTTTCTCTAATATATGAATAGGAAGGAAAAAGGAGGAGAGGGAGGGAAGAGATCCTTGCACCTAACTTGCTCACCATCCAGTGGAAGACCAGCCATGATGCAAACAACTACAACCCAAGACAGAATAATCAAGGATAAATAGAATTAAACAAGCCTTCCTCAACAGTGCAAAAGAAGTGATTTATTCTCTGGGAAAAATTAGATAAAACTTCCTAGGGAAGATGACTTCTGAGCATTCCTGTTGAACTCATTTCAGTAACTCAAAAAGAGGAGATGATGTTCAGATCATAAAAAACAGGTGACAGCCCTGCACCCAGCCTTACATTGCCAAAAGGCAGTTGCCCTTCATGGCTTATACATAGCAGTGGGTGATTCCAGGAGTCATGGAAGGCCTCCTTTCCCCTTACCTTCATAAAAAGATCTCCCTTACCTAAATGTATTGCCTGAGCATTTTTTTGTAAGGAATAGAGTTTTTCCATCCAGATTAGAGATGCAACTATGCCTTGGAATAGAAACAGAACAGTTATAATAAGAAGTAAGTGACTGATAACAGTCTTGTGTAGAAGCTAATTTTGATAGAAGGAAACTGAGGGAAAAATTGGAGGCATCAGGTACTGCAGATCAAAAAAAAAATACTGCTTCCATGCTCTCATACTCAGAAAGGCAACGAAAGAGGAGATACGATTGAACTAGGCTGGTGGCTGCTGCATTGTCTACTGGGCTGGGAGCTCAGAGTGACATTCCTCCAGAAGCCAGGCCTCTCTGATAGAAAGTAAAATAAGCAAATATTAGCTCCCACCCTGAGTCAGTTTTAGCATGTCTGAATTCCAGCAGATTAAACGCAGGTAGGGGTGCAGCCTGACACTGGACTCTGTGCTTCACCATGTCAGTGGGGATCAGCATTTTATTGAGAATCAAATTAGATCATAAAAAGTAAAGAGGTGTTTTGGCTTAGTATATCTTTTGTCAGAATAATGCAATATAATAAATCCAGCACTTAAAAATAAACTTTTGTCACTGTTCTCAGGTACATGGAGCGATGGTTAATTTTATGCATTAGCTTGACTAGGCTACATTGCCCAGTTTCCAGTCAACAACAGTCTAGATGTCACTGTGAAGATATTTTTTAGACACAATTTAAATCTGCAATCAGTAGCTTTTAAGTAAAGGCGAAGACCCTCCATAATGCAGGTGGGCCTCATTCAATCAGTTGAAGGCCTTAAGAGCAAAGACTGAGGTTTTCCAAAAAAGAAGGAATTCCGCTTCAAGACTGCAACATGGAAACCCTGCCTGAATTTCCTACTTGCTGAACCACCCTGCAAATTTCAAATTTGTCAGCCCCTACAACCGTATGAGCCAATTCCTCAAAATCTCTCTCTCTCTCTCCTCCACATCACTTTTGTGTGTGTCTGTGTGTATTTTATATATAATATATATATATAAATGATACATATATAAATACAAATATATATATGTTCTATTTCTCTGTAGGACCTAATATCCATGATCAGGTGGGTAATTCTTTTAGAGTCTCACCTAAGCTCATTCATGTGATTCTGCTGATCTCCACTGGGCACTCTCACATGTCTCACATGAGATGCCTGCAGACTGTATCTCATGCTCTAGCAAAGTAGCCCAGGCTTGCTGTCAGGCTCCTGCAGGCATCTTATCACAGTGAAGGTGAAGAAGCTAGAAAGTGAACGGAAGACCTTCTGAGGCATAGACTCAGAGACAGCACACCATTGTTTTCACCACATTCCACTAGCTGAAGTAAGTCACAAAGGCTAGTTGAGATTCAAGGAATGGAAAATAGATTCCACCCCTTGATGGGAAGAGTGGCAACTCACATGGCAAAAATTGTGGACCCGGAGAGGCCATTAATTGGAGCAATTAATGAAGGCAATATTACTCCTTTACAAAACAGGTCAGCAAAATCTCAATAATAATTCAGTTATGATCTGCAACCTAATTTGATGACTATCAACCCCTTCTAGTGTTAGGAGCATGTAGCTGTCCTCTGAGTCTTTCTTGAGTAATATCTGCAGCCAGGCTGTGAAAAGAAGAAAGTACTTTCTGGTCAAAGTACCTTGAATATAATAATACATTGATTTTATAATCCTATATATTGATACAGAATTCAGCAGTTTACAAAGCATTTTTACATTTATTATAATCTTTGATATATAAAACCAGGGAAATTCTAAGTGTATAAATGAAACTAAGGAAAAAAGTGAACTAAAGAGAAAGGAAGGCAAGAAGAGAGAATGGAGTACAAGCTTAGAAGTATTTTGGCCTAAAGACAAATGCTAGGAAGGGCATTTCTATGGAGAGTCCTGTGCACATAGGGGATAATTCTGAATTGGACTTGGAGATGGATAGTGAGTACACGGAGATGACGGATAACATAAGGAAAAGTATATGGCACTGACTCTTGGAGCAAAAGAGCAAAACAATATCTTTGGAAGAATTTCAGGAAGAAAATTTTGGTAGGTGTAAGCGAAAGTACATTAAGTGTGGATATGTTTTTATTTGTTCAGCATGAATTTATTTATATCTCTCTCCCCTTTCTCAGAAAAAGGGAGCCATGGTGAGAGAACAAAAGATGTACAGAGAGAGTACACAAGAAGAAAGGAGAAGGGAAAGTCATGCAACAGTTCCTCTGCAAATTGCTGCATTAAGCACCTCAGAAAGGCTGGGTTGTGAGGTCAGTGGGGAGGGATGTGAGCCACGAGGGTGCTGAGCTGCCACATCAGAGCGCCAGTGAACCTGTGAGCTTGCTGTAGCATGCGACTAGGAAAACAAAAGCAGCCTGAGATATTCACAGCCAAGGTTCACTCTGAAATGACAAGAGATTTAGGCAGATGTGTTGGGAGTTTGAACATCACTGCCCCAGTTGGCGTGATGACGGAAGTCCCCTAACAGCTGTCCCCAGAGGAAGTTCAAGTGTTAAAAACGTACCCAGGATGGAACTGTCTGATCACAGCACGCAGGCTCTTCCAATTGCTCAGGAATATCAGGGCAGCAGTTTGATATTTATTAAACACCAGCAGGGTGTCTCTTAGAGTACCAATCCCTATGAAAGCTCAGGTCCCAGCCCAGAGAAATCTTAAAGGCACAGAGCAGAAAGGGAGGCTGGGTCTGGGCAGCCACTATCACCATAAAGTCAGGCTGAACTTTTATGAGCTAGTCATTGGGCAGGGAAGGGGTTGGTTTTAGAAGGGAATGTTTTATTAACCTTCTCCTTGGAAACTTTCCTGCACTCAGCCATCAGAGACAACTCGAGATGATCAGGAAAGGATGAAGCATTTTCTACAGTGGAGAGTGTGAAAAGAGATTGGAAATTAATGATGTTAGAAAGCAGCAGCCACCACAACCCACCCATTCCGGCACGCATTAGTGACAGTTGCTGGCCTAGAGGGAGAGGCTCTGATGAGGACAGATAGATGAAAAAATTAGGCTAAGTGAAACCAGACAAGGAAGTCCATATAAGAAAGCCCAAGGAATGAGAAGTAATTTGCAAAAGTATATCCAATGCTATAGACAAAAATAAATGTGGATGCAGCATTATACCGGGAAAGCACACAAAACTGGGAATTAGAAGAAATTGGTTCAGATTCTGGCTCTGCCACTTACTAGCTGTTACTTAATCTCCTTGAGTCTCGGTTTCACCCTAGTAAATGGGATAATAATCCTAACATGATTATTGTGAGCATCAAAGGAGAAAAGACCTATGAATGTGCCTAGTAAGCTATAATGTAGCTATTCAAATGTTAATGTCCATTAATTGGGATTATCATTATGTTTGATAAAAAGGTGATTCTGACACATATATTTGCATATTCATTAAAAGCTGCAAAAATGCTGATGTTGTAACTGTTGCGGCTGCTGAGGAACCTGTAGCAGTCTAGATGTGTCAAAAAGAAAATTACAGAAACATGACACAAGTAGACCTGCCCTCCCTCTAACGCTGATAAGAAAAATGAAAAACGGACTATATCTTTAGCAAGAACGTCCCTTTTACTGTCGTCAAACTAAATATTCATTCTCGGCAACTATCAGAGCTATTCTGAGACAAAGCAGAGATCACAGTTTATCTCTTGGGCTTTTAATATCCCCCATTTGTATGGATTGAAAAATTGAGGCGCGTGGAGATATAAAGCAGCTTGCACCAAATCCGTGTCTGCTGGAAACAGCCAAGGCTTTTTCCACCCCAGAGAATGCCCCTTCCGAAAGCCCAAGCTCCAGGCTAGGAGCAAAGCACAGAAAAGATGTGAAACATTAAACAAATAAAGGGCAAGTAGGGAAAAGAAAAAGACCATATTCTGAGACGTATTTTCAAAATAAGAGAGATAAATTCTGAGAGCAAAAGATGTTGGGAGAACAAAACAAATGGTAAAATAAATATGAGAAGAAGACAAATTTCTTCTTATAGAAATACAGAAAGTCAAATTCTAAAATGTTAGACAGTGGTTGAAGAAAGGTAAAACTGGGAGAGGAAGATAAACACCAAAGGGCAATAAATCATAGAAATAACACTTCTGAGGATTGTTGTGAATAAAACACACCCCACAAAGCAAGCCTGCAAGAGTAAGACAAATGCAGTGTGACTAACAAATACAGATATCATGACAAGGGTGGAAACCACTGTTTGGAAGATAAATACCCAGACTACCACTGACCGCACTGGCCTTCCCTAGGGAATCCAATTTACATGCATTTCCCTAAACTCTTCCTCTTGAGTTGTTCTCCAGTCTCTTTCTATTCAGTACATGGGTGGAGGTCACCTCTCCCTTTCCTGATAGTGGCTTTCCTTTCCTTTGTTAGTGACAGCTGGGCACCATCCCTGTAGAGAGACTGATCTCCTGCTGTCACTGATAACTTCTCCCTCAGAAAAAGTCAGACCCTGCTCTCTTATTCCCATATCCATGCCCTGTGACATGGAGGTGAACCACTTCAAATATGGCACACGTCATCAGGCAGCCAGGCCACTTTGCCCCCAGCACTGTCTTGCTGCCCTGCCACAGGGCCATCTGAAGCAAGGCTTCAAGCTAAGGTTCTTCACAAGAACTCCACTGCAAGAATCCTTGGGCAAGAAGAGGGACGGTAGCTTCTCATGATGAAATCAAGGCAGTCTTTGAAGTCAGACATACCAACACTTGAAATTCTGCAGAAGTGTAGATCAACTGTGTGACCTTGAACCAGTTACATAAACCCTCTGAGGCCCCTGCTGCCTCATCTCTGAAATGGGAATCATACTCAATACTTTGAAGTAACCAGAAAAACGCATGTGTAAAACATCCAACTGCTTTTTAGGACTTGAAAATGAGAGCGTGTGCAATAATTATGATTCAACACAATCACAGTCCTCTCCTTAAATGTAGGATTTGGGTCCTGATGGCCTGGGACATTGCCATCTCAGAAGGGTCAGAAATACAGAGATTGGGATAGGGAGGTGACACGCCTCTCCCCCTTCAAAGCAGAAATGAGTCAAATTAAGGAAATATGCAAGCATTCCAGAGCACAGCGATAACCATTATGCCTAACCTCCCTATCACACATTACAAATCTACCAAGTGCTGTCAATCAAAAAAGGGTGTAGACTTTGGATATTGGGCATAAATAACAGGATGATAAGAACACATTTTTACTCTGGGAAGCAGCTTCACATCCATTGTCTCACATCGTCATTACCATCCTGTGAAGTAAACGGAGCAAGGTGTATGCATCTCATTCTCATCCATGAAGGACCTGAGGCCCAGAGAGGTTGTGACCTGCCCAAGGTCATACTAGGTCATGCAACCAGTAGGTGGCAACTAGTAAATGGCTCCACATCCACCGCAGAGGATGCCCCTCCCAGCTATGGCCATTTCTCTAGAAAGAGAAACATTCACTCGTGCTTCATCAAGAGAACCCTTGTAGCTAAAAATACCTCATGCAAATGAATTCTCCTTGAAAGAAGATAATGTAACACCAAACAATCAGTGAGGGTGTAAATGCATTTAACACAAAAATGGAGAGCTGAGCAATTGCCTCTATTCTGGCCCTCAGAGTGTGGTCTCCAAGCCAGCAGTACCATGGTCACCTGTGTGATTGAACCAAAAGAGAGGGTCACTATAAAAATGCAGAATCTTGGCACCCACTCCAGACCCAGTAAATCAGAATCTGCATTTTAACAAAACTCCCAAGTGATTCATATGCAGATTAATATTTGAGGAGCACTGGTCTAGAATAAGTCAGAAAGGAAATTATTTTGCCCTAGATAGTCTTGAATTCACCTTGTCAGGGAAGAGTTCTACTTTAAACTACTGGATTTTTAGGATCTACCTAGCTAATTGCCTACATTCACCCCTTCCCTGAGCACATCCATTTAATTGTCTACTTCAATTTCTCTACTTCAATCCCAGTTGGCTCTTTCTTGCCCTGACAAGGCATATGCAATGAGTCCATAGCTGGGGGAAACTTTGCCTTAGAAATAGACTTCAAAGAGCTAAAAGAGGAATGAACTAGACCTAACCTAGACCATCTTAAAGGTATCTTGCATACTGAAAATCCTATGGTACTATGTTTCTATGTTGCATTCTTGGTGTGAGTTCCTTGCTCTATGTTGCTTTCAGAAGAACCTTTACTTGCCTGGATATCTGACACCACCCTACCCTTTTAACCTATTTACCTTGGGAAAAATGTACATGCATAACTGACTGCTCTCCTGGCTACTTTTGCCCTGGATAGTCTGAAGAGTCACCCAACAGCAATTTTCTCCAGATGGTCACTCTTATTTGCACTGCTGCATCAGGGGCCTAGAGCAATGGTTCTTTCAGAATATTCTTGCAAGATGTAGACCCAGTTTCATTTGTTTTGCAAAATAAGGCAGCTATACCTGGCTCTTTCTTCTAATTATATGGGGCCACATTACATCATGCGTGGGGAGGTCTCCAAAGGTCTCACACAAAGGTGCACCATTATTGCACAATATTATTATCCTATTGTCCTTCAATTAAAATAAGTGGTGCTTCAAAATACAGTAACAGCTGCTCCCAGCAGCATCTCCTTGCGGCTGTGTTGCTTGCTTGCTCCCCCAGCTATGGACTCCTTGCAATGTATTTGTGTTCTCAGTTTTCCTTTTTCCCTACAGCCTTTTACATCTTTGTTTAAGCTGTGCTTCACACTCACCATTGTGAAATCCACAGGAATCCCAGAAATGAAATGCCCAATTCAATCCAGAACCAAAAAAAAGCTCAAGGACCAAGAAAATGCTATAGAGTTCTCATACCTGGACCCTGAAGGGCCTTTGCTCTAGGAGCATTTTGCAGCAGTAGCTTTAGGGGGTCCTCCTGCAGTGCAATCAAACTCACAGGCTTCACACGTGGGTCCTACATGAAGCCAGAGGCATGCAGTGAAAGGCAACACAATATGTCAACTACATATGCTTACCACTGGGGAAAAAAACCCAAATGTATCTGACTCAAAAGAAAAGATCTTCATGCTTATTTTCCATGGTATATTTTATGCCATAAAATAACTAGTGTCTGTGATATCATGTTTTATAATAAGAAATATATATTTTGGTCTTCGTCCCATTTCCTGGCATACAGCTCCTAAAACCCTTGGCATCTCTGAAGTGATAAGTGTCTTTTTGTATGCTAATGATAATGGTTAGCTGGGGGCTCCTGGATAGCCTCAGGATGGGGGCTGGTTGCCATGGGAATGTTCAGCCCTACCTCCCACCCCACCCCAACTCCTGGAGCGGAGAAGAGCTGAAAGTTGAATTGATCACCAAAGGCCAATGATGTAATCAATCATGCCTACATAATGAAGCCTCCATAAAGACCCAAAAGGATGGGGTTTGGAGAGCTTCCAGGTTGTTGAACATTTGGAGGTGCTGGGATGGTGGTGTGCCCCAAGAGAGGGTACAGAAGCTCCGTGCTCTGTGCCGCTACCCCCATACCCCTATGCATCTCTTCCATCTGGCTGCTCAATTGTATCCTCTGTAAGATCTTTTGAAATAAACAGGTAAACATAAGTGATGTACCTTCCTGAGTTTTGTGAGCCATTCCAACAAATGCTTGAGCCAGAAGAGGGGCTTTATAGGAGGCCACAATTCATCTCCAGTTGGTCAGAAGTTCAGAGGCCCAGACTTGCCACTGGTATCTGAAGTAGAGGGCAGTCTTGTGGGACTGAGCCCTTGATCCGTGAGATCTGACTCTAATTCCAGATAGACAGTGTCAGAGTTGAATTAAATTTAGGACACCGTGCTGGTGTCTGCCAGAGAATTGCTTGGTGTGTCGGAGTAGGGAGGGAGGACTACACATCACAGAAGTAAAGTCTTGAGAGTATTGTGGTGAGAATGCAGCAGGAGAAAACAGTCAGTGTGATGTTTTTTCCTATTTTACAACGTCAAATTTGGAAAGTAAAAAATAATCAACAGAACCGTTAATAGGTTAACTCTTCATATCTTCTATTCTCTTCTCAAATTTCCAACTACCCCATCCTCTTTTTTACTGTTCACTGATGACCTGGCTTCGCATTGCTCTAAGTGCTCTCAGAGAACTTCCATATACCTGTATCGACTCACATCTGGGCCCTGATTCTGCCCTCCCTTATGTTAACTATTGATGAACAGGGCATGCTACTAGCCAAAACTAACCCCTCACCCTCGGTACCAGATCTCATCACCTCTCCCTCCTCAAGGGTATCACTGTGGAAGTTCTACTCCCATGCATTGTTCCTTGTTTCCTGGGCCATTCCCATTTCCATTCAAACATAATGGAATTTCCACATTTAAAAAATATCTTTAAATTATACCTGCATCTCCTTAACATAATGACCCTTTGTAGTGCACTCCTTTACAACAAAAGTCTCTGGAAGTGTTGTCTATACTTACTGTCTCCAATTTCTCTTCTTGTGTTCCTCCTTGAACACTTTCCAATCTGGATTTCACTCTGTCTGCCTCTAGTAAAACTGCTCTTACAGGGTGAACAATGACCAGAATGTGGCTAGATCCAACTTCTCATTCTTGGTCATTTTTTGGTCTTCATTTTATTTGATCTATTGGCAGCATTTGATAGGATGGATCACTTCTTCCCCCCTTGATAACACCTTCTCCACTTGGCTCCCAGGACTCAAAAGAACACTTTTGGTTTGATCCTCACCGGTGGATCTTTCCTGGTCATTTTTCTGCTTCCTCCTCAACTCTCCAAACTCTAAATATTGTTTGAGCATCCCAAGACTTGAGCCTTAGTTCTATCTATGATAATTCTCTATCTAGATAGATTCTCTATCTATAATCATTCCCTTGATTATCTCATCCACTAGCATGGCTTTAAATGTTATGTGCGTGTGAGTGACTCCCAAATGTATACAGCCAACCCAGACATCTACATTTAACTCCATGCCCTGGATACTCAGAAGACATTACAAACTTAATCATTCCAAAAGCGAAAGCCTGATCTTCCTTCTCACAGATGCTCCTCCCACAATTATTCTGATTTCAGTTCATAGCAGCTCATTCTTTGCTCAGGCCAAAGCCATAGCTTCATTCATGACTTCTTTCTTTCTCTTACACTTCACAACCAATCACTCAGAACTTTTGTTTTATTTGCCATCAAATTGTTGAGAATGTGACTGCTTTTCATCAACTACCCTGTTCTCATCTTGGTCCAAGCTACCATCACTTCCCACCTCCTAAATGACCTCTGGGTTTCTGTCCCTGTCCTCTACAGTGCACACAGCAGCCAAAGTGATCCTTTTTAAAAATATGTTGCATCATGTCACGATTCTGCTCAAAACCTTCTGATGGCTTCCAATCTTGGTTAGTAACTGGGTCAAGTTATCTTGTTTAGAACTCCATTTACACATTTATGAAATGATGATAATAATGGTACCTACCTCTAGGATAATTGTGCAAAGTAACTGCATTAATGTCTGTAACTTACTTCTGACAGTTGCCAAGATATTCAAAATGCTGAAAAGTGTAAACTATCATCATCATCATTATCATGAATACATTGATAATATATTTAACCAATAGGATTAATAATATTGCATGTCCATAAATTATAATAATATCTAAAAGTAAAACAAGGAATTCTGTTCTACTCTTGGTCTGCTTATTTCTAAAGAGCCAGACTTTGATATCAGGCAATGCGCATCGTGAGCCCTCTTGGGCATGGGGCATCTTGAGGGATAAATAAGATTACTCGGCTGGCAATGAAGGTTTCCAGCAGTGGAGACAAAAAGGTGATGACAGTAATAATAACAAAGCCTGCAGGGGAGAAGTCAGTGACAGCCACCAAGAATTCAGATGAGAAATTCATCCTGCACAAGTCTAGGGACATACAATCTCCCGAGCTCCATGATGCCAGCTGTAACCTGTGGCCGCTCTGCCCCCGTCCCATAGGTCACAGAGAACAGTCAGACATCCTCCACGGTCTGTAATTAGACCTCTCCAGTCCCATTTGCTGCTTTACCCCCGTCCTCTCTCAAGCCCCATTTCTGGCCCCTTCCCTAGTCCCCCTGTCCAGCCCCCTCTCCCGCTGCACTGTGCCTACCCTCTGAGAAGAGCTGTGTCAGCTCCTCGGTACCAGCTGGCAGAAAGACCCCTGTGAAAAGGTGAGTGCCTCTTTGTGCTGGCATCTGGCATATTTTTTCTCTATGTGTGTGGTTTCTCTTTTCCCCTTAAATTGACTATTACCATTTTGCTATTTTTTTTTTCTATCCTATCTGAATGGTGTCACTAATGCAGTAAAAGAGAAACAGAAAAAGAGCCAAAGCCCATTAAAACACAACAACAAAATAAACCAAAGCTCAGAATGCTGCGGTGGCTTGAAGGAGTCCTCCTCCTCTTTCCCATGATCTCAACCACCTCCCCACCTCACCAGTTTCTCCCTTCTCTTTTCCTCAATGCTTTCGTTTTCCTTATTTGGCTAACTTCGTTCTCATTTTCCTTTCCCTCCTTCCTTTGTGCCATCTTCCTTCCTTCCCTCCTTGGAAAGATTTCCCTTCACAGCCTTGGTCTCTGTTCCTTTTAACTATCTCATAGCCTATTATTTTTCCTGAGACTGAGTCTTGCTCTGTCATCCAGACTGGAGTGCAGTGGCACAATCTTGGCTCACTGCAACCTCCGCCTTCCAAGTGCAAGCCATTCTCCAGCCTCAGCCTCCCAAGCAGCTGAGACTACATGTGTGCATCACCACGCCTGGCTAATTTTTTGTATTTGTAGTAGAGACTTGTTTCGCCACATTGGCCAGGCTGATCTCAAACTCCTAGCCTCAAGTGATCCCCCCACCTTGACCTCCCAAAGTGCCAAAGGCAGTAGCTCATAGGCTATTCTTACAAGGTCCTAGATCTACTAATTCTTAGAAAGAACAGCATTCTGAGGATACGGTGAAGACAGATATGAACGAAGAGCAAAGGAAACAGGAGACTAGCTAGTGATCCTCATAGAAACCCACTGGACAGAGGCAACAGATGATGAAAGGCAGGTAAAAAGAAGGAATGGGACCAAGAGCTCAGCCAGGGAGAGAGTACTGGGGAGAGCAAAGGGCACAGGGTAACAAAATGGCTCGGCTGCTGAGTTGCTTAGTAGCTAATTACACGTCATTTAACTCTGCGAGCCTCATCTGCAAAATGGGCATCATAAGCCCTACCCATCTCTCAGTGAAGATCAAATGAACAGTGCGTGGCAAAGTTTAATATAAACTGTGATATAAAAGAAGGTATTTATTATTACTAATGAAATCTCCTTTGACAACAAGATATATGTTTACTCATCCTGTGACTCTAGAATCAACAGATGACCTTGCACATGGCAGGCTGTTAAAATACAGATTGAGTATCTCTTATCTGAAATGTTGGGACCAGGAGTGCTTCAGATTAAGAATATTTTCAAATTTTAGAATATTTGCATATACATAACGAGATGTCTTGGGGATGGGACCCAAGCTCAGGAACAAAATTGATTGATGTTTCATATATACCTTATACATAGGACTGCACATAATTTCATACGACATTTTTAATACTTTTGTGCATGAAACAGAGTTTGTGCATATTGAACCATCAGAAAGGAAAGGTGTCACTATCTCAGCCACCCATGTGGACAATCTGTGGTTGTTTGGCATCACCGTAATTTCTTACTTTGAATTTATATGTTCCTCATAAGCAATCCTTTTCTTATACTTATTCACACATAAGTACTTAACAGTAAAAAAAAAATGACATATCATGAATACAGTGAAAAAAATAATGTGTTCAAGGTGACAGAACAACACGGTAGCATCACCAGGTATCTGTGCTGGCTTTAACAGCAGCAACAAACCACAGCAGGCTTTGGTCTCCACGTCGGTGCTCTAAAAAGTTTTACATTTGGGGGCCTTTCAGGTTTCAGAAATTCAGACTAGAGATGCTCAATATGTATTGTTGTCAAATATATCGAACTGAATTCCTCCCATTCTTATGCTCTGGAACCTCTCTAACTGTTTATTTCAACAATAACCATATTTTCTACCTCTCAAAATTACCAGTATTGAATCAAACATGTGCCGCCCTATCATGAAATACCTTCTATGCAGCTCTTAAAAACTGCCTTGTTAATGAGTTTGAATGCCCTAGCAAAATCCTTCTGCTATATTATTGTTTTAAAAGCATGATACAAAACCGTCTCTTTGGTAGGAGTCCAATTATTAGTGCAGTGTATGTATTTAGTATCCAAAATATTAAAACTTCAAAATATAATTATTTTAAAATTTTGATATCCATCACTTCTGCATTGAAAGGTTATGGTCGATTTTAATATTTTTGTCTTTTAAGAGTTTTTGACTGGGCGTGGTAGCTCATGTCTGTAATCCCAACTCTTTAGGAGGCCAAGGCAGGAGGATTGGTTGAAGCCAGGAGTTTAAGATCAGTATAGGTAATATAGTGAGTTTAAAAATTAGTCAGATGTAGTAGCACATGCTTGTGGTCCTAACTACTCAGGAGGCTGAGGACAGAGGATTGCTTGAGCCCAGGAGTTCAAGGCTGCAGTGAGCTATGATGTGTCACCGCACTCCAGCCTAAGCAACAGAGCAAGAAGACCCTGTCTCAGAAAAAAAAAAAAAAAAAGTTTTCAATAATGATTAAGTAACGCTTTCATAATTTAAAAAAAAACACAAAATGCAATTTTAAACAAAGATTACAAGTGCTAGGAACGACTATATGTGCACCTTCTCAATCCTTTCTTACCAATAGCACTGCCTTCTTCTCAGATGATGAGTAAATGTAGGGACAGAAAACCTGTAAGAGACCAATAAGCATGTGAGTTATTTTATTTCTAGATCATGCCTAATTCCTAATGCCTTCATTTTCTCAAATACTGACAACTTCATCTCTTTGTGCAGAAAAACCGGGATTTCATGTTGGTGAATATAAACATGGGACCCCACAGAGTAGAAGACAGAGGAAGAAGGAGGTGTCCACATTCATAATTCACATGAACTTTCTAATGTCTTCTCTCACTCATTTGACAGCTAAGGTCAATAGGTAATTTATTTCTACTTGTCCTTGAAGGAGACATGCTCAGTGACCATTGAGGGAAGTTTAGCAGTTGTTTTAACAGTGCAGGGTTGGCAGAGCCAACATATCAAGGCCTTGTGCAAAGTAAATGTAACCTGGGTAGAATATGGCACCCGACAGTGGACAAGGAGGAGACAAGGTTTATGAGAAACAATTCCTTTCTGTGCAACAGCTGTATTTTGATGTGCTCATTGCTCTTTTAAAAGATATAACTTCTATCCAAACACTGGCTGGTTCACACCAAGCCTCCAATCTTTCCAGAGAGAGTGGGAAAAGCTCTGTCATACTTTTTTTATATTTTTAAGTACTTAAAGGTATCAGTCCTCGCAATCGAACCATACTGGCCCCACTATTTGCGTATCTGGGACCATTTCTATACTAGGTGAAGTATACTGAGAGTTTCTGCTTCAACATAAGTACACAAAAATATCTTTCTAAAAAGAAAGGTTACATATTTTAAACCTTCCAGACACTGTGCGCTGAATCAGAAGAAACTGCAATGTAAAATTATGGTCACAAAGTAGGTCTCCTATGAAGCTGTGACTTAACATGTAACTCAATTACTTTATGGGAAGCTAGCTATCGGTAAAATCAAGTGAGTGCTCTGAAGATAAAGAGAAGTTTCTCAGACTCCACAATTTATCCTGTTCCCCAGAGACAGCATCCGTGCAGAGGAAAACTCATTCTTAGTCCTACCTTTTCTGGAACTCTCTCCCTGGTAGATAATTTTTAAAGCCTCTGAATGAAAATATGCTTATTTTCTAAGGAACCACTTTAGCCCCAGACTCCTGTTTCTTAACCAGAAGAATGGCTTCAAACAAGAGGATATAATCTCAGGTAATATACTTTGGTGAATATGGGATTTACTAAGCTTTAATTTTCTGGAAGACCTTTGGAAAGGGAATGCTGGTTTATAGTTCGAACCTAGAAGTTATCCTAGGTCTTCTTTACATCCAGGATACATTTATTTTGGCGTGACTGCATGTTAGGTATATGCCACTGGGCACCCCACCTCACCTGCCCTTCTTTCTTTGACACTGAATTAATATAAGGAAAGTCAAAGAAAAGTCCTGTGACGGAATCCCAGCCCTGCTGACAATAAAAGTTTCCATGAACATTTTCCCTAAGGCCATCTGATATGTAATATATATCTACCACTCCTGGTGTGTTATTTTTACTTCAAACTTTCACCCAGGCTCACTCAGCTCTCACTAATACCTGAGCCATTTATCTTAGCTTGGACTCCAAAAAGAATTTTTTAAGCTTGTAAGCTTTCAAATTTTGGTTGAATACTGCTCCTTGGACATGTCTCAACTTTCAAAATAAATCTCTTTTTGGTATTGGGTCACTAGGTGCTTTATACCTTCCTACAATGCCATTTATCTTAACCAGTGTGTTTTCTCATTGGCTGTAAAGACATATATGTTGTCTTATTTTGTTCATCTTGCAGTTGACGGCAAAAATGAACTCTGACAGTATAACTTGGTTATTCCTCTTCTGCCATAGTCACAGGAAGAAAAAATAACACATAGAATGTCAAAACCCAGAGAACGCCTGAAGTGTAAAGCTCTTTGTAACTAGATTTTACAACATAAACCACTTTGAGAAGCTTCCAGAATAGCAGGCACAATAGTAAATCGACAGTGCCATCTGCCAAATGGCCTGGAGATGCAGAGAACCACTGGACTCATTAATTATTGATGACAATCAGAGTCAATTTGACTTCATTATGGGCCAAGAAGAGGAAATCATTGAGGAGCTTGTTCTTAATGGACCTGAGTATAATGGGGGATGTTATGGGGGTGGGGGATTCTGTCTCCTCACCTCCTCTCCTCCATCTCTTTGAGAGCAGCATTGTGACCAGAACTAGTTGAAATATCTAAATAATTTAGGCAAAAGTCAACTGGTGGGAGGCCCTGAGTTTCCAAAACCTAATATCTGCCTCTCGGGCTCACAGTTCATTAGATAATTATACTATTCTCGCTTGCAAGGGAGGAGATTGTTAAAACAAAAACTGGGTTTCTTCATGAATGTTTACCTCTGATTTTACGCCCTCTCTCCAGGAGATAATGCAAGCCACCTATCCGAAGATGAGAATGAGACTTAAGACACGCCATTCAAGTGTGGGGATGGAGAGAGCTGCAGGGAAACACTGAGGCTCTCTGTCACAGTTACTCAGCTTCCTGGGCCTTTCACCCAATCCTTGCGTGCAGCCTCTATTTATCAGAGCACAGACATTAGAAAAGAAATGAAGCTGAGTACCATATCTGATTGGAACTGCAGGGGGCTTTCAAGAGACAGGATGCAATTACTTAACTTGGACGGCAGCCAGAGCCTCCACTCCTGTGATCACTCTGATTCCTTTGTATTCCTCCAGCACCTTCTCTAGCACAGTTCATTGCCATCTTCCCATTGGGGCTTAAGAAACGCTTTTGCTTTCCTATCGGTTTTCCTTTTAAGCAATTTCTTCTAACGGAATAGCACCGACCTTGTGATATTCCCTATGTTGCGCAAGTCATTTGGGGAATTACAAGCAAAATATAAGGCGTGATCTATGGTGATCAAGAAATCTGGTCTGTTTGAGAGCAATGGAAAGCAAAAGCAAGTACAAAACTGAGGGGCTACAAGCTAATGCTATTGCTATGCCCAGAAAAGAAAGGGAAGCATACACTCTCTTCTTGGCTACAGGGGACATAGAAACTGATTTTCTTTTGGTCATAGCAATACATTGAAAAATTAACTGGGACAGTGCAGGTGTGGTTTGATTATCTATACTCTCCCCATTGATTTCTCAGTGTGTAGAATTGTTCTCGCTATTTAAATCTACTTCTAAAGAAACAGTTTCCCTAGGATCACTGTTTGGCCAGTGGCTTGCTCAATGTGATATGCCACACAGCAGATCTTCACTCAAAATGAATACGTTTTGACCTTCTAAACAATATGCATTCAACTTGGTCCTGAGCATGGTGGCATTTCACTCTTAGAGCCTGATGTCTACTGACGTTCCTCTCTCATTAGGAACTGTAATCAATTAAATCACAAAAATCTCTTCTGCTCATTTGTTAAGTGTCCTGTGCATTTCACTTATATTTATTCTTTGAAGTCATTAGTTCAGGTTGTTAAATGAACATAAAGTTAATTTAACATTATTGTTAAATCTAATAAAAAGCAAATAAAATGATCAAGGAATGGCTGTACTCATTACTGCCCACTATACAGCTAGTATGGTCCTTCCCAAAATCTACACTGGAAAGATCATGCTCCTTTGGACACTCTTCTTTTGAGACAGGGTCTCACTATGTTGACCAGACTGGAGTGCAGTGGCCTATTCACACACACAATCATCGCACATGAGAGCTTTGAGCTTCTTGGCCCAAGGGATCCTCCCACCGCAGTCTCCTGAGTAGCTGGAACTACAGATACATGTCATCATGCCCATAAAGATCATGCTCCTTTGAAGAGCATGGTAGGAAGACTACCATTTTTAAAAAATATAATAGAGGATCTTCATCACTATTCAAAGTTCTTGCACAGGCATTATTGTATTTGATGATCACAGACACACTCTCAGGCAGGTGTGGCATGTTTTATTATCCCCAGATTCATGGCAAAGAAACTTAGGTTTAGCAAGGTTATGTGACTGGTCAAAAGTCACACCATTAATATCACAGCCAGCTATACTGACTCCTGATCCACTCCTCTCTCTGCTACTATCTCTCACAACATTCCTAGATGCTGGGTGTCCAGAACTGAGAAATTAAGTGACACAGTTTGTATCCCATAGGCTAGCCTGCCACAGCCTCATGAATGCTGCCAGAAGACAGAAAACCCCTGGTTCAAAGATGAAAGTTTATTATCCACAGCAATAGCCACAGCTAGAATAACATCATTTTGTCTTCAGCTCCCATAACCGCAGTTCCCTAAGGATGACTCCTGAACATACAATAAGTTATATTACAAAATAATAACTCTCATTATAGGGAACCCAAGCCTTCTATAGTGGGCATTGAGCATGTTTGCTTTTTGCTCTGAAGAAAGGAAGAAACCTACCTTTCTTTCCAGAGAGATGTTTGTTCTACAAACATCATTTTAAAAGAACAAAGGCAGTCAATATCTCTGTCTGCAAAATGTGCTAAAAAAAAAAAAAGACTGATGGAGAGTTGTCTCACAATACTAAGTGGAGCATGAATTATGGTTTGCTGGTTTGCTCAAGTTTAAGTAGCCTATTCTGTGGGACAATAACTAGTAAGTGGTTGGCTTGGGATTTAAACTTATGCCTTTTCACGCTACATTCCATATTCTACTATTCTATGCTGCCTCTCCAAGACTGAGGCAATGTCTGGAAACAATGAATATTGCTTCATTTATTAAATCATACCTTCTAGTCAACTACATCTCCTTCAGTACTGGTGTAATGGAAACACCAAACATTAACTTCCTATAGATGTATGTTACTCCCCATAAGTAACAGAAGAGATAAAAAGAGTGGATCATGACAACAGATGGACTGTTTTTTGTTTTTGTTTTGTTTTGTTTTGTTTTTTTGAGACAAAGTCTCACTCTGTCACCTGGCATGATCTCAGTTCACTGCAACATCCACCTCCCAGGTTCAAGCAATTCTCCTGCCTCAGCCTCCCGAGTAGCTGGGACTACAGGCGCGTGCCACCATGCCCAGTTAATTTTTGTACTTTTAACAGACACGGGGTTCCACCATGTTGGCTAGGAAGGTCTCGACCTCTTGAGCTCGTGATTAACCCACCTTGACCTCCCAAAGTGCTAGGATTACAGGCGTGAGCCACTGCGCCCAGCCACAGATCGACTTTTGATCTGCTGAGCTATTTGTCAGTAATGTGAGTCCAAGTTTTAGAGCCAAAGAAAATTAGATTGCACTGAATAAAAGAGTAAGCAGACACTATAGTAAGGGGAGGGGGACCAAGACGGGTGGGGAAACACCTGGGGCCTAGGGATTGAATGAAGTAAAGGTAGATACTTACAAGAACAGATTTATGTAGTAGAATATTTGTTTTTATCTTGTACCCTACTGCTTTTGTAGGAGTGGATTCTTTAGGAAAGAAACTGGCAGAAGTACTAAATTTCATTTCTGGGTCTCTATGGTTTAGAGATAGTGGCAAAGCAGTTTAGAGGAAAAAAGAGTCAAAAGATCATACCTCTCCAGAAACTCATCCAAGTCTCAGGAAGGCTTGGGATGTTGCCTAAGATGCTTTGTGCTGCCAAAAGTCAACTTGTATGGCCTGTATCAATGGGGTCTCTTCCTCTTTAGCTTCTAGGTGGGTTCAGCCAACAGGAAGAACTGACAAAAGTCCACAGGGCAGGAGAAGACTACCACCAGAATATTTCCTCTTTCGCCAGCTCTCTCTACCAATTGGCTGCCTCCCATTACCTAAGTTCACCATGCTTTTTTTTTTTTTTTTTTTTGAGACAGGGTCTTGCTCTGATGCCCAGCCTGGAGTGCAGTGGTGTGAACACAGCTCTCTGCAGCCTTGACCTCCTGGGCTCAAGCAATCCTCCCACCTCAGCCTCCTGAGTAGCTGGGACTACAGGTAGGTGCCACCATGCCTGGATAATTTTTTTAAAAATTATTGTAGAGACAGGGTCTCACTATATGTTGCCCAGGCTGGTCTTGAACTCCTAGGTTCAAGGGATCCTTTCGCCTCAGCGTCCCAAACTGCTAAGATTACAGGCTTGAGTCACCATGCCCAGGCTACTCAGGCAGGCTTCCTTGGTCACTACTCTCTGGCTTCATACCTTGACCTCAAGGGAAACCTTTGAGGGTATGCTGCCATCAGAGTAGCATGGAGTAAAGTTCCAGCTCTTGGGTTGTTAATTGGCCTTCACTACTTGTTAGCTGTGTGACCTTGGGTGACTAATGAATTTCTCTGTGCCTTGACATTTTCTTATGTAATATTGCACTAATAATAGTACTTATATTAGAGGGTTGTGTGAAAATTAAATTAGAAAGCCCTTAGTATAGCGCCTGACATGTAATAAGAAGTATTAGTTAATTTTTATCATTGTCATTATTGTTATTGCAATTGTTGTTTTTCAACATCAGTAGTGTAGATAAAGAAGAAAGTTTTGTTCTCAAAGGCCCATTAACTTCTAAAACTGAAAGAACTAGCTAGGTATCCAGTAAATGTCAGTGAACATATGGCCCTGCTAAAATAGAAAATGTATAGGAACTATCATGCTCAGAGTAGCATATTCAGAGTATAGGTTGCAAGTGTTTCAACTGGCATGTCAAATATTAATAGCCCATGTTTAAATATGTTCATTCAGTTCTAGAAAAGATGTCATCTCCATATCAAGGGATTAATATCATTGCGTGAATGTTTCCTCTAAGCTGAGATTTCTTTCACATTATAGGACTCTCTATGATTAATCATTTTCTTTAATATCTTAATAATGTGATAAGAAAATCAAATTAGGCTGCTAGAAATTTCCCATCAAACTGTATTAACTTTGCCTAGCAAAGAGTTCCGTTTTCTTCCTAATGAGAATGCTAACAGCCAGCTGAGTTGGCACACTGCATGCATCAGACAAGCTTCAAGCCACTCTTTTTTGGAGCATGTACTGGAGTCATCTAGGAATGTTTTCCTTTTGTTGTCCTTTGCGGTCAATTAGTTTCCAATGCTTGTCAATTCTGCCTTTAATTTCCTATTATCTGTTCTCTATAACTTCTCAGAGGCCCCCACCAATTCTTATCTAGACTACTATCATGGGCTTCAACAATGGCCCCTATCTGGTTTGTTAATACTCTAATCCATCCTCCATGGTGTTGTCATATTAATCTCTCAAGGGCACATCTCGCACTATGTCATTTCAAAAGTCATCTATGCCCATTACCTACGAAAAGCAGGAGTAGAGGGTACAAGTTCTTGGCGTTCTGTGTGCTGGGTCCCAAATTGCTTTTCCAACCTTATCTTCCACTACTCTCTTCATCAACTTTCTTTGCTAGTCAGACGAGATTTTTTGGCTCTAATGAATATTTTCCCTTTGCATATTTGTGCAATATTTTCCAAATGCATGCTCTACCTTCTCCACCCTGCTGCACCAGGAAGCTGACCTGTGGAGGCTTTCTTGCTCTCGGGATTCTAGCTGGGTTTGGTCATTGGAAACACAAATAAGAGATCAGAAAGTTGGAAGAAAGTTAATATAGGGTTATATATGTTCCTCTACTAAAAGCCACAGGTGCTGTCAGGATGTCTTTCCTGTAAGCTCTCTCTGTATTCTCTCTATTCATGTTCTAGAACTAATCCCTCTCCTTGCCCTTCAGGCAACACCTGGAATTCTAGACCATCCCTTGTCAGGTTTCCTAAAGCCTGACCACCCTTTTTGTACACAATTCCTTTATTAAACTCTCTTTAACTACATAGTTTGAGTAATTTTTACTCATCTAGTCCCTGCTGGGACTCTGGTTGATATGGTAACAGGTACCAGCAGTGGCTCCAAGAAACCAACCCTCAACTGTGATTCAGGGGATGGATTTGAGGAGCACAGGCTAATCTTGCAAGAGGGAAACAGAAACTGATTATCTGACTTTCAGTGGCATTAGGATAACTCAAACTAATACCTGTGGTGGCATAAAACAGGCAGCAGTCAAGGAGCTGTGGGGCTGTAATGACAATAGTGATTCTAAAGCTGTGGGATTGGATGGCACTGCCTCTGACAGCCATACAGTCTACAGGGAGAAGGACATATTGAAGTCCTTCCACTTCCAGCTTAGTACCTGGGTGAAAAATCAAAAAGGCTTCATGACACCTTTGAACACACTTCTCATCCCTGTAGTTGCTGGGCAGATATGGCTGAGCAAAGTCACAGCAGCAATTAAACATCAAAACTTGCCAGGTGTCTTCTGTCAAGGTAAAGACATTGGCGGAAAAGGAGTAGAATCCCATGGCATGAGATGGGGACATTTGGCAGATAAATCAGAAGAGCCTGGGAACTCTGAATCTACAAATCCCTCTGAACCTCTCATTTCCACCCTTATCTAATAGGACCTGCCTTCCCCTGCATAAAATATTTTAGTGACTTAAATGAGGCCATCACTTCACAAGGCAATACTGATTTTCCTGAGGAATCTTTCTCTCCAACTTCCACCACCCACATTGCCTCCAGGACCACAGCAGGAGTTAGATCCCAGACAGAGAAGTATGAGGCCTGACCCTGGAAGGCTTAGCCCACACACAGGAGGAATTGAGGATATCACCTGTTAGTATCGCAGAGTATATAAAGAATGCATGAGACTGGCATGGTGGCTCACACCTGTAATCCCAGCACTTTAGGAGGCCAAGGTGGGAGGATCACTTGAGCCCAGGAGTTTAAACCAGCCTGGGCAACACAGGGATACCCTCACTCTACAAAAAAATTAGAAAATTAGCCTGAGGTAGTGGCACATGCCTATGGTCCAGGCTACTTGAGAGACTGAAGATGGAGAATCACCTGAGCCCAGGAGGTCGAGACTGCAGTGAGCCATGTTCACACCACTGCACTCCAGTCTGAACAACAGAGCAAGACCTTATACCAAAAAGAAAAGAAAAGAAAAGAACTTATGAGAGCAGATTCTAGGTCAGAGTTGCCATTGATAATTTCATCCATCTATAGAAAGTCACAGTGTCTGTGAGGCAGCCTTCTTGCTACAGCTCCTCTCTGAGTTTCAGTAAGGGCCCCTCTTCCCATGCCCCTCGGGCTCAGGGGTGCTGACTCCACACTGCTACTCGCCCCAAGGTACTGGCTGGCTATTCCTTGTTGACTTCTCTTAACCCGGTTATCCCTTGCTGGCTTCCCTTAACCCTGACCACAGCCCTACAACTTTGAGGTTTCCTCAATTATCCTGGTTGTGAGTGTTAATTCCTGCCAGGCCCTGACTGATATACTTTCAAGTTTCATGGTTTCTTGCCATGGTGCTTTCTCTTTGTGCTATTCTGTATAACTGGAAGAAACCTGTTTTTTTTTTCCTTTTACATTCACACTCAACACAGAATATTTCACCTCTGGTCAGCAAAACATGTGTGGGTTTTTCCCACACTGATCAATTCTGTGGACCCTAATAGTTGTCCTCTAGTTCAGTTTTGATTCTGACACTGTGTACCTGGAGTTAGAGTCAGATCCCACAGATTGAAGACTCAGTTGCCCAAGACAGCCTCCCACTTTAGATGCCAATCACAAGTAGTAGGTTGTTCTGTATTCTTTTTTTTTAGAGATAGGGTCTTGCTGTGTTGTCCAGGCTAGTGTCAAACTCCGGGGCTCAAGTGATCATCTCACCTCAGCCTCCCAAATAGCTGGGACTACAGACACATGACCATGTCCAGCTTGTCACCTACACTTGTGACCAACCAGCTATTGAATCAGGGTTCCCACGACCCCCTCCTTGGGTTTTGATTAATTTGCTGGGATAGCTAACTGAACTCAGGGAAACATGTTTACTGGTTTATTATAAAGACACTACAAAGGATACAGATGAACAGCCAGATAAAGAGGAACATAGGGCGGTGTGTGGGGAAAGGGTCACAAAGCTTCTCTCCAGGGGGCACCCTCTCCAGGGGGCACCACCCTCTAGAAACCTCCACATGTCAACTACACAGTTCTTGAATCCTGTCCTTTTGGGATTTTATAGAGACGTCATTGAATTAGCCATTATCAATTATATCATTGGTCATTGGTGGTTAAGTCCATCTCCAGTTCCTCTCCTGTTTTTGGAGGTCTGGGGTGCAGGTAGGACTAAAATTTCCAACCCTCTAATCAATTTCCCTGGCAACCGCCACCCTGCAGCTATCCAGGAGCCCACTACAAGTCTCATTAGAATGAAAGATTAGATCTCATTGGAACAAAGGATGCTTCCTATCACCCAGGAAATTCTAAGGGATTTAGAAGCTCTGTGCCAGATGTTCCTATTACTCAGGAAATTACAAAGACTTAGGAGCTCTGTGTCAGAAACCAGGGTCAAAGACCAAATATTAGAACAAAAGACATTTCTAGTGCCTCTGTCTGCAAGGGTTTTCAGGAACTCTATGTCAAGAACTGGGAGCAGAGACACATATGTATTTCTTATTATTTCACACACTCCCTCTGCTCAGAATCTTTCCCTGCTTGTCCTTCGTTAAAAGCTCAAAAGTCAGCTTTTAAATGAAGCTTCTGTAGCCCTGAAGGTGGTAGTGATTTGTCCCTCCCCGAAGTCATATTGCACTTCCTATATACACCTTATATATTCTTAGCAATTTCTTCTTTGCCTAATGGTATTTCTAAACATGGTGTATTTCCTTTCCCCATCTACAAGCATCCTGAGGGCAGTATTCCTGTTTCATTCTTATTTTATTCTTAATGTTTAATAAATAGTAATAATAACTTTGTTTTTTCTTGTGTTTCAGGTTCTATGCTCCTTGCATGTATTAACTTATTCAATCCTCCAACAAACTTTAGAAGTTACTACTATTATAAAATCTATTTTACAGAGGAGAAACTAAGGCCTGAGTGACTTGCTCAAGGTCACATAGCTAATAAATGGCAGAACAGGCTTCAAGCCCAGCATTTTGGCTGTAAAGCACATGCACTTAACTGCAGTAATATACAGCCTTTGTTACATGAGTGGAAACAAAAGGAAGGATATTCTGACACATGCTGCAACATGGATGTACCTTGAAGATATTATGCTGGAGAAATAAGCCAGTCACCAAAGGACAAATACTGTATGATTCCATTTAGATGAGGTCAAATTCACAGAGGCAGAAAGTAGGATGGTGGCTGTCATGGGAGGGGGATGGGGAATTAGTGTTTAATGGGTACAGTGTTTCAGTTTGGGAAAATGGAAAAGTTCTGGAGATCAATGGTGATGATGATTACATAACACTGTGAATGTGCTTAATGCCACCAAACTGCACACTTAAAAATGGTAAATGTTATGTTATGTGTAGTTCACCATATTAAAGAAAACTAAATATAAATGAGTGGAAAGAAAGAATAAAAAAAGAAACAGACAAATTAAATAACGATGACAGTAGATTTTCGAGTCAATAGTTACAGAAAAAAAAACCTGACAAGGTGAGGCAAGAGCATCTCTTCCCTCCAGTTTCATTGTTTCATTGGATAATCCAGGTAATGCCGCTGCTGTGGCCATGGCTTAGGTTGTGATGTGGAGGCACTGATCTTCCTCATTTGAGGCCACCACATAGCCTGAAGGAGAACCCCAATCACCTACTCCCCACCAGTGACGTAAATGGTCAATTGTCCCAAACTATAAAAGAATTAATCCAAGTATATCCGATTTTCCTCAAAGAATGGTGTTATTACTAGGACCATGGAGAATGAGGGTAGAATTTTATGACTTTTAATCAGTGGATTCCCTTGAGTAAGAGAAAGGCCCCTAAATCCAAATATGGAAGAGTCAGGATGCCTCTTGCTCCCTCTTCTCTCCTATCATCTACCAGCTCTCCCTGGAGATCATCCTGTTCAGTGTTAAATACTCCCTACCTGCCAGTGAGTCTCAAATCCACATCTTCCAGCCTGACCTCTCCCTCCAAGTCCTCCAAGTCCAAGTATATTTCAACTTCCTACCTAATATCTCCACATGATATCTAAGAACCATGTTAAACACAATCTGCCCAAACAGAACTCTATTCAGTCGCTGTCATCCTTCCTCTTACAGAAATCTGCTACTCATCCCAGTCCTCCCCAGCAAAATAAATGGCACTGCCTTCCAATGAATTCTTCAAGCCTTAAGACTGCAAAGTATCTTTAATTCTTTTATTCACCGAATCAACCCACTAATATTGTGACATGCGAGTTCTGGCTACC
This sequence comes from Pan troglodytes, assembly GCF_028858775.2. Taxonomy (NCBI): domain Eukaryota; kingdom Metazoa; phylum Chordata; class Mammalia; order Primates; family Hominidae; genus Pan; species Pan troglodytes. The sequence goes on along the minus strand of NC_072407.2, from coordinate 129,111,857 downwards.
CTACTTCTAAATCTTATCTCAAACTCTACTACCTCCACCTTATCCGATCCACACTCATGGCTCCCCTGAACTACTGTGGTAACTCCGAACTGGTCTTCTTGGTTCCACTCTTGCCTCCTGTAGTCCATTCTCTGCACTTAGAAGCCATAGATAAAATTTTAATTCTAAAGAATATGATGGCTCTCTCTTGGCTAAAATTCTTCAATGATCTCCCTTTGGATTTAGGTATAATCCAAATTCCAAATGCTGCCTTACAGAACTCGGTGTATTTGGACCTCACCTGCCTCTTACATTTCACCTCTTACTATTAATATTTGTCCCTTTGCCATTACACTGCAGCCTTGCTGGCCTTTTGACTTTCTTCAAGAATGGCAAGCTCATTCTCGCTCTAGGGCCTTGACACTGTTTCCTCTGCCCATACCACCATGCCCCCTCATTATTCCATTCTGCCATCTTTATATTATCCAGACTTTAGCTCAAATATCTTTCTTCAAAGAGCCCTTCTTGGCCACCAAATCTAAAGTAGTCATCTACTTACTTATTAATTTTAATTAATTTCATTGTCTTCATAACACTTGTCATTACTCCTTTTCCCCTTTTCTCTTTCTTCTCCTTCCTTCTTTCCTTCCTTCCTTCTCTCCCTCTCTCCCTGTCTTACTCTGTCTCCCTCAAATAGAATAGAAGCTACATTTGAATGGGAACCATCTGTATCTTAACCATATTCTCCACAATATCAAATAGTGTTTAATACATAACAAGTACTCAATGTATGTGTGTTGATTGTAGAAGGTATTTTGACTTCTGATAAACCACTTGTTCAAATTTAGTATATAATCATACATTTAAATTTATATTTGTGCTCCATTGGGCTTTGAGACTGGGAACCAAACAAGTTACACTCTAGTGTAAGAAATTATTCATAATAGCCAAATATGGAAAAAAGACTAAATACCTATCAACTGGTAAATGGATAAAATGTGGTATGTCTGTAGTATGGAATATTATTCAGTGATAAAAAAGGAATGAATACCGATACATGCTACAACACGGATGAACCTCAAAAACGTAATGCTAAATGAAAGGAACTAGACATAAAGGACCACATACTGTATGATTCCATTTATATTAATTGTCCAGAATAGATGAATGCATAGAGATAGAAAGTAGATCAGTGGTTGCCTGCGGCTAGAGCGAAAATAGGAATTGACTATAAATGGGCATGGGGAATCTTACTAGGGCGATGAAACTGTTCTAAAACTGGATTGTTTTCATGATTGCACAAATGGGTAAATGTACAAAAAATAATTGAATTATTCACTTAAATTAGACAAATTTCATGATACATAATTACTCAATAAAATTTTTTAAAATTAAAAGCATTACTTCCCACCCTCCCAAAATAAGTTTTTTACAAAAAGTAGAAATCCTTGAAAACCACTCTCAAGTAACACTTGTTTTAAGATATGGTCTCTTTTCTATGTTTAAATAACTAAGTAAGTAAATATAATTTTTCTTCAGTCAGGAATCTACAGTTTTTCCATTTCCAGTAACGTCATGCTTAGTTCATCAACTTTTCAGCTTTTCCCTTTCGCGGACACTTGGCACCTCTATTGCTGTAACATAACACAGAGTAAATTAGTTGTAGCTGCAATTTTTAAGGCCCACAGGAAGAGCAACAGATTCCCAGAAACAGATTTTGAAGCAATAACATGTAAAAATATCTCTTATTTTAATAACTGGCATTTTCTAATCTTATCTTTACCAAATTAGTAAAGAGCTACATCTTACGACATTCTTACCTTAAACAACAAAGATACATTTTTTAGTAGGTGCAGCTACCGTTAACATGTGACATCACAAGTCCTGTCCATGATCAAACTCCAAATAACAGGATCTTAAGTGAAGCCTCCCCAACATGAACAGATGAAGTGAGAATGCAGGAAGCATGTGGGGTCAGGTGATCCTGGAAGCATGGAAGACATCTTTATAGCCTTTGGATAAGCCAATGGAGTGCAAAAGGCATGCAAGATACAAGAAACAAAAAAGCCTGGAGGCTAGGAATTGCTTCAAAATGCCAAGAAAGGAGAGTTATCAATGAGAGATAATCCAAGGTTCTCATTGAGTATGACGCTCTTGGTATATTGCCTTCCTGTCTTGTAAATCAGGGGAATAAATATTTCCTTGTCAAAATATTACCCCTGGGCCCAATGTTCATTTATACAATGAATATACACTATGAGCCTACCATATATATCATGGAAAGCTCAGTGGTGAAGTATAGGAGAAACAGTATGGCACGTTTGTTGAGTACAATTGAGAGTCAGGCTCCTCAAGATCAAGTTTAGGCTGTTCCATTTAATAACTATGCAACCTGAGGCAATTTTCTTAACTTCCGTAAGCCTATGTTCTCACTGGCAAAGTAGGGATGGAATATGACCTCTCTCAGAGGAACATTTGGAGAATAAGATAATATGTGTGACATTCTTAGCACAGAGGGTAAATAAGTACTCTGTAAAAGTTACTTTTTATTTCCTAAAAGAGTTCATGAAGACTGGTATTATCTTTTTCCTTAAAAGTTGAAAAAAATTACCAGTGAAACAATCTGGGTCTGGAGTTCTGTCTGTGGCATAATAAATTTAATTTCTGTAATAGATAAAGAACTATTATGATTTTCTATTTCATCTTGCATTAGTATTGGCAACTGCATTTTCCAAAATATTTACTTGTTCACCTAAGTTGTTAAGTGACCTTAAGTTTTTCATAATGTTCCCTTATTTTGAATGTTTGTATGTGTATATTTATATATACTTTGTATATATTTATATGTATATTTATATATTTTATATAGTTATATATTTACATATACATATTTATTTATACATTTATATATTTATTTTTTATATATATACACATATATACATATATACACATATATACACATATACACATATATATACACATATATATACACATATATACACACATATATACACACATATATATACACATATATACACACATATATACACATATATACACATATATACACATATATACACATATATATACACATATATATACACATATATATATATACACACATATATATACACATACATACACATGGTTAACCCTTGAGAAACTCATATTTGAACTGTGTGGGTCCTCTTACACCCTCTTACACTATAGAATGGATTTTCTTCTGCCTGTGTTACTCCTGAAACAACAAGACCAACCCCTCTTTTTCTTCCTTTTCCTCTTCAGCCTACTCAACGTAAAGATGATGAGGATGAAGACCTTTATGATAATCCACTTCCACTTGATAAGTAGTAAATATTGGGTAAAGGATTCCCTATTTAATAAATGGTGTTGGGAAAACTGGCTAGCCATATGCATAAAACAGAAACTGGACTCCTTTCTTACACCGTACACAAAAATTAACTCAAGATGGATTAAAGACTTAAATGTAAACCCAAAACCATAAAAACTTTAGAAGAACACCTAGGCAATACCACTCAGGACATAGGCATGAGCAAAGACTTCATGACTGAAACACCAACAACCATTGCAACAAAAGCCAAAATTGACAAATGGGATCTAGTCAAACTAAAGAGTTTCTGCACAGCAAAAGAAACTATCACCAGAGTGAACAGGCAACCTACAGAATAGGAGAACATTTTTGCAAGCTACCCATCTGACAAAGGGCTAATATCCAGAATATACAAGGATTGGATCACTTTTTGATCCAATCCCATCAAAAAGTGGATGAAGGATATGAACTTCTCAAAAGAAGACATTTATGTGGCCAAGAAACACAATACAAAGCTCATCACCACTGGTCATTAGAGAAATACAAATCAAAACCACAATGAGATACCGTCTCGTGCCAGTTAGAATGGCGATTATTAAAAAGCCAGAAAACAACAGATGCTGGTAAGGTTGTGGAGAAATAGGAACGCTTTTACACTGTTGGTGGGAGTGTAAATTATTTCAACCATTGTGGAAGACAGTGTGGCAATTCCTCAAGGATCTAGAACCAGAAATACCATTTGACCCAGCAATCCTATTACTGGGTATATACCCAAAGAATTATAAATTATTCTACTATAAAGACACATGCACACATATGTTTGCTGCAGCACTATTTACAATAGCAAAGACTTGGAACCAACCCAAATATCCATCAATGATAGACTGGATAAAGAAAATTGGTGCATATACCCCATGGAATACTATGCAGCCATTAAAATAAATGAGTTCATGTCCTTTGCAGGGACATGGATGAAGCTGGAAACCATCATTCTCAGCAAAGGAACACAGGAATAGAAAACCAAAACTGCGTGTTCTCACTCATAAGTGGGAGTTGAACAATGAGAACACGTGGACACAGGGAGGGAAACATCACACACTGGGGCCTGTTAGGGGGTAGGGTCAAGGGGAGAGAGAGCGTTAGGATAAATCCCTAATGCATGCGGGGCTTAAAACCTAGTTTTGACGGGTTGACAGGTTCAGCAAACCACTATGGCACATGTATAACAAACCTGCATGTTCTGAACATGTATCCCAGAACCTAAAGTAAAATAAAAATATAAAAATTAAAAAATAAAACAAAATAAATAAATAGTAAATATATTGTGTCTTCCATATCATTTTCTTAATAACATTTTCTCTAGCTTACTTTATTATAAGAATACAGTGTGTAATACATATAACATACAAAATGTGTGTTAATCAACTCTTTCTTTTTGTTTTTGTTTTTCAAGAGCACTCTGTTGCCCCGGCTGGAGTGCAGGGGTGGGATCATAGCTCACTGTAACCTGAACTCTTGGGCTCAAGCAATCTTCCCACCCCAGGCTCTCCAGAAACTAGGACTAACACAGGCCACCACATCCAGCTCTTTCTCTAGACAGGGTCTCACTACATTGCCCAGGCTAATCTACTGTTTATGTTATCGGTAAGGCTTCCGGTCAAAAGTAGGCTATTAGTAGCTATGTTTTGGGGGAGTAAAAACTTTCTTTTGGATTTTCAACTGTGCAGGGGGATTGGCAATCCTACTCCTCATGTTGTTTAAGGGTCAACTCTATACAAAAAACTTATAGTGATATCCACTCTTATTTCTGATGTTGGTAATTTTTCTTTTTTCTCTTTTCTTCTTCATAAGTCTAGCTAGAAGTTTATCCATTTTCTTGATTTTCTTCATAGAATGAACTTTGGGCTTTATTAATTTTCTGTTTGTCAGTTTTCTTTTTCATTGATTTCTGCTGTTATCTATTATTTCCTTCCTTCTACTTATTTTGGGTTTACTTTGCTCCTCTTTTTTTAACTTCTTAAGGTGCAATATTAGGTCATTAATATTATACCTTCCTTCTTTTTCTATAGATGCATTTTAATGTCATAAATTACCTTCTAGGTACTGCTTTAGCTGCAAACAAATTTTAATATATTGTATTTTACTATCGTCAAGTTATATTTTCCAGTGTCCTCTGTGACTTCTTCTTTGACAATAGATTATTTAGAAATCTGCTTTTTAATTTCCAAATATTTAAGTTTTCTATATATCTTATTATTTATTTATAATCTAATTCCCTTGTGATCAGAGAGCCTGCTCTGTATGATTTTGATACTTTTAAGCTACTGAGGCTTGATTTATGACTCAACATATGGTCCATCTTGGGGAACACACCATGTGCACTTAAAAAAATCTATGCATAGTTGTTTGGTATAGCAGTCTATGAATATTAATTTGATCACAATGATTTATTGTGTTGTTGAGGTAATTCTATATCTTTAGTAGTTTTTTTTTTTTTTGGTCAAGTAATTCTAGCAATAACTGAGAGAAGGATGTTAAAATTGTGATATAAAATTGTGAACTTTTCTATATCTCCTTTTAATTCTATCAATATTATATTCATATATATTAAAGCTCTATCATTAGGTGCACAACCCTTTAATATTGTTATGTATTGTGTTATGTATGAATTCACCCTCTTGTCATTATGAAATGTGCTATTTCATCTCTGGTAATACTCTATCTTAAGATCTTTTTTCATTTGATATTAATATAGCCACTGTAACTTCCTTGTGCCTACTCTTTGTATGTTATATCTTTTTCATTCATTTTTCTTCAAATCATCTCTATCTTGACATTTAAAGTGTATTTCTGGTAGATAGTATATAGTGGTATCCTACTTTTTAAATTTATTTTTATAATTTCCACCTTTTAATTGGAGTGTTTAAAGTCCGCTTATACTTAATGTAAGTTTTAATAACTTTGATTTAAATCTATCACTTTATTATTATTATTCCTGTTCATACCTCTGTTTCTCGTTTCTCATTTTTTCCTTTCCAGACTTTTAAAACATTATTTTCACTTTAGAATTCAATTTTTACTTGCCCATTAGCTCTTTTGGTTATATCTCTTCATTTTATAGTAGTTGGTAGGGATTATGATATATATCTTTAATTTTTAATAGCATAGTTAGATTTAATATCAGACCATGTTATATAATATGTAAGAACCCAGCAATTATATGAATCTATTTACAACTCCCTGGTCTTTTGGGCTTTGATTGCCATATGCATTACATACACATACATTATAAACTCCACAATGCAATATTATAATTTTTACTTAGTGATATGTATTTTTCGAATTTAGATTAAAATCAAACTTGTATATTTCCTCCTATACTTACTATTTCTTGCCCTTTGTATCTTCTGGAAAATCCAAATTTATATCTGAGATAGTTTTCTTTCAGCCTGAACAACTTCATTTAATAGTTCTTGTCATGTATATCTGCTCGTGATAAAGTCTCTTAGTTTTTGTTTATCTATGAACGATCTTTATTTTGTCTTCATTTTAGAAGGATACTGTTAGAATAAATGCTGGTTGGCAGGTTTTGCCTTCAGCACTTTAAGGAAAATTTGTAGTCATCTTATATAATGTTTCTCCAAGTGTTGTGTCATTTTTCTCTCATTGCTTTGAAAATTCTCTTAATCTTTGGTTTTTAACAGTTTGAATTAATGTGCTAGGTGTGATTTTTTTTTTGGTCTTTGTCCTCCTTAGGAGTTTTCAGAGCTTCTTAAATCTGTGAATGTATGTTTTTACCAAACTTGAAAATGTTTTAGTTTTAGTTTATTCAAATAGTATTTCTGCTGCGTTCCCTTTCTCCTCTCCTTCTGAGATTCCAATTACATGCATGTTAGAATTTTGCTATTGCTCCACAGGTCTCTGGGACTTTTTTTTCTTTTTAAAACTATGTTTTCTCTATGTTTTTCAACTGGATAATTTTTATTCCTCCATCTTTAAATATACTAGCACTTTCTTCTTTCTCTTGTCATAGCCAATATGCTGTTAAGCTTATCTGTAGATTTTTTTTATTGTAAAATTTTACTTTACTGTGTTTTTTATTCTAAAATTTTCATTTTATTCTTCTTTATAATTTCTCCTTCTTTGCTGAAATTAGTTTTACTCATTCATTTGTTATGAGTTTATTTTCTTTTACATTGCTGAACACAGTTGTAATAGCAGCTTTAACTCTTTATCTACTAAATCCAATATCGGGTCCAGTCCCCATTGATTGTCCTTTCTATTGAATACAGGTTGTCACATTTTCCTTTTTGTCCTATGTCTGTAAGTTTGAATTGTATTCTAAACACTGTGTGTAATGTATTGTTAAGACTGTAGATTAGTTATGTTTCCACAAAGAGTTTTAAATTTTTTGTTTTAGTAATGAATTAACTGGACTCAGACTCAAAGCTCAATCAATTTTTTAGTGGGAGGCAACTGAAAACTCTGTTCTTTTCTTTATGCCATAGCTGGGGTCCTTAAAGTATGCTCTTTGAATGCACATTTCACAGGTGGCTCAGCTATTTGGGCAAAGTTTGTTTATAGACAGAATGTGAGGCTCCCCCTCTCTGGCTCTCTCCTTTCAAGAATCCCCCTCCTCTTCAATTCTGGCTGCTGCAAATGCTCTGAATTCTGTTCTCTGGTTCTTCAAGATAGGACGATTGAGGTTTTCTATCCAAGTTTATCCCACCTTACTGGAATATACTAGGGTCTGAGCTCAGGGAAAAAATTAAAACAAAACATAAAATTAGAAATGGGATAACGGGTTGAGTAACATTGCAGAAATTTAACTGACAAACCTATACATTAATTAGTAATGTGGGAGAAGTCAAAGATATACACCCAGTGTTGCTTTTGTTTAAAAAGACTTTTTCCTCCTTCCACACACATAAAAGCCAATTCATCCCTCCAGGCATAGCTCAAGCTTCCTTGCCCATTCCACCGTTTCTCATTTCTACGAAACATGAGGCTGGCACTGCCTTAGATTGCTTTTGCACAGCATATATCTTGCATTATCCCAGTTGATTTCAGTCTCTCTGAAATTAGGCAACATGCTTTATACATTTTTGTACAGTTACAATGTCTATCACAGAAGAAGTACTCCATAAGCACTTCTTGATGAGTTTATTATTTCACTAATCTTACTTCATAGTGTCTCTGATAATATAGCAAGAGCTCTGAGGCATCGCTAAGCCTCGCCATGATTTGTATATACTTGCTGAACCTCCTCTCAGAAGAAATTGCTACTCCTAATATCAAAGTTTGTTGATCGATTTATAGTATCAGGTTTTGTCAAAGTTACCCATTTTAAAGGGACAGAAGAAATACAGCACTAAGAAGAGGGAACTATTCTATTTGAGTAGCTAAAGATCTGTAGAAATCTACTGGACTGGTAAATATGTCTCTTTAGAATGGCTCTAGCAATACTATGCTTGTCTCGGATGGGAAAAAGTGAAACCAAAGAAAAGCATTGTCTGTAGCTATAGGGCACTCCCCTTGGCCCTTACCTGTTGACATTGGTGCAAAGAAAATTATATGCAACTCTTAAAAATGTTGATGCACTAGATTGAAGATAATGAATGTTAATCTGCAGCTGTTCACACCCAAAGGCTTCTTAGTATAAATAATGAAATGCAAAATTGTAATAAATGGAGACTGTGCACCTCTGGAAAGTTTCCAGAAGGCAGCAAATTGAAACAGCACAAACCCCAAAGCAGTAGTAACGGAAGAAAAAAAAAGCCAAGATGCCTTGGATCTCAGTGCCCTGAAGAGCTCCCAGTGAGGCCAACGGAGAAGGCAGCTGGAATTCTTTATGGAAAAGTCCATGTCTAGGTTACAATTTGGTGGAGCCTGTTCTAAGATTACATACACACACATACACTTTGTCCCCTCTTGCAAGGAATAGAAAGTAGCTAGTCTTAAGACACAAAAGTCTACAGCCCTCAGCAACTTCATCTCTTCATAATACCATGGATGGCCCAATCGAAGGCAAAGAATTGTTTAGAAAGCCTGTAAACTAAGGACAGATTAGGGGAAGAGCAGAGGCAATGGTGAGATAAGAACAGGAGCACTGCAGGTGAATTGCCCTCCACAGCACTGCCTTACACAGCTCCCCTAGCTACACAGGTGGCAATGCAGTTGAGTGTCCCCTCCGCCTCTCCTGGATTTTGACTAGTGAGCCCTGTATCCACTGTTTAGGAAATAACACCTGAAGGGAGAACCAGGGAGAACATGCGGGATCCTTCTTACTCTAACCTTACAGAATCCTCCAGGACCCTAGGGTGATTCTTTGTTCAACGCAAAGAATCAATTTACTTCCTGGCCTCACTCTCCACTACTTGACAATGAGCTCCATAAGGATATGGGATCCACCTAAGTCATCCTTGTTACCATCGTGTCTAGCAGAACAGAACTTGGCACAGAGCAGGCACACAATATATGCCTCTTAATAGCTTCGTGTCTTGGTTTCCTTATCTATCTTTAAGCATGAATAATTAAAATACTTAACTCACAGGATCTCACTGTTATGATGCATTAAATGAATTTAAACATTTAAAGCATGAAATCAATGCTAGGCCATAGTCAATGTCCAATAAATGATATTCATTATTTTAATAGTTGATATTACTAGTATTATTATTTTGAGATGGAGTCTCACTCTGCTGGCCAGGATGGAGTGCAGTGGTGTGATCTCGGCTCACTGCAACCTCTGCCTCCTAGGTTCAAGCTATTCTCCTTCCTCAGCCTCCCGAGTAGTTGGGATTAAAGGCAAGCACCACCATGCCCGGCTAAGTTTTATATTTTTAGTAGAGACAGGGTTTCACTATGTTGGCCAGGCTGGTCTCAAACTCCTGACCTTAGGTGATCAGCCCGCCTCAGCCAATATTACTAATATTATTACATTAAGTCACTGCAACTTGTCCTTTATGAAAAAAAAAATTGTGATTTTCAAGACACACAAAAAATCCCTCTTTTTAAACATATCCCCCTTATTGAAATCAAAATTTTAGGTAAAGATTAAATATCCTTCGTTAAGAAATTTTCTCCTTTAATTATTGATCTTTCTGAATACAAAACCTTTGAGTGGAGAAACATCTTAAGTCTCTAAAACTTTGGTAAGTTTGAGGGGGGGTTTCTAAATTAATTATTTATTTTTATTTTATTTTGGATTCAGGGAGTATACTTCCTGAATGAGTCACACATTTTCAAGGAGCAGCGAGTGATTGTAGGACCAACATAAAATTATGCAGATTCTACTTTCCCATCAATCCCACCTCCAGAGAAAACCCACCCCGAACTGTAAAATATTGCATATTCCTCAAAGAGCAATTCAACAATTAGGGCCAGGAAAGATTACCAAAAAAGGGCTGGTGTGACATCTAAAGACGCAAATGAGACCTCGTATATAACATGGCACCTGGCTTCGCTGAAGGGGCCCAGATTCTCACTCAGTGCCCCCGAGCCTGGCAGGACCCCAACACGGTTCCAGGCTGTGCCCACATTCTGTTTTCTGCCTGCCGGGAAGATGAAGATTCCCTGTGGGTATTTTCAATCATTCAGTCTCCTCACCTCCAGACTTTAGAAAAACAAGAGGGGGTAGGGATAAGGTTAGAATACCAAGCCTTTCCCCCTACCTCTTTAAGCTTTTCAGCTAGAAAAAAAAAAAAAAAAAGGTAAAAGTGAAATGTTTGGGCTAATATCCAAAGCAAAAAAGAAAGAGCTGAGGCCCTGCAAGAAAGGGTACAGAAAAGGGCCTCTTCTCTCCAGAGTTGAAGAACGAGGCATTTATGCTTGCCAGTGGAATCTGAAGAAAATATATATTTGCTGAAGAGCTGCCCAGGCCCCTGGGCTTCTTAGCTCAATGACCTCATATTGGCTGTTCTGGGCAATCTAGCAAATTCAAACACATAAGTGCTACAAATAGGAACCAACCTACCCCTGACTGTGCCTTCCAGCCCTGAGTAAGAAATGGCAGGAAGAAAGATGGTTCATAAGTGCCGGGCCAGGGAGCCCTGGGCCCCAGTTGTGGAGGATGTGTGCAGCCCTGCCAAGGATAAAAGTCAGGGAAGCTTTAAGTCTCATTGTAGGCCTAGAGGAGTGCAAGAACCTTGGCCGTGACAGCAAAGGTGGGTCCACATAGAAGGGGGTTCACTGAACCTAGTCTGAGATGATGCCGAGTTCTCAGAGGGATGTGCAGGGCTGAGCTAAAAGGCACACGTTCATCCAGAAAGGGGATGGCACTAGGAGGGAATGGAAGCTAAGCCATTGCCGCTGGAGGATCAGAGAGGAAGGGAAGACAAACGGAAGCTTCCATTTGTGAAACAATAGCTGGCAATGGGGCCACCATGGGAAGAGCAACCACAGGCTAAAGCTCAAAGCCAGGCTTTTGGATGACAGAGGCAACCAAATACCCACTGAGAGTGAGTGTTCGGTGACTGGCTCTCTACCTAGCATCTTCCTCTAATCTTCCTAGGGGTCATTTAGCAAAGAATAGAAAGTGCTGGGGCTGAAGAATGACTTTCCTGGGGAAGGCTACTGCAGGGAAGCTGTTTAAGTTCCATAAAATCTGACTCCGATCAGTACATTATTTGCAGCAATATGGCAACAAACCACACATTGTTAAATGTAGAGGAATTTAATAGATTTTTAACGATAGAAAATCAGGGAATCTCTAGACACAAAGGTTTGTTAAACAGTAAATTTAGTCGAAGGATTATAAATTAATAAATGACCCGTGCTGAAAATGAAACTGGCTCCAGAATTTATTCGAAATATATTTGAGTGTCTTCAGAAGCGGCACACATTTTTCAGCCTCCCAATTCAACACAGTCCCCACCATTGCCTCTTGTAATGTCTATTACCTACCCAGCATTGTTGGTATTTGTTCTTTTTTTAATTGATGAGGACCCTGCAACCCAGAGAGTTAGGGGCAGATATGCTTTCACTTTAGTTTGCTTGCTGCCATGCCAAGACACGTCGCTTCCTCTCTGGTAAATAAATACCTATATTACTTATTCTAGTCTCCCAAGGTTTTCATTTCTATACTAAGAATTGAATCATTTTTTGCCTCAAAAATCTGGCAGCACCATTCCTTCCTTTGCATTGACTTTGGGACAGCATTTTTCCCCTGTAGACTGAAGCCACAGCAAATGTTCTGGACTTGAATGAACTTTTCCATCTGGGTCCTTCTGACCTTTCCTGCATTCCTCAAATTCCACCAGATTGTGGAAAAGGTAATAGTGCCTTTTCTCTATTCTGTTCTCACAATTCATTGCCTGGTCCTCAATTCAAGTCTATTACCTTTAAAAGGATCTTGAAGAATTGTTTTCCTTTAGTCAAATCTCAGTTGAAGCAAATACTCTTATTCAAGAGTGGGCTTGAGTCTTATTAGCTTCATCTCAGTATCACCTATTATTAGATATTTATCTCAGCAACTTTGGCAACTAAGTAACTGGCAGTTTGTGGAGAGTTTCATTTTTTGTTACTTAGACAGTCTCTACTTCAGTACCCTTTACTACCCCAAATTAGCAGGTACTTGGATAAAATGTTACAGAGATGAGGCTTCCTTAAAAGCTATAAGACGTGTGTCCATTACCTAAGGGCTGCACTCTTAAAGCAGCTTTCAGAGAAAGGCAGGAAATTTGCCTGAGTTTCTGATCTTACAGCAGCCCTTCTATGGGTGCCTCCATTATTTGATCAAAAATCAAATATTTGAAATCTTTGTTTCACAAATGAAAAATTTAATGAATGAATAAGCACATAAATGAACACATGAATAAACAAAAGAAACAGATAATAAGGTAGGATAGACTATAACTAATAAGTTGAATTGTTCAAACTATCAATTCTATAGTCCTTAGAGTTTAGAGATGAAAGGTGCTAAGCATTGCTTAGGGTGGCCGAAGAGCTTTAGGATGGAAGTGATATAGTTTGGATGTGTATCCCCACCCAAACCTCATATTGAAATGTAATTCCCAATGTTGGAGGTGGGGCCTCGTGGGAGGTGACTGGATCATGAGGGTGGGGTTCTTATAGCAAAACTTGGCTGCATTGTGCTCCTGCCCTAGGAATCTGTGGAGCTTTGAACTTAAAAGGGATGATTTAGGGTATCTAGCAGAATAAATTTCTAAGCAGCAAAGCATTCAAGATGTAGCCTGGCTGCTTCTAACAACCTATACATATACATGGCAGCAAATAAATGACTTTAAGCTGGAACTTACATTTAAAAGGGAAGCAGAGCATAAAATTCTGGAAATTTTGGCAGCCTAGCCATGTAGCAGAAAAGGAAAGCCCTTTTTCAGGAGAATTCAAGTGGGCTTCTGAGAAATCACTTGCTAGAGAAAGCTGCATAACTAAAATGAAGGCAAGTGCCAATAGCCAAGACAATGAGAAAAAAGCTTTGAAGGTATTTCAGAGACAGAATGTTTTCATGGACCAGAACCAGGGCCCAGCTGCCCTGAGCAGCCTTGGGACATGGCTCCCTGTCTCCCAGCCACTCTACCTCCAGCAGTGGCTTAAAACAGCCCAGGTATGGCTTGGGCCACAGCTCCAGAGATTGCAAGCCATAAGCCTTGGTGGCTTCTACATGGTGTTAAGCCTGTGGGTACACAGAGTGCAAGAGTGAATGAAGCTTGAGAGCTTTGCCTAGATTACAGAGGATGTATGGAAAAGCCTGGGTAACCAGGCACAAGCTTGCTGCAGTGGCAGAGCCCTCACAGAGAATCTCTACTAGGGCAGTGTGGAGGGGAAATGAGGGGTTGGAGCCCCCACATAGAGTCCCCACTGGGGCACTGCCTCACGGAACAATGAGAAGAGGACCACTTTCCTCCACAATCCGGGACAGTAGATTCACCAGCAGCTTAAACTCTCAATGTGGAAAAGCCACAGGCACTAAACAGCCTGTGAGAGCAACCTCCGGTTGCCCCCGCGGCAGAGCTGCTCAAGGCCTTGGCATCCCAGCCCTTGCATCAGTGAGCCCTGGATGTGGGACATGGAGTCAAAAGATATTATTTTAGAGCTTTAAGATTTAATGACTGCCTTGCTGGGTTCTGGACTTGCATGGGGCCTGTAACCTCTATTTTTGGTTGATTTCTTCCTTTTGGAACAGGAATATTTACCCAATGTTTGTACTCATGTTGTATCTTGAAAGTAACTAACTTTTTTTTGATTTTACAGGCTCATAGATGAAAAGGATTTTCCTTGTCTTAGATGAGACTTCGAACTTTGGACTTTTGAGTTAATGCTAGAATAATTAAGACTGAGGGGTTATTGGGAAGGCATGACTGTATTTTGAAATGTGAGCAAGATATGAGATTTGAGAGGGACCAGGGGTGGCATCATCTAGTTGAGATGTATGTTGGTGGTGGGGTCTGGTGGGAGGTGATTAAATCATGGGGGCAGATTTCTCATAAATGGTTTAGCACCATCTCTCTTGGTACTGTCCTTGTGATAGTAAGTGAGTTCTTCTGAGATCTGGTCCTTTAAAAGGATTTAGCACCTCTCCTTCTCTTCACCATGTGACTTGAAATCTCCCTTCCAAATCTTGACCTTCCACCATGACTGGAAGCTTCCAGAGGATTCCCCAGATGCTGATGCTGCTACGCTACTCATACGGCCTGTGGAACTGTGAGCCAATTAAATCCCTTTTCTTATAAATTACCCGGTCTCAGGTATTCTTTACAGTGACGCAAGGATGGTCTAATACAGTAAGAAAACTTAGAATTCAATTAATCATCTTCCTTGTTTCCCCGTAATGTCACGTGTCTTATTCAAGCACTCTAAATCTAAGTCACTCAGTTAAGGGAAGATATGGGGAAAGAACCCAGGTCTCTGACTCCCAGGCCAAGGGGCTCTCTAGCTCCCTAGGTGTCTTTCCAGCTGGAAAGATAACAGGGAATTTCTGAGTCTAGCGATGCAAGCATTCCCATTGCCACCTTACAGCACTTTTTAAAAAGTTTTTGTTTTTGTTGTGTTTCTTATTGCAGATGTCAATCTGTGAAGGATAATGCATCTCTTAAACAAAAATTTCACCTGCCATTCTCTTCTCAGGGAACAGCCAATAAATACACATTTCTCTAAAACACATATAAATGGTATAAAAATGATTACCTATCAAGTCAGCTTGGCATCAAAAAGAAAGGTTTGCATTACGCCTCATGCTCAATAGACTGGGGTCATTACAGATATCTGAAGGCTTGACCTAAAAACTATTTTCTTCCTCAAAGAAAAAAAGGCTTTAAACTCGAGGACATATGGCAAGGTAGCAGCAGATAAACTGCAAAGAAAACTGATGTGACTGGAGTCACACATGTTTCTGAGACTGAGAGATAGAGTTAAACAGGGAAAGGTGATGGGTCATTTGACAGGTCAGGAAGGAAAGTTAAAATTATCATGGTCATCTATTCCACTGCTTGCTGTGGACACATTTTCTCCCCTTCCCCACAACTCCAGAGAGGCCACCGTGCACGCAGAGGCCTTCGATCTGGCCTAGGTGGATCCCACCATTCCTTCACAAGGGCTGACAGTTTGATAGACAGATGGCTTGCCCATCGATAGCCCAGACACCCAGCTCTGCAGCCTCACTGGTCATCATCAGCACTTTTAGAAAGGATGCCAAATATATAGAGGAAACAAAGAAAGAAAAGAAGAAGCAACAGTTTTCCTGGAAAACGGTCACAGAATTTGCTGTGGGTGGAGACCTGCCCTTCCTTGCTTACCTTTAATGCCAGTTGAACTTAGGCTTTCCTGGTGAGATGACCTTGACCTAGGGCTATTTTACATCCTGCAGACCAGTAGGGGCTGCTGATCATCTTGTGGGTCATCCTGAGACTGGCTCAGGCCTTGATCTCCTTCTGCCTTCTCCTGGCTGACCCCAGCACACCCAAGAAGCGTGAACTTCACCAGGAACATGTGGCTCACATTGTCGCCATGTGTTCTCCCAGCCTGAGGCTCTTAACCCACCCCTCTGATCAAGGAACCCTCAAGATCCCAAGAAGCAGCCTATGTCTGACTTGTTCGGTCATAACCAGTGGGTAGAAGACTGCAGACATAGACAAGGTATTCAGATGCTTGTTAAATGAATGAATGAAGGGTTATTCCTGTGGGATTCAATGGTGAATCTGGAATTCCCCATCTCACAATCTAATCAGAGCTGCATGGAATATCACCTGTCTGAACCCAGAGTTTATCTATGCTTCCTATGGAAGTTGCCACTCTGATTTACTATAGTTATTTTTAACTTAGTAATGAGCCCTTTAGAGCAGAACCTGTGCTCAATTCATCTTTACATCACTCATGGGATACATGTTTATCAGATACTCAGTGTTCTAAGGGTTTTAGAGAATAAAAAGACAAAACAGGTCCATGCTGTTTCCTCTGGTGTAGATGTCATTGGGGTGGTGGTGGGAGAGAAAGTGTCCCTGATTGAAAGGTGTGGCGAGTGAGTAGAAGTGGATGAGAAGTGAATAATCGTACTAATCACGTGTTTGTTGAGTGCTTACTGTGTAACAGGTTCCTTATCAAATGCTTAGACTCTCAAGAAATAGACATTAGTATTATGCCCATTTCACAGGTGAGGAAACCAACCCAGGCTCAGAATAGTTAAGTTATTAGCAGCGCAAAAGAGCCAAGAAGACATTTCTGATTCTAGAACCCATTTATTTCTCTCTCTTTCACTCCATACATACATGCATGCATGCATGCACACACACACACACACACAATTTTGGCTGAATTTGTCTTTTAGTGACAGTAACCTTTATATTATTTGAAAGACAGTCTCATACGTATAATAAAACACTAATCAACATAGTATTACCTATTTTGTTGAATAAACTGACTTGATAATGTACGACCAAAAGAGTAAATGTGCTCTTTCTTCCACAGTCCCTAAAATAATCACTGTGGATGAATATTTTCTATCCCTGGGGTAAAATTTCAAGAAAATCTATAAGCTGTCTAGGCTCCTTTTAATCACAAAAGCAGTCTCAATGTAGTAATTAAAACACTCAGTCCACTGTAATCATGAAAATGCCATACTTCATTCAACTTAAGAATTCCCCTTAGGGCCAAGTCTGGCTTCCTTTAGGGGCAAAGCCTGAAGTGGGCCGTGGGTGCAATTTCCCTACCCTGCTCTCCCCTTCCTATACCCCACTCCCTGCCCAAGGTGAGATGAAATTAGGAGGAAAAGACACAGTGTTTCATGTAAGGTACAGTTGTAATCTGGACATGAACACTCTCTGAGTAACAGATGTATGATTGCTAGCTTTTTTACTGTTTGTTGAACTTTGTTTAAAAAAAAATTCCTGCTGAGACCCCTGATGCATCTTTCTTGATATGAGCAAAGTCTGTATTCTTGGGGTCAACCCAGGACTTTCCTTTCCGAAACCCAGCCCAGCCAGCTCCCACTGTGGGGATTTTGCTCCCTCCAAGCAAAATTTTCTTTAAACATCCCCAGGCCAGTTCTTGCTGTGGTGTTGACATTTGGGCCCTGGGAAGTATCTTGCTTTGAGGGGAGGGAATAAGGGAGTCATTCCTAACAGCTTCTTTGTGCTGGCACCAGGCAACCGGCAACATTAGCCTTCCTTGGGCAGAAACCAAACACCATTCCTAGATTTCCCAAGTTCTAGAGGGCTCCCAACAGGCTGTCTGAGTAGCCCCTTTGAAGCCTTTCTCATCTGCTAGAAGATAAGAAGAAAGAGAGATGCCTCCTCACTCTAAAAACTCCCTCCTAGCTTCTCAACCTCAGCTACTCCTATGGGCTGGATGTGGGTAACCCCTTCCTATGGAAGAAGCAGTTTCACAGTCTCTTAGCTGGTCCTGAGCAGGTGGTCTAGTACTCCCTCCTGAGGCAGAGCTGCTGGGGTCTGGCCTATGTTCCTCAGCCTATCAGGCCTCAGGGAAGACTGAGCCAGGAGGAGGCTGTTTTACCATCCTGTTACAGGTTTGTATGTGAGACCCTTCCCACCCAGCACACATATTTAACCACTAGTAGCACCACTGTCTCACTTCTGCAGGTGCCTACCCCAGAAAGCTATGTGCATTTCCCTTTTAATATTGAGGTCCAGATTCTTAGCCTTTGCTCTCTATCATGTTTCCACTGCTTGCAAGGGCCATTTTGGCAGCAATATCACAACAAGAGCCACCTCTGAGAGATTGATTGCTCTTGGATATCAGTGTAGTCCATGCTTCTAACTACTAATCAGGTGGGTGAAGTTGGGGTTACCTCTTTATGGCTCTAGAATCCAGAAGGTGGAGAGACGGGAGAAAGAAGGCAAGCAATATGAGAAAGGCTCTTGGGTAAGTAAGGCCAATATTCCTGGAAAAGTTTGGTGGAACAGAAGTGCAGTATGACTTTACTGGCTAATTTGTATCCAATATTGATCTGCCAGACATTGCTCTGACCACTCTATGTGCAATAACTTGATTCTCACAATACTTCTCAGAGGTCTCTACCATCTGTATTAGCTCCATTTTGCAGATTAGAACACTGAGGCACAGAGAGTTTATCTAACCTGTCCAAAGGTAGTAAGTGAAAAACGGGCAGTCTTTCCAGAGCCTGTGCTTGGAAGCACCTCACTCACCTGCCTTTCATAGATACAGTGGTGGGAATTCAGGGGCAGACTGTGGAAGGCCCCTTGTGCCATAAGGAGTTTAGGATCATCCTCTGTCTCAGTAATACCAGGTTAAGAAATGCCTCTGTGGGGCTCTGAAGGTGGGTTCTTAATGGCCTGTTTTTATATAGGCCATGAGCTAACAATGGTTCTTACATTTTTAATGGATTGTTGAACTGTTAGGCAGAGCCAGTGTGGGCATGCAGCTTACAAAGCCTAAAATATTTACTATCTGCCCTTTATGAAAAGTTTGCTGACCCACCGCTGAGCAATGATTCTCACGCTGTGTCATCTTGAATGATTGGGATCTGCAAGGATTCAGTGACCACCGAGGCACCAGAGGGTAGAAGCTGCTAAGGGGAACTCCTTAGCAGGAATCCCAGATTTCTCCTCAGAACTCCCTAAATCGAAAAATTCTGTATTTAAAAAATTTATTTGAGTTCTGTATCAATATTTTGTTTACAAGGATTCTACCACAAAAAGAATGCTGAAAATCCATAGTATGAGTTATAGAAAACCACTGTACGTCTATCATTGGGGAACTGGGCCACAAAGCAGAAAGAAATAGGGGCTGGTAGTGGTGTTCAGGATGAACTAGAGGATGAGAAACTCAAAGTGAGAAAAAAAAAAGTTAGGAAACTATCTTGATAATCCTAGCATGAAACTCTGAAGGAGGAGGACAAGAGTAATGATAGAAAAAAGAAGGAGAAATGTGGGGAACTGGCAGGCCTTAATTAATTAGCACACATGAAGAAATTGAAACCTCAAGGATAATACCACAATTTCATATGTGGGTACCAGAAAGAAAAGGATTCTCTTGATGGAAGTAGATAATATTAGAAGGAAAACTTAGTTTGGATGAAAAGACGTTGAACCGAATTTCATCTGTGTAGTTCAACCTCAGAAGAGAACTCAATGGCTGTCCCTTCTATTGTCCAACCTGGGGATGAAAGGACAAGAAAGAAGAGAGCCACAGAATACTAACCTCGAAACCCAGTCAGCATGGGGCGGTAGGGAGGACTAACGGACACTGTAGCACCAAGATGGCCGGCCATAACCAATTTTCTCATCATTCTCCTTTTCAGGAGAAAAAGGTAGGGTTGGGGCTTTAAATCTTTCTTTCATGTTTTCTTTTTCTGTTATTACTGGTAGATAAAAATATTTTATTATGTTATCAACCAATAATAACAGCAATGACAAGATCAGAAGTTTAATCAGCATAGCTGAAATTATGTTGGGTGTGTTTTACCAACTCCCCACTCCTTCTCCTACACAATGAACCTAAGAACTTTCTCTTCCCTTGAGAGACGGTAACGACCTGCAATAGGTCCCTGATACTGGATTCAACTTCTGGGAAAGAATGCAAACCTTCTAAAGCCAGAAGACTTCAATTCTCTGCCATTCCTTTTAGATCTGTGCCTGTGTCAGCAGGGTACTATTACAACAGGAGACTTTATTACATCTTATCCAACTGTTGGCAAGTTCTGAATCTTAAAGAGAACTGTTTGTAGTACAAAGATTAGAGTGCTCCATAGAATACTAAAAAGGGAAAGAGAAAAAAAAAACTAAGTCATCAAGAAAACTTTTTAAAAACCCTCTCTGCATATGCTTATTTGAAGAGCCTGTATTATGCACTTGGAATTTACTTTAATTATTAACATTGAAGGAAAATGTTCCTTCTAAGCATAGAAACTTCAAAAGGTAAATAGTCACCAGAGTTCAGGTGCCTTTTCCTTAAAGTGCTGTCATAATAGCAGTTGCAGCAATGCAGCTATTTGGACGTTTCATTATAGTTGTTTGTTTTATTTTGTTTTCACTAAATAATTGCAAAGTGCTTTATAAGGAAAAAAACAATCAATAAAGCTTCTACCGGGCTGGGGCAAACTGAGACACGAACTATGATTTGGCCAAAAGTCATTTTGCCAGTCCTCAGGGAATGCTCCGCTCACTACAATTGCCGAGGACTGAGGAGCTGGCTTCCAAGGGAAGACTACAAGAAGGGGTGTGTGTGTGGGTGGCAGCTTGTTGAATGATGAGTATCTGAGACATGCCAAGTATACCAATGCCAGGAGGAAACGGATTGATTAGTGAGACCAAAGAGGGGAGGATACAAAGAGTTGATAGAAACTGCACAGAATCCAGCTGGAAATTTACATATGACCTTAGATGTCCTGTAAATGACATGTGGTTCTCCAAAACAGTCTCCATCATGGACACAATTTAAACCTAAACTGAAGAACACACCAGCCTTCCTTCCCCAGAGACAAGAGAATGACCTGCTAGTTATTTGCCATTTTCACTTGTTTACATCTGCAGCACTGGGTGGCTAGGGTTAGACTTCCTGTTGTGAAACAATGGCTCAGAGGTCAGAGAAGCAGTCTCAGGTAACACTGACCTCTTGAAAGAGGTCAGCATCAATTTTTTAGCAATGGGGCAATTATTTTCCCATCTTGCTCATATCTGGCCACATTTCCTTGCACTCCTCAAACATCCTTTTTCACCTAGACTGTCTTTAACCTTGCTACTCTAAGCTGAAGGATTTCTTTTCAACTGTAGTCTCATGACCTTGCCTCTGTCCATTACATTCTGCCTGTATCTCCAAGAGTGATTTACATAGGAGAGTGTAACATGTATGCTCATATGTCCCCAAAGGTTACCCAGAGATCTGTCACTAGGAAGTCACCTACTTGGTTCAGTTGGGAGATGTACAAATTTATACACACACAAAGTACACAACATATGTCCGTGTTTTTCTATGATTGAATAATTGATGGGTTATTTTGCAGGTGGCTGAATAATAGAAAAGAAAAGACAAAACATGGACAACACTGAGCATTTGTTCACTAATCATTCATTCAACAAACATTTGTTGAACTCCTAAACTCAAAATACTCACTTGTACAGCTCATTCCTCAATGAGCTTGGTTCTACACAGAGTTCAGCAGAAGCAATTATCTAATGAACTTGAGCCTCATTGATTGACAATCTTGGCTAAGCAAACCTTATACCTGCTCTTTTGTTGAATATTTTGCCTTAGTTTTTAGATAAATGCAGCAAAGAATTCTAGTACCAGTTCTCCTTCCAATATCACACACTTGGCCTAATTTCATACTTCTTATTCTTAATAATGCCATTTAATTGGTGCCATCTTAACTATTGTCATTGTCATCAATAAATATTTATGGAGCCACCACAGGATATCTTGTACTGAACCTAAGTCCTTAAAGATTTTATAACCCAGAGGATGTGTAGCCCCTGCCGTCTAGAAGCTTAAGGAGGTAGGTGTTAAACAGAGTACCGAATTAATGGCAGGTGCTGTTAAGAAACTACAGAGCTAACCAAACCCCCTAAAAAGTGTTCTTATATGTAATCAGTTATTTTGACTTACGGAAAATATACTCTCTTCCCCTCCATAACAAGCAGGGAAATAGCTATTTTCTGTTTCGCCCATAGGGATATCTGCATACAAATAATTCAAACAAAACTAAACTTTCAAACTTCATGCTTTCCCAAGGGAATCATCTTTTCTTAGAAATAGTCACTTCAAAGGTTTGAATAAATGTGAGGGTTTTTTTAAACACTGGAAGCAATTTACATTTTTGTGTGTACATTCTCTAAATGATTCTGATCAGATTCAGAGACTTTATCCTGCCAGAAATGTTATGAAAGTGTGAAACTTCTTAGCACAGGGATATCAACCAATTAGTGACAGAAATCGTCTGAGTGTTCAAGCCCCCAAATAAACTTTAGATCAGATGATTTTCTGACTCGAATTCAAGAACTGAAAATAGGAGTGTGTGTTTAATTGGAACCTCTTCTCCAACAATAGCAAGGTCCTTTAAAAGCATAATCATTTCTGTCAAATGTCATTTACAACAATAATTTGACACTATCTTTATCACCTTTACCAAAGTTTACAAAATACTTTCTCACCCAATGTATTTTATTTATGCCCTCTTTAAACAATTCTATGAGTTTGATCCTGTTATACTTCTCATTTTATGATGAGAAAACTAAAGATCAGGCTCAACAAGAATTGCACAGCTAAAACATGGAAGAACAGAATCTTGAAGGCAGATTTTATTTTAATATATTGGAATCTATCCTAAGCTGTTTGGGCCTGAAATTTTCAGATGGTTCTATATCAAGCAGTGTGGGAGAGTAATGGTGATGGTAAAAGAAACCTAAATGATTCAGAATGACAGTATATGCATTACAAATATTCTAGATTAATAGTAACCTTTTTGCATGTCTTGATGCTAAGCTGAACTACATCAATAAAATTTTTAAATTGCTAACTAGTCTTGTCTTAGTAACCATTGAAACCAAGTAATATGAATAAACTAGCAAAGACCTGAGACTCGGGTAAAATCCAGGGCGGATGATCATGGGTATGCATTGATACAACTATGCTAATTGGTAATGTCTAGCTTCCTTTCTGATTAATGAACACTTGCAATTAGATATTAAATGATGTTTTCTATAAGCCTGACTCTAAGCTAGACAGTTTCTGATACTTGAGCTCATGAAATCTTTACAACACCACTCTGCGATAAGGATCAGCCTGTTTTTGTTCCTTTTTTTTTTTGGCACATCTTAAATAAATTGCAAATTTTGTGATGATGATGTTCTGTATCTCACACAGCCTGTAAATAAATTGCAAATTTTGTGATGATGATGTCCTGTATCTCACACAGGCTGTAGCTGTAAGGATACATACTAGAAAAAGCAGAAACCAGCTATATGTAGGTAGAAGAGAGTGGCAGTAGGTATTTCATACTTGGAGCAATTATAATCTATTGTATAGCCATTGCAAGAGAGATTTTTTTAAAAATCTGCTTATCTTCCATTTAGGCTTTATTTGCCTTTGACAAGACCTCTCCCTTAGCATGGTTTTGCATGATACACAACAGAATGCCGATGAAGCATGGACAGCTCTCAGTGCTAGAAATCCTTAGGAAATCATCAGTTCCCCACAGGGACTGGAGTCATTGATTCCCTCCTGGGAACTGCCTTTAGAAAGAAAGATCTCAGAGGAATTTAGAAGAAGCATTAGCTCTGTCAGTAAGCCCAGAGGGAAAAAGTAGAGACAAATTCTACTCTCAATTCAATTTAATTCAGCAAGTATTTATTGAGCCTAACACAGTCTTCAGGATACAAAAGTAGAAGAAGAAGTCCCTGTCCTCGGGAAGCTTGACAGTTTGGAGTGGGGGGAAGAGAGGCTTCTCCCTGAAGGTAGTCTACCTCTCTGAGCCTGTTTCATACAGAGTGAATAAATATCACTTGCCTCTACATGACTGTCTGGATCAAATGACATAATGCATATCAAATACCTAACATATGGTGAGAACACAGCTAAGGCTGGTCATCATCACACAATAATTAAATATCGTTGCTTTATTGACTTGCTGAATTCTTGTGTAAACAAGAATTCTACCATATTTATGAGAAACGAAATGGGTTGCTGATGTGGTGATTGTAATTTGCTTCCTAGCTTAACTTTTGATGACAAAAGAATAAACAAACCTGTTTAAAATGGTCACAAGTAGATCTGCGCACCAAGGATGAACAAGACATATTCCTAAGTGTTTGGGATATATCTCAACATGGCCCACTGGTATTTTCCAGCTGTTCTCTGCCTGTTCTTTCCTCTACCTTGTTCATAATGGTTTGTCAGCTCTTCCTTGTTTGCTATGCACACTTGCTTAGCATTGCAAACACAGATAACCAGAGTACAGTGGTTCTCTAACCCTCAATGGTCTCTCTCTCTCTCTCTCTCTCCCTAAAAAGAATAGAAGGACCTGGATTTACTCTTCCCTTTGCAGTTGTTTTAACTTGGGTTTGTGTTGTGCCTACACATGAATCAAATTTCCGAATATTAAATAAACAAAGCTAATAAAGAATGAGGTTTAGTAGAACAAAGAAAGTCTGTTATCTTGAGCCAGTGACTCGGATAAGAGTCTTAAAGACCAATTAAGAAGGATAATTTTGAAGAGGGAAAAAATAATATGAGCTTACATTTTACCAATGAATGTGAGATGTGTATGCAGGTTAGAAAATACCAGTTGGATGTACTTTATTTTCTTGAATTGGAAAATACCAGTTGGATATATGTCAACTTCACACACACACACACACACACACACACAAACACACACACACATATACCAGCCAGAAGTAGACTTACCCTAAGTATTTTGGGGCCCTATTCAAGAAGAGAACCACATACATGTCTCAATATTTAAAAGCTTTAAACAAACAAAAAAAAACAATTAGTTAAAATCTGTTTCTTTCTGCTACCTTAATAAACATAATTTACAATGACCTGAAATGTCAAGATTTGAGCTTAGAATTGTGGGACTTCTCTGAGTCCACTGTTGCAACCTGGCACTAAGGGAGAACTGGCACCTAGCCTATACTGTCCCCTTCTCTTCCTACCTCTGGATTTGATCCACATGAAGCACCTCATGCACAAGTCTATGGCTCCCCTAGCCTGCACACCAAAGTTCCATTCACACTCACTGCCTAAAGTCTTCCCTGGTCACCTGCAGGCCTAGTAGTGTGCAGATCAGTGGCATAGTACATCCTCAAAAGACACACCAAGGAAGAGGCCCTTTCAGGTGTAGTAAGTGGGCTAAAAACATCTGAGCAGAGACTTTTCGAACCCTCGGTCCCCATAGAATAATCTATAAAAAGGGGTACAGGCTCCGGGTATGCTGAGTCCCTTGCCCCACAGACTCCTTGCTCCACAGAGAGAAGTAGGACTCACTACCTCCTCAAAAAGTAGTCCATAGATTAGCATCATTCACATCACGCAAGAGATTCAGAACTTAAATTTTTAACAAAATTCCCAGGTAAATTCAGTGTACAATGATGGTTAATAAGTGCTGTTCTGCTATTCACAATTGCAAAGACATGGAACCAACCCAAGTACCCATCAACCAATAAGTAGATAAAGAAAATGTGGTATATATACACCACGGAATACTACTCAGCCATAAAAAGGAATGAAATAATGGCATTCACAGCCACATAGATGAAATTAGAGACTATTATTGTAAGTGAAGTAAGTCAAGAACGGAAAACCAAATATTGTATTTTCTCACTTCTAAGTGGGAGCTAAGCTATGAGGACACAAAGGCATAAGAATGATATAATGGACTTTGAGGACTTGTGGGGGTGAGATTGGGAATGGGGTGAGGGATAAAAGACTACATATTGGGTATGATGTACACTGCTCAGGTGACAGGTGCACTAAAATCTCAGAAATCACCACTAAAGAACTTACCCATGTAACCAAAAACCACCTGTGCCCCAAAAACGATTGAAAGACAAATTTAAATAAATAAGTAAATAAATTCCAGAAAAATATAAAAAGAAGGGCTGCTCTGAAGTGTGGAGCCCCACAGAGGTCTGTCTTACCTGCATCTAGGGACAATACTTGCCGTAAGCAGCCTGTACCTCTGTCACTGCACTAAAGATGTATGTACACGGAGTACAAAACCAATGACCCAGGATTCTTCCTGGTGCCTAACCTCCCCCTCCTGATGGTTGGTGGCTAATGATCAATCTGATTTTAGCTGTGAGTCATTCAGCCCCAAATAAGGCTACCCAGTTATTTCAAGTCCATCTTCCTGCCCTTTGAATGGAAGTGGGAGAGCATCAGAGATGATCACAAGACACACAACTTCAATATCAAAGAACATGCCCTCTTTGCTATGATTTTTGTGACTCCAATGCAAAGTAGGTCAAGAAACTCAAAAATAATCAATGTATTTTAAACTGAGTATCAGTTCCCAGGTATCTAATATTGGTTTGCAAAAGCAGGTTTCTTTCCTATTTAATTTCTTTTGGTAGGTACAGGTAGAGGGAGTCCTACTTTATTCCAAAATATCCTTGAGTCATAGCCCCTGGAATCCAGTTACTGAAAACATTACAACATTGAGCAGAGCTATGATTCTGAGCTAAAGGATGGCTATTATTGGAAGGCCCTGCTGCTAGGCAACATTAAGAGTGCTAGAGGGACTTTAAACGGATATTAGGAGGCCCTAAGACATGAAACAGCTCCCCTGACTGTCATGACTCTGATACACAGATCCCTGAATGGGAACAGGTAGAGAGGGCAAACATCATGTAAGACGAGGAAGACCCTGACTTAGAAGACTCTATATTTTAGAAAGATTTCTTTCAACTTATTAAATGCTTGATGCTAAGGTTTTCTGAAGGATCAAAAGGACTTGACCTCAGGTCTTCGAAAATTATCTTCTATTCCAGGTATATCCCTTCAGCTCTAGGTAAGGCAGAAAGGCTGTTTTTGGCATTTCAGCATTATCATCTTTTATGAGCAATTCATGTATACATTTTCCCAAAAGCACAGGATTTGCCATCTTCATTCTCTAACTCGTAACGAAATAGAGACATTTGGAAGATTGAGATTTTGTTTTGATATTTAGAGTGGGAAGACATGTTCCAGAAGGTCCATTTTTAGGAAAATGACTAATTATTTGATTAGCATCATTACTAATAGAACAGGTTGACATAAAGTGGAAGGCAGGGAATTATCAAGTTAATTTATAATTCGGCCCAAATGTGCACCAGAATGACTGCCTTAAAATCCTAACCCACCACATCAATGGTTCTCAAAGTATGACTCCTAGACTTGCAGCAGTAGCATCACTCAGAAACCTGCCAGAAACACAAATTATCAGATCCCACTGAATATGTACATGGTCAAAATCTCCAGGGGCAAGGTCCAGCCATCTGTGTTTTACCAAACCCTCCAGGTAATTCTCATGCATGATAAATTTGAGAACCACTTTGCTAAATCACTGGTTATCAAGCCTAGATACTCATTAAAATCACTCAAGGAGCACATAACAAACACCAATGCAAGGCCCACCTTAGACCAATTAAAACACAACCCATGGGGTTGAGGCCCAAGCTTCTCAGTAGTTTTTAAAGTTTCCTAGGTGGTTGTAATATGCAGCCAATAATTGAGAACCTCTACGCTGAATAATTTTAGGTTTATAAATCTTGCTCTCATTTACTGGTAAGCAAACTTTCATCCATGAATCAGTAGGCCATTTGCAAACAGGGGCATGCTGTCAAAGGCCTATGCCACTGAGGCTTGGTCACAAAGTCAACCTGCACTTTAGATATAACCTAGCCCAAATTCCTGTGTTCCAGGCTATGGACCATCATTTGCACAGCTGCAATTATTTCAACCACGGTTAAAAATGAGAAGGGAATTAAATTAGCCTGCAATCTTTTTGCATGTTTCCAGAGACCATGTCACCTGTCATTTGGAATGAGATGTGCCTCTCCCTCTCTCAGGATGTGGTATAATGAGGTCTCTCTCTGAGCTCTGAATGCAGAAATGTATTTATGGCACAAAGGGAGACTTATGTATTTTCTAAAAATCCTGGCAGCCAATAATAGCCTTGACTGACTCTCTGGGGCTCCAAATGCAACTAGATTGTATTTGGATATAAATCTGGATGCATTGTAATCTTAGCCCTGTTTCCCTCCACTAAAGGCCAGATGGGGCACTGGGGCTTGGAGGGGAAAATAAATAAAATTATTGATAAAATGCATTTAAAAATACTAAACCAGGAAAGAGCGTTTCGTTATAATCTGTGCAAAAATCTCTAAGATATCATGTGTAAGTCCCATCTTGGTTAGTGTACTAATGAATTCTGGGATAACAAAGCTTCTATATAATCATAGCTTGGTGATAACTTATATTTTTTAATGTCATAGAAAGTTGTAGGGAAAATATATTCTGTAAAGAATTTGTCCCAGGGTAAGTAAGAGATTCCAAAACTGTTTAAACATTTGCCATCTGATAAGTCCCCTCACCTCCATCATTTTATCACTCAAGGAAGTATGAATAACAGAAAGAAAAGTTAGAAATGAAACTGACATGCATCAGGCCCAGGTCTGTAATGCATAGGATGACCCTAGTGCTCAAGAAGACCGAAGGAAGGGCAGGTGACAAGCAGTTTTAGAATCACTCTGGCTCTGGGGTGTGGCATAGATTCTGGTAGTTAAAAAGAGTTGACACAAGGCGATATATGAAAATGTTCTCAATAAGTAGCACAATCACTTTAGGAATTCAGAAGAGGAAGATGCATTGAGAGTTGGCAGGAGAAAGTGATTTTTTTTTTTTTTTTTGAGACAGGATCTCACTCTATTGCAGAGGCTCGAGGGCAGTGGTGCAATCACAGCTCACTGCACACACTCCTCACATCTGAGCCTTGACCTTGTGGGTTCAAGGGAACCTCCCACCTCAGCCTCTAGAGTAGCTGGGACCACAAGTGCATGCCACCATGCCCAGCTAATTTCTTTTTTATTTTTTGTAGAGACTGGATCCCACTATGTTGTCCAGGCCTGGTCTCCAACTCCTGGGCTCAAGTGATCCTCCCACCTCAGCCTCCCAAAGTATTGGAATTACAGGCATGAGCCACAGCGCCCGACCAGAAAAAAATGGAATTTGTGTGACATTCTAAGTAGTACCAGGAAGTCCCAGTCCAGTAAAGCATAGCCCCCACTCCTGGCCTTAGCATTCTTGGAAATAATTTGTTTCTAAAAACTAAGCATACTCCTGCAATGTTTGATCTTGACAAATTATATTCATTACTCGTCAGTTGGAACCAGTTATAGATTTGTGATCACATACAGGAGGACATCAGCAGAGGACCAAAGCTGCAGAAGCTGGGTGAGAGAAGCCCAAGGGCTACTGTTCGGTGCCCTGGCAGAGATGGCAGATCAGTGCTGCCATGATTCTTATCCTCCTGGACGAGGGTGACCGATATTCATTTTGGCCACTGCCATTTGGAGACTTGATAAAAACAAAAAAGTATCTGTCCTATAGAGCAAAACCAAGAGTAGCACAAATGCCCTGAAGACATTTTTTTCCAAATAAACTACATGCGTTTGTTTTTCACCATGGGGGTCAGAATCGAAAAGCTAACAGGCTCCAGAGGGATAGTGCATGCTAATTCCGCTGATGGTAAAGGTCCTTTAAAATGCCACTCACGCCTGAAGCGCTGATGAGTTTGCAAGTCGCCAGGCTGGAGGTATGCTGTGCTCACTCCCATTGGAACCCATTAGATGGCCTACAGATAGATGGGCGCTGAACAGTCACACATGCATACACGCCATTCAGAAGTTTAAAAAAATTACTATGCAATTACACAGATTTTCCAGCTCTAAAAACAAGGCTAATGGCAGCCCATTTGCAATCAAGTACAGTAGATTAGTATGGCACAAAGGCAGCTAAACTGTTTAGCACCAGGCTCAAAGCTCCCATAGAAATTACATTTAATCACAATTCACAGAAAATGATGGGGAGGGGTTGTGTTTTATGTCACATACAATGGCTACCACACACCCACTGTGGATGCAGACCACACCCAACCCTCAACCTTACGTACTAAAAGCTACAGAGATGCTCTCCCAACCAGCCTACGGAATATACAGACTCTTCAGGTACTTGTAAGGAAGCAGAGACATTTATAGCTGGAAGTAAGCTTCATTTGACCACTTCCCAACATATGCACGAGACTTCGCATTGTATGCATAAACACATACACATGCACACACACATGCATCATGCTAGAGTGACCAACTGTCTCAGTTTTCCGGGGACACATCTTGCTAGGGTGACCCACTGTCTCAGTTTTCCTGTTTTAATACTAAAAGTTCTATGTCCTGAGAAACCTCTCAGACCCGGGAAAACCAGGTCACCCTAATATACCTTCTCCTGCAATGAAACCTACCGAATCTAAAATGCTAATGTTAGAGCCCCTTCCAAGGAAGCGTGATGCCAACAAAGTCCTGTTCGTGGGAAACACAGCCCTATTACGTAAGTTGGGTTCCTTTTGGAGCTAAAAGCACAACATGCAGATACCATATGAATTTTTACCTGTTCTTGCATAAATCAGATCATCATAGCACTTATTAGAGTTGTAATTAACAATCTATTTAATCAATTGTTTGCTTAGTATCTGTGACTTGCTGCTGTAAGCTTCATGAAGGCAAGGTTGTGATCCCAGGTTTGTTGGCTATTTAATGCCCAATGCCTGAAACAGTGCCTGACTTGCCAGAAGCATTCCACAAATATTTGTTGAATTGAATGAACAAATTCAGAAGAAAAGTCTGTGAGAGTTGTGGTGTGGTGTGCAGAGAGTTTAAACTGAGCGGCCCTGGTAAAGCATACCCTCTCTCTACAATTGACAACAAACCCAGAGAGTCCATGGTTGCTCCTTCACAGGCCCCCATCCCACCCTGCAACCCCAATATCAATCTTTGTTTACTGTGAGGGCTACTATTTCTTCTAATAGTCATAATAATAGCTATAACAAGAAAGTGGTTTGTTTTCTACATGGCAATAAAGTATAAGGTAGAGTCCTCATCCTGTCTCAGAGCGGAGTCACCATTCTTGTGGCAAAGGATATTTGGAGCAGGCTTGTCACCTCTCCACTGTGCTATAAGTCTTTGGAAGGGACAGGCCAGATTCAGTGCAATGGGCTAAAAGCCATCACTACTCTGTTATAAAATGCAGGACATGCAAGCCCAGGCCTGCGTCTGACTCTGGAGGCTGAGCTCTTCTCAGACGGGGCATTTGCTGTGCCAGCAACTCCAAAGCCTAGAGGACCGGTCAGTACTGAGCAGGAGTACAGTGTTGGAGAAATGTCTGTTGGTGGTAAGCGGGAAGATGTAAGAAAAGGTGCTGACTGGAGGAAGAAATAAATGAATGATAACGAAGAGCACCTCGGGCTTACTTTGTCTCCAGTCCTTGCATAGGAGACAGCACATGGTAAGTGTGCAATGACACAAATGGAATATTGGAATTTTCCATTCAAAACTCCACACCTTCCTGAAGTCAGAGGGGAAGAAAACAAAATCACGAATGCTGTGTTTCCTCACATAAATGAAGAAAATTACCTGGCCCCATCAGTTCAGTGGATCAGCTAAAGTCTCATGCTGTGATACAAGTTTCACGTTTGACACAACCTTTTCCTTCTGTGCCCTCTCCAAGAAACCTCAGCATCCAATGGCAGTCTGTCCACTTTATTTCTCTCCTCGTCTATTTAATTTCCTCCTGCAAGACCAGCTGCAGCTCAATTGTGGACTATGTAATTCAATAGATTCGCAGATATGTCTTGAGTCAATTTTAATTCTATTTAAAGGACAGTTGATAGAGTCATCTCTGGGGCTTTTGGAGACGAATTTCATATTCCATACACTGAACAAAGTGGAAGGGAGAAATGTACTTCTCTTTAAGGATATAATGGTTAGGTTTCAAAATGTACCATGTCTGTCCCACTTCTCCAATTCAACAAGATTCAGGCTCAAATTTGGGAAATAATTTAGGAAATGTGAATGGCAAGGGAGGTAGGCATCCATGAATAGAAAGCAATAGGCTGACCATTGCCTTTTGAGATCATCAAAATGGAGCTGGTGGTCACTGTCCTTCTCAGGGATTCCCTACCCCTTACAATTGTTGACTTTCCCTGCATGCAAGCTCTTCCCTCCACCAGGGTGCTAGAGACGCTATTCCTTGCCTTTCCTTTTTTCCCCCTTTCTTTTTTGTGTTTTTAAGGACAGGACCTCACTCTGTTACCCATGCTGGAGTGCAGTGGCGCGATCATACATCACTGCAGCCTTGAACTTCTGGGCTCAAGTGATCCTTCCACCTCAGCCTCCAGAGTAGCTGGGAATACAGGCAGGTGTCACCATGCCTGGCTTTTTTTGTCGTTGTTGTTCATTTTTTGTAGAAATGGGGTCTCCCTATGTTGTCCAGGCTGGTCTTGAACTCCTGGACTCAGGCCATCCTCCCACCTCAGCCTCTAGAGTAGCTAGAACTGCAGGTGCATGCATTCCTTGCCTTTCACGTGTTTTCATCCCTCCATGAGAGCTTCAAGATCCACAGAGCTTCAAGATCCAGCACAAATACCACAGCCACCATGAAGCTGTCTTTCTGTCCCTCCCTTCCACTCATCCCCACACTCACACTGGAAGGAAACTTTTATTAATATTACTTCTCTTGGGGTACTTATCATGTTTTATCTCATATTTTTTTCATTGAATGTATTAGCTTTATTTCCCCAGCTCATGTCCAAGTTCTTTGAGTGCAGGGTTTATATGTCTGATTGATTTGGGATCCTCCTGTGTTAGTCAGGTGTTTTGGTTGTTGGTTTGTGGTTCTAATGGTGTATAATGAATATGCCCAAAGCTTCACTGGCTCACAAGCATAACAGTGACTTTCCTGACTTGGGTTTGAAAATCAGCTGGGCTGGGTTCAGGTCTGCTCCACAGATCTCTCAACCTGGGACCCAGTATAAAGAAGTAGCAGCTACTTGGAGCAGGCTATTCCTGTGTGAATAGCAGGAAAGCAGGAGGTCAGGCCACACCATCAAGTACGTTGAAAGCCTGTGCCACATCACATCCCATGCCACTGGGCAAAGCACGGCACATAACCAAGCCCGAAGTTAGTAGAGAGAGAATATATACTTTGCACTGCAAAGTCATGTGGATGCATAACTTTATTCTATTTACCATACCCCTACAGCCTGACAGCTTCCCATGGTGCTTAAATAGGTATCCAGGGAGGTCAGAGGAGGAGGCACCCACTCCCAGGAAGCTTAACCATGGTGCTCACTGCCTGTCCTTGGCCCAGCACAATTCTAGAGTTTGAGAGCTCAACACACAAGCAAACGAGCAGGGCCCAGTAAATGACTGTGTGTGTAATACAGCCTAGCTCTTGATGTTCCCCCAGCCTGGTGGGTATACAAAAATGGGGCAAGTAGGTGGAGGAGGAAGCAGAAAGCCATTGCTGAAATCTGGCTGAAAAGTTTTCGGGGAAAGTAATTCATTTCAAGACGCTGGTACTAGTGAGAGCATTGCCACTGGCCTTTATTACTGGAGTTCTAGAGACGAAAACAAGATCTTTGCTACTTAAGATTTTCATCCTTTCCTGCTGCTTCTTCCCACGTGAAGTGCTAATCCTCTGCCAGTCGCGTCAGAGCTGCCTCCGTGGCAGGACTCACTGCCGAGTCCAAATACCCGATTGTGGGTTCAGGTGGCGAATGACCAGCAGGTGTGTCTGAAACAGCCAAACAACTATAATCCTGATTTCTCTGGGACTATAAAAAATAAAAAGAGGGAAAGAAAACCGATGCTCTGAGGATGGGCTTCTGCATATAATCAACTTAGCTAAATTCAAAATGTTCTCCCTACGTTCACCCATGATGACCGTAGAGCAAGTAGAGAGAAAAAATGGTTTGTACCCACTTGCTCTCCCTCAAAGAATAAAAGAGAAGAGCCCCAAAGAGGCATGTCATTTTTGGAAGGTCAACAGGGATTCAATGCTTGGGCCAAGTCTAGCGTGCAGAGATGCTGACTTTCAAAGGCACTGTGCTTGTCACCAGACTTCACTCTGGAAAGTGTTATTGTGAAAGCACTTATTCCGCTATTGGATTTCATTCCAGGCAGTGTTCAACTAGGTTTTTAATTGTACAATAAAGTCCATTTGTTTGATGCACGATCCCAACTTTCTAAATTGTGTTTGCTCCTATAGCCTCTAATCCAGGCTGCTCACTGCTCAGTAATTAGTCAAGTCGATCCTAGCCCTTACTGCAAATTAACAAGGTTCTACCAGAATAGGCTTCTGAGGTTTTGATGAGATGAGAAAATAGTTCTCTCTCTCCTCCTCCACTCTCATGATATATGATCAATTTATTTAACTCAAATTGCATTTTCAATAGCCCTGTCTTTCCAGAGTCAGCATGTCTGCTGTAACTTACACTTGCGAAAGGGAGTCAGTGACAGGGTAGTAAGGCTGGAGATAAACTGGGTGGAAATAGAAGTGTTTTATTTTATGCTACCTTGGACAAGCACAGTGACATTTTGAGCAAAGACAACAAAGTCAGTGGTAGCCACAGTCCTCCTCAGCCAGCAACAATTATCAGGGGACTACAGTGTTGTCTAGGCTTTCTGTCCGCTCTCCTAATGCGATGTTATTGGAATAATTAATGTATCTCAAAGTGGAGCTTAGTCCGAGTGGGCATTTCAACAGTATACCGTGTTCCCTTGTCAGATGGTTTCTTTTTAACTACATAGAAAGCCCAAGTGAACATTTACTTCCCTATTATGCCTTAGAAATGAACTTAGATGGCACTAATAATAGCATCACTTTAAAATATAAAGTCGAGAGAACATATTCTCCAGTGTCACCAGTGTGGTATATTTGTCTTCTGCTTAATTTGCCCTCACTGTGTATTATTAGGAGTTAACACTGTAGTTTTGTTTAATAACCAGCTTCACCGCCCATGGCTGACTCCAAACTGATCACTCAGTCCTGCTGATGAAAGTCCTAATTCATCCTTGTTAGAGCAATTAGAGGGAAATTGGATAACCGTGCCACTTCTTGCAAAGGTCTACGTGCAGCTATAGCCTATCCCCCAAGAGGTTAAGCAAACGCTCACTTTAGCTGCAAGTGAAATAGATACTTTCCCTGTAAGTGAGATAGGACCAAATTAATTTAGACTTCAAGAAGTTTTTAAGTGGGAGTTGGAGCTCAGCTTCTTTTCTCCTCCTCGCTCCGTTCCTCTCTCTGCGCACGGCCGGGTTAAATGTTCTCTGCCATTAGAAATCAATTATGATTCCCTGCTATATTACACGCGCTGCCGTGGCAGAGCTACACCTCGGCACGCTGATTTCAGATGCCTTTTCTTCTTGCCCTTGACATTCGAGTGGTAATTTGAAAGTGGAAAACTTCTCAGAGGATACAACACATCCTGTCTCAGACCGATCATGTTTGCCTGAT
Source organism: Pan troglodytes (assembly GCF_028858775.2). Lineage (NCBI taxonomy): Eukaryota > Metazoa > Chordata > Mammalia > Primates > Hominidae > Pan > Pan troglodytes. The sequence goes on along the minus strand of NC_072407.2, from coordinate 129,076,066 downwards.
GGGAAGGTAGCCATAGCTGCCTTGGCTTCTGACTGGGAAGATGGTGTTTCTTCTGTAGATGGATTTTCAATCTGATTGGGAAGATTCTGGTGTCGGGGGAGGGCTGTAATGGGCCACAGAGATTAGGGATGGGAGGATTAATGCAAACATCACATAAAATATGTCTGTCAGCATTATGGCAGAGTTGGTTTGAACCCAGAGAAAGTAAAACAAAACAAAACAACAACAACAACAAACAAGTGCCATCAAAGAATCACGAATTTCTAATCCGTAGACCAGCATGTCTGCTATTTTTTTCTGGGAGCCTTAGGTATGTCATTTAACTTCTTAGGTCTCAATTTTCTAATCTGCTAAATGAGAGTCTTGTGATCTCCAGTTCTTCCTGCTTCTGTAACAGTTAGGAATACATTTTATGGCAAGTAACAGAACAAATGGGTTTCTTTGTATCACATTACAAGAAATCTAAAGAAAAGTGGCTATTGACCTTGGTTCAGCAGCTTGAAGTCATCAAGGTCAGCATCTCTGCAATTCTTTTAGATTTTTTTCTGATCTTGCCTCAGGTGATTACCGAAATGGCCACTGCCTTTCAGGTGTGGCATCCATGTTTCCTACAAGAACAAATGGACAAGTAAGGACTCTTCTCCTCCTGAGACTTCGTCTTTCTTAAGCAAGAGATGCCCACCCATCATACTGCTGTTTTACATTTTATTTCCCCAGAACCTGCATTTGGCAACCCATGATACAAGATATGCTGGAAAGTCAATTGTTCAGTTTTCCAGACTCTGTAGAAAAGGAGCCAAAGTAGAAAAGTAGTTCTAAGACTGGGTGCCAATTCAACATGCAGTACCTGCACCCCAGCTTGCCTACTACGCTACCTGTCTTACACACACAGGATAAGGGGATATTTGCTGTTTTTCTCTCCATCTGCCATAGTGGAGACAGCACTTCCCCACCACATGAGGCCAGGTACAGCAGCCAGTACCACGCATGCAGAAGTAACATGTGTCAGCAGCAGATGATGAAAACATTTATGAGCCAGTGCGCACTTCTTGGTGTCTTCTCATCTCTCTACATCTTCATCTAGAGATGTTCCAGATGGTGGACCCCCCATCAGCCCAGATCTGAGGGTGAGGATGAAATGAAGCAGAGCCCCCTGATGGCACACGGTGGATCTACAGCATGAGTGAGATTTAGGGGGGGTCTTGTTATCGCAGAATAACAAAGTACCCTCACGAAACAGGTAGGAAGAGAAGATGTAGTTATTGCTGAAAACTCTACAACTATTATTAGATCTCAATCTGGAGTTTTGCACCTCCAGCTTTTCCTGAGTATGGCCATTCCCTTTGCCCCTTCCTTCATTTCTGTCCTGCAGCCTTAAGAGCTTTGCAAATGATCAAGCGCTACACTGGCCATGGAGACATGATGACAGTGACAATTTGCTGAGATGACTTCCTTTTAGAGCTCTGCAGTCTATGTTGTGATGTGGGACCACATGGAGGGGTTGCTTTCAACATCTTTTTGTTAGGCTTCTCTCTGGCTCCTCAAAGTGGGAAGGGAATGAAATTCTTCCTGGGCTGCAGTACTTGAAATCATTTTTTGTGCTGCAGCCAATGTGATAATAATAACAGCAATGGTTTTGTAACAAAGTTCTGTGGGTTCCATTATCACCATCATCATTACCACCACCAGCACCATCGTCATCATTATTATTATTGTTGCCTCTAATAACATTTGACACCCAAGGAGCCCTACCATAGGGCTGGGGACCTGAAACATACAATCTCTTCCTACTGAACATGTATCTTTGAAAAGCCACTGGGAAAGGCAAGTCATAGAAACCCCAGGAAAGATGCATAATCCTCACCTACAAATGCAAAGAAAGGTGGAGTAGGGGTTTGGAGAGAGAGTGGATTAAGCATTCAGGAAATTTGTTCCTTACTCATTTGTGGACTCCCTCTGTGACCCTAAACAAGGCTCTTGTCTTTAAAGTTCCAATTTCTCCAATGTACTATTAAATATAAATAACACAATGCACTTTCGTATTTTAATAAACTCAGAGAGAAAAACGTTGACCTTAGAAAAATCTAGCTGGTGGTCAATTTGCCGAAGCCAAGTCTGTGGGTGTAGTCAGGAACTTCACAGGCATGGGTTTCTCTACATTGAAGGAGATCCAAGGCTGTGCATATACTTTTCCTGCCCTGTAGGAGCTATTTGCTTATTTGCAAAGAGAGAAATGAACAGGCAAACAGGAAGGGCTAAATAACATTAGGCTATTTATTTGCAAATATGTACAGCCCTGTGGTGTCTGTGTATGCAGGAAGGTATTGAATAGGAAAGACCCAGCAGGGCTGGACGCAGCAGCTCATCAGCCCAGAACTCCTCATTTCCGGATACACACTGTCACACACCGCTCAGATGCATTAAAACTTCATGTCCCTCCCTATGTAGCTCGGTAACAGTCTGAGGTTGGCCTAGGGACATGTCTTACACCTGTACAAGGCAGACTCAGAGGCCCCCTGAGTATTCTCAGGAGCAGCCTGCTTCTTCCCAATCTCTATTCCAAAAGCTGGCATATTCCGTGGGTAAATAGAACATAAGGGTAGTTCGGTCCCCTAACAACTTGCAAGTATCCTCTGGAGGTCAGTTTCCTTTTGAAAGGAAATATGGTATTATCCATCCTTCCTAAGATGCTTCTCCTTTAAGAAGACTAAGGTCTTTTGGGGTTTTTTTCTTGATTTTCCCCCCCACTATTAACTAAGCCATAGACTTCATTGCTATTTCACCAGTTTTTCCATTCGTATTCTGTTTCTGCTTGAAGATACCACACTGCATTCAGTTAACCTGTTTCCTTAGTCTCTTTCAATCTGAAGCAGTTTCTCAGTCTTTCTTTGTTTTTCATAACCCTGACAGTTCTTAAAAGTACTAATGAGGTATTTTATAGAATGTCCCTCAATTTGGATTTATCTGATATTTTCCACATTATTAGACTAGAGTTATAGTGCCGTCTTATCACATATCTGTGGATATGTGGTGACATGGTTTGGCTGTGTCCCCACCCAAATCTCATCTTGAATTGTATCTGCCATAATTCCCACGTGTAGTGGGAGGGACCCTGTAAGAAGTAACTGAATCACGGGGGTGGGTCTTTCTCATGCTGTTCTGGTGATAAGGAATAAGTCTCACGAGATCTGATGGTTTTATAAAGGTTAGTCCCCCTACACAAGCTCTCTTGCCTGCTGCCATGTAAAACATGACTTTGCTCCTCACTCGCTTTCCTCCATGATTGTGAGGTGCCCCCAGCTATGTGGAACTGTGAGTCCATTAAACCTCTTTCCTTTATAAGTTACGCATTCTCAGGTATGTCTTTATTAGCAGGGTGAGAACAGACGAATACATGTGGTCTCAGCATGACTTATCACTGGTGATATTAGCGTTGATCACTTACATGGTTAAGGTATTGATTTCCAGCTTTCTCCACTGTAAAGTTACAAGGGTTCCATGTTCATATTCTATTCTTTAGAAAGCAGTCACTAGGTTCAAGCCACACGAGGAGGTGAATTAAGCTCCATCTCCTGAAGAGGGTGTCTACATATATTATTTGGAGTGCTTCTGTAAGAAAGATTGGCCCCTTCTCCACCTTTTATTTATTTATATCAATATGGATTTCCACATATATATATTTTAGACTTTGGGTTATAATTCAGTACTATGTTATTTCTTTCTTGCTCGGAGTGCTTCAATTTTGGCCATTGGTAGTTCTTTCAGATTGACCCGTGTCCTTTTAACATGTCTCTAGTTTTCTTCTTTCCTACTGCCCTCCTTCCCTTTCTTCTTTTCTTCCTTTCTTCCTTTTTAAATCTTTTAGCACTTTCAGGCTTTCTTGCACTACATTATACTCCAAGCTCATCTTGCCCCAGCCCTATCAGCAGACATGTCTCCAAGGAGCCGTAGTTCCTTTTATTGGAGAATGATATATATTAATAGAAACCAAGATATGGATACTGGCTGTGTTCCTTGCTACTGAGGTGTCGTTGCTTCTAGACCACCTCAGCAAACTGAGCTAGATCATATATAAAAAACTAACCCATGTATGCACACATATCTGCATCTATCTGTAGGTACGTGTGCATACACATATGTGTCTATATACAAACATGAGTTAATACTGTCTCTTGTCCCTGGCATGAATCCAGCACCACGGGGTTTATTCTAGCTTTCTTCCACTTAAAAAAGTTACTTATTGGTAACTTTTTTCTCTGACAGTGAGGAATCTGGCACCCATTACCTAAAATCCATTTACTCATTTGTTACACTCTTAACTTCATTTGAAATCTCCCTAATCCTTCAGTGTCAACTGGGTTCCTGAGTTCTAACCTCTAAGTGCATCATCCACATCTCACTCACAATATTCGCAAGCGTGTTCAAATGACTATCTATTTAATGCCTGCTCACCCTGCCGTGTTGAAAGTTGCCCCAACAGCTGGACCATACCAACTCTTACACCCTGCAAGTATTTACCGGATAAATTAAGGAAGTGGGAAGGCTGACTAATGTGACAGCTGCTTTTTCACAGGTCCTTCTGCCCAGTCCTCATTTGTGGTATTGTCCTCACTATGACGTCGCTCCCCGGGCGGAAGGTTTCTCTAATGAATCCCCAACACTCGATTGCATTATCCTATTTTGTCATCTTCAAAGTGGTCACCATTATCTGCTGCTATCTTGACTGTCTGTTATCAGTCTCCCCACTTAGACAGTAAATGCCACACTGACAGAGACCTTGCTCATCTTATTTACCACCACATCCTAAGGACAGTATATGATCCGAAGCAGATGCCTAATAAAAATTCACTGCAGATTAGCAGCAAGGAGGAATGTTATTAAGATTATTGGTTTTCTCGTATCAATGCAGACATTGACTAGATATGTAATTAGTATTATTTGAAATGTTATTTTGAAATGACTCTGACCATAAATTGTAGACACAACACTATAATAAATGATTCAGGCTTTCTACTGATGTTCTTTGCCTTTTCTCATGGGTGAGTCATTTCTGTAAAATAGGCAGTAAACCTTCTGATGTCACTCATCTCCTCTAGAACCCTACTTAATTTTTAGCCTAAAAAACTCCATCCAAACCAACTACCCTGACCACAAATCTTTTTTTTTTTTTTTTTTGAGACAGAGTCTCCCTCTGTCACCCACGCTGGATTGCAGTGGCATGATCTCGGCTCACTGCAACCTCTGTCTCTCAGGTGCAAGCGATTCTCCTGACTGACTCTCCCAAGTAGCTGGGGTTACAGGCACACACCACCACACCCAGCTAATTTTTTTTGCATTTTTAGTAGAGATGGGGGTCTCACCATTTTGGCCAGGCTGATCTCGAACTCCTGACCTCAGGTGATCCACCCATCTCGGCCTCCCAATGTTCTGGGATTATAGGCTTGAGTCACTGCGCCTGGCCCACAAATCTTATATGATAAGGTGACCTTATCATAAAGATGGAAACAGAAAAAGAGAGTGGAAGGGAGGAAGGAAGGGAGGAAGGGAGAAAGGAAGGAAGGGAGGAAGGGAAGAAGGGAGGGAGGGAAGGAAGAAGGGGAGTGAGGGGGGGAGTGAGGGAGGGAGGCAGGGAGGAAGAAATAAGAAAACTAAATGAAAGTCCATGATAGCCAATGTTAGGCTTCAGTAAGAAAACAACTTTTAACAGATGTAGATTTAGAAATACAGAAAGATCACAGTTTGTCATTTACAGCCTGGTTGGGTTTTTTCGGCATTTTTCTACAATGCTTCTCAAATTTGCATGACATTGTCTGCACAAACTGCTGTTTTATACCCTTTCCTGTTTCCCTTCCATCATCTATCTTTCTCTCCTTTGAAACTTATGAAACAATATAAATCATTCAAAATGCAAACTAACTGGAAATGTGTTGGCTAAAGTAAAACATGAAAAGATTTATCAAGGGGTAGAGATTGTGGGCAGGTTTGCAAAATTCCCTGTTCATAACTAGAGTCCTTGGTCTCAAGTCCTTGGTCCTAAACCTAAGTCTTTCTCTTCAGGCTTTGTTTCATTTATCTGTAAATGCCAGCACTTTCAGAGTTGAAGCTTATTCACTTGGACATTCTCAAATCAACTTTAAAAAAATTTAGAAGGACACCTGGATAATGTTTACTTACCACCACCCCATCAACCAAAGAAATTGTTTCCTGCACTAGTGATGTACTACCCAAGCAATACATCAGAGTCACCTGAGGTATTTGTTTTTAAAAATACAAATTCCTGGAAATCACCGCAGACCTACTGAGCTAGGTAGAGCCTTAGAATACAGGCTTTGGAAACATTCCCCAAGTGGTTCTTATGCCAGCTGCACAGCATTGGGCTGGGCCAAGTACACATAATAAGAGTGTAAATGAGTTCGTAGTGGCACTGTTTAAACTAAATAATAGTCTATTTTAAGAATTAGAACTGTTTATTCAAACCACTAATAAATCAATGTTTAAGTATTCTTTGAATAAAGAAAGTCAAACTTGTTTTCACCACGACCTATGGTAAGAAATATATTTTACATTACATTCTGGTACACTCACACAACACATAGATGTGTGAAATTGTATACAAGCAAATTGAAAAATTCACAAAATAATGCTTATATAGTAGATGATGGAGTAAAAATGCAGTAAGTATCAAAAATGATGCTGATATGATCAAATAACAAATAAAACACGAAAAATGTCCCAAATAAAGAATACAAAAAATAGTCTAGTCAAACCCATACATATTGATTTTGTGACCCACTAACGAGATGTAGTCTGAGGTTTGAAAAATACTAAGTCACTATCTGGAGAGCTTGGCTTCTTCTTCCCAGGTATCTCAAGCACTTAAAAATAACAAAACTGCATTTTAAAAAATCCAAAATTTAGAAACTCTACCCAAATAATGAGGTGCTAGGGAATTTATGAAACAGCTTCAAGCACTTCGGATAAAAATACACTAGTTACGATGTTTGACTGTTTGGAGCACCATTATGTTTAGAAGCTCACTTACAATTTTCCTGTGCCCCACCACTATTTCCCTGCTACTTACTACATTTCCTCCTTCAGTTTGGATCCAGACTTATCAAGTATTATTTTCTCTGTGAAGACCAGAGTCAAACTGACTCTGACCATAAATTGCAGACATAACACTATAATAAACGATTCAGGTTTTCTACTGATGTTCTTTGCCTTTCCTCAAGGGTGAGTCATTTCTGTAAAATAGGCAGTACCCCTTCTGATGTCACTCATCTCCTCTAGAACACTACTTAATGTTTAGCCTAACAATCTCCATCCAAACCAACTACCCTGACCACAAGTCTTTTCTTTTTGCCTCCCATGCAAAGCCTCCCTTGTGCCTTTGTGTGCTGTTAGCTGTGCCCATCTGACCGCTCAGGTTTGATTCTTCATCTGCCCCTCCTGTTGTAAAGTTCATGGGGCCAGAAACAATAACCTCACCTTGACAAATAATGCCAGAAATGCTGATAATGATGGTGATATATTGAATTCATGTTGCTTCCTCTTCCAGCACCTTGGGAGGCCCCAAGATGACAAAAATAGTAGATACAAAAATCCTCATTATTTTAGACCAGAGGAAGTGGGGGAAGGAATTCTGCATTCTCTAAAATCTGAATTAATGAATTAATGAAACTTTAAAATCTGAACATATATAATAAAGTAGTTCTGTTGGATAAAAATAGTTTCTTTTAAGTATGATTAACAATGAAACTCAGGTTTAAAAATCGTTCTTGAATAGAGCTCCTGAGGGACTTGCTTTCACATAAATAATGCTATATACCTAGCATTTCACTGTTTATTCCAAACCAATTTTAAATGCTTGTTTTTATAAGTAGTAATGGAAATAACTAACTTTTATCAGATCAGACTGTTCCCATTTGAGCCTAACAACTGTTCATTGTAATTATCCCGCTTTACAAAGGAGGCAACTGAGATTTCAAGAAGTAATCTGCCCAGAGGTGCACAGCTAATAAATTCTGGGACACAAACTCTAATGTCAGAGGCACTTCTGTCCTTAACACCCCTTCCTAAAGCCTTATTTATGTTATTAACTTGCTTTGAAACCCCTATAAAAGTAAGCTCAATTTCAAACTCTTATGTAACTCACTGGGAATTTGAAAGGAGGTTGGTCAGATTTGGTGAAATGTTACCATAATTGCCTTGGGATACTGGAAATAAAGGAAGGAATTGCTAGGAACAGTTCCATCATTTTAGCCTTTGAGAACAATTCCCCTCTGGACCTTTATTTCCAACTCTTATAAATATTACTGGACCAATTCTTTGGAGGAGGCCACTTGCTCCCACCTCACTTTGACTCAGAGGAGAGTTATTTGCAAAGTTTCAACCAAAGCGGAAGTGCCCTTTTTGAGTTACAGGCCTGAGAAAAATTAACGCGTTTGGGTTTGCTTGGGCATTTTTTGTTTTGTTTTGTTTTGTTTTTAAAAAGTCAAGACCTTTTTTTTTGCTAGCTCCCCCATAAGTCACAAATAGCTTTTCTTTCAAAGTTCAACCTTGTCAGGCTGTTAATCCTCCATGAGGAAAAGCACACGTGATAAGTTTACAAAGGCTTAGCTTTCAAATAAGGAAGTTATTAACTTTTCCATTTCTGTTTGGCCCCCTTCTCAATAGTTCTGGAAGTCTCTTGGACTAAAGAGGCCAAGTGAACCATTTTCTCTGTGACCATTTGCTCATAGCTCTCTACTTTCTCCAGGAGAAAGTGTGCCCAGGATATGAGAAGTCACCATAGACAGCAGAGCAGGACAGGGAAAGGGCAAACCTCAGAAAGGATGCTCTGAGGCTCACCAGACACCTGGGGGGAGGTGGGCTGGACTGGGGGCTCAGGATCTGGTTGGAGACTCTGAGAGGAATGCTACTCATATGGGCTGAAGACATAGTTGAGGCCTCAAATATTACTTGGGCATATTATCTTTCAGAGTCATCATCCAACAGTTAACTAGGGTATTGCAAGAACTAGACTTTCAAGGCAGCTTCAGAAGGGGTATGAAAAAAGAATGAGGGCTGAAATTCAGAAGATCTGATTTTGACTCTCAGCTCCACTTTAGACAGGTCAACATTTCCTGAGCAGGTGTTTTCTCACCTTTAAGAATCCCCACTTCTCAAGACGTTCATGAAAATAATAGCAGCATTGATTGGGTGTCTACTATGTGTCCAGCATTGTGTTGCATGTGAGTTTCTTATTTAATTCTCCCAGCAATCCTAGTAGGTGCCCACTATGATGATCCTCACTTTACAGACGAGGAAGCTGAAGTTTACAGATTAGATAACTAACTTTCAAGAGAACAGAGTTGGTTTTCCAGTTGATACAGTTTAGAAGAGTCCCATTCACTTAGCCATGGAATTCACTGCCTCAAAAAAGGTAATGGGCATGAAAGCATTTTGTAAATTCTAAGGGACTGCACAATAATGCTTACTTGTATTGTCTTATCAGTATGTGACATCCCGAGTGTAATTCCCAGCTCTCAAAGTGACCTCAAAACAAACCCAGTAGAGAAGGGGGAACCATTAACCACTGACTGGTGCAGTTGCTCTCACTTTAGTAAGCCTCCAAATCACCTGGAGAAATTGCGGAAACACAAACTACTGAACCCCAGGCCCAAAGTTTATGATGCCGTCAGTCTGGGGTGGGGCCCCCAAATTTGCATTTCTAACACTTTCTCAGATGAAGTCAATGTTGCTGGCCTGGACCACATTTTGAGAACCACTGGTATAGTGGTGCAAAGCTTCTGAGGGAACTCAGAAGTCAGGCCTGCCCCTTGCTGACTTAATGAGTTTGCTTGCATCTTAATTTTTCTCACCTCCAAAATGTAAATATTATCATTGAGACAGCCAGGTGAGAAGAGCTCCCTCGCAAAACTCCAACCGGCCCGTGCACTCGGGTGCCTATCGGGATGGAGCCACAGAAGTCCGCACCATTTGCAGTGGGGAGGAGCCTGGCCCCTCCTCTTCCTGGGTGGTACCTGGAATTCAATTGGCTAGGTGGGAAGACCACGGGAAGGAAGCACAGTCAAGCTCGCTAAGTCTCTGTTTCCCTTTTTTCCTTTTTGCCCAATAAATTCCATTTTTCTCACTCTTCAAATTGTCTGTGAGCCTTAATTTTCATGGCCGTGTGACAAGGATCCCGCCTTTAGTTGAATTAAGGAAAAGTCCCACAACATTAATATCTACCTTGCAGACTTTCCATGAAGATGAATAGTATGATACATGCCAAGTCCGTAGACTCTTATCTGGAACATGGCGAGCACCGCTGTGGCTGTTTGCATCCTGCTCTCGGCAGGCCCAGCTTTGTTTTCTTAGCAGTTTTCATACCAGATCGTGCAAGAGTTAAATAGACCATCTTAAATCTGTGTCTTTTAAAACCTGTACTTTCATTTTTCATTGAAAAGGCGATGAAGTAACACTAACACGTTCCATCAGTCAGGGTCCCAACAGAAAACAGACGGTATACTCAAAATAGGAACATTCCAGGAGGGTTTATAACAAAGGGACTGTTTACACTGCGTGGGTGTTGGGGGAACCACAAGGGACAGTACAGTAAGCTGGGGCTTAATTGCAGTTAAGCTGATAGCGCCCCTAGGCCACAAGGAACAAGGAAGGAAAGAAGAAGTTACTAAGCCTGGTGAGAAGGAATTCTTTAGAGTTGGCTGCCTTGAAAGAAGCAGTTATCTTTAATCAGGGGACACAACCAGCTCCAGGGTACTTGCCAGGAAGAGAGCCCAGGGTATTAACTCCCTGACCTCACTCTTCTTCCTCCTTCCATCACCTGCCAGAGCTCCCTATTGACTGACTGCTCAAGCCAGAGGCCATGGGAACGAGGGATGAATCCAGTATGGGTGTATTTACTTTCATTGTATTGATTGATTCTGACACCAGCCCTATACTACAGATGAGGAAAAAGGCAGTCTAAGTAACTTGCCTCATGCCACACTGTTTGGGAATGGGTGGGTAGTCAAACCCAGGTAGTCTTATTCCAGAGCCTGTCCACTGAGTCAGCTCAAGAGAGGAAGCCCCAGGAGAAAAAGAAAAGAAAGTGAGATGCGTATTTTTGATTAATATAAAAATATTATCCACTGCATATGGTGGATATTACACAGTTGTGTGATCTAGGGCCTCAGTGACCTCATCTGTCTTGTTAAGTTTAAAAACAAAAATAAAAGTGAACAACGCTGTCTCATTGCTACCATTGCAAGTAGGTAAAACATGCATATGGTAACTGATAATATTGGCTATAATAGGACATTAGGATGATGAATGATATTCTTTTGATTTTCTTCACTTTCTGAAGTTCCAAAATATGGCCAGATTCAACTTACATCTTTTTAGCAAAAAAGCAATCAAATAAAATTTTAAAAAATAAAGTAAAATGGAAGGTGAACCAGGCAATCTCCAAGTTTTGATGAATGCTTTATGTGCCTACAATCTTGATGTCAATCTCCCTGTCTCCCATCTTTTAACATTAAATTAATCCTACAAATATGAATAAAGGTCCACAGAATACATGCCAAACCTGGGAGACTCACACTTTAAGAAAACTCTGGTGGAGGGAGTGAAATGAGCAAAGTATAGCACAATTGCAGTGATGCCCTCTGGAGTGGGAACAGTTGCTTGTACCCTCCTGTTGCATCTGATCCATCTTCTGTAACATTTCCTTGACCTTTCTGAAGGTCATGGAGATTTAGAAGGAGGCTGGGCAAAACTTCGAATATGGGCAGATAATCTGTTTTTGAGGCATCCCTGGCGGACATTGCCACTGAAGCATTCTGGAAATGAGAGTTGGAGTGTCCTATAATGGGTATCCTGCTTGCTAGATAAGCATAAATGTAAATGGCTTAGAAAGAAAACCCTGAGAGGTCAGAGCATGACATTTCAGAGATGCCCCACAAGTAGGCCACAGAGTTCCTACAGGCATGAGGTCATCTTCCACAGGAGTGTACCTGCAGGTGGGTCATGGAAAACCAGACCCACTGCCTCTGTCCTGAAACAGCAAACTGCTCTGTAAGGACCATGTAAAGTCAAGTCTTTGCATTTCTAATTGTGATACCAGATGTCATAATTACAAATATGAGAGGCTAACATGAGTCTATCAATTCTTAATATAGTTATGGCATCTTTTCCTTACGTTCTAACTTGGACAAGTGACCACTTATGTCTAAAGCAACTTCGCGCTATTCTTAGCAGAGAGATGATTTAATCTGGTAAATTACCCAATTTTCACTCAGCATCTCTTCAGGGCACTGAGTCGATGGCCACTCACTGACCATTTACTTTGTAGCTCTTCTCAAACCATGTTTACATAAGAACACTAAATTCACTACAGACAAGGAAAGTGTCTTCTACTTTTTAAAACTTGCAGAGTCCCCAGTGTAGGACTCTATAGTTGGGGAAGACAGGGGGGACTATAACCAGAAGTTAGTAAATCTTAAACTTCAGTGAACTTCAGTGCCTCTCGCAAGAATCTATTCCTATGCTCCATAACGGATTTCATGTTTGTAATTTTGCATTTTTAAAAAGAGTCCCCCAAACTGTATAAATTTCAGACATCACATCCATTACACACTGGATCTACCTGGTGTGTAAATCTAAATATTTCAGACCATTTGTCGGGGGAGGGTTTATATTTCAACTATGTTTAAATAGCAAAAGCCCAGGATATAGGCTCCCTTCATTTATTCAGGCTGATATAACAAAGTACCCTAGACTGGGTGGCTTATAAACAACAGAAATTTAATTCTCACACTTCTGGAGGCTGGAAGGCAAAGACTGAAGCACTGGCAGATTTGGTATCTATCTGGTGAGGTCTCACTTGCTGGTTCACAGCTGGTGCCTTCTCACTGGGTCCTCACATGTAGAATGAGTTCCTTTGAGCCTGTTTTATCAGGGCACTAATCTCATTCATGAGTGCAGAGTTTCCCATATCTTCCCAAAGTTCCCACCTCCAAATACCTTTCAACTGAGGGTTAAGTTTCAGCACATGAATTTGGGGAAACACAAACATTCAGTGCATTGCACAGGCTTCCTCTCCAGAGTTTTCCTTTGCGTTCCCCACAACCTCACCAAGTAGTCAAGGAATGGAATAAGAAGAGGAGCTTCGGTTACCTAAACAGTTTAACGCTGAAGGGTGCCTATACCGACAGACTGTCCGTTAGTAATCAGGTGGGAAATGTGGTCCAACTGATTAGAGACAGTGAAGAATGGGAAGACAGAAGGGATGCCCACCAGGTCCCGAGCTCAGCTCCATGAGTGAGGCTAGCACGGCGGTGAAGAAAGTGAGCTCTGGGTGTGAAACAGCCTTACTCCTTACCAAGTCTGGGACCCTGTGCCTTGTTACTGAAGTCTCAGTTTCCTTATTTAAAAAATAAGAATGAGAATGCTTACCTCTTGGGGTTTTTACAAAGACAAAATGAGATAATATGTGTAAAATGCTCAATGTGGTATCTGGCACATTATAATTGCTCTGTAAACAATAGCATCTGCAGTTATCACTAAACTAGACAAGACAAAAATAAGATCATCTCAGAGAAATGCAACACACTATGTGATATTTTACTTAGCATCTTATATTATTACTCCTTTGCCCCCAACCCTTCTCATGTCTTTTATCAGTACCTCATAGTTATTATAACCTCATGACTATCTTATAAATAGAAAATATGCCACAGAATTAAGGAAAGAAATAAAAAATGATTTTACATGTTGATACAAAAAACAAATTATAAAATCAGAATAATAAATTATATTCCTAGGGAGCCCAAATAGTTCATGGTGCCAATAAAACTTATTTCAGCTTATATTTATTGAGCACTTACTACATACAAGGACTTTGCTGAACACTATGGGACAGTCAGAGATAAAAGAGATTCCCTACTCTCAAAGACTATATAATACACTAGAAAAGAGTTCCCAGAATGAGTTCTTTCCATGGAATACTAGTTAACAGGTGTTACATTAAAAAGGTATATTGTGAACAAATAAATTTCAGAAGCTTCAGATTAAACACAAGTATACAGGCTTTTTCACTATCCAGCTTCTCAGAACCGTTGCCATGCTGATATACCTTGCAAAGCTTTAAGAAAAGAAAAATGACTGCAGCACTTTGCAAATTTGTTTGTTTTTTTGTTTGTTTGTTTGTTTTTGTTTGTTTGTTTGAGATGGAGTCTTCCTGTGTCGCCAGGCTGGAGTGCAGTGGCGCGATCTCTGCTCACTGCAACCTCCGCCTCCCAGGTTTAAGTGATTCTCCTGCCTCAGCCTCCCAAGTAGCTGGGATTACAGGCGCGTGCCACCACACCCAGTTAATTTTTATATTTTTAGTAGAGACGGGGTTTCACCATGTCGGCCAGGATGGTCTCGATCTCTTGGCCTCATGATCCGCCCGCCTTGGCCTCCCAAAGTGCAGGGATTACAGGCGTGAGCCACCGCGCCCAGCCTTGTTTAAGTTTTGAACTCTACTAGCATCATATTTCATAGGCCTAGGGTTCCAGGAAAACACTCTGGGAAACACTGGAGTACATAACTAAAACAAATACACAAATGACTCTAGGACAGATTGAGTGAAGTTCAGTATGTAATAAGAGCTGAGTAGAAACAGCAAATATCCTAGTTAGTGAGATTCTGTAAAGGTGTCGAGGAGACATGGTTTGAGATGGGCCTTAAAGGATGGATCAAATGTTATGTTATTATACCCAGGCATGAGAATTCCATGTAGCAAGGCTAACACAGACAAGGAGAGGCACAAGGCCAAGAGTGTGGAACAGTGGGTTGGCTCCATCCGATTAGCTCATAAAATATTTGCAGTCGATAAGAAGGAAATAAAGTCAGAGAGAGAGAGTGAGCCATGATGTGTAATAGCATGAAACCCACAGCAGAGTTGTTGGAAGTAACCGGGAGAGCTGATCAGAACTTCAGGAAGAAAATTCTGACAAAATGGAAAGACTAGATTGGAGTGGGGAAAGTTAAGAAGTGAAGAAACCGAGCAAAGATTATCTTAACCTCAGCAAGAAGTCATCTGTCCTGAACCAAAGAGGTGACAGCTAAGCAATGAGGGCCAAAACATTTCAGAGAGAAATATTTTAGAGATAAAATCTTAAGAGATTTGATGTCTTCTGTATGTTTTATCATATTGGTGACATCTTCATATAGTTGTAAGTGGTCAAGTTGTACTTACCGAGTTTAAGAGGTTGAACCCAATGTATGTTATTCTCTGCCAGCGTGGTGTCGACTAAGGGAATCTGATCAAGTTACTCATGGATAGGTATCTAAATTCTTACAATAGAAGATTTCACTGGAGGAGCCAGTGACACTGTCTGGTCAGACAATGACAGACTCCTCTGATCCCCAAAAGGTGATTTCTAGGTAAAACTGATCAGAAGGTAGAGCTGAAATCCAATCTGCATTTCTCTTTCTTAACACCTTAGGCTGTTCGGACCTGTGAGGAGCACTGAAACACCAGTCACTTGGAATTCAAGGTTCTGCAACACTGAAACTATATTTAAAACTGCTCCCCACACCATACACAAATAGGCCCTTAGAACAATGCAAGCCCCGGGTCTCTGCCCCCTTGCAGACTAATTGGACAAGGTACAGCATGTGGTGTGTGAGTGTAATTGTTCAGAGGGGCAGCAGGCTCTCTCAGGTCTCCTGACCTGGACTGCACAACCCAGAGGTTGTCACCCACTGCTGCCTCTGCTGAGCACACATGAACAGAGAGGCCTCATACTTCATCCACCAGATGGAAACCTTGCTGCCCCATACTGTGGGTGGCAGATGTTTTCCTGCTTAATTGTTGAAGATTAAGATTTGCAAACCAAAAAGTAAAAATACTTCCCCCAGGCAATTATGGCCAATCAAATCACAGACTTCGGGAAGAAAGATGATGACTACTACAGCAATTCCTCACTTAACTTTGTCGATAAGTTCTCAGAAACTACAACTTTAGGCAAAACACCATCTAACAAAACCAATTTTACTGTAGGCCAATTGATATAAACAAGAGCAAAGTTCCTACGGCATATTTCTAGTCACAGAAACATCACCAAACTTCTAAATAAAGACCCAAAACACTTCTAATAGTAAACATTGAAATACATGTGATCTATGCATTTCAGAAAGATTAGTACAAACAAGTAAGATACGTATTTACCCACCTTTTGGTGAACCAGGGAGTGTCAGCAGTCATAGTGGTGGTGAGTTAAATCCAGGAACAAATGTTTGCAAAGCGGAAATTGTCAGAGAACCTCCTACCATCATGCAGTTCAAAAACGATCAGAAACATGGTGGGCTCCCTGAGCACTTTTATACAGCATCGTTTTATTGTTGTGTATTTGTATTACTATCATAGAATTTATAACTTTTTATTTTATAATTATTGTATTCATTCATTCATTCATTCATTTCCCAACCCGCCTAGTCCAGTCCAAGGCACCAGGTGGTAGCCAGCCCTGGACGGAATGTTCTCTCATGGCGGGGTGCCCATGTACACACACACACACGCATGCGCTGAGACCGTGTAGACATGCCGGTGAGGCTATCAGGCACATCTCTGGGATGTGGGAGGAAGTCCACCTACCCAGAGAAAACCCTTGCAGACATGGGGAGAATGTGCCAACTCCACACAGGATGGATTTCAACATTATAACAAAGGCATATTGAAAGAAACAACGTTATTCTAGGACCTGCTGTACGTCCTCCCTCTCCTTGTAAGTAAATTGCACTCCCCTGAGTTCATTTGGCCACACGTGGATTTGAGTTTCCTTCAGTGTCCATCTTCTTTCCACGTGTCTATTCCAGGAGCTGTGGTGTCAGCCAGAACAGGGAGACTAGGCACTTCTGTCCTCAGGAAATTCATTTATTCAAAAAAAAAAAAAAAAAAACAACCATATTGTAGCTGGGTGTGGGGGCTCATGCCTGTAATCTCAGCACTTTGGGAGGCCGAGGCAGGCAGATCACTTGAGGTCAGGATTTCAAGACCATCCTGGCCAACATGGTGAGACTCTGTCTCTACTAAAAATATAAAAATTACCAGGGCATGGCAGGCATGGTGGCGCACGCCTGTAGTCCCAGCTATTCGGGAGGCTGAGGCAGGAGAATCGCTTGAACCTGGGAGGCAGAGGTTGCAGTGAGCTGCAATCATGCCACTGCACTCCAGCCTGGGCGACAGAGCAAGACTCTGACTCAAACAATAAAAAAGTAAATAAATAAAAAATAATTAAAATACATCGTTTTTATGTCCCAGTGAAAAGCACTGTGCTAGATGCAATGAGAGATAAAAGTGGAGAAGCAAGTGTTAGAAAGATCCCTTCTAAATGAGAGAAACCAGGGAAGTGATCTTTGAGCTGCACTTAAAGACTAGGAAGAATTTTAATAGGCAAAGATGAAAAGAGAGGGAGAGAAATAACAGAGGAAAAGAGGAGGCGAGCAATTTAAAGTCATATTTGGGGTTCCGTATAGTAAACCAGACTGAAGACTTCATGTGAGTAATTATACACAGTTAATGCCTGAATTATGTGAATAGATGGATCTTGGATTATTTGCATGACTGATAAAACAGCAATAAACCTATTTATATTTTATGGAAAATTTGTACCATTTAAAAAGGCTTCAAAGAATTAACTTGGTTGCAGAACAATGCACAAAATCAAATTAGAATTTAAAACACAATCACATATACACACAAACTGTAATTGTCCTATAAAAGGAAAGAATTGATTTATCAGCGATTGTTCCTAATTAGACAAGTCCACTTCACTGTCTGGCTACCCAGCTGGCAAACATAATAATCTTTACACATCTACACTTTGCAAAAATGAACTACAGTTCATTTTAAATCTTCCAGTTTGTTTTTGAAGCCTATACACACACCCTTTTGGATATAATGAGATACATTCTGAATGATAAATATCAGTTGATTAATGTATGCAGAGATTCAGTTTAATAACTGTTTCACAAAAAAATTATTTGACTATTGTTAAATCTTAATAAATGTTTTAAATAATAAATTGGCCTGTATTAATGGCTAGCTATTAGCTCTCCTACTTGTTATTATCTATTAACGTAACTCTTTAGATTTAATACGGTATTTATCATTGTTTATTTCCACAGTTGTTGCTTAGAACTAGTAATGCATTTTCCTTCCTCCAGATTCTCAGAGTTCTTTTCTAATATTAACCATGACTTCTCTCTTTTTCTAAACCTCTGATGACCTCCACCCAAACACAGCTGCACAACTGGGCTTCTTCAAGGAATACTTACTCAAATAAAGAATCTGCTTGCAGAATTCTGCCCAGACTCTCTTTCTAGGCCACGGCTTTGACTTGGTTTCTATCTCAATGACACTTCAGAACGGGCTGCAACCAGTGACTCCTCAGGGGTGACAGGCACCTGTCAGAGGGTCTTCTTGCATGGACTCACCATAAATGTGAACTCCTCTCCCCAGTCCTGTTTTAATAACCAGGAGATTGAAGGGTGCATCTAATGAGAAAGCTTCTGAGGCATCTGGGCACAGAAGTGGTCAACAGCACACACGTCCCATGGTGCCAGGCTGCAGCCCCCTGCTGGCACACCTTTCCCACCTGAACCCTCAGAACAGGTCCTGGCTCCTTTAAGCGCCTCCAGTGAGAATTCAGTAATTGTCTCCGTGGAAAGTATGAGTTCCCCCCAGTGCAGCGTGATAAATCACGGATAATAATAGCTCTTTCCAAAATAATCCTTAGGCAGAAGCAAAATCCAACCGAGAAGGTTGTTCAGAGTCAAAACGTAGGACCTAGATCTGCCGTTTATTTAGCTCTATAAATACATTGAGTGTTTCCTTTGTCACCGCTGTTGACATAATGTATTATTATTACTATTCAGCTATTATTCCCTTAATGCCTATATTTTTGTCTCTCTATTTCCTGCTAGGCCTTCATTCAATGGGTTGACCATCCACTTTTAACCCTCAGTCTTCTACTGACCAGATTTCAGTTCTAAGCCTCTCCACTTTTACC
This sequence comes from Pan troglodytes, assembly GCF_028858775.2. Taxonomy (NCBI): domain Eukaryota; kingdom Metazoa; phylum Chordata; class Mammalia; order Primates; family Hominidae; genus Pan; species Pan troglodytes. The sequence continues at coordinate 129,057,023 of NC_072407.2, read as the reverse complement.
ACCAAGAGTCAGTACCATACTTCAGGGAGATTTCTAGAAACAACATCCTAGTGTGAGTGGAAGAGATCCAAGATTCTAAATTTTGCTGATTTTCTCTCCATAGTGTCAGGAATATCCAGAGACAGATTTTTTTCCCCCAGGCATAATCCCCATAATATTTGTTCTGTCATTTTCACTGTGTAAGAACAAATGGAACTTTTTATGTCTATACACAGGGACCCTCAGAATGACTCCCAGCACTGTTCGAAGTGGAACTTGTCATCCTGAATTGCCTGGGACTGGTTATAGTGTGATTCAATTGGCAGAGATATGGAAGCTTTTCCAAAAGAGTAAGTAGACAGTGATTCATTATCTTGTTCACATTCATGATCCTTGGTGGATGCCTTAGCACTCTCTGGAAGACCTGGCAGCCCATCCTGGGCCCCTGCATCCTCTACATTGCTGCACATAAAATCCCGCCTATTATCTCAAGTATAGCTACCCATTGCTGAGTAGGTCAAGTCCCAGCATTGAGTACTTAAAGCTTTAAACCTAGGTTTCCAAGACCCCAGGTTATTACCTCACCCACAATTTCATGCCTTTCTTCTTTTCGATTTATGGAGAAAACCCGAATCATAATTCTATTTTAAAAGATCATAAGGCAGATTGTTTAGTTTTCCTTCTTTAGAGTGTAATTATTCCTAATTCCACAATTACTTTGCAAAGTGACAGTGTAATGATTAAGAGCACTCTCTTTGAGCAAATTTTTCTTATCACCAAACTCTATAAAAATTTAACTTCCTCCAAAAATTATGATGTTGTTGGGTAGTTTTTATTAGACAATTTTGGGACTTGAAAATTCTTTTTGACTAGTTCTCCTATACTCCAGCACATATATAATTATAACTAATTGCTTCTCTGCACATTCCCCTTTTCTCTGGAAGGAAAGAAATAGTTTTGGGAAAAATAAGAACAGTGGGAAAAGGAGGGAGGAGCCCTTTTCTTTGTTAATTGTACGGGGCTGACTGCATGTCTAGTGTACAGTTAGCATTTCAATCAGCACATCTTTTCAAGTTGTGGCTCTGAACAGCTGGAATGTGCTATGAAACATAGGCCAGGATAAAAGGCCATAGCATTGTATAGCTTCAAAACCAGCAATCAATCAATCACATGTGCTCCTGCAAGCGCACACACACACACTGGGAGGTGGAATTGAACTATCTCAGGGGCTGTCATTATGCTGAATGATATGTGCTTTACAAGCATGTGAGTTGGCAAACCTATGCTCTTGACCTTCTTCAAATGCCAAGTCAGGTCTGAAATCCAAGTCAGAAAAAATGTGGAAAAACAAGTAGCCTGATCGATCAATCAGGTATGTGTCTCCCAGTGACCCCATCATTGATCAGACACACTCACGGTTTGGAAAATCAAGCTGCAAGGTTTAGGTGCGTCACCCAAATGTGAGCCTGTGTTTGAAGATGACAGATAAGGTTCAGGCCTCAAGACATATGTCCGGAGAGCCCATGGCTGTCAGAGGAGCAGACTTGCTTGGCCATTAGCTTCCTCCCATTACCACAACTGAATCAGCCTCTGTTTTGGGGGCAGTTGTTGCAGGTTAAGAACAGAGCTATCCCTGCTTAGCCAATTATAGTGGAAGGCTTACAGAAAAACACATAGCCCGGCATTTGATGGAGACCAGAGAGATGAATAATTCCTTGTACTTGGGTCTCTTAATTATCTGAGATCCAATGAACTCTGGTTAACCTTCTCTTCATTATTTCTGACCCCTACTTTCTGACTTTGGACACTAGAATTGGGAGCTAAAAACTGAAAGAAGGGCAAGGAGCACATTCTCACACAATTTCCAGGAGAAAGTGCCAGGAAGCTTGTGAAACTTCCATTTTAGCAAGCCTGAGAGGTGGGAATAAGCCTCCCACCACCCGTGTGTGCATGTGTGTGTGTGTAACTGTGCTGAGTTCTTCCTAGACATTAGCTCATGCAGCCTCCCAGTCCCCAGTGAGGCAGGTAAAAAGCTCTGATGCCTATTTCACATGCATTGAATGTCAACAATGGAAGTGTATCCATGCAAACCTCAGAGAAATTCACGGAATTGAGGGAATCGTTTTTCTTGATACTCTAAGATCTCACTGGCAAATATGGATTATATCCCAACTGTGTGCATCAAATTGTTCTGAGTGAAATTGACATACTGGGAAAATGGGAGATACAGTTTTTCTTCTTGAGGATCTAACACTCTCAGGTTGGGAAATAAAGCAATATACATATGTAAGGCAATTAGAGAAGAAAATAGGGCAACATATCTCTATGTGTGAGAGTTGGCGTATAGGCGGAAATTGCTGCTGAAATCCCACTGCCACGCCTCAGTAGAAGACTGTTGTGGTCCTTTTTTGTTAATGCCACAAATACATTTGTTATGTATGGGCTTCTTCAAAGGACTGCTGTCATAGGACTGCTGTCATGACTTCTATGAGAGCAAGACTTCCGCGGTTTTCTTTTTGAGACTGTGGAACTGCTCTCCACACTTGATCTCTGTTGGAGTCCTCCAGCCCAAATACCACAAGGACAAACATATGTCCTAGAAATGGCTGGTGACCCCGCAGAGATGCAGTTGGCACCCTGAGGTGTTCCCGAGTGGGCAGCTGGTGGCCTCCAGTTGGGAGGGCGCATTTCTTCCCGTGAACTTGCTTGCCTCGGTTCTTCCATTAATGAGTCCATGGGTCAAACGAGGGGCGAAGGTGAAGCGCGACTCCCCGCTGCCCTCGGCCTCCCGCCTTAGGGTTGCGGAGGGGAGCCCACAGGGCCCAGCTAGGCGGGGAGAGGCGTTCCCCCCTGTCTCTCTGTCAAAAAATAAAATAATAATAATAATAATAATAATGTCGATGATGAAAAACCCATTATGGCTTGAGGGTGAAAATAACGTTTTCATTCTAAAGTCCATGTGAGGCATCAAGGCATCTTCTGATAGAAAATCATGAACTTGCACATCAGGAAGTGCAAAGACTATTTAATCAAAGCCTTAAAGAAGATCAAACCTCGTCATAAGATGTTAAATATATATATAATGAAAGCAGATAAGAAGAGTTTTGGGCTGTGTGACCTGAATCTGAAAATCGGAAAAAAGCCTTTTAGGTTCTTCCACTACAAGGGAAATATGTCGTTTTTTTTCTCGCTCAGCAATCCAATTTACTCACTGCAGTGGGTACAAGATACGACTTAAGCAGCATTGCCAGTCGGATAGCCTGGAGAACCAGAGTGCTCTCACATGTCCCTTGTTCTCCACACGGTTTGTTATTGACTGTCCCTGTTTTCTTATTTTGATTCATGTTATATATGACTTTTAAATGAAAGAGAGACAATGAGGAAATTCCACAATATGTGAATGAGTAGGTGTCATGGAAAGAATAAACAGGGTCTAAGAAGGATATGGGGACCCCTCGTTCTGGCTCCTCAAGTGGCTCCAGGGTTCAGGTCTTCGCTCTTAAGACCAGGCCAGGTTCAGTTTCACAGAAGGTAGCTAGAGGGATGCAGGAGCACGTAGAAAGCTTGTAGAGAAATCAGGGGGACAACAACACAATGAGGGCAAGGGCAAGGACTCAGGGTGGACCACGGTTTTAATGCCAGTGATGTTTGCATTTGTTATTATCATTAATATGTTGGCGTGATGGTAGGTCATCAATACCATTGCTGGATACTGTGGGTAATGTACAGTGGGAAAATATTAATACCAATAGTTATCATTAAGCATTTACTATACACCAAGGATGTGCTATACACTTTTGTAGGTTATATATAATTCTCTCAACAACCCCTCAAAATAGGCATTGTTTAAACCCATTTTGCCCGAAGTGTCAGAAAAGTGATGTAACTTGATTGAAGTCATATGGTTAGAAAGAGCAAGACCTGGAATCCACCTCAGATAAGCATAATTACAGAGGTTTTACTCTTTTTTTTTTTCTTTTTTCCTTTTTTTTTTTTTTTTTCCTGAGATGGAGTCTAGCTGTGTTGCCCAGGCTGGAGTGCAGTGGTACAATTTCAGCTCACTGCAACACCCACCTCCCAGGTTCAAGCAATTCTCCTGCCTCAGCCTCCCGAGTAGCTGGGATTACAGGCTCCTGCCACCACGCATGGCTAATTTTTGTATTTTTAGTAGAGACGGGGGTTTCACTGTGTTGGCCAAGGCGGTCTTGAATTCCTGACCTCGTGATCTGCCAGCCTCAGCCTCCCAAAGTGCTGGGATTACAAGCATGAGCCACTGTGCCTGGCTTTACTTTTTTACTTACTAAATAATTCCCACAATTATTTTCAAATATAAGCAAAAAAAAAAAAAAAAAATCTAGAAATAGCCAAAGAAATCTATAAATTGTGCAGAAAAGTAGTTGTGTTTTCCTGTTTACAGTCTACAGGCAATACTTGGTGTGTGCTTACATTCTCAGGCCCTAGTGGCTGCCATTCCTTATCACAAATAACTTATTATCAAATCCATCCCAGCAAAGCCAAGGTGAGTAATGGGCAGGGCTTGGCACATTCTGGCTCCCACGGCACTTCCTCATAGAGAAGAGCAAGGGTCAACTAGCAAGTAGGCTACAAGCTGTGGCAGCAACCCCATCCCTCCTGGCGTACCTCAAGCTTGTTATTCTTTTGTAATGTCTTTTTCCTGCAACATGTTGCCAGATGACTGTTTTTCCGCTGTTTGCTCTCCAGGCTCCCTTGATGAAGGCAGCCGCTGTTGTTCAATCAGATTTTACCTGTAAAAAAAATCATGGGGTAATTTCCTAAGCCTCTTATATCCTGCTAGGAATGGCTCTATGTATGGTTTAATGGACAGGCAAGCACGTACACTCCTATGAGGTATCAGTGCATATAATACATACATATATATGTATACACACATATAACACACATATATATGTGTGTGTGTATACATATACATACATATGTATACACACACACATATATGTATACATATAAAAATACCCATATATGATACGTATTAATAGAATTCATTATTACAGCATAAAAATTTACATTTACATTTACATTTAGATGTGCTAAGGAGATGGAACAATATGGAGGAATCGTAGCCATTCAAAATTATTTGAGGAAGTTTTACTGGTGGAAGAAAATGAGTTCTATGCAGATTTTGAAAGGAGGAGAGAAAAGATAAAATGCACATTCCCACCATGAGAAGTAATCATCAAGTAGTAGTGAATCAGGCTGACTATAGAACATGAGTTTTGATATGTTTACAATTTATCTGAGGACAATAAATAATCCATGCTTTAAAAAAAGAGAACAAAAGTAAAGCAAACAATATAAGACATCCCATAAAATGCACTGCTAAGTTTTGTGTTCTACATGAACTTTTTCTTTCCTACCACCTCCCGGGGGAAAGGACTCCTCTGCTGTGGAAGGAGAGAGACGCAGGACAAATGCTGGGCTTCTGCCCTTCTTTGGCTTCCTTATCTGGCTTCTTCTGAGCCCAGGTCAGACCCAGGAGATCCCTACAGGAGATACACGCAGGACACATCTTTCTAACCTAATACTTCTTTGGAAGTTATCAATGTACTGACTCCTACCTGGAAAAGGGTGAAAGATGAAAGTAAGAAATGCTATAATATCTGCCTATGCCTCTCTCTCTCTCCTGCTCCAACCTGTCACCTCTGACAAAGAGAGTGAAAACATGTAATGACAGCCTTGGGAAGGGGAGGATGGTTGCTGACTGGGCTCTGCATTCTGTGAGCAGTGGTGTTTGTCCCTGATGCCTGGGCTCCAGGGTGGATAGGGACCACTGCAACTTTGGGATAGTTCTTCTCACTCTCCTGGGAAATAACTTCTTTTTTATAATCAGCAGATATACCCGAGGGCTCACAGAGCTTTAAAACTTTCATCAAGAAGCCTCCCGCTACTTGAGGGAAGTTGCCTTTAATCTTCTCATATCACACACACATAATCAGACGCACTCAGAGATTATGGATCCAAATCCTACGGAAAGCCATTAGCACACTGGTGACCAGAATGAGGAGCTCTGGATGCCACCATATTTAGACACATTTCTTATCTTTCTAGGGCTTCTTGCTACTTCCTCATCTCTGTAGCTAGATCTGGCTTGGGGAGAGAAGGCCACCCAGGTTTTCTGAGTACCTCTCTGTATTAAATCCTTCCACATTTGTGATCTCACTTAATCCTTACAACAAGCCTTCAGGGTAGATAATACTATTATCAGCCTTACTTTATCAAGGAAGAAACTACCTTGCCTAAAATCAAACAGCCAGTAGGGGTTTGAGTCAAGGGCACATTGGTCTGATCCATGCCCCAGACCCCTTCCACCACAGCATGCTGTGAAGACAAAAACTGATGCTAGAACAGAGTTAGCCAAAAGAAAGGCATTGCCGATGTCAGGCAAAGCACTTTGGAAAAGGAATGTCTGGGTAAGTGGGGGTTTGATGAATCAAGCATTCAGCACAGGTCAATTCAGGATTGTGGAGGCAGAACTGGCCCCTGAGCTGAGGGTGTGGCACAGAGCAGAGTGCCCAGCTCCAGCAGGGTCCTAGGAACACTCTGGTGCCCTGTTGAATCACACTGATCCTTCTCTAGCCCAGGGCTCAGGTCTTTGTGCCTTCAGCAAGACAGTGAAGCAGGAAAGCTGGACCTTGATACATCCTTCCACCCAACACGCTACCCTCTCTTTCCCTCTCTTTTCCCCTCCCATGATTGTTTTAAAGATGCATCCCTAGAAAACTCTTCACCTGTGTTGTTTTTATCAACGTTTTATTTTGTTGGATGTACTTAGTCTTTGTTTCTGCTCTTCTCCTAACCTTGGATCTTTTTTGCATCCTTCTCATCATTGCCCCTTTTGCTTTCTGAAATATCCCCCAACTTCTTGCTCTAATTTCCTATCTATTTTTCTCTTCTGAAATACGAAGGAGAACAAAAGAATAAGAATGGGAGCCATCCTTTGCATCTCCCTGAATGATTCATTATTTGATTTTTTTTCATTACATTCTTTGAATGAGCTTCATAAGATCTATGGTAACTAGATACCCCATTTGTGTCAACTGTTCTTTTGATATGTTGGCACTGTCTAAATAAGCATTTCAGAGCACCTTCATTCCCCTGTTTTTGTTTCACAAACCTGGTGGTTGGGTTTCCAGCTAAAGGAAGAAGAAAAGAAAGAAGAGGTTTGCAGAAAGATCAGACAGGCAGAGAGCAAGCCCTTGTCTAGTCCCTAGGTTACTCAGGCCTTTGTTTTGTTTTTGTTTTTGTTTTTGTTTGAGGGGAGGGGGGAATTGGACAACAATTCACTGTTTTTGTGTACACAGACACTTGCACACCCACACACATTTCAGACTGAGAATATCAGTGTTGGACAGGTACAAAATCATATAGACCAGACCATTCATTTCAGTGATGCAGAAACTAAGACCCAGAGAAGCAAAGTAGCTTCTTAAGATCATAAAACCAACCAATGGGTAAACTGGAACTAGAATCCAAGCATCCTGACCCCCACATTTCAGAATTTTTTCTACTGACCTGTCTAAAGATGGAGCTCTGAATCTTTCTGACTTCCCTTTTAGTGATCATTTTTGGCTCTATTATCCATGAACTTATCTGAAGTCTTCTGGAAGCTATTTCTGTTTTCAGTGTCATGCTCCCAAGCAAGAGTCTGAAACCACTGAGATGGAGGAAGATAAGAATGTGAAGGGGTTTATTTTTGTGCATTCTCAGATCCCTGACCTCTTTCCTCCTGAGGGAGTCAAGGGCCTTACAACTTAGGAGAGAGATATAAAGGCGAAGGACTTTGTTTTGGGAGGGGCTTCAGGGCAGGCCCTTTGTTAGCATTTCCTGGGAAACCAACAATCTTCCTCCCATAGGTAGCATTTGGCAGCAGACACAGATATAAAAGGGACTTTAATCTGACTCTTATCTTGGACGCCTGTCCAGTTCTCACATCGTAACCCTCAGTGAGCTTCGTGTAGAAGAGGCAAGTCAATGGATGTTTCAGCCAGAGCCTGGCTTGCTTCCCCATTCTCATTTCCTCATTACTTCCTGGCAGACTTGGGGCCAAACTGCCCAACTAGCTTCTAAATATTGTAGGAACACACAGTAGAAACCAGCCAGTTCCTTCCCCAGGACGAGATCATGAAAGAGTCAGGAACAGAGCCCCAAGGGCCCGGATTCTCAGGCCACCAGAGCAAGCTCTGGCTTTGTTCTGGGAGAGGTTGTCTTTGCCTTAGTCAGCTGCTCAGAACGGAGAGATTTTCAAATGTCTCTTGAAAATCAAAAGTTGGGAAAGGTCTTCTTTTTAATGATCTAGGCCCCCTCCTGTTAATTTCCCAGCAATGTGGCCTTTCATCTTTCCTCGGGTTCAATATAAAAGGGCCCGGATCTGGTGGAGAAATAATAGGAGGAGGGAGATAACCGCAGGACTTGGGGCTGGATTTTTTCCATTTAAACTAGGAAGATACTAGCGGCTTGGGAGATTTGCATAATTAAAGGAGCCTATCGATGCAAAAACTGGGGTGACTGGGGATGAGAAAAGCCACGTAAGGGGTGTGGGGGGGACAGAAAGAGAGGAGTGCTACAGTAAAGAGAAATGACAGCTGGTGCCATGGGGAAATGAACCAAACTGTTCTCTTTCTTCTTAAGGAAAATTATCATTTCAACTTTGCTCAGTCTTCTCTGTGACCACTTAGAGGAAGGAAGGCTCCCAATCTGCATGTAAATGGAATGATTTCAGGGAGCACAGGACAGAGAGTAGACTTTCCCCCTCCCACTTCAGGAGAAGGCCATGAATACATTAAAATTGACAGCCGTTCTTTGCAAACGCAGAGGGTTACACTCACCCATTTCCAGCGGCCCTGACAGGCCACAGGCTTCTGTGATTTTGTTTTAGGGATAGAGAAGGTCCTTTGCTCAAAGGAAAGGATCAAATGCTGTCTGGAACTCTACCATTCAATGTAATTGAACTTCTTCCATGTCGCTTTGATCTGTTTTTAAAATACTGATGTCCCAGGAGAAGAGGCAAAGCTCTCAGCTGTTATCAGTCCTCTACATCGAGGTATGATTGGGAGCTTTGAGAAGAGGTTTTCATTCCTTTAACAAATACTAAAAGCAGCAGCTGGAAGCCGGCATCGTGCTTGGTTCTGGGGATGCCAGAACAAGGAAAAGTCCTGGCCTGAAGAAGTTCACAGTCAGTGGGTTTTGCTACTCAAGGAAAGGGAAGGGGCGCCAAGTGGAGAAACAGACAATTTGAGCTCTATGGAAGGATGGAAGGAGCAAAAACAGGGAGCAGAAGAGCACCGAAGATATGCTTTTTTTTTTTTTTTTTTGAGATAAGGTCTTGCTATGTTGCCCAGGCTGGTCTCAAAGTTCTGGGTTCAAGCAATCCTTCCACCTTGGCCTCCCCAAAGTGCTGGGATTAAAGGCATAAGCCACTGCACCTAGCTGGAAGATACACTTTTATGACATTTCTATGCTTTTCCATTTGTGTCGCAAGCTGGTCCCATTTCTGATAAATGGCTCCCTGTTTGACTTCCAAGGATATAAAGCACCTCTGTCCTTATCCCTGCTGTAACTTGAGAGAAAGGCAGAAGGAGAAAGGAACTGTAAACACACACCTGGACTTTTTTTCCCCTAAATTTCCTCCACTCCCACCCCTCAGGGCTGCTTTGCTGCTAAAAGCAGAGTCCTGTCCTCTTATGAAAATCTCCCCTCCATTTTGCTTGGTCAGCATTAGAAGGACTGAGGACTGTGCCTTTTCATTAAAATTATTTCTATTTCTGACAGTCCCCTAGGTGGGTCACAGGACAGGCACCTCCATCCAGGGCTGACTGATGGTCCTCCTGCTGCCTGTTCTGCCTTCATAATTACTTCTGGAGCTGCCACATGACAGCCTGCACAGCCTAGGAGCCAGGGCACCCCGTAAACCCTCCAAGTGTCCACTGGAAATGCATAGAAAGGTCTTGAAGTTGAGGGTGAGTGGGGGCTTATGGGGAGAGGCACACGCCTCTGTTTCACAGAGAGGGTCCGTGTGAAAGAACCCTGGGGAGCCTCCCGTCCTAGGCTTCCAGAAGAGATGAATCAGGGCCCACAGTGTGTGTGGGGGGGCGGGGGGCCTCAGGTCCTCAACAGCCTGCAAAACTCACCACCGCAGCAGCACATCCTAGCAACATCGGCTTCTCATGTCACTGCATTGGCCCCACAGGAAAGCTCCTTATTTCATGCCTTCTGAGAGATGTATTCTGAGTTCTGGCTTTGCTGTACCGGACTTAGAAACTTCCAGAGGTGTTAGAGACTCTTCCATGGGACAAAGCTCCTTGTCAGGGGATGGCAGAGTGTTGGCACCATGAGTCCTCTTGGAATGTCCCAGGAAGGTTGTTATCCTTTCCCCTGACTATCTAGTGGGGCATTGCAAGGACTGAGCCGTTTGCAAGAACTGAGCAGTTGCCAGGTAGATCAGCAGAATTTTGGAAGTCAGCCTTATTTTAGAGCAGCCAACATTTTTGGCACCAGGGACCGGTTTTGTGGAAGACAGTTTTTCTATGGACTGGTGTGGTGGTGATGGTTGGCGGGGAGGGGTCAATGGTTTCAGGATGATTCAAGTGCATTACATTTATTGTGCACTTTATTTCTATTATTGTTACATTGTAATATATAATGAAATAATTATACAACTCACCATAATGTAGAGTCAGTGTGAGCCCTGAGCTTGTTTTCCTACAACTAGATGGTCCCATCTGGGGGTGATGGGACACAAAGACAGATCACTGGACATTAGATTCTTATAAGGAGCAGGCAACCTAGATCCCTGGCTTGCATGGTTCACAGTTGGGTTTGAGCTCCTATGAGAATCTAATGTCCCTGTTGATCTGATAGGAGGCAGAGCTCAGGCGGTAATGCAAGTGATAGGGACCTGCTGTAAATTCAGGTGAAGCTTCACTGCTTGCCCGCCTGCCACTCACCTCCTGCAATGCAGCCTGGTTCCTAACAGGCCATGGACCAGTGCCAGTTCATGGCCCCAGGGGGTCAGAGATCCCTGTTTCAGAAGCATAATGGAGCTTCTGAAGCAGCTTTTCTTGAAGAAAGGCATTTTTCAGAGGGGCTTCTCCTACAAGTCATCTCTATCTTGATACAGGTGCCAGAAACCCATGGCCATGAGCCGACTGTGTTTACTCACTTATTCACCCATTGGTTTGTGTTAAGCAAGTCTGAACCAACTATGTGGGTCCAGTGGAGGATGCAGAGATAAACAGGATGAAGACCCTGCCCCCTAGAAGTTTACTACCTAACAGAAGCCGAGACATCACCGTCTCCCTCCTGGAGCTGATCTTCATAGAGCAAGCTCTGGGCACTGTCCTTCCTGCTTCACAGATGTTATGTCCTGACCCCAGGCAGATCCACGAAGCAGGAACTGAGTAGCCCAGGGTTGCAGGGTTTGCCAACACTAAGGTTGGAAGCTGGTTCTCTGCCTAAAGAGCTCTTGCTCCTAGCCATCATTGAACACAGACAGTGAGGTAGGAGTGGAATCAGGTGCCCACAGAGGGCTGTGCCCATTCAGAGAAAAGACCTGTCACTCATCACTTCCGCTGCCACAGTCTCTGTCAGAGGGCTTTGGAGAGCTGTTTCCGGCTGCTCCACCAAAAGCACCTGGCAGCTTTCCTGGGCCAGCATACAAACAGGGACAAAAAGACACGCCATTTGGATTGGCCCCTGTGTCCAAGAACAGGACATATTTTTCACTCCCTGGCTTCCCAAATACCCCAAGCTCTCTGCCTCCTAGAGGTGAGATAAACATTTTAACTGGGGGAGGCCTTAGAGAGAACCTAGTCAAGTTATTCACTCACATCCCCTAGTTCACAGGAAAGGAGATTGAGACTCAGGTGAGCTTACCATGGGCCATAGTCAGAGGCAAGGCAGGACCTCTAGCCCTGGGTCCTGGGCCCCAACCCTCTGCTAACCCCCCACCTGGAGCTCACCAGAGAAGTCTTAATGCAAAGTCGGACATCTCAAGAGACGGGAGTGACTGGCTTTTGTGTGTGCTATCTACTAAGTCAAATTGGGCCATAAGCAGTGATTCGGGGGTCTGAGCTCTTGTCAATCTTGCCTCTTCCCAAGCCTGACACTTCCCAAGCCTAACACCAGATTCTGAAAACTCCCACTTAAAGGAAATCTCCCTCGGCTGATTAGCTCTCTGCTTTATCCTAACCAACAGCCTTTATTGAACACACTCTGCTAAGCTAAAGGTCTCTGGAGAATTGATTGTACAATCCTTGCTCTCCTATTCATAGCCTGGGTCTCCGGGAACACCTGGACTGGAATTCCCCTAGACGGTCTGGTTTCCACTTTCCCTCTTCTCAGCCCCATCAATGAACATGCAGCAATGAGAACTTGGGCATGTTTTGAAACTAGCCGGATCTGGCAATCTGGAGAGCGTGTCTGTAACATGAGCTCCCCACTGCCACCAGTTTCCTGAATGAGGACCCAGGGCCATGCTAGTTTCGATTTGGAGAGAATGCCTTACCTAGGGTCATCTTCTTAGCAGGAGAGGTTGTGGAAACAGCAGGCACCATGACATGAGGGGATGGCTGGGGTGGAGATAACATCCCCGACCTGAACAGCAAGCGAGTGATTTACAGGCCTATGAGTCTGGCACCTGATTCAGCAGAATCCCTTTGTTTTATTACACCCTGTGAAATTCAATCATTCCCAGGGAAGGCCTTTTGCCTGGGAAGGGGGAGATTCAGGCTCTGGTTAAGTTAGGATTAAGTTGCTGATTTCAGCAAATGAAAATTAATGACAGCTGCTTGTCTCCCATTTGTGGGGGACACCTGCCGAGGTAACTCAGCCTCCCCAGTGTCAGGATGAGGGCTTGGATAAGTTCTTGAGGCAGGTGATGCCATTTGGATGCTTTAGCGCACCTCGCCCTTACCTCGTGGACTCTGACATTTCAAAGGGTGAGTTTCCTGCTGGGGCTTATTTTCTTCCTGAGTCGGCACAGAAGGGAGGTGAGGGTTGTAGAGCCGAGCTCGGGTTTCTCAGGAACTCTCCCCCTAGGGCTATCGTGCAGACTTTTGCAGAGGTGGCAAATCACTTACATGTACATAGGCATCACTATTTTCTTTGTGTAAAGCTTGGAAACATCTCCTGCCACCTACCCCGCTGCAAGGGTTTGTGCAGTCTTCGTTTATTCCTGCTCAGGACAGGGAGGAAGATGGCTGCTCTCCTTAGGGGTGGTATAAATTTTGGTCTCCGGGTATCTCCATCTGAAATGCAAATACAACTTAGGCCAATGCCTCATCAGGCAACACATTAGCCTGGCTTAATAACAATCAACTGAGACAAAAAAATGAAGCTTAGCATCCACAGTAATGATAGTATCTATCATCTATTGAATAATTACTATGTACCAGGTGCTATGCTAAGCTCTCTACAAACAATATCTTTCTTTCCTTTTTCCCTTTCCTTTTAATCCTTACACAGCTCTGAGGCAGGTATTCCATTTTACATTCAGAAAGGTTTAGCAATGCATCCAGAGTTACACACCAAATAAGTGCAGAGTCAGGAGTTCAACCCAGGCAGTGGGACCCCCTCACCCTTTGCTACAGGTGCTTAGGGTTGCAGGGAAAATTAGGAGAAAGAAACAGAAGAGGAAGGGAGATTTTGCTTCAAGGGGAGATGGGAAGGAACAAAAAAGAGCTTGATGTGGTTGAACAATTAATGTCCTTAGGGTCACACAGACCCTTGTTGATACCTCAAAAGGAAAAGCTCCTCCTGCTCTGTGGGAGCTTAGGCTGTAATTCACTTGTCTCTGATTGTCACTTTCTTTATCATGGTCCCCTTTTCCCTTAGCACTACAGTGGGTGGCTCAAAAACACTCCTGCTGCTGGTCCCACATCAATACTGTGAAGCAAATATTATATTATTCCATTTTTTTAACAAGGATCCTGAGATTAAGCTGGGATAATTAACAGGCTGATAGTTACCCAGGAAGTGAGGAATAGATTTATCATAATGATAAAATGAATTCAAGACCAGTATCAAGCAACGGCAGACCTCAATCCACTCTTCCTGGTCTCTCCCTTAGCGTTTTTTCTTTCTTTTTTTCTTCTTGGTCCAGCTTTATTGAGGTATAATTGACACATAAACCTCTGCGTAAGGGTTACTTTCTCTTGGTAGCCTCCCTGATCTTTCACCTCTTTTTATTCTCTTCTAAAAAGCTCATGGTATGTTTCACACTGTATTTTAGTACCCACTCAATTGTACCTTTAGAGTCAGGGAATGAGTCTTTTCTACTGTTATGCATTCTGGACCTCATGAACATTAAATGAATGAATGAATGAATGAATGAATGAATGAAAAAATGAATGAGCTTACAATGAGAACTAAAATAACATGGGACACAGAAGACATTCAAGAGATTAGCGCCATTCACTCCCTTGGCAAGAGGTCAGCCTCAATGGAATCACTGCTGAGTGCCTCCAGAAGGTGAAATAACAGCCGTCTAGGACAAAGAGACTATTCAAAGATATTTCCCAGTGTTGGCGACTCTGGTTTTTGGTCTAGGGCAGAATTGTCCAGTGACAATGGGGTGCTTAAAATGTGGAGCTTCTCAAAGGCAGCCAGCAACTTCTTCAGCCTTGCACTTCCCAGTCATGGGTGAATGTTAAGTTGACCTGAAGAGGTGGCATTCCTCCTTAGTCATTGTACGTGCTCACCAGGATGCTAACCTCATTCTGAACCAGTGCTGAGGTCATGGCAGCAGAGGTGAGTGACCACAGCTCAGCTGTGACAAGAATAACTACAGCCCAGCCAGATGGTAAAGAGCAGGTGAGTCTGTGGGAAGGATCTGATCCATGGAGCCATCAGCCCTAGGACCTGACACTTTCTGAAAAGGAAGGGCCTACGAATAGTATCCCAGGAAGGTACGGGGGAGGCGAGTGGGGATGGAGGGACAGGACAAAGACATGCTCTGTTACCACTGCCCTTATGCAAGAGTCCCTGTTATCTTCACAGCAACAGAGTGCAATGGTTAATGTTATGTTTCAGCTTTTTAATTTTAGTGCCAATTATCCCAGTTATTATTTATTCAGCCTAACCTTTGCACCTCGCTCTACAGCGGGTGGCTCAAAAACTTCCAGTGCTAGGCTCTGCAGCAATGCCATGAAGCAAATATTTATATTATTCTTTTTTACAAATGAAAATCCTGGGATTAAGCTGGGATAATTAACAGGCTGATGGTTACCCAGAAAGTCAGGAATGGATGCGTCAGAATGATAAAATGAATTCAGGACCGGTGTCAAGCAATGGCAGACCTCTTTTCACTCTTCCTGGTCTCTCCCTTCACTTTCTTTTTTTAAATGTCCAGCTTTATTGAGGTGTATTTGACACATAAAATTTGTATGTATTCAAAGTGTACAGCATGATGAGTTGATATACATATACATTGTGTAATTATTACCACAATCAAATTAACACTTTCATCACCACACATAGTTATCGTGTGTGTGTGTCCGTGTGTGTGTGTGCACGCATATAGGACACTTAGGAGCTACTCTCTTAACAAATTTCAAATAAACAGTATCATATTGTTAACTATAGTTAGCAAGCTATACATTAGATCCTCAGAACTTATTCATCTTATAGCTGAAAGTACTTGCCCTTTAACCTACTTCTCTTCCCTTTTTCCCCAAACCCCAGGCCCTAGTGATCACCATTTACTCTCCTTTTGAGGGTTTGACTTTTTTTTTTTTTGATTCCTTATGTATTAACTTGACTAGGCTAAGGAATGCCAAGATAGGTGGAAAAACATTATCTCTGGGTATACCTGTGACAGTGTTTCCAGAAGAGATTAGCGTTTAAATAAATAAACTAAGCAAAGAAGATCTGCCCCCACCAATGTAGGCAAGCATTATCTATTCCTTAAAGGGCTTGAATAGGACAGAGAAGCAAAAGAAGGATGAGTTTGCTCTCTCTCTCCTTCAGCTGGGATGTCCGTCTTATCCTGTCCCCCCGACAGTGGCACTCCTGGCCTTTGGGCTTCGACTGAGTTGCACCACTGGTTTTCATGGGCCTCCAGTTTGCAGACAACAGATCATGGGACTTTTCCACTTCCATAATCATGTGAGCTAACCCCTCATAATAAATCTCCTATGGGTGTCATTTCTCTGGAGAACCCTAACTAATAAACAGAACAACCACTTAAGGACCAATTCCTCCTCTTCAACTTCGTTTCCCTCCCACATCACTCCTGCCATCCTCCCAGCTAGTTTATCTCCACATCATATGTATCCCCTCAACTACTCCACAAAGAAATATGTGGTGGAAATACCAAGAAAATGAGTAAAGCAGAGATTGCTATGTGTCACCCACTGATCTGAGCTCTCACCAGAACCAAGAGAGGTAGGTACTATCATTCTCCCCATTTTACAGGTGAGGAAATCGAGACTCACAGAGGTTAAGTAATTTGCCCAAGGTCTTTCAGGTGAGGAAGCTTGGAATCAAACCTAGGCGGTCTGGCCTGAGAGTCTGTGTCCATGAGGGAGAGGAGGAGAGGGCAGGGAAGGGGTAAGGGGATGTTGTATAAACAGGAAAATGAGAATGCTGGTGAGCAGGCAGAGTGGGTCCCAGGAAAGACACTCTTTAGCCTCAGCCTCTCATTTGTATACATCTGTTTCTAGCACCAGCTAGTGTGTTGCTTCTTAGGGAGCATGATGTCAGGTGTGTTCTCTCCACCTGCAAGGCAGCAAATGACGAACTTTGTCCTCCAGGTAAATGTAAAACTTATTCCCTCACCTGTCAAGACCAGTGGGTAGAGATGCCTGGCTGCCAGTCTACATATGCATTCCACAGAGCATGCTGGAAGTGAGCTCAGGCATTGAGCCTCCCAGTACCTACCTTTCTCCTCTGTACACACACACACACACACACACACACACACACACACCCCTCACCTTAGGGCTCTGCCACAAACATCAGCTGCTTCCCCTCAGCAGGGAATGGCGAGGGTCACCCTGTGTCACGAGGACAACCTTCCTTCCTGCGTCCCTTCCTCACCCACATTGGCTTTTGACAACCAGGCAGATATATTTCAAATCACTTTTGTTTTTCACTGAACAAAGAAAAAAAATGTCCCTGTCATTGTTCACTGTGCTGTTGCTTCCTCCTATTAGCTCTGCTAAGATGCACCCAAAGAAAATACAAGTGCATACAATTAGCAATGGAAATTATTAATAGGAGCAAGAGATTCAGTCCATTCTACAAGTAATTCTGTAGTGATTTTAGTAATTGATAGTAATTAAACACTAATTAATTCATTTCCTGACTAATGTATTTACTTTATTTATGGGTATTCACTTTAATTGCACTTGTTTGCATTCCTTGGGTTAAGTAACACAAATTTACTGTCTTTTCTGAAAATATTTATTTGGGCTTCTTTAAGTCATTCTTTGAGAGTGTGTGAGAACAAAGACTAATTGCTTTGAATTGCAGCTAAGCACATTGATTTCTTACTTTGGAATGTGGAGCTAATGAAAAGTGAAGCTTTTCTGACTTCTCGGTTGGGCCTTATCTTCTTTTACCTCATTCTGGTCCAGCTGTCTGGCAAACAGTCTCTCTGCTTTTTTTTTTTTTCAGAAAAGATCTGGGAATAAGTTGCACGTGGACCTGAAACATCAGGGAATAACAGCCCCACCTTTGGGCCTCACTTGCAATAAGCAGGATGAGCCCGGAGAGACATGGCAGACATGTGTCTGTTCTTTGGGTTGAGTGGTCATTAGCTATTTCAGTAAGACTCCCAAGACTGGAAGCAAAGCGCTGAAGGCCACCCAGCCCGCTTATCTCTCCCTATTGGCCATGTGGTCTGTCTTCAGACACTGCTCCTGAAGGGCACTCTCTTGATATTTCACCTCTGAGCAGCTCCAACTCTTAGAAATCCTTCCTCACACTGAGCCTACATCTATCACTTTAAGATGATCTTCCTCCCTGCCCAGCCCCACCCGGACCTGCTCTACTCATAGGGCCACAGAGAGTAAGTCCAATCTCTAATCCAAAGACCAGCCTGTCTGACACCTCACAATTTACATGGTGGCACCAGGCACTCCAATTTGTTTAAGTATTCTCATGTAGAATATTTTATTCTACAGCATCCTGTTTGCTGAAGGAACTCCAGCCTATTTGCATCCTCCCTAAAAGATGTGACTGGCTATGATCTGACTATCGCAACAAAAAATAGAAATGATCTCTTTCAGTCAAGACTCTGTATTTCCATTAATGACTGCATTAACTTGGGTTGTTCATATAACAATAACTCCTTTGAGTTTTTAGCAACAGGCAGTGTGATGAGGGTTCCTGAGATCTGTTATGAATAATAGGTAAGTCAAAAGTATAAAAGAGACTCTAGGTTACAGAAAAAGTTTAGAAATTCTAGCCTGGACATCAGCTCTACACAAAGTAGTTACTCCTTTTGGCCCATTTTGCCTTCCTTTTTAAAAACATTTTGAAATATTTAATTGATAAATAAAGATGGAATATATCCAAGGTGTACAATGTGATGATTTGTTATACATATACATCGTGTAATGAATGTCACAATCAAATTAATTAACACATCCGTCATCACCCATACTATATAGTAGAGCGCCAGAACTTGTTCATCTTATAACTTAAAGTTTGTACCCTTTAACCAACATCTCCTCAATTATCCCAAGCCCTTGACAACCACTATTCTACTCTCTGCTTCTATGAGTTTGACTTTTTTAGATTCCACATGTAAGTGAGATCATGTGGTTTTTGTCTTCCTATATCTAGCTTATTTCACTTAGTTGTCCTCTGGGTTCATTAATGTCTTCAGAAATGACAGGATTTCCTTCCTTTTTATGTCTGAATAATATTCCACTGTATATATGTACCATGATTTCTTTATCCATTCATTTGCTGATGGACACTTCGATTGCTCCCATATCTTGGCTATTACAAAAAAGGATGCAATGGATATGGGGTGCAAATATCTATTTGAGATACTGATTTCATTTCCTTTGATTATGTGTCCAGAAGAAGGATTGATGGATCATTTGGCAATTTTATTTTTAATTTTTTGAGAATCCTTCATATTGCCTTTGATAGTGGCTTTACCAACTTACATTCCCACCAACAGTGTGCAAAGATTTTATTTTCTCCTTACCCTCACCAACACTTCTTTCTTGTCTACTTGATAACAGCAATCCTAAACAGCATGAGGTGATATTTTATTGTGGTTTTGACTCACATTTCCCTGATTATAAGTGAGGTTGAGCATAATTTGTTTTATACAAAATTATGTTCCACCTCAGACTGCCCAGGAGCAAAATTGATGAGGGGCCAACAACTGGCAGAAAACCTGCAGGATGAGGGTGGAAAATATGTCTACAGTCACGATGGATTGTTTTGGCAGCAATGTTGTCCTTTCATTGTGCAAGACTCCAATTCTCCCCTTCATCCTGGGAAGAGAAGGAAGACAAGGTAAGAGAGCAGTGACTGAAACCAGAAGGGACAGGAAAATTGGGGGTGGGTCTGTCTTCTGGGAAGTCCTGAGATGAATGTCTGTGAAAAGTACATGACAATGATAAAAGAGGAAATCTCATATATACTTAATACCTACACCTCGGGGGCCTCCCCATGATGCCAAGTTCACATGCATCATTTTTTTTTTCACTGTGGGGCAGTGGAAGGGCTAATTGGTCTGGATGAAGAGACAATGAGAAATGAAGGCTCTGCAGCAGGCTCATTGCTCATTCACTGGCCTCTGTAGCTACTGGGGTCCTTGTATCTGATGCCAGAGCCTTACCAGAGGAAGGGAGTGGAAGGCCAGGGAAGAAGAAGCCAGAGGCTTGGGCCAGGAACTGTCCAGCCAGGAAAGTGCTGAATCAGCCCTCACCTCTGAACATGGAGGGTCCATGGAAGCTGCTGCCAGGACCTAACCTCTGGAAATACACCTTTCCAAGGTGGGTAGGAAGTGGTGGAAATAGCCACACAACCAAATTATTACAGAGTCATAATTGAAGTTTAAGCTGCTAAAAGAGTTATGTTGGAGAACGGAGTGGGCTGCAGTGATGGAAGAAAGCCCCATTCTAAGCCTAGGGAAACACACGTTCTTGATAGAGGTTACCTGGATACACAAAGGAGCAGGATGGCAGGAGTGATCATAATTTCCTTCTGTGGTTGATGGAGCTTCTTCTCCATTCGGAAGATAGTCCTTGACTTCCAATTTCCTTATTATTGCTTGGCCCCATAGAAATTACTTCCATTCTATAAAATAACTCCTGCCTGGCTATCTTTGAAGCTGCAAAAGGAAGGATTTTCAACTATGTAGAAGTGAATGTAGCAGTAATACAGATGTGTGTGCATTTTAATAAAAATAGTGTGTATGTGTGCATGTGCACACCATCTATAGATACACAGATGTGTGTGGTTTGGTCTTATCAGCATTCAGTGTAGAATTTGCATCTGCTAATCAGTTCAGGATACAGAAAAGTAGCTCTTCATAGAAGAATTCCATTCCTAGCCAGCCGGCTGTGAAATACTGTACCTGTTCCATAAAGACAGGCCTGTTTTCATCCCTTACGCGCACACACACACACACATACACACACACTCATGTGACCCAGGCATGCCACAAGGGAAATCAGCTAAGAATTCTCATGACAAAGTCTGTGAAGAGGGAAAAAAAAATCAAGGTTCTTTGAATTTAGTTTTTTTATGAACTGGAATGAGGTTTCAGGACCAGAATCTTTAACATGTTGTTTTATAATTAAAGAAGGAAGGCAGGAAGGCAGGCAAGGTGAGGGGAGGGAGGGAAAGGGTGGGAGGAACAATGGGAGGAATGCAGTCACAGAGGAGTGTGCCTCATTCAATAACTGTTAAATGAAAAATAATAATTATGGGAATAAAGTGCGCATGACCAACATATAGGCCAAATCATCTCATCCTCTTTGCCTCTCTCATCATCTTTGGAAGAGTGGCATTTAAGTATTGACTGGAGTTACATCCCCTGAGCCATCCCTCACTGGGATTGGGTTCTGAGAGTGTAATGTTAACTAAACTTTAAGGAAATGAGAGCCTGAAAGAGAAACGAAATCAAATGCAATATAATAGAGAAAAATGATGAGACACTATTAAGAATTAAGTCCATTATCCTATTTGTTGCTAAGGAGGATTCTTTGCCTTGGTTTCTTGTCCCAAACTAGTTCCTTTCCACATTCAATATGAATTATGTATTTGACTAAATTTAGGTAAGAAGATTCCTAACCCAGAAAAATAAGCAGAACACAGTCCATCCTATTTAAAAAGAATAATTCAAATGGGTAATAAAGTGCCATCCCCACCATTCGGTAGAGTATATGCTGGAACAAACTAAATACTCTGACCAGCCTTCTGCTCAAAATGTGTTTCATATTCAAGAGACTAATTACTGAAAGGCCCTCATTGACATGAGGAAGAACTGGAGCAAAGCAAGTCACCTAGTAATTCCACACCTATTGAAAGACTCGAGGCCTAAAATGAAGCAAGATTTGCTGAATACACCACACAGAATCAAATCAAGGTTCAGAAACCAAGCTCAGGCTTTAAGGAATCAAAATAACCATGAAGAAAACATTTTGTTGGATATCCATTTGTTCTGATATATGATGATTCTTCTTATTGCTGTCTCCTGATTGACAACTTCATCCCATTTCTTTTCTAGTCCCTACTTATATAGTACCTTCCCCCTCAAAACACTCAGATATACACTCACAGGCATGCACGTGCTTGTGCCCATGTAAACATACCATCTTCATGCACAAAACTAGCTGTTTCTCTTCATGTATTGCTCTTCTGTCTATGCTTGACACTATCAATCATCCTCCCCTCCTTGGTTACTGAGACACTATCTCTCTTCTGTTTTCTTCCAACTATGTGAAATTGAATATACCAGTAATCTTAATATGTGTGAATTTTAGTCTAAACTGTGTGTGTATGTGTGTGTGTGTGTGTGTGTGTGTTTGCGTGTGTGCTCATGCACAGGCTAGCTAGAGACAATATACAGATGTGTTTCTACCTCTTTGTTCTCCTTCCTCTTTTCCCTCATCCTGAATATAGATATTTAACTCTGCCAGCCCTTTAATCCTTCCTCTGTATCTTTTCTCTTAACAAGGCATTCACTTTTAAGGCTTCCATTAGCCCCTCTGTAAATATGATCGTCAAATTTAACTTCAGTTCTGAAATCAGTCCCGAGTGCCACTTCCAAACGTTCAATGATTTGCTGAAGTTTTCCACCTAAATGTTCCCACCAGCACGGTAAACTCAACACATGCCAAACTAAACCCACCTTTCATCCTTTACCCCAATCAAAAAAGAAATAAGCTTTCCAGGCTGTGTTCCTTATGTGTGTTATGACATCTCCATCATCTCAAGCCCCATACCCTCGTCATCATCTTTCCATTTTTTGAGCTTTGTCAATGTTGAGTCATTCATATTTCCTTTACCAACCTCTGCCACCACCCTAATTCACACAATCCTTATTCATCTGGATTACTGTAATAGCCTCTTAACTACTTTTCATGCCTCTAGTCTTCTACATCTCTAATTTGTTTTACAGATCCCTACAAAGTGATCTTCCTAAAGCACTACTCTGATTATCTTACTGATCTGTCTCAAAAACATCCCATCTCCTGATACACAAGATCCAAAATTTAAGCTTCCTTAATTTGAACCCAGAGTTCCCCACAATCTAACATAGACAGATCACATCTATCACCCTCCCTTCACCCAGCCCAGGTGTTTCGGCCAGGCTGAACTTCTTGCTATTCACTATATATCAGCATTTCTAGGTATGTGCCATTGTCCCACGGGTTCACTCAACCTGGAGAGCAGTGTTTATTTCCACAGGTTCAAATCCTTTGCTCAAATTCCATCTCCTCCTAGGAGTTATCCCTGATATCCAGCTGAAAGCAAGGTTATATCCCTCTGCTCTCATTTTATTTATTCCTTTCCTGACCCTAATCATTTTCTTGTTCTTTTCAACTTTTATTTTAGATTCAGTGCATACATGTGCAGGTTTTTTACCTGGACATATTAAGTGATGTTGAGGTTTGGGGTACAAATGATCCCATTACCCAGGTACTGTGCATAGCACCCACTAGTTAGTTTTTCAACCTTTTGCCCATCTTGCCCTCCCCCTTCTCATAGTCCCCAGTTTCTGTTGTTGCCATATTTGTGTCCATGGGTACCCAATGTTTAGCACCTTCTTATAAGGGAGAATATGTGTATTTGGTTTCCTGTTCCTGCATTAATTCACTTAGGATAATAGCCTCCAGCTGCATCCATGTTGCTGCAAAGGACATATTTCATTTGTATGGCTGCATAGTATTCCATGGTGTATATGCACCACATTCTCCTTATTACATCATCGATTGGCACCTAGGTTGATTTAATGACTTTGCTATTGTGAATAGTGTAGTGATGAACATATAAGTGCATGTGTCTTTTTGGTATAAATGATTGTTTTGTTTTGGATATATACTCAGTAATGGGATTGCTAGGTCAAATGGTTGTTCTGTTTTAAGTTATTTGAGAAATCTCTAAACTGCTTTTCACAGTGGCTGAACTAATTTACATTCCCACAAACAATGTATAAGCATTCCCTTTTCTCCACTGCCTCACCAGAATCTATTGTTTTTAGATCATTGTTTGAGATAGATCTTGCTCTGTCACCCAGGCTGAGTGCAGCGGCATGAACATGGCTCACTGCAGCCTTGACCTCCTGGACTCAAGCAACTTTCCTGTCTCAGCCTTTTGTGTAGCTTGGACTATAGGTATGTGCCACCACACCCGGCTATTTTTCTGGTCAATTTTTATCTTTTTTTTTTTCTTTTGGAAAGATGAAGTCTCATGATGTTGCCCAGGTTGGTTTTGAACTTCTGGACTCAAGTGACCCTCCTGCCTCTGCCTCCCAAAGTGCTGGGTTTACAGGCATGAGCCACTGCACCTGGCCTTGACTTTTCAATAATAACCATTCTGACTGGTATGAAATAATATCTCATTGTGATTTTGATTTATGTTCCTCTGATGATTAGTGATGTACAGCATTTTTTCGTATGTTTGTTAGCCACTTGTATGTCTTCTTTTGAGAAGTGTCTGTTCATATCACATGCCCATTTTTCGATGATGTTATTTGTTTTTATGCTTGTTGAATTGTTTAAGTTCCTTATAGATTCAGGATGTTAGACTTTTGTCAGATGCATAGTTTGTAAGTATTTTCTCTTATTCTTTAGGTTGTCTATTCTGTTAATAGTTTCTTTTGATGTGCAGAAGTTCTTTTGTTTAATTGGGTACCACTTTTCAATTTTTGTTTTCACTGGAATTACTTTTGAGGACTTAGACATAAATTCCTTCCCAAGGCCAATGTCCAGAATGGTGTTTCCTAGGTTTGCTTCTAGGATTCTCATAGTTTGAGGTCTTACATTTAAATCTTTAATCCATCATATGTTGATTTTTGTAGATGGTGAAAAGTAAGGGTCCAGTTTTATTCTTCTGTATATGCCTAGCCAGCTATTCCAGCACCATTTATTGAGAGTGTCCTAAAAAAGGGGAGTGTCCAAAAATACTGTCTATTTTTGTCAACGACAGATTGATGTAGGTGTGTGGCTTTATTTCCAGGTTCTCTCTTCTGTTTCATTGGTCTATGTGTCTGTTTTTGTACCAGTATTATGCTGTTTTGATTACTGTAGCTTTATAGCATAGTTTGAAGTAGAGTAATGTGATGCCTCTGGCTTTGTTCTTTTTGCTTAGGATTGCTTTGGCTATTCAGTCTCTTTTCTGGTTCCATATGAATTTTAGGATAGTTTTTTTTCTAGTTCCATAAAAAACAACATCAGTAGTTTGATAGGAATAGCACTGCATCTGTATATCGCTTTAGGTAGAATGTCCATTTTAATGATACCGATTCTTCCAATTCATGAACATGGCATGTTTTTCCATTTGTTTGTGTCATCTATGATTCATTTTGGCAGTGTTACGGATATTTTAACTCCTTGGTTAGTTACATTTCTAGGTATTTTATTTTTTGTGTGGCTATTGTAAATGAGATTGCATTCTTGATTGGGCTTTCATCTTGAATGTTATTGACGTATAGAAATGCCACTGGTTTTTGTACATGGATTTTGTATCCTGAAACTTTATTGATGTCATTTATTAGTTCCTGGAGGCTTTTGGCAGAGTCTATAGGGTTTTCTAGGTATAGGATTATATCATCCATGAGGAGAGATAATTTGACTTTTTCTTTTTCTTATTTGGATGCCTTTTATTTCTTTCTCTTGCCTGATAGCTCTGGTTAGTACTTCCAATACTACGTTGAATAGGAATGGCCAAGTGGGCTTCCTTTTCTTGTTCCAGTTCTCAAGGGGAATGCTTCCAGTTTTTGCCCATTCAGTACGATGTTGGCTGTCGGTTTGTCATTGATGGCTCTTATTATTGCGAGGTATGTTTCTTCAATGCCTCATTTCTTTGCGGGTTTTTATCATGAAGGGATGCTGGATTTTATTGAGAGTATTTTCCATGTCTATTGAGATGATCATATGGTTTTTGTTTTTAATTCTGTTTATTTAGTGAATCACACTTATTGATTTACATATATTGAACTGACCTTGCATACCAGGAATAAAGCCTACTTGATCATGGTAAATTAACCTCTTGGTATGCTGTTGAATTCAGTTTTCTAGTATTTTGTTGAGGATATCTGCATCTGTGTTCATCAGGGATATTGTAGTTTTCTTTTTCTGTTGTGTCTTTTCCAGATTTTGGTATCAGGGTGATGTTAGCTTTATAGAATTAGGGTGGAGTACCTCCTCATCGATTTTTTTGGAATAGTTGCAGTAGAATTGGTACCAGCTTTTCTTCCTATGTCTGGTAGAATTAGGCTATGAATCCATCTGGTCCAAGACTTTTCATTGGTACAGGCTTTTAATACTGATTCAATTTTGGAACTCCATATTAATCTGTTCAATGTTTTAATTTATTCCTGATTCAGTCTTGGGAGGGTATGTGTTTCCAGGAATATATTGATTTCCTCTAGATTTTTTAGTCCATGTGCTTAGAGATGTTCATAGTACTCTCTGAGAATCTTTAATATGTCCATGGGATCAGTTGTAATATCACCTTTGTATTTCTAGTTGTGCTTATTTGGATCTTCTCTCTTTTTTTCTTTGCTAATCTAGCTATTGGTCTAGTGGTTTGGTTTATTTTTACAAAAAAAAACAACTTTTGTTTTCATTAATTTTCCTTGCTACCTTTGGGGTTAGTTTGTTCTTGTTTTTCTAGTTTCTCTAGGTGTGATGTTAGAATGTTAATTTGAGACTTTTCTAGCTTTTTGAAGTAGGCATTTAGTGCTAGAAACTTTCCTCTTAAAGGCTTTTGCTGCATCCCAGAGATTTTGGTATGTTGTATCTCTGTTTTTATTTACTTCAAACTTTTTTTAAAAAAATTCTATCTTAATTACATTGTTTACGCAAAAGTCATTCAGAAGCAAGTTGTTTAATTTCCAGATAATTGTATAGTTTTGAGAGATATTCTTGGCATTAATTTCTATTTTTATTCCACTGTGGTCCAAGAGTAGAGTTTGTGCGATTTTTTTTTAAGTTATTGAGAGTGCTTTATGGCCAAGCATGTGGTCAACCTTGCAGTATGTTCTCTGTGCAGATAAGAGAAATAAGTATTCTGTGTTTGATGGGTGGAGTATTCTGTAGGTATCTATTATGTCCAAATGGTCAATGTCAAGTTTAGAATTTCTTTGTTAGTTTTTTGTCTCGATAATCTGTCTAATGCTGTCAGCAGGGTGTTGAAGTCTCCCACTATTATTGTGTGGCTATCTAAGTCTTTTTGTAAGTCTAGAAGTTTTTTATTTTCTATTTTTTATTTCAGTAGTTTTGGGGGAACAGGTGGTGTTTGGTTGCATGAATAAGTTCTTTAGTGGTGATTTCTGAGATTTTGGTGCACCCATCACCCACACAGTGTATACTGTACCCAGTGTGTAGTCTTTTATCCCTTACCCCCCCACCCTTTCCCCAGAGTCCCCAAGTCCACTGTGTCATTCTTATGCCTTCGCGTCCTCAGAGCTTAGCTCCCAATTACGAGTGAGAACATATAGTTTGGTTTTCCATTCCTGAGTTACTTCACTTAAAATAATAGTCTCTAATTCCATCCGTCTTGCTGTGAATGCCATTATTTTGTTTCTTTTTTATGGCTGAGTAGTATTCCATGGTGTGTGTGTATGTGTGTGTGTGTGTATATACACACATATATATATATCACACAATACATATATATATGTGTGTGTGTGTATGTATGTATGTATATATATATATATATATATCTCACATTTTCTTTATCCACACTTTGATTGATGGGCATTAGGGCTGGTTCCATATTTTTGCAATTGTAAATTGTGCTGCTATAAACATGCATGTGCAAGTATCTTTTTCATATAATGACTTTTTTCCTCTGGGTAGATAGATACCTAGTAGTGGGATTGCTGGATCAAATGGTAGATCTACTTTTAGTTCTTTAAGGAATCTCCACACTGTTTTCCATAGTGGTTGTACTAGTTTACTTTGCCACCAACAGTGTAAAAGTGTTTCCTTTTCACCACACTCACACCAACATCTACTATTTTTTTATTTTTTGATTATGGCCATTCTTGCAGGAGTGAGGTGGTATCACATTATAGCTTTGATTTGCATTTCCCTTATAATTAGTGATGTTGAGCAATTTTCCATATGCTTCTTAGCCATTTGTATATCTTCTTTTGAGAATTGTCTATTCATGTCCTTAGCCCACTTTTTGGTAGGATTGTTTTATTTTCTTGCTAATTTATTTGAGTTCTTTGTAGATTATGGAAATTAGTCCTTTGTTGGATGTACAGATTGTGAAGACTTTTCTCCCACTCTTTGGGTTGTCTGTTAACTCTGCTTTACGGCCAGCTTTTGCTGTGCAGGAGCTTTTGAGTTTAATTTCGTCCCATCTATTTATCTTTGTTTTTGTTGCATTTGCTTTTGTGTTCTTGGTCATGAAGTCTTCACCTAAGCCAATGTCTAGAAGGGTTTTTCTGATGTTATCTTCTAGAATTTTTATGGTTTCAGGTCTTAGATTTAAGTCTTTGATCCAGCTTGAGTTGATTATTGTATAAGGTGAGAGATGAGGACCAGTTTTATTCTTCTACCTGTGGCTTGCCAACTATCCAAGCATCATTTGTTGAACAGGTATATTTTCCCCATTTTATGTTTTAATTTGCTTTGTCAAAGATTAGTTGGCTGTAAGTGTTTGGCTTTATTTCTGGGTTCTCTATTCTGTTCCATTGGTCTATGTGCCTATTTTTATACCAGTACCATGCTGTTTTGGTGACTATGGCCTTATAGTAGAGTTTGAAGTCTGGTCATGTGATGCCTCCAGATTTTTTTCTTTTTATTTAGTCTTGCTTTGGCTATGCAGGATCTTTTTTGGTTCCATATAAATTTTAGGATTTTTTTTTCTAGTTCTGTGAAGAAGGATGGTGGTATTTTGATGGGAATTGCATTTAATTTGTAGATTTCTTTTGGCAGTATGGTCCTTTTCACAATATTAATTCTACCCATCCATGAGCATGAGATGTGTTTCCATTTGTTCGTGTTGTCTATGATTTCTTTCAGCAGTGTTTTGTAGTATTCCTTCTAGAGGTCTTTCACCTCCTTGGTTAGGTATATTCCTAAGCTTTTTTGTTTTTGTTTTTTTGGTGGGATTTTTTTTTTTTGCAGCTATTATAAATGTGGTTGAGTTCTTGATTTGATTCTCAGCTTGGTTGTTATTGGGGTATAGCAGAGCTACTGTTTTGTGTACATTAATTTTGTATTCTAAAACTTTGCTGAATTCATTTACCAGTTCTAGAAGCTTTATGGATGAGTCTTTAGTGTTTTCTGGGTATACAAACATATCATCAGCAAACAGTGACAGTTTGACTTCCTCTTTATTGATTTGGATGCCCTTTATTTCATTCTCTTGTCTGATTGCTCCTGCTAAGACTTCCAGTAATACATTGAATAGAAGTCATGAAAGTGAGCATCCTTGTCTTGTTCCAGTTCTCAGGGGGAATGCTTTCAACTTTTCTCTGTTCAGTATAATGTTGGCTGTGGGTTTGTCATAGACAGCTTTTATTACCTTAAGGTATGTCCCTTCTATGGTGATTTTGCTGAGGGTTTTAATAATAAAGGGATGCTGGATTTTGTCAGATTCTTTTTCTGCATCTGTTGAGATGATCATGTGGTTTTTGTCTTTAATTCTGTTTATGTGGTGTATCATATTTAATGACTTGCAGATGTTAAACCATCCCTGCATCACTGGTATGAAACCCACTTGATCATGGTGGATTGTCTTTTTGATATGCTGTTGGATTCAGTTAGCTAGTATTTTGCTGAGGATTTTTGCATCTATGTTCTTCAGAGATATTGGTCTGTAGTTTTCTTTTTTTGTTATGTCCTTCCTTGGTTTTCTCTATCCTGTGGAATAGTGTCAATAGGATTGGTACTAATTCTTCTTTGAATGTCTGATAGAATTTAACTGTGAATCCATCTGGTCCTGGACTTCTTTTGTTGGAAATTTTTCAATTATTATTTCAATCTTGCTGCTTGTTATTGGTCTGTTCCAAGTTTCTACATCTTCCTGGTTTAATCTAGGAGGGTTGTATGTTTCCAGGAATTTATCCATCTCCTCTAGGTTTTCTAGTTTATGCACATAAAGATGTTCATAGTAGCCTTGAATAATCTTTTGTATTTCGGTTGTATCAGTAGTAATATCTCTTCTTTCATTTTTAATTGTATTTATTTGGATCTTCTTTTCTTTTCTTGGTTAATCTCAATAATGATCTACCAATTTTATTTATCTTTTCAGAAAACCACCTTTTTGTATTTTTGAAAAATAAATCTGAGTGCTCCAATGTTGGGTACATATATATTTGTAATAGTTACATATTCTTGTTGAACTTAACCATTTATCATTATGGGCCCCTGATCTCACTGTCCGTTTTTAGTGTAGTTCTTTAAAGTTTGTTTTATCTGATATAAGAATAGACCCCTGGTATTTTTTGTTTTATTTTTGCATAATAGAATGTTCCTCAACCCTTACTTTGAGCCTGTAGGTGTCAGTACTTGTGAGATGGCTCTCCTGAAGACAGCAGATGGATGGGTCTTGTTTTTTTAGCCAACTTGCCACTCTGTGACTTTTGAGTTGGGTGTTTAGACCATTTACCTTCAAGGTTAATGTCGATATGTGAGGTTTTGATCTTGTCATAAAATTATTAGCTGATTGCTTTGTAGTTTCTATTGTGTGGTTGCTTTATAGGGTCTGCAAGCTATGCACTAAGTGTGTTTTTGTGGTAGCAGATTTCTTTTCTTTTTATGTTTAGAACTCCTTTAGGGATCTCTTGTTAGACTAGTCTAGTGGTAACAAATTCCTTTAGTGCTTGCTTGTCTGAATACACTTTTATTTCTCCCATGTTTATGAAGCTTAGTTCGGCAGGTTATACAATTCTTGATTGGAATTTCTTTTCTTTACAATGCTAAAAATAGGCCTCCCATCTCTCCTGACTTGCAATGTTTCTGCTGAGAAGTCAACTGTTATCCTGCTGGAGATCCTTTTGTATGTGATCTGACCTTTATCTCTAGTTGCCTTTCAGATTTTTTTCTTTAGCATTAACCCGATGACTATATGCCTTAGTGATGTTCATTTTGTGTTGTATCTCATAAGTCTTCTCTGGATTTCTTGTATATGGATGTCTACATCTCTATCAAGATTAGGGAAATTTTCTTCAATTATTTTCTCAAATATGTTTTTGAGGTTATTTGCTTTTTTCTCCTTCTCTCTCAAAGATTTTGTTTAAAAAAATTTTCTCTGTATTTTTGTCTGGCTGAGTTAGTTCAAAAGACTGGCCTTCAAGGTCTGAAATTTTTTCTTCTGCATAGTCCTGTCTATTGATAAAGCTTTAAATTGCATTTCAAAATTCCTTGAGTTTTTCTATTCCAGAAGCTCTGATTGATTTTTCACAAGATTAATCTGATTGAAGTTTATCTCTTCTTTCCTTTCCTGGATTGCTTTGGAAGTTTCTTTGTGTTGATTTTCAACCTTGTCTTGGATCTCATTGAGCTTTCTTGCAATCTATGCTTTGAATCTTTTATCCATCATTTCTGAGTTTCCATTTGGTCTGGGACCATTGCTGGAGACATAGATAGTGTGATTCTTTGGTGATGTTACTACATTCAGAGTTTTCATGATGCCTGAATTCTTGCACTGGTTTCTTCTCATCTGCAGATGCTGGTACTTCTAATTTTTTTAATTATTTTTGTGCAGGTAGGATTTTTTTCTTTTTCTTTCTTTCCCTACTGTATTATTTTTTCCTTCCTTTTCCTTTTCCCCCCTCCTAGAGGGTGTGACTGCAGAGGATGCTAGGTAGTGTCTTTTGGCTTTGCTTCTATAGCCCTATGTATTTCTTTTGGTAGGTTTCATATTGGGCTATGCCATTTAACCTATAAGCCAATATATGGCACTTATAGATATAAGCCTGCTATGGCCAATATGGCTGGGGATATACTTTATTCTGACAGAAGATCTCTGTTGCCTCTGGGTTGATTCATGGAACGCACCATGGTCTGAGCCCCCTGCTCAACCCCAGGGAGGGCAGGAGCCACAAAAGGCAGGGTCAGACTGGGAAGGTCCACCTACATCAGGTCTTATGATGGCAGGCACAAGCACCAGCAATGAGGGAGAATCCAGTGGGTGGCCACCAAGTGCCTAGAGGTGTACTTATGCATGGAGCTGAGAAACCTCCTCAGCACCAAAGTCTCTGCATGGGGATGAGGGCAGCCTAAACTCCATGAGAGTAGGTGATCCAGATGCCTGGAGATCTGCCTGGGCATGGAGCACAGACAGCCCCTGCACCAAGATCTCTGCACTGGAGGGTTGGAGTGACTCAGGCTGCTGATGCAGTCAAGCAGGTGTTTCAAATGCCTGGAGATCTGCCTGGATGTGGAGCACAGAGGGACACCCCACCCCATACCAAGATCTTCACACAGGAAGGGTAGGGTGGGTCAGGCTGCTGATCTAGGTGAGGGGGTTCTTCAAATGCCTGGAGATCTGCCTGGGCATGGAGCAGAGAAAGCCCCGCTGCACCATGATCCACGCCCAGGAAGGGTAGAGTGGCTCAGGCTGCTGCTCCAAGCAAGTGGGTGCTCTAAATGGCTGGAGATCTGCCTGAGGGTGAGTTGGAGAGGGCCCCATGCACCATGATCTTAGGGGAGCAGGCTGGGACACCTAGCAATGTCACATGCAGACTGGTTCCAGGTTGCCAAACTGGCCCTGGCTGCAAGTCGCACCACCCAGGAGAAACTGCAGCTCTAGTAGCTCTCCTCCCACCCCCAGTTTGCTATGGGCGAAGAGGATAACTCCAGCACCTACTGCTGAAGCACCTTCCACAGTTCTGGCTGTGGAGGCTCCTATCCTGCTCAAGAGCAGGTGATCCAATCTCTGGCCCGAGACTAAAATGCCTGCATGGCCATGATGCTAGGTCACCAAAGAATGGCTGACTTGTTATGCTCCTGGATTAAAAACGGCATCCTGCTGTCAGTCCCAGTCTGGAAAAATGCCTGCAGCTTCCCCCAGTGTCTTTCCCTCACAGCATCTTGAAGCCTCTCTCCAAGTTAGTTCCAGAGCTTGGAAGAAACAAAAGTGCACCCCTTCCACCACCCCTTAGCTTGGGTTACTTGGATCCCCAGCAGAAAGGTGAGTCAGACAGAGGCTCTTTTCCTCTCTTGTGTACTGAGGCTTCACCGACTTTTATCAGCCAGTCACTTTTATTTCGGGCGCTGTTTGCCAGTGTTCTCCTTCCTGGGATCTGGGATGTCCTTCATGATTCCAGTGGATTCTCATTTTCCGTCTTGAATTAAAGCTCACGTGGTTGATCTTTATGTACTATCTTGCTATTTCCAAGTGGCTGAGGGATGCTAAAAATCTCTAAACCACCATCTTGGGAGGAAAAAAACTCAACTTTGTATGAAAGTTGCATGGAAATATCTCATCCCCTTTAGGAGACTAAAAGCCCTTGAAAGAAAAACCTGTATCTGTATGTGACACACAACACTTGAACACATTAGTGCTTAATATGTACTGAATGAGCACATATTAATGCATGCATGGATTCATATACTTGTATGAATACCATGCCTTGCTCACTAAACATACGGTCATTCATGGAGACAAAAACATAAATAAATCACCGTATAAATCAATCACTTAACCATGCATTTACAATATGCTCATGGTAAGAGCTGTGCATTTGTAATTGCATGCCCATGTGTACTCGTGCTTGAAAAAAAAGAAAAATGAACCCTTTGAACAAATGGGCAATGACTTTCTCTCTCTGAGTACTTCAAGTCATCCTAACATAGGCACCTGTATGAAAGAAAATGAAAACCCTGGTGTTGCTCTGAAAATGCCAGGTCAGATGAAAGAGCTGCTGGGACTGGAAGAAATCCATATGCATTGGCTACATGTAAGGACTGGGGCCAAGACAGGCTGCCACTGACGGGGTAAAGTAACCCAAGCTAAGGATGTGCTTAGAGGGAAGAGAAGTAAACTACAGACAATTCCAGAATGGCTCTAAATGGCAAACATCCTCCCAAATATACAGCAAACAACATTGACATGGCTGACGTGTAGAGGTTGTGTGTGTGTGTGTGTGTGTGTGTGTGTGTGTGTGTGTATTCATGGTGGAGAGGAATACGAGAATGAATGAATGAATGAATTCAGAGCACCCTGATAAATTCCCCCAGGATAAAATCCAAAGCATCTGCTTCTAAGAGATAAACAGAAAGCTCTGCTCCTCAGAGGCATGGCCAGTGGCTGAACACAGAGCTAATCTCCTCTGCACTGGGTCCCAGGCACCATGGCAAATGTGTGTCAAAAAAAAAAAATATGGAGGTAAAAAAGAGAATCTCACTAAAGGCAGTAATGTGAATTCAAATACTCTTTGCAGTTTGGATGAAAGCAACCAAAAGTGATGTTGTTTCAAAAAGACTAGAAGCACTAGAGCAGAGAAATAGATTAATTTTGGCTGTGGAGATGAAGAGGACTCCCTGGCTAACAGGGTGGGGCCCGGCCAGCTGCCAATGAGCATGAAAATGCTGTGCATTTTCCAAGCACTATGTGTTCCTCCATGGGCTTTCCCATTTGTTGTGTCATTTGATCTTCCAAGCACCAAGGTGAGCAAGCAATACAGGGGTTGTTACTCCCCTTCCATGGAATTTAGCTGATGCCCAATATCCCCCCAGCCTGGAATCCATCTCCTTTATGACCAATCCGTGATTCAGGGCAGTGCTTCTCAAGCTTTAATGTAAACATGACCTAGAGTATGCACATACTGAAATTCAGATTCCAACTCCACAAGTGTGGGATACGGCCTGGGATTCTGCATTCTAACATGTTCCCAAATGAGCCCCTTGCTGTAGGTGTGGAATCATATAGCTTTGGACACCATATCCATGAGCGCTGGGTTTCCATAAAAGGTTATAAGCTTTTCATTTGGTCAGACATTTTTTAAGCTACTAAAATCCTAGGCCAGATGTCACAAGTAGATCCCAGTTAGGACTGAGTTGTCTTTAGCTCCCAGATGCATAATCACCTGCAGAAGACACCTTCTCAATCCCAATTTAGGACCCTGGAAAAGTCCCAGCCCCTCTCTAGATTTCCATTTCTCCATTTGTGCAAAATCAAAGCACATCATCTCCTAGGCCCCACATGAAGAAGCCCAGAGAGGATTTCTTGTTTGGATTTATTTGACTATGATAAAGCCCCCCAAAAGGTCCTGGAACACTGAGACTCCATAGAGAGCTCATTTCCATCAACACACAAGGAAAACATGAAGAACCTCAACATACTCCATCACCATCTTCATCCCCCACCCAGGGTGAAAGAACAGGCACGTTATCACCATCCAGTCTTTCCTGGGAATGACAGAATGCCAAAGGCGGATCTTACTCGGCATCCCAGAGCAAGGTAAAGATTGATCCGAATGCCCTGATTTGTGACCCTACACAATAGCATTAAGAATACAGAGAAGGTCCACTCCAGATCCTGTTTGCCTGGGTGCCACCAGCAGGGGCTGCAGAACAGCAAAGCTTTGCTGCCTGATTCTTCCTCTGGAAGCTTCATCCCAGAGGGGCACCACTAGATGCCAGCCGGAGCTCTCCTGTATGAGGTGTCTGTCAACCGCTGCTGGGAGGTGTCCCCCAGTCAGGAGGCACGGGGATCAGGGGCCTAGTTGAGGAGTCAGTCTGTCCCTTAGCAGAGCTCGAGTGCTGTGCTAGGAGATCTGCTCAAAACCACAAAAAGATATCATCTCATGCCAGTTAGAATGGAGATCATTAAAAAGTCAGGAAACAACAGATGCTGGAGAGGATGTGGAGAAATAGGAATGCTTTTACACTGTTGGTGGAAGAGTAAATTAGTACAACCATTGTGGAAGACAGTGTGGTGATTCCTCAAGGATCTAGAACCAGAAATACCAATTGACCCAGCAATCCTATTACTGGGTATATACCCAAAGGATTATAAATCATTCTACTATAAAGATACATGCACACGTATGTTTATTGCGGCACTATTCACAAGAGCAAAGACTTGGAACCAACCCAAATGCCCATCAATGATAGATTGGATAAAGAAAATGTAGTACATATACACCATGAAATACTATGCAGCCATACAAAATGATGAGATCATGTCCTTTGCAGGGACATGGGTGAAGATAGAAACAATCATTCTCAGCAAACTAACACAGGAACAGAAAACCAAACACCACATATTCTCACTCATAAATAGGAGGTGGACAATGAGAACACATGGACACAAGGAGAGGGGCAACACACACCAGAGCCTGTCAGCCGATGGGTGACTAGGGGAGGGATAGCGTTAGGAGAATTACCTAATGTAGATGACGGGTTGATGGGTGCAACAAACCACCATGGCACGTGTGTACGTGTATAACAAACCTGCACGTTCTGCATATGTATCCCAGAACTTAAGTGTAGTTTTTAAAGAAAGAAAAGAGTACAGAGGAAAGACCAGTTCCCAAGTAGCCCCCTCACTGACCAAGCACAATGCCTGCATTCCATATTAAAGCATAGTCCGTTAAGTCCTTTTCAGCCTCAGAAATGTATTTCTACAACTATAAACATTCCTGGGAGGACTGTTTAATACCTCTGAACCTTAATCATTTAACAAGATCGAGGGCATTTATTTATTATATTTCTTGTGACAACTAGCTGACACAAAGGCACTCCTAGAACAGAACGAGGAAAGGGCACAAGGGGTAAGAGAGGACCCCTAAAAGTACCCACCAGAAGTCACCAAAGACTACCATTGCCTGCTTCTCAGCTTTGCGTAAAGTCAGACCTGTTTATACGCTTCCACCAATACCACCCTGAGTCTCTGGATGGTCTTCAGAACTCACAAAGATGCCCTGTCCCGACACGGCCTTTCTTCTACCCTGCCCCACCCATGCTAAGGCTGAGCTATGCTTGTTCCAGCTGTGCAGGAGACTCCGTGCTGTTTCACAGGACGTGGCTTGGGGACAAGGAGATGCAGTTCCCTGATGCAGCGGCTCAGCACTGCACAAGCGCCCCCTCATGCAGCCTGTTCTCAGCAGGGCCCACTGAGAAGACGACAAAGAATGAGAACTCCAGCATCCTGATTCCCCACTCCAGGGCCCGCCGCCTTGGCCTCAGAGCCAGCACCAGACGCCCTTCAGAGACCGCAAACCTCCAGGAAAAATTAAATCCTCACAAAACACCCTTTAATTTTATCCACTTGCCTTAATGAAGGTTCTGGTATTAATGACCTCAGAGGCTTTTTGTCTGACAGTTCTGCTGGTAACTAAACCCTGTGCTATTTCCCCCGCCCAACAGCCTGAAATCTCAAGCGTCGCCTCTAATCTTATTTTCTATTTCTGGGCTATATTGCATTAGCACCTTTTTATTTCTCCTGGCATGTTTGACAGTGAGTTCAGGCTAGTGAGAATCATCTCTTTGTGCTGGCAAATAGGGATTGCATCGGCTGTTTGAGAATAATGACTTATAGTTAAAATTACCCCCAGGATGTCATAATTACATGGTTGCAGCTTTCTTCTTTGACAAGTTGGAGAGGCGGAGTTCAGGTGGCCTACGGGAAGTTGCTTGGGGTGGAGGAGAAAGATGGATAAACAAATGTGTACCCAGAGCCCCCCAGGAAGCTTGAGGACCTAGAACAGAGCCTGAAGCTACAGCATGCTGTGAGCAGGCAGGAAAGAGCTATTCAGCCCCATCTGCCCACCTCCTGTGCACACACGCACACACACGCACACACATGTTCCTTCTGCCCATCCAGAGTTAAAATGAAAGGGCCACTGCAC
This sequence comes from Pan troglodytes, assembly GCF_028858775.2. Lineage (NCBI taxonomy): Eukaryota > Metazoa > Chordata > Mammalia > Primates > Hominidae > Pan > Pan troglodytes. The sequence goes on along the minus strand of NC_072407.2, from coordinate 129,019,552 downwards.
TAGCTTCACTGAGGGTGGCATGATTTTCAGGATCCCCCAGACTCCCCATAACCATGAACATCACACCCTATGGGGTTTACTGCAGTATCTGAAATTTATAAATGAAACACCCCTTTGACCTAACTCATTAAACAAAAGGTCTCTGCTAAAGCCAAGCATTATTTGGGAAGGGTTTCATCATTAACATTAGCAGTAGGTTAGGTTAACTCATGGTATTCTGCGACCAATGTTTTCACACTGGCTTTTAGGAGTGAAATAAACATTCTTTTCCATGAACCACATGGCAGAAGACAGTGGGCACATGGTGCTGTGGATGAAACTCTGCCCACTCAGCTCCCACTCCACCCCACCCCACCCCAGGGACTTCCAATGGGGGAGGCTGCTGGGATTCTGGCTTGACAGCCGTGCTGTCTAAGCTTGTAGCAGGGCATGTGGGGGAGAGCTATGGAATTGATGAGTTTTGATATCCAGAGACTAGGAAAGGCAAATGTTGAAACGATGATTCCTGTGAAGGTAGGAGGACGTCAAAGGGGAAGGCCCTGCCACCTGCCAGGATGATGAAGGTCGTGGGCCAAGGGGGAAATGGTGAAGGGTCAGGAAACAACTAGAAATAGGACCAGAGATGAGAGAAGCACACCTTAGGAAGGGACAAATCACACCAAGGGGCTGGGACAGCCTAGTGGTTGTGAACGTGGCCTTTGGCTCCATTGCCCGAGTGATGGAATGAGGCGGCATCGACCCGAGTGTCGGCAGGCAGATTACTTAACTTCTCTGTGACTCAGTTGCATCATTTCTAAAATGAGAAGGATAACATTACCTAAACGTGTTAGTGTAGGTGAAGTGCTGAAAACACTGAGGCCCATGGCTTGTCCTTAATAAGCAAATGATATTAATATTATTTTCATGTAGCTATTATTGTTAAAACTGCTCCCCCAGATTCCCAATTTTTATCTTGCTCTTCTCCCTTGGAAATCTCCAAAATGCTGCACCCGCCCCTGAGGAAGGGAGACAGGGGAATATTCCAGGGGTGATATGGAAGCTGAATTGGTTGAGTACCAAGGAGCCACAGTGAGGCACGAATGAGTGGATCCCAGGCATTTATCTGTCAGGAAGGCGAACAGGAGCCACAAGGGGCCCTAGGAAGTGAGGTGGGGCACATGGGAAAGAGGATTTTTTAAGCACTATTTCTAATCTGTGTAATTACTGCTGTTGCGCCAAGGCACAAGTGCGGAGGAACCTTGTAGCCCATATTTTTGTTGTCGTTGTTTTTGCCTCCATTAGAGAGACCTTGAGACCTCCCTCAGGTTTTGAAAGAAAATTACATTATTTTCCTGCAGCAGGGCAGACGCAGCATGCAGGAATAAGCCTGCATTACAGCCTCCCAGGATTGGCAGTTGAGGCTTCAGCAGACACAAGTGTGCGTCAGGCCGTTTTTGCAAATGACACTAATTAATATGGGGATTAATGAAAAAGCAAATGCACTTCGGCTCCTTGATTGAAATCCTAAATGCTCTCCCAGACACTCCCGTATTTCCACATGGGCTTTGGCAGCCGCTTGTGCTGGGACAGCTGTCTGACAAAAGACGCACCTCACATGGTCCACAGTCTCCTTGCCACTTCTGTCACTCCAGCTAACCTGTCACCTAAGGGCCTGACCCACGTTTCAGCTGGTCTCAGATCATGGAGGGTGCAGCTACAATCAGCACAGAGGAAAGAGGCAAAGAGGTGGTATGATCTCATGCAAGGATCCGGAAAACACAATTGTAAGGCCAGCTTTATCTTTTACTATTCAGGGTACCTAAACTGAATGTCCTCCACTGTTATAATAATAATGACACTGCCCCATGCACCTTACAAGTAATGGGGAAGAACTGTGGCAATGGGTGCTGAAGAGCTTTTAAACCCCAAAGCATTGCACAGATGTGATTATTTGGATGGTACTCAGAGACACAGAAGGAGGGGAAAATCGATCCTGCAATGCCACAGAGCACAGTGGAAGTCTTGGTAGAGTAGAAGGGGAGAGTCTCTGGCTAAAGCGGAGGTCAGGTGAACAGTAATTTATCTAGTGACAGCTGTACAACTGTGGGACTAGAGACAGCCCCAGAACAGGCCAGACCAGCCCTTTTTCCTGACGATGAAGATGTCCCCACAGAGACCTTCCTCAGCTTGCCCTTCCCTGATGCTGCCCTGAGGACCCCAGTCCACAGGGAGCTCTGCCCCCACCTCATTGCAAGTGGTCAGTTTTCTTTCTTCTGTGTAGATATCTTGCTACCTCTCATGTGCAGTAAGATCTCTGAGCCTCTGTCTGCTGTATGCTGTTCATTTATTCGTGTTGGAATGCCCCTGTGACACCAAGCCCATGGCCTGGTGCATATACTAGGCTAAAACGCAGATATTAGCCAATAGCCTGAGCTGTTCTCCCTCATTCTTGCAGCACCTGGCTATGTAAGGATGCCCTGGCCTCTCCGTTGAGAAGCAGATGATCTGCTTTGCTATAGCTCCTTGCCTGCAGAACCTCATTGAAAGCTTGACCCAATCCCCTTACCAAGATGCCTCTGCTCCATCACTGCAAAGGCTGGGCTGGGGGCAGGAGGATGGGCAAAGGCTCTACACAGGCACAGACGTGCTCTTCTCTTGAAGAGAAGTGACCCCTTTCCCCCACCCGTCCACACCCTCCAGAGAAACAACTAGGACAAAGCTTTGCAGTATGGACATATGAGGAAGTGGTCATTAAAAGATGCGGCCTCAGGTCAGCAGACCCAGGTCATGATCTCTTTATCATTAGGGATCATTCTCTCTTCATCTCTCTGAGTCTTAACTTCCTCATCTGTGAAATGAAGGATCTGAACCAGGTAATCCCTGCAGTTCCTCCCACCTCTAAGATTCCTTGACTTACCAAGGAAGATGGGAGGGCAGCCAGGAATGACATGAACCTGGGTTAAACCGAGTCTGTCCCCACATGTTGGGGCTTTATTTCTGCAGAATTCTCCACCCCAGTCCCTTCCCAAGCCATGGGCAAAAACAGCTCAGGTAGTAATGAAGGTGTGGCTATAGCTGAGCAATTGGATTTAAATCCCACAGAGCCATGGTGCTGGGAAGAGGGGCTGCCCTGGGCAGTCTATCAAAAGACCATTCCAACCAACCGATGTCTTATACATGGGTTTACACACATGCCCTTTATTGTGTCAATTACCCATCAATAGCATTGTTGAAATCTGAAAAAGTATGACTTATGAAGTTGTGCTAAGAGAACATCTGCTTATTACTTATTTCCCATCCTTTTTTTTTTTTTTTTTTTTTTGAGATGGAGTCTCGTTGTCACCCAGGCTTGAGTGAAGTGGTATGATCTCGGTTCACTGCAACCTCCACCACCTGGGTTCAAGCAATTCTCCTCCCTCAACCTCCCAAGTAGCTGGGATTACAGGTGCCCACCACCACTCCTGGCTAATTTTTACATTTTTAATAGAAACTGGTTTCACCATATTGGCCAGGCTGGTCTCAAACTCCTGACCTCAGGTGATCTGCTCTCCTTGGCTTCCCAAAGTGCTAGGATTATAGGCGTAGGCCATCGCACCTGGCCTTCCCCATCATTTTTGCAATATCACTTTGCTATTTGTATACAGGCCAGAGGAAGAAGAGGATTGCGTAGGAGGCTTTATCTACACTCCCATTCTCTTGCTTTGTTATGGCTGTGAAATAAATCACATGATACTCTGAAAAAAGAGGGTCAACCCCTTTTAGGGTTGGCAGCTGGTGTTTAAATCCTGATTTTGCCTCTTTCAAGCTGTGTGATTTGGGACAGGTAACAATTGCCCTGATCCTCAGTTTACTCATTTGTTAGTTATTTGTTTATTCATTTGTTAAATTCATTTGTTAGATGACATTTATACCCTATCAGATATGATCGTGGTGAAGATTAAGTGATACACTTGGCCCCCAGCATATTGTAAGTGCCCAGTAAATGGTAGTATAGGTATAAAAGTAGAAGCCAGAATTGCATGTGGAAGTCAGACCGGGGCCACCTTAAGTTTAACCCTCCTTCTGAGTTCCAGCCTCTTATTGTGAAAGCTTTTAGGTCACTTTGTTTTAAATGGAATAAATCTTAGAAATTATCCTTCAGGATCAAAATTATCACAGGTGACATATTGGGGTCCAGCATTAACTAGGCTGACTCCAAATCTGATATTCCCAGGCTTCTTTGGGTTGCTTTTTTTTTCCCCCCCATAATACAACCTCTTGCTCCATTTCTTCTAAAGTAGGACCTTACACCCTGTGCTCCCTGGGCTTCCATATCATGCTGCCTCCCAGGCCCCAGCTCCAGGCTGTGACCCCTCTATTCCAGAAAAATGCAAGCAGTCTGCTCTCTTGGCATATTAAAGTTGTGTCATAACACTCTTGAGATGGCAATTTCTTTTCTGTTGTTCTGTTGAATACATTTTTAAAGAAGATTCCCTCGGCTGCTGGCTCCTCGCTTTTCTTTCTGGTTAGATGCAATAACTACAATCTTGCACATACTTACAAGTCAATTTTCCTTTAATGATGATTTTACCTGCTCTGAAGCTTATCAGAAGGAGGGTTCATGCACCTCAGGTCTCGGCTTGAAGCTTTCAGTGGGCCGCGGCAGCTGTTCTATAGGCAGTTGCACCTGTTTTGAATGTCATCAATGTAATGCTAATATGCAGAGCAATTTGTGATGCAAGAAGCCAGAACCAACAGTGAAAGAATTGTGTTTAGGATTATAAATCACTTCCCCATCAGCTGCTGAGCTTCCTTTGGGATTCAGCTGAAGAGGTTCTGCAGGCAGTGGGACCCTGCGGCATTCCCTCTACTAACTTCTGTTCTCTGAGAGAGGGGTTGAGAGGGACCTTGTTAAATCTGGGCAAGAAGGAAATAGAGGTGGTTAAAGTGGAATAGAGACCATAAGTGGAAGTAGGGAGGAAGGGAAGGAGAGCACATATGAGGCATAAGTCCCCAAAGAAACTTGCTGAGATCTGCTTTAGCAATGGCTGATAGCATTTGCAGAGGTTTGAATGGAGAGTTACAGAAGGGCTGCTCTACGTCTTCCCAGGAAGAAAGGCTCCATTGGGGTTCATTCGAAACTAAAGTCTATAATCCTCATCTCAAGCAAGGCTCCACTTCAAAGTGTTGCTCTTGTGACTTTGAATTAGCCTATTTCCATTAGCAAAACAGGAGGGGTAAAAGTTCAGGGTGCAGAACGAATCAGTGATAGTCTGGTTAGTTCAGAAGCTGAACTTCTTGACTTCCGTGGTCCTCCTAAAATGCAATCAGGGCATGGCTGCCTCAGTGAACAAGTCTGTAAAATGGATCCAATCAATTTAATGAGGGACCAGGCCTGGAGAGTTTCTCTCTAATGAGAGCTTTGCTGTTTATTAGGACCAAGCTCACCTCCTCTCTTTTTCTGAGGAAGAATGTGGCTGGATACAGCATAAAACAATACACAAGCACAGGACGTAGCTCTCAAACAACCACCCTTTATGTCACTTAAGTTGCATGCTCACCACAAATTCAAAATAAGTTTGGAATTAGGCTGGAATACTTTAGGCCCAAGCATATAATTCACCCTGGGTTTGGCAGTGCTGGTAACCCAGAATTTTTTGGAAAGTTGTCAGAGAAGATTTGGGTTTGGTGTGACAGACACAACAAGCTGAAGAGGGCAGGTAGAGAAGCTACTTTATGTCTAAGCTGCTCCTATGCAAGAGTTAAATGATGGTTGCTGTAGTCCATCAGCTTCCTGGGATAAACAAGGTGGGGCTATCTGCTACATGCAAGATGCCCGTCAACATTCTGCTCCCGCAAGAGCTTCTGTAGCCATTAAGAGCTAAATAAAAGCATGAGGTGGCATATCTCAAATGCAAGACATTGGTGCTTGAGTGCTGCAAGATTTGCAGAGAAGAACTTTTAGTCGGGGAGGGAAAGAGGAACTGAAACCTGATCTGAAATGTGAAGAATTACAGTGGAAGTAGGGGAGGGCATTTCAGGCAGAAAGAGTGGCGTGAACACAGTGTGGCGATAAGAATGAGTATCACACCTCAGGGAGACATGGGGAGGGCAGTACAGCCTAGAATGAGAGAGGCCTTGGTTATGGGGGAGCAATCAGGGCAGGCTACCAAAAGGGTCATGAAGTCACCATGCAACACAAAATTAGAAACCCTAAACCATCGGTCTCAGCACTGTGGGCCTGAGATGCAGAGAGTGGGGCATGGGGTGGGGCACCCACTCACAGATTTACCACCTCAACATGCAAGTCTGTTCCCACAGCTGCAAATAGTCTATTCTAATCAACACTAGAGGGGGTTAGCTGCCAGCATGTGAACCCTCAGGTGTCTGCAGTAAGGCAGCTGCACTAGCGCCACACACTCCCAAGCTGACTCATACTTGTGTCTGGTGACAGCTGGGTCTCATCTGTCCTGAGAACAACAATGAGAATCACCCAGAGAGTCTGTGCAAGAATGTCTCCTAGTCCAATTTCTGGTATGATTGTTTTCAAAGCTGCAATAGAACTCTAGTCCCCCTGGATTTCTTGAGGAGAAAATAACAGTTATTTACTTATTGAGTCTATTAAAAATGCACCCATTATCTGAATGCCTCTAGGCAACCGCACAAAAATACATTTTTAAAAAGATGAGAATCCAATTAAGCAAAGATGCAGATGCTCCTGCAGCAAGTAGGCCAACGAGGCTGTTCCTGAAGGGTGGATGACAGCCCAGGAGCAGGATACCCTTGCTCGCCAGTCAGTGCACCCAGGTTCCTCTAAGCCAGAAGGGGAGGAGCTGCAGAGATGCAACCGTCCACCCTGTGGTTTCCCATTCTCGTGCTCTGTTTCTTACCAGCCTTGGACTTCTACAATAGCACTCAGACTGAGCTTAGTGTCTGTGATGAGGTCAGGAAGGAATGCAAGGTAGCTAAGGTAGAAACACCTAGGTGGGAGGTTTGGAAAATGCTGTTAATTAGCTGCCTTGTATGTTATTTTGGCTTCTTGCTCAGCCACAATCTGAAACAGTTTTACAGTAGGCTCTACTGTTCCTACAGAAACCTTGTGAGATAGTTAGTTATCTTGCCAAAACTCGCATCTGATGATGTCACTCCCTACTGAGACTCTTCCCGGGTTCCCGATGCTTTAGGGTCCAGATCCCTCCCTCACATGGTATGTGTTGCACTTTGTGGTCAGACTCCAGGCTAACTCTCCTCACACACCCACCCCAACCCCACTCTAGTCACACACAACTATCTGTAGGTCTTCAATCTGTTTCAAACTAGTCTACACCTCTAGGTCTTTAAAAGCTATCTTATCTCTATATTATCAGTATCATACCTTCTGCAACTGGACACTTTTTCCTCACCCTTCAGGTCAGCAGAGGCGCCATCTACTCCTGGAAGACTTCCCTGGCCTTCCTTTCTGGAACAAGTGCTCCAAGTCCCGGAGAATCTGAGCACACTGTATTGTAACCTCTTGCTGACATGTCTGTCTCTCTGGTCAGAACGTGAGTTACTCAAACAGCAGGTCTTGTCATTCTGCTTAAGATTCTCTGTGCCTAGCGGAGAGCATCAAAGCTAAAATGAAGTCTTCCTCTGAGACCTAGTACTGAACCTTGAGTTCTTGAAACGTCAGGCTCTCCTCTCCTGTAAAATAGACATTATAATATTAACTGCTGCCTCATTTAAAAAACTGTGAAGATGTAGTGAGACATTAAATAGAGACAACAAACCTCAGCATCTTGTGCCTGGTGCATGACCATTGTCGACAAGACAGAGGGAACAGATACGTAGCATATGTCATTCACTTTTTCCAAAGAAGAGACTGAGCTCAGAAAAGCGAACTTACTTGCCTGCAGTTGCACAGTAGATAAGAAAATGGCAGAACTACAATACAAACCTGGCCTTAGCTGGCTTCAAAATCCTCCTCATTTTCTGTACCATTCACAAGCTCTGCAGACCAGAGATACAACTCACTAGCTGATCTCTGCTCAAATGGCAAACCCAAGGCAAAGTCACCCCCTCTTTAGGAAAATTCAGAGTTTTGGGTTCTGCTGGCTGAAGAATTCAGAAAACTTTCTTCGCCTTGATTCTCTATGGCAGTGATTCCAAAAACATTTGTTTATTTCTGTAGACATAGTTGTTCATATCTGGGAAATAATTTTGTTTACTGAAATAAGCAATGGACAGGGAGTCAGCTACTACTCAATAAAATGGCATTATTTAATCAATTTTTTCCCAACCCTTCCTTTTCCCCATTGTAAAATAAAGATTTTGGAATGAATCACCTCTATGGTCCCATCCATCTCTAAACATCAGTTACATATGTGAAATAAGACAGTTAATGCATCCCAAAACTAAATTGTTCTTGAATTGCCCATTCTACCAAATAACACACATTTCTGCTTCCCTCCTTGAGTTTCAATTATCCGCACCTATGAGTTTGTTGCTGCTCTCCACCAAGGTGAGGTCACAGTGGTGAGGTCAGCTAGGGAGAAAACATTCGTGTCAAATACAGATGGGTCAAGCCTCCCTAAGCTCCACAGTCTCCTGGGGAGAGAGAAGCAGGTGCAGGACATGGAAGCTACACTTTTCCCCAGCATCCTGCTCAGAGGCCAGCTCTTCTCTGCTCCTCAGGTCCAATGAGGGGATTATCCTGGAAAAGGAAAGACTTAGGAGAACTGACACCTCCCATCAGCTACACTGCACAACATTGATTCGACTGTGGGTCCAGCAATTGCTACTAAGAGACCATTCTCCACGGGGATAGCAGCTGTGTTTGCATTAACTGTCTAGGGTGACCTGCCCTCCCCAGGGGCTCCCGCACACACTCAACCCCACAGCCCTGCTCAAAGAGGGTTTAACTTTCAAGGAAAGAAGCATGTTTACCACCGATGTGATCATTCACAGAGGGAGCCTGAGACCTGCGTCACCAGTGTGATCGTTCACAGAGGGACTGGCTTTGCTGCAGCTGTGAATATCATTGTCATAAGCTTGTCTCTGTCTGGACTGGATCATGGAGAGTCATCAGATAACCCTCCTTACTTGTTGTTAGAGTCAGGGAGCTACCATTGAGATCTCACATCTACCCTAGGCTGCCCTTTATTTACTGAAGAGAAAGCCCCTGTTTGCCGGCACCATCACTGTGGCTCGGCTCGGATGATGCACAGATTGCTCTGTCTACCATCACATCATCAGCATTTCTTCTATTCACACTAGTTCCATCCATCTGGATAGGTTTGTAGTGGAGATGAAATAAATTAATACCTGCAAAGCCCCTACAACAATGTCTGGTACATAGTAAGCGGTACAAAAGTATTAGTTGTTATTTTTATTTATTCACTGCAATGACTATGTAGGGAGCACTTACAAAGTGTTGGGAAGTGTACCAGGCATTGAAAATATAGCAGTGGACAAAGGCGGCCTGCTTCCTCCTAGCCCTCAAGGAGCTTAGATTCTATGGGCAGAATCTATGAGCATTCACAAAGACTTTCCCCAGAGGATAAAAAACCTGCCCTGTGAAGTGAGAAGAGCAGTCATTCAATTTCCTACTTCCCGAGGTGAGATGTGAGCTCAAACTGACCTGCTGCTTGAGAGGCAGGGGAGGGGACCCACCCTCTGAGCCTCCCTTTGAGCTTATCAAGGCAACCGACGTCAAAGCTGGTCCCTTAGACTAAAAGCCTATCCCATGTTGTTTCAACCTCATGTTTATCTACTGAAAAACCAATTTTCGTAAGACCCCCAGATTGTGTCTCCTAGCAGAGCCTTTCCAGTTAGAATTAATCCCCAAAAACAACCCTTTCAGCAAAATTCTCCGTGAGAGTTAATATTGTCAACTTTATTGGATTGAAGGATGAAAAGTATTGCTTCTGGGTGTTGCCAGAGAAGATTAACATTTGAGTCAGTAGACTGGAAGAGACAGACCCACCCTCAATGTGGGTGGGCACCATCCAATCAGCTGCCAGCGTGGCTAGAAAAAGCAAGCAGAAGAAGGTGGAAGGGGCAGACTTGCAGAGTCTTCCAGCCTTCATCTTTCTCTTGTGCTGGATGTCGAACATCAGACTCCAAGTTCTTTGGCTTTTGGACTCATGGATTTATACCAGTGGCTTGCCAGGTGCTCTCAGAACCCAGGAGGCGGAGGTTGCAGTGAACTGAGATTGTGCCACTGCACTCCAGCCTGGGCAACAGAGTGAGACTCTGTCTCAAAAAAAAAAAAAAAAGGAACAGTGTACACCTCTCCCCACTCTGGTTTGGCCAGAGACTGAAGGCTGCACTGTCAGCTTCCCTACTTTTGAGGTTTTGGGACTTGGACTGACTTCTAAACCAATACTGGTTTCCTTGCTCCTCAGCTTGCAGACAGCCTATCATGGGACTTCACCTTGTGATCGTGTGAGTCAATTTTTCTTAATAAATTCTCTTTCATATATACATATATCCTGTTAGTCCTTTCCCTCTGGAGAACCCTAATACGTTGTCCTTTGTCAATAAAAAAAATTGAGAAAATGATCCCATGGCCACTCTCAATCACCCCATTTTTGGTGCCCCATAAAATCTTATTATTAGGTGATGACTTGATGTTAAAAGGTCAGTCTCTCCACTGCAGCTAAAACATTTCACCCTGGTCTCCTTTTCACCAGACATGGAGAATAGCCACTCAACACCCTTCAGTGAATACCCCTGGGAGGAGCGCCCAGACCTCTGAAATGCCAAGCATATATCGCCTCAAGAAAGTCTGGAATTCCTCTTAGGAATTGATTTTAATTGATTCTTCATTCAACAAATATTGAGTACATAGTATACGCTAGGCAGTAGGGAGTGAAAAAAATAATAAACATTTCTTCATTCAAGTAGCTCACATTCCTGAAGGGAAGAAAATGTAGACAACTTACAATACAGTTGAATGAGTTTGATAATAGAAATATGCATCTAGTGGCTCCTTGTTGCAGGGTAATTTGTTAAAAATGTTATACCATTGTTGACAGGCTTTTCATCCTCAACTACTGCTGCTGCCCATCTTCTCTGGCAATTCCCTGGATATACCATGTTGATTAATGCCTTCACCTGCCATGTCCTTCCCTACTGCTCCTTGTCCATATAGCAAACTCCTATTCATCCTTTAAAACACTTTTCAGACTATTCCAACCTTTTTTTTTTTTTTTTGAGATGGATTCTGGTTCTGTTGCCCAGGCTGGACTGCATTAGTGTGATCTTGGCTCACTGCAACCTCTGCCTCCCAGGTTCAAGCGATTCTCCTGCCTCAGGTGCCCGAGTAGCTGGGTCTACAGGCGCACACCACCACGCTCAGATAATTTTTTTGTATTTTTAGTACAGACGGGGTTTCATCATTTTGGCCAGGATGATTTCAATCTCTTGACCTCGTGATCTGTCCACCTCGGCCTCCCAAAGTCCTGAGATTACAGGCTTGAGCCACCACGCCTGGCCAACTATTCCAACCATTTTAAGCGTTCCCTTTTCTATACTATTGCTTTACTTTTCCATGTTTCTATTTTCACACATGATGTTCTATAAACTAATGAATTATTTGCGTATTCACATTCTTTACCACACCATATGTTTCTTCAGGGCTTAATACAGTACCTAACCTATAATAGATATTCTTAAATGTTCATTGATGTATATAAGATACAATAGTAATACTACTATGACCACCACCAATAACTACTATTTTTGGAATTTTTATTAGCCAGGCATTATGATAAGTGGCTCATGTGTATTTCTTCAGTTTTTCCTCAAAACAACTTTGAAGTATCATAGATGTCATCTCTAGTCAGTTATCTTTTACAAATAACGTGTTGTATAAATTATTACTCTCCTCCACTTCTCTCTCTGTCTCTCTCTCGTACACATACATGCAATCTTATAAGCCATCTCAGAACCTCATTTACTATTTTTAGGAGTTCATAATCTGACTTAGCTACCTCACTTCTGTATTCCTACCGTACCCTGTATATGTCCATGTAAGTGCATCTTAGTCTAGTATAACTATTGATTTGGTTGTTTGCTTCCTTCTTTAGAATGTAAATTCCTTGAAGTCAGGCATGACCCCTTCCCTTTTTTATCCCAAATGACTATCATGGTGCCTATAATATAATAAGTGTTGAATAAACATGTATGGTAAAAGGAAAGAAGAAAGGAAGAGAGTAAATAAGGGAGAAAGAGCAATATTTTCCATGGACCAGCTGAGTTGGTTCATGGAAAACAGTCAAGCAAAGGAAAAACAGCAAGATCAGGTGGCGTATTGGTATCTTTAATCTATAGGTAGCTTCTAAAAAATTTGGACATTTATAAGTAGTGAGTTATCGATCACTTGCTATATGACAATCATCCTCATTTTATAGAGAAAAAACTAGGGAATTTTGGTGAAACAAATAACCTTCATATTCTCAGTTGACCTTAGACAAAGAACTCTTTTACTTCTACCCTATTGCTTTAACTCTTGGATCCAACACTTCTCACTGACAGCCCCATTGGTCTCTTGCATGCTTTATTTCTCCAAGCAAAAGTGGGCAGGACCAATGGAAATTGTGTATGTATCTATTTGTTTAATAACATTTCTTACTACCAATTCTGTTCCAGGTCCTCTACCAGGCACTGGGGACACAGGATGCAATCCTGTAAGAGCTTTTCAGAAAGGTAATTGTACACCATTTTCGTGCAGCCTACGATTGAGACCATCCAAAGTTATCACATCAATGGTGGAAACACCTATGTGCTCAGGTAGCCAATACAGCTTTTAAACCTACTTAAGAGCAAGCAAAGAGAAAGAATAAACACCTGACATTGAATTGGCCTGGGATTTTCGCCTATGATTTGGAGTGACTTTGGGGGAAACAAGTTAGGCATAGACAAATAAATGTAACGTGTCCACATGATTTTTCCCACATATATTAAGCTATCATTTTATCTATGATAAGTGCATTTCCAGAGAAAATCTCCAGATTCATTAGAAGCCACTTACAAAAACCAGGCAACTTGCAGTTCCTGCTACCCATATTTTGTTATCTGACTTGTAGCCAACCTCCTGCAGATCCCAAAACTCATCATTTCCCTAAGACACAGAGGGAGGGGTGGGTTGAACTCATAGCTCCCCATGGAGGAGAATACTCAGAGTGGGCCCACAGTCCTCCCCGGATCTCTTTCTCCATCTTTTCCACTAATAGGTACAATGCAACAGGTGCATCACCCTCCTCCCAGTTCCCAACTTCCACGCGAGGCCATTTCTCAAGGTTGGTCTAGTCCCCAAAGAGCCACTCACTAACTCCCAACTGGTTAGTTTTACATGGTCAGCCAGATTCCCACCTAAGCTGAGGAGAAGGAAATCCAGCTCCTTTGGGGGTAGAAGCAAGCACTTTCCACCCCTCACCCCGCTGCCCCATCTAGAGGCACTGATTCTCTTATCCTTCACCCTGTGACCTCTCAGACACCTGTGGGAAGGCCCCAAGCAAGTATCAATGGATCACCCAGTACCTGATACCCAAAGCGCTCCCCACCCACCTGGGCTCCTCAGACAGCAGGAAGGGGATTATAACCTGTAATTTCTCATCTCGGTTAGCAGGTAACAGGCTCCGATAACATGGCATCCATATGGCGTCACCCCTTCTGTTGAGCACAATTTTAGGGCAAGATTCATACCGCTTCTCTCTGCGCTCAAAATAGATGCCCAAAATTGGGATAGAATTTACATAAGTTGGCTGAAGAGACTGTGTTCAATTAAAAAGCTTTTGTTGCCAAGGAATTTTTTTAGTTGATACATATGCTCCTTTATTGCAGTCCTTTGGGGGGAAAGATTTCAGCACTCTCTCTTCTCTCTCTCCATCTTCCTCCTGCTCTGCCTCCCCCACTTAGTAAATAAGGAGGGGGGTGGATATCTCCCCGGAAGCTGAATGAGCAGCAAATGAAGAAACCACCCATATGGAAATAACAGGAACCCTGACCCATGAGAAACAGAAGCCAGTGATGCCCTCTTGCCTAGCCTGGGGCAACGCAAGCCAAAAAGCTCTTCTCTGTGTGTATTCTGGCCTCTGCCCCAGAAAGAATGGGTCCTCCCACTTGCAAGCACCATAAATCCAATGGGATGTGTTTTCCACGGCACTGACACTGAAGTATGCGTTTAAAAATATTAAGTGTGTTTTTTCAGTCATGAAATGATACCGTTCTTGTGCAAAAATTTGGGAAACAGAAAAGTATAAAGGCAGAAAAAATTCACTGGCAATTTTACCATTCAGAGAACTCTTAACACCTCGGAGTATTTCCTTCCAGCCTTTAGTGAAACTGTGTATATTCACACAAATCTGGGATCGTTAAATATAAATACTTTTGCATCTTGGCGTTTTTGTGGAACATCGTATTGTAATTTCCTGAGCATTTTTCTATATCAAGTACGTTTTAGGAACAGCACTTTTAATAGCAAAAAACTATAAGGTACTTAACCATTTCTCTATTGTGGATATTTATGTTATTTCCAATATTTTGTTGCTATTTTACTTAAATATTGCTGCATTTAACAGCCTTGACTCTCGGTATGCATCTGGGGTTACTTCTTTAGGATAAGTTTGCATGGGTTATGATATTCCATAGAGAAGACGAGGTGCCCTGAGCTTTTTACTTGCTGCAGGATTGGTTCATCTTATGATTAATGTGTGCATTTTTTACAATGCCTGTTTAGCATCAGAAATGATATCAGTGTTAAAGAAAGTAGTTTGGTTGTGGAATATTTTCCCATGAAAAGCTAAATAACCCTAGGTCAGATATCTGTTGTTCTTGCCTGCTCAGCCTCCATTCCCCTCATTTCTGTTTAAGAGTGTACACTTCGGCAGGGCGCGGTGGCTCACGCCTGTAATTCCAGCACTTTGGGAGGCCGAGGTGGGTGGATCACGAGGTCAGGAGTTCAAGACCAGCCTGACTAACTTGGTGAAACCCCATCTCTACTGAAAATACAAAATTAGCCGGGCGTGGTGACATGCACCTGTAATCCCAGCTACTCAGGAATCTGAGTCAGGAGAATCTCTTGAACTCTGGACGCGGAGGTTGCAGTGAGCTGAGATTGTGCCACTGCACTCCAGCCTGGGCAACAGAGTGAGACTCTGTCTCAAAAAAAAAAGAAAAGAAAAAAAAAAAAAACAGAGTGTACATCTCTGCCCACTCTGCATTCTTGCGGTTCCAATGGAGCCTAGTAAGCCCTCACCTTCAGGTTTGGAAGTAGCTAATCAGGTCACAGTGAAGGGTGGGCATTGGAATTTTGTCAGGAATAGGACAGAGGCTCTCTCATTCCTCTGAGATTATTAATCAGGTGGAACATAAGCCCAGCAATGCTAGGAACCATCTCTGCCCCCACATGTAAAGAGTCTACTCAAGAACCAAACCAACCTTGACAAAAACAGAGCTAACAAATTGAGATAAACAGACTCCTCACAACATTTATAAACTCTGATCTACCTGTGCCTACAGCTAGCAAAACTACACCCAGAGATTTTGCAGTTACGTGAGCCATGAAATCCCTGTTATTACTTGAAATGATTTGAATTTGATTTCCATTTGGTACAATCAAAAATGTCCAGCTAACACAGACAAGCTTCAAGGATCAGAGGTTTGGGCTCGTCATACCTGTGTCATCTGCAAATAGGTTACAGACAAACTATGTGATCATCTAACACCTGCTGTGAGTGGGGTTCTGTGCGAAAATCTGCAGGTGAAACTTCAGTAATTCCAGCTCCAGTCTTCTAGAAGTGTAAAGTCTGGCAAGGTGACAGGTTAAGAACACAGAAAACAAGCTAGTGCAGAACATGGGACCATGAGGGAGGAACAACTGGATGTTCCTTAGGATGGGCCAGTCCTGCTGTACTGAAAAATCATTTTGTTATGGTGGGATTTAATTTAATCCTTGACATGTTGGTGGAGTTTTCATGAGTGAAGGTAGCAAATGAAGGAATAGCATGCCAACTAAACGAAGCAGGAGCGAAAAGGCAGAAGCTGGAAAGTACTACTGGTAAGCTAACACTGAGTGTGGAACTCAAAGGGACCTTTGTCTCTCCCTTGCAAAGTGTCAATAAGCCATTAACTAAAGAGGGAGCTAACCATTACCTGGAGTGTTATTATTATGAGATTATAACTGCCCTGAATTACATCTTTCAATGACGTATTTCAATTATTTTCTCACCTACTAAACAGAAGGCTTCTTGAGGTTAGGCATAGCCTTTACTCTGTACCCCCAGCTCTCGGCATATTGTCCTATATTCTGTGGGTGTTCCCAAAAGATTCATTGACCACAAAGTAGCTTAAAGCTCATTGCAATGTTCAACTGAACACAATCTAACAGACGTTACAAGATAAAAACGTCACCTTGTGTCAGAACTTTTCTTGGAAGTAGAGCAGGCAAGTGAGCACATCCGTTGTTTTCAGCCACTAAATGCTCTTTGGCTCTGATAAGTGTCTTTCATTTTCCGAGATGATACTCCTGACCCACCATGCAAGACCTAATAAGCCACCTTGCTTGTAAATAAGAATGCAATACCAATGTTGCAAATTAAATTAATTACCCATGGGCTTTGCTTTATTTGTTCTTTTAGTTCTTCGAGCCAGCCACACTCTTTTCCCACTTCCTGTCATGACCTTACTAGATGTTTCTATATAGCTCTTCTAATATCTGACCAGGTGCAAAGCTGATTGGTGAGTTTTCTGGGCAGAATTTTCTGGCCCAGGGTTTCCTAGACATTTCTGATCATGAGAATCACCTGGGGAGCTTGGTAAACATGCAGATTCCTGAGTCTCACCTTTGGAAATCCTGATTCAGTAGGCTTGGATTGGGGCTGAGAAATCAGAGTTCAAAACAAGCACCCGAAGTGACACTTTGGATAAATTTAGAGAACCCGGCAACTCAACAGAGCTATGCTGGCTGTAACATGCTAATTAACCGCAATCATGAGCAAGTAGTTAATGTGTATAAAAGTAGTCCCATAACATGGAAAGACAACTGTCAAGAGAATCAGATATCATAGACTCAGATTCTGACTCTAATAATCACTGGCTGGGTGACTTTGAGCAAATTACGTAACCTCTTTGAACTTCTACTTCTGCCTTTGTCAAATGCAGAAGGCATTACTTGCCTCTTTCCCTCCACGGAATCTAATTAGCTGATGCATGTAAAAGTGTATCATCTATGGGAGGAATTGTCAGTGTGCAGTCTTGGCTGCCAGCAGAAGCCATACGATGATGTGTTTGGTGGAAGAGATGAGATAAGCCTCACCACAGTTGCCAGGGATTTGTAAATATTAGCTCCACAGAACCACTCATGGCACACTTGTCCAATTTTGTGCCAACACAACAAAGCTGGAAGGTCATCTCCATAAATAACAATTAGCATTTATTGAGCACTTACTCTACAACAGGCATGATTCTGGATTAATTATTCAGATTCATCAATTTAATCCTCATATAAGCTCTGTGAAAAAAAGTCCTACTTTTACTGCCATTTCACAATTGGAGAAACTAAGCTGTAACTTGGCTGCAGTTAAATAATCTACCTGAGGTAAAACTGAGGCATAGCTAAGTGACCTATGAGAGGTTGCACAGCTGTCAAGGAGCAAAGTGAGGCTTTGAACCCGGTCTGGCACCAGAAACCCTATTTCAGTCCCACTAAACCAGGGTGATTTCTCAAGGTGACGGATACTCCCCACAAGGAAGGGCAGAATGTCCAAGGTCTCCAATCATCTCTTTCATTACTCCTCTAAAAAAAATGCCAAAGGTGGTAATTTCCTATAGACTACCAATTCATATCCATTTGCCATCTCTGGAGTTCAGTTTTTCCCCCAAGTGTATCTCAATAGCTATTACAGAATATTGGATCTTGGGCGGGCACGGTGGCTCACGCCTGTAATCCCAACACTTTGGGAGGCTGAGGCGGGTGGATGACGAGGTCAGGAGTTCAAGACCAGCCTGGCCAAGATGGTGAAAACTCATCCTACTAAAATTGCAAAAATTATCCAGGCGTGATGGCGGGTGCCTGTAATCCCAGCTACTCAGGAGGCTGAAGGAGAGACCAGCCCAGGTGACAGAGTGAGACTCCATCTCAAAAAAAAAAAAAAAATATTGAATCTTAATGGAATGTTAGCAAACATTTAGTCTTGGTGGGTCTCAAACTACAGCCCCATATACAAGTGTTTTCCTACAAATTGGTACGGCTCTTGTTTTTAGAATAGCACCTGCCTTTCAGAAAAGCACACACTATGTACTGTGGCATTGTCTATACCTGGACATTTCACAGCTGTCTGGCTCCTAAACATACTTGAATGTGCTCCTTTAATCAAGTCCCACCCCTCAAAGAGGAAACAAAGAGCCCAGACAAATGAGAAGGATTGCCCAATTTCAAAGCAAATTAATGGCTGAATCTGGAATAGATCCCAGTCTCCCAACTCTTAGATCACTGTTCTTCCAATCCATGACGGGAGAAATCATGGCAGTTTCCTGGCCATCCCCCCAAAAACAGGAAGCGCAGCAAGAAAGTGTGATGACAGCTGGAGACAGGGGACAGGGAGCATTTCCTGGTTCCCAGTGAATAGACTTTTGTTCATTCTGATGGAAGACAGGACAGGACAGGAGCCCAGAGAGCAGCCACTTGCCCCAGACAGTGCCCAGTAATTGTAATGGTGCAGCTGGGAGTCATTATTGTCTTCCTGGAAAATGGGAGCACTTAGGAAGGGCCCCCCACCAGCCCAAGGAGGCAGGAGAGTCAAGGCTGCCAATGCAATTGCAGCATTTTAATTGAAGCCTGCAAGGAAGAATACAGGAGACTGGCCGCTTTCTCTTTGGCCTCGCAAAGAAAGGAGAAGGGGGGAGGAGAGTGGCACAAAGCCGCCTCTCCCTGGGCTGCGTTCAGGTTGCCATCTCAGAGAGGCTTGTAGCTCTGGAGAACTTTTAATAGAATTCTGCCGAATGAAATGGGCTACAGCTGTTTGCCTTGATAAATATATTTTATGCTACATGCCTCAGCCGCCATCTGTTTGCTGATATGAGCACTTCTTCGTGGCAACTAAGGAGAAGTCATCAAAAGGCATAACAGGAGACGGGTTTGGGAGCAGGTAGGGAGGGTGAGGAGAATGGGACAGGGGAATTGTCTTCAGGCCAGAAGGAGCCAGCCTGGGATAAAGAAGATGGGTGCAGGCTCAGAATAGGGAAGTGCACTGGGCAAGGCAGATAATCTACCTCCCATGCACTCTCCAGTGAGCTTTCGGCATACCCTCATTGTCTTCAGTCTTTCCTCCCTCCACCGCCTGCCTTTAGCCTCTAAAATTTAAACCAAGATGAAGAAAGGAAGTATAACAGTGCCACTTCCCAGCCAGCACTGGCCAATGGCAAGCATGCCCAGTGGCCCCTGGTAAGAGCAGCTGCTCGCCTAAGTCAGTCCCAGCCAACGAGGGGTCTCGGTTCCCTGCACCTAATTCCACTGTTCACTGAGCAACAGCTTCCAGCTCCTCTGCTCATGGCTGAATGCCCAACAAATATGGATGGGGCAGAAGCTAATGCCCCTGCCTGCAGGTAATGCAACCTAGTCAGGAGCCAAAGCAAATCAAGGAGAAGTTTTGGAGCTCTTCTGCCAAGCCTTGTAGCCACACAGCTACCCACCCCTGCGTGGACTGGAGAGATGGTTCGCATATGCTTAGAATGGATTTGAGGTGGGAGGCGGGTGAGGGATGAAAAATTACCTATTGGGTAAAATGTACACTATTTGGGTGAGAGTTACACTAAAAGCCCATGCAATATATCCGTGCAAGGAGACTGCACTTGTAGCCATTAAATCTTTAAAAATAAAAAAAAATAAAAATAAATGGGACAAGGTATAAGACAAATCACATCATATGCTTCTGTCTCCAAAGCTGCCTAATTTTTTAAAAGGCAAATTCTGGTTACTATGAACGTTAAGCGTATCCTGAAAGAAAAAACAAAAGGAACCACAGTGGCCCTTGAACAATATGGGAGTTAGGTGCATTGACTCCCTGCACAGTCAAAAATTCACTTATAACTTGACTTTCCTAACACTTCACTGCTAATAGGATACCATTGTCCGGAAGCCTTACTAATAACATAAGCACACAACTTTGGTCTCTAAAATTAAAACCAAGATGAAGAAAAGAGTTGTAACAGTGCTACCTCTCAGCCAGCACTGGCCCACAGCACTGGTATACACATATTTTGTATGTTATATGTGTTATATACTGCATTCTTACCATAAAGTCAGCTAGAGAAAATACAATGTGATTAAGAAAATTTTTTGAAAACAAGAATGGCTATGAAGCAGGAAAGATGTACCCATTATGGGGCTCTAAAATATTTTCATGAAAGACAGTAGATTTGCTCACTCTTGAACCATCAAATCAAGAAAACACAGGAATTACCTTAAGAGAAACCAGCATCCTTGGGGAACGGCTAAGATATTTAGATATTTCTGCTTTCTGAGCGCAGAGTCTACATGAACTTGCCTTCCCTCCCCTCGCTTAGGAAAAAATGTGAGAGGCCCGTGTGACTCACGGCTGTCCTGAGTGTTTCCTATTTCTGGCATCCCATGGCATCACCTACCCATCTCTGTCTCCCACATGCCAGCCCCTCTGCTGTTCCACTCAGAGAAGCTGAGCCTGCCCGGAAATGGAGTAAGTGTGTGTGGATCCCACATAGCACCACCCAGGAGCAAACTGAACCCCCAGTGTGTCTCCCTGTCCCCTGCTCCTTCCTCTGTCCCTAGCTGAGTCATGGGATTGGGGAAGCTACCACTCAGATTCCTCCTGTGAGCAGCACAGAGACAGAGTGTCCGTACAGCTGCATCCCATACCCTCCTTCCATACCCCATTGAGGCTATGAGCCTCTAAAATAGCTGGCTGTGGAGCAGGTTTTTGATGCTTGAGGTTAGAGAGGTTATTATTCCTGGCTGTGAAGAACAAATGGACAGCTCAGAGACATGCAAAGCAAAAGGAAAACTGGGTAGCTGAAGAGGGGGTACAAGCTTCCAAAAACACATTAGTCACAAACAAACTGGACCGCGTACCCGCTGCTCAGTGCCACCTCCTCCGAGGACGTGGGCAGGGTGACTGCTGGTGACATGCTCTGAGAAGCTCTGACAGAAGGCACTAAATCATTGTGTACTGAGCATTGTGATTTTGGGTCCAAGAAACCAAATGCTTTGGATGAGCTTCAGAACTGCTGGCTGTTCACCGCAGCCAGAGCAAGCCTCCGGCTCCGTCGAAGCACCAGCCCCTGGTATTAATAAGTGTTTCCATGGCACTTGATATTTTGCAATTATCTTTTCTAACACGTCTGCCTTAGCAGAAGTAGCAGGCCAAATGTGCATTCTTCTGCCCTCCCTTCTTCCTGCCAGCTTTTGAGGAAGCCATCCTGGCTCCCCTGCACACTGTGAGAGGGGATGAGTAGGGGCCACCACTGGAAGGGGCCCTGAGTCTGCAGCCTCCTCCATCCCCACTCACTGCCTGGCTCCACACCCACCTCTTCTTCCACTCTTTCAAGGCCAGCTGAAGCCAAACTCCCTCAATTCATGCTTCTATTTATTCATTCAGCAAATACGTGTCGAGCACTTACTGTATGCCAGGCACTGCTTCAGGCATCAAAGATACAGCAGTGAAAAAAAAAAAATTCTCTGTCCTCATGTAACTCACATTCAATTAGGAGGTAGATCATAGGCAGTTAAATATTTAATGCTATGAGTAAAAATAAATCTGGGTAAGGGGTAGAGAGGGATAATATTGTAGATCTAGAAGTCAGAGGGCTTGAGATCTGAGCAGAAATCTGAATAAAATGAGGGAGCAAGATAGGCAGGAGACCAGGGCCCCTTTGCATAAAGACCCTGAGGTGGGAGCACAGCAGGTGTGGAGAAACAGCAAGGAGGCCAGCTGGGCTGGACTGGAGCCCTTGTGGGGAATGTGTTGTCATGGTAATAGATGTGGCCAAAGAGGGAGCAGGGACTCTGACCAGAAGGCTTTTCTTCTCTAGCGATGATTGGACGCCCTTCTTTGAACTCCTGTATTAGCCCTGCCCCAAGTGGTTCATTTGGGCCTTGTCTGACACCTGCTTCATCATTTCATACACTTGTGCGTTCTTTACCCAAAGCAGTTGAAGTTCCCCCAGATTTCCTAACAGATCTTTTCCAAGCCCCATGGTCACCCCAACCCTTCCTCCTTTCTAACTTGCCAAGCTTCTTTCCATTGCCTCCTGGAATCCAGATGTTACGGACAAAGCACACCTCCTGGGTTCTATGGTTCCTTGAACCCACCCAAGCGCTTAGCAGCACTCATACTTTCAGCTTTCATTTTAATCAGACAGTAGTTCCACTGTTCAAATTAATCTTAAACAGCAATCTGTCTTTTGAGAAGGCATTTATGTATTCAGCAGTCATTAATTTATGCATTTAACTTTAAATATTTTTAAATTTACTTTGTGATTAAAAAAAGAAGCATCTGGAAACTATGCTAGATGCTGAGGATAAAGGGATGAGCAAGATAGCAGCAAGTCTAGTGGACAGATAAATGAGAATTAGAGAAGTAAATGCTAAACAAAAAAACAAATGAAGTGCCATGAGGCCACAGAGGACAAGGCGATTCGTATTTGATTATTTTTGGAGAAGACAAGGGAAGTTTTACAGTGGGGACTGACATTATAGGTAGGGATTCAAATATGTGTAGGCTCTTTCCCAAAGCCGCCCTCCTACTAAAGCAAAGTATCTCTCCTCTTAGTACTCCTTCCAGACAAGGGAGTGCAAGACATTAGAACAGGGGTCCTCAACAGGCAGTGATTGTGTCCCCAGGGACATTTGGCAATGTCTGGAGACATTTTTGGTTGTCATGACTGTGGGCAGGAGAGTGCTACTGGCTTCCAGTGGGTAGAGGTCAGAGATGTTGGTAAACATCTTATAATGCCCAGAACAGTTCCCCAACAATGACCTGGGCCCAAAGGTCAGCAGTAGTGCCAAGAATGAAAGACCCCATGTTAGAAGTAAAGGGAGCAACAGGAGCAGAGGCATCAGGTTGCAGAACTGGCCTGGCAAGTCAGAAGGGCCTGGCAGGCCTAGGGAACAGTAGAAGTTCAGGTGTGAAGCAGAACTATAGAGTAAACGAACAACGTGGTAGGAGATGAGGCTGGAAATATAGGTACGAGCCAGAGAGAGAACGGTCTTATTCACCAAGCTGTGACATTTTGCTCCATAGGCAATAAGGAGCCAACTAAAGAGAAGGCTGAAGTAGGTGAGAACAACAGCTGGCAATTATTGACCCGCTACTCTGGGTCAAGAGCTTCATTACATTACTTACTCCTAACAAGAGAGGGACACACATAGGGCAGTTATTATTATTCCTACTTTACACATCAGGAAATAGAGAAACCAAAGCCCATAAAAGGGGAGTTGCCTGCCCAAGGTCAGCCTCAGGTTTGGTTACAACAAAGAACCCAGATTCTGGCCAAGATCTATCTAGCACCTGGGCCACTAGCCTTACTGAGCAGAATAGCCTCCACCAGTCTGGCCTCTGCTGGGGCTGTGAATCCACACTGGCTTTCATAGAGAGCCATCCCCTCATCCCCAGTGAACTGTAGCCACAGTGTTCTGTACACAGAGGTGCTGAACAAGACCCTTCTGAAGGAAGGGAATGCTGGATAACACATAAATCCATTTGGAATCAATGACATTCATTGATTCCATTCTTCTACCAATTGACATATTCTGGGCCTCAGAAAACATGTTTTAATTACCTCTAGAGAAAAATTGAGCATTTACTGGCCTTTTCTCTTTTTTTCTTTCCTTTTCTTTCTCTTTTTCTTTTTGTTTCTTTCCTTTTTTCCTTCTTTTCTTCCTTCATTCCTTCCTCTTTCTTTTTTCTTCCTTTATTTTCCTTTCCTTCTTCCTTTTTTTTAGGTGTGGTTGGCAAACTATGATGTATTCACCAAAATTAATTTCCTTTTCCTCCTGAGCACATACCCAAACTACACTTCCCAGCGCCCTCTGTGGCCATGTGACTGAATTCTAGCCAATGAAATCTCAGTGAATGCTGACTGTGCCTCCCCCGGGCATGGCCCATAAAACCACTCATGTACTAGTCCTGCTCACTTTCCCCAGCTGCTGCCACACAGAAGATGTGAAGGGCATATGGTTCAGTAGAGACACAGACAGAAGGACCACGTGTCCCTGGGTCCCAGGGAGGCTGCCGGCCAACCAGTTATGTATGCATTTGTCTCAACATGAATAACAAACTTTTGTTGGGTTAAGCTACTAATATTTGGAAGTTGTTTGTTACAGCAGATAAATTTACTTTCCCTACCTAATACAGGCAGCATGGGCGAGAGATACAGCACTTAGAATGGAGTTCCTTGCATGCACAGAAAATTCAAACAAGTGGCTTCTTACACTGAAGTCCAGTCATAGGCAGATACAGCAGCCATCAGGTACCAGTGTCCTCCTAAACGTCTGCTTTAATACCTCTAGGATGTGATTCTGTCATCGAATTTGCCTCAAGATCCAAACAGATGTCCACATATTAGGCAGAAAGAAGGAGGAAGAGAAAAATCGTCCCCCAGCTGAGTCAGCTTCATTGAAGAGCTTGCCTGAAAGCCCCACCTGATGACTTCTACTTACCTCTGATGGATGGGCCAGGCCCACTTGCAAGGGAGGCAAACAAGGTGCATCATTTTCCTTGATATCTTGTTTCCCAGGGGGAAGAAGTCAACATTCAATTAGGAAGAAAATGGAGACTGCATATTGGGTGGGAAACTAGGAGTCTTTGTTAAAAGGGAGGGAGGGAATAATGGTTTAGGCTGAGAAGATACTGCCCAGACTAGTGATGTCATTTTCCGCTCCCCTCTTAAGTGCTGGGCTGTTTCTGGCTTCAGCAGCCTATGGATGGGGAAAAGGCGTGGGTCTCTAAAATGGCTCTGCCCTGGAAGGAGGGGCTAGAGAGCTGAAGTGCCTGCCACCCCATCCTCTCTTGCTTGATTGCCTCTAAGACAGGATGCATCCCACTTATCTCTTGCACTCAGAACAAGCTCTCTGCACACTCACTCTCGCGTCTCTTTCCCAAAGCTGCCATCCTACTAAAGGAAAGCATCTCTCCTCTTAGTACTCCTTCCAGCACATCTCCCACAAAGGGGAAGCAGCCGGGAAGGCTCCTGGGAAGGAGCTGCGTTGGCGCTCCTGATCACTGGCTGCTTTCACTCCTTCACACTTAACACCATAAAAACACACATCTCCTGCCACGAGACTGAGCCAATTTCCAAGTCATATGTGGAGTTATTGCTGCTTTCTCTGCCTCTCCTGCTTGATGTTGCTAAATGCTGTTCCCTGTGGCACTCAGCACAGGCCTGCAGGGAGAAAATAACACAGAATTAACCCTGAACATAGGTGTGGGGGTGCAAGAAAACCAGATTTACCAAAATGAAAATAATAAAGGGCCAGTAATCACCCCCTTAATGTTAGCTCTTTGGGGTGCCACATGGGGGAAAAACTGTGCTGTATTTTCCATTTATAATCAAATGCACTCAATTAGTCCCTCTTCTTCCCACCTGCATGCCCAGGCAGTAATGGCAAAGAGGCAAGCTGAAGAAATGGAAATCAGCCTGCCCTGGCATCTGTCCCCCAGGTAAACAAGCATGGAAGGAGAAGGACCATCTAACTGAACAATGCACTGGTCATGAGCCAAGGCTGGCTCCAATAGCTTTTGCCCTGGGCACTCGTATGCTGAGATTTCAGGCATAGACTTTACATAGTTCGGCATAATTCAAGATTTGACAGCAGGTTGAACTGCCTCTGTTTGTCTTCTCTTATTTCTATTTCATCGTGTCTGATTTCCTTTTATCCCTCTGCTATGAGAACCATCAAGGATACTTTGGTAATCTAGGGCAGCACTTCCAAATTTTTAATGTGCTTATACACCACTTGGAGATCTTGTTAAAATGAAATTCTGATTCAGTAGGTCTGAGGTGGGTCTGAGATTCTGAATTCTAACAAGCTCCCAGGTAATGCCAATGCTGCTAGTTCATGGAGCATACCTTCACCTTGATGTTCTCGGCAAATAAACTTGTATGGGGTGAAGCAAATGAGATTTGGAGATCTGTTTGTTAGAACAGGATCTAGAAGGCAACCAGGACCTTGGATGGAAGACTTGTGCCTTTTAGAATTGCTGATTCCTGCACCTCAAAAGTTCATGTGTCTTAAGACTTGGAGGTATATTTAAAGCCAGAGCACTCTGACAAATGACTCAGCCATGCAACGTCAAGATGTCTATGAGAATAGACTTGTTTCCAAGAAGCATCATTGATTTTACACAGGCTATAAACAGGTGATTCTTCACTGGATGGTAAAACTGTGGAGAGTTCTGCCTGCAAGTGGCATCCCAAGCAGAGGGGCCAAAAAACCTTATGCTTCATTCCTTCTTTGATATCATCAAATGGCTTTGTCAACAGCATCTCAAAGACTGATGACCTGCTAGGCACAGTGGCGCACACCTGTAATCCCAGCACTTTGGGTGGGTGGGGTGGGAGGATCTCTTGAAGTCAGGAGTTTGAAGCCAGCCTTGGCAACAAAGTAAGACCCTGTCTCTTGAAAAAAAGAAAAAAAAAATGAGGACCTTGGGGAAACTAAGGCAGAACACAATGTGCTCAACAAAGCACAAAAATCTGAAGGCCTTTTCCATGTAAGCTAGCCTCACAAGGATCACCTGGCAATGTTAGGAATAATAGAGTCCAGCCCAGTACTACCTTTCAAAGTGCCCATGACCACCTTACAAGCACACGTCAGCCGTCACGTGAAAGGGCCTCTTGAGTCTGGAGCTTCTTTAAGGACAATATCCAGAGCCACTCACTCCTCCCAGTTTTTTGCTACTCACATAACCTTCTCCCTCTTCTTCTAGCCACTGCACTCACCCTTTTTCTCCCAGATCTTCCCAGTTGTTCTTTGGTTTGTCCTTGCTTCACTCTTGGGATATGACACACTCTACTGTCTTCCCAATGACAAAACCCTGTAACTTCAGCTTCTCTTGTCTCTATTTCAGTCTTTGGAGTAAGAATTACATCTTTCGGCCACCTCAGGGAAGACTCTTCCCACACCAGATTCTCTCCAGGTTATATCATCCGCTCCATCATTTCAGTTATCATCTGTGTGCTGAGATATCCCCAGTCTACATCTCCAGACCAAACTTGTCTTCAATGTTCCAGACTCAAATATCCACAGGCACATCAAATTCAACATGTTCTCAGCTGCACTGATCAGCAAGTCTGAAAGAACAAAAAGAAGAGAGGAAAGCAAGAAGGAAATAAAGAACTCGCTTTTTCATCCCTCACCTTGTGAAATGACTCAGTGGCCCATGCAGCTGCTCTGCCAGACCCCTGGGAACAATTGGCGCTCGTCCCTCCCTCATCCTCTGCCAGGTCAACCCACTTTTAAGTCCTGTGACTTCCATCTTCTAAATTGCTGAGAATCTGCCACGTTTTTGACTACTTTGGGGTCTTCACACAATGCTTCCCCCATTACCCCTGCTTGGGTACTTTTCCTTCTCTTTTTAAATGGTTTACTACTAATCTGCAGGGCTATGTTCCAACTTGCCCTGACTCTGCTACAACGCATTATTTATTATTATTATTATTATTATTATTATTATTATTACTGAGTGAGTAACATGAGAATGTGATAAATGAATGCTAAGTGAGTTGGAAAAAGCCATTAGGAAGTTAGACATTTTAACAGGAGATACATTGCCCTTGGCATTCATGTCATTTAAGCAACACTGCAGGGGACATGGATATTTTCCCCAGGAGTATGATTCCCAATTATTCCAAGAAAGAAGAACTGCCCCCATGACTCAGCACAGAAAGCAAACTCTGTCCACTGGTGATGCCTTTTTCTCTCCAGAGATCAGGTCCCTGTAGGTGAAAGTTTACCACACAAATTCCCCTCTGACTTATTTCTGGTCAGCAGGGAGCTAGGAGAGATGAGCAATTATATAGAAGAGGTTAATGAGCCCATGTGCTGGCTGTTTCAGACCATTGTTTCTCACCCTTTCTTTGTGCCTCTCATCCTTCTGCCTGGGAACACCTCTCATGTAAATCATTCTAGTCCATGAAATGCAGCCCAGTTTTCCATGGCGCCTTATACTGTCTGCCTGAAAATGCTTTATAGAAGCTAATAAACAAGGCAGACAGGTTGCATGATGTTGCGTGAACTAGATTCTCAAGACTTGATTCCCAAGTGCTGAGTCTAATACTTACTCATGACATGAAGGTGGGCGAGCTCCTTAATATCCTCAAGACTCAGTGCCTCCATTTATAAATCTGATCCCTGCCCATCACAGTTATGCTAATCATCAGAAGTAATATTGACATTTTATAAACTCTAAGCCGTGCTGCAAAAATAAACGTTACTACTACTGATGATAATTACAAATTATAAATAAGTTTTTGTGGGGAGCTGGTTACAAATTGTTCCAAAATTATTAAACATGATCAGAGAAAAAAAATGAAGCAGAGGGAAGATGACAATGAGTCATAAGAAGAAGAGAACAAAGATACCAACATGAGAGAGTTTGGTGGTGGGAAGGGGCTGGGGGTGTCAGGAGGTGGGGATAGAGAAGCAAGCAGCGTCAATTCATGCAGACCCTTGTAGACCATGTGAGGGAGTTTGGATGTTTTTCTAAAGATCATGGGAGAAATCAAAGTGTTTTAAGAAAAGGAGCATCTGGATAATTTTTCTTTTTTACTTAAGAAAGTCGCTTATGCTGGGCGCGGGTGGCTCACGCCTGTAATCCCAGCACTTTGGGAGGCAGAGGCAGGCGGATCAGGAGGTCAGGAGTTCGAGACCAGCTTGACCAACATGATGAAACCCCGTCTCTACTAAAAATACAAAAATTAGCCAGGCGTGGTGGCACGTGCCTTTAATCCCAGCTACTTAGAGACAGAGGCAGGAGAATTGCTTGAACTGGGGAGGTGGAGGTTGCAGTGAGCTGAGATTGCGCCACTGCACTCCCTCCTGGGCAACAGAGTGAGACTCCGTCTCAAAAAAAAGAAAGTCATTTACACTGCAATATGAAGATTAGACCCGAGTGAGGTGAGACCAGAAGCAGAGAAACCAATGGAGGACTCTAGCAGTGACTCAAGTGAGAGATGGCAGTGGCTGGCTCTGGGAGAGTGGCACTGGGGGTGAAGAGAAGTGGATGGATTCCAGAACTAAATGGGCAGTAAACTTCAGACATCACAATCTCCTCTCAGAAATCTCAGCTCAGCAGCTACAAAGTACTCCCACTAGGAAGGCAGACTGGATTAGCAGGGAGACAAGACACCAAACTTGTAATTAGAAAATCTATATTTGATTCTTTGACTTGCAGTTGATTAATTAATTCTTATCATTAGCTAAGTGGATTAGGCAAGTCACTTAACCTCTCCAATCCTCAGTTTCCGCATCTGTAACATGGGCATGATAATAATTGCCCTGCCCCACTTGCTAAGGTGGTTGTAAAACTCAAACCAAATATAATGAATGAAGATGTGCTTTGTAAATTGCCACACACTGCATAATTGTAAAGCAGTCTGAGCATTCTTCAGAGACCCAGTCAAACCAAACACAAAAGGAATAGACACAAGAGGAAAATGAACATTCAGCTTCTAATCTGGTCCTCTTACCTGATACTTCCTTGGCCTATCTTGATTTTGTAATAGGCCAAGGTTTATTTCCATGGTTCCTTATATTTTATAAAGCTTTTTGTGGTGAGAAAACTTTGGGAAAATCTTATTAGATACAGCAAAGATCAAAATCAGCACAAAACTCACATATAAAAGCCTTAGCAAAAAAATAAGGATTTCTCTAGAGGCTCTATATGTGCTTAAATGGTGCAGAGAGCTAAATTGTGAAATTACAAATGAGATGTGGAATGGCATATTTGATTATACAGAGTCATCTTCAATGCCTCATAACATGTAAGAAATTTGAGAGACTGTTTATCCGGCACCGAACGCCAGGAGGAATCTGCAGAAGAACTGAGCGAGTTCTAATAGGGCATTGAGAAGACAGAGGGTAGGTTTCCAGAGGAGCTGCATGGGCTCTTCTTCATGCCTGAGGCCCTAATCCCACTTTCTCCACCATATTTCAAAGGCTCACATGGACATTATTTGGTTTGACTCACTGGAGAATAAACAGAAAGATTAGCTCTGTTTTTCACAGGTAATGAGACTGTGTCATAAAACAATTATAAGGCATGGTCTGTACTCTCAACCAATTTATGACCTAATAGGGTCCAAAGATAGCCCTGTGATATAAAGAGCTGCCCTACTCAGCCCAGTGCTAATGTGGTGTTCTATACCTGGTGGGAGACAGGGCAGCAGAGGCTTTGCAGCCTGGCCACCCTGGAATTAAATCCTGACTCTACTACTTACTGGCCTTGAGGACTCGGATTTCCTCAACTGTAAAGCAAGGATAGCAATGCTTGCCTTAAAATGCTGGTATAACTAAATGAAATATCATGATACATATAGGGTGCATAGCCTAGCGCCCCCACACTGGCAGTGTTCCATAGCTATTAACACACCACGTGTGTTACAGACGGCCCTTATGACTAAGGGTGTAGTGGAAAGCATCCAGTGACCCAGGGGCTGAAAAGAAGGGAGGACTTGGCCTCCTTTGATTCCTAGGTGGCACCTGAGTCCTAGCTACAGTATCCCAAGATTCAAATGTTATAGTAACAATGTTGACAACTGAAGAATTCTGCATTTCTCCAAGTAGAAGCCAAGACAACCAGACAAAAGCAGTTGCCCTCCCCCCAACACCCAACTTCTGTTGGAGCATCCAGAGCCTATCTTCTGTCCCCACTTATAACCTTCACTTTTCTGTCTCTGCCTCTGGCCATGGGACCTCAGAGGAACCAGAGCTGCTGTGCCGGGTCCATCTGCAGCAGACCAGCCCCTGGAGCTGCTGACGCTGCAGCAGCACCCAGCAGGCAGGTGTGTGAGAGGCACACACAGAAGAGAACAGATTGAGAAGTGCTTTGGGACGTCTCTGGCACAGATGCAAAGGCAGAAGGGGAACTTTTCTCTGTGCTCTCTCTTTCCACCCCTCCTAGCAATTCAAGGAGAAGGGTGAGAGATTGGAGATTGGAGCTGTTCGTCTGAATCCAGCAATGTCCTGTGTCTCCTCTTCAAATCCACGCAAATGATAATGTGACCCTGGAGGTCGACATCCATGCATATTTATTAAAGCCCATGTGTAAAGGTCCATGCCACTCCCAACCACATAAATTTATATTTTGACTATAGAGAGAATATATTAACTCAGCACAGAAGACAAAATAAACAATAAATCTATGTGTGTGGCCAGGCACCGTGGCTCACACCTGTAATCTCAGCACTTTAGGAGGCAAATGCAGGCGGATAGCCTGAGCTCAGGAGTTTGAGACCACCCTGGGCAACATGGTAAAACCCCGTCTCTACTAAAATAAAAAAATTAGCCAGGCGTTGTGGTGTGTGCCTGTAGTCCCAGCTAGTCGGGAGGCTGAGGCATGAGAATTGCTTGAGCCCGGGAGACAGAGGTTTCAGTGAGCCAAGATGGCGCCACTGCACTCCAGCTTGGGCTACAGAGTGAGATTCCATCTCAAAAAAAAAAAAAAAAAAAAAAAAAAAAAAAAAATCTGTGTGTGTGTGTCTGTGTGTGTGCACAAGCTCATGCATATGTTGAGATAGAAGGGATGGGGAGATAGGACACTTACATATTTTAATTTTACTTTACTTCTTAATCAGTTCTAAATGAATAAGGATGGGACTTACAGATAATGAAGAAACAGGACAAAGATATAAAGAGAAATATTTCTTCTACTGGGCCCTCTTGCTTTTCTTCATGCCATAACTACTTTCCAAGAAGAGTCCACAACAGCATTACAGCATTTCCTAAAATTTGTTGCATTTTATAATTCTTGCACACACACACAGATGCACACAAAATTTAAATGCCATTTCTCAGTCTGAGGAGTTTTCAGACTCTGCCTAATGTCTCAGCTAACTCAATCAATAGGTATATGCTAAACACCTACCATGTGCAGCATACTGTACGAGACATCCCAGAAGACACAACACAAGAAGGCACAAGATTTTCCCTGTGCTTATAATCAGTCACGAAGCCCCACTGATTTGCTCTGCTAAATATGTCCCTAATCTGCCAATCCCTCCCTGTGCCCTTATCATCTTTTTTGCAGACCTCCTACCAATGAGCTCGGCTGCCACATCCTCAATCCCCATGGTCCTGACTCAGTCCTCTGCTTTGCTTAATATTCCTGTTTGCATCCTCAGAGACCTTAGGCTTATGTTTTCTGTAGCACTTACCATATGGTATTAAAATCATGTGTTTTCAGATCTGCTGCTCACCCTACACTGATTGTAACACCTTAAAGGTCTTTTTACCCCTTTAGCACATAGCACAGTATCTACCGCTGTCAGTATCTGCTCCAGTAATGACTGCCCACCGGTGCTCAGCCTCCATCCAACACGTTCTGCCATGTGTTTTATCTGCTCATGTATCCAACAACCTCCCTAACATGTAGGGACTCCTCAAGGATAGGACCCAATTCATCTTGGAATCTCCCGTGCCCAGGTGGCAGCAGGCTGCAAGACTTCTCTGCAGATTTGTTTGAGGCCTGGGCCATATTGGGCCATGAGGCCCCAGGCAACTTTTGTTATATCATGCTGAGATGTGAGGAAAGGGATGAGCTGAAAGGGAAGGAATTCCAGTTTAGATGCTGGATAATGACATAATTTATGGATGAACTAATGTCAGTTCATTGTATTTTCCCCAAGTTTGTATTTTGAAAATTTTTAAACCTGTGGAAAGTTGAAAATATAGTGAAAACCCATCTTTCATTCCCCTTGATTGCTAACGTTTTGATCTGTTTGTGTTCTCTCTCTCTTTCTCTCTGTGTTTGTGTATTTATCTCCCTCAGTTGAATATTTTTGCTAACCCATTTGAAAGTTAGTTACAGATATCTTAAATTTTCTAAGAACTAGTTATGAACAAATGAAAGCATGAATGAAGCCACACGTGAATCCATAAATTTCTGAACTCCTTTCGAGTTCTCTATGGCTCTTTTTAACTCTAGGAGTTGCCGTGTACCACAAGAGCACACCGAAAATAAGCACCCACATTTCACAGGGTAGGGGATGGAGGAGATAATTTTCAGCTAGAACAGTTGGGAAAGGTTTCAGCTAGGCCTGGATGGGGAAGATTTGAATATACTTACGAAGAGGGGAGAACATTCCAGGAGGAAGGGAGTGCAGCAACAAGGTACAGTGGGCAGGAGAAGCAAGCCCTCCAGGCACCATGCTTACTCACTATCTGATTTGTGTGGAAAATGAAGAAATGAGGTTGGCTTTTTTACCCTTCTCATTTCTCTTCATCCACTTCAGAATTCTCAGAGCTAGCATGTTATTCAATTCTTTCGTCACATGCGATTCTTCATAACATAAAGTTTCTGTGGTAAGGTGGGAGGGTCATAGGGTGACCCATGGTCCCAGTTTGGCCAGAACTAAGGGTTTTCTGGGACTCAAGACTTTCAATGCTAAAACCAGGCAAGTCCCAGGCAAATGAGGATGAGATGATCACCCTAGCCCAACTGCAGAGATGGAAAAAAAATGAAAGAAGCCTGATAAAACTTTTAAAACCAGTTTTCACCCCTCTCCTACTGTGGGCCCTAGTTCCTGGTCTGTTTTTAACTTTGGGGACAAAAGGAAACAGTTTTAAAAGTGAAAGAAAATATTCTTTCTCTCCAAGAAGTTTTCTCTCATGCCTTCCCCTCCTAATTTAGGTTAGGTGCACTACCTCGGTGCTACAATATGAAAATTGCTACCATGCATTTACCAATTATTGTGTGGCAATAATCTGTAGTCTGTGTTCCCCAGATACACAATCCACTCTTTTTTTTTTTTTTTGAGATGGAGTTTCACTCTTGTTGCCCAGGCTGGAATGCAGTGGCGCGATCTTGGCTCACTGTAACCTCCGCCTCCCAAGTTCAAGGGATTCTCCTGCCTCAGCCTCTGGAGTAGATGTGATTACAGGCATGCGCCACCATGTCCTGCTAATTTTGTATTTTTGGTAGAGACGGGGTTTCTCCATTTTTGTCAGGCTGGTCTCAAACTCCCGACCTCAGGTGACCCGCCCGCCCTGGCCTCCCAAAGTGCTGGGATTAGAGGCGTGAGCCACCACGCCTGGCCAATCCATTCTTTAGTAGAATGGACTGTGTCTTATCTTTGCAGCTCCAATATACAGTACAAAGCAAGCAACCCAGCACATATGTGTTGAATGAGTAGATGCATTTATTGGTTGGTTTATTGTCTGGTTAGATGGTCATGGCTGGTTATGTGAATATTCCACAGTAATAGTGGACCCATCCAAAAGCAGTTGGTGGGCCGGGAGCAGTGGCTCATGCCTGTAATCCCAGCACTTTGGGAGGCCGAGGTGAGTGAATTGCTTGAGGTCAGGAGCTCGAGACCAGCCTGACCAACATGGTGAAACCACGTCTCTACTAAAAATACAAAAGTTAGCTGGACATGGTGGCACACGCCTGTAATCCCAGCTACTCAGGAGGCTGAGGCAGGAGAATCGCTTGAACCTGGGAGGCGGAGGTTGTAGTGAACTGAGATTGCCCCACTGCACTACAGCCTGCGTGACAAAGTGAGACTTTGTCTCAAAAAAAACAGTGGTTGGTGTACACCTTTCTCCTGGAAACAATGAACTTTATTTGCAGTCTCCATTTTATAAGGAAGGCTGGGGCAGCTTTTGCTGCCGAGCAGAAATCTGTCCTGTTACCCCAGATTTTAGTCTCAGGCATTAACTCTCTAAGCAGCAGGGCTCATGAAGTCTTAGGCCACTGAGGCCCTGAAGCTCCCCAGACACTCTTTTAGGTTCAGTGATGAGCCAAACAGCTTCCACGAACAGTCCCTGCTTGTGCAGCAGCAGAGCCCAGAGGTGGCAGCAGGCTGCAAAACTTCTCTGCAAATTTGTTCGAGCCTGGGCCCCACTGGGCCATGAGGCCCCATGCAACTCTTGCTATATGATGCTGAGATGTGGGGAAAGGGATGAACTGAAAGGGAAGGAATTCCAATTTGGATGCAGGATAACGACATAATTTATAGATAAACTAATGCCAGTTTATCATATTTTCCCCAAGTTTTTATTTTGAAAATTTTAAAACCTGCAGAAAGTTGAAAATATGGTGAAAACTCATTTTTCTTTCTCCTTCATTGTTAACGTTTTGATCTGTTTGTGTGTGTGTGTGTATGTCTCCCTCAATTGAATATTTTTGCTAAACCATTTGAAAATTAGTTACAGATATCTTAAATTTTCTAAGAACTAGGGTATTATCCTACACAAGCATGATGTTTTTTGCATTACCAAGACATTTACTTCCCAAGATATTATTACAATAATATTACCTAAAATACTGTCTATATATACATTTTTCTAATTGTCTTAATAATGTTCTTTATAACTCTTTTTCTGATCCAGAATCCAGTAAAAAAAATCATCTATTGCATGTCATTGTCTTTAGTCTCCTTAGTCTATTTAATCTAGAATGGTCTGTTACTTATTTTTTTATTTCACTTTATTTTATCTTTCATGGCTGATAGTTTTGGAGTTCAGGCCAGTTGTCTGGTAGAATGTCCTCTAATCTAAATTTCTACATTTGTTTCTTCATTATTGAATTCAGATTAGACATGTTTGGCATAAATACTACCTAGGTGGTGTTGCATATTTTTCATCCCAGCACATCAGGAAGTTCACAATGCCATTTTGTGTCAATATTGACAATAATCCTACATGGGTGTCAAAAGTTCAGGAGCAGGAACTAGTGAGGCAGTCATTTCCTTCTGTTACTTGGTTAGGGTGATGTTAGCCAGATTTCTCCACCATAGATGCTCCATTACCCTCTGTAGGTAATGAATAATCCAGGGAGTGAGACGATGGGACTATCCCATTCTCTAATAGCATTCACTCATGCATTAATGACCTTTGCCTGAATCAATTATTCCATTGGTTGCTGCAAATGCTACCTCTTCTAATTCTATCACTTCTACAAGTAAAGGCTGAAATTTTTCCGTGAAGAATACCACCACCAACACACATACACATATACTTTTTTTTGTTAACTTTTTATCTTGAAATAATACTAAGCCCACAAGAAGTTGCAAAAATATTACAGACAGATCCAGCGTACCCCAAACTTATCTTCCCCTAGTGATAATAACACCTTCCATATTATGTTATCAAAACCAGGAAATTGACTCTGGCACAACGTGATGAACTAGACTACAGATCTTACTTGGATTGTACCACTTTTTAAAATGCTAACTTTAATTTTAATTTTTTAGTATCCCATTGGACTCTATGTTTATTATGCTATACTCCATTACCATCATTATTCTTTTTGATGCTCACATTGTCTCAAGTTTAACTAGCGAGGACTCCTTCAAGCCAGCTCATGACTTTTTTTGATAAGCCTCCATCTGTCTTTCAGCTCTCCTTTGCTTTCTGGGACAAGAAGATGTTCCAGGCTGCAGAACTGTAATTAGCCCTGTCTCCAAGAAGTGTTGGTTTCTTTTAGCAGGGAATGGTATTTAGGAACTAAGATCTGGGTATTCTGGTAACCATAAGTTCTGATGTCCAGGCATATGTCCTGATCCCAGGTCCCATATGCCCACTGCTTACTGGACATTTCCATGTGTGTAAGCACTACAAACTCAACATGCTAAATACACTTTTTTTAATCCCCAAACCTGCTGTTCCTTTCATAAGCACAAGTCAAAAACCTCAGAGCCAGCCTTGATTCCTCTCTAATGTGTGATCCATATATCCAAACATTGGGTCATGTATGTTTGTCTCCTAAGTCTCTCAGCACTTGCCCAGTTTTCTCACCTCTATTGCCACTGCTGTAGTCCAAGTTGCCATTTCTTGTCAGGATCATCTCAATAGTCTCCTGGTTTCTTTACTGCCATTCCTGTTCCCTGTCCTTGTTCCTTCAGTCCACCCTCCATGTAATAGCCGGAGTGATCTTACTAAAATATAAACACTTTGATGCTTTATTGGCTTTATTATAAAAACTAAGCTTCTTAACAAAACTTGCAAGAACTGCCACACATCAGGCCTCATCTTTACGTCCTAGTCATATAAACTTATTTCTAAGTTCTGTCCCACAACTTATAAGAAGTGTACTTCTTTCACTCTCTTCACTCGACTAGCTGCTTTACTCAGCCTTTAGCTCTCAGCTTAAATGATCCTTGCTGCCTGCTGTTCATACCCTCATGTAGTCCTGTCTCGCTGAATCATGGCTGTTCTGTGTGATCAACAGAATACTGTGAAAGTGACAGTGTGGGACTGCTGAGGCTAGGTCATAAAAGACATCCCAGTGTCAGCCTTAGCCTCTCTTGGATTGCTCACTCAGTTGGGGGATGCCAGCCGCCATGCTGTGAGGGCACTCAAGCAGCCTGTGGAGAAGGGCATGTGGGCAGACACTGGCCTCTGCGCAGCAACCTGCATCATCTTGCCAGCCATGGGATAAGCCATCTTGGAAGTAGATCCAGCCAGCTCCAGGTCAGCCTTCAGATGACATCGCAAAAGATCCTGGGCAAGAACTGTCCATCTATGCCACTCCCAAATGTTTGATACACATAGACTATGAGGGTAATACATGTTTATTGTTGTTTTAAGCCAATTAAAAACAAGAAACCAAGTGTGAGTGTTAAGTGAACTGATTGCCACTGGAGTTTGTTGCTTCTAGGCCATTTCAATGGACACATCTGAGTTTAGACTGATTCTTCTCATTGGAATTAAACATCCAGGATTCTTCCTCATCTTTCCCTATCCTATGTCTGCATACTCCTTCTCTCTGATTCCTAACACCATCAATATGTTTAACTCATTGGCTCAGTCCTACAACATATTCAGAATAGTTTGGGGATTACTGTACCAAAACAACTACCAACAACAAGCTGACTAAATACATTTAAGATGCTGTTACAGATCTTTTTTTTTTAGACTATCACCCACTAAGAATGTACAGTCAGAATGCTGCATTCAAAAGTTTTTGAATTAGTTATTCACTTTCTGTACAGTTAGGTTGTCAATTTGATATATAGTTGGCTTTCTTTGTTTCATTTTATATTCAGCTTTAAGATTTGCTTTGTATTCACCCTTACTGATTTGATTTAATTTCATTTTAACATACGGTATATAAAACATTTATATGATTTATATGTCAAAGTTATATTAAAAGGTATATTCAAAAAAGACTCAGTACCATCCCTAACCCTGCCACCCATTTCCCACACACCCGAAATAGGCAACCATTTTCATCAGACTCTGTTTCATGCATCCTACATTTTTTTTTGGAAAAAATAAGCAAATAAGTACATGGATTTAGAGGGTTTTTTTCTTTTTTTCTTATACAAAGGATAACATACTATATGTATTCGTTAACATCTTGCTTCTTGCCCTTAACAACATATCCTGGAAATCATTTCTTATCAGTTCATAGACAGATGCTTTATTCTTTTTTACATTGTGTGCATTGTGTTGTATGGATGTACCACAGATATGCAACTTATCTACTACAGAAGGGCAACAACAATTCCAACATTTTGTTACAATAAATAACGTCTCTAAAAATTACCTTATCACTAGTGGTTCATGTTTGTGGAAATGTATCTCACAGTAAATCTCAACAAGAAGAAGTGCTAAGTCAAAGGGTAAATGCATAGTTTTCCTAGCTATACCACATTCTTCTCCCTGGAAACCGATCATTTTACACTCTCTGCAGCAATTTATGAGTGTGTCTGTTCCCTGACAGACTCACTGAAAGTGTGTGTTGTCAACCTTTAGAATTCTGCCAATCTAAGAGGCAAAAAATAGTATCTTAAGTGTAATTTTGTTTTTATATCTCTTATTATAAGTAAGTTTGAGTAATTTTTTGTATGTTTAAAAGCCATTTGCATACATTTTTCTGTGGAACAGCTATTTATTTTGCTTATGTTTCTTTCAAGTTTTTGGACTTTCATCTCTTGATTTTCAAATGTTCTATGTGTATTAGGGGGATATTAGCCCTTTCTCTGTAATGGCTATTGCATATACTCTTTCCAATTTAGTTACTTGTCTTTTGAATTTGTGAAGTTTTTGCCATGCAAAAATTCGGGGCGAGTTTGTTTGTTTGTTTGTTTGTTTTTTGAAACGGAGTTTTGCTCTTGTTGCCCAGGCTGGAGTGCAGTGGCGCAATCTCGGCTCACCACAACCTCCGCCTCCCGAGTTCAAGCGATTCTCCTGCCTCAGCCTCGCGAGCAGCTGGGATTACAGGCACGTGCCACCATGCCCGGCTAATTTTTGTATTTTTAGTAGAGATGAGGTTTCACCATATTGGTCAGGCTGGGCTCAAACTCCTGACCTCAGGTGATCCGCCTGCCTCGGCCTCCCAAAGTGCTGGGATTACAGGCGTTAGCCACCGCACCCAGCCAAAAATTTTGGGTTTTAATACAATGAAATTTGTCAGTGTTTTCATATATTAAATCTGGATTTTGAGTCAGGGTTAGCAAAGCTTTCTCCATACACATAAAGTAATTTATCCATGTTTTCTTCTAGTTCATAAAGTAATTCAACCATGTTTTCTTTAGTACATTCATGGTTTCATTTTTTTTTTTTTTTTTTACATTTAACTCTCTGATCTGTTTGGAGTTTATTTTGGGAGAGGGTGTAGGATATAAATCCACTTTTTTCTTTTCCCAAATGGTTATCCAGTTGTCCAACCCTTTATTACTTAAAGTCCATCTATTTCCCAGTACTTCTTAAATTTGGAGGGCTTCTACACTGCAAGGTAAGTCCTACAGTGAATATTTGTCATGTCAAAAGAGAAACCAACACATGCGGGATTTTCTTTCTGTGCCTGTTCAATATGAAACATCCAAACTGAAAGGAAGAGAGGATACTGATAAAAAAGGACCAAGAGTTTGGAACTTAGAATTTCTAAATGTACATACATTGCTTAATATTTTTAAGCAATACATGATCACGGCAAAGATTTCAAATAGTATGAAAGTTGTACAGTGAAAGGTAAAATCATCTTTCTATATCAGATTACAGCCTTTCTAGAAGCAACCGCTGTTGTCAATTTCTTATGCATCCATCCAAAGATGATATATGCTTTTGGAGAGAGAGAGAAAATGAGAGAGAGAGAGAGGCTTTAAATGAAAAAGGAGAAAAATGAATGAATTCATACCTAATGCGAGACCCTTGGGTATTAAGCACACACACATTATCACACTTTATCTCACAACGGTCCTCCTGCTTCTATATTTTTATTCCATCTCACAGATGAAGAATTGAGGTTCAGAGAGGTAAAGTGACTTGTTCAAAGATCTCAGCTAGTAAGTATAGGATGCAGATTTGAATTTCCACTGTCTTCTCTGTACCATGATGTGAACATGCAGGGAGTGGGTGGTCACCACATGGAAATGGCTATTTGGAACTCTTGGAGGCACACTAAGAGCAGCGTTTATAGCCCCCCAAAATGATTTGTCAGTAGGAGGAAAGGGGTATCTGAGCTGCGCCAAGAAATTAACATATTATTTCATATTCTTGTGCTACTTGTCAGGAGCTCTTGATGATGGTAAGGGTGGCCTGAAACCTCCCATCCCCAAACACTTTGAAATTTTTGTAAGCCTTGCTACCAGGAGAGAAAAAAAAAAATCAAAAGAAAAACTGGATTGTGTCAAGAAATGTTAGCAGCTATGACTCAAAGATATATAGGGGGGCAGATCTGTTGACTCAGAAGGGTCCATTTCTTAGTCACTTAGCAGCTTTTGCCACACTTTAATATTTTAGAGAAAGAAAGAGATTTACAAAGTGGTAGGGGGAGGTAAAAATAAAAGATTGCAACAGAAGGATTTGCTTCACAACAGCAGTTCGTGGCAGCATGCAAGGAAAATATAGAGGAGAAAGCATTGTTATGCTATTCCAGAGAGAGGGTTTTTGAATAGGAAGCAGACGGGTGTCAATTTCTGTATATTAAAACATTCAAAACACGGTTCCATTCTCACAGAAGTTCTCTCTATTGTAGTGAAAATGTATTTTCTTTCTTATCCTTATGAATTACAGACTCTGTAGAAAAGTATGCATTAAAAGCAGGGGTTATGGGATGTGGGGGATGCACCTCCCCTGGAAAGTTCACAGGCTGTTTTCAGCTCCTTGGGGATTTTATTGCTGTAGACTAAGATCCTTGAACTACTTCATTCCCTAAGATACTGGAATGATTTACTGGGATGGGACCCTCCAATAAGCACTTTATTGGGCAATGTCAGAGATCAAGTTTCTTGACCATCCTGTCTATTCCCATCCAATCCCCTATCTACCAATCCCCAATTGTCACCACCACAAAAGATTTTGGAAGCAATAGAATTCAAGATTCTGTCCCTGAGCTTTACATGTCTTCATTATGTCTATTCTGTTCCCCAACTCCAACCTGCCTTTCTCTTGCCTTGCATGGATGCCCATCTTTGCATGGATGCCTACATTTGCCTGGATGTCTATCTTTGCCTGGATACCCATCTTTGCATGGATACCCATCTTTTTGCACGGATGCCCATCTTGTTGCATGGGTGCTCATCTTTGCATGGATACCCATCTTTTTGCATGGATGCCCACCTTCGCATGTATGCTCATCTTTTTGCATGGATGCCCATATTTTTTGCATGGATGCCCATCTTTTCATAGATCTCCATGCAATCAGCTGTTTTCTCAAGGGCAGGCTCTACCCCAGCATCTACCCTCTGATCTCTCAGCCTTCCATTAATTATCCTTTTCTCCACCCTTTACCTAATTTCCTCCAACTTCTTCTCTACTCAGATTCTAGCCAATGAAATATGCTCTTCTCACTTAGATCTTCTCATCTCTACAGTCAGGAGTATTTCTCTGCTCTTCCTAGCAAGGCTCCACCCCTCCTTCCCATTTAAAAATTCTGCTAAAAATCCATGATTTATAGTAAATATCCCTCGAATTTTCCAAATGTTTCAAATAACTCCATTCTCACCCCTTAGCATCTGTCTATCAATCCATCAACTAGCATATTTATTAGACACTTGCTATGTGCTAGACATTGTGCTAATATCAGGGAAAGTGACATTTGTACAGTGCTTTCCATTTGGAAGGCATTTTCACATCACTTTTCCTACTTGATCTCCACAACAACCCCCAAGGTAGGAAGGGCAGAAATAATTGCTAATCCCATATTGCAGATTAGAAAGCTAAAGCCCAGAGAGTCAGATGGCTGCTAGGAAGTGGCAAAGCCAAAATTACAAATACACATCTTGTTTAAAAGCTTAGGACTGGGTATCAACCATAAAGCATTATGCATGTGCCCATGCATGTACCCCTCCCCCTAGCCCCTACCTGACACACACCATCTATTTTTATAGTTTTCGTTAGTTGTAAGCATGTTTTTCTCCGTTTTTCTA
Organism: Pan troglodytes; assembly: GCF_028858775.2. Taxonomy (NCBI): domain Eukaryota; kingdom Metazoa; phylum Chordata; class Mammalia; order Primates; family Hominidae; genus Pan; species Pan troglodytes. Next base: position 128,977,042 of record NC_072407.2, on the reverse strand, counting down.
AAGTGTTTGTTCTGTCTTCCCTTTAATCAATGAGGTCCCCGTGGACTGGAGCTCAGAGTGGCTCTGTGAGCTTGGTGCTGAAAGGGGTAAGGCAAGACAAATAAATCCACAATTCTTATGGGCAAAGTTGGATAAAGGTTTCAGTGTGCACAGATGCACTCCCATCTGAAACGGGAGTGTGAGGCGTCTCGAGCCAGTGCAGGTGGGCTCCCTGGTGTTTTACCCATTTAATAAGTATCAGTGTTTTCTGGAGCAATTTCCATTCTGTCAACACAGCACTGAATGAATCAGCTCTGCAGTCTCCATCACAGTCACATTCCCTCCCCTTCACACAAAAGCTAGTGTACATGAAAAGCCCCCATAGTGGGCATATAATTATCATCCAACTGCAAACCCATTTCTCAAGGATCCTTCCCCATTGCTAGAGAGCTGGATTAATCAGCATGGCTCGCAGTGGCTTTTGCATCTCTTAATTTACTACCAAGCACTCCTTGTCTCCTGAGACGAGATGTTTTGTTACGTGTAATTAGACCATGCACGCAATCCTACATGGGACTTGTTGTTTTTGCACAGGAGGATTACAGAGCTGTCTCCAGGTGGGGAATGGTGACATGCTGTATGAACAAAGGTATGCTGCGTGTTCATTTGCAAACCTCCACCGGTGTGGCACAGGCTCTGTTGGGGAGATGTTAGGGCTGGAGACACACGTGGGCTCAGCTCCTCCGATTAATTGTCTGGGGCCCAGAGGTTCAGAAGATAATGGCTGAAGCATATGGTTTCTCCTGCTTCTAAGGTTGTCTGTCTCCTGAGACCAAGGCCAGGAACAGCCACCACAGGGCTGAAGGGCCTGGCAGTGACTTCAGCACCAGCCTTCCTGGGACATAGGCAGGGGGCTGGAAAATCCCTGAGTAGAGCCGCCTCTGATTTTAGGGAAAGTGGAGGGGGCTGGGCTTTGAAGGGGTGTCCCTGAGGGCCTTGCTCCCTGATCCTGGGACTTTTCCTTGTGACAGTTCAGCCCTCTCCTAATACTCAGCATCCTCTGAAATGAAACTCTTGAAGCGCTCTATTACACCAGAAGGAAAATGAAAAGAAAGGACTGAAGCACTCCAGCCTGTTTCAAAAACTCTTCACTGACTTGCTTGAAACCTCCACTCATGGCTCAAATTGTACTAGAAAAAGCTGTTTGGCATTACAGCAAGTCAGTGAAAAATATGCTATGTTTACTTTTTCCCTCAGCTGTTTTGATTTTCCTGTTAATGATCAAGAAGAAGGGTCTCCCAGAATCACTTAGGATCCAGTGTTTTACAGAAGCCAGAAGCACGCTGGTGGGACCGGAGGAGAAAGACATTCAACACCAACCACCAGGCCATCATTAGGGGGCACTAGGCTGTAGAAACGCTTCAGATCAGAGGTTCCTGGTTCCTACTTCATCACTCACTAGCTGTGTGACCTTGGGCAAGTCACCTAGCTCTCTGGGCCTCCATCCCTTCGTACATCTGAGGATGATAATAGCAGTAGCATCTGACCTACCTCTGGGGCCTTGGTAAAGATTAAATGCGATCATGGAAGTGAAAGAGCTTTGTAAACCATATTCCCCTATACAAAGGACTGTCCTTGTTATTAATAATAATGGCCCTTCCTGCTGATAATAGCTCTCATCTGGGAGGTGGGGTGGGGTTGCTTTTCCAGCAATGCCCGTCTCCATTACAGCAGAGCCCTTTGTGAAGAAACAGCACCGAGGAGTGACTTGCATGTGCCGTGTCACTCACCAGGTGACATCTCAGGAGACAGCAGTCCAAGGTGCTGAGGAGAAGTGCTACGGCATCCTGTCCCTCAGGTTTGACACAGCATAATTGTTTTGACATAAGATGGAATTTGTCCTCGCATGGGTCAGGATAAAAGCACAATACTGATGCTTTTCATCTAATTTCAATTACAGTCATTAAAACCCTTACTCCTGAGTCAAACCTTTCCAAAAAGCCATCAATGACAGCCCATTACAGATGAGTTATTTATAGTGGTGCATGTTAATTTTACAGTACCACAGACAAATGATTCATGGCTTGGCATTAGTGAGAGACATCATTCACTGGGCTGAGTGATCCCTGACATAACAAGCACCGCTCTGTATCTCTACAGGGACGATTCAAGGCCTCAGACTTAGAGGTCAGCCCCTGTCTGGCACAGAATAGCCAGGGCATCTGGGCCTTGACCCACTACCCAAGGAGACATTCTGCTCTACGGAAGGAAAAATGGGACCATTTGCTTGGGGATTGGAGTGTAACATCCAGAGGATATCTGGCTGAGATGATATTTGGCTTGAGCCAGACATTTGGCTTTTCTTCTCAATTTATATCTATTCGTATGGGCCTTTAGGAGACCTCATATTATTTGCTACTATTCAATAACTTGGAGGGGATATCTGATACTAACCTGGACTTGATGGAAAAAGATGTCTCTGGGGCCATAGAAAGCCCAGAATCCTTTTATCCAAACTGCTTCAACCTCAGGTTCATAAGTGCCACTTTGACTGATCAATAGCGGGCCTCTTGATTCTTGGTCTATTTGTAGCTGAAATTCTCCCTGTTGATTAAAAATTCACCAAGAGGCAGCCTGATGTGACATTTATGAGTTCCTGGAAGTCCATAAATGTTGAATGTTAGAAATTAGCACCAAGTTTTTGAGATGATAAAAAGCAATAAGCAAGCAAGAGGACTAATACTCGACACTCCTGTATTTTCACTGTCTATCTGTGCAACCTCAAAGCAAAGTGGAACTAAAACTTGATACAAAGCACTTCTGTGTTTGACTTAACCTTCATGTCAATCCCTACCTCTAATTTAAACCCCCTTCTGAATAAAGTGGAAATAGGCCTGATGAAACTATCTGACTCCCCTATTTCCTTCCAACTTTGTAACACTTTGTCAAATAGTACTTTGCCCAAGGTCCCTGCTCTATTTTAATACCAGCCATGATAACAAACGTGGAAATTGATTACTTCTCTTTCTTTGTATAATAGTATCTCTGCAATCATTGGGAAGGTAGGTTGGTAAAAATAAATGTGTGACCTCATTATTTTGGAGTTTTCAACCACAAGACTGCTTCATACAATACCTATGAATATTTTTTTTCAAGTTACTTCCTACCCACATCCCAGCCCTTTCCTGAACCTCTGTTCCCTTCTTTTAGTGGTTTCTTCCGATATTTCTCTAACGTTCCCTCTGTAGACCTTCTTAGGCATTGATCATGTTCTGGGATCTTTCTGCACTGCCTGGGAGGCCTTGTCTAGTCCAGGTTGGAGTCAATGAAGAGAAAGAGAAAGTTAAATACTAAAGCTCTCATCAAGTAGCCCAAATGCCATTCTACTTATTTTACCGCATGTCCATCCAGAGAGAGGTTTGTACGTGGAATTTCAATTCTGATGGGTTGCTGGTATATTTTACAAAATATAATGAAACATTCTTCTTGACTCTCAGATGTGAAAATTTAGAAATATGTTTCATTATGTCCTGATGAAGGAAAGAGCAGTGATTAAGTGGACTAGAGCCAAGTATTTGGGATTGACTCTAAGCTCTACCATTTACTAGGTTTATGACCTTGTTCCTCGACCTCTCTATGCATGAATTTTGTCCTCTGTAAAATAGGGCTATGATAGTACCTGTCTTATAGGGGGTTGTTATGAGAGAGCAATTGAGCCAATATTTGAGGACATTACCCAGCAGGTACTAAATACTGTATAAATGTTTGTTAAATAAGAAATTTTTAATTTAAAAAATATTTTACAAAATACCACTGCCCACTGTAAGACATAGTGCTAGGCACTGTGAAAATGTAGGAACCTGACAAAACATTATGTCAGCCATTGAGGACGGTTTCTGGAGAGGGAGAGAAGAACACTCAGATAACTGAAAGAGCCAAGCTGGCATGAACTCTGTGCAGGTCTACTCACACAAATGCAATGAAAATACAGAGTAGGGTGGGACTGCTCAGGCTATGACTGAGAAGATTGCACAGAGGAGATGGCATTCAAGTTGTTTCTTAAAGGATGAGCAGCATTTCCAAGGGCAGGATAGATAGACAATGGGGGGCTGTGGTAGAAGGCTATTCCATGTGTGCCCAGCACGAACACAAAACCAAATTGCTACCACCCTCCACATTTATCAATCCCATATCTATCTCCTATACCACCCCCTGCCAGGTCTATCTGCCTTTCTTCCTTGTTTCTACCTGTTCTTCCACTTGCAGCTCTACCCCTGGCCTCTCTTTTCCTCCAGTTATTTTCTCCTTATTTTATCTCTCTTGTAATCTCGAAACCAATGCAGGCAATTTTTAAATAAATCAAATAATATAGAAAGGTATACAATGAAAAGCAAAATCTTCTTTCTCCACCTCCTACTCCCTAGAGGTAAGACTGTGTCACAGGTATAAAACATGGACACAAATTCTTGACACTTCTGCCTCTGAAAGGCAGAGTTTATTTCCCTCCCCTTGAATCTCAGTAGGCTTACACTGCTTCAACCCATGGAGTAGTGTAGAAGTGATGCTGTGTCTTCCAAATCTAAGTCATAAAAGACCATGAAGCATCTACCTTGTTCACCCAACACTCTCTCTGGGAGCGTTGAGCTGCCATATAAAAAACTCAGCCTTGTTGGAGAGGCTACATTCTGGCACGCTGGGCCTAGCCTTTCAACCCCAGTACTTGTATAGCTACTTCTCTTAGTTAACATATTCCATTACACAAATACACCACAATCTATCTAAACACTCTTCTAATGATAAATACTATAGTAGCTTCCAGTTTTGTGCCATTATCAATATCAATAATTCAGCAATGAACATTCTTCTCCATACATTGTTGTGCATTATATAAGTACTTCTGCAGGACAAACTCCCAGAAATAACATTGCTGAACCAAATAGTATGTGATTAAAAAAAAAAAAAATTGGATTGATATCATCCAATTGCCCACCAAATAAGCTGTGCCAATTTAGACTTCTGGTGGTACATAAGAATGCCAGTTTCCCTATAACCTTACCAACACTGAGTATTATCAAACTTTTTAATCTTTATCTTTCTGATGTTGTCTCTGCCTTCATTATGATGTGCCACAACTGGATGCCTTGTAAGCGAACTATCCTAAGTATAATGTGACCTTACCTGCAAACCCATGGAGCTCAGGTACATATGGGAGGGGGGTTATTCAAGATGGTAAAGGAAAAAGATAATGCAAAACATCAAGCTATCAATATTTCAGGTGAATGAGCACTAATTTAGCATAAAGATGAGCCACAGAACATCACAGACTTGCAGGGCAAATGTGTCAGGACATAATGAAATTCAGCTCAATGACATTCTGTTAATGGCAAGTGTTATCTGAAGTCCAGAATGACCCAGTTGGTTGGGGATGTAAGGAGTGGGGGAGGGAGGAAAAAAATGAAGTTCTCTCAGTTAATCAAAATGCTCACTGGACAGCTGGCTATAAATGGAACATTTTGCAATGATTGATTTCAACCTGGATGACTCTGAGGGACATTCAAGAATAATGCTTCTCAAACCTAGCTGCCCAGCAATATGACCTGGAGTGTTTTTTTTTTCAGAAAAATATAGATATTTTCCTCACATTCACCCCCAGACACACATGCACTCAATCACCATAGATTCTGATTCAGTTGGTCTGCATTTTCAACAAGCCCATCAGGTGGTTCTGAGACAGAACAAAGACAGGAACTCACTCCGTTGCCCAGGCTGGAGTGCAGTGGCATGATCAGGGCTCACTGCAGCCTTGACTTCCTAGGCTCAAGTGACCCTCCCGCCTCAGCCTCCCAAGTAGTTGGAAGTACAGGCATGCACCAACATGCCTGCCTACTTTTTGTAAGGAAAATTTGTGTAGAGTAAAAAATTGAGCTTACATCAGAATCACATTGGAGATTTATTAAAACACAGATTGCTCAGCTTCATGGCCAGAGCTTCTGATTCAGTAAATCTGGAGGGGTACCTGAGAATGTGCATTTAAAACAAGCTCCCTGATGATGCCAGTCCCGGGACGCACCTTGAGGACCACTGACACACCAACAGCACCAGCAGCAGCAGCAACACCCGGGAGCTTCCCGAAAATGCAGAATCACAAGCCCCTACCACTACCCATGATGCCTGCCAGTAAAGGCAATCATAATATCCTTTCTACTTCACTCAGTTTCTGATAAGCCTATAGAGTGGTGCTTCCCAAACTTATCTGTACATGGGGTCACCTGCAGAGCTTCAAAAATTAGTAATGCCTGTGCCTGCTCCCCCAAATATTGTGATTTAATTGGTCTGGGGTGTGTCCTGGGCTTTAGACATTCTTTTTAAAGACCCTCAGGTGATTGTAAAGTGCCAGCAGGTTTGGAAATCACTGTTATAGGCTATATTGATTGAGTGCAGACAATGAGGTGGGAGAGAAACTGTTGTCTTTTGAAAACTCAAGCGAGCCATCTTACAATTGATTATTTATTTATTTATTCATGTGTTTATGTATGCAACAGATAATTACTAAGGACAGACTGTGCCAGTGCTATGCTAGGTCAAAGAGGAATAGTACAGCCCCTGCCCTCATAGGGTTTCTAGTCTAGGAGAGGAGATTCAGATGGGTAAACAGACAACCAAGTCATGTGTAATTGTTCTATGGTAGTGCTGTGGGACATACGAGGGACAGGCACAGAGCCGTGAGTCTTGCATGCAATTACATCTCTCAGATTCAGGAAATCAGGTGGCAGTTCTGACATGAAGTGCATGTTGTATTCACTCATTCATTTTTTATTCATTCATTCAACAAATATTTAATGAGCATGGGTGTCATGCACCTATCATTGAGCTAACTGCTGAGTAAATTACAAATGAAGCGGCAGACTCAGTAAACATAGAATCTCATGCTCCTCTCAGAATTTTTGAACTTTCTAGTAGAGTAGATATTTCTTGTCTTTACCTGCTTGTCATTCATTTTTCCTTCTGGTACCAGTACTGAGAATTTCTTTTGGGAAACAGCTTGTCCACACTCCATGTTGTCTGGGGAATCTCCTCTATTTTCTCCAGACTATCAAATCTGCTTGACTCTTTTCTTATCTTGGGAATTAAACCAGGTATGTGACTTTTGGCTATCTTGTGACCAATGGATGGAGGGTAACAATGAAGCCAGCATGAAAGAGAGAGCCAGGAAGCAGAGACTGCATCTGATGACACTATTTGCCCAGAGGAAGCCATGCCTCTATCTTTGCTACACAGGCTAATAAATTCCCTTGGGGGCCTAATCCAGTTCGAGTGAGCTATTCTGTTATTTGCAACTCGAAGAGTCCTAACTGCTCGACCTAAAATGGATTTTTCAGGAGTATTTGCTTTTGTGATTGAAATATAAATAAGCCCATTAATATCTGTTCATGAAATGCTCTGTTTCCTGTTTTATAAAAATATGTTTTGTAGAGATTCTATTCTAATGTCTTTAGGTGTATAAATGGTATTCTGTAAAGTAAATCAGATCATAAGCTCAAGATGTTCTTAAGAAAAATTATTTAAATGATGCTACACCTAGTTAGCAGCTGCCAGCCAAAGCTCAGAGAGCATATGGAGAGAAAGATTCCAGGTTGTTCTACTCGCCTTCTAACAAAAGCCTGAGAAACCTTCTAGGTTTGAAGAGAGTGGGCTGGGAGCTTTCACTTTCTGGGTAGCATTTCTGTGTGATTGGGAATCACAGAAGAAGAAGGGGGCCAGCGAAATGCTGGGAAGATTGTGAAGTGAGCTAGAAGACAGATTGTTAAACTAAGGCTATCTCTTCACCAATATTGCTGGTCCTTCTTCTAGGCATCTCTCAAATTGTTCTCTCATTTCCAAACATCCTCACATTTTTGTCCAAATTCTCATCATGGTTATCTTAAACTAATGTAAAAACCTTTCAATTATTCTTCCTCATCTGAAGGAGTAGCATTTCCGCCTCCAGGCACACTCTTCAGTCCTTCCTCCACACCGCTGCCAGAGTGAGCCAATCACACGACCAATGTAGAAACCTTCATATTTGTCCCCTCACCAAGAGAATAAGGTCACGATTTCTGCCAAGGTATATTTATTTTACCTCTATCTATCTATCAAACCACTACATCCAGTTCCCAGAATGTGCTAGGCTCTTTCAAGTATTCGTGCCTATGGTCATTGCATCCTTACTGTCTAGAAGCCCACTAGGAAAATTCCTCTTCACTCTTAAAAAACACATTCAGACATTCCTTCTTTAGGAAGCATTTCCTTGAATCCCTCTACCCTTAAAGTTAATCCCCCCTCCTCTGTACTTCATTTATAATTTCTACGTATATTTTTATTCCCTAACATTCTGTTGTTATGTGTTTGTCCTTTTGTCTAAATTTGAGCCCCTTTAAGATAAGACAGTTTCTTATTCATTTCCCCATCTCTAGTACTAAGAATAGTGCCTGATATATAGGAAGCACTCAGTAAATATTCAATGGGTGAAGTTGCTTGCCTCTGTCTCTGAGTCAGTATTAAGGACAATTTAGAAAGGAGCATTCTAGCAATCTAAGATCAGATCAGAATTAAGTAAGGATGGAATGGATAATAGCTAAGAATTTGGAATGGATAATAGCTAAGAATTAGTTATAAAAGTTTATCCACATGTTGTCTTCTCTAAAAGATGATCTAATTTGTATGTAAGGCTTACTATATTTTGCTTTTGCATTGGAAGCAATATATTGTGACTAATATCTAAAAACCATGTATTTTTAAAGTGTGTAGGTTTGAGTTGAAATCTGCATAGAAATTTCAAAAACACACATACGTATACCCAAACATCTTCTAGTTCATTCTAGGAGAAAATGAGATTCTAATTACTTACTCTAAATTAAGTAAAAATATCTAAGAAAAAAATGATTTTTTTGAAAAAAAAGACATTGCCTAATTCCTGTGTATGCAAAATTAAAATTAACTAGTTGAGATCATCTAGGCTGAATCCAGAAAGGTCAGGATGAGCAAAGGAAGAGAGCAAACCCTTGTCATGATACTGCCATCGGATTCAGGTGACTGGCTTCCTGAGTGGTGATGTTCAAGCAATCCTGCCTAGAGACAGGGGCATAAACCACATGGCCCCTCAATATTTCATCTGCATCTACATTCACTCTTGTTGGATGAGCATTGAATCTGGTTTGTGTTCATTCCTGGTAGAGTTACAGTATCACGTTAAACTAGCTTCAGTAAAACAAGGAAAAAAAGCAAGCAATAGGGAAATGGAGATTGCCTTGTAAAATTGGCAAGGACTTCCACTTGCTTTTTCCTGGCGCGCTTAAATTCAAGGCTTGTTTTAATGTTCCAGGAGCCCTATTTTGCCACTGACTGACACTCAGTAGAAAAGACAAGGAGTTTAGGGGGCAATTTTTCCCTATTTTACTTCTTTGTTTAGCATGTAAATTTCCTGGTTAACATAATGAGATTAGCTTCGTTCTGCAGTGAAAGTGTGGCTTCCCCCATGCCAAGACCACGAATCATGTTCATAAGTACAATAAATACTTGTCTAAAAATCCAGCAATTAAGAGACAAATATAACGACCTGGAATTTCTGGATTCTCCACCAATCTAATTACAATGGCAGTGAGAGGACATGTATCTAATTAAACTGCCAATCACACCAAAATTATATGCATCCTATTTATGCAAATATTTACTCTCGTGGCTGGAATCAGCCATTTTGGCAGGGGAGGCAGCAACTGGTAATTAAAAAACAAGTGGAATCAGGTGTCTCCACAAACAAACTAAAGTGACTTTGCTCTACTTAGAGGCTAAAACACATCTGATTCTCTTTTTTCTTCAAAAAATTTTATCTTTTTAGTAAGGAATGCACACACCATAAGTATATTATGTGGCTCAATCAATTTTTCCAAATTGAATACAACCATTTATTAGCGCCTCACAAGTCCACCTATTTCCCTTTCCAGGAACTGGCCCTTCTCTTCCCAAGGATAACAACTATCCTAACTTCTATTAGAACGATTCGGTTTGGACTGTTTTTGTCCTTTACATGAATGGAATCAAACAGAATGTGCTCTTTAAATGTGTGTCCTCTCTCACTCAGCATGACATGGTGAGGTCTATGCATGCTGTTGTGTGTTACATCATTCACTCCCACTGCTGAGCAGTCTCACTGCATGGCTGTACTACAGTTCCTTTATCAGGGCTGCTGTTGGCATTTCACTTGTTTCCTGTGTGCAATTCTTGTAAGTAGTGCTGTCATTAACATTCTAGAACATGCCTTTTGGTGAAATATGTTCACAGGTCTGTTGGGTAGCTACATAGGGTGGTAGTTACTGGTTCATAGGTAACTCATATCTTCAGCTTTCACCAATGTTGTCACACAGCTTTCCAAAGTGGCTGTAGCAATTCATGCTTCGACAGGCATGGTGATGCCAGCTACCATTTGAACGCTTCCGACATTCATCTTCACAGCAGACCCATTTTCAGATGAGGAAGCTGAGGTTAGGGGATGTGTCAAAGATAATACAAGGTAACAGCTGGGGCTGCAACCTGGGCCCTTGTCCCTGGAAAGCTGGAGCTCTTAATCCCTGTGTTCTTGGCCTCCCAGATGTTTTGATTTGGTGTAAGGTACTGAATACACCTTATTCTTCATCTATCTCCTGAGCTCCTTTCTCTCTTCTTTCTGCTTTATTTCATTCTGTGGGGTTTGATGACTTTACTCACCTCTACCAATCCTTTTTATTCTCTTAAATTTCTCAATCCAAGTGACAAAAACTTCACTTGACTTGCAGGGAACTAAATTCTCGTTTTCCTTCCGTCTCAGCTGCCTCCTTCTCACTTCCTCAAGCTCTGAATGTGGAAGTGCCCCAAGACTACCCTTTGGCCACCCTGCCTTCTCCCTTGGTGACCGTGGTGACTATTACTACCAAGTACTCCAAATGTATCTCCCTCTCTGGCTTCCAAGTGCATGATTGGGTCATGTTTCCTGTATCTCCTGACACCTCCTATACTTGGCTAGGGCCATGTGGCTAGTTTTGTCAATGATTTGTGAGTGAAAGTGACACATGTCTCTCCTGAACTAGAATTTCATTGCCAAAGCAAACCCTCCCAAGTTCTCTTCCCTCTCCTTGTTTTATCTGCCTGAGTCCTGGAGTGAGAAAAGTGGGGCAGAGCTCTAGTCAAACCAGGTGGACATACAGTATAAACAAGAAAGAATGATTTTGAAATTATAGGCCATTAAGATTTGAGGTGGATTCGTTGCCATAGCATAAACAAGTTTATTCTGATACAATAAAAACATTTAGTATTGTGAATTTAGTTATAATCTATATTTTCATGGTTCCCAAATTGTATCTCTTGGTTGATCCTGAGCTTTGAACTCCAGACCCATTTATTCTACTGTCTTCTCTGAATCCTCTCTGGGAACACTAATATACAACTCAAACTTGTCATGTCCAAAATGGAATTCTTGATCTCCCACCATCCCCCAAACTTGGACCATCTATAATCATCCATATCTCAGTTAATCACAGCTAAAATATTTTCATTGCTCAGGCCCAAAATGCAGGGGTATTCTTGTCTCTTCTCTCTTGCTTATGCCCCACATTGAATTCATCAGTAAATCATGCATGTGGGCTTACTTTCAAAATATATCCTGAATCTGACCCCACCCCCACCTTGGTTATCTAATTCTAGATACCATGGCTTTTTCAAAATTCATTCTTCTACATAATGGCATTTTTACCACCCTTTCTTTGAAACTTTCTCACAACATTCCATCTTATTCTGCCCCCAACCTTTGTGCATGACATTGTTTCATCCTGGTTCTTGTTTCTTTCTTTCTTTGTAATTCTCAGGCCACTTTTTCTCTCTCACTTTAGCTTCCTAATCTTTCCAGAATTCTATTTCCATGAGAAAATAAGTGCTCTATATGGCTCCAATTTTTATTTTTATTCCTGTCTCACAAAATGTATGTATAACAATGATAGTACTGGGAATGATTTTAGGAGGTATATGAATGAATATTTGTATTTTAACAGTCATGATTTTACTTTAATGTGTCTGAGACAAAATATAACTAGCATATAAAGCCCGAGATTTTACAGATATTATTGCTTAGATGGAGGCAAACAAATCAGTTTAAGTTGAATTAAAGTAAAAATTAAATCAACAATGCTACAGTAGGTATGAGATGGGGAAAATGTAAGTAGTACACAAATGGAGATAAGGAAACTTCAAAGAGTAAACGCAGTCCATTCTCTTTAGTGGATCAATAATTCTGACGGTCACCTGGAAAGATCCACTGGGGTGGCCCTCCATACCCTCAACATTAGGAAATAAACCTCAGATTAGCTTTTCCTCTGAAACCAGTTCCTCCACTTATTCAATGATGCCCTTATTTTAGTAGGTCAAGTCCAACAACTAGAAGTCATTTTGGGCTCATTTCTCTCTTGTGTCCTTTTTATTCACTAAATGTTTAAACACTGAAATGTCTATCACATTTGCCCTTTCCTTTTATTCTCATTAACATCATTCTAAGGGATGACCTAATTACCTCATACCAAGATCATTGCAATGACCTCCAAACAATTCTCCTGCTTCCCTCTGAATTCAATTGCATTCTGCCAGTGCCCTGGAAACATCCTTCCCATGTTCAAATGTTCTGGTGTTCAGTAGCTCCTTCCGAAAGCCATGTTTGTGATCCCTAACCCCATGCTAGTAATAATGCACATTTATTGAGTGTTGTGTGCTGAAAGACTTAACAGGAATTTTCTTATTTAATCTTCATGACAACCCTGTGAAGTAGCTACCATAGAAAAGGAAACTAAAGTTTACAGGTTAAATGATTTGCCAAAAGTGGATACATGACAGAGCCAGAATTTCATCCAAGTAGCATAAGACCAGAATCTTTACTATGCTGCCTTTCAATAAATTTAACATCATTCCTCATATGAGACCCTCTGTGTCCTCTATTCTATTTTATTTTCCTTCATTCATGAGAGTCTCATTTCTGCAACTATCAGGCCTTTGTCAAGATCCACCTGGGTTTTGATTTGCTACCCCTCTTACACACACACACACCACACACCGCCTTCTGAGACAATCTCCAAATTGTACCTCTCTTTTGAGACCCAGCTCAAGTTCAACCCTTTTAGTCTCACTAAAACCAGAGTTACCACTGGAGTAAATAGACGTCTGTCCTTTCATATCCAAAGTTTATTTGCCCCTGGTCCTGAATTACCGAGCTCGAGGTACCTGATATGAACTTGACACTGTGGACAAATAGGGCAAAATAAAAACAGCGACACCCCCATGCTATGAATAGCAAGCAGGTCCCTTTATCTCCGAATTAAGAGGATTTCAAAGTAATGCAAGTGGATGCAGTTCAAGGCATTGCTTTTCAAGTTTTTAATGTGCACAGGGTCTCTTTCAGCTTCTAATTCTTTGTGCTTACTAGACACTCAGTAACTGTAATAACACAGGTTGATTGCCAGAAGTATCAGTATTTCACAGAACAAAGAGCCGGATATGAGTCCTGCCCAGAGAAATCATGGCTTAATGGAACATTTGGTTGAGCAGGACACTTTTGGCTCACTGATCTTTTTTCAGTTGGTAAACTCATTCCTTGAAGTGTTGTCCACAGAGAGCAGGAAAAGAAATATAGATGGTAAAATAAGTGGTCTCTTCCGTCCTTTTTGTGTAATACAATTGCCACAGAAAATATCATAAAATTAGGAAGAAACTTGGATATCATCTAGTCCTCCGCCTTCATTTCAGGAATGAGAAAACTAAAGCTCTGACAGGTAAGTGATCCACACGGTCACATTCATGAGTCGCAGATTCAGAATCAGAACCCAGGACTTTGAGTCCCAGTGTGGCTTTTAAATCCTGACTACACCTAGTAGAGTTATTAGCTTTGTAAACGCAGACAAGTTACTTACTCATTCTGTGTCAGTTTTCTTAGTTCTGCAATGAAGGTAATATTAATGATTACACACATTTTAAAGAATTGTCATAAGAATCCAGTAAAGCCAAATGAAACAAGTAGTGAGCAAGCATCAGCACATAACAGGTGCTCAATAGATGTTCATTTATTTCCTCAATGGTTAAGTCAGCTGATGTCCAAGAAGACTCTAGAAAACACATGTTTTAGGAAGGTGATGTAAATGTTGAACATATCACACAAAGTTTCTGCAAGTCTAGGAGAACCTTGAATTCGGAGGGGAAAAGGGAGGCAGCAGGGAAAGGGAAGGTGTTGAATGGTGAAGGTGTCTGAATAGCTTGCTTTTAAAAGGAAGAGGTGCATGTCAGCTGGGTGACTCATGAAACACTAATTATATTTTTTATTTTTGTTATACCTGCAAAACAAACAAACCACTTTTAGCAAAGCTAAGCTTTATGTAGACCCAAGAAAAAAATTGCCTAAGTCTCACATTAATTGCTTTTAAGAAATACTTTTAAGTTTTTGATTTCTTAAGCTGTTATGTGAGTGTTAGAGCCAAGTCATAAGGCAGGTGGTGACTTCTAATCTAGGGTGAAGACAGGCAGAGCCAAGGGAAGTTGTTCCTGACTCTTCCCCACTATTGTAAGTTAGGGTCTCAGGCCCCATACAGCATCTGTGTTTAGCACAGGGTGGGCATGGTGCCTGATCCTGGCTAGGCTGCCACACTCCAATCTACGTTTGACTTACTGGGGCCCCTTCAGAAGGCATTTTCTCTGAGTGCCTCTTTTGGCCCTCTGGAGAATATGAATACCTGCCCTTGTTTGCTCTGGAGAATATAAATACCAGGACAGGGGCTGTGAGGGCTGACAGCAAATGGTCAGGAGAATACTGATCTTCCAAAATATTTTGAGATTTTAAATTATAAAAAATGTATATATACATGAACGTATAGAGAATAATTTAGCATATACCCACATGACACTCAGATTTAACACGTTAATTCTTTGTTCCCATCTGCTTTAGAAAAAAGTCTGAAGTAAAAAGTCACAGATAAGAACTTCCCTCTTATCATTTCTTTTTCTCCCTCATCAAAGGTAATCATTACCTTGAAGGTGGATTTTCTTTATATCCATGTTTATATTTTTACTACTTAGGTATTCACAAACAATATATAATATCAATTGGTTCCTAAATAATTTTTAAGAACACATAACCTTTTTGTAACTTGCCCTTTTCACTCAACACGTTTTTGAGATGTATCTATATTGATGGAGTTAAGTCCATTAATTTTAAATTCTAGAGAATGTTTCTTTATATGAATGGACTATACTTCACCCATTACCTTATTGACAGACATTTAGCTTGCTTCCAATTTTTTTGTGATTACTAAGAAGACTGCAATGAATATCTTTGATCATATGTGTTTGTGTACACAAACAAAGATTTTTCTCTAGGATATACATCTAGAAGTCAACTCCTGGAATGTAGGGTGTGCCCATCTACAGCTTTACTAGATATGGACAAACTATTCTCCAAACAGGCTGAATTAATTTACAGTCCTTTCCCTAGTTTATGACACTTCCTCCTCAATGCTTGATATTACAAGATTTTAAATTTTTTTCCTAATTAGATAATTGTAAAAATGACCCCTCTTTCTTTTTGACTAAGAAGTTTGCACATTTAAAAATAATTATTAGCATTTGAACTTCCTCATCTGTAGATTTCTTGTTCATGTTTTTTGTCAATTACACACTTGTATTTAAATATGCATTTGTACACAAATAATTTTGATATTCTGGAAAAGACCCCTTATTAACTGTGTGATATTGATTTCCATGTTCCTGAACTTTTGATTATTCTATTGAGCGGATTCAAATGTGAGAGCAGCCATGGATTCGCTCTCATGTTCAGCATTGCCCAGGTACAGTCTGTATCGGGCAACCACGGGAGATCTGTAAAACAATTTTGCAGAGTGGTTACAGCACAGGAGTAGGGCTCAGAAGCCCCGATTTCCAATCTCAGTTTGATCACTGATTATCAGAGAGTTCTTAGGAGGCTTTTTCCTCATCTGTAAAATCACAACATTAATACCAGCCTCAAGAGCTTTTGTGAGAAGTAAATCAGAGATATAAAATCACCTTGCAAAGTGCTATACAAATGCCAGCCATTATTAGTAGCAGCAACCCAAATGCAAGTTCATCGTATTAGTCTGCTCAGACTGCCATGACAAAATGCCACAAACTGGGTGACTTAAGCAACAGAAATGTATTTTCTCACAGTTCTGGAAGCTAGAAGTCCACTATCAGATGCCACCGTGGGGGGTTCTAGCGAGGGCTCTCTTCCTGCTTGCAGATGGTCCTCCGCCTTCTCACTGTGTGCTCACGTGACCTCCTCCTTAGTGCAAGCCGAGAGAGGGACAGCTCTGGTGTCTTCCTCTTCTAAGAGCACCAGTCCTATTGGGTCAAGGTTACACCATTATGATGTCGTGTAACTTTTATGACCTTCTCACTGGCCCTTTCTCCAAATCCAGCCACACTGGGGGTTAGGGCTTTAACATAGGACTGTTTAGGGACACACAGTTCAGTTTTCATAGCAGTCATGGTAGATGGTTGCCTGTTCATTTGTTTCCAAATAGACTTAAGTTTCTTAATCTTAAATTCCTTCATTGGGGCTTGGAGACCTAGATACGAACACCATTAATTTTGTGAAGAAGTTATCTCTGGCTTACTCCCTTCAAAGGCATTATTATTATCAAACCAAGGGTTGACCATTTCTCCAACTGTCGTCCCGAAGGAACAAACCCTGATTGTCAGCCATCACCCTAGACAGTGCCAGCTTAAACCTGATTATGTAAAGAGACACATCAGCACTGTCTTGTAGCACTTTCTGTGCTGATATACACGGCCTATAAAATGGTTTATGAAATCTGCACTGTCTAATACAGTTGCCATTAGCTACATTCAGCTATTAAGCACTTGACACATGACCACTGTGACTGAGGAATTGTATTTTTTATTTTATTTAATTTCAATTAATTTCAACTTAAATAGCCGCATGTGGGTAGTAACTACAGCATCAGGCGGTGCAGGTCTAGATCATTTGTACTCCCCAGTCATGAAGTGACTCCTTCAGCCACTGATTTCTCCCTTTCATTGTGTGGTCTTAGATCCCAGAGTCTGTGCAAGGTGGTGGCTGGTGTCTTCCTATTTTCTAACAGGGACATGTGATGACAAAAAAGAAAAAGAATGGAAGTTCGGAGCTGACATCAGTATTGTGAATCAGTGGATGGGTGTGAATGGACTGAGAATTAGGAAGTCAGAGAATGGCATTAAGGAGCGATATAAAGTAAGGAAGGAGAAAATTCTGTGGAGATCGTCTGCGTAGAAAGTGCAGCACTAGCGTATGCTCCAAAGGTCAAGCATTTGGAAAACATCAAGTTTTTACCTTTTCCATTTTTCTTTTACTTTCAGGAAATCTGTGAACTAATCCTTAATGATAGAGGGTTTCCAGATTCATGATGAAGAGGCCCCCGTGCAACCACTCTGAACTAAAACTCAGCATGCCTGAAATGAGAAGAGAAAAAAAGCAGTCATTTGTTACTTCAAAACGTTTCAGCTTTTAAAATGATTTTCCCTGGGTCCCAAATAGGAACAGCTCACAGAGGGGGATCACGAAGGCTGGACAATCCAATCACAGTCAGCCAGTGACACCTGCCATCCCAGGCTTCCATTCTGCCCCCAGATTCCATTAGGAACAGGCCAAGGAAGGTTCACAAATGCAAATTCCCAGAGCATCTGAAACCAAGACCAATCTGTTCAAATGAGCAAGGTCCCCTAGGCTCACTGATGAGAGAAAACAATATCAAAGCCATTTATGGAAGCCATGATTCTGAATTGTTGGTCAAACCAAAAGACAGGATGGCCCAAATATGCTCTGGAAAAGCAGGTTGTAAAGCACCAGCTTTTTGATCAGGTGAATCTCTTTTTTCCCCACGTGGAAGAACATTTAGTGGTATGGGTAAATATTCATGATAGAAAGCAAACTAATTTTTCTTTGACCTCAGCCATGTTGAAAATTTTGCATAGGAAAATATTAGGATACATCAATACTGCAGGTAGTTATCTTATTTTCAGTTATTTTCTTAGAGAATTTTTTGGATTTTAAACTTTTCTAAAGTGTACATTTACTTATATGACAATAAATATATATACAAGCATAAGATGACTATATTCTGTTTATATTTTTTGGAAAGTTCATTTTCCATTGAGACTTTGTCTTTTCTTTTTCATGATACTTCTATAAAAATGCCAGTTTCTTTAGAACCAATCAAAATATGCAGAATAATTGGACTCTTCTTTTTTTAAATTTTTATTTGTTTTATTAATTGACAAAAATTGTATCTAAGGTGTAAAACAGGATGTTTTGAAATATGTTTCCATTGTGGAATGACTGGATTAAGCTAATTAACATATGCATTACTTATCTCACATATTATCATTTTTGTGGTGAGAACGCTTAACATCAATTCTCTTGGCAATTTTTAAGTATACAATGCAATGTTATTAACTATAGTCACAAGGTGTTCAGAATCTTGAGAGCTACTTCTCCAAATGCTCAGCCTACATTTTCACCCCCGTCTCCTCTCTCTGGCTCATGCCTGCCACTCACACACTGGCAAATCGTGTTTACTGTATTTGTGATTGAGCAAATGCCTTTGTGTGTCTGACAACACAGGCATTCAAATTATGAAAACTCTTTATTGTGCTCAGATCGATAGGCCAAACCCACATTTACTTTTTAGCTCAGAAAAAGCTTTCCGTGTTCCCCACTAATGGCCTTTAACATCTGTGCCAATAACCGTCAAGCCAGGACTAAATGTCTCAGAGCTTGAGCAGGAAGGTGGGACGGGGGCCACAGGACCAGGTACACCTTCGTCTAACTCGTTAGAGTTTTAAAGATTCAGAAGTCCCAGAGGAAACCTCCCCTTCCAAAATATCCACTCCTCAATGCAGCCACTCATCCACTCCCTCCTTCCTGCTGAAAACACTGCTGGGGGCCGCCCGTGCCCTTGTCTTGTGTCTGGCACGTCACCAAGCCTTTCCAAGGCAGTGCCAGGATCCAGATTACCACCGTGACACAATCTGGGCCCACATCATAGAGGAACAAAGGCTGTAGGGATCCAGGTGACTTTTCCAAAGTCTTGTTCTAACCCTATTACTCACTCAGTGGGCCCAATTGCCATTGTTATTTCTTACCACTCATCCTGGCTTCTGGTCTGAGAAGAACAAGAACAAGCAAAGTTTGCAGAGTGATTTACAATTAACCATGCACTTTCTCAAGAATTCACTCTAGTGGCCACTCCCTGCTCCATTACCCTGGGCCCTGGACAAACCACTCCCTCTCCCAGCCACTGTTTTTCATCCATTTTGTGGGGATCATAATAGTCAGAGACCCCATATGGGTATTGGAATATTTGGAAGAGATAACATATTGTGTCCTTAAAAGGGCCACTGTGGCCAGGTGCTGTGGCTCACACCTGTAATCCTAGCACTTGGGGAGGCCAAGGTGGGTGGATCACTTGAGGTTAGGAGTTCAAGACCAGCCTGGCCAACATAGTGAAACCGTGTCTCTACTAAAAATACAAAAATTAGCCAGGTGTGGTGGTGGGTGCCTATAATCCCAGCTACTTGGGAGGCTTAGGCAGGAGAATGCAGTCTGGGTGACAGAGCGAGACTCCGTCTCACAAAAAAAGAAAAAGAAAAAAAAAAAACCACTGCAGGGATGAGCGTGTGCTGAATTTAATTCCCCATCTCTATTAAAACTTACAGCGAGGAGTGAGGTAGAACTGTTTTTTCACCACCCCATCTCTCACCTCATCTCAATAACAACAAATCATAATAGACTTAACACTATCCATGGTGGCATTGGGGCATGTCTTGCGCTTATAGATTTGAAAAGAAAAGAAAGAAGGGAAAGTCTCAGTTGGACTGTAAAACAGTGGGGCGGAGAAGAGCTCAGGGCTGTGTCATGTCTCAGTTCGGCCCAGCCTGGGCACCTTCCACATTTCTCTCTTCCCTCATTCCCTGACTAAATTGCTTTAGGAACTCACCTGCCCCTCTGAAAGTCCAGCCTGGTAGGGTCCAATGCCCCTTGCATGATCCACAATGACTCCTTAGTGTTTCCCTAAAATCCCAGGTGTCCTGTCGTAGCCACAAATTTGCAGACCCACGCATACCTCCAGGTGTTGCCATCTCCTTCTTGCAGGCGTCATCTCAATACGCAAAGACAGCTGCGGAAGACAGGAGGGACTAGGCTCTACTTTCAAAAATGCATGTCACAGTGGAGGTAAGCAGCTGAAGTATTTTTTTCTTTGAAAGATACAGCACTTGTCCCTCCCCACCTCCTATCTTCACACGCTTTGGGGTGACTGACCGATGACTCACTTGTTCATTCTTCCTGGCGATTCCTAAGACTGTGCAGGGCCTATCAGTAAAAATGTTGGAAATCTTGCAGTGCTGAGCAGGACTATGTCCACCTACTGGTGAGAAACAGGAAGAGACCCTCGCAGGAGCCCAGCGAGGGAAGGCTCAGGCCATGCAAGAAACTGTCAAGAAAACCGGGACATGGATCATCAGAATAAAAGAAAACCAGACAAAGAAAGTTATTCTGAAAGGAAAGACAGTGTGTTTGGGGGTAGAATTTGCTTCGAGTTATCATTGCACATGGAAGATTTAAAGGAATTTCTTTCCCAAAAGGCCTGAATTTGAAACATCAGATTCAAATGTATAAAAAACAGGGAAGGTGGAAAAATCCAGTACCACAAAATTGTGGATTTTAGCAAAAAACTGATCGTATTGTCTGCTTAGATTTTTAAAAATTGGACAAACATTGAATGCATCTTTGTTCTTCTGAAAAAGTCTGGCCACCAGGGATAATTTTCAAGCCCGTCTAAAGGACCCGAGCTTCAGTCTCTTGTGTATACTTACCCCAGTTGTTACATACCTACAGCATGTAGGCAAGGCCCCTTCCCAATCTCCATGCTGCAAGTAGGAGAGAGAGCTATTTTTCCCTACGCATATGTTGATATGCAGGAAGGAGGACAGCACTACTCAGTGCAAGCTGTCCTATTGAAGCCTCGTTTCCTGTCAATCTTCCTTTTTTTTTTTTCCATGAAGCTTTAATTTTTTGCCACAGCGCTTTCTTCATTTTAGTTTCCTGCAAACCTCAGGAAATAGACTGAAATTAATATCGTCAGATGCTTCCGAAAGTGCTGGCTTGGCGGCATTGCAGAACGCTTTCGGATGCCATTTTGGGATCAAAATATACCAGTTATGCACCATTGTTTGTAAGAGAGATCTGGGAAAGAATTGTGTCTGAGATTGGACCAAATTGAAATGTAGGTTAAAAAAAAAATAGGAATAGAGACCTGAGGTCTCATAATAGGCAAAGTTGGCAGGTAAGCAAACTGAAAGAGCAAGCTAAGAAGAAAACACCTTCGGGGTCACAGTGGCCTCGCAACGCCTCATCAGTGTGGGAAACTGAGGCAGGGCACCTTTGCTCCTGTTTTCCATATAAACTCTGATGCTTTGAGTAAGACATTCATGCCCTAGCGCCTCCAGATCTGACTCCAGAGAGAAACATAACGTGTCAAGTGACATAAAAAGAGATAAAGATATTCTTTATTAGAGCATGCACTCTGGAACTATTAATGTGTTGGGGGACAGAGCTCCCAAATCCTAGGTTTTCTCATGTCTCACAGGCCTCAAGGAGCACCCAGTCAGGGATGAGGCTGGCTTAATTCCTAATGCCAGCTCTGCCCCTGGCTCACCTTCACACTTTGAGCAGATCCCTGCTTCTTCAGATGGCAGTTTCTCCGTCAGGCTAATGGGGAGAGATGACACACACCTCCCTTCTTCACAGTGCAAGGGCATTGCAATGATAAACTTGCAACAATTATATAAACATGCTTGGAGTTCTTGAGGGGAAAAGTGTTAACATGAATTGAAGTTATTTTTATTGTCGTTGGCTTCTACGTCTACGGCTTCCTAAGAGTGATAAATAAAGCCATGCACAATTTCTACATCTCCAAAAATCTATTCAATACCTTTGTAATATTGAAGAAGACCCAGTCTTTTTATATTCTTTGTATTTTATTCACTTTTTGGATCAGTCAGCCACAACTTCTCCACAGAGCACAGCCCCCACCCAATCAATCTGGGAGACCCAGTGATTTCACAACCAACACCTTTGTCTGCATTTCTATGCCCCTGATTCACGATCTCACCACCTTCTACCTATCCAAGCATAATAACTACATCACTGGCTTTCCTGCTCTGAGCTCTCATCTCTGCAGGCAGCCTCCACATTTCCACCTGCCATCTTCCTAATATGTTGCCCCAGTCAGGAAACCATGGAGCTGGATGATCCTTCAGAGAATTTCTAAGAAAATCTGTATTTTCTAATTGAGGATGCAATTCCCAGAAAAGCTAAGTGAATCACCTTGAGTTACCTGGCTATCCTCGGATAGAGCTGAGCTCAAAGCAGCCAGATCACCTAACACCAGGTCTTTACTTACTATGTCTAGGGATAGAGCTGAACTACAGGTTAAGGCCCCTGACCCCATGTCTGTGCTATTACTTCTTAGGCTTCAGTGGTTCCACATATCCTATACCATAAACTCAAGCACTCAAGCACTGAGCTAGTATATGCAGCTTCATATAGCAGAAATATGACCACAGAGGCTGGAAAAATTGGGCCTTATTTTTCTCACCTAAGAAGTCCAAAGGTAGGCCTTTTGGGATGGATACTGCTGTTATAGGAAGTCATCAGGAACCAGGTTCTTTCTCATTCCTTTCCTGCCCTCCCAATTGTGAACTTTTGCTTCAAGGTCACAGGATGTCTGTTCTGCCTCCAGGCCTTGGTTTTGCATTCTGGATAGGAAGATGGAAAGAGGAAAAAAGAACAAAAGCCATGGGCTATCTGAGTCCCTTTTTATCAGTCATACTACAGCTTTCCCAGAAACCTCACCTAGTAGATGCCTGCATACAGCTTGTAGGTAAGAACTGGGTCACATCATGCTCCTATACCTACCTGCAAGGGTAGCTGGGGAAGTTCATCATTTTAAATGAACATGAGGCCACTCTGAAAAAACATGGATGGTGTTCTGTTAGTAAGGATGAAGCTGGGAATGAATACTGAATGGGCAACTGCAATCTCAGTCCCAAATACCTTAGTGTTGATATTCAGTATTTTATGGTCCAACCCCAGTAGACTTTTCCAGTCCATTTCTCACCCCCAGTCACTCAGTCTGTACCCCAACCATTCCAGGGCCATCCACATCTCCCACACATGAGCTGTGCCTCTTCGCCTTTCTGTTTCTGCCCACCTCCTTGCCCCCACTTCTTTAAGACCCAACTGAAATATCACTCTGCTTTCCTTAATATTCACCATAAAGAGTAACCTTCCACTTTTTTATTCTCCCATAATATACTGTATTTATCTGCATTACAACACTAATCACATCTCAGTTTAAATTATAATTTGCTTTGCACGTATCTGTCTCATTCAGCAGAATATAAGCTTCAGAAAAGCAAAGAGCATATCTTGTTTATATCCAGGACAAAGTCTAAAATTTTGTGTGTCCCATAGTAAATTTCCAAGTGTTTATAATTTAAATGATTTTTTTCACTTTGCTTGCATGGTGAATAATGAATCAAAACTCACAGCTCATAAAATGGTGTGAATAAAAAGACTGAGACCTCCCATCTCCCTGGAATAGTCTATCAATGCCCTCCTAGAGGCAGGGGGATGAACCCTGGGTGGGTTTCTCTCCCAGCCCATGGAGTCTATGATGGTGTCAACACCCAAAAGAGCAAGACTCTCCAGGTTCAGTGACTGGTACTTTACTCTCCACCCTTCAAGCCCTAAGGACATGAGGGTGACATGGACAACACTTTCTTTGCCCTTTTGATTTAATCCTGAGCCTAATGAAATTCTGCCAAGGTTTCCTTTCCTGAACTGTTTTCATCTCTAGTCTGAATCTCTATTAGGCTGAAATGATGGCTATTCTCTGTATCCACACCCACCATCACACCATCACTACCACCACCGAAATTCATTATCTGACCTTCTCCACTTTGCTCTGTGCCCTGAGGTGCTGATCCTGTGGAATTCGCTCCAGATTTCTTTTCTGTCTGATTTCCAGTTGGGCTCAGCCATCAGTCACAAAGTGAGATGGGAATACAGGAGGAGGGGGAGGCAGGAGTATTTCTCCCGCTGCTCCCTTCCTGCTTCAGTGCAGAGTTATGCCATTGGCTGCATCCTGTCCCTCTAGGACTATAGCTCCTGACAGGTGGCCCTTCCCCAATGGCCACAGTCTCAACAGGCTCCAATAACACTCGTTCCTCCCTCACTACTCCAGGGCTTACGATTGTTCCTCGTCCCTGAGTGCCTCAACACCCACTCTAACCCTGCCCACACCTCTATAAAGAGTCACCTTATGAAATGTTATTCAGAATCTCATCTGAGCACACCTTATTTTATGCCAGGAATCAGACTGACATGGCCACCGAGGCTTTTGCTCCAGACTTGCGTTAAACCCTTCCACATGATGAGAATCATTCCAAATTTTTAAACTGGCTCCATAAGCACATACCCTATGCTGGTTTCCAGAGAAGCCCTGAGTAGTGATTTTCTTGTGTTCTCCCAGGACTGAGTGAATCATCACCAAAGACTTGATTGTTCCTACAACTGCATCAAAAAGTCTTGTACATTTAGGAATCTCCTTCTCCGATACAAAAATAACAGCTCTCCTGCATAATTTTATTGCTTATGTTTTGGAAGATGGGGAGGGGGATAGTAGATAAGGACCCAATGGATGACAACGTATCTGATTCATTGGGTTTGAAACCAAATAAATTTAAGAATGCTTCCTCAAAGACCATCTCAATCCAGAGTAGAATAATTTGAGTATAGAAAGTTTACCTAATAAACATCAGATGATCATACCATAAACTCAGAATAAACCCTTTTCTGCCTTGTTTGTGTGCTCCTGGAACCTCCAACGCCTCCATAAGAAGAGCACCTTAAAACTCCTTCCTTCCTTATTTCCTTCCCTCTTCCTTTCCTTCCTCACTCCTTCCTTCCTTGCTTCCTTTCTTCTTCCTTCCTTCCTCCCTCCATCCCTCCCTCCTTCCTCCCCTCCTTCCTCCCTTTCTTCCGTTATTTTGTCAGTAAAGGGGCAGTAATGGGCGGCATACCATTAAAGTACTTGCACATTTTTGCAGGTAGATAATGACCAACAAATGTGGGCTTGATCATGATTAGTTTGAGGTCAGGATTGCCTTACTCCCTGAGGCCAGCTGATCATTGTTTACCTAAAAGTTTCAAGAATTAATGTTTGGTCTCTTTGCATTCCCTACATTTGGGCGAGGCTGGAGACTCATTGTGGCTCATGTTATTTTCGGCACCCTCACCTTTTCCCTTCTGCCCCCTTTCCCTGACCTGAACAGCAATTACTGCTTTACTGGGAGGCTGGATCAGATGTGGATGGATGAAAGAAGCAAGTCTACCCTGGGAAAGCAGAGCACAAAAGGAAATGAAGACTTCAATTTCTGTTTCCTTCAGGCATATTTAAGCAGGTTATCATTAGAAAAACCTGCGAGATATGCGAAATTCGAAGAAGATGTAATTGCAGAATAATACATACTATTTCTGATTCTATTTATGCATGTGCATGTAGAAACTCCTTCTTCTATATGAATTCAAATACATAACAAAAGACTAGGAAGGTCCACACCAAACTGCTGATAATGGTTACCCCTGGGAGTAGATTTGGAATGAGGGTGAAAGACATTTTTTTCAGTATTCACATTCAGTATTCTTTTGTAATCATTGATTTTTTTCAAAATGAGATTGTCTTTTTTAGTTTTTGCTTACATAAGTAATATACGGATTCTATCACCAGTAGTGAATTTTTTAACAATTTTTTAAGTATTTTCTTTCCCTTATGTTCTAAAAGGAAGGACCAAATTATTCAAAAAGAAAGTTTTAAAAATTAAGATTTCTTCATTTGAAACACATCCTCTGTCATTTTGGGGTGTCATTGTGCTTCCTGATCATGATTTAAAATAGATAGTAGTGAATCATCTTCCATAGCAAGTTTGACTCAGTCAAGTAAAAATGGTTCAAAGGAAATCAAAATTAGGAATTAATCTTCTCCTCTATTACCACAGTGATGCTTCTCCCATAGGGTTTTAATGCTTGTGTTTTGGAAGATGAAACATGAAATGGAGAACCATGGGGCAGTGGGTATCGGGGTCTTTAATTTAACTGGGACTAATGTCAGATTTGAATCCTGTTTCTTTCTGCTCTGAGGCCCTTGGTGAAATGCTTCTGTCCAAACACAGAAAATGCTTCCTTTTCAGAATATCTGTGTCACTGGATCACTTTTAGTTTCCCTTAAAAGCTTATACTGTTGTACTTTATAGCTCACCGGACTATAACAGATTCCTTGAGGACAGAATGGATATCTTTTTCATCTCTGTGTTGCAAGTGCCTATATGAAGCGCCTTACACAAAGTGGGTGCTCGAGAAATATTTGTGGCATGAACATTTGAGTGAATCAATAAATGGCTGGCTGAATCCAACAATCAGTGCCTCTGTGTTGGGTCTTCAACTGCGTTGGAAGGTACTTGAAGTCAGAGGACTATACGTCTTGAACCTTCTGCATCCCCTACAGTGCTTTGAGAAAGTAAAAATTCAACAAATGTTTGTTGATCAATTTCCCTATTTTAACAGATGATAAAATATGTTCACAGAGATTTATATTTTGATTTGTTTACCAGCCTACTGACAAGCAAGCCAGGGAGAGAAGCATTCTTTCCCTCATTTTGTAGATAATTCAAATTCAGATGAGGCACAGAAAGGTAAGATGTTTGACAAATGCAGGGAAGGGAGATTCACCTCCTGAACATTTCAGGTTACTTTCTGGCGACCTTTCTGGCCCCCTCAAGAGCCTAGTGTTTTCTGACTATGTGCCTTTTCCTTTCCCATGGGGAGCAGGCCAAAGCTCAGTAGAGGGTCCATTGCTTGGTAATCTCAGAATTTCAGGTAGTTAAAGTGGAAAGTGGCAATTCTTAATTAGGTAGTAATAGCATAATTATTTGAAAGTGCCTTATAATTACATGCCTCCTCTCCAAGCTCCTTAGCTGCCTTGACTGGGATCTCAAGTTCCTGTCTCCTGCCAGTCCCATGTCAACACAATGCCTGGGCCAGGCATTTACCAGAGATGGTTGTGTCTTAATGAGGGAGAAACACTCCAATGGATTCTCTCTCAAAAACTCAGAACTCATGGTCTATCATTGCTACCACACGGAAAGCTCTAGTTCAAATCATCTTACACACTGGCCAGATCAATGAGATGGGAAGTTGAGAGATCGCTGTGGAGCAATTTAATCCAGGTGCCTCTGGAATATTTATTACAAAGGGACTCAATGACCTCATTAAACCATCCCAAGGATTCCCCTCGATGTCATGTGCAGTTCTTCATTATTTCTAACTTCCCGTCCCATGAAAAATGGGCTTTCTATTGGTTTAGACTTAAAAGGAAAGAAAAATCACCATCACTCTCCAGCACAGAAAATCTTTCTACATTTTTCCTTCCTCTTGAGGTGGAATGTAGCTCCAAACTGACAGCCTCTGAGCAAGCAACATACCCAAATATCAGGGCAGATTGCAAAAGCAATCAGCTCAGGGGAAAAGCAAGGGAGCTGTCAGTCAGTAGCATCCATCTCCCATTTTGAAACATGGCTGACTGGATGAACACCTCTTCTCAAGAAAGGAAGGACCAAGGGAGTCATTAATGAAAGCAAGAAACTCAGCTTTACATCTCATTCAAAAGATGGATTCACTCCCCTCCTCCCGATCCAGGTGGGTGAGTTAGTTTAGTGTGGAATTCGTCTGCCCTCACTGAAAACTCCAGTTAGGCAATGAATTATTCCAAGTAAATTAAGTGTATTGATCCCCTCCCCTTTCTGACACTTTGCAGATATTGCTATCAAATCATGCTCCGTGCAAGTGTCAGTTTTTGCCACAGACATCTGAAGAAGAGAACAAATATTCTCTTGAGTTTCTCAGAGTGTAGTAAGTACTTGTGGAGTATAATAGGACATGAGCAGACCAGGGAGTGACATATGCCTGTGATGAGCCTAACTGGCTACCTTGTAATCTCTGCACACTCAGCTTATGAGAAGAGGGTCACTGGTTTACCCCTGGGTTCTTCAGGTAAGATTAGGTCAAGGTCATGGGTTGCATTTTACCTTTAACCACTTTTTATACAAATGCAAATGGATCAGAATGAAGATCAGGCAGAAGAGTATAGATAAAGATTGTGAATCTATCACAGTTCTGGGGAAACAATCAGATCACATACTCTATGCGTAGCAGGTAGTGCAATACTTTTATAAATGGTAAGGAGTCAGTCTCCTTCAAGGTGAAGGCATACATTATTTTGCCAGGGTCTCAGTTGAGGACTTGCTTCTTGTGGGTTCATTTTTCTTCCCCATTGTTATGGACTGGATGTTTGTGTTCCCCCCAATTGCATGTGTTGAAATCCTAAACCCCAGTGGGATGGTATTAGGAAGTGGAGCCTTTGGGAGGTAAATAGGTCATAAGGGCAGAGCCTTACAAATAGGATTAGTGCCCTTATGAGAACAGACAGGAGAGCTTCCTCTCTCTTCTCTCTGCAGCATGAGGATACAGATGGCCACCTGCAAACCAGGAAGCCCTTACCAGACAGTGGATCTGCAGGCACTTTGATCTCGGACTTCCAGCCTCCAGCACACTAAGAAATAAATTTCTGTTGTTTAAGCCACCCAGTCCATGATATTC